>NW_023601212.1:38349630-39837174 GCF_014898055.3 Talpa occidentalis | reverse complement strand
ACACACTGCATTACCTACAAAAAGAAAAACTCACCACTCCTCTTACCCCTGAGCCCCTGCCCCTCAATAACCCTAAGGATCACTAATCTACTTTCTATCTCAATAAATTTGCCTCTTCTGGTTAGTCCATATAAGTGGAATGATACAATATGTGGTCCTTTGTGGCTGGCTCTTTCACTAGACATATATTTCAAGATTCATCTGTGTTGTAGCATGTATCAGTACATCAGTTGTTTTTATTGCTGAATATTTTATTGCTGTATGGATATACTATATAGCATTCTTGAAATGACAAAATTGTAGATATGGAGAGCAGATGAGTGATTTCCAGATATTGGAGGGGGACAGAGACTGTGGCTGTAAAAGGGCAGCAAGAAGGATCCCTGTGGTGAAATTATTATGGCTCTTGACTGAGATAGTAGTCATACAAAGCAATACATGATAAAACTGCACAGAACTAAAACACACACACACACAAACACATGTGTGTGTTTGTGTGTGTGTGAATCTGGTGAAATTTGAATAAGGTGCTGATATATGTTGAGTGTATCAATTTCCTGGTTATGAAATTGACTTCAAATTATGCTAAATGTTATCTTTGGGAGAAAATGGGTGAAGGGTATACTGGGTCTCTCACTATTATGTCCTACAACTGCATGTGAATCTACAGTAACATTGAAATAAACTTTTTTTTAAGAAAATAAAGGGTGAAGAAGTAGGCTCTACTATTTGCAGGGTGGGTGTTAGAGAGTAAATGTGTACCTCAAAGTTCACATGTTGAAGCTGAAGGACTGGTTTCCCCAAGATGACCAGACAGTCCTTCCCAAGATATATCACCTTGGCATATGCATTATTTCAAACTGAGGTCAATAACGTCCCTCAATCAAGGCCCTGCAGACTCACAAGAAACTTTTACCACTCCCTTAACTACCCAGAGAATGAAAATTACCCAGAAGTAGGATTTTTACCAGAAATAATCTATCAGAGAAACCCATCTATGGTAGGGTTTACACCTATCTACAGGTCATCTTGCTTATGTCATATAACTTACCTTCTCCTCACTATGTGAGTCCCACTTCCTGTCTCCTTGAAGTCCTGGGCCCTGGGAGGTAGGGAGAGATCCTCATTTTGTCACATAGGCTTTAGAATGTACGTATAGCTTTACCATACATAATTAACTTTGTTCTTTTCACCTACTGATATGTCTGATGTTAATCTGATGGCTTCACCAGTTCAAGAATTATCCAGAAGGATAGAAGAATATTTTTTCTCTGCCCCTACAAAGCCCTAACCATTGTGATGAGTTTTGAAGATGGGACCTTTGTGGGTGATTAGGTTTAGATGAGGTCATGGGGGTAAGTCCCTCTCTGTGTGCTCCCAGCGCTCGCTCTCTTTGTGTGTGTGTGACATGAGCACACAGAAATAAGCTGGCCATCTGCAATTCAGGAATAGGTATCTCACCAGATATTGGCTAGTACTGAGATCTTAGACTTCCCAAATCCCACAACTGTGAGAAGTAAATTTCTGTTACTCAAGTTCCCCATCTAACGTATCCATTTATAGCATCCCAAGTTACAAAGACAATGGAATAGCCAAGTTAAATCCATCACACCAGACATGCATCATGGAAGGGCAGTAGTAAGGTTATGCCTAACCTTTGGAATTGAGAAGAATTTAATTCACATCAGGGAGGTGTGACAAATCCCTTGAGTCATCTAACCTTCAGCATGCCCTTCTATAAAATGGGGAGGATAAGACTATTTTGAGGTTGCCTTTAAACTTCATAACATAGGACCTAGCATCATTTAAATATGGGCAGGTGCTGTTGTATGTGTGGTTGTTCATGCTAAAGATATGGTTATGGCTATGAGTGGTGGCCATAGAGATGGTGGGAATGAGAGGAAAAGAGGGGCTCAGGGTAAATACTACCAATATATGCAGGGCTCAGATGGTGACATGACCCCAAATTGAGGAAACAGTTAAGGAGAGAAGGGGTATATCAGGAGGTCACTTTTGAACTGCTTTGTACATGCCATTCTCCCTACCTAAGATGTCTTTCCTTATCCCTTCCTGAGAAACTCTTACTGGTAGGTCTCCATGGTGGCTAGGGGTTGTCTCAGCCCTATCACTGCTGTTGCTTGAGTTCGATACCAGGCCAGGGAGCTTACCTGCATATGGTGCAGAAGACCTCTCCTGTCTCCCCCACTGCTCCCCTCAGCAATGTATTTCAGTAGATCCACCTGTTCTGCTCCTCACTCTGTCTCTAGTGAATTCTCTCACTCTCCCCCACACACACACTTCTGGCCTACATCCCAGTTCTGCTACATAAAAATAAATAAATAAAATATTTTTTTAAAGAAAAGAAACTCCTGGGCCTCCCTGGTGGCACAGTGGTTGAGCACTGGGTTGTGAAGCTGCCCGCAGCCTCTGCAGCGCCGGTTCAATCCCAGCTGCTCCCCGGCCACCGGAGGAGGGTCCCACATGGCGCTCAGACCTCTCCTGCCGCCCGCTGCTCCCCTCAGCAGTGTACTTCGGTCCTTCTGCCTGCTCTGCTCCCTGCTCTGGCTCTGGTGAATTCTCTCACCCTCCCACGCTTCTGACTGTACCCAGTGCTTGTATAAATAAATAAATCTTTAAAAAAAAAAAAAGGAAAAGAAAAGAAAAGAAACTCCCGGGCCTCCCCAGTGGCACAAGGGGTTAAGATGCAACCTATAAAGCTATTAACAGCCACTGCAGTGCGAGTTCGATCCCCAGCCAGGGAGCTACCCACATGGCTTAGCAGAGCTCTCCTGTCTCGCCTGCTGCTCCCCTCAGCAGTGTATTTCAGTGAATCCACGTGTTCTGTTTCCCACTCTGTCTCTGGTGAATCCTCTCACCCCCCACAACTCTGGCCTGTACCCCAGTTTCCTGTATGTATATATTTTTTTATTTTTAAAAGATTTATTTATTTATGCATGTAAGAACTGGGGTACAGACCAGAGGTGTGGGGGGTAAGAAGATTCACCAGAGACAGAATAGGGAACCAGAATAGGCAGATCGACTGAAATACACTGCTGAGGGGAGCAGCAGGCAAGTCAGGAAAGGTCTGCTGTGCCATGTGGGTATCTTCCTGGCCAGGGATCGAACTCGTGCTGCAATGGCTGAAGATAGCTTCACAGTACTGCATCTTAACCCCTTGCGCCACAGGGGGATCCCAGTTCCTGTGTGTATAAATAAATAAATCTTTAAAAAGAAAAGAAAGACAAGAAAAGAAACTCCCACAGGTCTTGAATTGTTGCCAAACTACCCTCCTCTGAAAATGTCTCTGGAGCAGAAATTGTTAGCAATTTCCTATGAGACCAGCTGTTCATGGGTTATCCCACAATTATCTCAATCCCTCCGCAAAGCTCATCCCTACCCTGGGAGTTTCTCTGGGGCAATACTAGGCTGGATCCATTTCCAGCCCCTCCAAGCACTACACAAAAGAGCTGAAAGAAACCCTTGCCCACCAAAAAGGAATCGTGGTCTGCAGAATGGTGCTGCAGTACAGTCCTAAGCCCCGAGGGGGCAGCAGTGGACAGATCAACGTCTGAAAGGCACCCTGGTGTTCTAGGCCCTGCTGACTGAGCCCAGACTGAGCCCAAAGCTTTTTTTTTTTTTTTTTTAATGAGTGCGACCCAGTTATTTTCCCAGCCGTGCCACCAAGTAGTCGTGCCCCACTGTCCAAAGTTTCCTCAAATCATGCAAATTCAGGAAATTCAGGACACTGAGTTATGGGCAATTTTGGTGCCTAGAAACATCCATTTGCAAAGTGGTTACATTTGCAAAGAGTAACTTAAATTATCCTTTTAGAAACAGTTTCTATTAAGCCCTTAATTCCCTGTACAGGTATTACACTGTTATAACCCAGGCAGAGTGGACTGTCACTTTCAAAGAGGCTCTTGGATATATTTTGAGCTCAGTTTAGAAATGTAATGGAAATCGCTTAAACATCGTGGGTGGCCTTTATAAAAGTGATATATTTTAGTCTTTAATCTTGTTGAATTTTTTCACCAAGGGCACACTTCTTAATCCTAAACAGTTAATATAAATCTAAAAATTAAATTATGCTCCTTTAAACATTATACTTGTGAACTCAGTCAAATTATGGTGTACTTTTTTTTTTTTTAACATTTACTTATTTATGCATACAAGAGCTGGGGTGCAGGTCAGAGATGCGGGGGTGAGAGGATTCACCAGAGCAGAACAGGCAGATTGACCGAAACACACAGCTGAGGGGAGCAGCAGGCAAGTCAGGAGAGCTCTACTGCACCATGTGGGTACCTCCCTGGCAGGGGATTGAACCTGTGCTACAGAGGCTGCAGTCAGCTTCATAGGTTACATCTTAATAACCCCTTGCCACCAGGGAGGCCCTATGGTGTACTTTTCAACTTAAAGTTACCAGTCTGAAATCAATTAATCATCACTAGAAAAAGACAAAGAAATCTGGTAACACTTGTTCCCCGCCGCCACAGGAGAGTAGGGGGAGAAATTGAGAGGGAGGGACTTGAGGGGGAAGGGGTCATCGAGGGACCAGAGTGAGAAGGTGAGGTCTCCCTGTAAACAATTTGATTTTTTTTTTTAGTTGAAATTACAAGAGGAGGGGGGGTGTTCAACATGGCATCTACTGTTTTCTTCCACAAAAGGGAAAATGTATATTTGAAGCAATTACAACCAAATGTTATTATTTGCTTCTTCATCTGGTGGTACAGTGGTGTTTCAGGGATTCTCTTTTACCCTTTTCTAGTTTTTTGTTTGTTTGGTAAAATACACATGACAGAGTTCACCATCATAGCCATTTTTAAGTGTCCAGTTCAGCAGCATTAAGCACACGCACACTGCTGTGCATATCCCCAGCAGCCATATCTGAATGTTTTCATCTTGCAAAATGGAAACTCTGACCCCGTTAAATATTAACTCGCTGTTCCATCTCCCCCAGCCCCTGACATCCACCATTCTACTTTCTGTCTCTATGAATTTGACTACTAGGGAGGGACCTCATAAAAGTGGAATCAGACCTTTTGTGACTGGTTTATTTAGCATAATATCCTGGAAGTTCAGTATGTTGTAGCCTGTGCCAGATTTTAATCTTTTTTTAAGTTAAAAAATAAAAAACCATGTTGTTCTGCAACCATCCCAGGTAGGTTCATCATTGGTTCAGGCAGTTTGAAAGAGAACCTTGGAGCCCTTGGCATCATCACCACAGGTTTCTTAATAGAATGCAGGGGAAACAAGGGAGCAAGGAGGAGACAGCAACTTGGGCTCCCCTGCGAATCCCTATATGCTCTTTCCTCTCTTAGGCATTCTCTGCCACTCTCCACTGCTCACTGCACTCCAGACATGGTCTTCCGCTGCCCCCAACCTCTGTGTGGCCGCCCTTATATGCTCAGCCCCCAGGCTCAGGTATGCCCACACACGCATGCCCCCACCACACTCCAGGTGCCTCTATCAGGCACGCGTGTAAGACCACAGGTGTCGCCCATAGATGCTAATGGCAGGAGGGCGGAAAAACCTGATAACTTCTGAAAGGTCCATGCAGGAGGCCGGAATGCAAACACCCACCAGGCAGCCCACCTGGGAACATGAATGCAGAAGCCTGCCTAGTGAATTCAGACAATGAATGCCCACCCCCCCAAATCTTTTCTCAGACAAAGAAACTCCCCCTGCCCTACAAACCTTTTAGTGCCCTACAAACTTCTTCCCGCACTACAACCCAGTTTCCCACCTGACCTCTCCTCACCCTATAAAAGCCTGCCTCCCCCTGACAACATGCACGGCTTCACTGACCCCCACCTTGGGTCTGTGAAGCCCTCCCCCCGCGCAATAAATTTTCCCTTCCTTTGAGAAAGCTTAACCTGGCTCTCCTTTCTTTACTGCACCGAACCTTTCATCATGGTGCTGAAACCCGGGCCGAAACTTTCAACTTCCATTTACTCTACACATGTGCACATGATTAAAATAAATGCGGTCTTGGGCCTCCCCGGTGGCGCAGCGGTTGAGCGCTGGGTTGCGAAGGTGCCCGCAGCCTCTGCAGCACTGGTTCGATCCCAGGCTGCTCCGCGGCCACCGGAGGAGGGTCCCGCATGGCGCGTAGACCTCTCCTGCCGCCTGCTGCTCCCCTCAGCAGTGTGCTTTGGTCCTTCTGCCTGCTCTGCTCCCCACTCTGGCTCTAGTGAATTCTCTCACCCTCCCGCGCTTCTGACTGTACCCAGTGCTTGTATAAATAATAAATAAATAGATCTTTTTAAATAAATAAATAAATAGATGAGGTCCTTTTCAAGACTCATAACAAAAGGCAAGAACCCGTAGCATCTTCACTTTCTCTCTCAGGTCACCCCCCCCACCATGGTTCCAAATGTGCTCTCATGCCCTATTTCCCTATAAGTGAATGGAGCCCCCATCTGCTGATTTTCTGTAGTGGATGAGGATTTAACCACAATCTCTCCTGCCTCCCCATACTGGCATAAGTCCTGCACTTAAGTTCCTTCAATGGCCATACTTGAAATTTTTCAGCAATGTATTGACAACTTTATTTCTTCTTCCACCTATGAGAGTTCTAATTGGGTAATATTAAAAATGGTTTTAAGGCCCTTCCTAGGTGCACATCATATCTTGGATAAGTCCCCTTACAAATCCCATTTTAGAGATGAACAACTGAGGCCCAGAAAGGTTAAGCCACTTGCTCCAGGCCACAGAGCTTTGTAAATGGCTGGGCCTCAAATGCTTCAGGATACTTTTTTTTTGTTCTGAATCTCACTGAGGATGAATAAATTATTTTTTATGGCCCTATATGAGGTTTATCAGAACTGAGCCAGTGCTCACTTGAGTTTTGCGTACATCATTGTATGTAAATTCTACATCAAGGAAAGAACAAATATTGAACTTTGGCTAATAATGTGAGGGCTGAAGTATTGAGAGGTGCCAAGAACAAGGACAGGCTGCCCCAGAAAGCGCCAAAGTGACGTGATGATTATTTTGAATTGAAGGCAATTGAGAACTAGCAGATCCAAGAATTGTACTTTGTCTAATTATGTCTCCCTAAAAACAGGAAATAAATCTTCTTTCCCTGCACCTGCAGGTAGGAAACTGCCTTATCACCCCAGACTATGGTTCCCAAGTTCTATTTTCCTATTTAAATAAATCCTGCAAAATTCCTTTCCAAATTGTATTTAAGTCTAAAAGTTTCTAGGAAACCTCATACACTATTGGTGCAGTATCTATGGAAAACAGTAAAATAGATATACCATATGATTCAGCAATTCCACTTCTAGGTATCCATCCAAAGAACACGAAAACACTAATTCAATAAGATGCACATACCCCTATGTTCACTGCAGCACTGTTCACAATAGTCAATACACGGAAACAACCTAAGCATTCATCAGTGAATGACTGAATTTTTAAAATGTGGTTTATTTATACAATGGAATATTACTTAGCTATTAAAGAAAAAATTAAATCTCGCCACTCACAACATGGGTGGACTTTGAGGGGGTTATGCTAAAGTGAATATTTGAAATAATTTTAGAATAAAATTCTGAGACCTGTGTTCTGTGCACCCCACAGAAAATCTGTCTTTTCTCACTAAGCAGCAGACAGAGGCCTCTTAAACTCAAAGCATCCACACTTGGGTTTCCTTACTTCTCCCAAAATGTTTCCTTTCCCTGAGACTCTCATTTACTGAGGCCTGAAAATTGGGAGATGTCTTCCTCTCACTATGTGTCCCCAGATCCATCTAAAGAGACCAACTGTCTTCTTGGTATACCCAAGACCAAGAGGGTCCCCGGGGTGGGAGACTTTGCTAAAATCAGGAAAGCTCTGGACAAAGTGAGATGAGTTGTCCCCCAGCCTATCACTCAATATGTTGAGTTTATCTCTGATATGTTGAGTTTATCCAAATTTCTGCTGCCCTAATAGATAATAATAATAAACAGAGGCAGCTGGCTTAGAGTGAATGCTTGCTGGTTGAGGAGCTGTTCCACATGGTTCATCTATGGCAGGTCTTGTTATCCATGCAACACCTATATTAATCAACTGTACACATCAAAGTCCAGAGAGGTGAAGTCCTTGGCCCACGATCACACAGATGAATAATAGGAACAGAGAAGTTAGAATCTGAGTCCAGGCAGCAAGCTGCAGAGACCCCACCCCATCATGAAACTGCCATGCCAGAATACCAACAGGACCTGGCCAGCCCCCTGCAAATTCACCATTCTGCAACAATCACCCTTGTTTTCATCAGAATGACTATTAGGTAAATATCATTTTCCCAATTACAAAAAATGCTTCCAGTTGATAATGTTAAAGATGAATTCAAAGAAATCAGTAAAGTGAAAAGTGATAACTTCCTATAACAATGCTCCTTAAAGAAGACCACTCTTAATTTGAAGTCAGTTCACACCAAAATTTCTTATATTCTCTTCACGTGTAGTTTTGTATCAAGATATAGTGAGAGAGGGCCTCCCCGGTGGCGCAGCGGTTGAGCGCTGGGTTGCAAAGCTGCCCGCAGCCTCTGCAGTGCCAGTTCGATCCCCGGCCACCGGTGAGGGTCCCACATGGCGCGCAGACCTCTCCTGCCGCCCGCTGCTCCCCTCAGCAGTGTACTTCGGTCCTTCTGCCTGTTCTGTTCCCCGCTCTGGCTCTGGTGAATTCTCTCACCCTCCCGCGCTTCTGACTGTACCCAGTGCTTGTATAAATAAATAAATAAATCTTTAAAAAAAAAAAAAAAAGATATAGTGAGAGAGAGAGGGACAAAGGAGGAGGATGATAGATATAGATATAAAGATAAGTAGATATATGGAGAGAGAGAGAGATGGACATAGAGATAGACATAGCAAGGATGGATGGATGGATGGATGGAGATAAATAAATATGGCAAATGGAAGACAGAAAAAAAGATAGGTAAACATATTACTTAGCTATTTTCCAGATTGATCTTGTCAAAACACAGTTTGAACCCCATCCACCAAAGCTATCACTCTCCAGATCAAGTTCACACTCCACAGCTCCAGGCCCTGCTTCCTGCTCCCCTTTAGGCCCTCATGCTCACCTCCTGATACTTTCCACCAGCCTCCCAATCCTGGGCTCTATTCACGTGACACATACCAGCTTAATGCCCTCCTCCCTTCGCTGACCCATGCTTATAGAAGTCATGTTTATAACCCCCTTCTCTATCTGCCCACACCAAGTATTCACTGTCCACTCAGACCTGCATTCATAGGAACTCCTTGTGGGAAGGGTGGCAGAGTGGGTGTGCTTGGCAACAGTATAGATTGGGGAGTGGGTGATGGGAGAATACTTGAGTCAGGATTTCAACGTAGCCTGAGGAAGAGGCATCTAATCCAAGGACTCAATGACAAGAAGGGAGGGGAAAGTGATCCAGTTCAGCAAATAACAAGTGCAAAGGCCTTGAGGCAGGAATAAGCTATCCTTAATGTGGCCTGATCATTACGACCCAGACGTGAAATGCAGATTCAAATCTGGTGTTGCTAACATAGCTCCAAGAGTTGTGTCCTGGTATGATGGTCAAAAACAGAACTGAACAAGCTATAAAGGAGTTGGTAGATTCATTCAAGTGATAAAAGTAGGAAGGGGGAAGAGATTGCACATTGGGACTGGAGGGGAAAGAGTCTCCTGCAAGGGCACCCCTTCATATCATTCCCCAAATACTGTCTGAGCAACCATCTTTGCAGGAACAAGATTTTAAATGCCAGCACCGCCACAAGGAATAAGGCCAAGAAAATCTTTGCCCTTAGAGTTCAGTCTGGTCAAGAGACAGAAAACAAGATAAACAGGTGTGTGATTTGTCAGATAGTGACAAGGGCTGAGAAGTGACAGAGAAAACTACAGTGAAATGTGAGGGAGGTGGGCCTGGGGTAGAGCAGTGCATTTCAGAAAAGTTATAGAAACATGAATGCAGCAGTTGGGGGTGGGGAGTGATTAGAAGAGTGAAAAGTCTTCCAGGAAGGTAGAACAGCATGTGACAAGGCCTGAGGTCGGAGGTAGCCCTATTCCAGGAAGGGAAAGAAAGTCAGAGGAGCAAAACCTTAGAGGAGAGTGGAGGAGGGGAGGGCAGGATGTGACCAAAGGAGGGAGTCAACCATGGAATTGACGTTCATGTTGGGAAGCAAGGCAGCGGCAGACGGTGGAGGGAGGCACTAAGCCAAATCCTGATCCACAGCCACAGAAAATAGTCAGAACAGGGCTCTCCTGGGAGAACTGAGGGAGAAGAGTTCACAGAATTCAGAACCCTGGAGGAGAGCAGAGATATAACCAAGATTCCCCAAATTTCATTATACTCTGCACAAGGATTTATTTGAATCACATGCACATGATTTTGTACTCTGAAATTTAAAAAACATACAAAGGATTAATGCTTTAAAAATTAGAATATGGTATTAATAATATCCCATTTTTCCCAAAGACAAATGTGGCCAGAGAAAAGTTACATAATGAATGGAGAGGGACTCTCCAAGAAGGGATATTACTGGCGAGAGTAATCACTTTCTTCATGCATTTTAGTTTGTTCCAATTTTTTTAGAAAGACCATGTACTACAATAAAAGTATAAATATTACAATTTTTTATGACCTCAAAAAATATAGAAAGCATAGAAAATATTCCTGTATCCACCACATGAAGAAACAAATGATAACATGGATCATAATAGCTTCAGCTACTTCCTTTCTGCCTCTCAGTTTTTCCTTGAAAGAAAACAGTAGGGATAAAATTGAAGCCTCTCCTCAATCCTTTTCGATCCCAATTCCATTCCCTTTCCTGTCTTCACCAGAAAACAACCCCTGTCCTGAACCTGGAGTGAGGTCTGTTTCCTGTGTTTACATATTTGACTACAGATAACTGTTAAGAGGAAATCTGCATTTATTCCCCTGTCAAAATAACTATAGGACTTTTCAAGCAAAAATCCAAACAACTCCTCCCCACAAAAGGAAAGTGAGCAACAGCAAGGAAACAGATTTCTCCAGCACCAGCCCAAGGGGCAGGCACCTGCCTGTCTTGTTCACTTTTGACAGCAGGAGCTCAATCCATGTCAAATAAATGTTTGTACTTTTAAATTTTAAGATTATTAGGCCATGCCCATTTGGGGAGTAAACCTTCAATTTTGGAACCATTTTAGATTTACAGAAAAGTTGTGTAAATAGTGCAAAGAGCTCCAATATATTGCTCACTCAGGTTCCTGTTACTTAAATCTGCTTTAACTCAGATATCCCTGTAACTACCAAGAAATGATGTTTCTTAATTATGTTGTTCCTCCTGCAGCTCCAAGCTTTATGGGACCAGTTTTTTCACAATACAATTTTTTGCTCCAGGAACCCGACCTTCACTGGTCCTGCAGTCTCCTTGGGTATCCTCCAGCATGGGACAACTTCTCAAATTTTTCTTCTTTTTCAGACTGTGATGCTTTTACAGAGGACTGAGGGAGTGTGGGTGGAGCTCTGTAGAATGCTCCTCCATACCTGTGGTTACAGGTTGCTGCCAAGAAACCCTTAGAGTTTGGGTGACCTCACTACGTTATTTTGGGACCTTTCAACATAGTGGTATATGCCACATGTCTCTGTCACTAGACAGGGGAGTGGGTCTCTATCAGCCTGATATGACCTCCCCCACAAAATAACGGGATAAGCTAGCACCTGTCAGCACTGTCTACTGCTCCACCTGCTTGGAGTCAGAGGGCTAGACCAAGGGGTCCCACTCCCAAGCCCAGGAAATGGCTCTTGACTCTCTGGTCAAGAATGAAAAGTGAACTCCACAGTGAGGGCAGCAAGGAATCAGAAGCATTTATTGATTAGGGATAAGGCAAGAAAAGAGTACTCTGGGACAACCTCTCTGGGCATAAGAGATTGCCTGAGGTGCTAGGGGTCTATATAGGTTTTAGGAATGGGGTTTGGGAACAAAGAAATTATTTTTTTTTAAATTTTACTTATTTATTCATACAAGAACTGGCGTCCAGGCCAAAAGTGTGGGGAGTGAGAGGATTCACTAGTGACAGAGTGGGGAACAGAACAGGCAGAGTCCCTCCTCAATCCTTTTGGATCCCAATCCTTTTGGATACACTGCTGAGGGGAGCAGCAGGCGAGACAGTAGAGTTTTGCTAAGCCATGTGGGTAGCTCCCTGGCCAGGGATCGAACTCGTGCTGCAGTGGCTGCGAATAGCTAATAGCTTCATAGGTTGTGTCTTAACCCCTTGCACCACCAGGGAGGCCCAAGAAATTAAAGTTATTGGCTGAGAGAGCAAGGAGAGTGGGCTTGGCTCAAGTTCATTACTGCTAATTGGGGTCATGCCCATTTTTAGAGTAAACTTTCCAATTTTGGAACCATTTTAGATTTACAGAAAAGTTGCGTAAATAGTGCAAAGATGGGGGCCTCCCCAGTGGCGCAGCATTTGAGCGCTGGGCTGCAAAGCTGCCCACAGCCTCTGCAGCGTGGGTTCGATCCCCAGCCTCCGGGCGAGGGTCCCACATGGCACGCAGACCTCTCCTGCCATGCAGACCTCTCCTGCCGCCCGCTGCTTCGTCCGTCTGTCTGTTCTGCTCCCCGCTCTGGCTCTGGTGAATTCTTTCACCCTCCTGCGCTTCTGACTGTACCCAGTGCTTGTATAAACAAATAAATAAATCTTAAAAAAAAAAAAATAGTGCAAAGAGGGCCTCCCTGGTGGTGCAAGGGGTTAAGCACAGCACTATGAAGCAATCTGCAGCCTCTGTAGCACGAGTTAGATCCCCAGCCAGGCAGGGAGCAACCCACATGGCATAACAGACCTCTCCTGTCTCACCTGCTGCTCCCTTCAGCAGTGTATTTCAGTCGGTCTGCCTATTCTGCTCCCCACTCTGTCTCTGGTGAATCCTCTCACCCCCTCCCTTCTGGCCTGTATCCCAGCTCTTGTATGCATAAATAAATAAATCTTTTTTTAAAAAAATAGTGCAAAGAACACCACTCAGCTGCAATTTGGTGGTGGTGCAGTCTCGTGACCATCTTCAAGATGTACATGTCATGGAGGCTGTGTGCCTGCAGCTCCAGATTGAACCAGTCTGGGAACAAGGTCTGTGACTTTTTTCTGGATCTGCAACTCCCTTTTTCCTATCTGAGCTAACTGGGCAGAGAGCTCAGAAATGGTTAAAAAAAAAATGTGCCAAGGAAATTTATGGCGGCAGGTGTCAGGGTCTAGAGTCATCATACTGTTAATCTCTTACTTACTAGTCTACAGGAACATCAAAATTCTCACCAAAAAAAAAATTTGATCCCAGTATTGTCCCCATCTTGGTGCCCCTCATATCTCATCTCCACTGTAAAGTTCCTTTCCATATGTTATTCTTTGGATGATAGTCACTAATTCCTTTGAGACTCATCCACCCTCAAAAGTTGGCAGAAGGAATTGAGTTCCAGCTGCAGGGGGGCTGGAAAGGTATGTATTATTTGGGATTCTTTCTAAGGCAGGTTTGACCATTCTGCCCTCATGTTAGGGGGAACAGGATGTCCTAAAGCTAATTCCATACAGGCTTTGTGGGTTCCACCCCCACCCCAGGCCAAAGCCAAAGACACTGGGAACTCCAAATCCCATCACCACCAAAGGGAAGGTGGCTGGGACCTGAGGGTGGGGTTAAGCAGCCAGGTGGATATAAAGGCAGACACGTGGGCTTTGGAGGGGTCCCCCATTTTGGCTCTCCGCCAGCGAGCAGCGTCCGGCCAGCTCTGAGAGTGCCTTTGGGTTCCAGGTTGGCGGATCGGGTAGGACGCATTAAAGACTTTATTTCCCTATTTTCTTCCTGAGTTGTACATTTCCTTAATTCCCTTTCCCTTGAAAATAAACCTTTTATTAACCTTTTGTGTGTGCCTGTAGTGGAGTATTAATAAGTCCCTTTTAAGCATGCGGGTGAGGACCCACGGCCAGGAACCCGTTCAATATTGGGGCTGCTCTATACCACTCACACTCATTTTAAAGCCCAGGAAACTGAGGGTTGTAAATGACACACTTCCTCACTAGAGGGTGGCCCAGCTCTGAGGGAGGCCCCTCCCCGAGCTGCGATCTGGGACTGCGGGCGCCCCAAATGTGAAGCAGGTGCTGACTCTAGCTGGCTGACCAGAGACAGGAAATCAGTCCCACTAGACGCCCTTCGCAACACAAGCTGCAGCCCCCGCCGGCGGGTCTGCGCGCCTTCTCTGATGCTGTTACACATTTTACCAGTGCTCTGCTTGTGCCCCAGAGGCGTGGAGGTGCTCGGTAGCAGAGCAGGATTTCCGGGCCCGACTGGCTGGGCCAGGTAGGGAGCGCTGGGCCGGGGAGACCAAGGTGCCCGCCCTCCCCTCCAGCGATCACCTGCGCCACCACCTCCTTAAAGCCGGGGCGCCTCCGACTTTTGAGTGCCTCTAACTCCGGCAGCTCAGTACTGGCGCCTGGCCCTGACCTTGGTGGAGCCCCCTACTTCAGGTGAGAAAGCCGGTCCAACAGGTTTGGTCACGGTTGGGCAGTGGGGGGAGCCATGTCCTTAGGGAAGGGTCTCCACCTGTCTGATGACACACTTCCTCCCTCCCAGCTGAAGAACAGAAGGAATCAAGAGTCACCATGCGCAGGGTGACCCTGGGGCTGATCACTATACCTGGCTGAGCCTTGTGTCCTGGGACTAAATAAAGGCTCCCCCATCGCCAATGCAGGGACTCTAGGGACCTCTGGAGTGTGCAGGGGTCCAATCAGTGGGAGGGAGGTGGCAGGAAGGTCATACAAGTACAGAGGCTCCTCTTTCCCAACCCTACTGCCCTGCCAGCAGGACTACAGTCACGTGGAAGGCCTGCAAACAGCTGCTGAGGGTGTGAGGGTCAAAAGTCTGTGGTCACGTGGCTTGTCACCAGCTGCCTCCTGCCTGCAGGAATGGGGGTGGGGAGGAGAGGAAGGTGTGGGTAGGACTTCCTGGAAATGGGAGACCCTGATGTTTGGGAGGGAGGTGACACTGGAACGTGGATTCAGATGTTGTCAAATATCTCACAGGAACAATGCACGGTAGAGACATAACACAGAGGCACAGCTCAAGTCAGGCACAAGGCAAGGACACACAAATCCTCACATGCCCAGACTCATTTGAGAACGTGGGTGCACATTGCCGCCCCACCACGTAAGACTTGCAGACTCAGGGTTCACTTGAGCCCCAACACAGTCCTCTCCACACACAGCAGACTTGCTTGGCTACACACAGGAAACAGCTCAGACACACCCAGACATAGGCAAACCAACAAGTCTCTGGAGAACATTGACACACAAGATGTGTCTATCAGGGGCACACAGACACCACCCAAAGACAACACACACAGATAACGGGTGTCTGGTTCCCTAATCACAAACAAGCTCACGAGGGCAGGCACAGAGACCATGAGGGCCAGACTCCCACCCCAATCTCGTGTCTAAGGCTGGGGAACTCCAAGGCTCACATGACTTGGAGTGGAGTGGGGAGGACTTCTGGAACAGTCCCCGGAGAAACTGCATCATCCTCTCTAATGAACCATTTCCGCCCCAGGGAATAAAGGCTCCGTGACTGCCAGCTCTGCCCTGAAGTTTACCTGCCTCTCAAGAGTCCCTGACTGACAGGCTTGTGCCTCCCCCAGGGTGAGTCCTGGGCCAGGGATGAGGGAGGGGGGATGATGGCCAGAGGCCATCCTTCTTGGCCCCTGGCTGGACCCCACCCACCCACCTACTGACCCTCATAGCCAACTCTTGCCCTGGAGTCCTGGGAAGTAGGGTACGGAGGAGGTTCCAGCTGGCCAGTCCTGCAGGGAATTGTCTCCCCCTCAAACTGGGGAGAGCAGGGGTCTCAGGGCCTGCTGTCCATGCCTTGGTTGCTTGTCTCTTCCCTCCTAGATGGACAAATGGATAGTGCTGCTCCTTCTGCAAGTCTCACTGGTGCTCCCCCTGGCTGACGGGGCAGACCCTGCCCTGCGCTTTGTGGCTGTGGGTGACTGGGGTGGAGTCCCCAATGCCCCATTCCACACAGCCCGGGAAATGGCCAATGCCAAGGAAATTGCCAGGACCGTGCAGATGAAGAGAACAGACTTCATCATGTCTTTAGGGGACAATTTCTACTTCAATGGAGTGCATGATGCCAATGACAAGAGGTTCCAGGTGTGTGCTACTGAGTGGGTGGTGGGGCAAGACAGTGGGAAGAGGCCATTTGATCTTTGACTCTAGGGGAGGCAGAGGGAAGCTGACCCCTATGACACTAGAGCATTCAGCTGAGTGTCTGTCTCCCCTGTCCTTGACCCATTTGATGGAAGTGTCACGGTAGCTGCTTGACCCCAGAGTTGAGGGTATCTTTTCTGTCCCCGACAGGAGACCTTTGAGGACGTATTCTCTGACCCCTCCCTCCGTGATGTGCCCTGGTATGTGCTGGCTGGCAACCATGACCATCTGGGCAATGTTTCAGCACAGATTGCCTACTCGAAGATCTCCAAGCGCTGGTGAGCCTGCACATGCGCACGCGCACACACACACACATACATATACACACACCCCCCACCATTCCATTCCCCAAGCTTTACTTGGATTAAAAAAGAGGCCCACTGGCCAAGTTGGGCCCAGGACTTCTGGGTCCAGCACATGCATCTATTGCCCTTGTCCCCTCCACAGGCACTTCCCCAGCCTTTACTACCGCCTGCGTGCCAAAGTCCCACAGTCCAATGTTTCTGTGGTCATCTTCATGCTGGACACAGTGACATTGTGTGGCAATTCAGATGACTTCGTCAGCCAGCAGCCAGAGAAACCCCGCAACCTGGCGATGGCCCGTTCACAGATGTCCTGGTTCAAGAAGCAACTGGCAGAAGCCCAGGAGGACTATGTGCTGGTGGCCGGCCACTATCCTATCTGGTCCATCGCTGAGCACGGGCCTACCCACTGCCTGGTGAAGCAACTGTTCCCACTCCTGGCCAAGTACAAGGTCACTGCCTACCTGAGCGGCCATGACCACAACCTTCAGGTAAGGGGACTGGGAATGGGGTGGTGAGCCAGGTAAGTGGTCCCCACCCTGGCCAATATGCCACATGACACATTGGGGTCCCCCTGCTGTCTGGGGGAGTCTTCTCAAACTCCATGCTCTCCACCCAGGAAAACAGCTTAAATTTCCTTTAAATCCATAATACGTACCAGTTGCCATTGCTTGCTCAGTACTCTACCTGTAAATTAAGATTAATACACTTCTACAGTGGGAAAACTGAGGCCAAAAGGGATTATCTTCTTTGTCCTAGGAACAGACCTAACCTTGGACTCAGGTAGGCACAAAGTCCATGGTCAACCTCATTGTGGGGTTGGGGGCTCCACTGACTCTTTGTCCTCTGTCCACAGTACCTTCAGGATGAGAATGGTGTGGGCTATGTGCTGAGCGGGGCTGGCAACTTCATGGATCCCTCAAAGAAGCACCACCGCAAGGTCCCCAATGGCTACCTACGCTTCCATTATGGAGCTGAGAACTCGCTGGGTGGCTTCGCTTATGTGGAGATTGACTCCAAAGAGATGAGTGTGACTTACATCGAGGCCTCAGGCAAGTCCCTCTTCAAGACCAAGCTGCCAAGGAGGGCCAGGCCCTAAGCACCTGTGAGGGCTCCACTGTGGGGCCTGAGGCAAAGGCACCTCCCCATGGGTGGGTCCTGCTGCCCCCTGCCATGGGCCTGTGGTGCTATGGCAGAGAAAGGAGAGTCAAAGCCTAGAAATCTTTGTGAAGATGTTCATGTATGTGAAAGAAGCATGACATGGGAACCAGCCAGAATGCCCCACCCAGGGCTGGGCTCACCTAGCCTGTTTCAGCCAGTGGGGAGGGAGAGATGAGGGAGGGCTGAGAGAGAAAGCTTTCTCCTCAATCATGCGTTCTTCTGTCACTGCAAAACATTCAATAAAAGAATAGCTGCAAATGCTGAACGTGTCTTTCCTTACCTCAGTGGCATCACCTGGGTTTGAGTGTTGGGGCTTCTCCAATTTGCTTCTCTGTACCGCCATCCTTTAGCCCCATCCATTACCAACTGGTCTCATACATGGATGCAATTTTATGTAAAGACCAAACAGAACAAAGCACAATGCAAAGCCAGTCTCTTCCAGCCCACCTCTACAGTAAGCTGGTATCATTTTCTTTCCTTCTACAATCAATACTGCCATAATAAAAATATTCCCCCTTTTAAAAAAAAATGTTTAAATTCCCCCATTTTATTCAAAGAACACAGTTCTGTGCATATTCCCTTTACATAACCACAACCCTTCCGCTGTTGTATCCAATATTCGTTTTTGTTAATTTCAATAAGGAATCAGTGATACACCCATATGGTTTGAAAATTCAAAGGTTATAGAAAAGTGAAATATCTCACGCCCCCCCTTATTTTTCCCTCCCTCTCTCCTAAAAGGACATAACTTTTTATAAATGCCTGAGGTTTCCTTCCAGTATTTACGTAAATGAAAGCAAAGGTGAAGTGTTTCTCCCCTTTCCCATTGATTTACAGCCTTTTTTTTTTTTAAGATTTATTTATTTATGCTTACAAGAGCTGGGCACAGGCCAGAGGTGTGGGGGGTGAGAGGACTCACCAGAGACAGAGTGGGAAACAGAGCAGGCAGACCAAGTACATTGCTGAGGGGAGCAGTGGGTGAGTCAGGAGAGGTCTGCTGTGCCATGTGGATAGCTCCCTGGCTGGGGGATCGAACTTGTGCTGTAGAGGCTGCAGACAGCTTCATAGGTTGCATCTTAACCCCTTGCACCACCAGGGAGGCCCAGCTTGCTTTTTTTTTCCCCTTCAAAAAAAAAGTATTTACACAGTTTAAGTTTCACAACCTTTGACAAATGCACAAATTAACCACAGTCAAGATATAAGCATTTCCAGTACCCCCAGAAATTTCCCTGAGCACTATGCTGTTTCTGCCAGTTACACCCAGAGATATGCCTATCTGCCCTCAGAGGAGCTTCTAGCTCTTTCTGTGGCTACAGAGGCCCTAGCATGCGACTGACCCACTGTGTATCTAAACAGCCATAGGTTAGAGGGTTCTCTGCACTGCTTCCAAAAATCTGCCTACCCTTGATGCTGCAATAATGGGCACTGAAAATTTATTTTCCACATGCAGAGTCACATTTTTGCATGAACAGGCTACATTCCCAAGAGCAGGACTGCCTTTCCTCGGAGCTTCTGACTTGTCATCAGCTCCTTGCTGGGACCCATCCAAATCTTTTTTTTTTTTTTTAAGATTTATTTATTTATTTATTTATTTATTTATTTATTTATTTATTTATTATACAAGCACTGGGTACAGTCAGAAGCGCGGGAGAGTAAGAGAATTCACCACAGCCAGAGCCGGAGCAGAGCAGACAGAAGGACCAAGTACACTGCTGAGGGGAGCAGCGGGCGGCAGGAGAGGTCTGCGAGCCATGTGGGACCCTCCTCCGGTGGCCAGGGAGCAGCCGGAGATCCAACTGGCACTGCAGAGGCTGCGGGCACCTTCGCAACCCAGTGCTCAACCGCTGCGCCACCGGGGAGGCCCCCATCCAAATATTTTCCATCTTTTCCTCTTATCAGCAAAGCTTCAGCAGACACCCTTGGGCCTAGACTCTTGTACATCTGTGCAAGTATATATGTAGGAAAATTTCCAGATGCGGAATTATTTCGGGGCCTGTTTCTAAGACGAACGATGGAAATAAACATTCATCTAGGGAAGAGGTGAGTAACTCCACCCATGTACTACCTGAGCCAGCAAGCTCAGAGCAAGTCCAGATACTGGTCCCTAAGCCCACCCTCAGCTGCCACTTCAGCGGCTATTGGGCATTTGGTGCTAGGGGTGCTTTCTATTTGCTACTTTGTAAGTGTCCATGTTATTAAATTTGTTACTAGGTGAATCATGTGTTTCTGCTAGGCTTAAGGAAAACTAGCCCTAACTTTCCTCCAGCTGATGTTCACCTGGCTGGCATTACTGCCTGCTAAACTCCATGCCCAAAAAATAGGACTTCTAGTATTGACTCCTCAAGTGAGGGCCAGAATCAACCTCATTTCTTAGAGAATGTTACAGAAACTTGACAGATTACATAATATGCCCAAGATCATTGCCAGGAAGTGGTAGGCCCTCCATCTTAACCACAACATTCAAGGCAGCTCAGAGCCACCCTGCCTCTTCCCACTGATTCAGAGGCTCCGAGTAGGAAGGGGTCTGAGTCAGCAGTCACCCCAATGTGCCTATTTGCAGGGCCTAGAGTGTGGAATTAGCCCAATGTCCCAGTTCACAAGGCCCAGAGAGTGGAAAGGAGAAGTGACACATCCAAGCTGAAAAAGGATGGGGAGGCAGGGAGGAGGCTTGTCACCCAGGCCCTTCCTCCACAGACTTGGCACTCCTACTGAGCACGAGGCTGGTGCCCAGCAGCAGGGGAGTGGGAGCACCGAAAAGAATAAGGCAGGACAGCTACTGTCCAGCTCAGGAGACAAGCCAATCAGTACACAGCCACTGTCAGGGGTGCTGTGGGACTGATCTCCCCAAAAGGGTCAGATAGACTTTTCTCAATTATGCCCAGAGCAGGTCTCTTGCCAAGTGTTGCCTTGGCAAGAACTAAAGGCCAGAGGAACTTGGGGAGGTCTCTTGCCATTACCTGAAGCATGCAGATTATTTTGAGTTGAGCACAGAGAGGGCCCCTCAAGCTGAGAAGTTTGTCCTTGTCTGAGCCCCTCACCCTTCTCTAATCCAAGAAGATCCCATCCAGGCCTCTGCCATTTTCCAAATCAGATAACCTAGCAGGTAGTTTGAGGGTCTCATTCACTTGTAGATTTATCAGTGAACATGTCATCTCTATCTGAGAATCTCATCTTTACTCTCAAAGTAAGATAAGGTAATTCCCTCCTTGTCTGTGTGAAGTCTCACCCTTTCTTTGATGCCCTAAGTCTCTAAACACAGGGCAAATATCCCTGGTCCACTCCATCATTCTTTGAAATTTACAACTATCTAAATTCTATGTATGAAAGTTATTAAATTTTGACCTTTTTGATTTATCTGATGTTAATTTGTTCATCCATCCAACTTCAGGAGAACCCAGATGGGGTGGGGGAATTTGCCCCTGTATCCAACAAAGCCTTTAAATGGCAAGGAGCAACATGGCAGAGTTTCTCAGAGCCAGTGCCATCTCTTCTCACTCTTCTTGAGCAACTGTGTCTGATTCATCCATCAGGGATATTATCATCTCCCCATTCCATCCCTCATACCTGGTCTGGGACAGGTACCAGCACCCTCACTCAGTAAACATGTCATCCCTGGAGAGTTAAGCAAAAACCCCTGATCAACAGCCACCAAGGCCAAGAATCATAAGAAGGTGAGAGGCCTGTCTTCTCAATGACTAAAATGTATTGTTAGCAAACAGTACAACACTGGCTCTAGGGAAACATCCAGAGGGAATCCAGAAACAAGTTCAGAACACATGAGAACATGATATATGTTGAAGGTGGCAATGCAACGTCACAGGAAAAGACATTATTTGCCTTGTCAATTTACCCAAAAGAAGATAAAGCCTGAATCCTACGTCCTATTATACACAAAAATGAATTCCAGAGGGATAACATATTTCAGTGTAGAGATAATACACAGTAAAAGGGACTTAGTTGCAGGCTTTGAAGATTTGTTCACCTCTCCTTCCAGCCCAAGGCCTCTCTTGCAAACATGCTCTGCCAGATCCTAGGTCAGGCCAAGACAAAAAGAATAACCCAGACCCTGGAATAAACTGGGTCCCAATGATCAATATGAGTTCTACTCAGTGAATGCACATGACAGCAAACTGAAGGAAGATAGTTCAGACTTCTAAATGAAATATTTCAATATAAAACTGTTTAAGATGAAGGTCTTCCAGAAGCCAACCATGCAATTTTCCCCTTAACCTGGAAATAGTCCCCTCTAATGCATGTAATCATGTTGGTGTATCATGTTGGGGTTTATACTGATTAATAAATATCTAAAACTTGAAAATACACAGATGAAAATAGTTATGCAAAGATCTAAATGAGATGGTTCATAGTAGCTCCACTCATAATTGCCCTAAACTGGAAACAATCCAAATGACCATCAATAGATGCAAGAATAGGGGCCTCCCTGGTGGTGCAAGGGGTTAAGAAACAACTTATGAAGCTATCCGCAACCACTGAAGCAAGAGTTTGATCCCTGGCCAGGGAGATACCCCTCAGCAGTATATGTCAGTCAATCACCTGTTCTGTTCCCCACTTTGTTGCTGGTGAATCCTCTCACCACCCCCCACACCTCTGGTCTGTACCCCAGTTCTTGTATGTATAAATAAATAAATCTTTAAAAAAAAAATAGATGCAAGGATCAACAAATTGTGGTAATCCATACAATGGAACCCATTTCAGTGAGAGAAAAAAAACTTCTGATAGACATGAGTGGATGTATTTCCAGTGCAGTAAGCTATGTAAAAGAAACTCAAGAGTCTACACTATTGTATGATTCTGTTTATATGACTTTCTGAGAAAATATGAAGCTATAGGAACTGACAACAGTTGAGTCAGTAACAGGGGTTGTGAGCAGAGGAAGGAACTGGCTACAAAGAGGCATGAGGGGATTTCTTGGGATCATGAAAACATTCACTGTTTCAATTGTGGTTATGGTTTGTTTCACCAGTGTACAAATGTTAAAATATGAAATTTCATAATTTAAAATGTGCCATTTATTATCTGTCAATCATGTCTAATAAAGCTGTGAAGGAAAGAAGGAAGAAAAGGGAGGGAGAGAGGGAAGGATGAAGGGAAGAAAAAAGAACTAACCTGGCAGTCAAGCAAATATGGAATTGTCCATATATACTATGGCAGAGTCACACTATGAATTATAGTTACTAAAAACAAGGGGGTGCCTCCCTGGTGGCGCAAGGGTTAAAGACAGCACTATGAAGCTATCCGCAGCCACTGAAGCATGAACTCGATCTTCCTCCAGCCAGGGAGCAACCCACATGGTGCAGCAGACCTCTCCTACCTTACCCACTGCTCCCCTCAGCAGTGTATTTCAGTAGATCTGCCTGCTCTGCTCCCCACTTTCCCTGGTGAATCCTCTCCCCCCCCAACACACACACACCCCTCTGGCTTACACCCCAGTTCTTGTATGCATAAATAAATCTTTAAAAAATAAAAATAAAAACAAGGGGTAACTGTATGTATACTGATTGTTAAATGGAAATAGCAAGTTGCAAGGTGCTGTGTATAGTATGATCACAATCTAGGAAGGTACAACTTTGTACTAGCCCTGAGTAAGGTCTTCCACGGAGGGAGTGCTGAGGGCTACACTGCCTCCTAGGGGACATCTTGAACATATGTCTGTTTGAAATAAATCTCATTCCTTACAAATTCATTTCCTGAACATGCAAATGAAACACAGCTTATCACTGGACACCAGTGACCAGCTGCTTGCCAAAGTCAACATTCAATTTTCTTTCCTCATCTTAATTAACCAACCATATGTGACACAATTGACTACTCGCCCCATCTTAAAAATCTTACCTGGGGAACTCCAGGAGAGGACACCATTTCTTCCTCCTGTTAACCACACTACCCTGCCCAGTCTCTTGTTGGCTTCTCTTCATCCTTCTAATCCCTAAGATTGGGGATCCCCAGGTCGTGTTCTTACTCTTCTTACTTTGCTATAATTTGCCTCTCACTCCTGACACCAGGTGAGTTCCCCCAAGCCGTCAAATAAACTCCACATGCTGATGACTCTCAAAATTACATCCAGCAGTTTTTCCAGGTGCCTGCTTCCAATGGCCTTCTACATACCTCCCTTGATTATCCTAGCCAGAAGACAACTCTTGACTTCTCCCTTAAGCTTTCTTTATCTGATTAAGTAGCCAGGGGCTCCAGACAAGAGATTTCATCCTTGAAACTCCTCTTTCCTTCACTCCATCATAGACTCAGTAAGTGCTACTTCTGTCTGTTTAACTCCATTCAGGAGTTCAACCTGAACAGGAGCCTCACAGAAAAGCCTTCCCTAACCTCTCAGGCTAGTTTGGCAAGCCTGCCTCCCAGCCCCCACCATATGCTCTCAGAGATCCCACACTCTCCTATACTAAAAAGATATTAAGTAATCCTCGATATTTACATCCAACCACTTCACTAATTTGTGAGACTAGTGGAGACTTATTCCCTTGTCCCTCCCCCAACTCCAAAGTCATTACTTAGTTTCATATTTAGACTTCTAGATGTTTAAACTTCTAGATATTTAAACTTCTAGATATTTAAACTTCTGCCAACACTACCCTAGGCCATCACCATCCTTCATCCAACTGCTGCGGTCTTTAAACTGGTCTCCCAGCTACCCTTTACCCCTATTCTGCACCCAGCACCCAAAGTAGGCTTTTAAAACACAAACCAAACATCATTTCTTGGCTAAAATTCCATTTTAAACGTCCTTACCGTGATCTACAAAACCCCCAACGTGATCTGGCTCCTACCAACTCACCTATAACAATCTTGAAATTCAAAAATGGACCGCTTAGAAATAGAGACTTCCAGATCCCACTCTCAACTTAATGAATCAGAACCTGAATTTTTGGTAAGATTTATAGGTTCTTGTTAACGTTTGAGAAGAGTGACTAGTACAAACTTCCCCCTTAGAGAAGAAATGCCCCTCAGGAATATTTTAATGTGAGACGCGGGGGGGGGGGGGGCGGCTGTGAGAACCTGGGGTTTTGGAGTGGAGAGAAGGTATATGAGCCCGTGCCAGGGAGGAGAAACGGCGGCAGAAAGAGGAAGCGACCGTTTACGCTCCTGAAACGGGAACTGACACGCAAAGCAGCCGCTGACTGCGCAGCAACACAGCCAGGCCCTCCCACAGGCAACACAGCCTCCCTGTAAATGCACGCTAGTGCGCATGAGCTCAAAGACACTAAAGGAGGCGGATCCTGATCACCCGGAAGTTCCGCCCAAAGAGGGCGGGACGTGAGAGGGGTTTCCGCTTCCTGCGCGAGCCGGAAGTCCCTGTCTCCTTGGTGAAAGAGGCCGTCGCAACAAGGAAAGAAGAGTGCAGGTGACTGTTCCCGCGGGCGGGCTTTGGGGCCGGGCGGGACTGGGTGCTCTTCTGCTTGGGGCGTCCTGAAGGAGATGCCGAGGAGCCTCCGGCTTGGCGGGGAGGCGGACGTCAGGGATGTTGACTTTCCCAGTGCCCCAACCAGCGCGCGCCTACTCTGAGGCCTGGCTCCTACGGGCGGCCAGCGCGGGGGCGACGCCGAACCTTCGGGGTCAAAAAATGGACCGCTTGGACATAAGGCAGCGGGGAGCTAGTTAGAAATACACGCAGTCGGATGCTGGCCCCTCCTGCAGCCCCTTTTGGTGCGCTTGGCACAGGACAGGTAGAGGCCCCGGGAGTCTTTATGCAGTCCAGACCCTTTTTCTGGGGTGAAGTTGGGGGTGCTGTAGTCAGCGGGTAAAACAAGGGTCCTATTTTACCCATTCTGGGACCCATCCCTAACTTCCGATTTAGGAGATTGATTTATTCATTCAACACGTAGTTTTTGAGAGTTTAATGTGTATTGGACACTATTCTGAGCAAGTCATTCTGCACCCCACCTACAGAACTGACATTCATTCTAGTGGGGGAAGTTCTGAGGTTAGATTTAGAAATCTGCATTTTCGAACACTGTGGGTGATTTTGTTGCAGGTGGTACACAGGGCCAAGCTTTGAAAAAATAGAACAAAACAAAACACTGCCCTGGAAAGTGAGAGTATGGGGTCCAGAAATGGCCGCATCTTATGAAAACCTGCAGTGTGTTGTGGGGTCTGACTGCTGCTTCTGTCCTCTTCTGTTGCGTCTATACTTCTCTACCCATTGCTCACTGAGCTTCAGCAGATATCTCTCTGCTGGGTAAAATAACTCTTTCTGGGGGAATAACAAAACAAAAAACTTCTGTCTCAGAGCCTTGCAGTTGCCATTCCCAATGCCTGAACTACTCTACCTAGTTGTCTTCTCTCATCATTCAGGCCTCAGTATAAGATTTTTACCTACAAAGAGTCCTCCCTCCACTGTTTTATGAAGTAACCCCTTTCAGTCACTCAGCTCCTTTCTGTTAACTTCACAACTTGCTAGTATTTGTAATTATTTCACTTATTGGTTAGCTTGTTAAGGGTGTGTCTTCCTCTCCTAGAATACAAGTTCCACAAGAGCGGATACATTGTCTACCTTGATTGTACATTGCTGTAGTTTAGCCCAGGTCCTGGCATTGGTTCATCCATTCTTTCAGTAAATATTCGTTGAGCACCATTTCTGTGCCTAGTTTTACACTCTGGGGGTACAAAGAAAGGACAAAAATGGATTTATATTTGGATGGTGGGGGGTGGGCTTGGAAATGCAGGGAGGTGAGGAGGCTGCTGTGATAATTCAAGATAGAGATGACCAGGACTCAGACCATGATGGTTAGTGGTCAGAAGTGGATGTATTTAGAGGCAGAGCAGAAAGATCAAGATCAGATAATGGGGGGAAGAGAGAGAGTAATCAAGAATGACTCTGAGGTTTTTTGAAAAATGGGTTTGCTATCTCCTGAGAAGACCATGGGAAAGCAGGTTGACATGTAAGTAGCTTGGTTTTGGACAAGTTCCATTTAAACTTCTGTTGGCATCAAGGTGGACGTGTGACCAAGACAGATAGAAGGGCAAGTCTGCAGTTGAAAAGAGATGTGTCATTGTGGAGGAGGCATTTGAAACCCTGAGACATGACAGAATCACCAGGGAGACAAGTGTAGTTGAGAGAGAGGGCCACAAGAGTGACCTGCTCTTGTATAATATAATTAGAGAAGAGAAGAGAATAGGAAGCAGCCACAGACTTGAAATGAGCCACCAGTCTGGCCTGGGCAGATATACAGATGCTTAAGAGCCCCAAGGGAAGGACTGGAGGAGGGACCAATGTGTCCAGGGTCCTGAGTGCAGACTGTGCAATGTAGTGGGCAGCATAGAGACTGGGAGGCATGGAGAAAGAATGGGAAGGGATATAGTAAGTGCCGCCAGCTCTACTTAAAAAGCCTGGGCCTTCCTGGTGGCGCAAGGGGTTAAGACACAACATATGCTGTTCGATCCCGGCCAGCTGGCAAGGGTCCCATATGGTGCGGCAGACCTCTCCTGATGCCTGCTGCTCCCCTCAGCTGTGTATTTCATTAGTCTGCCTGTTCTGTTCCCCACTCTGTCTCTGGTGAATCCTCTCACCTTCCCATGCCTCTGGCCTGTACTCCAGCTTTTGTATAAAAATAAATAAATCTTTTATAAAAAAAAAAAAGGACACAACCTATGAAGCTATCTGCAGCTTCTGAAGGAGTTCGATCCCCCACCAGGGAGCCAACCCACATGGCGCAACAGACCTCTCCTGATTCGCTTGCTGCTCCCCTCAGCAGTATACTTCAGTCAGTCTGCCTGTTCTGCTCTCCACTCTGTCTCTGGTGAATCCTTTCACCCCCCCATACCTCTGGCCTGTACCCCAGTTTTTGTATGTATAAATAAATCTTAACAAAAACCTGCAGAGAATGATGTGAGAGGCAATAACAAATGTTTCTTCATATCCATTAGAGAAAATATGTTGGGGTCCAGGTAACAAGGGGCTTTTGTGGGGAGCATAAATATTCTTCTATAGTAAAGGAGGGAGTGCTGCATGGTTAGTCCTGGTTGTGGCTGTTCTCTGCTAATAACTTTTGTTTGCTTGGCGAATTGGAAGCAGTCAGTTAAGAATGGGTCTATGTAGGAAGGATTCAGTATTAAGAATAAAATCTGGCCTTTATTCCAAAGCTGCGACCTCCCATATTGTGGAGGAATTATGCTGGAGCCAGCAGTGGAGTGTGGAGTTGGGGGTAGCCAGAGAGGAGTACTTTAAAAGGTTCATAGACAGTGATTTCAAAACCCAGAGCGCAGCACCTGGCATGGCAGATGGCTCAGTAGGAGCTGTTGACTGTAAGACATCTGTCTCTGGATGTCCATCCCTCTGGCTTCCAACCCAGTCATTTTCCCCAGCACTCTGTTCTTCATTGCTTCAAAGAATGGTTCTACCTTCTCCTACCCATCAATCTTGTCCGCACAACAATCTTAGGAGTTACCTTGGACTCTTACTTCGCTCACCGTGCTCAGTCTCTCTCACCTACCACTCTCTTCACCCCAAACAGGTTGTGACTTCAGATGAAGTCTGATTTTTGATCCCTACTTTTCAATCTCTTAAAAATACAAAGCAATTTCATCCTTTCACATCTCACACCTTCCAGGATTCATCCAAACATGTGAAACCCTCCTGCCTGTCAGTCTTCCCTCTTTATTTTTTTAAAGATTTATTTATTTATGCATACAAGAACTGGGGTACAGTTCAGAGGTGTTGGGGGTGAGAGGATTCACCAGAGACAATGGGGAGCAGAACAGGCGGACTGGCTGAAATACATTACTGAGGGGAGCAGCGGGCTAGTCAGGAGAGGTCTGCTGTACCATGTGGGTCGAACTCATGCTGCAGTAGCTGTGGATAGTTTCATAGTGCTGCGTTTTAACCCCTTGTGCCGCCAGAAAGGCCCCAGTGTTCCCTCTTTAGCCTGCTTCTCTCTCCCACCTGCCTCATCCCCAAACTGTAGGTAGGTGGCCCAGAGACTGGAAACTCTGAGTGTCTCTAATCCCTGAGTGTCATTCCTCCAGATGCACTTGCTCTCCCTGGCCCTGCAGCACTGGCCTATCAGAATCCCTTGCCATCCTCACCAGGAACAGTAGCTTTTTGTGGAAGTGCCAATGACGGCCCAGGCCCTGTGCTTAATACTTACTGTTTCTTGACCCACGAGACCCATCTGAGAGAGCAGCCTTATCTCTGTTTCATAGATGAGGAAACTGAGGCAAGAGAGGTTTGGTAACCTGCCCCGTGTCACACAGTAAGTGGGGAAGCCAGGGTTGAACCCAGGCCACCTGACCAAGGAACCCAATCCCACCTGCCCTACCCTGAGTTTGCAGAGATTGTCTGCCCAAGGAATGGGACGCTCCGGCACCCTTGTGCAAGTCCTCCCTTCACCATAGGCCAGCAGGGCCTGCTTCCTAGAATGTTTAACTGGAGGGCAGAATGGGTCCCACAAGTCACTAACTTCTGTCCCCTACCCCAGGTTCACTCTCCTACAGATATGGGACGCAGAAAATCAAAACGGAAGCCACCTCCCAAGAAAAAGATGACTGGTACCCTGGAGACCCAGTTCACCTGCCCTTTCTGCAACCACGAGAAGTCTTGTGATGTAAAAATGTGAGTGGAGGTGGGGAGCCAGGGATCCTGCCTCATGGGGCCTCCCCTCTCTTCCCTGTCTCAGGGGTGCTCCCCTACCTCCACCTTCCCTCATTCTGCCCCGGGCCTTCCCAGTCAGAGGGAACATCACCCACAAGCTTCCCTGCTCACCTGTCCCTCCACATCCTCACATTCCAGGGATCGTGCCCGAAATACCGGAGTCATCTCTTGTACTGTGTGCCTAGAGGAATTCCAGACACCCATCACTTGTATCCTTGGGAAGCTGGGCTTTTTCCAGGGTATGTGGGTAGGGTGGTCAGGGCTTACCTGCCTAGGCTGGACTGCTCAAGGGCAACTGGCCAAGGGCAAGGTTGCAGAAATCCAATGCCTAAACTGAGTGCCCTGGAGCAGCGCTGTGGCCACCCAGAGGAAGGCACCACGTGGTGGTAGGATGCAGGGTAGGGGCATGACTGACACTGACATGAGCAACAGAGATCTATGTGGGAAGGGGTCTCTGATATTATCAGTCACCCTTGACCTGAGCCACGCAGATCTGTCAGAACCAGTGGATGTATACAGTGATTGGATAGATGCCTGCGAGGCAGCCAATCAGTAACAACAAAGAAGACCCTCCCACACTATGCAGCCCCACCTACCAGGGACCCACCCAAAGGGTACCAACCCAGAGACATTCCAAGGTCCATGGTGTGGGTCCAGGACTGTTGCAGCCTCTGTATGTGTGTAGAGTGGGTGTGAATGTGTATGGCTGCAGGTATGGCTTTGGGGTTTTGCTTGTGGGCATGGGATGGAGCTGAGGGGTTACTGGGCCCCAGGGGCCTGAACTGCCTCCCTTGGCTCCAAAATCCTTTTACATGCTCCTTCCTGTAGTCCCTGGCTCCTGGGGGCCTTGTCCTGAGATCCTAGAAAGGGCAAGTCCAGAAGACTGCCCACCTCCCCAGCAACTGGTCCATTTGAACTGGACTGCCCGCCTTCCTTTCCATACTTCCAAGGCCTGTGGCCTAGGGTTCAAAGCCACAGTCCTGTGAGCTCCCTCACAGGGTAACCCTGTTCATTTTAGTTGCTTTGTAGAGGAGGGAGGGACTGGGTCATGGACGACTGTGTGTCACAAGCCCTTAAATAAAGCAGCAAGGGAACTCCTGAATGGCTATGGTTTCCTTGGTTCTGGGTCAGGCGCAGTGGCTTATTGAAAGCAGAAGGTGTTCAGAGGCAATCTAGTAGACCATCGGAGGTAAGGTTCAGTCAGTTTGAAGGACTGACTTACTCATTCAACATTCAGGGTCACACATGTCTACTGTATATAAGAAATCCACAGGCCTTTATAGCAGTCACAACAAAAAACAAGTTGGCAGAATTGGTGGGTGGTCAGGGAAGTCTTGAGGGGGGTGACCTGAAGGAGATACCACTGTAGACACTGTTCTCAGAATCGCTTGCCACCCTGTGGAGCAGGTGCCTGGTGTTTGAAGATAAGGAAATTGACCAAAGTGAGGTCACTGGTCCAAGAGTCCACTGCCAGTGGCAACACAGCTGGGCCTGGAACCCAGGAGGTCTGGCTCCATAGCCTGAAATCTTTCTTCTTTGTGACGACTGGAGCCAGGTCATCCTGGGAACTATTGGAGGAGGAGAGGCATTGGAGAGGAGCAAGGGACCTTTGTCTAGGGCTGAGCTTGGAGTCTGATTTAGCTACATGGTAAAGAAACATTTGTCTTTGTCCCTGGTTCCTGGCTCAGAACTCCTAAGACCCTTGGAATTTCCTAATAAGTGTCTTTTGCCATTTGTAAGGAACCCCTTTTGAGCACAGCTGAGTTTATGCTAGCATGGGGCTCTAGATAGGCTCAGGATAGGGCCAGTTGCTAGAAAGGTCATACACACACACACACCCCACTTCTGAGAAGGAGGGAGGGAGCTATAGATTAAGCTCTAGAAATTTGAAGGCGATTTAGAGAGCTTCCAGGTTGGACAGGTGACGTGCCATATAGAGGGGCATACTCAGAGCATGGGAACCCCACACACCTTGCTCCGTACATCTCTTCCATCTGGCTGTTCCTGAGTTACATCCTTTTATAGTAAAAGATGATCTAGTAAGTAAATACTTCTCTATGAGTTCTGTGAACTGTCCTAGTAAGTTAGTCAAACCTGAGAGGGGCGGTTCTGGGAAACTGATGTATAGCTGGTTGTTCAGAAGCACAGATGACAAACCTGGACTTGCCGACTGAAGGTGGGGAGGGGGCAGTCTTGTAGTATAGAGTCCTTCACTGGTGGGATCTGACACTATCACCAGGTAGGTAGTGTCAGAACTGCAGTAATTGCTCAGAGGTGGTAAAAGAATATATCTATGTGACTGATGGTATGTCCCTGGGTGTCCTTTAATGATGCCCTGAGGTGGTCTCATGGGTGATGAGCACAGAGCTCAAGTGACTTGGAACTGTTACAGGGCAAGGAGAGGGGCACCCCAGACCCTGCAAACCTGCAGCTCTAAATAGGTTCTGCCATCCGCCACATCAACACAAAACATGTGAGACTAATGAAAAGAAACTTTAATGCAATTAGTAAACAATACAGGAAAGGCAAAGAATATAGTTTTTAAATCAGGCACCCAAAGTTACCCATCCCTCATGGGTAAAAGTTCACTCAAGCAGGATTGGCCCAGAGCAAGGCCCCAAAGCCTGTCACAAGTCTAAAGCATCTTCCAGTGGGGACCCACAGAAATCAGAAACAACTAGACAAGTCTGGGAGAAAAAGAGCAAAATCAAAATCAAGACATTGTCACCTCCCTGCGGGTCTCTCACCCACATGTTTCAACCAGGCCATGACCAAAAGGCAAGTGCAATTTCTTCACATGTCTCTCTGCTCCATGTGCCTCCTCCAGGTCGCCTTCTGGCTCTCCCTCCTGCTTCCTTCCTTCCTCCCTCAGTCTCCTCTGCAGCTTCTCTCCCTGCTTGGCTCCACCCTCCTTTTGGGTGGGCAGGAAACCTGGAACTCCCCCTTTCCTGGGGACTACCCTGTTACAGAACCACCCAGTGTAGTGAGGGATGTGAATAGCCAAGGAAGATGCTGGGCTCATTGGAAGCCCTAGCCACCAGGCCCAACTGCCATCTGCTCCCCCAGCCCATCCTGACCTGACATACCCCCTCCCAGAGGCTTCTATTCCACCCACGAAGGACCCAAGTAAGGTCACCAGGCAAGACCAGCAGACTTGGACAGAGCTTAAGACAGGCGCCTAGTGTGGGAGGTGCTCTTTAGGATCCGGTGGAGAGGGGGCTTGTTCCAGTTCCCGCCCAACCTAGTCTCACAGGACAAGTTCTAATATGGTGCCGTCTTCCCAAGCAGGCAGGGCCCTGGGCCAGGCCTGGATCCTCAGCATAGCTTCCCCACACTGGTCCTAGGGGAGCAAGACTCAGGGTAGCCAAGAGCGCCTGGAATCTGATTTACAAGGCTCCAGAGCTGTGTTTGTTACATGCAGGTCCTCTGGGGTATGTCTCTGCAGTTGCCCATGTTCCAGCCTCATCTGCTGCCCTGGGGAAGAAAGGGGAGAAGACTCCTTTGTGCCCCCACATTGCTGCATCCTCACCATGAAACCTTGACAATAGCAGACGACTGAGGCCCTCATCACAGGGAGAGCAGACTCCCCTCTGAAATGGGGCAAGGAGAGTTGGGGCCCTGTCCACAGGCTTCATGGGTCCTAGGCTTGCAGGCCAGACCTGGGACTCAGCCCTGAGAAGAGGATGTTAAGAACTTGGTACATGGGGCAACCGTGCCCCAAAGTGAAATGCTCTACCACTCTGCCTGTCTATAACGGACCATTGCCCTGGGCCCCTTAAGTGCCCATTCTTCCCCACTTTCCACCTCTATTCCCAGCCTAAAGTGTTTGCCCTACTCAGGACCGAGCTTGTCCATTCTCATTGATGAGTGCCAAATGTCATTTCCCATGTGGAGGCTCATTCCATTTTCACTTCTCCATGACCCCAGGAAACGTCTAGGGAGGGGAAATGACTTGCCCAAGGTCACCCAGCTAGGGAGTTGCAGAATTGATTCACAGCCCATCTAGCCCATCTCAGCCCTTGGGCTCCTCTCTGCTTCCCGTAGATCCCCAAAGATGGTATTTGAGTGCTGAAAGAGAGCGAGCAATCAGCTAGTCACAGACAGGATTTATTCAGAAACAGAACAGTTAAACGAACAGGCAAGGGTGCATTCATGGTGATAGCCATGTGCACTTCTGGCTGCTCTCCTTGGACCCCTCACCTACATGGCCTCACACATATCCCCTCATTTCTGCACAAAAAGGAAACAAGCAAGTTGTTATGGGTTCTGTAGTCTGATTTATGCCTTAATGGAAGTCTCTGTCCTGCTCTGTCTCATTTAAATAAGATTGTGAGGGCCTCCCCGGTGGCGCAGCGGTTGAGCGCTGGGTTGCGAAGCTGCCCACAGCCTCTGCGGTGCCGGTTCGATCCCCGGCTGCTCCCCGGCCACCGGAGGAGGGTCCCACATGGCGCGCAGACCTCTCCTGCCGCCCGCTGCTCCCCTCAGCAGTGTGCTTCGGTCCTTCTGCCTGCTCTGCTCCCTGCTCTGGCTCTGGTGAATTCTCTCACCCTCCCGCGCTTCTGACTGTACCCAGTGCATGCATAAACAAAAACAAACAAATAAATAAATAAATAAATAAAACATGCCTCTATTAAAAAAAAAAAAAATAAGATTGTGAATATTAATATTGATAGTGAGCATGTGTGAGGGAGTGCTTTTTTATGCATCATGGGTGGGGATGTATACTGCACATGTATGAATTGTGTGCAAGGGAAGTCTTTGTGCCTAAGTCTGCAGAGAGCACGTACACACAAAATGGTGTGTGTGTGGAGATCTTATGTGAATCATACAGGTGCCTGGAGCTCCATGTGTGTGTGTTTTAGGTTGTGTATGAGAGTGTGTATGTAAATGTGTATGGGAGGTGGAGAGCATCTAAGCAAAACTCTGTGTGTGTGTCCGTGTGTGCGTGCGCCGTGGCCCCACAGGTCCTGAGACAGAGCAGCCAGAGTCTTCAGGTGATTTTATAGCCTTTTATTGTGCTCCAGTGAAATAGAAAAAGAAAAGTGCTCCAGTCACAAATGCCACTGTCACATCCACTTATACCAGTCGCTGCAAACCAAACCGCGTGTGTCCGCTGGGTCTCTGGGCATGCAGTTTGTTCCCACTGTGGGAATGGGGTAGGGGCAGGCAGATCCAGGCTCTGAGGGTTTTGCTTGCGGGGCTTCTTGTCCTGGGGGACCCATCTGTGAGGGAGTTGGGAGGGGACAGCCAGAGTAGCTTTGCTCATTGTGACCTTTGGGTGCTATTGGGAACACCTGGCTAGATACTGGACCCAGTGCTACAGAGAGGAGGGTCCTTTTCCCCCCACGGGGCCCTCAGTCTGCTCCCCACAAACGCTAACCCTGTAGGCAGGTGCCAGGGGGCTGGAGGACGCCATGCAGGGGGAGGGGCCGGCCGGCCAAGCTAGGCCCTGCCGAGAGCAGCAGCCAGCCTCCCTGGGGGAAGGCAGGGAGGCCCAGGGCCCTATGCAGAGTTGTAGTAGTTGTGTGGGTGATGATTCTGGGTGGGCTCCCCTAACTCTGGGTACTCAGGTGTCAGGCAGTATTTAGGATCATACACCTGACGTGGCAGCCCATACACCGTCATGCCCCGCTGTGAGGCCCCTTTGTTACTGCCCATCTGCAGGCTGACATTGAGAGTATCACAGTGCTCCATGCCCAACCCTGGCTCGAAGATCTGCCGCTTGGTCCCTGGTGCAGTCATACCAGCCTGTGGAGGGCATTGCAGTCAGTCCATGGGCATCAAGAGGCACTGGCCCCACAACCCAACCCCATGGCCCCACACATACCTGACTGGCCCCCTTGTTGGTGCCCATCTGCAGGCTGATAGTGGCTTGGTCCAGGGGCTGGTCTGTGCCCAGCTTGGGGTCGTAGAGGTGGCGCCGGGTGCCGTAGGCTGTCATGCCCTGCTGGCTGGCAAACTTATTGGTGCCCATCTAGGGAGCCAAAAGGAGAATCACCCATGGGTTACAGAGCCTTACCATGGGCCATGAAACATGTCAATTTCAGGGGAACTTAGAGGGCACTCTCAGCAGACAGTTTTTAGCCCAGGGCTAAAGACTGGAAATGAGCCCAGAGACAGGGCTAAAAACTGGAAATGAGCCCAGAGAAGTAAGCAAGCTTCGGGTACTCAGATGTCAGGCAGTATTTAGGATCATACACCTGACGTGGCAGCCCATACACCGTCATGCCCAGCTGTGAGGCCCCTTTGTTACTGCCCATCTGCAGGCTGACATTGAGAGTATCACAGTGCGCCATGCCCAACCCTGGCTTGAAGATCTGCCGCTTGGTCCCTGGTGCAGTCATGCCAGCCTGTGGAGGGCACTGCAGTCAGGCTCAGAGCACTGTGACCTGACTTCCAGTGTTCAAGTCCCAGTCGGAACACTCATCACCGGGGCAATCCAGCAAACAAGCTAGCTTCTCCAGGCCTCACTTTTCATATCTGTACAAAGGTTATGATGGCAACAGTACCAACCCCCAGTACTTTTGAAGAAGTGAGTTCATGTATGGAAAATGCTAAGCTCGTTATTCAGCATATAATTTAGTCCCCACAATAGCCTTCGGGATCCAGTCCCTCCCCACCTTTTCAGCCGCCCACCTGGGTGAGGAAGGGGGGCAGTACCTGCAGCCCGATGATGTTCCGTCCTTCCCTTAGCTTCTCTGGCTCAAATTTTCTCTCCTGCTTCTCTGCGTACTTTACCCCCACGTTCACCTTGTTCCCTTTTGTCTTGGCCTGGGAAGGGCAAGACAGGCAGGGACTGACAAGGGAGCCGCAGGCTGGGCATGCACTCTCCCCTCGAAGATGCTTTGCTTCACTTGATCTGCCACTGCTACCCATGCCCCACTCACATCCCACCCAGACAGTCCACGGCCCCCACTCTATGCCTGCCCTTCCTGACCACTCACCATGCTGGCCAGGGCCAGGAGGGTAGATTGAACCTGTGTGTGGTTGGTGTTCTCAAACAGGTCATTGGCCTCAAAGATGTCATGGGGCTTCACCCCATACTTAGTGATCGCCTTGATGAAGTTGCCAATATTCTCCAGCTAGAGGGGAGAGAGCGTGGTTAGTGGGGTAAGAAGTACAGGGGGGTGGGGAAGAAGGCTGAGGGACCATGGGCCAGAAGTTGAAAGGGTCAAAAGAGTCTGGGCTCACCTGGTGCCAATTTTGGGTCGACTCATTGACTTTCTTCACAGAGCCTGGCTGGAGCTTATTGATAAACCTACAAAGAGGAAGAAACAGGGAGACCCCAGTGACCAGGTGACCCCAGTGCCCCAACCCACTCCCAACCTAACAGCAAGGGGTGAGGATGATAGTGGTGCGCCATACCAGTTTGCTCTTTCCCGCTGCAATCAGCTCTCAGCCGCAGCCACGCCACCCTGCCCACACAGAGCTCAAAGACTGAGATGCTAAACCCCTCGGGAGGTAGACTGAGTGCCAGGTCAGAAAAGTCTCTGCTCCCGAGACTCCTGGTATGTGCCTACCTCACTGGCCAGGTTGTAGTCATCTTTTGTCTTTCGGACCACTAACAAAGTGCTTTTCTCTGGCCACACTGGCCCCTTTGATGTTATCCAGTGTCTTAGAACTAAGTGTCAGTGATATGCCAGTGACTCCCTAATACCTCCCTAATACTGCCAGGCCTCTTACCATCCAATCCAGCTCCCTTTATGGGTACTCAAATCAAATGTACCTTCCCGTAGACTCCTAACATTCACCTCCTCCAATAAAACTCCCAGTAGTCTCTCTGACTCAGTGAATCCATCCTTCTAGGTGCCTAGAATAGCCCTCCAATCTGCCATTGACTGTCCTTCCCTTTCACCTCCACATCCAATCCCTCAGCAGTCCTCTGACTCTGTCCCTGAAGACATCTGGAAGCCTGAGGCTCCTCCATCTGCATCCAGCTCTCAGTCCTAAGTAGCTTTCTTGGGCTCTTGCAGAGGTCTCCCCATGGATTCCCAGCTTCCACCTCATCCCTTACGGACCCTTCTTCATCTCACAGCTAGAAGGGCCTTTTTAAAAACAATTCACGTTAATCCCCAGTTCAAAACCTTCCAACATTTTCCAGTACCTTCAGAATAAAATCCTAACTTTTAAATCACTAAAAGGCTCTCCATGACCTGGTCCACAGCTAACTTCCACATTCCTCCTAATCACTCAGTGCTGACATGCTAGCAAACCAGGTGCACTCCCAACTTCACGGTTTTTGTGCTGGCTGTACCCCTACCCGTACCATTCTCCCCACTCCCTCCTACACATATTCCAAGGTTCTGCAAAAATGTAACATCTTTAGAAAGACTTCCCAGAACATTCTGTAGGAGCAGCAACCCTTGCTCCCTCTTCCCTGTCCTCTAGACTCCTCTCTGACACTTCCCTCCATAGCCAAGTATGTGATGATTTCATCTAACGTTGGATTCATCTCCCTCACTATAATTAAAGCCTCTTTTATTCACTGTCCCCAGGACCTAGACCAGTCTAGGTACACAGCAGTCACCCCATAAAATGTATAAGTGCTTAAATGACTGCATGAACTCTAAGGCCCAAGTAGCCCTATCTAAGCTAGAACAGCAGGAACTTCCTCCATTCCTTGTTCTTAGAGGATATGGTAGAATGTGATGTCTCCTGCTTTGTCTTTTTCCAAGACCTAGGTCTGGGTAAGGCTGTACCTTTGGAAAGGTCCCCAAGGACACACCTGTCCTCATGGTCACCCTGCCCTGGGCCAAACAAAAGAAAGGGGACCCTGGCTGGGATCAGAGCCCCACCCAGCATAGAGTGGCAATGGAATGTGAATTCAGAGCTTGGGAGCTGTGAGGGTCTGCGTCTCTCTGTGTGAATGGTTTCTGAGAGGGGTAGAAAATCAGGGCCTACTAAAATGACCGGCACTGCCTTCATGTCACCAAGCTAGCAATGGGCCACCGTTGTTACCTATCGCCTTTTAGTTGTGACTCCCTTTTCTTCGGATTCTGGAAGCCGTAAGCAGGCCTGCCTGGTATGCTTGGTGGTTAGGACAACTAGATTCTGAAAGTTCCCATTAGAACAGCTTGGGCTTTGGGTGATGTGTTTACCACATGGGGTTATTTGCCACTTCTGATGACTTTTTCAAGGCCTCAGCTAAAAAGCACCCAACACAGTTCCAAGCTCATAGTCATTTCAGTGGTGGAGGGGTAGAGAAGAGTGACGGGGGGGGGGGGGGGGGGGGGGGGGGGGGGGGGAGGGGGGGGAGGTGGCAGCACAAGGCCAAGTATGCAATCAATACCCCACTCACTCGCAAAGAATGATGCCATCTTTGAGGCCATCCATGAAGTTGTTGCCAATGCGACGCCCTGTGACCCCCTCAATCCACTCTCGAAGCTCCTGCTCCCGATTGTGGTCATACTTCTGGGCCAGCTGAGGGTGGGGGAAGAGAGAAGGCCGTGAGTGTGCAGTGGGACACAGACTTGGCACTGCACCCAATCCAAGACTCCCTGGGCCTGATCTCCTTCTTAGTCTCTTCCCAACTAAGGCAATTCTGTCCTCACATCCTTGGGGGGTAAGGGAGGAGAGACTAAGGGCCAGGACTGAGGTGGCACCTGCCCAGGGGGCCCATTCCAAGCATTCTGAGGTTTGGCACCAGAGAATGCAGACAAGGGGGTGGAGAGCAAGATACTCCAAGCTGGGGGCGGGGTGGGGGGTGGGGGTGGTGCCTAGCCTCTTGGCTCTCCCTCCAGGCCAAACTTGGGGTTTTACTTCCCCGGCCCTGCCCCTTTCCACCCCCCTACTGGAAAACAGGGAGACTCAGGCAGAAGGAGGTATCCCTGAATGCTGCCTTGCTGGTGACTGCTCTGTCTGGTCTATCTCAGTGTCTCCCAGTCCTGCTTTCTGAGTCTCCTTCCCTGATTAGTGGTGGGGGATTGCCCTGTCTTACTCCTGGCCCCATACAAGGCCTGTTTTCCCTCTCCCCATCCCTGTTCCTTCTGTGGGCCCTCCCCTAGCTCTCTTTGCTTGGCTCTGTCTTCCCGCCCCCATCTCTGAGGATCAGACTGGGGGTTGGGCTCCTCACTGGTCCATCTCTGCCTTTGTCGGTCTCTTTCGCCTCCTAGACCCCAGGTTCCTTGCTTCTGGTGGGGGCAGTGCAGTCTGTCCTGTCTCACTCTCCATCCAGATCTTAGTCTTATCTAACCCCTAATTCACCCTTTCTCATCCACCTCTCTCTGTCTTAGGCTTCCACAATCTCACTGCGACTCTTGGCTCTTTCCCCTTCCCACTCGTCCATCCCCCCCCCCCCCCTTGAGTCCAGACAGGCTCCCAGCCTCTAGGGAACAAGCCTACCCCTTCTCCTGGGTTGGGGGAAGGAGAAAGGAGCAGCCCCCTCACCTGGCCCCAGTCCTGCTGCTCCTCCCCCCAACCCCAATAGCCCAGCTTTATAAAGCAAACCGGCCCTTATATAGCACAGCACAGCAGGCTGGACTCCCTGAGGCCGCCTTATATGGCTAGGCTGCTCGATCTGCTGTGGGGCTGGCGCTGGGGGGAAGGGGGCAGTGCTGGCTTCTGGCTGAGTCCAGAGTTCCTGCTCCCCACCTGCCTCTGCCAACCCAGAGGATTCCCCCAACCCTGGTTCCCATCCCAGTGCCCCCGCCTCTTCACTGGGGAAAAGCCACCTGTGTCTCAATGTTCCTCTCTGTCAAATGGGACTGGGACTCCTCCCCTCCCACTCATGGGACTACTTCAGGGGCTTGGGAACTTAAAATTAGCTCCCTGAAGAAACTGACCCCATGGTGTAGGGCCTGAGTCCTACACCAAAAGCCCTAGCTATTTGCCTGTCCTCTCAGAACTTCACCTCACCATGCATAGCATGAAGGTGGTGTATGCATATCTTCCCCACCAGGAATAAGGAGAGTCCTGCCCTGTTCCTAATACCCACTCTCTGCCCTCCCCAGTTATCTCCTCCCTTCACAGTCTCCCACTTTCTGGGTCTCACCTCCCAGTAACCCCAACTCTCACACATTCCCCAATTCTTTGTCAGGTGAAGTGTGAAGAATATCATATGCCTTCCAGCCCCCCAGGAACACAAAGAGTTAACAGGACTCTGATATAGTGGGTTTTTCTCAATGTGGTTGCCTGTGTGCTCCCCATTCACCCCAACAGTAGCTGAGAGCTCTAGGATGCTCATCAGTTTGGAGGAAAGTGGCCCCTACTCCATAATTGTCCCTCTTCCCTCTCAGTTTCCAAGTCACATGGGGATAGGCAGGAGGGGGTTCAAGGAACCCTAAGAGTAGGGCCTCTGGCAGGGCACATGGGCCAGGCCGGTGGGAGGCCTACCAGCCCTACCTTGTTCTTGACCTCTGCTGATAGCCCGTAGGCTGGGCCTCGGTTGAAGTGAGCAGAGGACATGCTGGTGGGTGATGGGCAGCAGTGGTGGTAGTGGTGGCAGCAGCTGAGGCTCCGTCTGCACCCTCTTCCCTCCTCACACGTTTTTGAAGCTCAGGAGGCGGCTCGGGCCTCTTCAAAAGCTGTCCCATTGGTTGTAGGGGCCTGCCAAGGGGCGGGATGCCCCCACATCAGCCAACCCCCCCTTGTGATGTCAGGGCCTTGGTATTGGGAGCTGATTGTGTCATTGTTTCCACCTAGGGGGGCAGCCCAGAGTCTTTTTTTGGGGGGGGGTGTTGCTTGGCCAGACAAACACCAGCCTTTCTCCTTTTGCTGCCCCCCCAACACACTGTTCTTTGGGCGTCTGACTGGATCTCTGAGTCTTTTTGTGACTGTTTCTAAGGCCATCTCACTGTGTCTTGAGGTCATCTTTCTTCATCTCTCCCCAGTCTTGAGGCAGGACTGCCACAGTGGTAGTTTATTGAGTATCACCTGGATTTAACTCCAGACACTAACACCCACATCCCTTCCCTCTCTGAGACTCTGTTGCCACATCTGTAAAATAGGCTAATGAGAGTGCATGAGAGCCACGAGAAGGTCAGAAAAAATAAGAACCCGCGGGAGCAAACATCCTGGATGTCACTCTGCCCATTTACCTGTGGGCCACCTGAGTCACAGAGTGACTGTGTTTAGGTCCCAGGCCATGGTCACCCCCATATGTCCCTGTCCAAAATGGGCTGGCCTGGAGGAAACTCCTGCAAGCAGTAGTGGGTGATAGGTCCTCATGCCACAACATGTTAATGATGGCACTTGGGTGACATGTTGGCAACCTGCCGTGTACTGGTATGTTAAGGCCATGCAATCTGCTGGCCATGTGCTAAGGGGAGGGCTATGATATGCTAATATAACATCAGCCCCTGTGTCAGGCCCCATTCCAAGTGCTGGACAAAATGTCAACTCAATCCTCACATCACTCAGAAGTGGATGTTATTGTTATATGTTCTTTACATGTGGGCAAACTGAGTCACAGGACTATGGCATCCCAGTTTGCCAACGACAGAGCGGAAATCAATTGTATGAGGCTAAAGTATGGTTTCTCACCCCAGGATTATTGACATCCTGGCAGGATCATTCTTGGGGAATACAGAGTGGGGGATGTCCTGGACATTGTATGCTTCTACCAGATGCTGGTAGGCCTCCAGTAACACCCCTCTCAGTCTTGACAAATATCTCCAGACATTGCCAAATGCTCTGTGTGTGTGTGTGTGTGTGTGTGTGTGTGTGTTTGAGGTGCAGGGGAGGCGGGCAGGTTTAGGATGCAGATCTCCCAGTTTGAGAACGATTGGGCTAAGGTAGTGTGCTAAGGACAAGGTAATAACTTGTGATGAAATATTGAAGGTGCACAGTACACAAAATGAACTAACAATTCCCATTACTAAGTGCCTTGAATCTATTAACTAACTCCTCACTTCATAAATGAGGTCGATATGGGGCAGAGAGGGATGCAATCTACTCTGGTCACATGGCAAGAGGTTGGAGGAAGCAGGGATCAAACACAAGATTCTGAGATCCTGCTGAGGCCAAAGACCCCTTGGTGGGTCGCAGGTCACTACTGCACCTGTGAGATCTTCCATCTCCGCGGAGCTTGCGGCTGGCGCCCCCTGGTGGCCGGGAAGGAGGAGGGGCTGGCGGGATCCTGGTGGCGATGACGCACGCGTTGACTCACTGAACCCCGCCCCCCCGCCCCCAGCACCCCACCCCAGGCCGGCAGCAGCTTGGCCATTTATAGAATCTGCTGGAGCTCTAAAGTCATTGCCCCGGCACGACTGGGGCGGGGTGGGGGAGTCCTTTATAATCAGCATAATCCCTGCCCCCAAACGGGACAGCCCGGGTCTCCCTAAGGAGCAGCCCTTTCTACATCTGACTTGTCCCTCCAATTCCGAATCTGTGTGTCTCCCTCTAGGGTCGCTCAATGTCCATTTGTCTGCTTTGCCTACCCATGTTTGTGTCTGCCTTTGTTCTCTCTCTCTGCAACTGCCTGTCTCACCCTGTCTACCTGTGTGTGTCCCTTGTCTCCTCTGTGTCTCCGTTATCTCGTCATCTCTGCTGTTTCTGTTCCATGTGTCTGGTTCATTCCTTTTCCTGTCAGTGTCCCTGGTCCCTCTCTGGTAGATTTAAAGATTCTCTGATCCCATCCTGAAACTCCTCAAGGGACTCCCCCATGACTGGCTGCCCAGCGTGCAGTCCCCTACTCATCTGTCAGACGTTTCTCAGTCCCCAGCAACTGTGTCTTAGTTTCCCATCTAAATGAGAAAGTGAGGTCTTGTAAGAAATGGAGTTTCCTGGCAGCGCTATGAAGCTATCCACAGCCACTGCACCATTAGTTCGATCCCCAGCCAGGGAGGTGACCCACATGGAGCAGCAGACCTCTCCTGTCTGGCCCACTGTCTCCAACAGTGTATTTCAGTACATCTGCCTGTTCTGCTCCCCACTCTATCTCTGGTGAATCCTCTTACCCCCCACACCTCTGGCCTGTACCCCAGCTCTTGTATGCATAAATAAATAAATCTTTTTTGTTTCAAGATTTATTTATTTATACAAGAGCTGGGGTACAGGTCAGAGGCGTGGGAGGGTGAGAGATTTCACCAGAGACAGAACGGGGAGCAGAACAGGCAGACGGACCAACGACACTGCTGAGGGGAGCAGCGGGTGAGGCAGGAGAGGTCTACTGCACCATGTGGGTTTCTCTCTGACCGGCCAGTAATTGAACCTGCACTGCAGAGGCTGCAGACAGCTTCACAATGCGGTGCTCAACCCGCTGCGCCACCTGGGAGGCCCAATAAATAAATCTTTTAAAAAATATTTAAGGGCCTCCCGGGTGGTGCAAGGGGTTAAGCACAGCACTACGAAGCACTACGCAGCCTCTGCAGCACGAGTTCGATCCCCGACCGGCCAAGGAGCCACCCACATGGCGAGGCAGACCTCTCCTGTCTCGCCCACTGCTCCCCTCAGCACTGTATTTCAGCCAGTCTGTCTTTTCTGTAACCCACTCTGTCTCTGGTGAATCCTCTCACCCCCTGCATCTCTGGTCTGTACCCCAGCTCTTGTATGCATAGATAAATAAATCTTTAAAATATATATATTTTTTTTAAAAAATGGAATGGAGTTTCCTGGAAGGTTCTGGATAGTCAAAAAAGAGAAGGCTTAGCTCTTTTCAAACTTAGCAGATCCCTAGAACCTTCCTGATTCTCAAAAATACTACACACACATACCCCTAGAGAGAGTAACAAGCCCCTTTCCTCCTGTACTTGTCTCTATACTGGCCTCCTCAGCTAGCTTTCCCCTTTCCCCATAACAGGCAGAAACATTTAATCCTCACCACCACCCTCTTTTTGACCCATTTTGTATACAAGGAAACTCAAGGTTCAAAGAAGCCAAGCCCTTCTTCCAGGATCTTGTGGTTCTGCTGCTCCCAAATTCTTCCACATGTATTTCCTGAGTGCCCAAACTTGTTTCTACTTCAAAATCTTTGTACTAACTAGAGTTCCTTCTACCAGAACACATTTCTTCAAGATGATTGAATGGCCTCACTCACTTCACCTCTGCTCACATGCCACCACTGTAGAGAAGCTCTCCCTAATCACCTACTCTAAAATAATAGTATCCTTTACCCCCAGACTGGCTATGAATCAGTTGGGTTTTTTTTTTAAGATTTATTTATTTAGGCATACAAGAACTGTGGTGTAGACCAGAGGTGCCAGGGGTGAGAGGATTCACCAGACACAGAAGGGAGAGCAGAACAGGCAGATCTACTGAAATACACTGCTGAGGGGAGCAGGGAGGGGAGACAGGAGAGGACTGTTGCACCATGTGGGTTGCTCCCTGACCTGCCAGGAATCAAACTCATGCTGCAGTGGCTGGCAATAGCTTGATGGTGCTGTGTCTTTAACCCCTGTGCCCCCAGGGAGGCCCCAGTTGTTTGGTTTTTTTTTTTAAGACTATGTTTTATCATCTCCAAGTCACAGTGATGATCACGAACGTGCACTCTTTAAAACAGTAACAGATAAAACACATCTGGAGAAATTCTTGCAACAAAACACAGCAGTCCAAGAGAGAAAACTGGCGCGAGGGAGCTGTTCATATGCCTCTGACTGTGGTATGTTTCCCATAAAAAGTTTCATTCTAAAAAATGGTTTTAAGGAGTCCTCACCGCTCTATCTCCGTTCTCCACTTTCTTTTTCTTATCTCCTTATGTCACATCCTTTTAGAACAGAAACTCCACAGAAACAGGGTTTGTCTGTTTTATTCATTGCTCTGTCGCTAGTGGCCAGTACAGTGCCTGCACACAGCAGGCACTCAAAAGATGCTTTGTCAATGGAATTAAAGCAATTGATGGGCCTCCCTGGTGGCGCAGGCAGTTGAGCGCCGTGCTGTGAAGCTGTCCACAGCCTCTGCAATGCCGGTTCATCCTGGCTGGCCGGCGAGGGTCCCACATGGCGCGGCAGACCTCTCCTGTCACACCCACTGCTCCCCTTAGCAGTGTATTTCATCAGTCTGCCTGTTCTGTTCCCCACTCTGGTGAATTCTTTCACTCTCACGCGCATCTGGCCTGTACTCCGGTTCTTGTATAGAATAAATCTTTGAAAAAAAAAAAAAAAAGCAATTGAGGGGCCTCTCTGGTGGCGCAAGGGGTTAAGACACAAATATGCAGCTGTCTACAGCCACTGCACCATGAGTTTGATCCCCGGCCAGGAAGCTACCCACATGGCACAGCCGTCCTCTCCTGTCTCGCCCGCTGCTCCCTTCGGCAGTGTATTTCAGTCTGCCTGTTCTGTTTCCCACTCTGTCTCTGGTGAATCCTCTCACCCCCTGCCCTCTGGCCTGTACCCCAGTTCTTGTATGCATAAATAAATAAATCTTTAAAGCAATTGAACCAGGACTTGAGCCCATGTCTGTCTGAAATGTTGATGCTTACACACAAATGAAGGGTATAATTTCCTAGCACTTTTTGGACTGAGGATAGTTGAGATTGGGGTTTTGTATTTCCATTTCAACCCTTCCCTGAAGACCAGTTGGAGCGTGTAGAGGAGGTTGAATCATGGGCTCTGGCTGGGTTTATTCCAGGCCATTCCATAACTGCTCTCTCCCTTTTCTAGCCTTGAGCTTTCTTTTTTCTTTTGGTAAAAGAATTAGGACGTGGGCCAGAGGTCGGGGTTGGTGGGGGGAACTGTGAGAGAATTCACCAGAGACAGAGTCGGGGAGCAGAACAGGCAGATTGACTGAAATACACTGCTAAGGGGAGCAGCAGGCAAGACAGGAGAGGACTGCTGCACCATGTATGGGTAGCTCCCCGGCCAGGGATTGAACTCAGGCCATAGGGATGAGTGCTGAGACTTAACCCTTAGGCCACCAGGGAGGTCCTCTAACCCTGATCTTTTCAGGAAGATGTTTTGTAGGAAAAACATCAGGTTGAACAAGAGATCTTTAAAAAAAAGTAGATGAGTGACAACCAGATTGGCAGAACATCTGAATAGCCAACAATACACGGTGCTGGAGAGATTTAGAACATTGTTGATGGGTGTGGGCAATTTCAAATGACAGGCATCCTTACCTTTTCTAATGGACACTTCTATGTGTCAACTGGATTGGGCTATAAGAAAGCCCAGATATTTGGTCAAACATTATTCTGGGTGTGTCTGTGGGGGGTATATTTGGATGAGATTAATATTTGAATTTATAGACTGAGCAAAACAGATTGCCCTCCCCAATATAGGTGGGCTTCATCAGATCAGTAGGTCTGAGTAGAACAAAAGATTGACCCTCCATCTAGTAAGAGCAAGCTCCTCCTTCCTCCTGGTCTTGTGTTGGGATGTGGGTCTTTTCCTGCCTTCAAACTGGAATGGAAGCATTAGCTCTTCCTGGGTCGTAAGCCTGCTGGCTCTTGCATTGGGCTACTACCTTGCATTCTCCTGGTTCTCCAGCATTTGGACTTGGAATGGGACTACAAGCTGGGTCTCCAGCTTGCCAACTGCTGATCTTGGACTTCTGTCTCTGTAATAATATGAGCCAATTCCTATAATCTAGTATCTGTTTCTCTGGGAAACCCTGAGTAACACACCCTCTGAGATAATAAATCCTGTTTTTTAGACTCTTGCTAAGAAGTTCGATAAATGTGAAGAACAGTTACAATTGCAGTGGCCTGGTGATAATAACAAGTCATCCTGTAGATTCATCTACAGGGCCCAAGTGATATAGACAAAGTTGAAGGCAGAATATGCAGCACTTCATTTCAACTGGGCTCTGAATTAGCATTCCATGGATTTAGAACTTGCTTTCTAAGACTGTATGATCTAGATGGGTGTTTGAAACTCTCTGTGCCTCCATTTCCTCTTCTAGAAAATGGGCATGTTGATGCCTGCCTTGTAGATTGGTTTGTTTTTAACTTTTTATTTTTGAGATATTATTAGACCTAGAGAAAAATTGCAAAAATAGCGTCAAGTTCCCATTTACTCTTTTTTTTTTTTTTTAAGATTTATTTATTTATTTATACAAGCACTGGGTACAGTCAGAAGCGCGGGAGGGTGAGAGAATTCACCAGAGCCAGAGCGGGGAGCAGAGCAGGCAGAAGGACCGAAGTACACTGCTGAGGGGAGCAGCGGGTGGCAGGAGAGATCTGCGCGCCATGTGGGACCCTCCTCTGGTGACAGGAGAGCAGCCGGGGATCGAACCAGTGCTGCAGAGGCTGCGGGCAGCTTCGCAACCCAGTGCTCAACCGCTGCGCCACCAGGGAGGCCCCCCCATTTACTCTTAACCCAGCCGCCCTTCGTTATATATTCATAGCATATTTATCAAAATTAAGAAATTAACCTTGTGCAATACTATTATAAAACTACAAACTGGATTCGGAGTTCCCCAGGATTTCTAGTCACATCCTTTTTCTGTTCCAGGACCCAACCCAAGATCCCAGCATTTAACTGCCTCCTTAGACTCCTCTAGCCCATGACAGTCCCCTGGTCTTTTATAAGCTTGACACTTTTGAAGAATGCTGGTTGGTGATTTTGTCGGTCCTCTCTCAATTTGATTTATCTTGACAAGATCAAGATTTTTGTATTACCGGGAAGGATGCCAGAGGGGTGATATTCCCTTCTTATAACAGGAGCTTATGATGTCACTATGACTCATGGCTGGTGCAGTTAACTTTAGTTAGATGGTGTTTGCGAGGTTCCTCCACTGTGCAGCTACCATTTTCTTTGACTTGTACTGAGGACTGCTTGTTAAGGGGTCTATATCAGGGCTTCACCCATTCCATTGTGTTCTATGTTAATAAACGCGTAAAATATGGAATGCCTGTATAACCGGGAAGGATACCAGATGTAAATGCCTGTATTTGACTACTTCTAGAAGGGGAAATAAGAGTTGTGGTTGCCTCAAGATGGGGAGGGGCCCTGGGAGCTTTGAAGGCAACGACTTAGGTCAGCAACTAGCCCACCACCATCTGTGACCACGCCTCACCCACACCACGGTTGAGCGGAGAGAGCTGGGCACGCTCAGCAGAGGGCAGTAGAGCGCCTAGCAGCTGCCCCTGCAGCCACTTGGGTCTGGTGAGGCGTGCGCGAGCCCTCCTGAATCCGCAGCTGATTGGCTTCATCTCCTCTCAGCTTGGCCAATGAGGCGACTGTACTACGGCCGCGCGCACTGTTGGGGCCGCCCCAAGAGACAGGACAGACAGGGTACTCTGCGTGTATCCTGTTGCACCCCAGAGCCTCAGGAGGCCTTGAGACTGCAAAAATGGCATTGGCCTCTGCTGATGTCAAATCCTAATTTCATGTGCTTAAACACTCAGGTTATTAACAGACTAAAACTGGGGCTTTCTGCAGGAAGCCCAGGAGCCACCCAAGTCCAGTGAAACTACATCTCTTACTGTTATAGGACAGGGAGAGGGGCAGCCCAAGCCCCGCAAACCTGCCTATTCTAAATGGGTTCTGCCATTCGCCACATCAACACAAAACATAGGCGACTTTAATGAAAAGGAACTTCTAGGAAACAATACAGGTAAGGCAAAGAATCTAGTTTCTAAATCAAGCACCCAAATTTACCCATCCCCTCGTGGGTAAAAGTCCATCCAAATGGGATTGGCCCAGAGCAAGGCCCCAAGGCCTGCCACAAGTCTAAAGCATCTTCCAGTGGGGACCCACAGAAAAGGGTCACAAACCGGAAGGAAAAGAGCAAAATCAACATCAAGATAAAAGCTGCCATTGTCACCTCCCCACGGGTCTCACCCACATCTGTGTCACCCAGTCCACGACCAAAAGATAAGCGCAGTTTCTTCACATGTCTCTAGGCTCCATGCGCCTCCTCCAGGTCTCCTGGCTCCATCCTGCTTCCTACCTCAGTCTCTTCTTCAGTTTCTCCTCTTCCTGCTCAGCTCCACCCTCCCTTGGGTGGGGCAGGGAACCTCCCCCTTTCCTGGGGACCACCCTGTTACAATCCCCCCTTTTAATTTTTATTCCACCATATCTATGGTGGCACAGATCTCATGGTGTAATCTTAGGAGACAGTCTTTTTTTTTCAGGGTTACAATGTGGGTAAGAGAAGCAACAATTAGTCAGTAGCATTGTCCATGAATGTCCAGTATGACAGTTTTCCATTACTTGAAAATAGTCCATTATCCAAGCCAAAAGAAAGAAAATTCTGGAGTATTAGCTAAAACAAGACCGCAAATATATCAAAATCACAGGGAAAAAAATGTTAAAATGGTTCAACTTATGCAAAACACAAATTTTCTCAACCTTGATCCCAAACTTTAACAGCATAGCAAAAGTTTGCAAATTAAATCTACTTTTAAACCATTTTTCCTATTTTTGCATAAAATCACAGGGCAGAAATAACTAACAGCAATTTTTAGCTGGCTTTGTTGAAATATTCCATACAGGATCAGAGCGAACCGGTGGCATGCAGTCGATGTAGGCTTCACGTATAAAGTTGGTCTCATCAGACTCCACCTGGGCTTTCCTCTTCTCGAGGGTACCAGGGCATTTTCGTTGGCCGGGTTGTCCAGTCCTGCCAATGGAGGCAAGCTTCCTCACCTTCTTTGGAGGTCTCTGGAACCCTACAAACAAGGCAAACAGGTTCTCCTCTTCTTGGTTCAGCTCTTTTTCAACTTTTTGGAAGAACTCCACACAAAGCCACACAATCAAACTCACGTCCAATTTTTTGTTAAAACAGACAAAATCCCTATGTAAGTTATGCAAAAACAGACTCTAAGATAAGTAGCAAAATTACTACCGCTATTTGTATGCCGTGTTGGTATCAAGGGGAGAGAAAATGTGACAAGTTAGCTTTGCTGGAAAAAAAATTGCAACCTTTCTGCAGATCCTGGTTACTCAAAACAAAACAAAACAAAACAAAAACTTCATGGATTCAGGACAGAATGCATAAAAAATTTCCAGTATTATGTCAAAGAAACCTTAGTAAATGTCAGGTGTATTTCCAGGTCTTTTCAGTCCTTTGTAGGAAAGTTTTTTACTCTCAACGGTTCCATCAATAGGAATCTGTTGAGACCTTTTCTCCCTATATTTCCAGAAACAATTTCTGTAGATGTGAAACAATTGAATTATACAATATTACAAGGTGACAATCACCATTGACAATTTACATACATACCAGATACTGAGAGGTTTTTTCATACACATTTTAGAAAACTACTGTTAACATTTTGTACATACCAAAGTTTTACCATTTTCCCAAGTGACAATGCTTCCCTTCCAGTTTTACTTCATTAGGTAAAAGCCAAATAGAACAAATTCATCTAATGCCTTCCCAGGAGGAAAGGGAAAAACTTTGTGGAGTGTCTCAGGAGCTCTACTGAGGTTCCACAAAATTTCCTTGCATCAGTCAAATGACAGGCTACCAAATTTGTACTTGAATTTAGATTTCTGGGAAGCTTTGCCATAAATATCAGAAAATTAACAGAAACAACAATATTCAATCTCTATGAAGGCACCGGCTTAGTTCAGTAGCACAATGTTGACAATCAAACCATAACTTTTTGTTTTTCTCATAACTGGAGACTCTTTTTTTTTTTTTCAATGTCTATGGGCACCATGTATACCAATTTGTCAATCACTGGAGGTCAAGACAGTTAGACACAAGGACATACAGACATACAACATATAGACAAAGACAGTTTTTTTTTTTTTAGTTATGCCACGTAGAATATGTTATATAACTGCAGTTTTACTCCATAGGCTCAGAAAAAAAAATGTCAAAGTCCAAAAAAAATGTGGAGTGTTGCTGGCAGAAAAATTTCCAGTTGTCATCCTACAAACCTAAGACTTTGGAAATAGGAAGGAAAAGTTTTATTAATCACAAGGGTTACACGACCTTGTTTATCACCTTAGGGTTTTCAGTGTTGAAGACTTTTTATTAGAAGTCAATCCTGGGGTATTCTGTACAGCAACTGAAAGAATAAAAGTAACAGTTAACTTTTAAGCAAAAGGAGTCATTTCTTGTTAGCCACCAAGCAGGCACTCCTTGAGTTTCCTGGAATAGAACCTGAAAAAGCAAAATCAAATTATCAGTAATTAACTTTCAATTAAAAGGAGTCATCTCCTTACTTCTGTTAGCCACTCTGGGACAGAAGCTGAAAGAGCAGATTAAACATCTAAGCACAGATTACACCTCCCCCACACTAGGGAGGGACAACAACACAGGTATGAAAACCTGGTACAGTTACATGATGCACCCTAAAGAGTGCTTTCCACAACAGACCTTCCTCAGTAGAAAGCAGAAACTTAGAATCTTGTCTTACACCAGCAATTGAACAAATCCAGGATTCAAAATGGCAAACATGCCCAAAACAAATTGTGTAGACAAAATTCACAGCAGCAAATCCTTTCAGACTCAGACAAAATTTTGTTAATTTTTCTGATCCAGACTTTGCAAAAATTCAAGTTATCTCCAAGAATCCATCAAGGCTACCAGCAATTACCAGTTACTGCTTAAGGGTACTCTGCACTTAACACCCAGGCATACATTTGCTAATTTAAACACCACTGCTCCACCATTGGCTGGCAAAATGCATCAGGCAAAGAGCAGGAAGTAGCCAAAGACAAAGCAACATACCACTGAAGAACCATTATTGCCTTTAGAAATGCTAATGAGACAGTAGAGATTACCAAAAAAAGTCCCAAAGTCCTAGCAAAAAGAACCTCTGAATTTTACAAGAGCACGCCAAGTGGCCTCAGACGCCATCTTTGATCTGGCCACATGGTCCAATGTACTGCCTAATCTTTTGAGTAAAACTGGCACAGAACAATTTCCACAAATTAAAATCTCTTAGCAAGTCACTACAAACAAATTACACACAAACACACAGAATCTTCACAAAGCCCAAGCCAGTTTTTCAACAGCAAATCGACATATGAAACAAACACTAGAGAAACCAAAAATCACATTTGCGCTTATGGTAGCCAGTGCCATAGGGAAGCCCAATTTCCCCATGGGGCTGACTAACCACGGATGGCTCTGTCCTGTCCTTCTGGCTCCATCCTGCTTCCTTCCTCAGTCTCTTCTGCAGCTTCTCCTCTTCCTGCTCAGCTCCACCCTCCCTTGGGTGGGGCAGGGAACCTCCCCCTTTCCTGGGGACCACCCTGTTACATTACTACTTTTTATTTTTTTATTTTTTTTTTAAAGAGGCACGTATTTTATTTATTTATTTGTTTGTTTATACAAGCACTGGGTACAGTCAGAAGCGCGGGAGGGTAAGAGAATTCATCAGAGCCAGAGCGGGGAGCAGAGCAGGTAGAAGGAGCGAAGTACACTGCTGAGGGGAGCAGCGGGCGGCAGGAGAGGTCTGCGCGCCATGTGGGACCCTCCTCTGGTGGCCGGGGAGCAGCCAGGGATCAAACCGGCGCTGCAGAGGCTGCGGGCAGCTTCGCAACCCAGCGCTCAACCGCTGCGCCACCAGGGAGGCCCCTCTTACTACTTTTTAAAGTATGACTTTTGGGGGCCTCCCTGGTGGTGCAGGGAGGGTTAAAGCCTCGGCGCTAGCAAGCTACCGCCAGCCCTGAGGCATGAGTTGGATCCCCTGACCCACATAAGGCGCAGCAGACCTCTCCTGTCTCACCTGCTGCTCACTGCAGCAGGGGATTTCAGTAGATCCGCCTATTCTGTTCCCAACTCTGTCTCTGGTGAATCCTCTCACCTCCTGTACCTATGGCCTACACACCAGCTCTTGTATGCATAAATAAAAATAATTTTTAAGTATAACTTTTTAAAATTGTGATAAAATATAAATTACTTAAAATTTACCATTTTAAAATATACAGTTCTGTGGTGTTAACTACATTCACATTGTTGTGCAACCACTGCAGCACCGTCATTGGAAATTTTTCATCTTCCTGTTATAGAACAGGGAGAGGGGCAGCCCAAACCCCCGCAAACCTGCCTATTCTAAATGGGTTCTGCCATCCGCCACATCAACACAAAACATAGGAGACTTTAATGGGAAGGAACTTTAATAAAACTAGGAAACAATACAGGTAAGGCAAAGAGTCTAGTTTCTAAATGAAGCACCCAAAGTTACCCGTCCCCTCGTGGGTAAAACTCCATCCATATGGGATCGGCCCAGAACAAGGCCCCAAAGCCTGCTACAAGTCTAAAGCATCTTCCAGTGGGGACCCACAGAAAAGGGTCAGAAACAACCGGACAAGCCCGGAAGGAAAAGAGCAAAATCAACATCAAGATAAAAGCTGCCATTGTCACCTCCCCACGGGTCTCACCCACATCTGTGTCACCCAGTCCACGACCAAAAGACAAGCACAGTTTCTTTACGTGTCTCTAGGCTCCATGCGCCTCCTCCAGGTCTCCTGGCTCCATCCTGCTCCTTCCTTCCTCAGTCTCTTCTGCAGCTTCTCCTCTTCCTGCTCAGCTCCAACCCTTCCTTGGGTGGGGCAGGGAACCTGGAACCTCCCCCTTTCCTGGGGACCACCCTGTTACATTCCCACACTGAAAAGCTGTTCCAATTAAACACCAACTCCCTTCTGCCCTCCTCCCCAGCCCCTGACACCCACCATTTTACTTTCTTTCCCTATGAATTTTCTCCTTTAGGCTCCTCACATATGTGGAATCATACAGTATTTGTCTTTATGTGACTGGCTTATTTCACTTAGCATAACACCAAGGTTCATTCATGTTGTAGTTGTTTTAGAAATGCCTTCTTTTTTAATGCTAAATAATATTCCATTGTGTATGTATACCATATTTTGTTTATCCATTTACTCATCCATGGATACTTTAATTGCTCTGGATATTATGAATATTGTTACAATAAACATGGGTATACAAATATCTGTGTGAGTCCCAGCTTTCAATTCTTTTGGGTACATATCTGAAAGCAGAATTGCTAGATCATACGGTAATTCCAATATCATTTTTTAAAATTTATTTATGCATACAGGAGCTGGGGTATAGGCCAAAGATGTGGAGGATTCACCAGAGACAGAGTAGGGAGCAGAACAGGCAGATCTACTGAAATATACTGCTGAGGGGAGGGGAGCAGCGGGCAAGACAGGAGAGGGCTGCTGTGCCATGTGGGTCACCTCCCTGGCTGGGGGTCATGCTGAGTGGCTGCAGATAGCTTCATAGCGCTGTATCTTAATCCCTTGCACCACCAGGGAGGCCCTCCAATTTCATTTTGTGAAGAACCACTTGACTGTTTTCCATAGTGGCTGAGCAGTTTTACATTTCCAACAGCAATGTACAAAGGTGCAAAGATCCCTTTTTTTTTTTTACGTCCTAACTAGCACTGTTATAATCTGGAAGTATAAAATAATAGCCATCCTAATTGGGTGTGATGTGTTTTATTTTTTATTTTTTTAAACATTTATTTATTTATTATTTATACAAGCACTGGGTACAGTCAGATGCGCGGGGAGATGAGAGAATTCACCAGAGCCAGAGCAGGGAGCAGAGCAGGCAAATGGACCAAAGTACACTGCTGAGGGGAGCAGCGGGCGGCAGGAGAGGTCTGCGCGCCATGTAGGACCCTCCTCCGGTGGCCAGGGAGCAGCCGGGGATAGAACCCGCGCTGCAGAGGCTGCGTGCGCGCAGCTTCGCAACCCAGCACTCAACCGCTGCACCAACGCTTAACCGCTGCACCAACGTGGAGGCCCATGTTTTAAAAGACCTTTAAAGGGGCCTCCCCTGGTGGCACAGTGGTTGAGTGCTGGGCTGCGAGAGCTCTGCAGCGCCTGTTCGTTCCCCGGCCACCGGCGAGGGTCCCACAAAAAAAAAAAAAAGACTTAAAGAATATCATGCTGATATATAAAGTCTACAAATTATACCTCAATTAATCAATTATCACTAAAACTTTAATGATTTTTTAATATTTATCTATTTATGATTACAAGAACTGGGGTACCGGCCAGAGGTGTGGGAGGTGAGAGGATTCACCAGAGACAGAGTGGGGAACAGAACATGCAGATAGACCGAAGTACACTGCTGAGGGGAGCAGTAGGCGAGTCAGGAGAGGTCTGCTGTGCCATATGGGCGCTCCCTGGCCAGTTGGGGATCGAATTGGTTGCTGCAGAGGATGCAGATAGCTTCAAAGCACTGTGTTTAACCACTATCACCACCAGGGAGGCCCTAGCTATAAAAATATTTCTATAGAGGACCTCCCTGGTGGTAAGAGGCTAAGTCTCAGCACTAGCACTATGAAGCTATCATCAGCCACTGTGGCCTGAGTTCAATCCCCGGCTAGAATGCTAACCCACACGGTGCAGCAGACCTCTCGTGTCTCGCCCACTGCTCCATTCAGCAGTGTATTTCAATAGGTCCTCCTGGTGAATCCTTTCACCACCCCCACCACCCCTCCCCGCACCTCTGGCCTACCCCAGCTCTTGTATGCATAAATAAATAAATATTTTAAAATACATATATATTTCTATAGAATATTGAGATGTGTTCTTTTGTCTGTCAAATTGAGGAATATATTCCCTCAGCTGCTCCTCAATGCTTAGACTAGTGGCTAGCACAATGAGGACACTAAACAAAAGCATGCTGAGTGAACCCAAGCTTTCTCATGGAGCACAACCTTGGGTTCCTATGCACAGCTTGCCCACTGCAGCCTGGGTTCAAGGCTACAGTAGGGTTGGGGAAATTTCCAGATCCCTTCACTTCCTTCTCACATTCTACTCTGGGAAATGAGAGCTCCCCTGCCTTAGGCCATGGCCAGAGCAATGCACGCATCCATAGGATGTTGAGGATGTACAGCGTATCCAAGGTCAACTCCTCTCAAATTTACACCACCATGCAGTGTTGTAGGCTTCAGAGACCACAGCCAGTCTGTGGACCACAGTCTTGAGACTGCAGAAATGGCATTGTGGGAGCAGATAATAGTCCCACCTGGGGCCTCTGCTGATGTCAAATCCTAATTTCATGTGCTTAAACACTCAGGTTATTAACAGACTAAAACTGGGGCTTTCTGCAGGGAGCCCAGGAGCCACCCCCAGTCCAGTGAAACTACATCTCATACTACTTTTTAAAGTATGACTTTTGGGGGCCTTCCTGGTGGTGCAGGGAGGGTTAAAGCCTCAGTGCTAGCAAGCTACCGCCAGCCACTGAGGCATGAGTTGGATCCCCTGACCCACATGCAGTAGCGTGCAGGGGCACACTACTCAGCAAGGCCACTAGCAACTTTTGGGGACATCTCAATGTACTCAGCAACCAACTATGGACAGGAGACTGAGAGATCAGGTGAGGGAGGGGGAGGGAAGCAAAGGAACAGCAAGGTCTCCCATACCCAAATCCAAATACCCCAAAATAACAAAGGGCTTTGAGCAGACACAAAAGTCACCTAGAAGTCAAGGAGGTAGTGTAGGCAGCACTGGGGCCGGGGCCCTACGGAAGGTAGTAGCAGAGTAATTAGGCAAGCAGGCAGAAGGCAGTCACATGGGGTTGTCACAAGGGACAAGGGATTGTTGCTAGTTTAAAGAAAGGTTGAGATGAGCATCAGGAACATTCACCCATCCAGTTACTCATGTTTTGAACTAATATCTATTGAGCACCTGCCATGTTACAGGCCTTGTCCCTAATCCTGGAACACCACATGCAACAAACAAAATCCTGTCCTGGCAATTTACGGTAACCAACCACATAGGAGATGTTCAATATGTGGGGGTGGGGTAGTGGGGGGCAGTTATGTTTCTAGGGGCCTTTACTCCAAGTAGGGGATGCCAAATAGAGACATTGCATGGGAACACAGGAACATCTGACCTCCTGGTTGGGGAGGGTCATCTCCAGATCAGGAAGGAGGCAAGGATCAGAAGTAGAAGGGGAGTGAATGAATGTGACCCTGTGTCCCTCTTCCCCAACTGGATGCCAGGAAACAGTGCCTCATCCACAGTTCATAGGGCAGGCAGTTAATTACCATGGAGCAGGTAACACAGGGCCTCAACCACAGTCCATTGGTGAGGGTGGCAAGAGATCTAGGGCACCCCTCCCTGCTGGACAGGGCAGATGGGGGGCTGGCATGGAGCGGTCAAGGCTCTGGGTCTACTTCTGCCTTGGTGGCATAGAGACAGTGGCTAGACCATGAGGATCCTTAGCTGGGCCAACCTCACCCTAGAGGGGTTCCTTCTTTACATGGACACTGCCAGTGTCCAAACTGCCCTCCCTCCCCCAACATGATGCCAGTTCCCCATCCAAAAGAGTATAGAGTAGGGGCAGACTTCGGTGGAGTACATACACCCAAGCCCAGCTGGCTCTCAGACTGATGTTGTCTCAGTGGAGCTCAGGTGGTATGGCCTAGAAACACTGATGGCTAAGGAGAGGGAGGACAGGAACCTGGGAAAGGGCTGGGGAAAATTTGCACCACCTCTGTTCTGCGTGGCTCCACCCTATCCTACCTGGAGACTCACCTGAGGCATCCACTTTAGTCCAAGGAGCTCCCAGGCCTGCACGAGGCTGCAGAGAGCACTTTCTGAGAGATTGGGGGCTCATTTGGTACAAGACAAGGCAGGAGGTTGAACCAGAAGATGGGCACACTATGGGGACAGGCAGGAGTGGTCACTACATTGTGACAGTTGACACGTCCAGGCCTCTGGCATCTCCTGTGCCAGACTACAGAAGTCCTACACTCAGCATCACTCTCTCCAAAATCTGCATGCCCTGAGGCAAGGGGACTCTGGAGAACACAAGCCTACCACACACAGTGGGCAATATGTACAAATCCAGGGGCTGAAACACATCATCTCTCACAGCTGGAGCTCAGGCAGACATAGGTATACCCTGGGGACCAGACACACAGTCACAAAGAAATACACACAAAGTGCTACAAACAGACAGGGCAGGCTTCTCCACCCTGGACCCAGGGCTGCAAGCACGTCGTCCCCAGGAAAAGAAGAAAGCTGGAGAAGAAACTAGAAAGAAGACTGGAGAGCAAGGAGACCTGGAGGAGGTACATGGAGCAGAGAGACATGTGAAAAAGCTGCATTTGCTTCTTGGTCTTGGACTGATTGAAATACATATGGATGAGAGACCCTTGGGGAGGTTAACGATGGAAGTTCTTATCTTGATTTTTATTTTTCTCCCTTTGTCCCAAATGTGCTGGGTCACTTATGTCCCTTTCCTATGGGTCCCCATGAGGAGGTGCCGTAGACTTGTATTAGGCTTTCAGGCCTCAGTGGGCTTGCTTTGGGCAAGCCTGTTTTGCTGGGCATTTACCCACGAGGGGAAGGGTAACTTCAGGTGTTTGATTTGGAAACAATATATTTTGTATTTTCTTTGTTGCACACTAATTGTATTGAAGTTACTTTCCATTGAAGATCTTACACAAGTATGTTTTGTCTTGATGTAGTAGATGGCAGAACCTATTTAGAGCCGGCAGGTTTGGGGGTTTTAGGGTGCCCCTTACCCTGCCCTGTAACATTTCAAACACACATCTGTGGTTGGACACAATCACACAGAGTCCACAAGGTCAGAGACCGTCCTGAAATAACCTAGGTGAATAAAATTTCAAGGATGAGAGTTGCCCAACATCTTGTTCTGCCCAGTATTCCATCTGAAGGATTGCAAGCTGGCAGGTGGCTACCTAACATCTTGTTTTAAACAGCTTAATCCACCAGACTGACCAAAGGCACCATACCTGGCCAATAGATGCTTATATCCTGATTAATAATTGTTTCACAATTTCCTGAAGGGAGGATTTCCGAGGTTCCTGCATTCATAGTTAGTAAAAATCCAGATCTAGTGTGACTAGAATCTCACTAGCATGCTAGAATGTTCACCCCTGGGTGGAGATTTAAGATGCTAATGAGACATGCCACATATGAAGACACAAGTAACCCATTTGCATATGCCTTAGTAGTAGAGCCCAACACAGAACACTGCTCCCTTATTCCCCACCCTGATAGATCTACCCCTTAAAAATCCCTTCTTTGTTCCCTTAGGAAGCCAAGCTGGAAATCTCTTCGAGTCCTGGCTCCCCTGTGCACAAGCTTAATAAAACCTTGTTTGGATGCCATTTGTCTTCCTTCTTGTTAAATTCTTTGACAAGGGGACAGAAGCTCTGGATGAAACACCAGGCCCGTAACAGCGCCAGATTTGGCACGGTTAAACCTGTCACACCATTGCTGTGACACAGAGACACACAGGGAGGGTGTCATGAGCAGAGTCACACACAGTGTGACTGAGTCAGAGACATACTATCACAGAGGCATGCTGATAGGTATAATCATGCTCCAACAGACATGGGTATCGCACACAGTCACAAGTGTCTCAATGATGAAACACAATCATTCACTTATAAATTGGTGATACACAGGGTGTCACAAACACAGTCATCAACCCACTGGTGTGTGTGTGTGTGCGCGCGCGCACACACATTAAGGCATAGGAACAAGCACAGAAATGTTCACATACACACTGACAGCCCCTCAGAGTTGTGTGACAAATTCCACACCTCACCGCACCCTTCCCCAACACAATACAGATTCACAGGTACCAAGAAATGGTACAAATACAGGTGTATGTGCAGTTACAAACACATGGGCATACTGAAAACCACACACACCAATGCCCAGACTGGCTCACATTAACACAAATGGGGCCATTCCTGATCCACACACAATCACACACCTAGACATCTTTGCTCCAGTTTTGTGCACTACAAAAAGGAATGAAAATCTCAAACTCTATTATACCCAACATCGCAGTCTCAGACACACAAACACACACACACACAAAAACACACTGGCCACAGTGCACAGTGATTTGTAATCAAGAAAGCCATGAGTAAACATACAGCCTTACCCTCAGTGAGGGTAGTCCCAGGTGCCACGGTTGGGAAGTTGAGGAAGGTGTTGGAGGGAATCCCCTATGATAACACATACATGGCTGTTCTGCATAAATTAACGTAAATAAACCTCACAAACACCTATACTGTTATAACTGACTCATTTTAGGGAAGAGCCTACCAAGGCACAGGTGGTCAGCTCCGAGTCCTGGAGCTAGGTTAGCAGCGCCCCCTCTTCATCACCTAGCACACAAAAGCGGTCAATAAATGTGGAACAAATGAAGGAATTCAACACGTCGACCTTCAACATTTCCCACATTTCCGGTGTGAAAACTGGGGCCGCCTGCTGGATTCACGACCCACGCCCATTCAAGCTCCTAATGTGGAATCGGTGCAGGACTCACTCAACACGCAAGTCTAAGGTGAGGGTTACCTCGTTGGGGGCGGAGCCTAACTCGTTATGAGGCGGAGACTAAGCCGTTGAGCATTTCTATTGGTGGGGCTCCATCTGTGGGCGGGAACCAGCTAAATCGGCGTTCTCGATTTGCTGTCTTCCTGGTGGCACATGACCCGGAAGTTCTATGAGCAATATGGCGGCGCCCAGCTGCAAGGCGGACCTGGCCTGGAGTACGCGACTCGCCGCGTGAGTAAGTAGGTAACGCGTGGCGGGAAGAGAGCGAATTGCTGGGCCCTAGGGTGGCCCATTCTGGGCGGCGGCGCGAGAGAGCGGCCCCAAAGAGATCCGGTTGCAGGGCCAGGGCGCCATGACCTTTAGGGATGCGGGACAGGGACCTGCGACAAAGGGCGCCCTCGTATCCGCCGCCTCACCCCACTGATTTCCCATTTTGCAGATGGGACAGTTGACGCTTGGAGAGGCTAAGGCCCTTTCCCGAGGTGACTCCGCAAATCATCATCTAGGCTGGAATTCGAATCCGCTTCTGCCTGTTTCTCCCAGAGGACCCTGAATCCTTACAGCCAGCCTCAGAGCTGCTGTAGGTACATCCGCGACAGGACTCAGATTTATTAGAAGTTTTGTAGAAATTTAGCTCCTCTTCCCATTCAACTGATAGTGTTAGTTACCTGTTAGATACTAGGCATTGTCCCGGGTGCTGAAGACAAAACAGTGAGGGAGACAGACAAAAAAAATCCCGACCTGTGGTAGCCAGATATTGAACAAGTCATAAACAAACAGAACAGGTTATTCCAGATGCTAATAATTGCTAAAAACTCATTCATCGAGATAATGGGGGCTTTAGAATGGGAGAGGGGCAGCAGTCAAGGGAAGGCTTCTCATTTCAGTACAGACCCAAATGACCAGAGACAGCTATGGACTGATCTGGGGAAAGAAATTTCCAAACAGAGAAAGCAAGTGCAAAAATCCTAGTTTGGAAGGGTAGACCCTGTCCGCTTTTATCTTTCTTTGTTGTTTTTTTTAAATATTTATTTATTTATTTATACAAGCACTGGGTACAGTCAGAAGCGCGGGAGGGTGAGAGAATTCACCAGAGCCAGAGCGGGAAGCAGAGCAGGCAGAAGGACCGAAGTACACTGCTGAAGGGAGCAGCGGGCGGCAGGAGAGGTCTGCGCTCCATGTGGGACCCTCCTCTGGTGGCCGGGGAGCAGCCAGGGATCGAACCGGGGCTGCAGAGGCTGCGGGCAGCCTCACAACCCAGCGTTCAACCGCTGTGCCACTGGGGAGGCCCTGTCCTCTTTTATCTTAAGTGTGATGCACCACGAGTGATTTTAGGGAACACTGAGTTTACAAAGCTCACTGTGGCCACAGTGGAGAGAAAACTGTCTGGAGGCAGGTAAGCAAACAAGTGGGAAGCTGAGTAATTTATTCATGGAATAGGTCATGGATTGGCACGGTGGCCTGGAGGTTGAGAGAAAATGAAGCATTTGCAAGGATTTGGAAATAGTCGCTAGGATTAGTTGATGGGTTGACTAGGGGAGTGAGGGATATAATGGATTCAGAAATGACTCCTAGGTTTGTGACCTGAAAGACAAAGAATAATGGTGTTATTGGCATAACATGGGAAGGAATAAGTTTATGTGGGGATGTCAATTTTGAGCAGATTAAGTTTAAGATGGTGAGTTATAAGCCAAAGTGGCAGTTACTTATGGAGACAGGAGTTGAGGGCTGGAAATAAACATTTGGAAGCTATCAGCATATAGATCATCATTTCTTTTTTATTTAAGATTTATTTTTATTTATTTATGCATACAAGAACAGGTGGATCTACTGAAATACAATGCTAAGGGGAGCTGCAGGTGAGACAGGAGAGGTCTGCTGAGCCATGTTGGGTTAGCTCCCTTGCTGGGATTGAACTCCTGCTGCAGTTGCTGCTGATAGCTTAATAGCGCTGAGACTTTACCCCTGTGCCATGAGAGGGGCCCCTTAAATCATCATTTCTCAGATTTTAACACACAGAGGAAAATCTTGGACTCTTGTTAAAATGTACCTCCAGATTCAGTAGGTCTGGATTAGGGCTGAGATTTTGCATCTCTATTAAGTTCCAGATGATGATGCCAATGAGATTGCTCCCTGGAATTCACTTTAAGTAGCAAAGGTTTAGAGTAAGGTCTTTTTTTTTTTTTTTTTTTTTTTTTTTTAAAGATTTATTTATTTATTTATACAAGCACTGGGTACAGTCAGAAGCGCGGGAGGGTGAGAGAATTCACCAGAGCCAGAGCGGGGAGCAGAGCAGGCAAAAGGACCAAAGTACACTGCTGAGGGGAGCAGCGGGCAGCAGGGGAGGTCTGCCGCCATGTGGGACCCTCCTCTGGTGGCCAGGGAGCAGCCGAGGATCCAACAGGCGCTGCAGAGGCTGCAGGCAGCTTCACAACCCAGCGCTCAACCGCTGCGCCACCGGGGAGGCCCTAGAGTAAGGTCTTAACCTCACCTTTTTATTAGAGTCTTGGGAAACTATAAAATGCTGGTGCCTGGCCTACCTCTAGATATTCTTGTTTAACATATCTTGGTGTGGCTTGGATATGGGGAGTTTTAAAAGTTCCCTAAGTTATTCTAATATAAACAAAGTTTGAGAACCAGTAGATTTGCCTACAGGAATACAGATAGGAGAGGAGCAAGTTGAATGATGCCTCAGGATAGCATACAGACATATCCAGAAGGTGGAATTCTTTGTACCCTTATGCAAAGTGTGGTCTCCAGACCATAAGCTTGTTTGTGCAGTCTTTGACTCCACCCCAAATTGCATTTTAACAGGATTCCAGGTGATTCTTCTGCATGTTTAAATGTAAAAATAGGGCCTCCCTGGTGGTGCAGGTGGTTGAGCACCGCACTGTGAAGCTCTCTGCAGCCTCTGCAGCACGGGTTCAATCCTGGCCAGCTGGTGAGAATCCCACATGGTGAAGCAGACCTCTCCTGTCACACCCGCTGCTCCCCTCAGCAGTGTATTTTGTCAGACTGCCTGTTCTGTTACCCACTCTGTCTCTGGTGAATCATCTCACCCTCCCGTGCATCTGACTTGTACCCCGGTTCTTGTATAAATAAATAAATCTTTAAAAAAAAAAATGTAAAAGTATTGCTAACTTGAGAAGAAAGCAGATCTTGCTGATTAAGAAACCAGCCTGCGAGCTAGGAAGAAAACCTAAAATGTTAAGAAGGTTGGGGAGAAGTCCTTACCCATGCCACATACTTTTAAGAAATTGAATAGGATGAAACCTGAGAAGTAACTACTCGTTCTGATAAATGTAGAACATACATGAGGACTTCATAAGAGTAGTGTCAACAGAGTGGTGGGGGCAGCAGCTAAGTTGGAGAGGGTAAGGAAAAAGCTATTGTGTAGATAATCTCTCAGGAGAAGCTTTGCTGTAGAAAGAGCAGAGAGTGGGTGCAGAAGCTGGAAGGAGACTTCATGTCAAGATGGAAGATGCTAGAGAAAGTTTAAATGGCAATAAGAATGGTCCAAACACTTTCCAGTTTTTGTTGCAACAACAATAAAAAGCATTTGACCAAATCCAGTACTCTGATAAAAACACTAGACATCTAGGAATAGATGGGAACCAAACCCATAACTGACATCATAATTAATGATGAAAGATTAGATGCTTTTCCTCTAAGATCAAGAACAAGACAAGGCATCCAGATTGGAAAAGAGGTAAAACTATGCTTGCAGGTAACATAATCTTGTACATAGAAAATCTTAAGGAATCCAACTTTGCTGAACTCAAGGTTGCAAAACATAAAATCAACATTATTCTGGGCCTCCCCTGATGGCGCAGGGGGTTGAACGCAGCACTGTGAAGCTGTCCTCAGCCTCTGCAGCGCCAGTTCGATCCCAGCCGGCTGGTGAGGGTCCCATATGGCGTGGCAGACCTCTCCTGTTGCGCCCGCTGCTCCCCTCAGCAGTGTATTTCAGTCATCTACCTGTTCTGTTACCTGTTCTGTCTCTGGCAAATCCTCTCACCCTCCCACACATCTGGCCTGTTCCCCAGTTCTTGTATAAATAAATAAATAAATCTTTTTAAAAAAATCAACATTATTCTATTTACTAGCAATGAACAATGTGGAAATTAAGAAAATAATCCCATATACAATAGCTCTGGAAATAATAATATACTTATGAATAAATTTAACAAAAATGTAACAAAATAATAAATTTAACAAGAAACTTCTATACTAAAAAAAAATTTTAAGATTTATTTGTGCATATGAGAACTGGGGTACAGGCCAGAGGTTGGATGGTGGGAGGTGAGAGGATTCACCAGAGACAGAGTGGGGAGCAGAACAGGCAGATTGAAATACACTGCTGAGGGGAGCAGTGGATGAGACAGGAGAGGTCTGCTGCACCATGTGGGTAGCTCTCTGGCCAGCCGGGGATTGGAACTCATGCTGCAGTGGCTGCGGATAGCTTCACTGTACTGTGTCTTAACCCCTTGCATCACCAGGGAGGCCCTAAAAAATTTTTTTTAAAGATTTATTTATGCATACAAGAGCTGGGGTGCAGGCCAGAGATGCGGGGGAGAGAGGGGTGAGAGGATTCACCAGAAACAGAGTGGGGAACATAACAGGTAGATGTACGGAAATACACTGCTGAGGGGAGCAGCAGGTGAGAAAGGAGAGGTCTGCTGCACCATGTGGGTCACCTCCTGGGCGGGGATCAAACTCGTGCTGCAATGGCTGCGGATAGCTTCATAGTGCTGCGTCTTAAACCCTTGTGCCGCCAGGGAGGCCCCTACACTAAAAATTTTAAAGCATCATTAAGGGAAATTAAAGAGGCTCTAATAAGGGCCTCCTTGTGGTACAAGGGGCTAAGCACAGCACTATGAAGCTATCTGCAGCCTCTGCAGCACGAGTTCGATCCCTGGCCAGCCAGGGAGCTACCCACATGGCACAGCAGACCTCTCCTGTCTCGCCAGCTGCTCCCCTCAGCAGTATATTTCAGTCAGTCGGGCCTCCCCGGTGGCGCAGCAGTTGAGCGCTAGGTTGCGAAGCTGCTTGCAGCCTCTGCAGCACCGGTTCGATCCCCAGCCACCGGGCGAGGGTCCCACATGGCGCACAGACCTCTCCTGCCACCCACTGCTCCCCTCAGCAGTGTACTTCGTCATTCTGCCTGTTCTGCTCTCCACTCTGGCTCTGGTGAATTCTCTCACCCGCCTGCGCTTCCGACTGTACCCAGTGCTTGTATAAATAAATAAATAAATCTTTAAAAAAATAATAATGACTTTTATTTCAGTCAGTCTACCTGTTGTGTTCCCCACTCTGTCTCTGGTAAATCCTCTCACCCCCCTGCGCCTCTAGCCTGTACCCCAGTTCTTGTATGCATAGAAACCAGTAATCCCCAAATTAGTCTGCTGATTAAATACTGCTTCAACAATTGATTTTTTTTTTTTTTTTTTTTTTTTTTTTTTCAGAAACTGACAACTGATTCTAAAATTTGTATGTAATTGTGAGGGAACTACAATAGCCAAATAATGTTAAGAAGTAAATAGGGGCCTCTCTGGTGGCCTAGGGTTAAGTCTCAGCACTGTCACCCCTATTTCCCAAGTTCAGTCCCCAGCCAAGGATCTAATCCACATATGGCACAGCACACCTCTCCTGTCTCACCTGCTGCTCCCCTTAGCAGTGTATTTCAGTAAATCCACCTGTTCTGCTCCCCACTCTATCGCTGGTGAATCCTCTCACCTCCCGTACGTCTGGCCAACACCCCAGTTCTTCTATGCAAAAAAAATAAATAAACAAAAGAAGTAAATAGGAGGACTTATACTTCCTGATTTCAAAACTTACAAAGCTATAATAATCAAATACCGTGGTACCGGCATTTGGCACAACATATAGATCAATGAAGTAGAATTGAGAAATAAGCCCAGAAATAAGCTCTTACATTTATGCTCACCAAGCTTGCAGCAAGAGTGCCAAGACAAAATAAGGAAAGAATTGTCTCTTCAACAGATAGTACTAGGACAACTGGATAGCCATACAAAGTGAGCCTCTTCCTCGCACCATTTACAAAAATTAATTCAGAGTGGACCATGGACCTAAGTGTAAGCATTAAAACTTCAAAATGTTGGAAGAAAATAGGAATAAGTCTTTATGACCTTGAGCTAGGCAATAGATCTCTAGATACGAAATCAAAAGCACAACTGTAAATGAAAAACAATTGGACTTCATCAGAGTAAAAACCTTGTGCTGCAAGTAGTAACATCAAGAAGGTGAAAAGACTCATTGAATAAAAAGACACCAATTTTAATTTATTTTTATTTGGTGTATTTATTTATTTTAAAGATTTATTCATTCATTCATTCATTCATTCATTTATACAAGCACTGGGTACAGTCAGAAGCACGGGAGGGTGAGAGAATTCACCAGAGCCAGAGCAGGGAGCAGAGCAGGCAGAAGGACCGAAGCACACTGCTAAGGGGAGCAGCGGGCGGCAGGAGAGGTCTGCGCGCCATGTGGGACCCTCCTCCGGTGGCCGGGGAGCAGCTGGGGATCGAACTGGCGCCGCAAAGGCTGCGGGCAGCTTCACAACCCAGCGCTCAACAGCTGCGCCACCAGGGAGGCCCTGGTGTATTTATTTTTAATTGAGGTAATATTGGGATACCCCCATCAGATATTACCACCCTAGTATACCCATCACCATTTCACCCATATTTTACCTCCATTGACCATTGTGCTTTTTTTCCTCTTTGTCCTATCCCCTCCCTGCAACAAGCCGATTTTTAAATGAACAAAGACAGTTCTAAATAGTTCTCTAAAGAAGATACACACTGAGCAATAAACACATGAAAAGATGCTCAACACCATTAATCATTATGGAAATGCAAATCCATTCCACAAGGAAACACTTCTTCACACCCACTAGGATGTCTATAATCAAAAAGAGACAATAGCCTGAGGGAAGTAACCAATTGCTGTACAAAAGTGAACAACTATATAAGAAAATAAATAAATTTAGAAAAAAATGGCAAGCATTGGGAAGATATGGCAAAACTGGAGCCCTCATACACTGTAGTAATGTGAGATAGCCATCTTTGGAAAATAGATGGACAGCTTCTCAAAATGTTAAACATAGGTTACCACTTGTCCCCAGAATTTGACTACTAAGTATATACCGAAGAGAAGTAGAAGCACGTTCACACAAAAACTTCTATTAGTGTTCTTATTATCATTCGTAATTAGCAAAAGGAATGAAATTTTTGTATATGCCTTAGATAGGGTAAGTGAGCCTTGAAGATAGGGTAAATGAAACAAACTAATCAGAAAAGAGCATGTCATATGAAGCACCCTGAGAAGGCAAATCCATAGTGACAATAAGTTAGGGGTTGTCTGCGGTTGAGAGTGAGGGGAAATGATTGACAGCTAATGGGTATAGGTTTTCTTTTTGGGTGATAATGTTCCAAAATTAGATTGCAGTGATGGTTACACAATTCTGTCTATACTAAAAAACTTTAAATTATACTTCACAAGGGTGAACTCTATGGTATGTAAATAAAGCTATTTTTTAAAAATCCAATGGGGAGGAGACCACTGCAGGAGCAAATTCCTCAAAATATGAAGGGGTTAACCCACAGAATAGGAGCCCTTGATTTTAATAGTCACCTAATCCCCATCTCGTGGATGAAGGAGCGAGTAGGGCTGGCAAGTTAGCCATGCTATCTGGAATGCGGTGTCACCCACTAGAGGGTCTTGTCTCCATAGGTGGGCTGCTAGGCTAATGCTGTCTCCTCTCTCTTGGCCAGGTGGTTGTCCATCAACCAGAGGCATGAGCTGGGTCCAAGCCATCCTGCTGACCCGGAGCTTCTCTCGGGGCTGGGGAGGCATTTGCAGGGCAGCCCTGTCTGGAACCTCTTTCTCTCAGGTAACCACCAGCTAGAAAGTCATTTGGATGGAAGGTGGCAGACAGACCTGGGATTTGTTCTCATGTCCTTCAGAATCCACCCAGTGAAGTTCTGTGAGGTCTGGGTTGGCCTGTCTGCTCTGAGAGCCCATTGAGCATGCTTTGTCCATCTTAAGAGGTATGAGGACCCACATTGGCTAGAGGGTTGAATTTGAAAATAAGGATGGATGAACTAAGTGGATTTGGATGCTGACTATAGGTAGTTTCTGCATCAACTTGTACAGAAGGGGGCAGAAAATTGAACTTTTATCTCTTACCCAAAGTCATCAGATGACCTAAGCTGATCTGGCCATAGTTAGCAAAACAATTATAGTGATAATGACTCCTTTAGTGAGCACTTACTCTCATAGTACATGTCCTGCACCATGCAGTTATTTACATTATAGTCATCCTTTGGGATCAGTGGGGCGTTGATTTTAGGACCCCCTCAGGGACCACAATCTAAGCATGCTCAAATCCCTTATATGAAGGGTTATAGTAGTTGCATAAACCTACACACATCATCCTGTATACTTTTTTTTTTAAGATTTATTTATTTATTTATACAAGCACTGGGTATAGTCAGAAGCGTGATAGGGTGAGAATTCACCAGAGACAGAGTGGGGAACAGAACAGGCAGACCGATGAAATACACTGCTGAGGGGAGCAGCGGGTGGCAAGAGAGATCTGTGCCCCATGTGGGACCCTTGCCCAGCAGCTGGGGATCAAACCGGCACTGCAGAGGCTGCGGGCAGCTTCGCAGCCCGGCGCTTAACCGCTGCACCACCAGGGGAAGCCCCATCCTGTATACTTTTAAATCATCTCTAGAGTACTTACAATATCTAATACAATGTAAATGCTATGTAAATAGTTGTTATACTGTATTGTTTAGGGGATAATAATAAGAAAAATGCCCATATATGTTCAGTACAGTCATTCTAGGCCATACATAGTATGGATTTTTAATCTGTGGCTGGTTGAATCCATGGAGGCAGAACCCAATTCAGAGGGCAGAATGTATTTTATTTGTGGTGTCTCTCCTGCTTTGGGGCATTCTAGAACCTCCTTTCTAATTTTTTCCCTATGTATATGCCACCTGTAGTATACCACACTTTTACTTTCAATTAACACTTTCTTTTAACATCATGTTATCTAAGCAGGACATGGAGTGACTGTTGGGAGTCAGCTGAGCAGAAAGTCTGAGGGCAGGACTTGAGTCTCAGCACTGCTATTTTGCAGTTGTGTGATACTTGTCATCCTCCTCACTTTTCTGAGTCTCAGTTTCCTTATCTGTAAAATGGGTACAGTAAGGGTTCTCCCCCAGTGGACAGTGTAAATATTAAATGAGCCTCATACTCAGAAGGTCCTAAACAATGCCTGGAACACAAGAATAATCAGTTGATAAAAAAACAAAAGGTAAAAAGAATATTTGGTAACTATTAGCTCTTACTAGCCATGTATTTTTAAAGATGCCTTATGTCTAACTACTCTAATTTAAACATTCATTTTAAATCAAAATAATACATTTGCTACTCTACCATTCAGAATAGGGGTCAGCAAACTATCATAAAGTGTCAGATAGTAAATATTTTTGGCTTTGCAGACCACAAGGTCTGTGTCACAACTGTGGCCAGGCATTGCTTAATGATGTTTCATTCAACAGCTGCATATGACTGTAGTTCCAAGAGGCTGTCCCAATGGCCTGAGTATGTAGGCTGTACTAGCTGTTTTGTTATTCTCTGTGACATTTGCACAATGATGAAATCACCTAATGATGGATTTCTCAGAACATATCCTCATCCTTGTTAAGTGTGGTATGACTATACTCAACTCTGCCAGTATAGTGTAATAGCAACCCCAGACCAGACATAATAAATGAGCATGACTGTGTTCCAATAAAACTTTAATAACAAAAGCACAAGGCTGGCAGGTTTTGTTACACAGACTGGTTTGCTGCCTCATATTCTAGAGGAAACTGGCCTGCTCCCAGCAGCATGCACTCGCCACTCCAGGAATGAGAGCTCCTGGACCCTTAGGAGGTGCCATCTAACAGATGGGGAAACTGAGACATGAAAGGTAAAGTAGGATGTGATAGGATACAATGAAGCCAAGACTGCCATTGACTACAAAACATGTTTTCTTTTTAAACTCAGTTCTTGAAATTTATCTTTCAATAGATCCCTCTCTTGTTTGGCCACCCCTTAACCTCCCTCTCTACAGGAAAGAGATGTTACCTGTTTATTGTATTTTCTTCCAGAGATATTTCACAGAAGCAAACAATACATATAAACCCAATTCTTGTTATTTAAAATAGTTGTGTCCTCCAAAGTTGCCACATACACTGAAATAGTAAAAACTGAATCATTGCTTCCAAGGGAAACAGGTATGTTCCTCTAAGCCCCTGGACACATTTCCGTCAGTACATACATAACTTTGTTATATGTGTTTTCTGTTTAGAGTCACTTTATTTAATATACATGGTTGACTCCTTAACATTAAACTCTCAACCAACAGCACTCATGTCTGAACAAAGCTTATCTATCACATGTATATTCCCTGTAGGGAACAGCAGGGAATATAGTAGTAGAAACACTACATTTTTGCATGTAGAAACACTACACAGTACTTACAGGCTATGCTTTCAACAGCAAAATCACCAACAAAAAGATGTGAACAATGTATACTGAATAAACTTCTAAAAGGACACTTATTGTCAGAATGAAAGCCAAAAATAAAAAGTCAGAGGGTCATCTCAACTGGAAACATCACCATTGGGTGACTCAAAGTTTTCAGTGCATTGTACTTGTCTGCAAATGACAGGGGAAGTACCATAAGCATGGATTTGGGGATTACAAATAAATTCCCCCAAGTAGGCCAATTCAAAACTATGGACTCTATAAATAATGAGGATCTACTGTATATACTTGTTTGGTTTTACACATATGGGAACCTACTTTGCACATTGTTTCACACCTTGCTTTTGCTTCCCTCCTCCCCCATTTAATAATATACTTTGGAGCTTATTTGGGATCACAAGAGACCCGCAGGGTACTTACAGTAGCAGTTGATCCTTGTCCATGTTCACAGCCATTTACTTAACCATTTCCTTGCTGATACACATTGGGGCCACTTCCACCACCACAATAGATGTTCTGATGTCATTTGGTGCAAATGTGTTTATAGCTGTCAGATTTAAATATCCAGATGCAGAAAGGTATGTGATTGTCACATAGGGAATATTGCCAAATTGGCTCAACAAGGGTTTTTACCATTGTTTTCTCACACTTTTCGTAATGGTGCCAGGTTTGCGTTTGGAACTATAGCATCCCAGTTCATTGGAGATCCTAAGTGTTACCCATAGGCACCTTTCCCTGGAAGGAGCCAGCCTGGCAGACCCCAGGGGCCTTGGGAGGTGCCAGACTCCAGCAGTGGTTTTCTGTCCCTAGGTGTCTTTCCAGATCCTGCGGAGCCTCCACTGCAGCACAGCCGCTCATAACTCTGACTCATCACTGGTCCCGCATCCCCCTGAACCCCCTCAGAGGCCTGCCAAGGCACTGGCACCCCACGAGGAACTGTTTAGGCAGGCACCTGATAGGGTGCGAGACAAGGCAAGCTTTTTGCAGGCTGTGCAGAACTTTGGGCAGCACAATGTCCACAAACGGGGCCATGTTGACTTCATCTACCTGGCCCTCCGCAAGATGCGCGAGTACGGCGTGGAGCGGGACCTGGCTGTCTACAACCTGCTGCTTGACATCTTCCCCAAGGAGGTCTTCCGGCCACGCAGCATCTTCCAGAGGATGTTCATCCACTACCCCCGGCAGCAGGAGTGTGGGATTGCTGTACTGGAACAGATGGAGAACCACGGTGGGGCCAGCAGGCCTGCTAGGGTGGTAGAGGGGGCTGCTGTCTTGCTCCTTCTCCTGCTCTCTCTCAATATCTCTGTCATGTCTATGCTGTCTACCTCAGAATTTTCCTTTCTTATTGTCTCAGATTCTGTTCTCCCTCTCTACCATCAATCTCCTGACTTCAGTTCTCTCTGTCTCTGATTCCTTCCATGTGTCCCCACCCTCTACTCAGCTACATCTTTTGTCTTACCTTTTCCCCTCTGCCCAGCACAGGGGTGATGCCCAACAAGGAGACAGAATTCCTGCTGATTCAGATATTTGGACGCAGAAGTTACCCCATGCTCAAGTTCGTGCGCATGAAGCTGTGGTTCTCCCGATTCAAGAACATCAACCCGTTCCCTGTGCCCCGGGACCTGCCCCAGGACCCTGTGGATCTGGCCAGGTTGGGCCTGCAGCACATAGAGCCCAACCTTAGTGCCAGGGTCACCATATACCAGGTATCCACTCCTGTCCACACCCTTGGCTATCACCCTGATTGATTTTGGTGAGACAGACTATGATTCCCATACCTCAAATGCCATGCCCCTTACTTCTCATCAGTTTGACCTCTGACTGCTGCTCCTACCCCTCTCCTCATACTATATTCCAGGCATCTCCCTGCCTTTCTATTTCTTTTTTTTTTAAAAAAAGATTTATTTATTTATACATATAAAAACTGGGGTACAGGCCAGAGTTTTAGGGAGTGAGAAGATTCACCAGAGACAAAGTGGGGAACAGAATAGGCAGATCAATTGAAACACACTGCTGAGGGGAGCATCGGGCGAGTCAGTAGAGGTCTGCAGCGCCATGTGGGTCACCTCCCTGGCTGGGGATCGAACTTGTGCTGTAGTGGCTGAGGTGAGCTTCATAGGTTGCGTCTTAACCCCTTGCACGACCAGGGAAGCCCCCCTTTCTGTTTCTTGAGCATCCCTGTGCTCTCTGTTCTCTGCCAAAAGCACTCTCTCCCAGGGACCTAAGTTCCTTAGGTCTCAACTCCACCTTGACCACCCTGTACTGAGCACAGCTGCTCATTCACAGTTTCCCTGTGTCTCCCAAGGCCCCACATAGTCTGGTACAAAGCTGACCCTTAGCAGTTCTTTCTTGAATGACTAAACAAAATATTCCACCACCTCACAGCTTTTGTTCCAAACATCCATCAAGAAAATTGTCCATGGGGCCTCCCCGGTGGCGCAGCGGTTAAGTGCTGGGTTGCGAAGCTGCCCGCAGCCTCTGCAGCACCGGTTCAATCCCTGGCCACCGGGCGAGGGTCCCACATGGTGTGCAGACCTCTCCTGCCACCCGCTGCTCCCCTCAGCAGTGTACTTCGGTCCTTCTGCCTGCTCTGCTCCCGGCTCTGGCTCTGGTGAATTCTCTCACCCTCCCGCGCTTCTGTCTGTACCCAGTGCTTATATAAATAAATAAATAAATCTTAAAAAAAAAAGAGAGAGAGAGAGAGAATTGTCCGTAGCAGTTGGCACTGCAGTGAAAGATTGGTGACAAAGCCAACCCCAGATAACATACAATTTCCCTCCAAGCCACTAGTGCTGACATATAGAAGCCCTGGGAATACAGGACCCAAGAAGGGGTATGGGGCATGGAGGGCTTCTTGGAAGAGATAAGGGTAAGAAAGGGCCAAGCAGGACAGGAGAGGCAAGAAGAGCATTCCACGTAAGAGAGCTGTTGTGTGGGTCAGGTTCAAAGGATGCCAGGAGTCATAGATGTTAACAGGGCTTCCTTTGGAAGGACATTGGGTTAAAGAGCTTGGTTTTTAATCTGTTGGTTAGAGAGAGTTGGTAGGTTTTAAGTGGAGGGATGGGGTACCAGTCATGTTTCTGGAAGGATTTGTGCTTTAGAAAGTGCTATCTAGTGTCTGTGTGGATAGTGGTTCGATGAGTTGAGGGCAGAGGACAAAGGCGCTAGGGTGACTATAGTGTCCAGGTGAAAGAGGACAGATTTGGCCTGGAACTCATTGCAGAGGGGCGCAGCTTCAAAGTAATTTCTTCATTTTTTAAAGTAATACATTAGAAAAGCCAACAGTACATGATGGCACACAGTGATGAGCTCTCTCCCACACTGAATCTTTAGCTCCCAGTCTCCCTCCCCAGTGGTGACTACTTCCCTGTCTACTTACAGAGAGATCCAGTGCATTTGTAAGCATATATATCCTTTTTTCTTCTTTTTGCCTATGAAGAAGGCCCTCAAATGTCTTTTCTTAATAAAAGTTGGTAAGAAGAAAACATTTGCTTTCTAGCCAGGGCCACCATCTGTGTGGCGTTTGCATATTCTCCCCATGTCCATTTGGGTTTTCTCCAGACCCTCAGTTTCCTCCCACATCCCAAAGATGTGTGTGCGCAGTTCACTGGCATGTCTAGTTAGAGTGTGTGTATGTGCACACTTGTGTGTGCACATGTGCACCTGCAGGTACATACACGCACAGTATTCACCGTTCCATGGAACACTGTCCTGCCCAGGGTTGAGTCCCACCTGTACCCTGAGCTGCCAGGATAATCTTCAGCCACCTGCGACCCTGAACTAGAAGAAGTGAGCTAGAAAATGAAAGAATGGCCCAACATTTCTATAAGAGTGTTTGTTTTGGGTCTGTCTTTAGAAGTCTAGTGATTATGTTCTATGAACTTAAGTCTTTTTTATATTAATTACCTTGTGGTCAAGTTGGTTTCATTCTGCATGGTTTTGCTTAAAGTCATAGTCCAAGAACCTGTCCACAGGGGACTCGGGACTGAGGACTTATTGAATATCCTTTGAATTGTTTGCCCTCTCATGAAAAGTACATACAGAAAGGTTGAAAACATGGTTAAGGTGTTTGTCTACACTAACCAAAATTTAGAAGGGAAACCCTCCAAGTACCCCCATCAAGAGAATTGTCCATGGCAATTGGCATTTCAGTGAGATTGTTGACAAAAGCCAATGAAAAGGTAAAGCAAGCACAGTGGTTCAGTAAGCTACCTTAGGTGTGAGAGAAGGGGGGAAAATGAATTGCATATTTATTTGCCCATTTTCACAAAAATAAACACTGAAAAGATAAGTCAAAAATGGTAAAAATTATCTCTGGGAATTGGTGGAGATAGGGGAAAGAGAGATCAGGAATGGAGAAGAAACATCTATTTTTTTATGGGTTGGCATTTAAACTCTGTAAATATTTATTGTTTTTAAATATACCAAAAATGAGGGAAGAAAGCACCAAACTGAAAACAAATAGATGTGGCTAGAGATCTAATTGATAACATAACTTCCAAGTTACTGTCACCCAACTTCCCAGCCTTAGTGGCATGTACTTTAGGAATAAACAAAATCTGCAGAGGGCCTCCCTGGTGGTTCAAGGGGTTAAAGCACCACACTATGAAGCAATCCGCAGCCTCAGCAGCATGAGTTCCATCCCCCGTCAGCCAAGGAGCAATCCACATGGTGAGGCAGACATCTCCTGTCTCATCCGCTGCTCCCCTCAGCAGTGTATTTCAGTCAGTCTGCCTGTTCTCTTCTCATTGTCTCTGGTGAATCCTCTCACCCCCCGCATCTCTGGCCTGCACCCCAGCTCTTGTGTACATAAATAAATCTTAAAAAAAAAAAAACTTAAAAAAAAAATCTGCAGAGAAATCCTAACCTTAATCGTCTAGTGTGATGGTTAGAGTAACAGGAATAGAATTTCTGTGTATTGATGGATGAGACAAATAAGTAAATGTATTACTGCTGACAGGAACAAAAGAAAAAGGGATATATAGTTAAATTTAAAAAAAAAACTGCATAATTTTCAATTTTCAATTAAAAATCAGGATATATTGTCCAGTATTTTACTGGGCCCAAGAGCAAAACTACTTTTATTCCCCGCTAAAATACATACTTTTAGAAAAGTTTCTTCCATGGCAGAGTACTATAAACATATTCCAAGCCTCACTTGTTGCTGTTTTTACTAAATAAATGACTGGCAGCACATTTTGTGTCAGTACCCTTTGACCCATCTCAATTCTTTCTAACTTGAAAGGATGGACAGTATTGTGTTTGAGTCACCATCTTGCTGACATTTCTTTTTTTTTTTAAGGATTTATTTATTTAAGCATACAAGAGCTGGGGTACAGGCCAGAGATGGGGGTGGGGAGGTGAGAGGTTTCACCAGAGACAGAGTGGGGAACGGAACAAGTAGACCGACCAAAGTACTCTGCTGAGGGGAGCAGCGGGCGATTCAGGAGAGGTCTGCTGCGCCATGTGGGTTGCTCCCTGGCCAGCCGGGGATCAAACTCGTGCTGCAGAGGCCACAGATTGCTTCATAGTGTGGTGCTCAACCCCTTGTGCCACCAGAGAGGCCCCATTCACTGACATTTCAGTCAGAGTATGTGCATTTTTTAAAGTTAAATTTCTTTTTTTTTTTTTTTTTTGTTTTTTATATATCCAGAAGAAAAGAAGAGAGAAGTTGCACAGACACAAGAGGGCAGAAAGAGCTGTTCATTTAGTTTTTAGAATCACATCTAGAGTACAAATTTTTTTTTTATTAATTTTTTTATTTTTGCATAGGACTGGGGCCAGAGAATTCACCAGAGATAGAGTGGGGAGCAAAACAGGCAGATCCACCAAAATACACTGCTGAGGGGAGCAGTGGGTGCGACAGGAGAGGTCTGCTGTACCATGTGGGTTGGCTCCCTGGCCGGGGATTGAACTCGTGCTGCAGTGGCTGCTGACAGCCTGATAGCCTGACAGCACTGAGACTTCAACCCCTGTGCCACCAGGGAGACCCCCTAGAGTGTAAATGTTTTGTGGGTTTTTTTTTTTTAAAGCTTTATTTATTTACTTATTTATACAAGCACTGGGTATAGTCGGAAGCGCGGGAGGGTGAGAGAATTCACCAGAGCCAGAGCGGAGAGCAGAACAGGCAGACTGATGAAATACAATGCTGAGGGGAGCAGTGGGCGCGGCAGGAGAGGTCTGCGCGCCATGTGTGAACCTCACCGGTGGCCAGGGATCGAACCGGCCCTGCAGAGGCTGCAGGCAGCTTCGCAGCCCAGTGCTCAACTGCTGCACCACCGGAGAGGCCCTAGAGTATCAATGTTAAAAGATACACAAGGGTTTTCCTTTTCTCCCTGCCTGTTCCCCAGAGGGAAATTTGATTCTTGTGTCTCCTGGAATACTCTGTGCATGTGAAATTACTTTCCTTTTTTAATTTCACAAGCACAAGCATTTACTATGTGCTGGACACTGTTCCAACCTTTCTAGAACCATATGAAATTATTTATTCTCACTTTGCAACTGGAGATACTGAAGCACACAGTTATAGGGACATGACCAAGGCCACGTGATGTGTGGCAGAGCTGGACTTTAAGGCAGGGGGCAAACTCCAGGGTTCCTTCCCTGGGAGCATCATAACTGGGGGCAGCTGTTATGAACTTAACAGAAGGAGATGGGCTTGGATGACAGGCGAGCCAAAAGGGGCCCTGAATTTGTTGGATCACCCTTCACTGCTTCTTTCTCCCAGCTCCACTGTAGGGGCTGGGCCAAAAACCTTCATCCCTGCTCTTCCCACAGATGCCTTCATCCAAAGACTCAACAGGTGCCTTGGACCCCACCAAGCCACACATCCTGGGTAAGGCCCTACACATGAGGCAACAGGTTTCTCACTGGACCTACTGGGTGGGTTCCCTGGGCCTTTGGAGAGTCCCTCAGCCAGGTCCCATCACACCCCTGACATGCATGTCTCCATACCAGGAATCCAGAGTCCTGATCAGCAGGCAGCTCTGGCCTGTCATGACCCAGCCCGGCCCATCTTCGTGGAGGGCCCCTTCACCTTGTGGCTTCGGGACAAATGCATCTATTACCACATACTCAGAGCTGACTTGCTTCCCCCGGAGGAGAGGGTAAGGGCCCAAATTACTAGTGGAGGGTTGGGAGGGGGGCTCACATTGCCAGAGGTCTCATGTGAGAGCTCAGAGGTACAGGATGGGGGAAGAAGTAGCTTCTGGTGGGATGGGTTCATCAGGTGACTGCAAGACCTTAGGCCTCTGACCCTACCTGCAACCTTCCTCCTTGAGGCAGAAAGTGGAAGAGATTCCTGAGGAATGGAACCTCTACTACCCAATGCAGCTGGACTTGGACTATGAGCGGAGCGGCTGGGATGATTACGAGTTTGACACTGATGAAGGTAAAGCTGGGATAGGCAGGACTCCAAACACTGCACAGGACGATATGAGGCCTCAGGCTGAGACTTCGCTCAGCTACCATACACATACCCAGCAGAAGTCCAAGTGTAGACACACACACATAAACACACACCCCTCCTCATGTGTCCTCTAAGGACTCCAAGCCTGTCATTTCCTCCATCACACATTTATGGAGCACCTCTGTGCTGGCTTCTGGGTGTGGCCAGTATAGACCAGTCCCTGCCCTTAGGCAGCTCCAGCCAATTTGGGGGAGGAGGGATCAAGTAAGTTACATTATTGGGGTCCCAGGGGAAGAACACACAACAGAGCTTCAGTTAGGGAGTAGGGAAGACTTCCTGGTAGAATTTTGAAGGACCAGGAAGCATCATCTAGGTGAAGAGTGCAGTGCACAGTCCAGGCAGAGGGGATAATTTGTGTAAAGGCTTACACACACAGGAGACCCAAAGGGAGCCTCAAGAGGTGTGGACATTGGTGGGGGGGGGGTCGGAGTTGCTCCAGCACCCAATGCACAAACTTTGAGGGTGCATCTCTCTCAACAGTGGAAGAAGGCCCTGTCTTTGCCATATGCATAGCGGGTGCCCATGACCAGGCCACACTGGCCAAGTGGATCCAGGGCCTGCAAGAGACTAATCCAGCCCTGGCCCAGATCCCGGTAGTCTTCCGCCTGGGAGGGTCCATAGGAGAGCTCCTGGCGCCCTCCCCAGGGCTAGAGGAGCCACCCCTGTCACCTCCTGAAGGCCAGAAAGAAGAGGAAGACAGCGACGGAGGCAGGGCCAGAGCGGAGTCTGAGTGGTCTAAGGGACAGAGGCTGTGAACTAGTGTGAAAGCATGAGATGACCTTTGGATGTACAGCAAATAAAGGCTTTCCCGCTTGGGGCTGTTTTCCCTCCTCTCTGACAGTGTGGTAACCTGTTGTCACATCTTTCCAAGGGACCTTCACGTGTCCGGCACTGACAGGTCAGACCCTGGCCTTTCTTCTGCCTTCAACTGACAGCTCCCATCCTTCCTTGTCAATCCCAGCAGGCCTTCAGGATAAAGGCGCCGAGGTGGGCCGCGCCCCCTCCCCCCGGGTTATTCTGCTATTTCTTTACCGGGTCTTGCCTCGATCTTTCAGCTCCTCCCTCCGTCTCTGCGAAGTTAGAAACAAAAGGAAAAGAGTTGGTTGTTGCACAAGCTTGTTGCGCGCATGCGCCATTTTCCCCACCGGTTCACTTTTTTTGGCGCCGCAGGGCAGTGAGAGTCCACGAAAAATCTCTCTGCGGCGCGGAAGATGCGCGCCACTTCCGGTCGGGCTCCTAACAACGGGGGAGGCTGGTAACCAGGGAGGGGGGGATGGCGGAGCGGGCGCCGGAGCCTGAGGCGGAGGCGGAGGCGGGCGCAGGCGGGGAGGCGGCGGCTGAGGAGGGCGCGGCGGGCCGCAAGGCGCGGGGCCGACCGCGGCTCACAGAGTCGGACCGGGCCCGGCGGCGCCTCGAGTCCCGGAAGAAGTACGACGTGCGGCGCGTGTACCTGGGTGAGGCGCACGGGCCCTGGGTGGATTTGCGGCGCCGCAGCGGCTGGAGCGACGCCAAACTCGCTGCCTACCTCATCTCGCTGGAGCGCGGCCAGCGTAGCGGCCGCCACGGGTGAGGGGGCCCAGCCTGTGGGAGGGAAGGAGCAAGGGAGGAGACGCCCCCATCCCCCGCTGGGCCTGGTTCCGCCCCCGAGGCCTCAGGCCCCGCCCACGGCACCTGCGAGCCACGCCCACTGCCCGGGCTGCCGCCCTGGGTCTCTGACTGCAGTTCTGGGACCTGCCTAGCTCTCGGCCCCGCCTCCCGTCGCTCCGACTGCCCAATCCTAACATGCACCCAGCCTCTCGGCCCGCCTCTCGAGCTCCTGGCCCTGCCCGCTAGAGCTCCGGCTACCCAATCCTGTTACGGGCCCCATCTCCAACCGTTGTAACTGCCCAATGCCTGGACGGCCCGCCACGCCTCCTGAGGCCTCCGCTGAGATTGCGCCCCCGCTGGCCCCTAGGATCTCAAAGGCCCCATCTTTTGAAACCCCTCATTGTCACCTGGAACTGACTGGATACATTTGGAACACCCAGCCCTATCCCTCTTGAGGTTACGGTGCCCAACCTGGGATTGTGCGTAGTCCCATTCCCACAACCTAGGCCCCTCATACTCCGAGGACCCCTCACAATCCAAGCCGCATTCCCTTAAACCTCTTGGGGAGCACTCAACCGAGGGAGCCTTCGCAGAGTCTGGATCTTGCAAATGAGCAGTGTGAATGGTTGATGTGATTATTAAATGAATTAAATGGCAGGAAGGGCTTAATACAGTCTCTGGTATATAGTGAGCACTCGGTATTAGCTGTTGTGATGATGTTTGTTTTCTTTCACAAGCAGTGCTGTGACAGAATCCTTGCTCTGCCCTGGCTTTTACTTGCACACATATGCATGTTTCTCTGGAGGACATGTCAGGAATCAACCCAACCCTGCTGAATTGTACCTATCCTCTCCCCAGAGTTGCAGGCCAGTTTATATTCTTAAGAGCATGGCAGGGAATACTGGATGCTAAAAAAACCTTGAAGTCAATCTCCCATTATTAGTTTCTGATTCAGTTAGATTGAGTGGTTTTGCAGACACTGTATTTTTTTTTCTGCAACGCTCACAGGGAGATTTGATGTGGAGTTGAGAACCATTGACCAGAGGGAGCCCTGGAGGTTCCTAAGCCGAAAGTGGCATTTGTGCAAGTTTGCTTTGACTGAGCTGGAGTTCTGTGTGCCTGTTGGATTAGGGCAGGGAAACTAAGACAACTCAGACAGGCAAAAACCTTGCCCCAGGACACATGGCTAGTCAAGAAAATGCACTAACCTGAGTGAGGAGTCTCCTGTGAGAAGTGGGCATGAACAGAGAGATAGGGGCTCAATTACTTCATTTGTCCAGTTATTTATAACCTGTTTTCTACCTGGATGGATTTCAGTTCAAGAACTGTATAAAATCGAAAGAAAAAATAAAAAAAAAACAGCACTCATAGTGGACCAGGGTCAATGCTGCTGGATTGAAGCAGAAGTCACAGGGAACAAGAGCAGTTTTGTGGTCTGGGGAAGTAAAAACATGACCAGAACAGTTCAAGAGACCTGGAATGGAAAATGGATTGTAAATTTGCCTCAGAGCTCCCAAGCATCCAGTGAGAAAGGGATATAAATGGTTAATAATGGAATTTCCAGTGTCCTTTCATTCTGTCAAAAAGCAGATCCTGCTTACTGAAAAAGCAAAACAGAAAGATGAGTTTATTGCAACGATATCAGCTTGCAAGCTGGGAAACTCAAACTATGGGAGTTCCTGTTTGCTCAGACTACAAGATTATTGTGAGATAAATATGGGTTATTTTGGTCATTTAGCTGATTTGGTTGCCTGGAGGTCTGTTTTCCTCTTTGGGTCCGGGTAGCTGAGTGAGGGGAATAAGTAAACCCAGAAATGGCATGAACAGACTTGACATTTAGGGACTGGCTGGCATCCTCTGCTGATCTCTGAGAAGAGTTGTAGGTACCTGTTAGATGAGGTAAAGTTTCATTCTTCTTTATGTGTCTGCATTGGCCATCTTAATTTTGTCCCTGAAATAGATGAATGCATTTTAGTTTGGCTCTACAGTTCATTTGTTTGGGAATGTTTATTGAGTACCTACTGTGAGCCAGACACTGCTATAGATGCTGAGGGTATGACCATGAATGAAACAAAACTTACTATCTCGTGGAGCTGACCTTTTAAGAGGACAGAAGGGAATCACTTATATAAGGGCTCATCTACTACAGACAAGAAACATAATAAATTAGTTACGTAGTGTTTGAGAGAATGAGAGGGACTTTGAAACAGGAAAAGAAGAATCAGGAGTCTGTCATTTAAATAGGGTGGCAGGGTGGGCCACAGTGAGAACAGAGCATTTGAGTAAAGACCTGAAGGGAGGCCAGGGTGAGCCATACAGACATCTGGAGAGAAGTGTGTAAGGAATGAGGTGCAAAGGCCTGAGGCAGAACCCTTCCTGTGTACATAGCACAGCAAGAAGGCTGTGCAGCTGGAACACAATTAGTGAGGAAGAGGAATAGGAGAAGAAAAGGATAACTAGGTGACAGGTCAGGCATATGAGAGATACCCCGGGTTTGGGCCTGAACATCTAGAAAGCTGTAATTGCTGTCAACTGAGAAGGGCCAGATTGGGAAGCAAGATGACAGCTTGCATGTGAGTTGTTTATGAGACCCTATGTGGGATGACAGGGAGGAGGGGGGGCAATAGGAAGAGGTCCAGCTGGGAGGTCTGAATGTGGGGATCACAGGGCACTGATGACAGGTGATCAAGAGGGCCAAGGGGATATGGTTAGGTGGAGTGTATAGGTCAGAGGCAGTTGGGGAGACAAAGGAGAAGCAGGTAAAGGTGGCATCCTGGAGGCTGGGGGAAGACTATAGGGGTCCATTATGGCAAAGCAGAGCAAGGCGGCCATACAGGGCAGTTTGTGGAATAGTGGAGAAAAACCCTGACTGGAGAGTAGCTCTAGGGAGCCCGAAAAGAGGTCATGGAGCGCAAGATTGTAGACAATTTAGGCAAAAAAAATGGGGTAAAAGTGGGAAGGGAATGAGTTCAGGGTCATCTTAATCCAAGATGGAAGAAATAATAGTGAGTTTAAATGCTGGGAAGCATGATCGAGTGCAAAGCACAGTAGAGAGTGAGGGAGAGTTGTTGGGGCACCATTTCAGGGGTGGGCACTAAAAAGAAAGTGAAGTCAGGTTCTGGATAAGCTCCTGCAACTGTCCAAAAACACTGGTGGCTACTGTGAGGCGTCCTGGAGGAGGGAAGCAGTTTAAGGGAGAAAGGACTGCATGAGATTCAGAACATCAGCAGGTAACATGACCTTGTTTAATCCCCACAGTGACTGGAAGGCACTGCTTTTATTCCCACTTCATAGCTGAAGAAACTGAGGTTTACAGGGGATCAGACCTGCTTGAAGTCACAGCCAGTTGATAGCACAGATGAGATTTTAACTGCTGACATTCCAAACAGGTCAGCCATGGCAAGGCCATGAGTAGGTGGACTTGGCCACGGGCATTTTGACTTGCTTGGGGTGAGCCTCTGGGAAGGGTAGGGCCATGGAAGGGGATAGGTGAGGGGCAGTGGCACCCTGGACAGAGTCTGAGGCAGGAGGGACTGAGGATCCCCAAGGAGCTGTCCTGGGACCAGACTTGTGGTGTGGTTGCTGAGAGTTGTTATCAGATCAGGTAGGGGTCAGATGGGGTGGATGGTGTTACTGAAAGTAACCCGGATTTGCTGTCGGGATATTTGTGGCAAGAAGGTGTTTGTTCCCAGTCAACCCAGTGAGGAAGTGTTCAAAGCCTAGGGCCCATATAGCTTTGATAATCACAGCAACAATCACTATCACTTGCCGAGTGATTTCTAAGTGCCGATGGCTGCACCAAGCTCCCTGCAATGCACATAATTTCATGCCAACCCAATGTGGAAGGCACTATTATGATCCCATGCTGCAGATGGGGAAATTGAGGCACAGGAAGGCAGGGACACTATCCCAGGAGAAGAGGAAGAGCTCTGGGAAGAGCTTGCTACTATGACATAGAAGAGGAGGGACAGAGAAGCAGTCAGAATGGGGTGGGCAGATCAAGAAGCATGGTGACAAAACGTGCCTGAATACTACACGTTTCTGTGGGTCCGGAGTTTGGCACACTGTACCTTGGTTCTCCACGGAGGGTCTGATGAGGTGAGTCAAGGTATCAGCCAGCTGCATTTTTTTCTGAACTGGGGAAGGTCTGCTTCCAGACCTCCTTGAAGTGTTGGCAGAATCTGTTTCCCTGTTGCTGTGGGACCAGGTGCCACTATCATGTCCTGACCTCAGCATAGGCCCTCTGGTTTCTGACTTCAGCAGGGACCAAGCTCAGTGACAGAGTCCCTTGATTAGGCCAGGCCTATGTCAGCAATTCCCTCTTGATTAAATATTAGTCACCTAGTCACAGAGGTATACCATCTTAGTCACAGATGTGCCCTACTCATGGAGGAAGGGTTTACAGGGTGTGTGCCCCTAACGGTGGGAATCTCAGGATTCTCTATATTACACTGACTTTCCAGATCCCTCCTCTGACCTCTCCACTCTCTGGCCATGGGTGACCTCACCCCTCTTAGCCTCAGTCTTCCCCTGTGGGAGGTGGGTGATAATACTACAAGGGCTGGTTTCAGTGGAGGAGAGAACCCAAGTAAAGTGCTGGAAATAGAAGGAAATAGTCCAGGAAATAGAAGCTAAAACAGCCCAGGAGCAGGGGGAGCAATAGGTGGAGCTGCTGCATTATCTCATTATTCCTCACTGCCTCTCTGTTACAGGAAGCCTTGGGAGCAAGTCCCCAAAAAGCCAAAGCGGAAGAAAAGTAAGTGGAACTGCAGCCAGGGGAAGGGGAGGGGCTTCTGTCAGAGTAAGTGACTCTGACGTTTGTTCCCTGGATTGCTGGTTATCACAGGGATCATTTGTATGGGATGCTGTGTGAGACGAGACAGGCCCAGCCCTCCTTGTGGATAGACAGGACACATAGGAGAAGGCACATGGTGGGGAAAGTTGGTGGGATAAACCTGTGTCCTGTGGGGTGCTCTCATCATCCCCTCTCACACAGAAAGATACTAGGCCCAGGGTTGCCTCCCTTCCCCAGGCTTCACAGCTGGAAGGTGAAAGGGCCAGTTCCAGTGGTTTACATTCCTGTCTGGAGCATGGAAGTCAGAAGAGGCAACCGGACATTTCAGGTGCCAGGCTAGAGGGGAGCTGATCTGGCAGTCACAGTAGAGACCTGGAGCACCTCCCTCCTGCCTATTTCACTCAGGCCATGACCTCTGAGCTCTAGAACTGTGCTCTTGACTGTGCTCTTCAGTGTTCCCTTTCTCACAGTTCTTAGAGGCATGAACCAAGCTAACTCTGTGATCCCCAAATCCCAGAGGGACAGAGAGTGAGATAAGAAGGCTGAAGAGGTGGCTGCTGGTGTTTCTGTTGTGCCATGGTCATCACTAGATTGGAAATCCTGGGCACCTAGGCCTGAGGACCATTCCTGGGCCCCTTCCCACCCCTCAGCCTAGAAGATCAGGGGCACACTTTCCTCCCACTCAGCCACAGGACCAGGGTCTTCATGCATTTCACAGATGTCATTTTGGTATAGTGTCTCCAGCCCCATTCTGTGCCTCCAGTGTATTCATTCCCTCTTTTCTACCTGGCAGCTCTCAGAGAATAAGGATCTTTCTTCTACCTTAACCGTAAGGGGCAGGTAAAGTTCAGAGAAACCAAGTCACTTGTCTGGAACCACCCAGCTAGGAAGTGGCAGATCTAGGATTTGAACCCAGGCTGTCTGACTTCACCTGACAACATTCGCTCATCTAGCAAACATTCACTGAGCACCTACTCTGTTCCAGGCCCTGGGTAGCACCAGGGATATAGGGGCAGCCCAGATAAACATTCCTGCCATTCTAGTGGGGAGACAGACAAGAAACATGGAAACAAATACCACAGACAGTATCTAGATGCCACCTGGGGAAAACAGATAGCAAGTCATATCAGCTAGAGTGACTGAGGGAAGCAGGTGGTGGCTGACTACAGGAAAGACAAGTGAAGGGAAGACTGGAGTGGCTGTGTAAAGGCCCAGAGACAAGACCAACAGGAAGAAACCAAGTGGCTGAAGTGGACTGATTAAGGGGAAGAACAGAGGTGAAGGTGACAGGTGATCTGGCAGAACACAGGGGCCTTATGGACCCACAAGTTCTCAGGGAGAACTTAGGCTTTTACCTTCAGTGAGGTGGGAGCCTTGGTAGATTCTGAACAGAGATGTAACCAAACTCAGGTGTGTACAGGTGCCCTCTGTCAGCCCTGAGGGGATAGATTGTAGGAAGCATAAACTATGGGGGACAAAGGAGGCTAGCAGGGACACTAGGGCCAAGGGACTGAGCTGGTTCAGGCCAGAGATGTTGAAGAGGATGATTTGAATAATAAGCAGCCAACAACTATTATACACCTACTGTGTTCCCGGGTTTGACCTAACTCTGCCAGCCAGCGAGGCATCTCTATCTGTAGGGTGCATCTCACCAATCTGAGTCTCAGTTGCTTCCCCTGGACAGAACTCAGGCGAGTGCCTCAAGCTCCAGGAGCCATAAGGCCAGGATGGCTGCCCTGGGGACCAAACACTGCCCAACACACTTGCCTGACCTGTGTGCAGGGCGGCGGCGCAACGTGAACTGCCTGAAGAATGTGGTGATCTGGTATGAGGACCATAAGCACCGCTGCCCCTATGAGCCACACCTTGCTGAGCTGGACCCCACCTTTGGCCTATACACCACAGCAGTGTGGCAGTGCGAGGCTGGTCACCGCTATTTCCAAGATCTGCATTCACCATTGAAGCCACTCAGCGACTCAGACCCAGACAGTGACAAAGGTGAGTCCTCTGGGTGAGGGCACACAGGGGCCTCGGGTGTCAGATGAGTTGGCCTGGGCTCCCTGCCTCCTGGACCTTACCAATCTTAGACCAGTATTGCAAACATCACAGTGACTAGAATGGCATGGGCACTGGCTTCAGGCCAGAAATGGAGGCCGTTGCATTTTATGGAGGGACAGGTGAAGCACTGAGTGATTTGCCCATCTTGACAAAGCCAGTGACAGGCTGAGTTGGGCTAAGGTCTGGAAACCTGGCTCAGCAGGTTTGCATCCTCCATTCTTGGTTCTGGGTCTTTCTCTCCCATTCCATTCTCTCTTCCTCTGTCTCTCCTAGCTTTCTTTGCTCTTTCCTTCTGGTTCTCCTTTCTCCCATTCTCTGCTCTTGAGCTCTGTCACGACCCCTCCCTATCTCATTTGTTTTCTGTGTTTCTTCCTCTCTGTCCCTCTCTCTTCTGTCTCCTCCCTCTACCCTGCCTCCCCCTCTATCTCCTAGTCCCCCTTCAATTGTTCCTTTTCCATCTCCCTCTCTTTCCTTATCTTCCCTTTCCCCTGCGTCATCCTGCCCTCCCCATCTCTCACTGTGCCTGCCCCTCTCTTCCTATACCATGTTGGTCACACACATAGGCTGGCTGCCTGCTGAGCACTGGAAGGGAATCAGTTACTAAGGCCCAGTTGGCCCTGCTGGGGTAGCAGAAGTGACACTGTAGGTGGTGAGGGGCTGCCTGCCCACCTCAGACACTTGGCATCAGCCTGGAAAAAAAAGTGTGGGGCATGCTGCCAGGTGTCCTGCCAGGGCTGAGGGTGGGGTCACTCACAGGGGCTGAAACTGAGTTGGCAGGCATCTTGAAGCAGGTGGCATCCCAGCTGGCCTAGGGGAAGCCGTGGGTGAGAAGTGTTCCGGGTAGGCACCCTGGCCAAAGGGCAACCCATGATGAGTCACCAGGCTCCCAGCCATCCTGCCCTGTGCCCCAGTCCACGTGCCACCATATACTAGAACCTAATACCCTGGAAGTAACATGACTGATTCTTCTGGCGATGCATCAGTCTGGATGGGGGTAGCACCCAGAGGAGCCCCCCTTACACCCCAAAGCAACTTTGACAATAATGGCTGCTGGACCTGGGCTCTCTGTGATGAGCACTGGAATCAGTTAGCCCAGTCTGTTGTGAGCACTGGGGGCCTGGGAGGGAGTGACTTGTCCTTATCCTTGCCCTCTTCCCAGGCAGCACCCTTACCAATTCTTTTCCTGGAGCAGCACTGCTGCCTTTCACAGTGATGCACCTCCTGCAGGGACTCTGGGTGTACAGCTTTTGTTGTTAGCATTCTTATCATCTGGAGTGAAGTCCACTGTAATCTTACAGCTGGACCCTGCAAGCAGGGACCCACATCAATACCACAGCTATGTTCCCAACTCACTAGCTGACTGCCACCTTCCTCAGGATGGAGTCAGGAGGCTCAACCCACTCTGCAGATGACAAGATGTTAGGAGGAGGAGCCAACCCTCCCCATCCCACCTCTGCTGCCACCCCAGTACCCTGAGTCAGGGATAGGGCATTATGATAATTTATAAGAACAGGAAACATTGACAGGGTGCTTTCTGAAAATTGGTGGTGTCCTGAGCCTTGTTAAATACCTTATAAATACCTCTACTCATTAAATATTGCAAACATCCCCTGAGATAGGTCCCATGTTATTCCCCACAGATAGCTCATATAAGCTGTGCTCACACAACTAGAAGAGTGGGCACCAGGGCCCCCCACCTGAGGCAGTCTGGCTCCAGATCCTCTGGGGGTGTAGGACACTTAATCTCCAGACAGTGTGTCCCAGCTGGGTCACAAGTATGTAACTTAAGGGATCATCATTCATTTTTCCTGTCCCCTGTACCACACTGTGTGTAGATATTTGCACCAAACACCTGGACGAGGTGTGACCATCATGGCCTTGGTTTGAGTCATTGCAAGTGTGTGCTCACTGTATACCAGTCAGCCTCCTGTGCACTGGGGGCTGTGCATAGGGACCCCTATCCTTATGGAGTTTATGATCTATAAAGGGAGTAGGCAGTAAACAAGATAAGATATCAAGTACACTGGAAGGTAGTATTTGGGGTGGAGATAAAAGAAATGGAAAGAAAGCTGCTTTTTTGCGATAAGGTGGTCAAGGAAGCAGATGGGACTAGAGCATGAGTCATATAAATTCTTGAACAGTGAGATGCCATGTGTTTCAGGGCTGGTGAAACAGTATTGGGGGGGTGGACAAGGCATGGTAGCTGTACACCCCACTCCCATACCTTACCTCTATATTTCCCATCTGACTTTTGCTGAGTTATATCCTTTATAATAAAACTGTAATTGGAATTAGAGCACTTTCTTGGCTCCTGTGAGTTGTTCTAGCAAATTATTTGACCCTGAGGAGGGAGTTTTGGGCACCCCCAATTTATAGCCACATGTACAAGTAGCCTCGGAGATGTGGCTGGCATCCGATGTGGGGGATCTGAACTGAACTGAATTGAATTATCCAACATTTGCTGATGTCAAGAATCGGGGTAGTTGACATACAAGGGCTGGCCAAGACCCTGGGGTGAGTAGCTCACTACAGCCCCGGGGAGCCTTCCAAGCCCTAAGAGCAAAAGAAGCTAAGAAAGAGCCATGAGGGAGACCCAGGAAACCAGAGTGTGGGTCCAGAGGCTGAGACCTCTGAGAAAAGGAGGACATCAGAGTGGGTGGGGGCTGAGAAATGAATGCTGTTTGTGATATCAATGGGGGTCGTACCTCCCAGCCCCTGGTGGGCTCTTCGACAAATACCAGCTGCTGCCACCACTATCATAACCATCCCCTTTCCTCTGTCACCACAGTGGGCAATGGCCTGGTGGCCGGCAGCTCCGACTCATCCAGCTCTGGTTCCGGCTCGGACTCTGAAGAGCCCTCTGATGGCCAGTCAGCTAAGGTGACAGTGGCAGCAGCAGCAGCAGCAGTTACCCCCACCAGCCCAGCAGGCAGCAGCGGGCTTATCACTCAGGAGGGCATGCACATACCATTTGATGTCCACCACGTGGAAAGTCTGGCGGAGCAGGGCACCCCACTCTGCCCCAACTCAGTGGGCAGTGGGCCTGAAGCCCTAGAGACAGTGGTGTGTGTGCCAGTACCTGTGCAAGTGGGCCCCGGCTCCAGCACTCTGTTTGAAAACATGCCCCAGGAAGCACTGGGCGAGGTGGTGGCCAGCTGTCCCATGCCAGGCATGGTGCCTGGCTCACAGGTGATCATCATTGCGGGCCCTGGTTATGATGCTCTCACAGCCGAGGGCATCCACCTCAACATGGCAGCAGGCAGTGGTGCCCCCAGCAGTGGCCTGGGCAACGAGGTACCCTGCACCATGATGGAGGGCGTGGCAGCCTACACCCAGACAGAGCCTGAGGGCAGCCAGCCCAGCACCATGGACCCCACCACCATGGCAGGCATCGAGACCAAGAAAGGTCTGGAGGGTCGTGCTGATCCTGGGGGGCTACTGTGACCTCTGGCAGGGGCTGGAGTGGGACCTGGGATGGAGGGAGGGCAAGGCATGGCCCTGGAAACCCCCACGGACACCCACCCTGTGTCCCTGCCCCGTAGAGAAGGAGGACCTGTACATGCTCAAGAAGGAGGAAAAGGAGGAGGCGGTGGCCCCAGAGCTGGCAGAGCTGACGGCAATGGTGCCTGAGAGCACTGAGCCTGAGACCTTGGCCAATGGGGAGGAGCTGGATGGTAACGACATGTCAGCCATCATCTACGAGATCCCCAAGGAGCCGGAGAAGTGGGTGCCAGGGCAGATGGGGGTGGGGTTAACAAACAGTCCACAGGCATCTGCCTAGTGTGACAGCCCCAACGCCACGGGCCCCTTCCCCTCCAGGAGGCGGCGAAGCAAGCGATCGAGGGTGATGGACGCTGATGGCCTGCTTGAGATGTTCCACTGTCCCTACGAGGGCTGCAGCCAGGTCTATGTGGCCCTCAGCAGTTTCCAGGTGAGGCCAGCACCCCAGTGGGCAAGGCAGGCCTGCTTGTGCGTCTGGCTACCTGTGACAAGTGTCTGAGCCTGGTGGCTCATGGAGGGCCCCATCCAATCATGCCAAGCACTGCCTGGCATGCCTTCCAAGTGTCCCCTTGACCCCAGTCTACCTCAGCACCTTCTCCCAAATCCTGCCTCAGCCACAGGGAGACAGGCGTCACCTAACTGCCCTCCCAACCAACCAGACCTTAGCACACCCAAGGTGGCTCCCCACACAATCTTTTCTGGACCAGGTACTCAACTCAGGAAGCCCCTCCACTAGGGGTAGACTAGAGGATGGTGGGTCCCCAAGGGCAAAGATAGGGTCTTGTCATCCCTGTACTGGGCACAGGAGATGGCACCAGGAGTCCTTTGAACTTGCCAAGTCATGTTTTTATTAAGCATGTATTGAGGGCCCCAGACTAGTGCTGGGCCCTGGCACAATGCTCAATAAGTTAATGAATAAAAGGGGAAGAGAACAAATGACTAAATGACCCTCTCCAGACCCTGAGGATGATAGCCATGTGGCAAAAAGCTGCTCTGAGGCTGACAGCCATGGAATCCAATCCCAAGCATTCTCCTACCCCACCTATGAGACACACCAAGCCACTGAGCCTCGGGAACTTCCATGTCCCCATCTCTAAACTGGGCTAATGACTGACCCCTTCACAGGGTGATAACAGAGTTGTCAGATACCCCAACCCTGCTATAGTAGGTGCTCAATCAAGTGCTGCTTGATCCCAGTTGTACCCCTGGGTCCCAGCTGGGAGCTGGGGAGTCCCTCCCAAGAGCAAGGGCACCTCATTTTCTGCCTCCCAGCTGTCCTGGGATGTGTCCCTGGCCTGTAAAGCCCTTGAGTGGGTCCACAGCACATACAGCCCCACTCCTGCCCCTCTTACCCTCAGAACCATGTCAACCTCGTGCATCGAAAAGGGAAGACCAAAGTGTGCCCTCACCCTGGCTGTGGCAAGAAGTTCTATTTATCCAACCACCTGCGACGGCACATGATCATCCACTCAGGTCAGGAGCAGCATGGGACTGGCATTGCCAGCGAGGGCCCAGGGTCACAGGCCTGGGAACCAAGGCTGGGGCAGTCAGGGTGAAGTCTGGACACCCAGTCCCAGACACATGACAGCCCCTCTCAAAGCCAAGGCAGAGGAGGCACATTAAAACCGCCCTAGATGGACAGGGTGTGGGTGTGGGCTTGGGAGAGAGCCACCCATGTTTCTTCTGCTCCCAGCTCCTTGACTTAAAAGAGGAAGCTGATACCTGTGTCCAGCAGGAGGATATGGCTAAAGATTTTTTTTGAGAGGTGGAAACTTAAGGATTTTATGTGAAATTGCACCAAGTATTGGGGACCAATTCAGACCTATCTTGACAGTTTGCACCTACGTCCTTCAGGAACCCAAACTCAAATTCCAGCTCCCCAAATCTCATGCCAGGCTTTGAACCGCCCTTCATATTAGCTGAGGTTGTGGTGTTTGGGCCACCTGCTCCTAGGGGTCTGCAAGACTCTAATCTGGTGTCTGCATTGCATCAGTAACCCCACCTCTCCCTCCTAAAGCAGTGTCCTCAGCCTCCACCCCTCCTTCTCTTCCAGGTGTCCGTGAATTTACCTGTGAAACCTGTGGGAAGTCCTTCAAGAGGAAGAACCATCTGGAGGTACACCGGCGAACGCATACTGGCGAGACACCCCTGCAGTAAGTGCCTGACTTCCCAAGAGGGTTTGGGAGGGAGGGGATCCTGGCCTGGAGCCTCAGAGGACAGATCCCTTGGGCAGGCTCCACCCCAGGAGTCTCCTTTACCCAATTCCAAGAGTGCTCCCACCCCAGATAGCGCCTGCCCCCTCCTAGGTGCCCCTCCCACTCTGACCCTGCCCTCCCTCCTACCCTGGTGCCACCTACTGCTCCCCACAGATGTGAGATCTGTGGCTACCAATGCCGACAACGTGCATCACTCAACTGGCACATGAAGAAGCACACAGCAGAGGTGCAGTACAACTTCACTTGTGAGCGCTGCGGGAAGCGCTTTGAGAAGCTGGACAGCGTCAAGTTCCACACGCTGAAAAGCCACCCAGACCACAAGCCTGCCTGACCCACCAGACCACTGACCACCCCTATTTATTCGTCTGCTTGGACACCAAGCCCAAGCCTACCAAGTCTGGGACAGCTATGGCGGCCCGCTGGAACCACTGGTGGGAAGTAGGCGCCCTTACCCCACCTCAGGGCAGGTTCCCCCCCTTACCCGCCCTTTCTGTGGAACTGACACCTGGGGCAGCGCTGCTGGAACTGTGTCAAGAGAGCAGAGCAATATTAAAGATCAGGAAAGGAGATGCCCTTCCCCTAGGCCTGAATGATTGGGGCGGGGAGGGGAAGACCTGGGACCCTTTATCTGCAACTTGGCCCCTTCCTAAGCTGGGGGGGAGGGGATGCCCCTACAAGCCAGGCAGCATCCTTTCCTGTCAGTTTTGGCATTGCCTTGGCAGCTGCAAACACCCCCTTCTCTCACAGGGTCAGGGATGGGAGGTTGGGGGCCCAAGAGGCCACTGGGCATTTCCCAGGACTCAGGATCCCAATGCCCTCTCTTAATCCCTCGTGAAACACTCATTACCTACCCTCAGAGAGCTTGGACCAGTTGAGATGTTTAGTAACCCCGTGAGTAAGACATCTACAGCTGTGATAAGTGCTGTGCAAAAAGAGTAATATATTCGATACTGCGGGTGCTGCTTAGATGGGTAGTCAGGGAAGGCCTCCCTGAGGAGGTGGCATTTTTGTGCCAGAATGACAAAGAGGTACCTTGAAGAAAGCTGAGGGAGGCAAATCTCAGGCCGAAGGAAAAGTCGTGCCAAAGCCCCGATGTAGCACGGGCTCAGCATGTTCCTGGAACTGGCACCACGGCGAGGACGGGAGCTGGCCCCGTTTCCTGTAGAAGGACGCTGAGAACACCTCTTGCGGGCCGCCAGGGAGAGGGGCGGAGAGCGATGCCAGGCCTTGCGGCCGCCAGGTGGCGCGCAAGCCGCGTGAGCCCTGGTGGCCGCAACCACGTGACTCCAGGGACCACAGCCGAGAGTCCGGGCACGTGCCCCGGGGAGCCCTGTAGCTCCACGCGTAGATTGGCCCCGTCGTCTCCTCACCAACTTGGGGCGGGGTCACAGCTAGGCCTTTTTTTTACGCTTCAGACTGGAGCTACCCCAGTTAGGAATGGAATAGTCGGCGAAAATGCGCGAGTCTGGCCGCTAGGGCAGCCCCAGCGAGACCCGCCACCCAATCCCTCACTCAGTCCCCTTAGCTTTCCCCGCACTGCTGGTGCCTAGTGGTTTCCATGGGAACCGCAGCTGGGTCTTTGCGCCCAGGAGTAGCTCCCTCCCAGGACCGGCAGTTCCCGATCCAACGGGAGCTGCAAGGAAGAACGGGATGAACAAGCCATCGCTTAGGTTCCCCAGGGTGGACAAACACGTTGCCCCGGCAAACCACGAGGGGCCACCCGGGGACCAGCAGTGCCACCGCCCAGATTGCGCGGACTGCTTTGATTGGCCTGTCCTCTCCATCAGCGTGGCTGCATTCTGCTGCGCGCCCTCTCATTGGCTCACTCTCTAAGGCATCTCCTGCAATTGGCTTTCTCCAGGACAGTCTCTGATTGGGCAAATTAGCTTTCCTCGCTGGGTTTGATGGCACTCTCAGTCTGGAACCTAAAAGGGCGTGTAGAAAGTAGGAGAGAGTGGGGCTTGCAGTTCTCCAGTTAGGGGTCCTAGCTCTACTGCCCACAGCTCCCTCGACCTGGCCGTTGGACCGCTGTCTGTGGTGCTGAAGTCTCACTACGAGAAGCAACTTGTGCCTGCGGTCGCCCGGTCATAGCGTGCAGGTGCACTGGCGCAAAAGAGGAGGCGGCACCACCCCCCTGTCGCCTTCATAGAGGCAGCTCTCGACCCTCATCCCAGCAGAGAGGAAGCCCGACTCCACAAGCGAACCAGTCACAAACTGGGAAAGCCAAGACATTTACATGCCAGAATTGCTCTCCCTAAATTTACGGAGTAGGGAAGGTCCAGTGGTTTCCCCAGACAGCAGGGTGCTAGCAAGGTTTACCTGGAACCCTAAGCCCCAAACCTTTTCACCTTTTGGTAGCAGTGCGGAATTCCCTGCCAGCCTCACCTTTTGAATCCTAGAAGAGAACCCATTCAAAACCCATAGAGTCCCAGTTCCTTCTGCAGACAGACTAGGCTCACAGACACACACACACCCCTCCCCCCCCCACCGTCCTCCCTTGGCCTTAGAGGCGACACCTGGTTCCTCCAAATAAGGGGACTCTAGCCTCTGCCCATTGAAACTTGGTCCCTCATCCCTTTCCAGAACTCTGGGTGGACTGCACCTTTGGAAGATGATACATTTTGGGCCACTGGTACCTCCTTGTCCTCCCCGTGTTGGACAGAGGAGGGGGAACCTGCCGCATTTCCCGAGCAGAAAGCCTGCCCAAGAGGGAGCTCCAAGGCAAGAAGCGAGGGCAATGGGGCCCAAATCTGACAACCCGAGCCCCCAGGAAGTGATATCTGAGGTTGCGGAATATTGGCGAGAGCTCGCTTGGTTGCACCTGCCGCGCCGTCGGGCACCCCAGGGAGGCGGGGCTCTGTTGCCACAGCCAATAAGCGAAGCCGGCGCTGGCAGCTGCTGCTATAAAGGGCTGGGGGCGGCGGCTGCGCCGCCCAGAGCGCGGAGCGCGCAGCGCCGGCCAGAGGGAGGGAGGGAGGGAGGGTGAGGGGAGAAGACAGAGCACCCGGGACCGGACAGGCCGGGCCAAGGGGCGGCGGCAAGAAGCAAAGCGCCGCTCTCAGTTGGGAAGCCCAACTTCCCTGGGCCCCGCGGGGCCGCGCAGGGGCCGTTCCCAATCTCGCGCCCACTCCCTCTTTCCATCCCCTGCCGCCCGCAGGCCACCCCGGGGCCCAGTTTTCCTCGCGCGCGTGCCCGTCTCGGGCCCGTTCCCGGCCCTCGAGGGAGCCGTCGCCTTCACGGACACCTCTGCAGAGGCCGCGCCGGAGGCCGCCCGGGCAGGACCCCGGCGTGTACATCCAGCGCCCCTCAGGAGTGCACGACCATCGGAGCCGCCCTCAACACGGACCGCGCCCGCTGGGCACACAAGAATGGTCACTGTAGGTATTCCCCTGTCGTTGGGAGGGAACAAGATCGGGGAGGGGCTAGGCACAGACTCCACGGAGATGGAAGGGGGGGGGTAGGACCAGGCCTAGCTAGGCCCGGGTGCCGGGGTGGGGGGGGTAGGACCGAGTCTCGGAGTCTGAGAGTGGGGACAGGACCGCGCCCAGAGTTGTGGGGGCACTTAGTCTGGCCTGAGAGGCCTTAATGGGCCGAGCTGCGATTCAGGGGGCATCCTACGGCGCTCTGGGGGAAGAATTGCTCCCCCCTCCTCCGGCAGGCCTGATGGGGGAGGGGCCGCGGCCGCGGAGGATGCCTCTTCTCTCCAGGCCCGGCCCCGCGGGCTACCCAAGCAAAGGCAGGGCCCCAGTCTTTAGTGCTGGGCCAGAACCAGGCGACAAGGCGCCCCCGAGTGCCCCTGGGAAGCGGGTGGCGTCGGATCGCGCACCTCGGGTCTCGGCCGCACGGGTAAGCCTGGCACCTCGTCCTCGAGCCCGTCGACCTTGCGGCAAGCGGGGAGGGGAGAAGAGGGGGCGCGCCCGTAGGCCCCGCGGGCCCGCCGCCGCGTCCCTTTGTTTCTCGGCGCTTCTTCGCGGGCCGTAGCCTAGCGCGGCGCCTCTGGCTGCGAGGAGGGGGAGGGGAGGAGTGGGCCCAGAGCGTGGTGGAGGGAGAGGGGGGCGTCCCCATTCCTGGCCACCTCCCCAGGAGAGAGGGTAAGGGGTTGAGGTAGCTCCCCTAGGCCTGGTCCAGGTGCCCCACCCCGCCAGGGCCCTGGGCCGCGGGGTGACCTTGAGCGCGCCCGCCCGCGGCACTCGCCCCACGCCCGGTGCTTTCAGCAGCTACCGAGCTGGTCAGCTCCCGAGCGCGCGGCCACACCCAACCACGCCCAGCCTAACCACGCCCCTCCCCGCCCATCTAGGCCCCGCCCCCAGGGACCCGGGGACCCGGCCTAGCCCGAACCCTCGGATTTCCACTCGACAGCCCGGGCGTATCCCGGAGGCGGGGCTGGCCAGTTTCAACTCCACCCCCGCCCCCATCGCGTTACTCCTCTCCCCGCGCCGCTGAGCGTCCTTTGTCTGGTCCTGGAGCCAGGGCCTCCTTTTTCCGCTCTTGGTGTCTCTTGGGTCTCTGTACGTGTTTCTTGTACACTATGTCTGTTCCGGCCCTCTTTTCCGAGTCGTGTCGAGCTCTGTGGGTGGGAACATGCTCTACACTCCCTTCATGCCTGGGCCTCTTCCCTCCTGGACCCGGGGACCTACCCACCTGGCTCAGTGAAATTAGGCCCAAGAGGCCACGATTCCCTACTGCATGACTTCAGACTGGCTCCTTCCCCTTCCCTCTCTGGGCCTCACAGTGCTCACCCAGGCCCAGGATCGTGAAGGTGGCCTCCTGACGAGCTTCAGAAGCCCCACAACAATTCAGCTGCCATTCCCTTCATTTGTTCCCTCATCTGAAAGCAAAACTGATGCACAAAGGGGAGAGGGTGTGGTCAGAGGTCACAGAAGGGCTTTGAAGACATTGGAGATATGATTGCTCCAATGAAGGACATTCAGGCAGAGCCCACCTGGGAGACAGGCTGGGAGGAATGAGAGCAGATAGTGAGACAGTGAGGACCCTGCATGGAGGGAGAACTCAGAAGCAGGAGCCTCACTTAGCACCGTGTGGTAGCCCAGCCTTACCATGCATAGCAGCTCAGTGTCCTATTGTCACCTGTATCCTGTCATCTATTGCTGTAATTGGAACCAAGGGAGTGCAGCTGGGGGCCAATGGGTCAGACACTCAGCAAGTGACCCTCAGGTGTGCTCACAGCCAAATCCATTTATCTGATGTTATATGCAATGGTGCAAAGGTGTTAGAAAAAGAGTGACAGAGACAGGGAGGGTGAGACAGAGAGACGTTCAGAAAGAGATGAGCAGAGGGGAGAGAGAAAGACAGGAGTAAAGTGAGAAATAGACCAAGAGTAAGGGCTGGAGCAAGAGCAAGGGAAGGTTCTTTTGCTTCTAGTTTGCCTCTGCCTCTCCATCTTTGATCTGCTCTCCTCCTCTCTAACTTCACTCTTCCATCCCTGCCCTGTGACAGCTCTCAAAGTTCCCTGTGATCCTCCATGTCATTCCAGGCCACACACATGCTGCAGCCTGGGGCAGGGTAGTTGTGGCCTCCACCAATCTGATCCCCATTATCGGCTCAGCTGGCTCAGCCCCAGAGGAAATGCGACACTGATCCTGCTAACCTCTGGCACAGATGGGAGGAAGATGGCCTGGTGGTGAGATTAATAGGCTGGGCCTAAATATCCTGCATGGGAACCCTGCCATCACCTCTTAAACTCATCCAAATTGGTGATGGGAGATGATGGAGGAAGGGGAGGGTCAATTACCCTTATGCTCTGGAGTCATCAGGGCAAAGATCAAACCTTAATTCTATCACTACCACACACACCCTCCCCCATAACCCTAGGAAAGTCCCAGTTCCCTCTGATCCTCAGTTTCTCCATCTGAAAGATGGATATAATCTCCAGCTCTCTGGGTGGTTGTAGGAAGTGTATAATCAGTGCCTGTCACAGAGAGGGAATTCCAAAGCTGGAGTCTAGTGTATCCTGAAACAGTGGCATGTTTCAGGATCCCATAACAGGCATTATCGATCACAGAACTCTAACTCTTGCTCACAGAGTCCAGATAGGAATTGATAATTCATCTCCATACATAAGGACCTTTTTTTAGTGGAGGAACAGAGACTCAGAGAGGCAACTTGAATGTTGTCGGACACACAGCAAAGAGGATAGAGCCAACTGCTGGCACATGGTAGCACCCAGTAAATATTTTTGATTGAGTGCACTTGGCTGACACAGTGGGTTAAAAGGTAGCAATGCCTGGGGCATGACATAGAGTAGGTGCTCAGGTGTGCTTTGCTGTGATTATTTTTATTATCATTTGCCTGCTCATTAAGAGAATGGGCTGTAGAATGCAAAGCCTGGATCTGAATTCTTGGTCCACCATTGCATGCTGCCCAACCTCGGTGCACATTCCTATCTCTTTCATTTATACCTGGTTTCCTCTTCTGTTAAATAGAGAAGTGTTCTATAACATTCAGTGTTGGGAGAATTGCTGAAAATTTTCTCATAAAGAATTTTTTCTGGTACAGAGCAGGCCCTCAATGCATGACCATGTTATTAGTAAAGTATTAATATTACAAGATCAGTTTCTGATCTGTGGATTGTGCCTACTGCTTTACCACAGTTGCCCGTGACAGAAATTGCTAACTGACCCAATGCATGTTCCAACTTAGCCTAGATGTAGTTTCAGAATAACCTTCCAGGCAGCCACTCTCAACGAGTTGAACATACACGAGAGCTGATCCTCAGTTTCCTCTTTTTAATAAGGATGAATGGAAAAGAAGCAGAGATCAACAGAGCTAAAATCATTCCTGAGAACGTACAGCTATAAGGTAGCAGAGCTCCTCCTAACACATTGCCCAGTCATTAAAAACAGCTCTGAAGTCAAACACATCCAGAATTGAAATCAAATTCCTCATTTATGTACCTCAGTATCTCCGAGCTAATTTCCTCACTTGTAAAATGAAGACTTTGTTGCTTTTTTAAGACTGTTGGGATATATCAGTAAAATAATGCCTTCAAGTGCTTCACACTGCCTGATACATGAGCAGGGCTGTTGTTAATAGCAGTGTTATGAGGCAGACAAACCTATTACCACTTCCCATGATTGTGCCTGTGCAGACATGACTGATTGATCCCAGAATGTTTTCCAGGGCCTCCCTGGCGGCCTAAGGGTTAAATCTCAGTGCTATCTCCAGAATGCTTTCTACTTGCACCCACATGTAGCTTTAGATCCTTCCCCAGCCACTACGCCAGTAACTTGGAGTTTGTAGCAAAGTGGAGTACAGCCCCAGAAAGGTTCAGGAGTATACCTGGAAACACATCTGAGAAATAATAGAATTGGCACTTGTCTTGTTTGTCAGTGGATGTTGGAAATACAGACTCTGAATCAGAAAAGCCCACATGCAAAACCCTATACTACCACTTACAGACTACATGATTTTTGATAATTTTTTTAAGCATCTCTGAATCTCAGTTTCCTCATATACTGACTTGTAGGGCTGCTATAACAAAATATCATATAATGGTGGGTTAACCAACAACAATTTCTCATAGTTCTGGAGGTTGACAAAGGCAAGATCGAGGTGTTGGCTGATTTAGTTCCCGGAAGGCCCACTTCCTGGTTTGTATGCAGCCTTCTTTTTGCTGTGTCCTAATGTGATGGAAAGAGAGATCATCTCTCTCCTGCCCTTTCTTATATTCTTCCCATTCGTGAAGACTCCACCTTCATGATGAAATTATCTTTCAAAAGCCTCACCTGCAAATACCATCCTCAGTGGTGGGTTTCACATATGAATTGGGGCAGAGGGAATACAAGCATTTAGTTCATAACTTTTTTTAACATTTTTATTAGCTTTTCAGGGTTGTTGTGACTCTTTTCAGGGCCATTGTAACTAAGAAAAGAAAAATTGACTGTCAAAGACTTTTCACTGTGTCTGATACGTAGTAGTACCTAATACTTGGGCAAATGATGGTATTAGATTCCTGAACCAGATGATGTGTACATGCTGACTAATCACAGTGTTCTTTCCTATTGAAACTGGATGTGACTTCAGGTCCTTCTTAATTCATCCCTATAGGAAGGCCCTTCCAATCAATTTGAGTTTTCAAGTGAGGCAGCCTGTTTGCAAACCATGACATAGAAGAAACCCTAAGATAATGCTGGCTACTTTACCTTCCCATATCCATGACAGAAAATACCAATCAATCCCAGCACTGCTTCCTTCTGAGTTTCTATGTGACCCTTAAGATAGCCATTGCTAATTGTTTTTGAGTTTTCAACAAAGCAAACCAGACACCCAAGAGGCTAAGGGGCATATCTAAGGACACACGGCCAGTAGTTGTCAGCACTGGTTGCAGCCTAATTGACTGTCATAGTCAGAAAATATTAGAGTCATCTTCAAATCTAGACAGGTTGGCATTTGAGTTCTAGTGTCACCACTGATAATACTATGTGACTTAACCAAGTTCCTTAACATCTGAGTATCAGATTCCCCATTTGACATGACAAATGATTTCTACATTTTAGAATCTGTGTGTGAATTAAAATTTATAAAGTATAGATACAGAGGTTAAGAATCCTGAACAAATAATTACCAAACAACTCATCAAATCAAATCAAGCAATGTGTATAAATAAAAGTATAACATGGCCATGTTTAATTTATCTTAAGAAGGTTGGCTTCACATTGGAAAACCAATTATTGTAATCCATGCCACTATATTTATTAAATTGTGATTCATGATATTAAAGTGAAAAAGATTTAAATAGAAGTAGAAAAACATTAAATAAAATGTAACATCCATTCTTTTAAAAACAAATATTTGTTTAGATACTAAGAATAAAATTAAACATGCTTAGCCTGATAAATACCATCTACAAAAAGCTTATAGACAAAATCATATTTAGCTGTGAAATGTTTAAAGCATTTCCTTTAATGGTAGGAATAAAGAAGCCACTATTAGTATAGCTCCTACAAGACAATAAAAATAAATAAAAGTTATAAATTGGAAATAAAGAAATAAAACTTATTATTTGCAGGTATATTATATCATACATAAAGAACCCAAAATAGCTCAGTGGACAAACTGGGGGAATAAATGACTAGTGGGAAAATTATGCATGAAGCAAAAGAAATATGAACACATTTGGGATAGGAGTTACCTTTGGTGGGAGGAGGGAAGCACAAGGTCAGGGAGAGATTTACAAGAGCTTCGAAGCTAATAAAAATGTATTTCTTATTCTGAAGACAAAAATTTGTTTTATTTTTCTGAAAATGTATGGATTGGTGGTAGGAAAACTTGAAAACAGGCACTATATAGCATTTTTTTTAAAGATTTATTTATTTATACATACAAGAGCAGAGGTACAGGCCAGAGGTGTGGGGGGTGAGAGGATTCACCAGAGACAGATTGGGGAACAGAACAGGTGACTATACTGAAACACACTGCTGAGTGGAGGCGCAGGTGAGGCAAGAGAGGTCTGCTGCACCATGTGGGTAGCTCCGTGGCCCAGGATGGAACTCGTGCTACAGTGGCTGCGGATAGCTTCATATGTTGTGTCTCAACCCCTTGCGCCATCAGGGAGGCCCCTATATAGCATTTTTATATGGAATTTTCACAGTAAAATCTCATATAAAGTGCTTTGCCCAGCACTCAATGAGCGCAAGGGCTTATTAGATAAGAAGGGGAGGCTTTCGGCTTCCCATGTTCAGCCCATTTCAGACATGGCTGATCTGTCACCACTAAGCCCCCCTCACTCCTGCTGATCCCTGGTATAGGGGCTGGGCCGTCAGCGGGTGCGGCCTGTTGTCTCCAGCAGATACTCGGGGCCATGGAGTCTCAGGTGGCGGGGGGCCCGGCCGGCCCGGCCCTGCCCAACGGGCCGCTCCTTGGCACAAATGGAGCCACTGATGACAGCAAAACCAACCTCATCGTCAACTACCTGCCCCAGAATATGACCCAGGATGAGTTTAAGAGTCTCTTCGGCAGCATTGGTGACATCGAGTCCTGCAAGTTGGTTCGGGACAAGATCACAGGTGTGGCTGCTGGTGGGTGGGGTGGGGAAAGGGCAGAGGTGCTAGCCTCAGAAGTATAGGTGTGACAGAAAAGGGTGTGACTCCAGAGAGAAGGTGATGGGCCAGGTGGGACCCTAGCGGATCTGAGGTAGGGTGGGGAAGCAGGTGTGATCTTTGGGGTGATGGGACATATGGGACTGTGGGAGAACACAAAGGGTGGGATCTTGGTTTTCATAATCTTTAGGAGGGCAGGCTGTCAAGCTTGCAGGCCTGGGTAGACAGTGGGAGGTGCTGGGAGGTCATCGTCCCAATCATGCCCCTAGGACAGAGCCTTGGCTATGGGTTTGTGAACTACTCTGACCCCAACGATGCAGATAAAGCCATCAACACTCTCAATGGCCTCAAGCTACAGACTAAGACCATCAAGGTGAGTGGCTTTCTCCTCCCACACCCGTTGCTGCCCATCCCTGCTGTTCCCATTTCCCCATTATTTGCGCCCATTTGGACCAGACCCTTCATTGTCACCCAACCCTGAACAGCCATCTACCCTCCCCCCATACCATCTTCATGCCCTGAGGGGTTCAAATATCTTCTCTTGCAGGACCCCCGCCCCAAGGCTTCGTAACTGGGCCCCCTAGGGTAATGGATCAGCCTTCCCGAACCTATTTCCTCACTTGTCTATGGGAAGAATATCAGACCCCCCCCCGGCCCCCCATTTTCTGGCAGTGCAGGGAATCTGCCAGGCCCTGGCGACCACCCCCACCTCCACCCACCTCACAGTAGAAGTGATCAGGGCCTAGGAGACTACCCCTTCTGCTTTTGTCATGAAAATGGTGAGGGGTGGGGCCCATCTGCCATCTGGAGCCTAATTAGGGTCTGGGAGGGCAGGATTAAAGGTGGGCCCCTCCTCCATCTTTGTGCAATGCCCCTCCCCAATTACCTCCCCTCTCAGCAGCTGCAGCTGGGACCCTGAATGCTTAAGTTCCCTAGGGGTATTGTCATGGAAACCCCCCCCTTCTTGGTTTGCCTGGAGGTGTCTGAACTCCACCCTGAAAATCTGCTCCTGAACCCTGGTGGGTGGGGGATGGTGGGGGTGCTGTGGAGACTGGTCTAGGAGATACCCATCTGGTCTCCAGTTAGCCCTGGAAACAGAGGTGCTGGAATCTTTTCCTCTTCCTGATTGGGGTTGGGGAGCACCACCAGGTCTGAGGGGTGACCTGATGGGTGACTTCATGGCCAACTAGACCCAGAAGCTACCAGATTTTAGCAAAAAACTATTAGCTGCAGAGGGCCACTGTGTGTGACTCTAGGATGTCAGACATGGTATTTGGGAGACACTATATGAGTGTCATCACATGGATCTGGCTATTACAGACTTTGGGTGTGTTGCTGTGGGAGATACTTTTGACAGGTGCTTTGTGACTTGCTACAACTCTGATTGTGACCTGGTAGGATGGAGTGGGTGTCTGGCTGTGACAGGGTGTTTGTGTGTTACAATGAAGTTGTGTAGGTGTGTCTATCTGTGTCCCATTTGGGGTGTGTGACACTGGGGGCCTGTGCAGTAGTGTGTGGCAGGTATATGATTCTGTAATTCTTACAAGGTTCCCAGTGTCACGATCAATGTGTCAGTAACCTTGTGTCACCCTCCTGCTGGTGTAATCACTGTGGTTGGTCCTGTGTGGCCTTGTGTATGTGTGTTTATGCTTGGGTGACTATGTTGCGTGGTCATTCCCAACTGGGTGCTCTGACAGATTCTGCCCCAGAGAGTTCCAGCTGCTGCCTATATGCCAGGCCCCAGCCTGGTACTGAGGAGGGGAGGGGAAGCATGACAGAAGCCCAAACCTAATTGAGGAGCCTGGATTACCCACATCATAGAAGAATGGGAAAGGTCCCTGAAGATCCTTTCTGTCCCTTAGATGATACTTGACACCAAACCACCCGCCCAGGAGCTCAGGTGTGCCTCAGGATTCCCCCACCTCCAACCCTTATTCATCAACAAGTCCTCATCACTCAAAACTCACAGCCCCATGAGGACAAGTGAAAACCGTCAAATACATGATCACCATTTTAATGCACTATTACAGAAATAATAGCAGCTGGTGTATTTGTCTTTTTTTCTGAAGGCTCCCAGGTGTACACAATTGCATTAATTAGAAATCTCCACCCTCCAACCCCATGAGCACACTCATCCCCATCTACCCTCAGCCCACATTATTCAGTTTGTTAGTTTTTTAATTCATTATTACCAAGGAAAAAAACATGCTCTCAGAACTCACCACCTCAATGACCCTTGACAATGACCCTCTCTCTACCTAGAGGTTAATTCAGAATAGAAATAGAAATAGACATTGGTAGAAATAAGGGTGAGGGGAGCTCATGACCCTCCCCCCCCCCACTATAAGTCACCCTGTTAAATATTTAGGGGTGAGCCCTCCAGACCACATTTCCAGGACCTTGATGAACACATAATGAGATGGGGGTCACACAACACCCGCTGCTCTGTAAATGGACTTTTCTTTCCCCCACTTTACAATACTCACCACTGTTTCAGGGAAATAAATATACACGTCCAGCATTTTTCAAACAGCTGCAGAGAGTTTCATTGTTGTACTGGACTATAATTAATGACATGAATTCAATGATCGTTCTAAAAAACGTGTCTGATTCACAATGGAGAGAAGGGCTTTGAGAGAAAGTAACAGGGGTATGGGTGAGGGACCAGATTCAGATGAGGGAGAACAGGGAGGACATTTAAACCAAGACCTGGAGAAGAAAATAAAGGAAGAGACTTCCACATAGAGGGAACAATCAGTGCAAAGGCCCTGAGGCTGGAGTATGCCTGGTGTGTTTGGGAACTGTGGAAGAAGCTGGTGTGTCTGGAACAGAGGAGCCACATTGAGGGGGGAAGTGGGTAGAAATGAGGTCAAAGGTGTGATGGAGTAGGTCCTGCAGGGCCTTGTGGGTATGGGAAGAAAGGTGGGGACCACAGAGAGTTGAGCAGAGGAAAGAAGTGACCCAGCTCAGATGCTCATAAGTGCCCTTCGGCTACTACAGTGGGAACATACTGGGGCTCAAGGTGGGAGTGAGACCCAGAGTAGCAGTAGAGGGGCCTACCAGGATCTTGGTGAGCAGCAGTGTTGTGAGCTGGGCCAAGGTGGGGTTGTAGACTGGACAATGAAGTTGGAGTCCACAAGACTGATGGTGGATTAGATGTGAGTATGATGGAGAAGCAGCAAGAACAGTTTAAGGCCGGACTACCCAGAAGGACAAATGCAGTTACTGAGCCAGGGGCAGCTGGGAGCCAGATGTGACTGTGCTGAGTGAACCCCCGCCTTGTGGGGTGTCCAGAGATAGGTGTTACCCAGGTATGCAGCTTGAGGGCCAGGTCAGAGCTGCAAATGGAAATTTGAAAGTTACCAAGTTTGAGCTGGTGACTAAATACCTGAGTGGCCCTCAGGAGCCCAGTACAATCACGGTAAGAAGGGATCAGTGTCTCAGGCTCATGCTCCGAAGGAACAGGAAGCTTCACCTTTTCTGGAATGTCCAGCTGGGCACTCACGGGTCTCTGGGTCCTCAAACAGACATGTAATCCAGGGATGTGGTCCTTTGACCTCCTCTAAAGACAGCCCCTCCCCTGCTCTATGCAGGTAGGGCCATGGCCATGTTGTCTAGATCACAGTCCTGTCCCCTCCCCCAACCCTGGTTGACCCTACAGTGACTACTTGAGAGATATTTGTTGAGAAAACAGATGAGGTATTTCTGCAACTCAGTGGTGGTTTGGGTGTTGCCTCAGTCTCCCCATCTGTGAAATGGGTCTTCCCCTTACCTCTGTCCACCTGACCCCCTTCCCCAGGTGTCCTACGCCAGACCCAGTTCTGCATCCATCCGGGATGCTAACCTATATGTCAGTGGGCTTCCTAAGACCATGAGCCAGAAAGAAATGGAGCAACTCTTCTCCCAATATGGTCGCATCATCACTTCTCGCATCCTGGTGGACCAGGTCACAGGTCAGGCTACACCTGGCGGGGACCCTGGGCAGAGGCACCGAAGCGGGACCAAAATGGAGGAACTGGGAATAGAGGGACAAGAATATGGTCAGGGATGAGGGGCCGCTGGAAGGGGCAGTGTCCTCACAGTACTCTCATGCCCTTGTAGGTGTCTCACGGGGTGTGGGATTCATTCGCTTCGACAAGAGGATTGAGGCTGAGGAGGCCATCAAAGGACTGAATGGACAGAAGCCACTGGGTGCGGCCGAGCCCATCACGGTCAAGTTTGCCAACAACCCGAGTCAGAAAACAGGACAGGCCCTGCTCACTCACCTCTACCAGTCATCTGCCCGGCGTTACGCCGGCCCCCTGCACCATCAAACACAGCGCTTCCGGTGAGCCCCCTGCTGTCCACTCCTAACACACGGCCCAGACCCCCAGGCCTTACAACCTCCCTGAACCCATTCCTACAGGGACAAAGGACATGGAACAGTGTCTGCTGAAGGCAGCAGAAACAAAATGTAGAAGTTCATTAGGTGCTGAGGTTAGGTCCTATATACAGCAGATAGTCAATGTGTGCCGAGCACTGCAAGTGGCATTGTTGGTGTAAACGTTTTTCAGGTGACCTGACTGGGATCCAGCTCTGGCTTCCTCCTCTTTCAGGCACATGATTCCATGTGTTGTCTGTGCCTTAGTTTCCTTGCCCACATGTCATGAAGGCTTCCTGTGTTTTAGGTGCACTTATTTACTCTGCACCACAACCCAGTGACAACAGAGCTTGGCTGGTCCCCATTTTACAGACTGGGGCCCTGAGGTACAGAGAGGCATTGTCATTTGCCCAGCCCAGGCATAGTAAAGAATGACTAGAACCCAGGACCCTGAGTCCAGCATTAGTGAGGACAAACATGGGAGACTCTCATGGGCCCTATGTGGCCATGGTGGGTTACGCCCCCCTCATCAGTTGGCTATGCTTGTTTTTATCACCTTCCCCAGAAAGCTGGGCCTGTGGGCCCGACAAGTCTGAACTCTGCAGGGTCAGGGCAAGTGAGTGGAATTCAGTCAGCCATGAGGGACAGGACAAGGATACTGGTGCAGGCCCAGCAAGAGGCGGTGCCTGAGTGACCGCGGTTCCGTGCCAGGCGGTGTCCAGCTGGGTGGGGAGCAGGCGGGCGGGGGCAGGGCTGGTGCCGCTGCCTGCTGGGTGGGGGCGGGGAGGGATGACTGACTGGCCAGTGGCACAGCCAGAGGCATGCCCCGAAGCCACTGGTGACCACCACTTCTGCCTCCACAGGCTGGACAATTTGCTCAACATGGCCTACGGAGTCAAGAGGTAACAGTGCCCCCGCCCTGCTGTCCCCAGCCTCTGCTGTCCCTCCTTGGACCCTTGCCCTGATGGACTCCATCCTCCCCTTATCCCCACCTCACCCCTAGGACTGACAGCTGAGCCTTGTCTCCCCTGTATGAGAGTAGTATGGCCATTAAGACATTTGGGTCTATCTGAGCTAGTTAATGCCTATCAATAACTACTATGAAATTTGTGCAGGGGTGCTGGCTGTGGCCTTCTCCAGTGAAGGGCAGGCAGTGTTGCTCAGGACACAGCTGTGCCCTGGTTCCCATGTTAAGTCTGAGTTCCACTGGTGATTTGTTAATTGTCTTTGTCGAGGGTCACAGAATGTCCTGTAGTCGGGGACAGATCTGGAGGCCCTGTTGACCTTGTCCACATCCCTGACTCTGTGAAGGTCCCCATGTTATTGTTTTATTACATCATGAGCTATTGAGTGCACACTGGGTTCTGAGCACTTGACTTGGGGCTGAGGACCCAGCGTGGCCCAACCAGACTTGTTTCCAGGTGGAGATAAATGATATAAAGCACGATGCTGGGCATATAGTGAGCACTCAATTAAAGGTAGCCGCTCTTGTGATTATTGTTACTGTTGTTAATTATGTCAGTCATATGGAGGAGAGAGAGAGATGAACAGTGGCAAGGCTGTAAATGGGGCAGAATAGTGGTGGTGGGGACCCAGAGGGGATCTGGGAGCTGGCCGAGAGAACAAAGTTCCTGGCAGTGGCAGGGAGGAGGGACTAAGGTGAGTCTCTTGAGTGGTCAAACCATCCCCCATCCCCATCCCCTCAGGAAGGCAGAGAGCCATGGGGAATATGGGTAGAACCAATCCTGACATTTCCTTCATTCACTCGACAAATACCTCCAAGTGCCTACTGTGTACTAGGAGCTGTTCTGGGTTGGGGCACTGCCAGGAACAAAACCTTGCAGGGAAGATGGGAGCTGATAATAAAGGCAGTCGTCCCTCCTTATCTATGGTTTTGCTCTCAGTTGTTTCAGTCACCTGTGGTTAACTGCGGCTCAAAAATATTACATACAAAAAGATGTTTTGAAAGAGACCAGATTCACATAACTTTTATCACAGCATATTGTTGTAATTGTTTGATTTTATCATAAGTTATTGTTGTTAACCTCTTGCAGTGCATAATTTATAAATTGAAGTTTTTCACAGATATGTATGTATAGGAAAACAAAGGTATAGACAGGGCTCAGGACTTCCTGTGGTTTCATCCATCCACAGGTATCCTCAGATAAGGGGGGGGGGGCTACTGTATATTATTTGAACTTGAAAAGGCCAGAGAGGGTCAAAGGAAAATGATGGACCACATTATGGGGTCAGTCAGACAAGGGCACCCTGAAGAGGTGATGGCTGTGCTGAGACCTGAATAACGGGCTGAGAGCAGAAACTTAGGCAGCTATGTTCACATCCCAGCTCCCAGGGCAGCCCTTCCGGGTGAACCTCCAGTCATGTGGAGCGGGAGTGGCACTGTGCTCAGTGGGCAGCATTGTGAAGGGTGGGGTTGGGGTGGGGCAGGAGCAGAAGCTAGATGGGAAGGTGTGCCAAAGGATGAGTAGCAGTCAGGGGTGGAGAAAGCATCAGGGACAAGAGGATCAAGGACCATTAGGGTCAAATGTCATGGGGTCAGGGTGTAGGTGGGGGCTCCGAGTAGCATCATAGTGAAAGCCTCACATTCAGGGAGGATCAGAGGTCAGAAAAGGCCACAGGTCAGGATGAAGATTCAGGACTGATATTGCATCAGAGTGTGGGGGCTGAAGGTGGGGTCAGAGATGGAGGTCATGGAGCCATGGCAGGGTCAGGGTAAAGTTGGGACACAGTAAGGGGTCGTGACAGTCTCAGGGATCACAAGATCAAAGTTAGGGGTCAGGGGCATGCCGGGGGTCAGGGCAGAGCCCGCGTGACCCCCAAAGTAGTCCCCTATCGCTCATCGCCAGGTTCTCGCCCATCGCCATCGACGGCATGAGCGGTCTAGCAGGCGTGGGCCTGTCGGGGGGCGCTGCAGGCGCTGGCTGGTGCATCTTCGTGTACAACCTGTCACCAGAGGCAGACGAGAGCGTGCTGTGGCAGCTGTTCGGGCCCTTTGGGGCTGTCACCAACGTCAAGGTCATCCGCGACTTCACCACCAACAAGTGCAAGGGCTTCGGCTTCGTCACCATGACCAACTACGATGAGGCAGCCATGGCCATTGCCAGTCTCAACGGCTACCGCCTGGGCGAGCGTGTGCTGCAGGTCTCCTTCAAGACCAGCAAACAGCACAAGGCCTGAGCCACTGTCTGCCCTTCCCACCCTCCCCGGGCAGCAGAGAGAGAGAGACAGAGAGAGACAGAGACAGACACGAGGGGCCCGTGAGACAGCGCAGGCAGACCACGGACGGCACGAGGGCCCCGAATCCCTGCGGAAGCCACAGGGTGAGCACTCGGGGTGGGAGGGTGTGCAAGGAATCAGGGGTGCCTGGGGGTCCCCCACCCCATTCTCCTGCCCCCTACCCTAGGCCAGGCTGTTCACTCTCTCGTCTTGGTTTTGTTCATGGTGATGGTTTTTGTTTCTTTTTTCGGCTAAAAAGAAAGCAGAGATGTGCTCCCATCCCACCCCCTCAACCCTCCTCCATGAGATGGCTTGGGGGGGCACTGGGGGTGCCCTCCCAGGCCACCTTGCCCAGGCCTCCCCAACACCTAGGTTGCCTGAGGCAGGAGAGGGAAACAGGTTTAAAAATCCCCAAAAAAGTGAGACGTGAGGAGGGGTGTGGGCATCCCTGACCCAGAACCCCTTGGTGGAATGTGAGGAGCAGGGGGAGGGGCTGGAAACAGAAACAAAATGAAAAAAAGGGGGGGGTGGGAGGGGAAGAAAAACTCTATTTTTGTAAAAAGGGAAAAAAGACCTCGTGGAGAATTTTTACTGGGGATTCTTGAACTTGAAAAAAAAAAAAGACAAAAAAAAAATATTTTGGCAGGTTATGTTTACCAACTGGGGCAGGGATAGGGAGCAAGGCTTGGGGACTGGGGTTCCACAGGGCCACACAGAGAAATGCAGCCATGTGAAACCACACAGGGGGATCCACCCCCCTCACCCCCCAGGACACACAGTAGCACATACGGACACATAGGCACTACCAAATGTGTCGGAGCTCTTGGCCAAACTCAGATACACAAACAAATCTGTGGACAAAGGAGACGGAAACGCAGGGCTACGTTACGTTTATGTGGTCGTGGGTGCATATGGCCACAAGCCGAGGTGGCCAAGGGTGAATGTAAACACAGGTGAACGTGGACGGGGATAAACCTGGACAAAGGCACATGTGGACACACAGACGTGAACACTTCCACACATGCACATGATCACATGCAAGTGGATATGGACTTAGACATACAAATCTACACACCCAGTCGCAGAGAAACACAGACACAACACCCAGGGACACATCAACATGCCCTTAGCTTCCCTCAGGCCCAGGCAAGAGGTCACATCCTAGACCCTGGCCCAGATCACTTCCTCCAACTAGGCCACCTGGCTCCTCCTCCCAGAATTTGGCCCTACTCATCCCCGCCTGGGTCCTCTGCAGAGCTGTCTCCTGGCTCATTAATGGTCTCCCTGCTGCCCATGAACACAGGCGTGCACACAGCATCCATGCACCCAGACACACAATACCTCGTTCCACTTTGGCATCACGGTAGGCTGGAGGCAGCCACCAGCCCCAATAGTTGAGGCCAAAGGTCCCCCTGTCCCTGGGGCTGAGTGTCCATGGGCTGAGTCCCTGGCCCACAAGGCTGAGGGGGATGCCAAACAAGGAGCCCCCGCCCCCACCTCCAGGGATGGTCCCTGTCGGACCCAGGGTGGACGATTCTGCCCTACATTCCTTTCCTATCCACTTGTCCCCACCCTGCCCCTTTCAGTTTGTTGGGTTTTTCCATTTTTCCAGATGAGCGAGTTCAGTGGCTGCAGCCCCCATCCTGAGCCCCAGTCTCAGCCTCTGTATGGACTGTCCATCCCCCTAGTTTTCATTCTTTGTACAGAGATTCCAACAGAAGCCAAAGGCCAGAGCCCTAGGGAGCCCTCCGAGACCCCACCCCCCACAGAGGGCCCAGTCAGAACTGAGAATTGCAAACCCCGATTTCAGCTTTAGTTGCCCTTCCTCCAGTGTCCCTGCGTTTGGTGTCTGGCCATGGCCCCATCTGGCTGCCCAGCTCTCTCTCCCCCTGCCCCTCCCGGTGTTGTTATTAAACGTCTGTGGAGCTTCTGCTGCAAGGAACAAAAAGAAAAAAATCAAAAAAGCGATTAAAAAAAAAAAAACCGAAGAGGAAGAAAAAACAGAAAAAAGGAAGAAAAAAACACTCACAGAAGAGATTTTAAAAAAAGGAAAAAAAAAAACAACCAGACATAAACTGGCACCAGTTAACTTTCTTGTACTTTTTTGCCGAATTTAGCTTCTCGTAGTTTTAACTTATTGCTATGTTAACTATTTATTCTCCTTGTTGCCCTGTAAGGACATTTGTGTATATTTCTGTTACTTCATCCAGTTTGCAAGTTAAAGGAACCATGACGTTCTCTTTGTTTCTTTCAGTTTTGCCGAGACGTGGTTATGCCTAATTTATTTATAAAAGGGGAAGTGGAATTATTAAAGTAATAATTATTAATAACAGTAATGGTAGCGAGCAGCACCCAGGAAGTGTGCGCTCTGAGAGGCGGTCCCCGCCGCCAGCGACGTCTGGGGTTTCAATGGGTTTATTTTTTGCTCGTCTTGAGAATTTTTTCAGTCCTATTTAGCTGGTGAAAACCCTAGCTTGTTCTTGATACACAAACCTATTTATTCTTGTGGTTTTAAGTCCTCCTGACCTCCCAGCTCCCCTCCAGCAGGGCAGGCACCCCCAATGGGTCCCCCCTCTCCCTCTGCTGTTTCCTGGGGCTTTTTCTCCCCTCAGTCCTCCGTGCTCGAGGACACGTGTATACACGTGGGCAGCGTGCCGGAGGCGTCTGTGAGCAATAAGGGCTGGGTTTGTCCCCCACCCTGGGGGAGGGGGACCAGGCTCTGAAGAGGGGCACCTCCCCAAAACCCCCACTGAGGCCTAGGCCTCTCCCACTCCCAAGACTGGGAGAGGACTTTTTTTTTTTTCCTAAAACACAACTCAGCCCACATAGGCCCCATTCCCACAGGCCAGCTCCTCACCTCAGGGGAGGGGCCTGAGGTCTTCCTCATCCCTGAGGGGGCAGCGCAGAGCCAATGGGGATAGGGCTCAGCCCCTCCAGCCCTCCCTTTATTCTGTTATTTATTCAGAAGGTTTCAAATCATGACAGAGTCCATGTTGGAGGTGATAAGGAACTGTTAAAAAAAAAACAAAACAAAAAACAAACAACAACAACAACAAAACAAAAAAAAAAAAAAAAAAAAAAAACCCAAAACCCAACAAGAACACTTTGCGTTGCGTTTAGACTATTTATTACCGGGATTACAGGCCTGGCCGCGGTAACAGACTTTTACATGGAATTGTTTAATTATTTGTACTTTTCATGCCAGAAAATAAAAGTTCAGAATCTTAAGAGCCTCGCTGGGTATCTGTGAGCTGATGGGTCAGGGTGTGGCGTTTGTAGCTGTGGGCAGGCCTGCCTGCAAGCGGGCATGACAATAGAGGGGTGGGAGAGGGGGCATGGGGTCGGGGTCGGGGGAAGGAGACTTGCCCAGGGTCTTGTCTGTCCCTTGACTCTGGACTTGGTGTCCTGGAGCATCTCAGATGTGAATCATTCCAGGTGTGACTGGTGAGGCCCCACCTGTGGTGCGGCCTGAAAGGGAGGGGGCCCCTGCAGGATCTGCAGACCCTGTCTGTCCCTGGCCTGATCCACACCCAAGCAAAACAAGGCAAACACAGAGGGGGGAGGAATGACATTTATTGTTTTGAGGTCACAGGTCAAGTCACATGTCCCTACATGAAAGGAGGCAGATGCCTGGAGGTGGGTCTGAAAGGATGAGCCCCTTTACTCCATCTTTGGAAGCTGCTGGGCCTGGGAACTTGGCTTTGCTCTGCATGGCCCCTGACAGCAGGGCAGAGCCCCCACCTGGTTCCTGCCTCCATGGGTGGAGAGAGAAGACCCAGAGGAGCAGGCCTTGGTTCACAGACTGAGGTGCAAGTGGCAGCACCGCTGGGGGCTGTTGACAAGCCTTGAAGTTCTGGAGGATGGAGGCGAAGGGAGTTGGAGAGCAGCGGTGCTGGCTTAGGTCTCTTCCTTAGACCCTTCCACACCACTGATGGAGGCCCCACCTCCCCACTTACCTCTGTGCTGTGTGGGACTATAGCTCATCATGGTCACCTTCAGTGGGCAGCTCAGGTGGCGGCTCTGGGCAGGCAGCCGGCGTCATCAACTCCATGAGGTATTCACAACGACTGGGTTCTGTGGTGCTCGTCACTACTGTCTCCTTCCCACAGAGCAGGCGTACCTGGAGAGGGTGGTAGGCAGAGGATCAGGGGTACTAGGGCGGATCTATGTTCCCCTCAATACTATCCCCTCCCTCTCAACAGGCACTCACGGTGGTGGAACGGTTTGGGCCTTGCCAGCAGCCCGTGCCCTGCTCGTATTTCATGGCGCTAAACTTGTCATGTTCAGGGCCAGCCCATGAGCCCCAGGTGCTGCAGGAGAGAGGTGCTGAGGGTAGGCCAGCTAGGGGAACTGGGGACTAAGCAAAAGGGGTTTTAGCCTGAGTCCACTCACCCAAGGTTAGTAGGGGAGCCACCCAGTTTAGGTTTCTGGGAGACGAGCTTGAAGGGGCAGAGGCGGTAGATGTACCTGTCACAAGACATGGTAGGTGAGTGGGGGACCCCATTCTCCTTGATGCCCCCACACATGGTAAGATCATAAGTTTCATACTCCACTGACTGCCCTTAAGCCCACACACTTTATTTCCTCCCACTAAGTCGCTACTCAGCCCCCCAAGTCCACCCACTGGTCCTGTCTACAGGGGGTGAGGAGACATACTCATTGGTGGTGAGCTCATAGCACTGGCTATACAGGTAGGCGAACTCTCCATTGGGGCCAAAGTCAAAGGAAATCTCCTGCTCTAGATTCCTGGAAGGGGAGCCGAAAGGTTAAAGATGCCACAGTCTTGCACGGACCACACAGGAAGGCCCCATCAAGCGAGCGGAGGGCCATGTGGGGGCTGGGCTCCGGAGGGCCATGTGGGGGCTGGGCTCCAGTTCCCTGCCGCCTGGGGACCCTCCACACCGGTGCCACAACCCCGCCTCTCCAATCTTGCCAGCAGTTGCCTGGGTGACTCCCCATTACCACCTCCTCTGGGGAGCCCCACAGCAGGCAACTGTAGGGCAGGTGGAGACTTGGCCGTATGAAGCAAGGTAAGCTCTCTCATACCTGATGGACTCGTCCACATCCTTCAAGGACCGCTCGGCCTCTTCAAACTTGTTACGGGCCTCTTGGGCAGCTGGGCGGTAGGGAATGTGTGGTGGAAGAGATCGGAGGTACCCTCCCCCCATGATGGGGGGGAGCAGGTGCCATGGACACACCTGTTCCCTTCCTCCAGCCCCCCACCCCAAGGGGGAAGCCTGAGGACTGAGCCCATGAGGTCCCGTGAGCCTCCTCGGTCACAGAGCTGACCCCATCCTGCTGCCCAGACTGTCAGCTCCCAAGGGAGCAGGACCAGGACTCCTGGGATCCAGCTGATTCCCAGCCAACCAGGGTGGCACAAACAAGCTGCAGCCCGTGAGGAGGCAGGAGTTCCCTGAGGCTTAATCGGGTGGCACTCTCTTCCCCAGTTCCCAGAAGCCCCCACCAGGATTTCGCAAGACCCCCAAACTCCTCAGGGAGCACAAGGGGCCTGCTTTTTAGGCCCCTGAAGGGACGGACAACGAGGAGGGCCAGGTTTCAGCAGGGTGCCCCCATCCCAGGCCTGACCCTCACCATCAATGAAGGCCTGTGTCTGCTCATCATAGGGTGGCATTTTGTCCTCTTCTGTGGGGCTGGCTGGCTGTGGTGGCACCAGTGGGGGTGGGGCCTCCTGGGGGCAGAGTCAAATCAGCAGGTGACCCCTGCCCCCACCATTCACCCCTTTCTCCCCCACACACACCTTGGACTGCTCCCCCTGCACCTGGGAATCCTCCTCCTCTTCGTCCTCCTCCTCCTCATCCACCTCCTCCTCCTCCTCCTCCTCCTCTTCTGCTGCTGGTGAGGGAACCAGGGGCTGCTCCTCCTTGGGCTTTGTCAGATGGGGATCAGAAGGCACCGGCACATCAGTGGGCAGCACCTGGTGGGCACATGGGGCTATGGACTTGAGGACCATTGACCCCCATCCTCCCAAGCTCAGGTCCACATTCACATCACCTAAGGGGCAGCATCAGTGTCTCCACCCCTTCAGAGGGGCCTGGAGGGGGCGGGGCAGACAGCTGGGGTTGGGGGGGCTTGGGTTGCCCAGCTGGCCAGCATGGCCCTGTGCCAGAACTGGAGGCAATTCTTTTGTGAGACAATGGGGGGTGGGGCAGGCCCACATTCTCCAACCCCAACCAACCTCAGATTCAGATCGGTACTTGTTTCTGATGGCAGCCCAGACACGGTCATAGAAGGCAGTGGCGTCCATCTGGGTGTCCCCCCCAAGGAGGGCCTGTGTGGAAGTGTTGGGGTGTTGTCAGGATTGGTACATCCACCTACCCTCCATGCCCCAGGGTCCCAAAGGGGAAAGCTTAGGCTGTGGTGCCAGGCACAAGCCAGCTGGTGCCAGGCTGCCTGGCTGGGCCCTGATTACCTATGGCTGGGTTGGGTGAGGGCAGAAGCCAGAAGGGGGCAGCACAGGCCTGTGGGAAAAGTGGGGCTGGAGGGTGCAGAGACAAAAGAGACAAGCAGAGACAGAGAAAGCAAGTGCACAAGCATCAGAGAAGGCCAGGCCCTTGGAGGATAGGCCAGGCTGAAGTGGGACAGGCAGGGACCAAGGATCAGGTGTCAGACAGGTAAACACAGCGTTGTATCTCACGTGAGGAGGGTAAATCAGGTATATATTTGGGGGAGCAGGTGGGAGCATGTGGGTGCCCTATTCCACTCCTGTGATCCCACCAGGTCCCAAAGGGCAGGGAGAAGAGATACTAGTGGCTGCCATTCTGGTTCATCTGGGTGAGGCCGGGTCTTAGCAGCCCTGGCCTAAGGCCAGTGGGGAGCTTTCCAGTCATCTGTTCCCCGGTTCCATCTGAGGTTACCCTGGGGTAATCGTCCCCCAGGCTGGTTCTAGCTGGTTTCTAAAGATGGAGTCTATGAGGAGAGGACTCCAAAGCAGGGCAGGAGACAGGGCAGTGCAGGTAGAGAAAGGTACCTGGGCTTCCCCTTCTGAGAGTTCTCCATCCCCATCCGTGTCCAGCTCCGAGTGGGTCTGCAGCTCAGCTACGGATACCCTGGTGGGGGGAGGGCGAGAGGGACGCAGGCAGAAGTTGATGGAAGGGTGAGGCCCACCAGCTTCTGGTCAACTGCCAGCCCCTGCCAGCCTGGGCCCCTGCCTAGAACTTGCTTCTGATCTCAAGGTAGGAGAGGAAGGGTGGCATGAAGCTGGAAGGTAAGGGCTGGCGTTGCGGTTCCCTGGCCCCCAAGTATAGGAGGAACGGGTACCTGCCACCCAGTCCCCTGCCGCCTATCCACTCCCCTTCCTGACATCTCCACAACCCTGAAGGCTCAAAGGAGATATGGAGAAGACAGTGGGATTAGGAGAGAGCTGGCTCCTCCATGTGTGTCCCCCAAGACCCTTTCTCCTGACTGCCACCTCAGAACCCAACACATCAAAAATGCCCCCTGCCTGGGGCCTCCCTGGTTGAGCAAGGGTCCTAACTTCAGCACTGCTTCAGCTGTCTGCAGCCTCTGAGCACGAGTTCGATCCCTGGCCAGGGAGGTACCCACATGGCGCAGCAGACCTCTCCTGTCTCTCCTGCTGCTCCCCTCAGCAGTGTATTTCAGTCAGTCTGCCTGTTCTGCTCCCCACTCTGTCTCTGGTGAGTCCTCTCACCCCCCACACCTCTGGCCTGTACCCCAGCTCTTGCGCCCTGCTGATACCCAGTAAGGCCCTCTAATACCCACCATGGCCTGGGCACCAAGTCCTATTCTACCACCCATCAACACTGCCAATCAAAAAACAGACCCCAGCTCCTGGCCAGCACACACTTCTCACATAGGCGCCTACCCCATATTGGTCCCAGGTTCCCTGTGCCCTCTTTCCTTTTGCTGTTCACCCTAAACTGAGTCATTTCCCAAAGGTCACCTAGCCTGTTCAGGGGCACAGCCTGAAATCAAAGGGGTCTGGCTTTTGCCAGAGTGTCCCAGCCACCAGACAGGCTTGGGAAAGTAAAGGGGCCCCCAGTCATGTTGCCTGGTTCTTGTCTCATTCCCCCCAGCCCCAGTTCTGGACCTATTTCACACATGAGAAGTAGATGCTCGCTCAGAGAGAAGTGGGATCATCATCTCAGGCCCTGCAGCAAGTTGATGAAGTTCTGGCCAGTTTCTAAAGCTGGGGCCTATGAGGAAAGGACCCCAGAGTTGGGGGGGCGGGGCGCAGGCTCACTCACGCCCCATCCATGTTGTCATCCAGCTCCTGGAAGGCACTGGCCGCCAACTCCTGCTCTCGCTGGGCCTTTGAAGCAGCCTGCTGCTCTGTGGAGGGGTCAGCTGTCACCCTCTACTCACCCACCAACCCTTGCCACCCCAAACCTGCCCTCCCCCAATACCCCAAGGAGTCAATCACTACAGAATGCCTACTGTGTGCCTGGCCCTAGGCTGGATGTTAGGCCCTAAGTTGGGCCACAGTGCGGGAGCCAGGTAAGAGATGCCCAGGGTGGGGCCTGAGAAGACAAGACCTGCCATATTGCGGAGAAATGCTGAAGGGATCTGTAGATGGGTGGGATATGGGGAAAGGAGGGCATGGAGAACTAACCCCTGGTTTGAGCAAGGGGGGCTGGCAGAGGGGTGGTTGAGGTTCACCAGGTCCGGGAGGCCCCCACGAGAAGCCATCCAGACACCCAGCTCAGACTCGCTCTCCAGGAATGGTGACTGGGATAGGGTCACAGTCAGGCAAGGGGGACATCCCAAGGGCTCAGAGGAGCATCTCAGGAGAAGGGGAATAGTCACAGGGAAGAAGGGACCTGGGCTACAGTCAAGTCTGCTCTGATGCTCTGGGCAGAGGGGGAAAGCTGCCATAGTTGGATTCTAATTATTTGGCTCACACTGGTGACAAGACTGACAGTGGTGTTTGCTCTACTATGCAGTGGGCCACCCCGGGGGATCTCACAAAGCCCCAGTAGACCCGGCTGACACTGTGTCTCTCACAGATGAGGGCCCGAGGCTCAGTCAGGTGCCGGGGTCTCCCATGGTCACCCAGCTACCAGGGGTAGGGCCAGGGGCCCTGGCCAGTTGACTGCCTCCAAGGCCCATGCTTGTTCCTGACAGCCTTTGGGAATCAGGGTCAAAACATGCTGTGCTGGGCCTCCCTGGTGGCACAAGGGGTTAAGACACAATCTATGAAGCTATCCACAGCCACTGCAGCACGAGTTCAATCCCTGGCCAGGGAGCAACCCACATGGCGCAGGAGACCTCTCCTAACTCGCCCACTGCTCCCCTCAGCAGTGTATTTCAGTCAGTCTGCCTGTTCTGTTCCCCATTCTGTCTCTGGTGAATCCTCTCACCCCGCCCCATACCTCTGGCCTGTACCCCAGTTCTTGTATACATAAATAAATAAATCTTAAAAAAAAAAAAAAAAAAAAAACATGCTATGCTACCCTCTGACTCAGTAACTACACTGAGAACATGGGCTCAAGGAAATCATTTATGATGTGAAAACAATGGAAACAGAACAAGTGATACAACAAGTGAACTCACTTTCTTGAACACGGAGAGCAAAAAAGCAACAGGAACTTGGCACCAAAGACAATGATAAAAAGGAAAAACCAGTGGCAACTTAAGTCACAAAGGGCCAACCCTCTCACATGTAACACATACACACAGGACGAAGACGTGCACCAATATCCTGATCAATAACGGCAGCTGGATTAAATATATCCCATTAGGGTCAATGGAATACACACCGTCAAAAGGAAACAGGGCACTACATTTGCCTCAAACTGGACTGGACAAACCTCACAAATGTTTTGCTAAGCAAAAAAAGTCAGAGACAAAAAGGCACATATTATATGGATCCACTTAGATATAATCCACTTAGATAGAACGGGCAAATCCAGAAAGTAGAGTCCTGCTTGCCAGGAACTAGGGAACAGGAGAATGGGAAATGATGGCTTAATGGACATGTTCTGGAACTACACAGAGGTGATCGGTGCATGGCATTGTGGGTAAACTTAACATCAGTGAAATGTATACTTTAAAACAGTTAAAATATCAATAGAAAACTGTATGTCATTTGCCACAATAAGAGTGAAGAATTAAGAAAAACGGGATCTGACACAGAATGACACAGCATGCCACCACTGATGCCCAGCAGGACTGTCTGCAATGACAGGGCCTACACCCATGCTGTCCAACATGACTGCTGCCAGCTGCACATGGCCACAGGGCATCTGAAATATGGCTTCAAGTTACTGGACTTCACAGAAGGTTTCCACTGGCAAGATTTCCTGAAGGAAGACTCTTTCCTTTCCCACTTTATTATTTGGATTGTTTCCCCACAATTCCGTTTAACAGAGAATATGGATTTCTTTTCAATCAGATGGAAACTAGTATGAAATAGAGCAAGAAACTGCCAGTCTTCTGAGATCTAGTCCCACCCCACATCTCTCACACTCCACAGTGATCAACCTTGGAATTCATACCACCCCTGGGTCTTGGCTGGACGACCCCTTGGACCTGGCCCTGGACAGGCCTGACCTAGTCATCAGCTACTCTGAAACCCAATGGGGGCAGAGAATAGGAGACAAGACTGGGGGAAAGAGGGCGCTACCCCTCAGGCTGGCACAAAGCCAGCTGTTCACAATATCCCTGCTCAAATTTCCTTGGGTTCTGGCAGAGCCCATACCATTTCCTGCCTCTAGGAGTGGGAGCACATGACACAGATCTGGCCAATCAGTGCCTGCACTGTACCCCTGTTCCCAGAGACTGGTTCATGGATAGTCATGTGACCTGGAATGGCCTAATGGAAGCCTGTCGTGGGATTTGCTGGAGCTTGTACAAAGGGGTACAGTCTATTTGCTGGGACTGCTGAGCTAGGAGATAAACATGGTGCTATCCACAGCCCTGCTGGCATGGGTGGTAAGAAAGCAGAGAGGGAGGCAGAGTCCAGAGGTGGAAGGAAGACTCTGCCATTCAGGGTACCCTGGGTCCCAGTGAGCCTAAAATTTCCACTTTTTATTAAGTGGGCTCGGGTTGGGTTTTTGTCATGTATTCAGAAGGGCCCAAACTTCGAGAAAGGAGCAGTAAAGTTTTTGTGGAGATGGTTGGATGGATAGTTGGAGTACAGTGAGATGGATGGACTCACTGATCTGCTGATCCCATTTAATGGTAAGCACAAGGAGGAAGGATGGGGTCTCATGTGTCACCAGTGAGACACCCACTAGACATCTCTGTATTTGCAGTGGGACAAGGTAGAGCAGAGGCTTGAGGGCAGCCTGCTCAGGGGCAGTGGCTATCAGACTGACATGGCAAAGGTGAGGGCCAAAGAGGCAATTAGCTGGCAGGGGGGTTGTAACCAGGTGCTAGAGGTGTCAATCCTTTCAAGCTCAAGGAGGCCACTAAGCAGAATAGCCTGGTGGAGGTTAGTTGGGTAATGCAGGGCTCTGAGCGATGGAGAGAGACAGATGACTCAAGCCTGTGGTTAAGGCACAAAGTCGCAATTGGGAGATGTGTGGGGTCAGTCTGGCTCTGTGATGTGACTCTGGACATGCCAGCGGCCTCTCTGCCCTCAGATCCTTATGTGTGAAATGGGGCTGGTGATGAGAAGTCAGGGAGAGCCAGCCAGAGAGAAGAATGCAACAGATGCCTAAAGAAATGGAGATCAAAAATATGGCTTGAGAGGGAGGGCTGCCTAGTTCCTGGTTATTTGCCCTGCATCACCCAGGCCATGCCTCCAAATTCTCCCAGCAATACTTTGTCCTTTAACTAGTTCAGAGTGCGTTTCTGCCTCATCTGCCCCTTCTACCCTGCTTCTGTGGCCTGTTTTACAGCAACCTGAAAACAAGGACCAAAGGCTTCAGATTTCCCATAATAGCAGTACACCCTGCCACCAGCAAAAAAAAATGTTAGATGAAGTATAAGAAAAATCATAAAACCAATGAAGCAGTAGGATCCGCCAGGGCAAAGAGATACTCACGAAGCTAGGAGAGTGTAGAAGCACCTGAGAAATTTGGATGTCTGCTACGGTAGGAATTTAGGGGAAAATGGAACTCAAAGTCAAAGGATAGGAATTTAGGGGGAAATGGAACCAAAGTCAAAGATGGGGGAGGGCCTCCCCGGTGGCGCAGTGGTTGAGCGCGTGGTTGAGCGCTGGGTTGCGAAGCTGCCTGCAGCCTCTGCAGCGCCAGTTCAATCCCCAATTGCCGGGCGAGGGTCCCACATGGCGCGCAGACCTCTCCTGCCACCCGCTGCTCCCCTCAGCAGTGTACTTCGGTCCTTCTGCCTGTTCTGCTCCCTGCTCTGGCTCTGGTGAATTCTCTCACCCTCCCGCGCTTCTGACTGTACCCAGTGCTTGTATAAATAAATAAATAAATCTTAAAAAAAAAAAAAAAAAGATGGGGGAAAAAACAGAAGACCCTCCTCACTAATTCAAGTATGATCCCAGAAGTTTATCCCCTCAGGGATAGGTTGAACCAGTAACCACCTATCCTGTGCTAGGATCTTAGTCCACACTGCCAGAAAGATTGGAGGAACCTCCAGCTTTGAATTTAGGGGCCCCTGGGTTGGTCATTCTCTAGAGAAAAACCTTATGTTCACAACAATGATGACCAATTATTCCTGTAAATGATATTCAAACATGATGAGTAACACACAAAGATAACCAGACAGGCTGGGAAAGGAGGCATCCCCAGTGGAAAACCAGCAGAAACAATGGACAGACAATGAGCAAGAGTCCCCGGGGCCCAGTCAAGGGTGTCACGGCCACCCCACGCCATACCTTCCCACAGCTTCCGATGCTGGTCTTTGGCTTCCTTCTCCGGCTTCTCAGCCTCCTCCTTCACCAACCGCAGCATCTCCACCTGGTCCTCCAGGGACTTTTTACCAGTCTGTAGCTCAATGAGCTTTTTCTGAGTGGGCAGAAGGCAAGAGGCCAGCTCTCCTATTGTTCTGCTGTCCAGCTCATGGGACTGTCCCTATCCTGCCTCCACTCCACAGGGTGGCTGTGGGCTCCTTCCACACCCCTGGGTCTCCCCTTTGTTGTTCCCCATAGCCCACTGGAGAGAAACCCAAACACCTCAATGTGTCCCCAAGGCCGTGTGACCACGTCTCTGGCCACAACTCCAGTCCCACTTGCCCAGCTGCTATCTCAAACTCTAGTATCCAACTGCCCTGACAACATTTAGACTTCTAAGCACTTCAGCCTCAAGTTCTTTGCACATGCTTTCCTTCTATCTGGAACACTCTACCCGGCTAGCTCTAAATTATCCTACAGGCAGCCTCCTCCTCCAGGAAGTGTTCCCTGCTATCAAGACTGGTGAGGGGAAGAGGGAGACAAGGCAAGAGTCTCCTTTATGCCATGCTGCTCCCAAATTTCCCTTTCTCCAGCAGCCCTGGACATCATTTTGTCTGTCTGTCCCTCCCACTGGACACTGAGCCCTTGAGACAGTTTCAGGCCTGCCTCATGCCCAGAGCAGGGCACTCCCTAGGTGGCTGTGAATATTTCAAGAAGGAATGAGTGTACTAGGTGGCATCCTGCCTAGGGATAGGACCCTAAGCTGTAGGGTCTTAGCACAAACTTCCCCACGGGATCACTTTCTTTCTGAGACCTTGGCTGACACCTCAGGTGGGCCTGCTGTCAGGATCCTCCAACCTCCCCAGGAGGGCAAAGGTTACCTGGAGTCAACCTTACTTCAAGGCTCCCCAACTACCTCCTGAACGCAGGAAGGCTCTCACCACCCCCTTAACTCAGGAGAAACTCACTTGACAGGCTATAGGGGTGGAAAAGACCTAGAATCTTCTCTGGGTCAAGAAGCAGAATTGGGGCAGGAGCCCAGGAGTGGTGTTGAGGACTCTGACCCATCTAAGAGCCAAAGTCAAGAGAGTGGAGGGCAGGGAAAGACACGCCCTCTCCAGGCCCCCAGTACCCACCCAATAGAACTAATTAACTTACTTAATTGAGACCTGTGCCAACTGCCTGCCCCCTTGTCTCCCTCCCAGCCCCACCCCAGGTAATGGCTTAATTGCACAATAAATGCCCAGACAGACAGTAACCAGCCAGCCCCAGACACCACTAGCTAGAGGCAGGTATCAACCTTACTTGAGCTTGCCAGACTATACCTCCATGTCTCAAAGTGCAGAATGTCCAGGGCCAGCACCCCAGCGCCCCTCACCTGCTTCTCCTCCCGGGCCTTCTTCCAATCCTCAATAAGGATCTTCTTCAGGCGGAACCCCTCGCGGGTGACCTCTGCCATCTGCTGCAAAGTCTCTCTCTCCTTCCGGCCTTTCTCTCTGAAGTAGGGAAGTAGGGAAGGGAGGGTGCAGGACTTAGTGCCCATCAAGTCTGTCCTCTTACAAAAGGCATCCACCCATCCTCATACCCCCATGTTGAGAAAAATAAGAGATCGCTCCCCACCCACCAAGGTTCTCTGGCCTCACTGTCCCTGAGAAGAGACAGTGGGCAGGGTTCACCCACCCTTGGGGTTAGGGGAGGGACTAGAGAGCTGGATCAGATCCCGGGAGAGAAAGCACACCCCCACCTAAAAAGGCAATCCTAACAGTGTGTTTGTTGTGCTCCATCTACCATCTACTTAAAAGATCTCTGACCAGGAGAGAATACATAAGTATCAGAACTTTCCACTACTTTCAAGGTGAATCCAGCCCTGCCCCCTCATCAACTAACAGAAATCAAATGCATCTATTCCTTTAGATGCATATATTTCCCACCACTCCCTACTGCCTCATACTCAGCTGCTTCTGTTGTTTTGATTACCTGCCTGTGGGCATTTCAGTTTTCAGGTCCTGCTGCAGAGTGTAACAGTTAAAAGCATGGAGTCTCAAGTAAGACTGACCTGGGTTCGAGTCCCGGCTCTGCTATCTCCTAGCTATGTAACTTCCTGAGGAAGACATTTTCCTTTCTAAACTTGAGTTTTCTCATTTGTTGAACAGGCAAACAATTGTACCTGCTTCCAGGCCAGAGGGAAAACTGGTGATGTTGCATTCACCAGGTACCCAGCACAGAGTGCACACTTACTACAAAGAAGCAGTAAAAAGAGAAGGCCAGATTCACTGGGCAAGGCAAGGGAGGTGGAGGGTATCACCCACGTACTTGCAGGTGTTCTCACAGATGATTCCGCTGTTGTACTCATCTGTGCCGTCACAGCAGTCTGAGGGCAGAGGCAGGGGCACAATCAGCCCTGCCTGGACCTCCTTCCTCCCTCTACCCACCACCTCTTTCCCTAACCCGGGTGCAGTCTCATTCACCACAAACTCCATCGTTGACCCATCTGGAGGGGATGTACAGGGGCTTGTAGCCAGTGTTGGTGCAGTGGAAACTGCCATTAGGACAAGCAGCTGTGCCTGTGGGGAAGAAGGGAGGGGGCTTTGTACAGTGTGCTCAGGGCCCAGCAAATCCATCCACACAGAGACAGAGCCCCACACACATGCACACAAGCTCACAAGAAACATGAGAACTTATGTCAACCAAAGGAAAGGTGACCGCAAACTCAGCGCCTGGAACAAAAATCTCCAGTACTCCCTCCTGCTTCTCTCACTGTGTACCTCAGAACACCAGCAAATCCTCACTCCTGCATCTTCAGTTCCATGTGTCTGCTCTTCAGGTCCCCCTCATCCCTCCCACCTCTGGGTATTTTTGCATCTGGTTCCTCTGTACACAGCACCCTTCAGGAGTCAGGTGAGACCTCCTGACCCCCAAGTTGGGTAGGGCTTCTCATCCACACTTTTCTGTTCTCACTTCCCCCACCCCGATCAATAGTTAGCCATGTGAGACTTCATCCCATTGGTCACCACACAGGGCCTGACTTTCACTAAGAAGTCAACAGATGTATGATGAATGAATGGAGAAAGCTCACCTGGCTCATCTGAGCCATCCTTGCAGTCACAGTAGTCATCATTGACCTGATCAAAAGGGACTGTGGCTGAGCCATCCAGGCAAGTGAAAGGTTTGGATTCCTCATAGAAGTGATGATCTGTGGGGAGAGCAAGTGGCTAAGCTCAGGGAAAGAGACTTTCTCACCAGCATGGCACCTCTGTCCCCACCCACCAGCAGAGTACTGTCACTTTCCCGAAACTGAAGTCAGGAAACCAAGCAAAAGATTGGAATGCCTAGCCCAAGAACCAATGCGGCCCCTCTGACACCCCACCCCCACCTCCAGCGGCCCTACTCACTGGTGAGGGAGACGCCTCTGGGCCGTTTGACCTCCACCGCCCAGCACAGGGGAAGCAGCAGCACCAATAGTAACATCTCGCCGGCAACGAGCTGTACGGGAGGAAGCAGGCTGCGAGGTGATGCTGTGTTCCGAGGCTGCGGCAAGAAACGGGCGATCAGTCTGTGCCAGAGAACTACTTCAGGCCAAAGGCAGGCATTTCTTCCTCCAGTCAATTAGATTCCTCCCTTGTTTCCGAGCAATGAGAGTTCACCTTGCTCCCGGATTGGCGGTAGGTCTCCCTAATCGTGCCCAGTGGAGGATAGTCTCACTTTGTTCAAATCAATGGTGGGAATCTCAAAATCTTCACTCCCTGGGTAGGGGAGGGAAGCTACCCAATTCCCGCCATAGGCCGAAGGGGCTAACAGTCTTCCCCTCTACCCCTCTATCCAGCTGCCCCAAATAGGAACTGGGGTGCCCTGCTAGTACATCACCTACACGAGGTCGGGGCAAAGGTCAATATCCACCGCGCCCCCTTAGTCCAGCAATCCACCGTTCCTCCTGCAGAAAGAGAGGAAATGTGTGTGACCCGTCACTTCCGGCGCACGCTGCACACTGGGAAGGGCGGCTCAGGGCCGCCATGTTGGATGTGGCAAGCAGACGGAGGCGTAGGGGAGCCCGGAACCCGGACGGCCATCTTGGATAGGACTCTGAAGCTTTACAGGGAATAGTTCTGAAGGTTCACGCTTAATGGCGGCGCAAGGTACTTCCATCTTGGGAGTGGCGAGTTCTGCAGCCGAAAAAGAAAGTTCCCGAAAAATGCCGGCCAACCCACCGCAGGGGTGGGGGTGAGGACATAGAATTTAGCACGTGACTCCAAAGTACCCTCCGACACCATCCAGCGGCGCTGCTCTGCCCCCTCCCCCGTAAGGATCACCTCCCCGCCCCGCCCGCCTGAGCGTCAGCCAATGAGAGCTGTGGTGTGGAACGCCGGCGGCTTCCGAGGGAGCGGGGGAGAGAGGCGGGGGAGGAAATTACCTAGCAACCGGGAGATGCTGCGAGGTCCGGAGGCCAAGCAGTCGGGAAGTGCATTCCCAGAACCGGTACTGACGGATCCCGAACAGAAGCGATTCCCAGTCGCCACTCTAATACCTAGGGGCCCTCGGCTCCGACCCAGTCATGACGTCTCCTCTGTGCTGGGCGGCCTCCGGCAATGCCCAACCTGCTCAGGACCAGGCTTCAGCTTCCTCCAAGGTCAAAGGCAGTCAAGCTCAAGTCAAGCATCGCCCCATCAGAAGCAAAGGCACTGCACAGGCCTGGCCCCCACGCCATTCCAAGGCAGGGCCCTTACAAGGCAGTGGGGGGAAATCCGCAGTGCACATGCAGGTGACTGAGTTACAAAAGAAGATACAACTTTTAGGTAAGATGGCTACAGAGGGCACAGAAGGGTCAGGGGTGAACCGTGTCCATCCAGCCTTCTGACTAGACATGGTGTGACAACAGCATCTCACAGGCATTCATCTAGACAACCAGTTTCTGGGGGCAAAAACTCATACTTGTTTATGGTTTTTCGCATCTCAAAACTTTTCTTGGACTCAGAACTACTTGGATTTTTTTCATATTTGTGTGTAATTTTTTTTTTTCTATCATGAACAGAGGGTGAAAAACATGGACTCTAAAGCCAGATTTTCTGGGTTTAAAGCTGGCTCAGCATGTACTAGTTGACTAGTTGTTTGAACTTGGAGGTCTAAGAGTGAACTAATTGCCCTGTTTCTCAATCTGTAAAATAGAGATAGCAATAGTAGGACGCCACGGGTAGTTGCAATGTGTAAAGTACTTAAAACAGTACCTGGCACATAGCAAAACACTATAAAGTATAAACTAGTTTTTCTAAATGGGGGAAGACTATTTTGCCTCTCCAGCATTTTGTAGTGCCTGGAGACATTTTTTGGTTGTCACATTGTTGTTTATGGGAGAGTAGATACTACCAGCATCTAGTTAGTAGAGGCCAAATTTGTTGCTTAACATCTGACAATGCACAGGACAAATCACCACAGAAAATAATTATACCTCCTAAATATCAGTCGTATTGAGGTTGGGAAATGCTGGTGTAAACCACTATTTTCTTATGATGAGTAGGTAATCTTGCAAGTCAGACTGCTTGTGACCTTGAACAGTCTAATAAGATCAAGCCTCAGTCTTCTCATTGTAAAATGAGTATTCTTTGGGTATGAATGTGCACCTATTGGCATATATTATTTGATACCTGGGAAGTTTTAGGTAAGTTTGCAATACATAATAAGCACACAAAGTGAAGCACTGTTCTAATAGTAAGTTGATGATTACAGAAAGGTTTTCCCTTTGAGAAGTAGCCCCTCTGTGATCATGTGCTTGTGCCTGCCTACCTCACATGATCCCAGAGGGTGACCGGAAGGCTTTTTATGAGAATGCCCAATGGAACATCAAGAAGAATCAGGAGACCATCAGCCAACTCCGAGAGGAGATCAGGATGCTGCAAATACAGCTGACAGACCTGCTCCAGGTGAGTGTACATAAGTGTGTGAAAAGTTTCCAGAGGGCCAACGACAGCACCCCCAGAGTCACTCCACTACCTTAGGTGGAGGTGGCTTGGATTAGCAGTGACTGAATTCCTCTCCTTGTAGGGAGATGGGAAAGTGATCCAGGCAGTGATTAAGGAATGGAAGTCAGAGACACCATACCTGAAGAACAGAACCAGCCAGGTTTGTGCCACCCCCATTCCACTGACCCTCTCCCTTCATTTCCAATCTGGATCCCCTTCCCAGTAGACTCCCTGCCTTCCATCTCACCCTCTACAGTACTTTCTCCACACTAGATGCCACTTGTTTTTTCACTTGATTAATCTTTTTTTTAAGATTTATTTGTTTATGCATACAAGAACCAGAGTGCAGGGGTGAGAGGATTCACCAGAGACATGGGGAACAGAACAGGCAGACTGACTGAAATACGCTGCTGAGGGGAGCAGCAGGCGAGTCAGGAGAGGTCTGCTTTGCCATGTGGGTATCTCCCTGGCTGGCTGGGGATCGAACTCATGCTGTAGAGGCTGCAGATAGCTTTATAGCGCTGTGCTTAACCCCTTGTGCAACCAGAGAGGCCCTCGTTTGATTAATCTCTATCATGCAACAACCATGTGCCTGGCATGGTACTAAGTGTTGGTAACTGCAGTGAAAAAATAGCAAACCAAAAAGCTCATATCCTCTTGGGGAAACATAACGAAATCCCTAAACAACAAATATGGAAATAAAGTCGTTCCCATTAATGACAGAGTGACTTACTAGAGCTAGATTGGGGGCAGTTAAGATAGGAGGCAGGGTTAGCAAAGATCCCTCCGAAGAAGGTAATGTTTGAGTAGAGAATGGGATAGGCAGGAAATGATCTGAGGAATTGTACTCCAGGCAAAAGGAACAATAAGTGCAAAGTCCTGGAGTAGAAACTAGCAATAGAGTATTGGAGACATGGGGGAGATTGTTGGCCAGATGAGAGTAAGTGAGGGGTCTCTGTAGGAAATCAGGCAGGTCACGCAGGTCATGCTGGGGCTTTCTGACCTCAGGGAGTTCACACTAGTGAAGATGAAGAGGGAAGATTTCTTTTTCTTACATTGTTGTTTATTTTTGTACAATAGTTGATGTCTCCACTCATGTGTAGTTCCTGTAAAGCTCCCATCACATCACCCATGAACCATTACCATAGGCCCTTGTGCTCTTCCCTCCCCATTTTGACCCATCTCCCTCCCCCTCCCCTACTCTATTCCTCGGATCTATAGTTTATCTGCAAATTTTGTCTCTCTTTATTTTGACTGCTTGTTCAGATTCCCTATATTCCCCCTGTAAGTGAAACCATCCAATATTTTATCTTTCTTTTTCGGACTTATTTTTTTTTAATATTTATTTATGCATGGGGGATTGTGTGAAAAGATTCACCAGAGACAGAGTGGGGAGCAGAACAGGCAGATCTATTGAAATATACTACTGAGGGGAGCAGTGGACAAGACAGGAGAGGTCTGCTGCGCCATGTGGGTCACCTCCCTCGCTGGGATTGAACTCGTGCTATAGTAGCTGCGGATTGCTTTGTAGTGCTGACGGTTAACTCCTTGCACCACTAGGGAGGCCCCTCCTTCTGACTTATTTTACTGAGCATAATCCCTTCTGATTCCATCCGTGTTGCTGCAAATGCCATGAGTTTATCTTTTTTGATTGCTGAGTAATAGTCCATTGTGTATATATACCACATCTTGATCCAGTCATCTGTTTTTGGGTATTTGGGTTGTTTCCATATCTTAGCTATTGTAAATAATGCTGCAATAAGCATAGGCATACAAGTTTTCTTTCAAATTAATGTTTTTGTTTCCTTTGGGTAATTCCTAGGAGTGGAACTGCTGGGTCATATGGTAGCTCCATTTTTAGTAGTTTGAGGAACCTCCACACAACTTTCCATAGTGGTTGGACCAGTTTGCGTTCCCACCAGCAGTGTAAAAGGGTTCCAAAGGGCTGATTTTATACTAATAATCAAAGAAGTAGTAAATGGGCTCTAAGGAAACACAAGTGGATCTCAGGAGATCAGTCAGGTGGAAGATGATGTTGGCTGGACTAGGACAAAAATGGTGAAATTAGAAAGAGAGATCTCTGTGGGAGCTTTTGAAATTGAACAAAGTATTGCTGACAAATTGGGACACAGGTGGGAGAGAAAAAGAAAAAGTGAGAGGACATGAAGATTTTCGACTTGAGCATCCAGAGGATGGAGCTAGCATGAGCTGAGATGGGGAAGATGTGAGAAAGGCAAGTTTGCTGGATTTTGGACATGATGACTTTGAAATGCCTGTGGAGATACCTGGAAGGATATGTATATGCAGTGTATCAAACTTGGGCATTTCTATTGTATAGGCAGCCTTAACAGCATGGAGACGTAGGATCTCCGGGGGTGTGGCCAGGGAGAGAAAAAGCTGAAATAAAGGGGTTGGAAAGAAGAGGAAGTCAGGGAGGTAGCTGGAAAACCAAGTAGTGAGGGTTCTGGGAGCCACCAAAGAAGAGAATCTGCAGGAGAAGGGCCTACCAGGTCAGATGCTGCTAAGAGAAGAGATGAGAGCCAAGATCTGGAAGAAAGAAGGGACAAAGGACTAAATGGGGGTTCAGTCCCTCTGCCCTACTACCCCTTCTCCAGCAGGCCCTGGAGCACCTGGACCACCGGCTGAGTGAGAAGGTGAAGCAACTGAATGCTCTGCGGCACCAAGTGAGCTTGCGGCAGAAGCGCCTGGAGGAACTCCAACTGCAGTACAACCTTCGGGAGCTGGAAATGGCCGAGGCACAAAATGGCAACTCAGAGGTGGCGAAGGTGGGGCCAGTAAGATGGGGGAAGGGTTGATCCTGGGAGAGAAATTGAGAGTGGAGAGAACTCAGCTCAGTTTTACTTCCATCTAGACCATGCGGAACCTGGAAAACCGCCTGGAGAAGGCCCGGATGAAGGCAGAGGAGGCGGAACACATTACCAGTGTGTACCTGCAGCTCAAGGCCTACCTACAGGTAGGCAGGCCTACCCTGGGGGCAGAGAGGCAAGTGAGAGGGGACCTTCCTGGGCAGGAACAGTGGTGACAAGTCTGCCAATCACCTACGCCCAGGAGGAGAGCCTTAACTTAGAGAACAGATTGGACTCCATGGAAGCTGAAGTGGTGAAGACAAAACATGAGCTAGAGGAACTGCATGTGGTGAACCGGGAGGCACTCAACGCCCGGGACATTGCCAAGGTGCGATCCCACCAGAACCTGGGGGTCCTGCCCAGCTACCAGGGTCTCAGTATCTCAGAATCTGAACTGCCACTATACTTGAGCCCCTCCCATCTGTGTTCCAGGCCCCTGTGGCCTGGCCTAGCTGTTCAGAACTGGGCCCACTGTCCCTGCAAAACCGATGGTAGGTTGCCAGCTGGATCCCCTGTCCCCCTGCCTTCCTTTTAGAATCAGCTGCAGTATTTGGAGGAGACTGTGTTCCGAGAGCGAAAGAAGCGTGAGCGCTACATAAGCGAGTGCAAGAAGCGTGAGGAGGAGAGGAAGCTGCAGAATGAACGCATGGAACGTAAGGTGGGAGCATCCAGGGATGTGGGTTCAGATCCCAGTCAGTCCCGGTTATGCCCCTACATTGCCCCTCACCCTTCCTCTCACTCCAGACTTTTCTCCTGACTCCACCCCCACCTCCATTTGCTACTAGGACTCCTCCCACGTCTTTGACCCTACCTTTCTGGCCACCTGACAGTCCCTTTTTGGTTCTGACCTAGCTTTCAGCCCTCCCCTTGCTTACTGGATGGTACCCATCCCAGCCCACATCTCGGCACCAGCCCTAAATCTGATACAGACTTTAGCCAGCCCTTCAGCTACAGGCCCCAAGTCTCTGCACTGTCTCTGATGTTGCCCAGAGACCATCAAGTGCTATGCTCTGTTCCCTACTCCTGAGCCCTGCCTGTGATCCCTTACCTGACCTCAAGCCTTTGCCCTGACCCCCCAGCCCTGGCCTGCCTCCTCCCTGACTCCTCTGTGGATATCCCTCCCCCCTAATCTGCCCTAAACTCACCCCCTCTCCTTTATCCCCCCTAACTACCCACCTCAACCTACAAGCAGACCCAGCGGGAGCACTTGCTGCTGCAGTCAGACGATACCATCCAGGACAACCTGCGTGCCAAGGAAGAGGAACTGAGGAAACGCTGGGGCAGGTACCAGATGGAGATGCTCTTTGGCAAGGTGAAGGATGCCACCGGTGTGGCAGAAACTCACGTGAGTGCTGCCCATGGCCCTCCCTCCCCTGAAGCTTTACCTTTCTGCCTGCCGTTCCTCAGCACACAAATCTGTTCTCTTAAAAGACACCAGCTACCACCTCCAGCTACCGCCCCCTTTCTCTGATGCCCCTTACAGCAAAACCCACATGAGCTGTCTTGGCTGCCCTTATGTTCTTTTCACTTTTGTGTGGTTGCTAACTTATTTGGCGTGGCAGCTCTGTGGGAACTGGGAATTCTGTGTCTCATCTTATGTCTCCAGCACCTGTGAGTGGCCCAGTGTCACTTTTAGACTGGGGCAAATGGAACCTCTACCCTGGATCCCACACTTTGCAGCATTTTCTTGAAATTTTTTAAGACCCTTACATTCTCCTCTAGCCAACAGTGATCCCACTGAACCCAATTAAGTTTCTCCCCCTTGGGACTCTCCATCCTGCTACTGTTCTCATAGGGTGACTCCAGGAGTTCCACCACTCTCACCTATGGGTTCATCCGGGGCATTGTGCCAGGCACCTTTTCGGAAATCAGCCTAGTGGGCAGATTGCTCCAGCTGCCCACTTTATTTCCTTAAAAGATTGGGCAAGATTGACCACCAGAATGTTGCTGGCATGTTGATTTTGCTCACACACTGATTTGGGCTGAGTCAAATTCTTTATATAGAGAAAGGACCCTGCAAAAATTATTTGTATGAAACTTCACACTCTCGAAGCATCCCTGAGTCCAGCTGAGTGAGTCTGGGGGATTCAGTTGTACAGAAGCCACCTGCTTCGCTCACTTGTCCTGTGGGGATGGGGGAGGGAGGAGGAAGCATCCAGTGGGAAGGAAAGGTACATCTGTGCCTCCCCATGCCCTTGTTCTGACTGGGGCTGGGTGGCCCACAGGCGGTGGTGCGCAGGTTCCTGGCCCAGGGCGACACTTTCTCTCAGTTGGAGATGCTCAAGAGCGAAAATGAACAGACACTACTGACGCTGAAACAAGAAAAGAAACAACTGCAGCGGGAGCTGGAAGACCTCAAGTACTCGGGAGAGACCATGCTAGTGAGGTGAGTTTCTGGTGACTGAGGGAGAAAGTGGGGGCTTCTGGCTCTGTATCACTCTAATGACTGCTTCTGCTTCCCTGCTCCCTTCAGCGAGCAGAAGCTGAACACCCAGCTGCAGGAGCGAGTCAAAGTGGAGGAGCAGCGACGTGCTGAGGCACAGGATCAGCTGGAGCGCTCCATGCGGGCGTTGCAGGTGGCCAAGGAGGGCCTGGAGCACCTAGCAGGCAAGCTGAACAACATCACAGTGGTAGGTCCAACTCCCACCCCCACCCTCAGCCCCTCAAGCCCACATGGAGAAAACCCCAACTGGAACCTCCCAGAGCCTAAAAAGTCAAAGCCACACACTCAAGGGAACCTACCTGAAAACCAGTCCGGGATATCAGAGATCCACCTGGAGAGATCCACAGGAGGAACCTCGCCCCATTCCTTAGAATTCCCACCCCAGTCCCTGGAAAAACCTACTTATTTAAGAGGCCCAGAACTTCAGAGACCCTTGTCCCCCCAGTACCATCCCACCTTGCTCCCCTCCCCCAAGAAATCGCAGAGACCCCCCCTCCAATCCTGGAAGCTCCACCCTGCCCACAGCAGATTCCCATCTCTTCAGAAGGTGATCCCCCAAGTGGCCTTTCTCAAGTTATTGCTGACCTCATCACTAAGAGATCTCCTCCCCCAACCTGCATACCCCATCCTTGTGTTTCTGGAGTTCAGAGGCTCTGCCCTCACAGGCTTGGCCCTTGACTGCAGAGGACCTACACCACTGCACCACCGCTGTTGGTGACCCCTCACCTCAAAGGCCACACCTCTGAAATGAAGAGCCCCACCCCTGGGGTAGAACCTGGCCACCCTGCACTCGCAACCCTTGCCCCTCCTGTCTGACCCAGCTCTGCTTTGGGGCACAGGAGGGCGGCCGCCTCTCGGAAAAGGATCTGGATCCCAACTCAGGTGACTATCTGCCCAATCTGCTGGGATTCGTGGAGGAAAAGCTGCTGAAGCTGCAGGCACAACTCTATGGCCATGACGTGAAAGAGATGCTGCACCACCTCTCCGACCGTGAGGTGCCCTTACAGTCCAAATGTGGGGCTGAGGGTTTAGGGGCTGGGGTGAAAAACCAGGGAGGAGGGGAGACAACCCTCTGAGGACCAGGGCGGAGGCTGTTGGGCTAGGAATGGGCTTTAGGGACAATGGGTGAGGTTTGAAGAGCCAAGAGTGAGTCAGGAGAGCCGCAGGAAGGTCTGAGGGAGGGCAGAATTAAGGGGATCCAGAGTTCTGGCCACCACAGGCAAAAGGGTGGGGCCTAGAGATCAGGGGCAGGTCTGGGGGCAAACAGGGGGACACTGCCTGGGGGACAGTGCCTGCTGAGAACACACTACACTGCTGGATCGGAGAAAAATAGGAGTGGACAGTGGTCCTGTATAGAATCAGTGTATTTCTATATGGGATGGGGAGGATGTAGAACCAGACTTCCTTGCAGCCACTTCCCCACACACACACTAACCCCTCCCTCCCCCAAACAGTTCTACACCAGCCTAGAGGGAAGGCTGCCCTTGTACAACACCCGCATCGCCTTGCCCCTTGCCACTACTACCAAGGACAAGTTCTTCGGTAAGGACAGGAAAAGGGGGCGGGATTGGGGCCCTAAGTGCAGCTGCCAGAGGTGGCAGAGCCAAGGTGGGGGTGGGGTGATGAAGGCTGGCACGGGAAACCTGAGCCAGGGAGGGGACCTAGTTCACTTTCTTCACTTCTGCAGACGAGGAGGAGAGTGAGGACGAAGACAACGATGTGGTGACCCGGGCTGCTCTCAAGATCCGTTCTCAGAAGTTGATAGAATCCCGCAGCAGGAAGCGCAGTCGCTCCCGGAGATCCTAGACTAGCCCTGGCAACCACCTGGCGCTTGCAGGACCCTGTCGAGCACTCCACCCCTCTGGGCCCAATTTTGGGCCCATGGGCCCCCTTGAAGGGCTGAACGGGGGCCCAGAGAAGAGAGAGCCGCGGGCTATGCCTGGAGTAGAGAAGGGGCCAGGCGGCAGACCTTCCCACAGTAAATCTGCTGTCTGCGCTGGCCTCAGAACCGGGCAATAAAGGTCAACAATCAGCCCCTTGGGTATTTGTCTCTCCTTGACCCTGTACCGCCCAAAGGACAGCTCCCCTTAAAACCCGGGAACGCAGACAGCCCCAGTCTCCGAGGGAGTGACTCCCATCAGCTGAGGACACGGACTGTGGTCCCTCTCACTCCTCCAGAGAAATGGGAGAGACCAGCAGCCCCGCCTGAGGACAGGGACTCTGCATGACAACACAGACCGGACCCCACTTAGTTATAGGCTCTAGCTCCTCCACACACAAGAAGAGCCCTCCCTTGGGAAACATGTTCTCCCGGGCACACACTGAGACACCTGTCAGGAGAGCCTGTCTTCCTGGGCAGGGGCTGGGCGCGGGGGTCTGGCTGGGGGCAGCCAAGAGCGGTGGGTTCGGCCCACCTCGTCCCGCCGGGCTCCGCCCCCGAGTGGCCCTTCCGCCCCGCCCCGCCCCGCCGGCCCCAGCACTCGACTGCTGCCCGCTGCCCGCAGGCCCTTCCGCCTCACTCAGCCTAGCCGTGGAGCAGGACGGGCGTGGGCCATGGAGCGGACAGCGGGCAAGGAGCTCGCCCTGGTAAGGGGGCCTGGCGATCCGTGGGTCTAGAAACTGTAGGTCCTGGGCTTTGGAGCCATATGCACGAGCAAATCGGACCCTTCTAACCAGAACGGGATTCCTTACCTCGAGCCTCCCAGTGAAGCGGCTCATATATCTTCGAGACAGGGGCTTGTCTCCGAGCCAGAAGGGCCAGAGATAGACTCCGTGAATCTGGACCCTGAGATGTCCCCAAATGCCACACCATCCCGCGACGTGGGAGGAGGGTACCCACGCGCCGTAGGGATCTTCTTAGGCCGGGACCCTACCCCGAGTTTCGCCGACTCCCACAAGGGAGGGGCTTGGAACTGCAGGACCCAGCCTGCGTCCGCTAGCGAGGGAGCAGCCGCGGTCTGGGGACCCGTCTCCCCTGCGCGCCCTGAGCCCGCCTCCGTGTCCAGGCGCCGCTGCAGGACTGGGGCGAGGAGACCGAGGACGGCGCGGTGTACAGTGTCTCCCTGCGGCGGCAGCGCAGCCAGCGCTTGAGCCCAGGGGAAGGGTCTGGGGGCCGCCAGGTGAGGAACGAGTCGGAAGACCCGGGCGGGAGCGACCAAGTGGAGGCGGGGGCTGAGTGGAGGGGCCTAGAGGTGGAGGAGGAGGACGGAGCTGGGGAGGGGGGAGTTCGAGCCCGAGGGCAGGACTTAGAGACAGCCTGGCCTGGGGGCGGCTGGGGGAGGGGGCTAGATTCAGAGGCGGGGGCGGGGGCGGGAGCAGAACCTGGAGATCGAACTGGACGATTGAGTCTAGGTAAGTCTGGTTTAGAGAGTAGGGTGGGGCGGGGAGCAGGAATCTGGAACGGCCTTAAAGGCGCTACTAGAGAGCCGAGAGCAGCCTCGGGTGGCCAGGTGAGTGGGGGCTGAGGTCAGGGCCTGGGAGTCTGAGCGCCGCTAGGTTGGTTATGGGAAGTCGTTTGTACATGGGTTGAAATAATGAATCCAGGGTGCCGTTCCCAGAGGAATAGATAAGATCGGGTGCAAGGGAGGTGCTAGCGGTAGACTTGATTGGAAAAGGGTTGCTGGGGATGGGGCCCACGCCTCAGTGCCTCATTGCCGCCCCTGCCCACAGGTCCACAACCCCGCGGCCGACGCTTTCCTCTACTACCGCACCAGCAAGGTTCGGGCACTCAGGGCGGCACCGCTGGAGCGGCTGGTGCGGGAGTTGGTGTTTGGAGACAGGGAGCAGGACCCAAGCTTCGTGCCTGCCTTTCTGGCCACCCACCGGGCCTTTGCGCCCACCGCCCGAGTACTGGGCCTTCTCCTACCACCACCGCCCCCTCCCCTACCGCAGGGGTCAGTACCAAGGGGAAACCTCCACGTTGCTAACCCCCATACAGGGCACTTCCTCCATTGCCTCAGGTTTGGAACCAGGAAAAAACCCAACCCCAGAGCCCTTCTCCTAAGCTCCCTTCCAGTCCCCCTTCTTCACCTGACTGGAGGTGGGGGCTGTTTCCAGGGTAGAGATCAAGAAGACAGAGGGAAGAGATCTAAGCTTCAACAAGAACCTGAGGTTGGTCGCCCGTCTAACTGGCCTGTGGGTAGGAGGGTGGTGGGAGGCCTAGAGGTCAAAGGGCATGTTGGAGGCGCAGGGGCTCCAGCATGCAGAAGTCCAGGCTGGTCTCCGAGGGTCCCTCTCTCCGCCAGGGCTGTGGTGTCCGTGCTGGGCTGCTGGCTCCGGGACCACCCTCAGGACTTCTGGGACCCTCCCGCCCACCCGGACCTCGGGAGCGTTCGCACCTTTCTAGGCTGGGCAGCCCCGGCGGGGGTTGAGGCCAGAGAGGCAGAAAAGCTGCTGGGAGATTTCTTGGAGGAAGCTGAGCAAAGGCAGGAAGAAGAGCAGCCCCAGGTCTGGGCAGGTGAGGAGTTCGGGGCTCTGACAGTGCTCCCGTTGGGCCTTTCCTGCACGCTCTATCTCCCGGAGGCCGCCTGCCCTCATGGACCGCCGTGTGCAGTGTTGGCAACCCTGTCTGAACCTCAGTGCAGTGTTCTTGCGCAGTGTTCTTAACCACCTGAGACTCAGTTTCCTCCCCTGTTCAATGAGGGCTAACTTCTTGTCTTACATATTCGTGTTTGTCTAGCACCTCTGCCCTCCCCCCATTCCTAACTACGGGTGCTCCACCCGTGGGTGAGGAGGCATGGGTGAGGAGGCCGTGTGTTTCTAGCTGCTTGCTCTAGGAGCCACAGAGACCTGGGTTCAAGCCCCAGTTTTACCATTTGCTGACAGTGTGACCTTAGATAAGTCACTTCACCTCTCTGAACTTTGTGAAATGGGGCGATAACAGTAATTTCCTTATTGGAAATTCATTCATTCAGCACATATAGAACCACTAGCTCTGGGCATATAGCAATGGATAGGAGCTTTTTATTTTTTTTTTTTTTATTTTTATTTTTTTTTTTATAGAGGCATGGTTTTTATTTATTTATTTATTTATTATATTTGTTTGTTTGTTTTGTTTATACATGCACTGGGTACAGTCAGAAGCGCGGGAGGGTGAGAGAATTCACCAGAGCCAGAGTGGGGAGCAGAGTAGGCAGAAGGACCGAAGAACACTGCTGAGGGGAGCAGCGGGCGGCAGGAGAGGTCTGCGCGCCATGTGGGACCCTCCTCCTGTGGCCCGGGGAGCAGCCGGGGATCGAACCGGTGCCGCAGAGGCCGCAGGCAGCTTCGCAACCCAGCGCTCAACCGCTGCGCCACCGGGGAGGCCCTGGATAGGAGCTTTTTAATTCAGAAAATGAGTCATTTGTCCTGAGGACTGCCTCACATTCTTCTCCATTTACCTATTTGCTTTTCTGGAGTGATTTTCTCAAGTCTTCTATTCCCCATATTTGCTGTAAGATCTAAAGGTTTGATTAGAATTTTTCCCTGATGCCCACTTTTATTTTTTCTTAATTTTTAAAAAAGATTTATTTATTTTTATACAAGAGCTGGGGTACAGGCCAGAGGCACGGGAGGGTGAAAGGATTCACCAGAGACAGAGAGGGGAGCAAACAGGCAGATGGACTGAAAACACTGCTGAGGGGAGCAGTGGGCAAGACAAGAGAGGTCTGCCGCACCATGTGGGAATCTCCCTGGCCAGCCGGGAATCGAACCCACGCTGCAGAGGCTGCAGACAGCTTCACAGCACTGTGCTCAACCCACTGTGCCAAAGGGGAGGCCCTGATGCCCACTTTTAAAAACTAACATTTTGCAATGCCATTGCTCCTAATTTGAAGTGAAAGACAGAGAATGAAACAGTGTTACAAAGATAATTTTTAAATAATATGATGTTGTAACTATAATACTAAGGAGAAATAAAATGAAAGCAACTTACACAAAAATAAACTATGTTTGTTGATGTGTCAGTATTTCTCATGACTCACTAGGAGACATGACCGAGTTGTCCAGTGTCTTTGCCTGTGATAGCATTGTGGTGAATGTAACAACTACAAACACCAACTAGTGGGGGTAAGGGCACTGGTGTAGTAGCCTAGAGTGATATTTTCCAAAATGGTGAACCAACTTGCAATTTCCAAACAAAACAACATCCAGATATTCATGGTCCTTGCATCCCTGGAGCCAAGTTAATAGTGTTTTTGAGCAAGACAGTTGGGTTCTCTGTGCATATTATTATAAACAGGTTTTTCAAGAAACAAATATCTTTCTTTTTTCATTCTGATTTGTTTATTCATACAAGTAATCATTCATTCATTAAACTTTAACAAGTACCTACTTAGCATCTGTTAAAATGGGGATGCAAAAAAGGTAAAAGTTGTGTTATAACACTGTTTTAAATTTATTGTATTTAGAAGGAATATTCAGAATAAGAAAGACCTGCATTGTCTCAGAGCATTAAAGTCTTTCATGTTAGTTTAGAGCCTCAATTCTTTTTTTTTTTAATTTTTTTTATATTCCCCTTACAATTACAACCCCCTTATTTTGACCCCAAGCCCTCCTTTCCCTGCCCCTCACCCCCCATAGAGTGTTTGAGACTGAGGGACACAATTCTCCACTGCCCATGTCTAATCCTCCTGTGGCAAGAGTCCAATTTCCAAAATGTCCCCTTAAGGTGCCACCATTGAAACCCACAATAGTAAATATCGTATTTATGGGAGAGCTTTATGGCAGTCTAGTGTGCATAATCATGTTTGATTTTTTTAAAACTCCAGATGAAGAAATCAAGGCATGCAGAGAATAAAGGCTAGCTTTAATTCACACAGCTTTCTCTTAACCACAAAGTGATATAATTTCTCATTAAAATAAAATGACAGATGGGTCATGTCCTAACAGATTGAAAGTCATAAAGTTCTATTTTCTGCTCCGATCTTTGAGTTTCTGGCTTTGAATCCCTGCCATGCCTCAGTTTCCCCACCTTGAGAAGGTGAATAATAGTACTTTCCTCACCGGGTTAGTGTGCTAAATTATTGAGTTAATCTACCTAGGTGCTCAATGAAAGTTATTGTTGCTTTTTAGTCCTTAAAAATATCCAGGGAGCTCCCCATTTTAAAGATGAGTGGTAAGTGAGGCTCAGAGACACCAAGACACTTGCCCAAGGTCATACAACTAGTCCTAGATTCAAACTTGAGTATTTTTAACCCCATGTAATGCTCTCTCAGGACTTATGGGAGCTGCCCAGATCCCTGGTTCAGACCCTCCAGAAAATTGCCTGGAAGAGGTGCAGGAAGGTCTGGAGCTCCTAGATTTCAGCCTGGATGAAGTGGCTGAGCAACTGACCCTGACGGATGTGGTGAGAACCCAGGCAGGCTGATGGGGGGAGGGAGGTTCCCGGTTTCACTACAGTTCCTACCACCATACTCCTTTCATCCAGGAGCTCTTTTCCAGAGTGCGACCCTGCGAGTGCCTGGGCTCCGTGTGGTCACAGCGGGACCGGCCCGGAGCCATAGGCACCGCCCCTTCTGTGCGTGCCACAGTGACCCAATTCAACATGGTCACAGGCTGTGTACTCGGTTCGGTGCTTGGGGAGCCCGGCCTGGCCACCCCGCAGAGGGCGCAGCGGATAGAGAAGTGGATCCGCATTGCCCAGGTGCATGGTGGGGACCCTAGTGGAGAGAGAATTGAGCAGGGAGAGGGCTGGGATTCCGAAGAAAGTCATGGGGAGGGCAGAAGCAGAGGAAAGTGGTCTGGGAATGAGCCGAAGGCTGGGGCTGAGATGTGCCAAAGGCAAGGTCTAGTAGGTTCCTGGACCGGCCTGGGGCCTGGAACTGCTGAGGGGGTGCTGAAAAGGGGGTGGTGGGGGGAGTCAGGATTGAAGGAAGAGCCAAAAGCCAGAGAAAGGGGCTGGATTCCCGAGGGAGACTAAGTACGGGCTTGCAGGAGCCACAGAACTGAGAGGAGTAGAAAGATGTGGGAGCTGTGGAGAAGAACGGGTCAGTGTAAAGGGGGAGGGGAAGAGGATGAAGGTTGTCACCTGGCTGAGATTTGGGTTCCAGAAGGAGGGATCTGCGTCGAGGAGAGATGTTGTGGGCACGTCTAAGACCTGGAAAAAATAAGGAATGGGGAGGGGCCAGAAGGCAAAGTCAGAGGTGGGGGGGATGGAGGCAGTTGGGGGAGGGGCTGGGACTAGACGGGGAGGCGTGGGTTGGGCTCGTGGAGGAGGCGGCTGAGTGGAGGAGGAGGCTGGTAGTCTGTCATATGTGGGGAACACAGGGGTCGGAAATCACGGGATCTAAGGCGGATCATACCCTGGGGTCTGATCATCACCCCCATCTCTCCCCAGCGCTGCCGGGAACTCCGGAACTTCTCTTCCCTGAGGGCCATCCTGTCCGCCCTGCAGTCTAACCCCTTATACCGGCTCAAGCACTGCTGGGGGGCTGTGAGTCGGTGAGCCTGGCATGGTGTGGGAGCCTGCTGCGCGGGACCTCCGCCCCATCCCATCCCCACTGCTGACTATCCCAGTCATCAGCTCTGATCCCTCTCCTGTCCCCACCCCCCCTACCGCCCCCAGGGAACCGTTATCCATTTTCAGGAAACTCTCGAAGATTTTTTCCGATGAAAACAACCATCTTAGCAGCAGAGAGATTCTCTTCCAGGTATAGATGGGTGCGGGTCCTGTGGATTTCAGTCTAAGGAAGGGGACTTGGAGCCAGGCAGGGCATAGTTTTTCGTTGTCACAACATTTACTGTCCTTTCACTACACTCCAAGAATGATCTCCCCCTTGTTTGTGGGTGGTTTCACCTTTTTTCCTGCCTCTGTTGCTATAGCTGGGTGACCGTTTTATTTATTCCTTCAACAAATACCAGAAGTTACAAGGGAAAGTGTCCTTAAGGCCAGAGTCATAACGAAGGAGGGGGGGCGGAATTTGTGCTAGGGACTTGACTTTGATAAACAAAACTAAAATATGTGTACCAATAGGTCTGACTAATTGCAGGCAAGATTTAGGGGTGGACAATATAGATGATTAAGTGCCAGTTCTTATGGTAAGTTCAGAATAGATGGAGCCTTAAGCCTGCTCCTTCCATCTGGAACACTGTTCTCATTGACATCCTGCAGGTCTGTGCCCAAATGTTACTCCCTGAGCGCCTCAGCATTTCTACCTCCCCCTCTTATCTCTGCCTGTCCTTACATTACATCTTGAACTTGGTTTTGTCATCATCCTTGCTAATGTCTGCTCCAGGAGACCAGGATTTTGGTATTTTGTTCTCTGCTGCCTCCCCTGCATTCAAAACAGTGCCTGACCCCAAAGTAGGTGCTCAATAAATATCTGTGAGTGAACCAATGTCTCAAGTAAGGATAAAAGTTCAAGGCACATGGAAATCTGCATAAGCACCTATATGTGCTAAGCAACATTTTCCTGCCCTGGAGAAACTCAGGCCCCAACTGGGAGATACACAGTGTAATCATAACTGCCTCGGCAAATATGTAATTAATTACCAGGCAGAGCAATTCTGCGAAGACACTATTCATGATACCAGGCTGGGAACAGGTGTTCTCACCTGTGTAAAACTGGCCTTGGAGACCATGGGCCCCACAAACCCCACTTCCCATCATCTCCAGTAGGGCCTCCTCCCTGTCCCACTATTCAATTTCCCTTGCCTTTGGCTTTTACACCTGGCTTGTGATTGTTGAATGCCATTTGGGTAGATATGGTGGTTTGGGGGCATTCTCCTTGAGGGGGGTCAAGGAGACCCCAGGACTGCTCAGTTCTTCTCTGCTCCCTAGGAGGAGGCCACTGAGGGACCCCAAGAAGAGGACAGGCACCCAGGAAGCTTGCCTTCTGTGAGTAATATGTTTTGGGATGGGGAACAAAATGGAGTCCTCAGAGAGGAGGGTGGATCATGACAGGGTTGGTGATGGCTAAGAGTGACTATAACTCTGGGGGGCTGCAGAAACTGCCACCAGGCCCCGTGCCCTACCTTGGCACCTTTCTCACGGACCTGATTATGTTGGACACAGCACTGCCGGATATGTTGGAGGTCTGACCCCTGACCCTTGACCCCTGGTCCTAATACCACTGGCCCTCAGCGCGGAGGGCCTTCCTGATCCTTGGCCCTGCCTACATTCTTGACCCAACCCCTTACTCAGTGGGGTTCCTACATCCCAGCCTCTGACCTTGACCCTTGATCCTTGACCCTGGAGGCTCCAGTTCTAACAAAGCTTGCCCCTAGGGGGATCTCATCAACTTTGAGAAGAGGAGGAAGGTGAGAGGGCACTGGGGTGGGCTTGGAGGAGTTGGGGGGTAGCACAGAAGCTGGAATGAGACTCAGAGCCTGTCCAATTAGGAGTGGGAGATCCTGGCCCACATCCAGCAGCTACAGAAGCGCTGTCAGAGCTACTGCCTGAGCCCCTGCCCACCCATCCTGGCTGCACTGCGTGCCCAGCGTCAACTAAGTGAGGAGCAAAGGTGACCACGCAGTGGCCTGGTCCACACCAGCCCTACACCAGCCCCATCCCAGCTAACTCTGGTTACACGGTGGATATACTTACCCCGTGCATGCTCCAGCTCCTCCTAAAACCCCCTCTTGAGCACTCACCCTCAACCTGTGACTTTGCCTTATCTCCAGTCCAATCAAGGACTCTAATCACAAACTTTCACTCCGCCTGACTTCGTGACTTCAACCCTTACTTTGTAGCTTGCCATTCAACTCACCATCCATGTTTTCTTCCTCACCTTCTTACCCTATCTGACTCCCTTAGAAATCCTTTATCTGACTCTCTGAGCCCAGCCATTGACCCCCACTTCGAGCAACTGACTCCAACTTTGACATATATTTGACTATTCAACTATTCCAATGGTTTCCTTTCATCCAATTGAATCCATTACCATTACCATTGACTCCTATGATTTCCTGACCCTAAATTCTGTCCTTGACCTAATTTGACCCCTCAGCTCATCCTGTGAATCTCTATGTGACCCACCAGCCATCTCACCCACAAAAAGACCCTGCTGCTGAAATGATCCACTTATACCCAGACCCCGACCCTCAGTGCCTAATCCCTGGCTTCTCCCCAAAATCCAGCTCCCAAGTGATTCTCTCATGTCTTCACCCCTACTGCTTCCTGCCCCAAACCCACTTCTGTGTCTTGACCCCTCAGCTACCGAGTCTCTCGTGTCATTGAGCCTCCAGCTGCCTCTTGCCCCAGCTCCCCACATGTCCAGCGACGTATCAGCCTTACCAAGCGCCTCAGTGCGTGAGTCTCAGGGGTCTGTGCGTGGGGCAGGTTGTGATATGGTTAGAAATAGGGGCTGTTCCTGGAAGTGAGTCAGACCTCAGTCTCATCACCTGTTCCTATCTTCAGAAAACTGTCCCGAGAACGAGGCTCATCCCCTTGTGGGAGTGCCGGGGACCCCTCATCTCCCACCTCCAGGTGAGCATTCCACTTGTTAAAGGGACTGAAGATGGTAGGGGCAGAGATTGGAGCAGCCACCCCACCTCTGGCTCTGTGTCTCTGCCAGTCTGTCCCCAGGCTCTCCCCTATCTAGTCCTAGAATGAGGGACCCTCCTGGCAGTCCCCCGGCCTCTCCAGGACTCCAGCACCCCAACACCAAGGTACCAGAAATGTGCATGTGAGTGTTTGTGTGTGTGTGTGTGTGTGTGTGCATACACACAGGATTTCGGGTCCCGGTGCATACATGGGAAGATGTGCATGTGGTTGACTCAACCCTTTGGGTGTCTTTGAGGGATTTGAGGGATTGTCCATCAATTTTGCTCAGATCTGGACTGATCCTTTTACTCGAGGGCACTCCAGGATATGATCACACATTCTTGTAAGGATGCAAATGTCCCCAGGAATGACATCTCTAAAGGGGAAGTGTGGGCATCCACCATGTCCAAGACAATGTGCAGGGTTGCTCATGGCATGGGCTTGCGTGTGCACAACCACTGTGAGCATTTGTGTGTCCTCGATGCTCTCTATATACACACGATTTCTTATGTGTGAACATGTTTCTTAGTCATGTGTGTGTTTGTGTAAGTAACAGGGAATGAAGGTCTGTATGTGATGGGATTGCATAGCTGTGGGTTGCTGCGTGTACACTAATTGCATGTTCCCAGGCTCCAGGTGTGTAGGAGGACTTGTTGAATAAATCAGGGAGGGACCCCACTCTGACCTCTTCCACTGCTCAGCCCATGCCCTTTGCTGCCTATAGTTACTCCTAAACTCAGACCGGCCAGGTCCCCAACCCCTGACCTCACCCCTAAGTGGCTTTCAACTCCCACTCCCTGCACTGCAGGACTCAGAGGCCCGAGTCATCCGAGTCAGCATCGACAATGACCATGGGAACCTGTATCGGAGCATCTTGGTGAGCACTGAGACAGACCTACTGAGGGCAGGCCTACCCTGGGAGCTTGGGCCAGCATACTTCACCTTACATCCTCTCTTCCCAGCTCACTAGCCAGGACAAGGCCCCCAGTGTGATACAACGAGCCTTACAAAAGCACAATGTAGCCCAGCCCTGGGCCCGAGACTACCAGCTATTTCAACTCCTTCCTGGGGACAAGGGTGAGATGGGATAGCTGGGAGGGCAACAGATTCAGTAGGGTCAAGGATGGCCCTAACAGGGTCATGAGATAGTTCTAGCATGGAGTAGGGATAATGTAAAGCAGAGTAGGGATAAGAGGCAATAAAATATCTGTGCTTTAGTTATATGAGGTCATGAAGTTGTCCTGGCTCAGTGTGAGGGAAGAGGACACTGAAAGCATCTTCCTAGGATTTATAGGGAAGTGAGATTGGCCAGAGTCAAACGGGAGAGGATGTGTAGGAGGCTCTCTATGGATTTCAATTTATGAGATCATGAGGTTGTTTAAGCTGAACTTTGTAGAGCAGGAATCTTAGGAGGGCCTGGGCTTGGATTTAAGGGGAAATGAGGGACACTCAAGTTATCAAACTTGACATGGGAGAGAGCTATATGGTATTGAAACTCAGGGTAGGGGGAACATGAGATTATTCAGCAAGGAAGTAGTAGGAGATTGTACAGTTTTTGAGAAGGAGATGTAAGAGGATATGCTAGAAAATCAGCTAGACACTAGGAAGAAATACTTGAGGTTTTCATGTGTCATGTGTGAGAGCTGAGGTTGTGCAGGCTCAAAGTGGGAAGTCAAAAGTTCTCCAAGTGACCAGTGACCAGAAATTGCTCATGGTGAGAAACACGGGAACTTGGCTGGAAAGTGGGGTGGGCAGGAAGTTGTTTGGGATGAGTGACCTGAGTTTGTACAAGTTTATAGTGTATGTTGTTATCTAAACTTGGAGGGGGGGGGAATAAGAGGAGGTTGCCCAGTCTCATGGGAAGGGGAAGCATGAGGTTATGCAAACTTTGAATGGGAAGTCATGCAGATTCCCCAATGAGAGGAGAATGAAGTTGGCTCAACAATAACTGAAGGGACCCAGGGTGAACGGCAGAAAGTTACCTAGGTCCTTTGTGGGAGAAATATGAGATTGTGTTGGACTTTCACTGTTGTCTTTACCCCTGACCAGAGCTCCTGATTCCTGACAATGCCAATGTCTTCTATGCAATGAGTCCAGCTGCTCCTGGAGACTTCATGCTGCGGCAGAAGGAGGGAGCTAGGCACACTACCTCGATCTCCCCAACCTGAGAGAGTCCTCGCCTCCCTCCAGGACACAGTTGGGAAGTTTGAGACCTGGCTTCTGTCAATCTTGGGGCAGGGAGGAGACTTCTCTCCACTAAGCTCTCATTTCCTGATAGAGACCACTGTGATTTGTACCCTGTGGCCCTCCCCCAACTTTATCCCATTGGATCCCATCCTTCTGACCTTGGGACCAGATGCCTATTCCAAAGACACAGTGGCAATGGAGAGTTTCATCCCATAAACAGTGAATGGGGTTGGACACTGGGAGATCAGACCCTTTCCCAGAGAAATCTTGTAACTCTTAAAGATACATCAGAACTGACAGAAGTAGAAAATAGTGACAAAAGTTAAGAAATTGTAATTAATCTTGTCTGTTCTGTGCCTGTACCCCACGTTCATTCCCTATGAAGATAAAGCCATTTTAAAAAAAAAATAAGAACCTCAGAAATGAGTTGGGGAAAAAGGAAAGAAAAGAAACACCAAAAAGAATTTAAATAGGGGCCTCCCTGGTGGCGCAAGGGGTTAAGACACAACTTATGGAGCTATCCGTAGCTACTGCAGCACAAGTTTGATCCCTGGCCAGGGAGCTACCCACATGACGCAGCAGACCTCTCCTGACTTGCCCACTGCTCCCCTCAGCAGTGTACTTCAGTTAATCTGCCTGTTCTGTTCCCTACTCTGTCCCTGGTGAATCCTCTCACCCTCCACACCTCTGGCCTGTACCCCAGTTCTTATATGCATAAATAAATCTTTAAAAAAAAAAGAATTTAAATAAACCCCCCAAACTGAAAAAAGAATAAACAGAAAAGCCAAACAAAACAAAAGGAAAAAAAGGGGTTTTTTTAATTTAATTTAATTTTAAAAAAAGATTTATTTATACAAGCACTGAGTACAGTCAGAAGCGCGGGAGGGTGAGAGAATTCACCAGAGCCAGAGCGGGCAACAGAACAGGCAGACTGACGAAATACACTGCTGAGGGGAGCAGCAGGTGTGGCAGGAGAGGTCTGCGCGCCATGTGGGACCCTCGCCAGCGGCCGGGGATCGAACCGGCGCAGCAGCGGGCAGCTTTGCAGCCCAGCACTCAACCACTGTGCCACCAGGGGAGGCACTGTTTTTTTTAATTTTAAAAGGGGTTAGGGGAGGCATGGCTGGATGCTGGGGGCAGATCGCTGTTATACACAGAAGGTACAGAACTCCATCCCCCAACATTATTGGGGTGATATGCTTTTTTTCTGACATGTATATGGACGAGTGAAGAAGTTTCATCAAATCAGAGACAAATAATATCATTACCCATGGGTCAATAAGGCTTTGAGGATGAAAGGAGAGGGGTGGGCTGTCTCAGAGCATGAGAGTAGGATAAAACAGAGAAGGGAGAAAGGAAGTGGGCTCCAGAGCCAGCCACAACCCAGTCATAGCAACAGCAACAAAGTATGCCCAATGACAATGCAAACCAAAGAGGAAAAATCTCAAAAATGGTTGAAAGACTATTAAAATTATTTTCTCTCAGCCTTCATTCTAATTCTATAAGTAGTACAGCAAAATGCATTTGTAAGCTAAATCTAATTCCAATCTATTTGATCTATTTTTGCATTAGCTCACAGGACAGAATAACCAAATAGAATTTTGATTGGCCTCGTCAAAACTTTCTATAAGAGATCTTAGATTGAGTTGTCAACATTCGAACTCTCTAGACCTTGGGAGCCATGCCATGGAATGATCTCACAAGGCTTTACCTGCAACATTTGGACCTTTGGGTAAATTTCCTGCTCTTGAGTTTCCCAGGGTTTTTCTCTCTGGGGTCTTCAGGCATCTTGAGAGATAAGCTTACTTACTCTTCTGCAACCCTTCAGGCAAGGTTACAGGCTTTTTTCTTTGCTCAATTTCAACTTTCAGAAGGTCTCAACTGTGACATTCCAATCCAAACTAATATTTCCAATCCTCTTTTTAAGGATCTTTTTGCCCTTGAATTTAAAACAAAAACTTAAGTTCAATTAGTCCTATACGGAAAACTCTCAATCATGAGTTTCATCTTAAAATATTGTTGAAGTCTGCCTCCTGTTTTAATTTCTCCAGAAACAACTTCTGAAAATGTTAAAACTCTGAAATAATCAAAATTAAGTTCTGATAATAACATAGTTGATAAGGAAATTTGGTCAACATGATAACTTACAACATTCCAGAACAACAACCAGAATTGACAAACAATGTTATTTCAGAACATATCAGAGACTTAAGGAGTTTCACATATTTTTTAGAACAATATTCATATTCATGTATATGCTAAAGTGGAACATTTGTCTCAATCGACAGTTCTTCCCATTAAGTTCCCAATAAATACCAAATAGATTGAATTCATTTAATGTCTTTCCCACAAGAAAGGGTGGAAATATTACAGAGTGTCTCTACTGAGTTGCCATAAGATTTCCTCTGGTCAATCAAGGAAAAAACTACCAACTTTTTTCTTTTTAATTTACTTTATTTATGCATACAAGAGCAGAGGTGGAGGGGGTGAGAGGATTCACCAGAGACAGAGAGGGGGTCAGAACAGGCAGATCTACTGAAATACACTGCTGAGGGGAGCAGCAGGTGAGTCAGGAGAGGTCTGCTGCACCATGTGGGTAGCTCCCTGGCCAGGGATAGAACTCATGCTGCAGTTCATAGTGCTGAGATTTAACCCCTTGCGCCACCAGAAAGGCCCACTCCCAACTTTAAAGCTTAGATTCCTGGAAAGTTTTATCATAAGTATTCGAGAAAACACCATTTAATTACCTAACAGTGACAATTTAAGATATCAGAGTTCCAACTAGAATCTACCAGCACAATGCCAACAGAATTAGAACCTTCCCATCTTCTTAGATCTCCTTCCAAATGTAACAATTTTCCTCCACTAAACCTTACTTTATCATTTCTGTTCTATGATTGGAATTCTTAACCTTCAAAAAACTTTAATTTCCCAACTCCCATTTAATCTAATGTTTAAAGACTTGAGCAATTCACCTCAGGCTACCTCGTCTGTACAGCATGTGCCCAACACAAATGACACAGGGAAGGGGGAAAAGTTACATTCAATAACACAAATTCAAAGATAAACGCTTCAAACCAAGCCATTAAATTTCAAATCAGTTTTCATTAACCAAAGTGAAATCTAAGTTAGTTTTCGTTAACCACACATTATCCCAGATCATACTTCCTGGAAGCATGTGTACAAGTTCCTGATTTATTTCCAGCTCATAATTTCTACAGGTGTCATCTGCACCATTTTATAGATCCTCCAGAGGCCAGGACAGACTCAAAGGAGAAGATATACAAACATATAACATATGGACACAGGGAGCCCCTTCATTTTTTCATTTAACCCATGTGGAATATCATATGAAACTGCATTTTTACTCATATCTACAAAGACACAGAGCTTTCTTTCTGCTTCTTTATGAGGACAAACCTTAGTTTTCTGATGCTAGATCCTTTTCACCAATGTCTGATGGAAAGGCAGTTTTACTTATATTGATGTAGGAAGACTGTTTATTCACCTGAATCACACACATACCTTCAAAAAAAGTTTGCAAAGAGACAAAAGGTAAAAATCAAACATATAAAAAAAATCACAAAAATCAACATTGGAAAACAAAAAATTAAAAGCCAAAATCAAATCAAAACCAAGTTTTCCCCATGGAGACAAAATCAAATTCCAAAGCAGGGAATTTGCTGTTGTCAGCAGAGGTAACATGGCTTCAGATGCCATGCACATGCCTTAGACTCTAGAAGGAGAAAAGGTTCAGTTAGAGCAGTTACCAAGGATGAATAGCTTTATCCATCATCTCAGGGTTTCAAGTGTTCAATGAGAAGTTAATCCTGCCATAACTTGCAACAGAAGCTGAAAGAAAAAAATACTTTTATTTTGTCCTCTCCTTAAATATCTCATGTCTTTTTTTTAAGATTTATTTTATTTATGCATACAAGACCTGAGGTGTAGGCCAGAGGAGCAGGGGGGTGGTGAGAGGATTCACCAGAGACAGAGTGGGGAGCAAAACAGGTGGATCCACTGAAATACACTGCTGAGGGGAGCTGGTGAGCCTGCTGAGCCTGTTGTACCATGTGGGTAGCTCCCTGGCCAGGGATGGAACTCATGCTGCAGCGGCTGCTGATAATGTGATGGTGCTGAGACTTAACCTCTCGCACCACCAGGGAGGCCCTATCTCAGGTCTTGACAGGTTCACAAGACCAATAGGTTTTGGTCTTCAAGTCATCACCTTTTGGGGTTTTCATCACTCTGGAATAATACTCCCTAGTTTTTATGCCTGCAAGTTTCATTTTATTTTATCTTTTTTAATTATGTTTATTGAGGAAAAGTAAGTTTACATTGTTGTATATGCTTTGGGGATTTATAGCACACTGGGATTGTGGATGTATTAATACCAGGTAGACTAGAGCCTCTGGGAGAAGTAGCAATCCAAGTGAGCTCATTCTCACAGTGGAGCTGGGGGTTGAAGTTTTAAATCCCCAATTGCAGGTCCTTCTTTCATCTGGATCAGCGTATTTGGAAATGAGTTAAGTGCATGAGACAGAAGCATGGCCCTGGAGAGCAGAATGAGCAGTTGCCTTAGACACACTTTAAACTGCTCTGTTTCCTTTTGCAATTTCAGATCTATCCCTTGGTGACTGGGGCAATGCATCACTGCTATGGCAGATGACACAGCTACTGCTTTTAGCAACATCAAGTACGTGCATCTAGTAGGTGCTTAATGTCTTCATTGCCGATTATAAGGAGGTCCCTTTCCTTCCATATAGCACCATGTGCATGTAAAACCATGAAGGAACACTTTGAGTCTGTCTAATGAGAACAATCCTCTTGCTGGCCCTAGGTAACTTAAAATGTAAAAGTAAATAGGTTCTTTCAGTGTCTACCAAAAAAATCAATCAAATGATCCCCCACAGTGAGAGTTACCAGAGGCTATAAAGGGGTTATCATAGTAGGCTTTTTCAGATTGTGTGGAGTCCCTGGGTCTCCCTATGCTTCATCTGAGACTCCATCCTGGACTAGCATTTGTCTCCTTTTCTCCTTTGCTCCTTTACTTCTCTTGCTGTACCTGTATTCCTTTCTGTGACCTTTGTCTAAATCTTCAATTTGTGCTTTCATTCCTTTCTTCTCATTTTCTCATGTCTTCTCCCTTTCTTGCTTCCTACTTGAGACACGAGTTTGATCCCCAGCCAGCCAGAGAGCAATGCACATGGCGCAGCAGACCTCTCCTGACTCGCCCACTACTCCCCTCAGCAGTGTGTTTCAGTCAGTCTGCCTGTTCTGTTCTTCCCCACTCTGTCTCTGGTGAATCCTCTCACCCCCTGCATCTCTGGCCTGTACCCCAGCTCTTGGATGCATAAATAAATAAATCTTTAAAAAAATAGTATATGTATTGTGGGTATTTGTCCATAAAGGCAGGCTGATAGGAGAGAAAAATAGAGGCAAACAAATTAGGCCTCCTTTTATGATTCTGCTGGTATGGAGGGACAGAATTTCTCCAATTCAGTAAGTCCCCAATGGAAAAGGGGGAGAGTGACCATTAGTATCCTGTAGGTTGTCTCTGTTCATTTAATCCACCTACCGGGAATTGGTAAAGACGGAACTGGAACTGTCTTACCCTAGGGTAGCTCCTTTGGCCAAATTGGTTGTCCCAGCTGGTATGAGAAGGAGAATCCATTCTAGTCCATTCTTTAGTTTGCAGATAGCAAAGCCTTCAGAGCCTCTGCAGCCTCCCTGGGAGGGGCACTGGCCTCTTGAAAGGGATTCTCCACTGATGAATTCAAAGTTTCCAGTAAGTGATAGTCCTCCACTTCTTGTCCTTTTATTGTATGACTATTAAGGTAAGGGTAAAGTTGATCCCCTCCTATTTTTACCATCAAGTGGGCCTCCAGCTTTTCTAAGTCTAATTTATGTAGGCACATAAAAGTACAAAATTCCTCCAAGTGACAACTGAGCTTGTCCCAGTCACCAGAATTTATCCAATTTGACTCTTGGCCAAAGTAGAAGATCTCCCCTACTTAAGCCAAACATAACATTGTATAAAGCACGTTAACACACACCAAGAAGACTTCAAGAAACACAAGTTCTAAGCTAGAGATTTGAAACAATCCCCAGATATATGCCCACAGAATCTCCCATAAAACAAAAAGCAGCTTCCATACACCAGACCTTATCAGATTTCCCAAACCAAATCTTAGAAAAGAGAAAGAAGATGCAGAGGAAGGAGGAAGAAGAGAAGAGGAAGGTGGAGGGGAAGCAGTACTGTTTAGTTTTTTTTTTTTAAAGATTTATTTATTTATTTGCTTATTAATTTATTAATTTATTTATACAAGCACTGGGTACAGTCAGAAGCGTGGGAGGGTGAGAGAATTCACCAGAGCCAGAGCGGGGAGCAGAGCAGGCAGACCGATGAAATACACTGCTGAGGGGAGCAGCGGGCGGCAGGAGAGGTCTGCGCGCCATGTGGGACCCTCCTCTGGTGGCCGGGGAGCAGCCGGGGATCGAACTGGCGCTGCAGAGGCCACGGGCAGCTTCGCAGCCCAGCACTCAACCGCTGCACCACCGGGGAGGCCCTCAGTACTGTTTAAACTACAAATTGAACCTTCTTAATCAACATACACCCCCCCCACACACACACACACAAAATTTATAGGCTGGCACATGAGCGGATGCCACCTGTCCTACATCGGTTAGCATCTGCTGAGCAGAGACCAAGGTGCAAACCAAAGCCACACATGGCAAGCTGGTGGCTTCTCCACAGACACCCCTCCTGACCAGCAGTTTAACTGCTGAAGCCTCAGCACTTTAACTGCCATAAGTGCCGACTGTTTTAACTGCCCCAAACCATGGTGGTTTAACTGCCAAAAGTCCCAGCTCTGCCTCTTTTTCCCATCATCCCTCAGTAGGGGGGCAGGTAGAGTCTGGAAAGCTACCTCATATATCATTGAAGATGGTAGAGCCGCCATAGCTCATTGGTTATGAGCACCACCCATTGGCTCAGAGGTTGCTCTGCACTGTTGCTCTTACACCCCCTTTCTTCCTTTTTTTTTTTAAGATTTATCTATTTATGCATACAAGAACTGGGGTACAGGCCAGAGGTGTAGGGGGTGAGAGGATTCGCCAGAGACAGAGTAGGGAACAGAACAGGGAGATGTACTGAAATACACTGCTGAGGGGAGCAGCAGGTGAGTCAGAAGAGGTCTGCTGCGTCATGTGGGTAGCTCCCTGCCCAGGGATCAAACTCAGCCTGCAGCGGCTATGGACAGCTTCATAGGCTGCATCTCAACCCCTTGTGCCGCCAGGGAGGCCCCCCTTTCTACCTTCTGATGGCTAGTATGAAGATGTGGAGTGGATCATCTTGAATTGGCTGATTCACACCTTCTGAATAATTGAGCAACATACTGAGAGAAACATGAGATTTTGGGAGCAGGTGTCAGAGAAGCTCCCCAATTTTGAAGCCCAACTTCAGTGTAGGTCAGTTTGGATGTGCTGGTGCAGTTTCAGTTTTGAAACAACCAATGTGGGATTGAAAATAGACCAATCAGGGGCCTCCTTGGTGGCGTAGGGTTTAAGTCTCAGCACTATGAAGCTATTGGAAGCTACTGCAGCATGAGTTCAATCCCCAGCCAGGGAGCTAACCCACATGGCACAGCAGACCTCTCCTGCCTCTCCCACTGCTCCCCTCAGGAGTGTGTTTCAGTAGATCTGCCTGTTCTGCTCCCCACTCTGGTGAATCCTCTCACCTCACACACTTCTAGCCTACACCCCAGATCTTGTCTGCATAAATAAATAAAATAAGTCTTAACAAAAAAGAAAGAAAATAGACCAATCAGGTTTAAGCTTGCATCTAAGCCAAAGGGGCTTCTGGTGTTATAGGTAAGGCTGGACATAGTTTCAGACAGTTATGAAGCCAGCATGTAACTGAAAATGGACCAACTTGGTTGGACCTTGACCAGCACCAAACAGCTGGGATTGTAAATGGGCCAATTTGATTAAATCTCCCACAGGTGCTAATCATGTACAATGGGCCAATTAGTTCTGAAAGGCGGGTACGCTGAAGGGTATAAAAGGATCGTTTTTAAACCCTTAAAACTAAGGGTATAAAAAGTAAGAATAGTTAGACCTGTCCAAACTCTCTCTTGGAAAGACCTTTGTAGAGCTGTAACACTAATCTCTGTCCTCTGGCACTACTCCTTTGCAGACTTCCAACCCTGCATCATACATTGCATGCTGAATGACACCGTTGGTCATGTGCTTACTGTCTTTGAAAGAGCTGTTTATTGTTAGATTATGCTCAAAATCTCTAAGAGCTGAAACACTGGCACCATGCCCTGTGCTGTTGCCTCTGACGCGGACCGGTCTGGTGTCCAGTGCTGTCCTGACCAGCCTTCAGGTTGCTGTTGCTGACTGCTGCAGTGCTACTCTTGGAGAAACCTTTGAAATCTTGGACCTTCACAGAGAACTTTATAGATCTTCATAGGCCTTCAAGACCTTCACATCTGATCTCTGCTTCAAATCACCACCTGACCATTACTACTGCTTCCGGCCCGGCCTCTAACTCTTTCCTCTGTGTCAACTTCTTTAATCTCTCTCTCTCCCCTTTGTAAATAAACCCTGTTGTGGTTGCACCCTGTGCCTGAGTTGTGTCCTGCAAATGCAGTTGTGTGTGCACTAGTGAGGACCCACCAACCATGACAGTTGCCCCCCAGCCTTGCAGTTTCACAGGTAGTTGTATTGCTGCTACTTGAATTGCCTGTAAGAATATAAATACATATCTTACTGAAGTCACTATTATTCAAGACTTTATTGCAGTAGCCAAAAGAATATTGTGGGGCCTCCCTGGTGGCATGAGAGGTTAAGACGCAACCTATGGGGCCTCCCCAGTGCTGCAGAGGTTGAGCGCTGGGTTGCGAAGCTGCCCGCAGCCTCTGCAGTGCCGGTTCGATCCCCGGCTGCTCCCCGGCCACAAGAGGAGGGTCCCACATGGCGCGCAGACCTCTCCTGCCGCCCGCTGCTCCCCTCAGCAGTGTACTTCAGTCCTTCTGCCTGCTCTGCTCCCCGCTCTGGCTCTGGTGAATTCTCTCACCCTCCCGCGCTTCTGACTGTACCCAGTGCATGTATAAACAAAACAAACAAACAAATAAATAAAAACATGCCTATAAAAAAAAAAAAAGACGCAACCTATGAAGCTATCCGCAGCCACTGCAGCACCAGTTCAATCCCTGGCCAGCCAGGAAGCTACCCACATGGCACAGCAGACCTCTCCTGACTCGCCCTCTGCTCCCCTCAGCAGTGTATTTCAGTCAATCTGCCTGTTCTGTTCCCCACTCTGTCTCTGGTGAATCCTCTCACCCCCTAAACCTCTGGCCTGTGCCCTAGTTCTTGTATGCATAAATAAATAAATCTTTAAAAAAGAATACTGTGTTTTATTTTATTATTTTTTTTAATAGAGGCGTGTTTTATTTATTTATTTATTTGTTTGTTTGTTTGTTTTGTTTATACATGCACTGGGTACAGTCAGAAGTGCGGGAGGGTGAGAGAATTCACCAGAGCCAGAGCAGGGAGCAGAGCAGGCAGAAGGACCGAAGTACACTGCTGAGGGGAGCAGCGGGCGGCAGGAGAGGTCTGCGCGCCATGTGGGACCCTCCTCCGGTGGTTGGGGAGCAGCCGGGGATCGAACTGGCGCCGCAGAGGCCGCGGGCAGCTTCGCAACCCAGCGCTCAACCGCTGCGTCACCGGGGAGGTCCAAGAATACTGTGTTTTATGTAGCACTGAGAATGGCTCACACCTCCTGGGAGCAGTGCCAGGCTTTCCCACAAGTTCCATCTTCCTATGTAAGGAGAACCTCTCCTTTCCAACAGTTCCAACGAAAGCCCTAGAGCAGATGCCTATCAGACCAATTTGTGTCATGTGGCCATTCCTGAACTAATCACTGTGTTCAGAGGAATTTATATTCTGATAGGCCAGACCTGGGTCCTGTACCCATCATTTAAGCTGGCAAAGAAACTTCAAATTGGGAATGGAGTCTGAGTGTTTGCATGTTATTACCAGGTATTGTCTCGGGTGGGAGAGGGGATAGAAGAATCCAAGCATCATGTAGGGCCTGATGAAGGACAGATTGTAGTACGCAACATGCTACTTTTTAAGGATCCCCTCCCCAAAGCATTAAGACCTTAAGACCAATTGAATACAAGTAACAGCATCCTTCTTGAAGTAGCATGTTGTAAGTAGCATGCTTACTACATGCCAGGTATGTTTGAAGAACTTCATATCATTTATCTCATTTCATTCTCATAATGTAGTAGGCACTGCACTATTATGACTATTTCAAATATATATGAAGAACTGAAACTAGCGAAGGCTCAATAACTTAATATAGCATAACAAGTGACAAGACCTAATTTGCCTCTCATAATCAAAATTTAGAGTTTCTCCCATTCTCTTGTACACACATCCAAATTCCAGTTTCCTGAGGAAAGGATTCTTACTGACTTTTGGGTGTTGTTTTTTTTTTATTATTAAATAATAAATTTTATTTTTATATTCCCCCATACAACTGCACATGCCCCATTCTGACCCCAATCCCTCCCCTCCCGGCCCCCACCCCTTTTGGGTGGTTTTTTTTTTTTTTAAGTACAGAGATATTCATGAACAGCTGTATCCAGTGGTTAACACAAGATCAACAGTTTCTCTACATCTCTCAGCTCTAATGTTTTACTTCACAAATATTTCTTGAGTTGCTACTGTGTGCCAGCCCCTGTTCTGGGTGCTGAGGATAGAGCAGTGAACAATATGAACTGGGGAGGGCAGTGAATCAACAACAACACATCAAATAATAAACACAAGGAATGCAAATGATAATGATGATGATTAGTTTAAGGGCAATGGGGGATTATGGGGTGGGGAGGGTTACTCTCTTAAATAGAATGATCAGGGAAGTTTTCATTGAGGTGACATTTAGATAGAGGCCTGATAAAGAGGAGTGAGCTCTGTGGACCTGTTACAGGGCAACCCTGATATAAAATGGGTTGTCTGACTGTGAGTCCTCACCCATGCGCTTAAAGGGGACTTAAACTGCAGGCACAAACAAAAGGTTAATCAAAGGTTTATCTACAAGGAAAGGGGAAATGAGGAAATGAATAACTCAGGGAGAAAAAGAGGGAAATAAATTCTTAAATGCGTCCTACCCATTCCGCTGACCTGGAATCCCAAATGACCCGCGGAGACCAAGCGCTGCCTGGCCAAGAGAGTGACCCCTACTTATATGGCTGGTTATATTCTCAAACAGAAAACATGGCTGCTTAACTCTGCCCTCAGGTCCTTGCAACTCTCCCTTTGGGGATCATGGGATTTGTAGTTCCCAGTGTCTTGATGGAGTGGTGGTAGAGTCCACAAAGCCTCTATGGAGTTTGCTCAGGACATCCTTTCCCCCTAACAGACAGAGGAAGAGCCTTCCAGGTAGTGGGAACAGATTGTACAAAAACCCATATTAACTTTGCCATCAAGCAATATCTTCCTTTTTAGTGGCAAGATGTCTTCCACTACTCCATCTGCCTACCTATCAACCAATAGAGAGGTACCCCTTTCTCCTAACTCCAGGTAAAGTCCCAAAATGGAAGCTCATTGGATCCTTTTGGGTCACTAGTCCGCCCTGAGCACCAATCACTGTGTTCCAGAGAATCAGTGCTGACTGATTAGTTTGGGGAGCACAGGAATAATGAAGTATATAACCACTCCTCCCCCAGGCAAGTATCTAAGTGAGGAGAACCTCAGCCCAAAGGAATAGCTTTTATGGACTATTCTATAATTACTTTCAAGATTTTTGAAAGAACTGAACACTCCTTGCAAAACAAAATCCCAAGAGTATCAACATGGAGGCAGTGAAAATCCCCCCCCCCCAAGAAAAAACTCACAAATGATATCTCCAGCTCCAGAACTATATAATTTTACAAACACAGTTTCATATTGAACATTCTGTTTGGTGGCTCTGCCTAGCGCTAGCTGGGCAAACACTCACCAGTTAGTTATTATAAGATTTTATTTATTCTTACCAGTACTAGGAAGAAATGTTGATTAACACGATAATATCAGTAGCGTACATTTTTTGAATGTTTGCTATGTGCCCGGCTGGAGTTCACAGATGAGAAGGTCAAAGCCCAGATAAGGTTAAGTCAACTTGTCTACGGCCACACAACAAGAAAGTGTGTCTGTAGCCAAAACCATAGCTTTCAGCGCCCCCGCAAGACTGTGTCTGGGAGGTCCCTGCCCCCTCCTGCCTGGCGTGCCTCCTTCTTATCTCAAACCAGGCAGTATGCTGGTCCCACCCCCTCGAGGGAGCTGCCACTCTAGGCGTCTTGCCGGGAAAGGCCTGGTCAGCTGTGTCCTGAGGAGGCAGCTGCAGCTGACCCAGCTCTGGACTGTGCCAGAGGCGGAAGCCGGGGAAGAGCCCCGAGGAGGGGAGGGCAGGGGGGTTTGGCTGGAGCTGTATCATGGACCACCTCAACACACCACTCTGGCCAGGAGTTGGCTCCCTTTGTCTACTGCTAGTTGGGGTCGCCTGGGCTCCTCCAACCAAAACCACGGACCCCAAGTTTGAAAGCAAAGGTAAGGATGTAAGTGTTTGTAGACTTCTGAATGGTCCTGGAGGGTAATGCTGGGCCTGAGCTTCCAGCCTGTGTCCTGGGACCCAACCTAGTGGGTCCAGGTGGGGCTTGCGGGGAGGGGGTGGGGGCGTGGGGTTGTCTAAATCCCTAGACTGGGTCCTGGGGAGAGGCTAGAGATGCAAATTTTAATGGGGCAGGGATGGTGCTGGGTCTAGACTCTGAAGTGTGAGTCCCTGAGGAGAGGGGATCCAGCGAATTCTCCAGTTGGGAGAATTAAAGCCCTGGTCTCAGAGCTGCAGGCGACTGTAAACACCGTTCGCGTGCGCGAGCCGGATCCCTTGCTCTGCTAGGTACAGGGAGGGGAGTGGGGACACGGTTGGCGCTATCGGGTAGCTGGGAGTCTGCGGGAGCCGATAGGGGGCCCCGCCTCCTCCACACACCCTTTCACCGGTACGCGAGTCCTGGCTGGGGCGGGACGTGAACGCTGCAGGCAGCTCAGTCAATCGCGCAGAGGGCCGGCGTGCGCTGCGTTGCGGAGAGGGGTAGTAGCCTGCCCTTGGGAGTGTGGGAGGCACCACCTCTGCGGACCCCTCTAGGGGGCCCGTTTGGGTAGAGTGGGGCGGGACATTTTTCTTATCGGTCTGCCCAGGCAGCGGAAAGTAGGGGGGAGGGTGCTGAGGCCTGAGGACAGGGCTCGGTTTCCTTGACACCCCTCTTTGCACCACACCCTCAGTGGCCTTGCTGGCGACCCGCGGTCCCAAAGACTTTCTGTGCTTCACTGAGCGATTGGAGGACTTAGTGTGTTTTTGGGAGGAAGCGGCAAGCATGGGGGTCGGCCCTCAGAACTACAGCTTCTCGTACCAGCTCGAGTGAGTCTGACCAGGGAGGTGGAGCACCCCCACAGGTGGAGGGGGAGGGGCAGAGCTTTCCGAGCGTGCAGTTTGGGACGTCTCCTGGTGCCCGGGACCGGATGACACCTCCCTTAGTTCACTGGTGGGAAGCTCGCGGGGCACGGCTGACTCGCCCTCTAGTGGCCAGGACTGGAACACTCCCGTGATCGTTCGCAGCGTCAGGGCTAGGACAATCAATACCCCTCCACGTCAGGACCCAGACCTACGTCGGAGCTGATGACGATCAACTACTATCAGTGATAGTGTCCAAATACGGCCTTGGTCCGGGCAATACAAAATTCCCGCGTCGGGCCTACCCGGTGGCGCAGCGGGTTGAACGCAGAGCTGTGAAGCTGGGCGCAGCCTCTGCTGCGCCGGTTCGATTCCCGGCCGGCCAGGGAGAGTCCCACATGGCGCGGCAGACCTCTCCTCTGCTCCCCTCCAGCACTGTATTTCGTCAGTCTGTCTGTTCTGCTCCCCGCTCTGTCTCTGGTGAATTCTCTCACCCTCCCGTGCCTCTGGCCTGTACCCCAGCTTTTGTATAAAAATAAATGAATCTTTAAAAATATATATTAAAAAAAAATTACCGCGTCCCCGCTACCAACTTCTCCCTTCCCTCCCGGTTCCTTGGTTCACAGGGGTGAGCCATGGAAGCCCTGCCCCTTGCACCAGGCGCCCACGTCTCGCGGCCTGGTGCGTTTTTGGTGCTCGCTGCCTACAGCCGACACGTCAAGCTTCGTTCCCTTAGAGTTACGGGTCACAGCGGACTCCTCAGGAGCTCTACTCTACAGCCGAATAATCCACGTCAACGAAGTGGGTCAGTGCACTGGGAACGGGAGAGTGTCGGGAGAGGGCCACGGTCTCTGCCCACCTGATCCACCTCTCTCTGCAGTGCTCCTGGATCCCCCGGCTGCATTGCTAGCGCGGCAGGCCGACGACGGTGGCCACGTGGTTCTGCGCTGGCTTCCTCCTCCAGGGGCACCCATGACGAGCCTTATCCGTTATGAGGTGAACATCTCTGCAGGCGGCTCTACAGGAGGCACTCAGAGGGTGAGGCCCCACGATCCACCCGGCCTTGCTCCTTTAGATCCTGGCAGTCACCACGGCCCCGCCCCCGTGGCCTCATCCCTCCAGACCCCGCTCCAGACGCCAGATATCCTATTGCTCTGACCCCAAGACAGCTCTACGGCCACCGATTGTCCTCTTAATGCCTGCCCAAGCCCTTTAACCCCTTCGTCCCAAACCCCCAGCCCCTCAGGGTTCGGCCTCCTCTACGCCCTGGCCACGCCTTCTGCCACGGTGGAACCCCAGCCCTGACTGGTCCTGAGTCTTTTCTGGGCACCGCCTCCTGCCTTCATCGCCTTTCCCCTCACCCCCTCCTCACCGCATTGGCTGGGTGCTGCCCTTCCTTTCTCCGGTTGGTTCGGCACTTCCAGAGCCCGCCCCCAAGTGTACTTCACCGCCTGTCCCTACCTTATTGACTACGCCTCTCCTGGGCCTTACCCCCCAGGTGGAGATCACCGATGGGCGCACCGAGTGCGTGCTGAGCAATCTGCGGGGTGGGACGCACTACACCTTCACTGTACGCGCACGTATGGCTGAACCGAGCTTTGGTGGCTTCTGGAGCGCCTGGTCGGAGCCAGCGTGGCTGCTGACGACTAGTGGTGATGCCCCGGGCAGGGGTATAAGTGGGCCTGGGGCGGAGCATGGGATGAGCCCACCACCCTGACTTTCCCTTTGTTTCCCAGACCTGGACCCCCTCATCCTGACCCTCTCCCTCATCCTCGTGCTCATCCTGCTGCTGCTGGCCGTGCTCGCCCTGCTCTCCCACCGCCGGTGAGCGCCCCATTCGGACACCTGGCTCAGACTCCTCCTCTCCAACGTCCACTTTCTCTGGGGAACCTAGGCTCAGAGACAAGCAGCCCCTTGCCCAGTGGCACACAGGAGTCAGTGCAGGACTGGATGCAAACCAGACCAGATCCAGACTTAGCTAAAATTCTCTGCTCTTGGGGACATTTCATCTGGTTCTTTCTCCGTGGATGCCCCTCCTTGGATTCTTTTGCTAGTTCCTTTTCCCAGTTTCATTAACTGTGTGAAGTCTACCTGATGGGTTTAATGTAAAGATTTAACCCCCTGAGTGCCTCTCCTTGCCTTGTCTTCTCTTTATAGACCAGCCACCCTGAGGTTTTTGTAGTTCTAAGTACATAGCATGGGGTTTCACACCCTCAAGATTTGGTCCATGCTGTTCCTTCCACTGGAACACCATTCCTCCCTTGTCCACCAAGTAATCTTGTTGTCTTTCAAGGTCCCATTCATTCACTTAGCTCAAAAATACACAGTGACTGCCAACCATGTGATATGCACTGGGGAGAAAATTGAGAACAAATCAGACATATCCCTGACCCTGGGGCTCTCATAGCTGTCAGACAACAAACAAGAGAGCCAACAGATATTTGATTATAAATTGTGATAAAATTAACAGGGTATGGTAACATACAGGATGATGGGGGAAGGCCTCTGAGAGGTGACTTCAAAGCAGAAGTCAAAAGTGTAGTAGCAAGTAGTTATGTGACAAATTGGGAAAAGAAACAGCAAGTGCAAAGGCTCTGTGGTAGGAATGAGTTTGAAACACTAAAGCAGTCATAAGAAGAGCTGTCTGACTAGAGCAGAGTATGTGAAGAGGGATGGGTGGGGGGTGATATGAGGGAGGTGACCGGTCAGATCATGCATTATAAAGATTTTATTAATGCTCTGGAGAGCCATGGAAAGGAGTGAGGAGGGAAATAGCGTAATGATCTTCCAAGCAAGCCTGGGTCAGGTCTAAAGGGAGCATAAAATCATGTATATTGAGCTCCTATGCATTTTTCAAAACCCTATTCTTTTGCAGGACCTTGCAGATGCTTAAGCCAAACCCCCTGCTCCCAGCCCCTATACAATCCTCTGTCTCCCATCATGATCACCAGATGCCAGGAATATTTGTGTCCCTGAGAATGCTGTTGGGATATGGTGAGTGTTCAGTGACATACTTTTGTTTCTTTTGGCTTCACCAGGGCTCTGAAGCAGAAGATCTGGCCTGGCATACCAAGCCCTGAGAGTGAGTTTGAGGGTCTTTTTACCACCCACAAGGGTAACTTCCAGGTAGGTGGCCTGACTGTCCCCTCAGGGCCTGGGGTTTCTCTGTTCCTGTGGCCAAACTGAAGATCTCTGATTTGGTTGTTGCTATTTCTCCAGCTGTGGCTGTACCAGAATGATGCATGTCTGTGGTGGAGCCCCTGCACCCCCTTCACAGAGGACCCACCTGCCCCATTGGAAGTCCTTTCTGAGCGCTGCTGGGGTGTGACACAGGCGGTAGAGCCAGGAGCAGATGATGAGGGGTCCCTGTTGGAGTCAGTAGGCAGTGAGCATGCCCAGGACTCCTACCTGGTGCTGGACAAGTGGTTGCTGCCTCGAAGTCCATCTGGTGAGGACCTCCCAAGGCCTGGTGGCAGTTTGGACATAGTAACCATGGATGAAGGTTCAGACACATCCTCCTGCTCATTCACCTTGTCCCTGAAGCCTGAACCAAAAGGGGTCTTGGCTGCCAGCTTTGAATACACCATCCTGGATCCCAGCTCTCAGCTCCTGTGCCCACGGGCACTGCCCCCTGAACTGCCCCCCACCCCACCCCACCTGAAGTACTTGTATCTCATGGTATCTGACTCTGGCATTTCAACTGACTACAGTTCTGGTGGCTCCCAGGGTGCCCAGGGGAGCTCCTCCAATGACCCTTATTCAAACCCTTATGAGAACAGCCTCGTCCCAGCTTCTGAGACTTCACCTCCCAGCTACATGGTATGTTCCTAGGACTCCAGGCTTCCAATACTTTAGGATCCAGCTTGACCTCAAGTTCCAGTCCAGGCCTAAAACTTCAGGCAGGTCTCCTTCAGGACCAGGGGCATTGATGACTTGGCTGTGTGCCCAATCTGTCCTGCTCCAGAAGTGACAACTAGGTAATATTGCAAAATGTATAATCTTTTGTGTACACACACACACACAAATACGCACACACGCACACACACACACACACCTATGTACACTCTTACTTTCTGTAAGCTCCATCTTTCCCTGGGCCCAGACTATAGAAATAGGCCTTGAGCTCATTGTGAAATTCTGGACCTGGTGATTTGAATAAAAATAGGTATTCAGTAAGTTACACTAGTTGCCATAATAAACAACTCCTAAATCTGAGTGCCTTAACACATTAAATAGTTTCTCTTCTCATACCTCAATTCAAATAGGTGGGTAGTCTTCCCTGGGATGAGTCAGAAGCCCAGGCTCTTCCAGGCTATAGATTCACTATCCCACAAGGCCACCCTGGAAACTTCAGTTGCATCATCTACACCCTGTTAACCAACAAGCAAAGAGAAAAGCAGAAGATTATATGGAGTTTTTGGACTATTATACGGACTGTTTTGATCTAGAAGTGCCTGTCATCTTTTTCACAAGTCCCATTGGCCAGAAAGTCACATGATCCCAGCTAGAACCACGGACAGGTGGGAAACGTAGCAAGGCTATGACCCCAGGGAGAGGACTACTATTTAATGAGTCTCCACCACTAGTAACAGTACTAATAACATTAATTCATAGGGCTTTAGTCCTAAGCTGTTCAATGGGAGTTTTAATCACTTTTATTTAAAAGTTTGATATAACCTAGAAAAGCTGAACAAATGTGTACCTTTTGCTCCAGCAATTCCACTTCTAGGTGTATGCCCTAAAAACTCACATCCCCATGCACAAGGGCATATATGTGAAAGGATGTTCATAGCAATAAAGAAGTAAATCTGATTAATAAATTGGGGTATAGCCTCCCATGGAATTATATGAAGAAAAAGGAATGATCTAAAAAATACGGCTGAAAAAAAATTTTTTTAAATTAAAAATATGGCTAATCTCAGAAACAGTGTTGAGTGGGAGAAGGACTCTCAGATTAAATTTTTCATGAAGCTCATTTAATACAGTTACAAAGAGCAAAACTAAACAATATATTGCTTAGGCATAATATGTACACAATATAACATTACTGCATTTAAAAATCACTTTACATTCTTTAGGTCTTTGAGTGGGCACATGTCCCTGAGATTAATATTCCAGCCTTGAGGAATAGAGAGGTGGTCAAAAGCTCAAGACTGGCCTCCAGAGCTTGAGCTCTTCTCTGAGCTGGGATTACAAGTCTGGGTGGCACACGAAGTGATTGTCATCTCTCCATCTTGTTGGAAAGACATCCACCACTCTGCTCTAGAGCCCAGTCCCCCAGGTTCCAGGCAGATTTGAAGGCGTTGGGGTCCTGGGCCTGGTCCCTCCAGATGAAGCCAGCACTGGGCAGGGAAATATCTCTGGAGCAACAACAGCTGCAGGACATCCCCACTGTATCCTTCCTCCTGGGTCTGCAGGGTCACAATGAGCCCACAGCCCCGGCCAGGCCCAGCCCGGTGGCTGAAGTGGGCAGCTGTGTCTAGAAGCAGGGCAGCCAGGTGGGCAGTTCCTTGAGTCCCCAGGTCTTCCATCAGGTACTTCTCCAGGCCATCCAGTAGCAGAAGTGAGGGTGCTGGCCCCGGGGTTTCATGGGCTGAGCACAGGAGACGATGAAGCTCACGGGTTGAGCGTGGGTATTGAAAACGGATCTTCTAGAGGTAGGAAAAGGAAAAAGATTCAGGAGAGGGAACCAGACTTCCAGCTATGGCAGCCCTGCTTCCCTGCATACTTTCCTGGACGAAGCTTTCATTCTCAGACTAAAGAGCTGGGTGGTTTACTCTGATTGCAGAGTAAGCTCAGAGTGGTCGAATATTATATTCGCCCCTCCCTCAACACTTTTTAAATCCACGGCCCCATATTAAATGCGAACAAGGTGTGTCTTTTTGCCAAATCTCTAGGGCAGTCTCGAAACGGAAAACCCGCCCCTAGCGGTCCTCAGTCTCGAACCATTTTCACCTACTTCGGCTTCACTGGAAGCAGCGGGAGTCCCGAGAGGACCCACGGTCAGTCCTTTACTTGCCCCCGACCCCGGCCTTAGGGCCTGGCCTTTCGCTAAGTCCATCACCGGATGGTCTCAAACAATCTTGACTAGCCTCGCCCGGGCCGCTGCTCCCTCGCTCTTCTTTCCCTCATGATGGCGGCTCCGGCTCGTCCTCTCTTTCCCCAGCCACTGGTCTATCTACGCGTCGCTCAACCCTTGACCCGCCCGACACAGACTGACCCGCCTGCGGTCTCGCCCTCGGTCACCTGCAGCCGCAGATGGTCCAGCCGGGCTCCGGTTCCGCGGGGCAGGCTTTGCAGCGGCGCCCGGGTCAGGAAGAGGACGGCGCCGCGGTCCTCCCCTGCCGCCTCCAGCGCCGCTGCGAAGAGCAGCGCTGTCTTTCCAGAGCCTGGACCTCCGAGCAACAGCAAGGGGGGCCCGACCTCAGCCGCGCTCTCCGGCCCGGGCCCAGCCGAGCTCCCCCAGCTTAGCGCCCGCCTCAGTATCTCCGCCATTCGCAGCGTATTTTGGCCCAATCGGTGGCCTAGCTTTGTCCTTAACCCTGCCCAAGCCGAATCCTCATTGGCTACAGTACACCTGGCTTCTCCATTGGTCTACAGGCTTGTCCATCAAAGTTAGGTAGGCCTTTGCTAGCTCCTCCCCCGGGGAAGGGGCGAATAACCTACTTTGAATGAGAAATATGGGTAATTTAGAGAAATAAGACCCTTTCCTCGGTGAGTTGGCAGGGGGAGGCAACACAGATGCTATTATTGTGAGCTAATCAGCTGGAGGATTGAGTGTTGGAGGGAGCAGGCCCCAAACCCTGACACACAAAATCCTAGATTCAGTTTGCTCACCTGGAAAATGAGGACTGTGATGGCTGCCGTGTGTGTTTCTGCTGATGTCACCCAGTGGCAATTGAGAAGTGGAAAGATGGATGGACTGTGTGCTTGTTTTTCTGTGTCTGAGTACTGGTACATCAGCAGACATCTCCGAAGCTCTGTAAGGAGGCTCAACTGACCCGGGGGCTCCTTGGGTACAGGGGAAGGCAGGCCACAGGCCAAACAAGGCAAGGAGAGTCAGAAATAGGGGTTGGGAGACTGAGGGAACATTATTGCGAGGACCTTGTTTGTCTTTGTTCACTTCTGGGTCTCCAGTACCCCAAATGGTGACTAACTCATAGGCTTTTCAATGTTAAACGAATGAAGAAAGGAAGGTAGAATTAATGAGAAACTGGGAGAGAAGGTGGAACAAGGTTAGTGATCAAATGATCGCTGGCTGGGTCTCCTCATCCAGGCTTTGCCCCAGAGCTGCCACTCATGCTCCTGTTGCCCTGGTAACTCTGTTTCTTGGTAACTTCAAAGTGTGCTGTTGCCAGGAGACCTGGGGGCAGGGCAGAACAGACTTCTTCGGCTACCTCTCTTCCTCTGGGACCAGAACACAGCTCCGTAACACCCCCCAATACACCCACTCACACAGCTGGGTGCCCCCACATGCTACACACACACACACACACACACACCCCACAGCGTCACTATATATATTCTACATCTAGACTCCCCGTCATTCACATGCTCACAGCCCTATCCTATCCTGACACAAAGCATTTCCCTCTCTCCCACATTTGCTCCTACACCCTTTCCCTTGCACAAACCACACTCTGATACCATACCATTGCCTTGCACACACACACGCACACTGCAAACACCCTACCTCAACTCTGTGAAAGAGATGCAACCCATGAATCACCTCATATGCAACACTCCAAAAGTATAGGCACCCAGTAGTGACACCTATATTACAGAATCCCACACAGTTACATACACAGGAACATGTGAACACAGCCCACTACAGGTCCTTTGCACTTCCTTTTCTCTTGCCAGAGCACTCAGCTCACAGATATCTTTGTGGCTCATTTCCCCCACACCATTCAAGTCTCTGCTCACATATCACTCAGAGAGGCTTTTCCTGACCATCTGTGTAAAATCACACACCCTTCACTCTTTAACTGTTTATTCATCTTTGTTTCTGTTCATTGCCTCTCTCTCACACCTGGGACGTCATTTTCACTGGTATAGGGTCTGTTTTTTTTTTTCACTGCTGGGTCTTGAGTGCCTAGAACAGGGGCCAGCACAAGAAGATACTCATAAATATAGGCTGAGTGAGTGCATTGGCAGAGATGTGGATGTTTTTCATCTCTCTCATGCACAGAGTACTTCTCTCAGTTCTCAGATTCCTGTCTTAATGTTCTGAGAGAAGGACACTTGCCATAGAGGACTCCCTGGAGGAGTGAAGGCTGATGGGTGAGGGGATGGGGAAGTAGATGGTTCACAGTTTTTCTCCCTGAAATGACTAATTCACCATCTGTAATTGATTAGTTCATTTATTTAACAAACATTTCTTGAGCACTTATTGTGTGCCAAGTCCTATTCTAGGTACTGGGGACTCAGCATTTTAAACTATTTAAACTCAGATAACAAAGTCTCAGTCCTGGTAGGGCTGACATCCTAGTGAATGAGGAGATGACAGCTAAACATGAAAAAGAGTTTAAGTAGTTTATGAACAGAAAAAGGTGTGCACAAAAAAAGTTTGAATAATAAAAGGAAGTTGAAGTGTCAGTTGGTGGTCTTTTGAAATTTTGAATAGGGCAGTAGGGACAGACCTCTGAGAAAGTGATATTTGAGAAAAGGCTTGTAACAAGGGAGGGAGGGGGCCTCTGTGACAATACACACAATGCAGATATTGGGGGAAAGTACACATCAGGTAGAGGCACTTGCAAAGGTCCTGAGGCATTGAGAAAACTTTGACTTTCACTAAAAGTGCCATGGGGAGCCATAAGAGTGTTTGAACAAAAGAGGGCCATGGTTTGCCTTACATTCTAAGTTGGAGCTCTGCTTTGAGTTTAAAATGCTGTAAGAGGGCCTCCCTGGTGGCACAGAGGTTAAAGACAGGGCTATCAAGCTACTGGCAGCCCGCTGCTCCCCTCAGCAGTGTATTTCAGTAGCTCTGCCTGTTCTGATCCCCAATTTCTCTGGTGAATCCTCTCACCCCCACACTTCAGGCCTGTATCCCAGCTCTTGTATGCATAAATAAATAAATAAATAAAAATAAAATGCTGTAAGGCCAATGGAGGCACACTGAGAGGGCTTTTTTGAATAAGAAAGCGCACCTTAGTCTGATTTTTCTGCCTAAGATTATCCATCCTGAGATGGGGGTATGGGCAAGGCTAGGTAGGGCTCATGTCACCACTCTAGCAGGCCCAAACACTGCTCTCTACCCTTTAATCTTTCTTGGCCAGACCATGGACAGCACCAAGCAGGTGGTGGCCAAGCTACTGTCCGCTGTGCTGAAATCATGCTTCCTTCCTAGCCTGTGTGGAGGCAGTTGTGCCACCAACCAGACAGAAGGGACCACAGGCCCCAGAGTTTGAGCCCTGGAAACAGCAGCTCTGGTCAGTGAATCAGGGCGCTCCATTGTTCTGTCCCTCCTCTGCCTTCAGCCCTCTCATGATCCCATTTCATACCCTGTGACCCACAACCATATGTGTCACTCCACAGGTCTCCTCACTATTCCCTGCACACAGCAGGCATGTTTCCATCTCAGGACTTTCCCACTTGCAACAGTCCTTGCCCCACCCCTAAGGTTTGCATGGTTTCCTCCCTCCCTCCTTCACACCTCATCTCCAGTGCCATCTACTTACAGAAAATTTTCCTGACCATCCTCTTTAAATTGCAAACCATGTCCTCATCCCACAGTTGTCCCATTGTCTCCTCTAGCCTGAGTCTTCAGGCTAGATATTATCACTGATCAGTATTTAAAATATCAGAGATCCCCACCCTAAATCCTCAATCCTACAATTTGGAATTCAAAATTTTTCAGATTTTCAAAAGGCATAATGTTATATTATGTATTGTATAACAACCCTGGAATAACATCTTAAAATCAAATGCCTTACCTTCAGTGAAACATAAGAATATATTCATTGAGTGAAATAAAAACTATATATAATGTCATGTCAGTTCAGGTCAGGTTTTGCTACAAGTGAGTTGTGAAAAAAAAATTTTGGTTTTCAAAGCTTTCTCAAATCGTGAATTGTGGCTCTGTATATAGCTTATTTATCTTGTTTATTGTTTGTTTCATATATTAGCATGTGAGCTCCACAGGGCTCCACTGCTTCAGCCCCTGTGCCTAACTAAACAGGTTCTAGCTCACAGACGGCGTTCCATAGTGTATGTTGAATGAATGAATGGGTAAAGTAGTAGACTACCCTTTTCTGGTTCTTGGATGACTCTGCCCAAATGGCCTGTCTGAAGCCCTCTCAGAGCCACAGTGGTGGTGATGGGGTATGTGGCTCCCTGACCCTCCTATCGTGTCTGGTTTCTGTTAGGTCTTCAGTGATCTAGACACAACACACTCTCACAATCAGAAATCCTGCTCTCATCCAAGCAACCACGGGTTATTTTAGTGTTCTCAGCATCCCCTTTTGCTACTAGGACCCTTTATCCTATTCTTTGTGCCCTGGCTGTGGTCAGAAACAAGGCTAGATGTCCAGAGAAAATAGGCCCCTCACTATGAGGCCCCTCACTATGTTTCTTACATGGGACTTGTGGGTCTGTCCACATTTGATGATGAAGAAACAAGGGCTTGGAAAGGTTAATTAACTTTTCTGAGGCCACACAGCCAGTAGTTAAGCCAGGAGTTATAAGCCAGTATTTAAGCCCAAACTACTAGCCCCCTAACCCCACGCTGGCTGTCCACAATCACCCTCAGACACACAGTGACAATATACCCATACTCAGTCTTACCAATACCTGGATCTGTGATTGAAGTCCCACACATATCGCCACCAGGGGGAGGGAGGCTGGTGGCCAAACTTCTGTTACAAACAGGTCTTTATTAAAGATGAGGAGGGGGCAGGGAAGGAGGGCAGTGTCTCCTCTGCCCACTGCCTTTGTCTGCCCAGGATGGGAGAGCCCTCTTTGCTCCACCCATGCTCCCCATGATGGCACATCTGCATGAGGCATGGGGGGGGGCAGTGTGAAGAACAGGGGTGGGTTCTGAGAAAAAAAGTCCTTTTTCACAGCCCTAATAAATAAGGATTTGGGTTAACCTGGGTACAGGCAAGGGGACACAGCACCCTGAACCCCAAAACCTCTGAACTGGGACAAGTCCTGCATTAAGCAGGGAGTTAAGGAGTCAATGATAGGTTGTACATAGGGGAGGGAGTGAGAAGTGTAGGGGTGTCTATAATGACCTTGCCACAGGGGAGCCTACCCCCCACACTCTAGATAGACTCTTTGAATATGAGGAGAGAGGACCTAATGACAAAGGATGACCTGATTCCCCTCCTTTCCTTTGCACATGCTTAGACATGGGTGGTCCCCCATTGACTGGAATCATACCCACCCACCCTAGAAATTCTGAAAACCAAGGCTCTTATTGGTTATTCTAACACTAAATAGTGGCTGAAGTTGCCCACTTGCTTCAGGATTCTAAGAAGTGAGGGGAGACAGCAACTGGCTAAACTCCTTTAGGTCAGAATTCGGATAGGGGCTCCCGTTGGATGGGCAATGACCAATGGGGTCAGGATGTGGCCCTTCAAAGGGGACTCCTAGGGGCAAGGGTCCATCTCCCATTTATGCACACTTGGATGTCCCAGAGGGCAAGTGAGGCAGGGGGTGCCCCAACTGTCCTTCCAGCCATCTTCTGATGTCTGAGCCTGGCTGGTTTGGGGACAGGGAGCTTTGGCACTCACATGGTAAGTGCACACACGTGTGGCAGGGAAGAAATGGGGACAGGGTAGCTTCTGGGTGGGTGGGTAGGTCTCACAGCAGGTGGTCACGACTGGCAAACAGGTAAGGGCTGAAGTTGTCCCGGTGGAATGGAGAGGGGTAGAGTCCACTAAGGGTGTATAGGTCCCGCAGCAGGGGTGTGGGCAGCAGCAACTTCCGGCCACGCCCACCACCTCCCCCGCCTGGCCCCCCAGGTCCAGGGGAGGAGGGCGAGGGGCCCTGACTGGGGGTCGGTGCAGGCAGGGGCACGGGCAGTGGCAGGGGCGTCGGCTCAGACCTCAGTCGAGGGCGGGGCACACGGGGTGACGAACACATGGCTGGAGCCCTGGAGGATACGCAGCTGGGAATCAGGTGGCCACGGCGGGCGCAGTTCTGCGGCTCTGGGGGTTAAGGAGCAGAGGTCAGGTGATGAGAATGTTTTGGAGGGAGCCATGAGAGCATAGGCGAGTCCTCCATGGCAGTTACTGCCATCTGGAAGTTCCCCTATTTGTCCCCCCACTCCCCTAACACTCACTGGATGGGGTGAGCCGTGCCGGTGTCGAATGCGGCCTGCAGGCCTCGGGTTCCTGAGACAAAGAGGTAGAAGGAAGGGGCTAGCGGCCCCCCAGGCCCCACTGACCAAAGCCATGAAAGACTCATCAGGTAGAGAGCCCAATGGAAAAGACAACCAGAGTTCTCAAGCATAATCACATACCCATAACAGGAAGAGAGAAGGGCTAACCCTTATATTCTGTGGGACTGTCCCCCCAGGACCCATGGCCACAGAGACCAGCGATCACTCCCCATTACCCTGAGCCCCCCACCTCTTGTCTGACTTCTTGCCTCCTTCGTAGCCCTCCACCCACCACCCTCTCCAGCCGGGAGTGGCCCCCGGCCCCCCTTACCTGGGCCACACTTAACTTTTCGAGGGGGCTATCCATGGGGGGGGCTTGGCCCAGATCCTCCCAGGGGGAGAGCCTTCGACCAGAAGGTGGCCGGCTCTGGAAGTTATGCACGACACAGGTGACCTAGGATAGGGTGAGAGGAGGGTGTTAAGGCCCGAGGCTAATAAAGTAGTTGAGTAAATATCATCCCTGTCATTCAGATAAGAAAACTGAGGTTTAAGTTTACAAAAACAGCTTAATTTTGGGCCTCCCTGGTGGCACAAGGAGTTAAGCACAGCACTGTGAAGCAATCCGCAGCCTCTGCAGCATGAGTTCAATCCCTGGCCGGCCAGGGAGCTACCCACATGGCACAGCAGACCTCTCCTGTCTCGCCCGCTGCTCCCCTCAGCAGTGTATCTCAGTAGATCTGCCTGTTCTCCTCCCCACTCTGTCTCTGGTGAATCCTCTCATCCCACACACATCTGGCCTGTACCCCAGTTCTTGTATGCATAAATAAATCTTTAAAAAAAAAAAAAAAGCTTACTTTTTATGGTGCTCACTATGTTCCAAGCTTTGTGCTTTCCATTTTACTAAGAGGTAAGTACTACCATTATTTATTACACAGGGTGGTACTAGGAAAAGGGAGGTAAGGCTGAGTTGTGCAAGCACAGGATCTGATCCTGCCTTTCAAGTTTTTATTCTTTGTATACTATGGGTCTTTTAAATTAATTTTTTTTTACTTGTTTCTATACAGTATTAACTTTGACTTTAAAAAAATATTACTGAGGGCCTCCCTGGAGGTGCAGTGGGTTGAGTGCCATACTGTGAAGCTGTCTGCAGCCTCTGTAGCATGGGTTTGATTCCTGGCTGGTCAGGGAGAAACCCAATGGTACAGCAGATCTCTCCAGCCTCGCCCGCTGCTCCCCTCAGCAGTGTCTTTGTCTGTCTGCCTGTTCAGCTCCCTGCTCTGTCTCTGGTGAATTCTCTCACCCTCCCGCACCTCTGACCTGAACCCCAGTTTTGTGTAAATAAATAAATCTTTTTAAAAAATATTACTGAATGTTTAATACTCAAAGCACATGGCTCATCCTGGTCCTGTGATCCCATTTCACTGATGAGGACATCGAGACAGGATAAGGTTAAGGGACTTAGCCAAAGTCAAGTCACACATAACCCATCTTTCACTACCATGTGGCCCCAACTCTTGCGCTTACCAGAAAGGTAGCGATGGCAGACCCAGTCAGGAAACCAGCCAGTACATCTGACCAGTGATTCCGATACTCAGCCACACGGACCACACCCACCAGGAAGGCGGGGCACAGCAGGGCCAGACAGAGTGATGGTTTGACCAGGCGGGAGCCCTTCACGCGGAATACGAGTGTCACGTACATCTGAGGGAGTCAGACTTGTCAGGATACACATGGCAGTGCAGTTGCCAAACTCAAGTGTGCACAATGTTCTCGGATGGGAAGTGACCAGAATTCTCAGAATTTTTAGGGAGGGAGGCTATGGCCAGGGGAAGTAACTGGGTGGGGCTGGATGAAGTTCAGGGGTGGAGCCATGGACTCAAGGTGGGTTCTTGATTATGAGTGCATGGCTAAGGCACCAAAGAGCCATAGACAGGGTCTGGGCCCATATCTCTGGGGATCAGTCTCAAATGGGGACAGATGCCTGCTCTGTTAAGGCCAGGCCACAGAAGCAGAGGGTATGGAGTGTAGGCCCAAGAAGAAAGTTGAGGAGCTCCAGGAGATGGAGGAGCTCAAACACTAGGGGACCACAGACAGGGTTAGAAGCTAGCCCAAGAAGCTAGAAAAAGGAGTTAAAACGACATGGCTAAAGCAGGCAACAAAATCAACAATGGGGCAAGGCCGCAGGGGGCAGAGTTGAAAGGCTGTGGGGCCATCTCCCAGCCAATATCCAGGACCTGGGGCAAGCAGGCCTAGGCTCCAAAGGAGAAAGTCAGGTATCCAGTGACAACAGCATGCATCCACAGGGCAGAGGCAACAGTCTCTTGAGAGCTTGGCATTACTGGGTCAGAAGGCATGGGGTCAAATACCAAGGCACGCAGTTAGAAACAGCAATAGACAGAGACTCTGAGGGGTGCGACCCAAATATAGGGAAGAGGTCAGTGCCTCTGCCGTTAGACTCCTCCCTAAGGGAGGTGTCGCAGCGCTGGGCGTGGCCTCACCAGGGTGGGAACTGGAGGTAGCAGCCACCTAGGTGACCTGCAGCCAGCTGGCAGCCCCCCACTACTGCACTCCCACAACGGGGCTCACCGCTGTGTAGGTAACTGCGTAGGCACAAAGGGCCGCATCCTTGCAGGGGAAGGCGCGGCGCGCAGCGGCCACCAGGCTGGGGCTGCCAGCGCAGGCACCCTGGTCAGTGACGAAGTGGTCAGGACCCAGCCGGTCGGGTGAGGGCGGCAGGCAGCCCAGCGCTGTGTAGTTGGGGCGGCACACGGACAGGAAGTGCGGCGTGGGGTTGCCGGTCACCACCTGCCCCGCATTGGCGAAGATGGTCGTGGTGAAGAGGCCAAAGGAGTAGACCCCTGCCAGGCGGATGGGAGAGGAAGTTGATGCCCGGAGTTCTCATGCCCCATGTCACCCTCCTCTTGTGAGTCTCCTATGGCTCATCTGGGTCCCTATTCTCCATTTCCTGTGACTGCCATTGATTCATACCTCAACTCACCCAAAATGCTGTGCCCCATAACAGTTCCATCAAGGTCCTGCTCCCTTGGGACCACTGTGATGGTACTTTTGTGCTTCTTGCTCCTGGGACACTCCATACAGCTGGCCTCTGTCCCCTGGGATTATCACTATGTCAGGAGTGGACCATCCTCAGAACTCTTTCTAGCTAGGCTGAGACCCCTCACCAGCATGATATCAAGATTAAGACCATGCCCAGGGCCTCCTAGGGTAACTCTGATGGTAATTCAGAGCCTTTCTCTACCTGTCCTGGACTTGAGATTCCTGAGTTGATCACTTTCCCCTGGGTCACTAATCGGCTGAAGCTGGATATCCACTCTAGTTTCATGGGGACCATGACACATGACCACTGCACCCTTCCTTGCCCTATGGCCATCAGTTATGGCCAGGATCTCATCTCTCTGTCCTAGGTTCCCTTGGTGTTTGGCTTGAGCCTATGTCCCCTTTTTTTCTTTAACCTCTCCTAAAGGCATTTTTGTGTCCTCCTCTTGTATTTGCCATCATGGTTGGTTCAGGCCCCACCCATGTCCTTAATCTCCTTGAGCCTGAGCCCATAACCTTCTTTGCCCTCTGAAATCACCATCATGACAGTTCACAGCCCTCCTCCCCCTGGAATGTTTATCAGGGTTGAGCCTGGCCCATATCCCTTTGCAAAGCTGACCCCTGTGGCAGCATCACTCACCTAGGAAGCGAACTAGCCTCCGGAGTGGGGGGCTGAAGCGGCAGCAGGCCCCAGACACGATAGTGCTCTCCCGGATAGTGGGGATGGCTGAGGGTGGTGCAGGGAAAAAGGCACGCGCCAGCTCGGCCAGCAGAATCTGAGGGCAAGACCAAGGCAGGGTCTTCCTGGCCTTCTAGCCCAGCCCTCTGCCCACCTCCTCAGCCCTTCTGCCTTCTGGGAGGTCCTCCCACCTTCTGACCAAGGCTCCCTCCCGTCTCACCGTGAGGGTGGGTCCAGCAGTGACTAGGGCATAGATGAGTGCAGGGGGTGCTCGGCTGGCAGCCTCAGGTCCTGGGTAGGGCTTGGCATAGGTGCTGTCATAGCAGAAGAATCCTTGGGTGTGCACAGGGAAGGTGTCTGTGAACTCCAGGCGGTAAGCAAGGAGGACCACAACTCCCAGTAGCACTGACTGCCACCCAGGCAGGGTGGGAAGAGAGACATATAGAGAGAAGAGAGAGGGTCACTCCCTAGCTGGGAGACAGAGACACAGAGATGGAGCTAGACAGAGGAAAGGAGAGTGACGCACAGAGAGAGATCAAGACTGAGGGGGATAAAGAGTGAGAGAGACAGAGGGAAGTAGAGGAGGGGTGAAGAAGGGTCAGGACCTGGGAGAAACAGAAAGACATGGAGAAAAGAGATGGAGATAGAAACAAGAAGAGGGGAGCCAGAAGAGAGACAAAGAAGGAGAAGGGAATCAAATAGAATCCAGAGAAAAAGAAAGGACTGGGGACAGGGAGTGAGGACAGGACCAGGGATTGGATCAGTGAGAGACAGACAGTGGCTGGTGGAGGGACAGGCCAACAGGGAGGGATAATATTACTGGTGGAAGTACCTGCAGCTATGAGAAGTATAACCCCTACTTTAGGTGGGGTCCTAACAAATTCCTTCTACAAATTAATACATTTTACCTTCATAACAGGCCTACGTGAGAGGCACTCTAATTATACCCATTTGACAGATGAGAAAACAGAGGCTGGGAGGTATGCGAGGTGCCCAGAGTCCTGCAGTAAGGGGACTGGCTCGCAGGGAATGCCACTTCTGAGTCCAAGCACCTAAGCACATTAATAGGAAGGGAACCACACTTTCACTTCCCAGAGAGATGTGGAGTGAGAGATCAGGGAGATGTGTGGCAGGGCAGGAGTCAGGGAGATGGAAAAATGGGTACAGGTGGGGACCTGGCAAGGAGATGGGAGACAAGATGACAGGTGCACTCCCTCCCAGCCGAGGGTCTGGGGAGTTACAGGGCTCCTCACCTCCACAAAGACAAAACAGGGAATAATGGAGAAGCTCCTCTTCAGCTGAGGTCTCCCTCCTGCCATGGTGAAGGACAGGCCTGCAGAGGTGGGGAGCGAGTAGGGCCGCCAGGGTGGGGCCTGGGAGAGGTCACCAGCAGGAATTAAGTTCTCTGACCCCACCCTTGGCCCCACAGACTAAGGTTTGGAAGCCTTGGATCTGCCCCCTGAGTCTTTTGGCCACACCTCTGCAAATTCAAATCCTGCCCCCAACTGGTCTCTGATTTCACTCATTAGAAAAAGGGCCTTCCCTGACACAACCCTTTCACCTCAGGTGCTAAAAGGGAACCCAGAGATTCTATAGAGGTTTCCCCTCTATTAGGAGATTCCAGTCTCATGCCTTTTAGGAGGGCCTTTCCTTACTGAGCAGGATTCCCTGACCTCACACCTTAGAAGAGACTTCATCTTAATGGGGACTCCTCCCCCATGGCATTTAAAAGGGTCCTCAATTCCATCATTTTTTAGGGAATCCCATCCTCTTTCCCAACATGTCTTATCGAGGAGACCTCGTGCTCTTTGTCACCAACCCTAGTCAGGCCCTTTCCCTTATCTTTTTCTCCCATGGCCCATAGGGCCCTCTCTCTCCAGTCCCTTTGGGCGCTGCCTGACTGGTGTGGGCTCCTAGCCAAACCCTCCTTTTCTCCCAGCTGCCTCTCCTTCTCTCCCTCCTTCCCCCTCCTCCTCCTAGCCAGTCTGCCTCCCAGTATCAGGAGGGGGCTATTAACCCCACTCTTACATATCCCTCCCTTCTCCCAATTAAACTTCAGTCCCCAGTACTACAGAGGCCAACACAGTCACACCTGTTTGACCTAATCTTCCAGCCTCACCTCACCTGTGGAAGGGCCCTATGGTTTCCCACAGGTGGCTGCCAGGCCCACAGACTCACAGCTGCTCCTAGTGGCCAGCAGGGCAGGCATGGTCACCCCCATGGCACAGGAGTGGAAATTGAGGCCTGGGGAGATGAGGAAAGGCACTTTGGGTCCAGTGCCCCATCCACATAACTTGCTCTGTGCTGTGGTGTAACATGGAGTAAGAGTTGCCAGAGATCCCACATGCCCAGCTTCCATTGCTCCCTCACTTTCCAGAGACACAATCACCCACTCTGGCACCCCCAGAATATACAACACAGCCAGAGCCTCCACCCCAACCACCACACACATACCCACACACCATGGCACAGCATTTGTCTATCCACCAACAAGGACTGAGTGCCTGTTGGGATTGAGCTGAGTGCCAGTCTTGTGATGAAAGAGATAGGGTTGTTCATTCAGACAGGTGCCCAACACCCACCATACATAACTGCACACATACACACACACACAGAGTACAGTACCACATGGCCTGCCACAAACACCCACACAGATCAGACAATTCCTGTGACACACGCACAGTCACAGCAACACATTGGAGGACCTCCACACACCTCACAGCCCCACACAAGCCCTTTCCCCACCATTATCAGGGATGTAGACTCAGGGCTGCCAAGAATCACATCTAAAAGAATCACATCTAAAAGAATCAAGAATCACATCTAAGAATCACATCTAAAAGAGCGAACACAGTGGGGGTCACAGAACTGGTCACAACATCACATCCCCAATTACAAGATACTCTGTGACAGTCACACACATTAGCAGTCTCTTATCCACATTAACAGTCATAGGAGAGGCACGGTGCCATTCACAACCACAGCCACATGGTTCTGCAAGGACAAATACATGGCCCATGACACAAACTCACACACAGAGCCACACAAAACAGGGTCACAATCATGGCCACACACTGGGACACAAAACAGCTCCTCACACACCATCAGAAAGAACACACAATAGCAGCGACAGTCATATGCACACAACCACCAAGACAGTCACACTATCACAGTGATAGCAGTTACAACAACAGCCACCACACACACCGTCAGACTGATCCGTAGGACAGCTACACAGTGACAGCCATGGCAGACACAGTCACACACACACACACACCATATTGACACCCCCCCCAAACCATACAAGCCACACAAAATGATAGTTACACAACCACACACTGACACTTAATAACGACAAACACACAATCGCAGTCACCCTCACCACCGCCGCTTGGCTTCTCAAGCCTGGGGTTCCCTCTCCACACTCCCTTCCCCCAGCCCGGTTCGGAAGCCCCAGCTAGTCGCCTCCCCTCCCCCTCCTGCCGTTGGACCCGCAGGGGACTCGACCTGCTGGAACCGAACCGGGCGGGACAGACTGACTGATGGTCCGAAGCCCGCGGGCGGGAGCGCAGGGGACGTCCCAAACCCCTCCCCTCACCGAGTCGAGGATGCCGCCGCCTGAGTCCCCGATCCGCCTAGACGACCCTGGCGCGGCGAGACGGACAGACGGACTGCTGGGCCCCGCGGCGGACGCAGGAATGGAGTCGCTGTGGACCCGGCTCGGCCGCCTCGCGCAGACGCCTGGAGACTCTGGGCGAGGGGCGGGGCCTCAGGGCCCCTATTTGCATAAGACAGTAGGGCGGGGCCTCGGTTGCTCCTAGGGGTGGAGCGTCTTAGAACAGATTCGGGAGGGAATGGAAGCTGGGGCTTCAGCGCAAGAACCTGCGAGAGGGGGTGCTTAAGGAAACAGAAGTGCTGGGTCCCAGAGCGTGGTCCAGGGTCACAATCTCCCGGGTTCCCTTTTGGGTAGTAGAAGCAGCAGGCCAGATCGCCGCGGCTCCCCAGAAAAGAAGGCTGGCCACCAGTGCTGAAGAACCCCTCTGACCACTCGAATCTGCAGACTTCCCGTGAGTCTGTCTGTCTCACAATGTCCCCTGACCTTTAGCCCACCCATCCCAAACAGCCCCTGGAGTCTCTTCAGCCACCCTAACACAGAGAAGTAGATTGGTCGGGGGAGGGTGCATTTCCATGCGCACGCAGCCGCAGAAGCAACAGTCCACAGGTGAAGGAGGGTCTTGGCTAGTTTATTTTTTCTCTGGAGGGCTCTTCGGGGAGAGCAGTCCCGGCTGCTCAGGCTGTGGAAAGAGAGGGGGCCGTCAGGGCCTGTCCTGGGTCCAGGGAAACTCAGGGTCAGAGGTCAGGGGGAAGATGCCTAGTTTGGGAGATGGGAGGGTTCATAGGGTGGGATTCCAGGGCAGGCCAGGAGGGGAAGGGTTGGATGGGGCAGGGGAATATCCACACCAAGTGGGAAGGAGCGGTTCTTGCTGAATGATGCCTGGGAAGGGTCCTGGTCTGAGTCTGAGTCTGAGTCCCAGGATGGGAGTGGAGGGCTCAAGCACCGGTGCCCCTTGTAGCCTGCTGGAGGGAGAGAAACCTTCTGGCCCTTTATGCATGAATCCTGAATGTGACCCTTTAGTGACCTCTGATTAGGAGCCCGGTGTTCCTTGATATTATAACTTAGTGGTCCTCAATCATATCCCTTTAATGGGACCCAACATGATCAGAAAGTGTGATGAGAATGATCCTTGAATCTTATGCCTTAAGAAAGATGCCAGTGAATTCTGAGTGAATGAAACGTCAAGGACTCCTTAATGAACATTACTTAATGTGACCCCAGAATAAGCCCTGATAAATACAGCCCCCAAATATTGGCTTCCATGTGAGAAGCTTAAGAATGACCCCCCCCACCCCAGAGCAATGTTCAGTTCCCCTTACCCCTGAGGTTCATGGTCCTGTGGTGGCCCCCTGAAGGCATGGTAAGGCCATCAAATGAGTTCTGAAGCACATGCACAGCAGACCTGTGGGGAGATGGGGAGCTGGGGGCCCTGGGAGACTCTGCACTACTCAGGCCTGGGGTAGGGAGCTTGGTGAGGTCAGGGGCAGAGGTGAGTTCTGAGAGGAGAAGGAGGACTAGATTCATGGGGGCTCCAGGTCCTGGTGGCCACTGCTTGATGTGATGGTGGGGGCAGGGAGATAAGGTCAGGAGTCAGAGGTTAGAGAGTGAGCTGGGCATCACCATATGTCACTCAGTTCCTTCTGGAGGTCATCCTTCCAGGAGCCAGTGCCTCCTGATGGCATTTCCTCAGTCTCTGGCCGGTTGGATGTGTCATACCCGTGCTGCTTCATCTTGGTCAGGACCTGGGGCAAAGGGAGTGGAATGAGAGAACAACAATAGTAATTACAATGATGATGGTGAAAGACGACCATTCTACAGGACTTAGTACATGCCAGGCTGCCTTCAAAATGCTTAGCACTCAGTTATCATGGCTACCCCTTCAGGTAAGACTGTGCCATTATGCCCATTACACAGATGGGGAAATGCAGGCCTAGAGAGGGGACATGACTTGCCACCATGACACAAGTGACATAACGAAATAAGTGACAGAGCTGAATCTTGAACCCAGGCCTTCTGACTCCAGACCAGTGGTGAAGGCTGGCAGAGATCCCCCTACCTCTCTGCAAGGTCCCCGATCTCTCTGCTCACCTTTCGGCACTTCACCTGGGTTTTCTGCATCTTCTGGATGTTCATCAGGTTTTCTGTGATCTCCTCCTCCTGGGCCTCTGTGGGGGGAGGGCACTCAGGGGGGCCCAGACTGCAGAACAACCACCCTCTTGGCTGTGGGCTCCAGGTACTCACGGAGCTTCTGATAGATGAAGGTGACCTCTTCCCGCACCAGCTCCAGCTCCTCCCAAAGGAACTTCTTGCTGAGGGAAAGTAGAGCCTAAACCACTCCTCCCTGCCTAGACCCTGACCCCCTCTGCCCACCTGCCTCCCCAAGCCTCCCCAACTTCACATGTACTAATGTGTTCAACCACCCGTTCCCCCACCTTCTAGCCTCTTCCCCTCCCTCTAGCTTCCCATACCACCCCTCGGCTTCCAGATCCCCTGGCCTCCCTTCCCATGCCACCTCCAGTTTCCTGTCTTCCCTGCCTTTTGGCCTCCTAATCTCCCACACATACCCTCCTTCCCCCTACCAGCCAGCTGTCTCTCCCCTATCCTCTCCTTTTGTTTCCTAAGCCTTCTCTGACCCCTTAGTCCCTCTTACCTAGGCTTCTTCCCAGTACCTTTCATTATGCTTCTGATTTCCTTTCCTTGGCCTCCCCTCCCTACCAAAGCCCTCAGGCATGCCCACCTGTCCCGGATCTCCTGGGCCAGCAGCTGCAGGCAGCGGGTGGTGCGGGCCCGCTGCACCTCCTCACTGTCCCGCAGGGTCTTTTGCAGCCCCTGCAGGCCTTGTGCCAGAGCCCCATATAGTTCCTGGTGTCCCTGCTCCATGCCCCACTTGTGTCCTTCCTTCTCTGTCTGGTGGCTTGTGGGGCCCAGCACCTCTGCCGAAACAGTAGAACCATGACTGAACTTGGACCACACCCTGAACCCAGACTCACTCACCTCCTCTCACCATGGCCTTAGCTGACTCCAACAGGGCTGGTGTCCAGCCTTTACTTGACCTTGCCAGACCTCACCTTCAAGCTGTTGGAGCTTGATTTGTTGCAGGCAGCTCTCCTTCTCCAACATGGTCACTGAATGGTTGAGGAACTCAAAAGCCTGGGGGAAAAGGTCAAAGGTCAGATCTAGGTGGGAGAAAAGATGGTGGACCAGGGCAGAAGTTGCTGGAGATAGGACTGAGGCTGCTCACTTTGGTCTGGGCCTGTAGCTGGCTCTTGACTGACTCCAGTTCACATCGCAGGTGTTTCTGGGAGTCAGGAATCACCATAGTGGACTTATTAGCTATGAGCAGAGGATTAGCAGAGGCTGGGGGGAGGGCAGAGTAACATCAAGGTCAGGGCAGAAGTCAGCAGAAGCTCAGGGGCAGGGTAAAAGCAGGCGCAAGAGGCAGAATCCCCAGACTAGAGGCAGGGATTGAGGTAGAGGCAGGGATGGAAGGCAAGGTCAGAGGCTAGAGTCAGGTAAGGCTAGGGCAGGGATGAGTGGGCAGCAGTTGTGGGTGGGTTGAGGCTGGGGCAGAGGGTAGAGGCAGAAACTGGCAGGTTCAGTTCAGTCTTATTGGGAAGGAGGGGTCTCACCTTTGACTTTGGAAGAGTTGATCTCCAAGGGTTTCTGGGGAGGGGACAAGAAGGCAGTGGAAATCCATCCTTGGGCTACCCTCCTACTTACCCCAACCCAGTCTGAGGGGTTGGACATTAGTTGGGTCTGCTGAATTCTTGGTGTCCCAAACCCCAGGTGCAGGAAAGCTACCTGCAGGTGCATGTTCATATCCTGCCCTGGCCTGCACATTCTTGGGGTACACTGTGACTGGTTCCCTACATTGCAGGTCTGTGGGCTGCTCAAGAGCACAGGGCTGTAGAACCCTGTCTCTGTCTTGGGCTCAGGCAATGGCCTTCCTCCTTCAGGACAAATTACATTGAGGTGTCTGGAGTGGGCACTAATAAGACCTGATGCACAACCTCACTTGGTTGTTGAAACACAAGCAGTCACACAGACATACAACCTCAGACACAACTATGCATGCTAAGTTGTAAGCCCAAGGGCTTCCACTCATACACCTGTCAGATGCATAACTACTACCACAGGCAGACATGCAGGCAGTCACTCAGAGACTATCACACATAAAACCCCCCCCAAGACACACAATTGTACATCCATTCCATTCCTTCCTTCTTTGCCCTTTCATTTAAGACATTTTTAGTACAGGCCTCCTGACTGCACTGGACATTGTCCTAGGTGTTGAGGACACATGGTGTGAAGGTTCTTGAGGAGAACCATCCTACCCCCACTGCCCCCACCCTAAGCCCCACAGTGGTAGATTGTGATGAGGCAGGAAGGGGTTCCCCTGGTGGGGGTGACCTTAGTAATGCTGTGAATCCTCTTCAGAAGCTCCTGGTCATTACAGCATTCCTGTGACTCTACGTTGGGGAACGAGGGAGACCCATGTGACCCAGACCCTGAGCCCTTCCCTGGCCTCCAGTCTACAGTCAGCACTTTGTTCTCAGAAGTAGCTGGTGCCAACGTCTCTGGCTCAGGGCCTCGGGACCAGTGAATTGTATAGTCCAAGATCTTGTCTGAGGAAGAGGCTGGGGAGGTGATGGCTTCTTGAGGGCCAGCCAGGAGCACTCTAGCCCCTCTTGGCTCCCCAGTCCCAGGGTTGCCCATTGACGAACCCCAGTACTTGTCACACTTCCTGTTATCAGGCAAACACAAGTTGGAAGGTGATGGAGATGAGCAGAGGCAGGGCACAGAGTTGTCAGGGTCCTGGGGTAGGCCAGCCAGAAGAGGATCGCTTCAAGTATAGGGGACAAAAGACTGCTCTGAGACCAGTCCCCATGTCCCGACACTCCCAGACCCTCCCTGACAACCCACAGAGGCCTCAGCCTTAAACATAGAGTCTCTAAGTTATGGTAGGAGCAGAAGCTGCTAGAGGTTGCACGGAAGACCATCTCAGCCCTACAAGTTGGGCAGGGCAGAGAGAAGGCCCCACAGGAGGTAGTAAGCCCCAAAGCCCCACAGGAGGTAGTAAGCCCTCAGAAGAGCCTTAAAAAAAAAGATCTTGATACTGATACTGAACCCTATAGGAAGGGAATTTCTGGCAGAAAACAGCATATGCAAAAGTTTAGAGGTGAAGAACCACATGCTCTGTGCTAGAGGCAGGGTTGAAGAGGAAGCAGCAGGAGGTTAGCAGGACAGCTTAAGTAAGGTATTGAAAGTAAAACAGGGGAGTTGGGACCAGGCTTCCAGGTAAATGGGAGCCATAGAACATGAGCAGGAGAGACAGGGCACATCTATTCAATAATTGTTAGCTGAATTGGGGCTCAGGCCTGTGCTAGGTGAGACCAACAATAAGAAAGAACTCAGCTATGGGTCTCACCTTCACACCCCCCTCCCTGTTCCAGTGTAGTTGGGGCTAGTATATACATGGAGAAGCTTAGGTCAGATAAAACTTCGGGTGAAGGATACCTTGCCTTGAGTCACACTCAGCCAGTTCCTCAAACCTTCCAGGCCTTTCTCTTCTGCCCTTGCTAGGCTCTCTGCCAGGTGTCCTTCCCCTGGCTCAGTCTTCCTGGACTCCTATGCACTCTTCAAAACCCTACTTAGAATTTCCCCTATAAAAATCTCCCTCAGGGCCTTCCTGGTGGTGCAGGGGTTAAAGACAGTGCTATCAAGCTACTGCCAGCCACTGCAGCATAAGTTCGATCCCTTGGCCGGCCAGGGAGCTACCCCACATCGTGCAGCAGACTTCTCCTGTCTCGCCCTCTGCTCCCTCAGCAGTGTATTTCAGTACATCTGCCTGTTCAGCTCGCTACTCTCTGGTGAACCCACTCACCCTGCCCCCTGCACCTCTAACTTACACCCTAGTTCTTGTATGCAGAAAAATAAATCTTAAAAAATCTCCCTCAATCCTTTTGTAAGCTCTTATTTTCTGAGCATCTCACTGAAGGCTGCCACCACCTTAAGAATTCATTGGATTTCTCACACCCACCCTGTGACAAAGGAGTTATTCTTCTGTCTGAAATGTTCTAGACTATCCCTTCAAGAATCATCACTTCATTGAGGCCCTCACTTCCAGAAGCAGAACAGTATGATGATTAAGGAGACCCTCCAGTTGTATGGCCGGGGTTCAAATCCTGGCTTTACCCCTTCCCAGTTGTGTGATTCTGGAAGTGTTACTGAGTCTGTCCATGTTTCATTGTCCCCATTTATAAAAATGTAATGACATACTCTCCATCTTACTGGGTTGCTGTGGTTAAGATATTCATGCCAGAGCCTGACACAGTAGTGGCACAAACACAGTGTGTTTGTCTTTGAACGTCAGGCAAAGATCTTGGGACTTGGGGAACAAAAGAGCACAGAGAGGCTTGGAGGGGAGAAGGGAAGAGGTATTGCTGAGTGCCAAATGCAGACAAGTCCCAGGTCTAGTCCCCATCCTTTTCCCCATCGCTGTTAATCCCACTGCTCAACACGGGAGAAGTCTTGGGGAAGGGGGCGGGGCCATCATCATGAGCCCCGCCCCTCGGGCCGTGAATCCTGTATCCGCCAGGCTTCCGACCCCTTTCCGCACCCACCTACCACATACCACCTGTTCATGCTCTCCCATCAGGGACCGCGAAGCCAGTCCCCAGCTGTGACGCTGAAATTTGATCCCGTGGGGATACCATCGCATTAAAACGCGCGGAGCCTAAAGGTAGAGTCACAGAGAGGGGTGTGGCTAGTATTTTAGCCCCGCCCCCCGGAGGCCTCATTGGCTCCTTCCCCCTTCCGCAGGTCTCTAGAGTCACGGTGTAATTGGATAAAAGTCTGGCGAGGGGGCGGGATTTCAGGACGGTTTCTGCGAATCAGTTAGTAAAGATCTAAGAGGGCCGACGAGGAGGCCCCAGATCTACGATCTGATTGGCTTCAGCTTTAGCTGGAGGCGGGACGAGCTCTTGGTTCTACCAGGGGAGGTGGCTGAAGAGGGCCACCGGCCACCGGGGACGCTGGAGTGAGTACTGAGCCCTGCCCGCCTGGCCCCAAAGATTCGGCCCTAGCGCCTCTGGTCCTGGATTTCTGGGAGCTGCGAGTTGAGGTCGGAGTTCCTAGTGGTGGTGTCGATATCCTCCGGATGAGATTTGGGGTTTCCCAAGCATAGGTGGTGTCTGAAGGCTTTTGGGGAATCTTCACAATGGAATTTTGAGAGCAGGGGTCGTTGTAGTTAGAACTGGCTTCCTGGGATGATCTTTGAAGACTTAAGGGCTGCGTGCAAGTTTGAGCAGCTGAGTCAAATTTAGGGGTTGCAGAAGTCACATAGACATTGGGGTCCAGAGGCCTTGAGATCTTGAGGGCCGATGTTTGCAGTAATGGAGTTGGGATTGCCACAGGACTGCTCTTGTTCTCCCCCACCTCCATTTCTGGTTTGCTTTCCCTGGCTCTCTGCTGGATTGGCCATGACCCAGGCCTTGAGCAGACACACTGAGTCTGACCGCCTCCAGGTAGAGGTAAAGCTCTGATGCATGGTGCCTCCTTCCCAGACCTGCAAGATGGAGGACGGTGGGAACCTGGGGAACCTGACAAAAGTGGTCCATCTACTGGTGTTGTCAGGGGCCTGGGGCATGCAAATGTGGGTGACCTTCGCCTCAGGTAGGGATCTTCGGCCTGGATGTGCTCGGTATCGGGTGGGGACAGGAATGAGTGCGGACTCAGAAGAGTCTAACAGGTATGTGGCTTCCTGCATCCCACAGGCTTCCTGCTTTTCCGAGGGCTTCCCAGACATACTTTTGGTCTTGTGCAGAGCAAACTCTTCCCTTTCTACTTTCACATCTCCATGGGCTGTGCCTTCGTCAACCTCTGCATTTTGGCTTCACAGCATTCCTGGGCTCAACTCACATACTGGGAAGCCAGCCAGGTATGCCGACTTAGGCCCCACCACCCTCTGGAGACTTATTCCTAGAACCCCACTGAACACCTATCGCTATATCTTTGTGAGAATTAAAAAGTTCCGCTCTTCCTGGTGGATACGAAACTGGGCTTTAAATACCCTTGAGCAGTGCACAGGCTGCACAACTGTCCTTAGCAACTCTGTCCCCCAGTGTGTGTCTGCTGGCTGCTGCTCCTGCTCCTCCTTGCTGGGCCTGCCTCCAAGCTGTGGTGACTCAGCTGGACTGGAGCATTGACCCCAGCTCATTGTTTAAAAACCAGCCTGACTGGGAATTTAGTCTCCTACCCCCATCCACACATTGAGCCACAAGGCAAGAAACCATTTGTATGTCTCGTATTTCTCTATCCTGCCCTCCCCATGTCCCCATTCTGTTCCTCAGATTTGGGCAGGTAAGGCCTACAAGGTGTTTTAAGAATAATCCCACAGAGACAGGAGAGGATAATGGGTAACTGGAACTCCAAGGACTTTTTATTTACTCCCTGTGGGCCCAGTGTTAGCTTCTGGGGACTGGGCTAGGGCCACAGAGGAGACAGGCTTGCTGTTTTGAGGGAGTGAGGGGATAGTCATGGTGCTCTGTCCTAATTTGAGGAAAAAAAAAATACATTCTTAGATAACTTCAGTAAGGGGAAGCAGAAGAGGGGAGGAGACAAGACTGTGTTATGGAGACTTCCAGAATGGGCATCTAAGGACAGGAGGATAAAGGTTGTTGCGGGACAGAGGAGATGGGTGATAAAGACTTTCCTTAGGGGCTACAAGTTCGGACCCCTAGTCTGGGTTTGGGGAAGGGGAAGGCCTGTCTTTAACCCATTACTGTCCCCCTTTGCTTTCTGGGAAATGAGGATGCAGAAAGACCTTTCCTGGGGCCCCTTCTGGCTCTCATGCTCTGATAATCTTGTCTTCCCACTGCCCCTGCCAGCTGTGCTTGCTGCTCCTGAACTTCACACTGGCCACCATCAATGCCCGCTATCTGGGACATCGAACCACAGCTGCCATGTGGGCCCTGCAAATGGTGGAGAAGGAGCGGGGCCTGGGCCAGGAAGTGCCAGGCAGTCACCAGGGCCCTGACCCCTACCACCAGCTGCGGGGGCAGGACCCCAAGTACAGTGCTCTCCGCCAGACCTTCTTCCACTACCATGGCCTATCCTCCCTTTGCAACTTGGGCTGCCTCCTGAGCAATGGGTTCTGTCTCACAGGCCTTGCCCTGGGCCTCAGGAGCCTCTAACTCCCACTGCCTTTCTGGCAGCCCAAATGTCAATAAACACTTTTTTTTCGAAATGGCTGCTATTGTTTTTCTCCAAAAACAGGGGGAGGAGTGGGCAAGGATTGAGCTGATGCTTTCCTCATTCATACGGCATGATTTGGAGCATCAGCTATGGTAGCCCCTAAGCTCTTACTATAATTGTGCCCATGCTGTATGCCAGGCAGGGCATGAACCACCACACCACTGGACATGCCATTTTTTATTATAACAAAAGCTAGTTCTGATCCCTAGTGAATAATCCTATTTCCCGCTCCATTGACACTGGGGGAAGGGAGGAAGGACTGTGCCTTGCTTTTGACCACTGCAATATGAGCAGAGGTAGCCTGAGTCACTTCCAGAGGGAAATATATGAACCGGTGCATGATTTGCCACCTGCTGCTTTCACCACAATGACCAGGGGGAGAAGCAAGTCTGGTGTACCCTGGAAGCTTTGGGACTGGTTGTTACTTAGCATATGCGGGCCCTTTCTGACCGGTTCATGTCATCTCACTTCACCCTTAAGGCAGTCCCTGGAGGCGGCTACTGTTGTTCCCCAGAAGCAATAGAGGGTCAGCTTTGAAGTGGACAGATGGAATTGCTGGGATTTGAACAGCAAAGCATGAACTGTTACAACTGCAGTCTCTCAGGTGGTGCTGGAATCCAAATGTCCTTACTATGTGGCTCCAGACAAGGGGTTGCTGCTCTCTGAGCTTCTGTTTCCTTATTCATAAAGCGGAAGTTTAATTCTAGGGGCCCGTAAAAGTATTTCACAGGAGTCATGCACTGCACTTTGCAAACACTAACTCAGGTCACAAGCTTCACAAAACTCTGAGGTGGGGACTTACTGCTCACTTTATGAAACAGACCTAGAGAGGGTAAGTGACAGGCCCAAAGTCACAGAGCTGGAAAGAGGTTGAGCTGGGATTCGAACCTAGCTCCAGAGTCCGCTGTGCACATAGCAGAAGCTCTACGTATACTTGGGGAAAAGGAAAAGCTTATTGTTGTCAGGCAGACGCTAGACCCCTGCAGGCTCGGTCTGCGCCCAACCCCACCCCCACCCCTCAGCTTTCCTCAAGCCCCGCCCCCACTCTGCCCCGCCCGGCCCCCGCGGGGAGCGGTCCCTCCTCCCCTGCCTGGGCGGAGCCGGCGCGGATCCGGGTGGCTGCGGCGGCGGCGCGGGGTCGGGGTCGCGGCCAAGACCAAGGCGCAGCGAGTTCGAAGGCAGAACGCCCGCGGGCATCGCCCCACACGAGAGGTGACACTCCCTCCCGTTAGGGAGCCCTGCACCTTTGCTTCTTAATAGGTCTGGGGGTACAGGGGGGATAGGAAAGGGCCCAGGGACCTGGGGAACAAAGGCGGGCGGCGTGGGAAGTCTCTTCCCTCGCCCCCCACCCAGCTGGGCTCTTCGGGGAGCGTTAACCGGGCGCGGGCGGAGCGGAGAGCCCAGCTGGGGACTTAGGCTGGGACCATATGGTGATGGGAGGGAGCGCTTGAGCTGCCTTGCACCGGCTGGGTTGCCCCACATCCAGTGAAGGGAAACAGGGCCAAACCCTCCAGGGACCCTCACCTGTCAGGAGTGAGGGAGGGTGGGCAGGTGATCAGAAAGAGGTGAGACTGACCGACAGGTGTGCGGGGGAGGGGAAGTGAGGGTTCCAGCCTGGAGGCCAGGCCCAGCATGGGGAAAGATTTCCTGTCTCTTCTCTTGCCCTCCTCAAACTAGTTCTCCCGGAACATGGGGTGGGGCCCTGCGGGCAGGGCAGGAAAGGGGGGCCACTTGGGTTCTTTTTAAAATGGAAAAAAGCCCCACAGGCCGTTTTGAAATAGTTATGCCTGGGATTCTCCTGCCAGTGTTCCTTCTACTCACCCAGGCCTTCTGGAGCCTCCCTGTGCAGCTCAGGGAGCAGCTGGGGAGACTGAGGCGTAGGGAGGGAATAAGGGCTGGGGGATGCCCTGGACCAAGATGAAGCAGCCCAACTATGAAGACAGACTGGCAGAAAAGGAAGTACTAGGTCTGGAGAGGGGTGATGGTCTGGGTGTCTTGATTATTATGTGACTGGGGTGGTTTCCTTAGACTTGGGGATTGTCACTCTCACCAAGCCAATGTGGGCTGGGGCTGAGGTGAGTCAGCCCTGCCCTAGGGAGACTGCCCAGCCCCTTTGACAAACAGAAGTTGGAAGGTACCTATTTGGGTACCTGGCCTTTTAACCTAGGCTGTATCCCCCCGAAACTCCTCTCCCTGTGGAGGTCAGCAAAGAGGTGGCCCTCCAGTGGCTGATACCTGTTAAAGTGAACACCAGGCTATAAGTGGGGGGTCCCCAGGTGGCAAGGCCTCCCTCCCCCCAGTTCATACCTGGGCCATGCCAGCTGCTCAGCCTGGGGCAAAGTCCACACCTATACCTTCTTAAAGATCTGGTTCCTCACTGGCCAGAGGAGGTACCCCAAGTGTCCCCCCAGCCTGGGCCCTTACATTTGGTCAAAATCCCCATTTTCCAGAGGAGGATACTGAAGCCCAGAGAGAAACAGTGATGTGTTCAGGGTCCAGGACTTGAACCCAGGCCTGACATGTGCACTGGAGCCCTTACTCTGGTGTTTGATTTCCTTGCAGGACCCCAGTCCTCCCCATCTGAGGATTTAGGCTTCCCCTTACCCCCAGGAGGCTCCCTGCCAAGATGGCATCAGCAGGAGACCCCCCCACCAGCCCTCGGGATGCTGCAGACCAGAACTTTGACTATATGTTCAAGCTGCTCCTCATCGGCAACAGCAGTGTGGGCAAGACATCTTTCTTGTTCCGCTATGCCGACGACTCCTTCACACCTGCCTTTGTCAGTACCGTGGGCATCGATTTCAAGGTCAAGACGGTCTACAGGCATGACAAGAGGATCAAACTGCAGATCTGGGTGGGCCAGCAGATGTCCTTGGGTCTTTGTTTGGGAGGGGCTGGAGTTCCTCCTGTGATGTTATATGAGGGGACAGGGCTGTGAAATGGGCCCCCCCCCCCAGAGTTAGGGAGGGGGTGTGGGGTAGGTATGATGAGTAGGGGAGCATTATCTATGTGATGAAGATCATTACCTATGTGATCATCAAATGGGGGGATGTGCCCTGTCCTGTGGAGTCTGAAAGGGAGATAGTGGGTAAGAAGTCCTGGCAACCATTGAGGAAGAGGTTTGGCTACCATCTCAGGAAACCCTAGGGGCCATGAATGAGCCTGCCTGCCAGTCAGAGCTGGTGTCTGCTGTTAACAATCACCATGGTAATGAGCACCACACTAGGGTGCCTGTAATAGGGCACTCTCTGGCTCAGGTGGCTCTTGTTTGTGGTCACTAAGTTGGTTCTTTAGAGGTGAGGTCAAAGGGACTTATAAGGGCCTCCCCAGTGGCGCCAGCGGTTGAGCGCTGGGTTGCGAAGCTGCCCGCAGCCTCTGCAGCGCTGGTTCGATCCCCGGCTGCTCCCCGGCCACCGGAGGAGGGTCCCACATGGCGCACAGACCTCTCCTGCCGCCCGCTGCTCCCCTCAGCAGTGTACTTCGGTCCTTCTGCCTGCTCTGCTCCCCGCTCTGGCTCTGGTGAATTCTCTCACCCTCCCGCGCTTCTGACTGTACCCAGTGCTTATATAAATAAATCTTTAAAAAAAAAAAAAAACAAAAGGGCTTATAAGTCTCTCAGAGGCCACAGATTCCCTCAGACTGGGAACCCTTTAAGGCCAGAGCCATGTCTCTCCCCTCATCCAGGAGACTATGTGGACAAGCCAGGTTTGTCCCATAAGACCAGAAGCTGTGCAGGCAGCCCCTATGATAGTCTAATTAGACTACAATTATGTGGGCTGGCCTGTGTTTCTGCCATGAGTCTAGAGGCTTTGAGGACAGGCCCATGTCTCCTGCCTTGACTGGACATTATATTGGCAGGTGCATGTCTCACCCATCAAACTGGGACTAAGCACAGAGCAGTGCTCCCTCAAAAAAGGTTCTCCAGGGGTGGGGTAGTGAACAGAGTGACTTCCAGCCACCTGACTCCACTGTTTGCCCAGGACACTGCGGGCCAGGAGCGCTACCGTACGATCACCACAGCCTACTACCGTGGTGCCATGGGCTTCCTGCTGATGTATGATGTCGCAAACCAGGAGTCTTTTGCTGCTGTGCAGGACTGGTGAGTGCTTGTTGACCACTGACACCCTTACTTTTGCCCTTCCCACCCCCATCCCTAATTCCAGTTCTATTTGCTCTCAAATTCCACAGGGCCACACAGATCAAGACTTATTCCTGGGATAATGCCCAGGTCATCCTTGTGGGGAACAAGTGTGACCTGGAAGACGAGCGTGTTGTGGCTGCTGAGGATGGCCGGAGGCTTGCTGATGACCTTGGTTAGTACAAAGCCTGGGACATGGGCCCTGGGCCTCCCACACCTAACTCTTATCCCTACCCTCAGGTTCTTGGTCCAATAGCAGTCACCAACAATTTGCTCTCTGAGGATCTGCCCAGAAAAATATCCACAAACATGCCACCTTCTCCAGTTAATTTCAGGAGATTCACCCACAGTTAAATCCTGATCCCCTCACTACCCTGTAAACCCAGACTCAGCAAAACCATTTCTGGAAGTTTATTCTACAGAATCCACACCCAAGTGGGAAATGATTTATTTATCAAACTGAAGCAGTGTTAGTAGGAGGAAAACCTTGACAACCTCACAGTGGGGGAAACAGCTAAACATAAAGTATACAGTTATGCTTTGCTTAATAACATTTTGGTCAGTGATGGACCACATAGAAGATGGTATCCCTGACAAGCCATACCACGTAGCTTAGGTGTAACAGGGTATACCATTTATACCATTTTATGATGTTTGCACAACATGAAATCACTTAATGATTCGTTTCGCAGAATATCCCCATCATTAAGTGGCATATGACTGTATATTTATACAGTGGAATACTACACAGCCATAAAAATGGATCAGGCTGTTCTTCATGTTTCACTATGGCAAGATCTATGGGATATATACTAATGTGGTAAAAGTAAACTGCAGAGTAATGGTTATTACTTCTTCCTTTAGTCCAGGGCTCAGCAAACAGTTTCTTAAAAGACCAGATAAGAATTTTCAGCCATAGAGTCTCAGTTGCAACCACTCAACTCTGCCTGAAAGTAGCTAAAGACAATAAACTAATGAATGAGTGTGGCCATTTGTCTATAAACTTATTTACAAAAGCAAGCAATGGGCCAGATTTGGTCTACAGCTTAGAGTTTGTTCACCCCTGCGTTAGTGTATAAAAAGGACAAGAAAAGAATAAAGAGTTATGTTTGCCTAAAGAAAATGTGGAAAGATAACAGAAATCTGGTAGCAGATACATATGACCTATATGTGTCTGAGAACTAGGAAGCCAGGGCACCAGATATGGGAGGGGGATTTTCAGTTTACCTTTTTGGAGTCAAGCAAAAGGATGATATTTTCAAAATTTAAGCTACATGATAATCTTATCCTGGAGTATTCTAGTATTCTAGGCTATCCCAGGACTTTCATTTTGGGAGATGGCATAATCACTGCTGGGAAAGGGCACGTTAAGGACCCAGACTTGGAGTTAGAATCCCAGTCTGCAACCCATCAGCTGTGGGACCTCAATCACATCGCCCCTCCTCTCTGTGCTTCCAATTCTCCATCTAGAAAACAGAGGTGAAAACTGTGTTTACTGCATAGAGCTGTTAGAAAGATTAAATAAGCTAATTCTGGCCCTGGTTGAACATTAACTCAGCATTATTTCTCGATAGCTTCATGATCTTGTACTACCAGTGACTTCAGCTCTCTGTGCCTGCACTTCCTTGTTTGTGCAACAGAGATGATAACAGCTCTACTTCATTGAGTTGTCACGAGGAGTAAATAAATGAGTTCTAATGTATGAGGCAGTAATAACAGAGCTGTGTGTGGGTTGCATATAAGGGTGAACATGACTGTGAGCTATTGGTTTTTTTGTATGTGGTTTTTTTTTTTTTTATTCCTGTGCACTATTGTTGATGCTTGTGAAACTCTCAGTACCATGTGGCTCTCAAAGCCAAAAATATTTATATCTGGCCCTTTAAAGAGAAAGTTCAAGGACTCTATGCTAAAATGGTCCTCTGTCTTTTTTGTTTCCCTTGCCATTGACTTTTTGGAGAAACTAGGTCTTTGTTCTATGGACTGTCTTCCATTTAAGTTTGGCTCTTTGTTCCCTTGTGGTGTCATGTAACCTGCTCCTCTGTCCCCTTTGGTTTCTGGGAATCCAGCCTGGTATGCTGTGGAGTCAGCTCATATGGTCAGACCCTGGGCCATCAATTTGCCTTGAACTGGTGAAATCAGCCATGACCCAGCCCTGGACTGGGATTCTTGCCCATACCTTCTTGCAGGGAACATCTAGTAACTGGGAGTGAGGGGGCTCCTACTAGGTCATTAAATTTAAAATATTGGAGTACAAAGTAGAAGATAAAATTTGATCCCAATTTTATAGGAAAAAGACCAGATGCACACACATACTCCTTAAAATCCAACCCTAACCATTGTGTATTTATTTTAAAAACACTGGAAAGCTAAATATCAAAAACCAGTAATAATTATTTTTGGGTGATAAGATTACATATATTTCTTATCTGTCTTGATATTTTTCAGGATGTAGTATCTAGCTTCTGCAGTAAATTTCCAGTGAATATTTATAATCAGGAAAAAAAGTTAAAAAAAAAACCACCAGAGAAGGTATGCCAGACTTTCCCCAGAAGACAATATAGTGACATTGATGATGACGGCTTATAGTAGATCTAATTCAGGCTTTGCCTCTGTCATTCATTCATTGAATTGTAAGCAAATAGTAACTGAGCACCATCTCTTTGCCAAGCACCAGGCTGGAGAAGTAGTGGACAAGTGTAGGGGTAGGATGGGCCACTGAGCAGGTTTCCTATGATCGGAGCAGACCAGGTAAAGGAGAGTCTTGGAGCCCTCGGTGGCTTTCTCATGCATTGCAGCAACCAGGCACACGGCAGGCAGGGGTGCCAGGGGGCCAGGAGGCCTGCAGGCCTCCTAGCTTTCCCCCCCCCCCCCCAACCAAGTCTTCACTCTGGGCTTCTCTCTCCTGCCTCTCCTGCTCCCGGTTCTCTTGCTGCTGCTTCTCTTCTGCTTCTCTTGATGGCTGCCTCAGTACTCCTCCCATGGCCCACAGAAGTAAACAAGACAGTTTGCAACGATGTAACAACTGCAGGTGCCCCATCTGGCAGGGCAAACCTAATGGTCAGAGGGCAGAAAAGCCTGAAAACCATTTACCCTACAACAAGGCGGACAGAAATCCTGGGATTCTAGTAGTCGGGATGGATAGTAAATAGATAACTACACACACTACTATTTAACTATTTATATTTTTATATTATAACATTTTACAGTCTGACAAGTGCTGGCATAGAGCCCTGTTTATGCTGTGCTATGGGTAATATGGTAGATGTTTATCTGGATTTCTCACCCACTTTAGTGGGGGTTACAGGTGAGGACCCATTAGGGGCAATTCAGGGACAGTTACCTGCAGGTAGAGCCTGAACCAACCTTTCAGAGGAATAGAAAGTACTATCATCTACCCTCTTACTTTCATGTCATTGGGCCACATTTTGTAGCCGAGGGGCCTCGGGCAGATCCCCAAAGTCTTTGCACCACTTTGGAAATGTGAAAAATGACATACAAATTATGATGGCCTGAGAATATTCAAAGCCACTTTGTGTCCCCCATCCTGAGGTATCAACCAACCTGTCCTCCCTCCTGAGGCCCAAGGTGGTATAGCTGGATTATTCACGGAATGATTATTTCAGCCAGGCAGCTGGGTTTGAATCCCAGCTGTGCCACCAGTTACTTGTGTGAATTTAGATGAGTGACTTGCCCTCTCTGTGCAGCACCAATTGACAAAAACCAGTCATCCACGGGCACCCCAGTGCTTGCTGGACACCAGGACACCCCATAGATGCTAGTACCTGGAGTCTTGCAGCCACTGCCTTGTTAACTAGAGATTTTTAACAGTAGCCATACCAGGCTGCTTCTGCAGCTCTTTATCATCATCAATATTATTGTTCCCACTGCACAGATGAGCAAGCTGAGGTTGGAAAGACCAAAGTACTCAATCCAGGACCAGGCTTGAGACTCAGGTTTGGGTGGCACCACAGCCCAGGCTCTGTCTGTGGCGGGGGCTATCTTATGGGTGTCCCTTCTTGTGTCCTTTCAGGTTTTGAGTTCTTTGAGGCCAGTGCCAAGGAAAACATCAACGTGAAACAGGTCTTCGAGCGCCTGGTGGACATCATCTGTGAGAAGATGAATGAATCCTTGGAACCCAGCTCCAGCTTGGGCAGCAATGGGAAAGGCCCAGCCCTGGGGGACACTCCACCCCCCCAGCCAAGTGGCTGCAGCTGCTAGAAATGGTCCCTAACCCGCACCCACTCCCTACGGCCTCAGCAGGGACTGTGATGGAGCCATGAGCACAAGGGCTGTTTCTAAACTCAGGGCACTGCCGCCCTTGCCTCCCATCAGCTGCCCCTTACTCCTGCATGGCCTGTTCCCTCACCATGGCCACCAACAGTCCCTGACATAGGCCTCAGGCCCTGGGGACTCCACAGTGAAGGCAGGGACTGGGGACATTGACATGCCTGAACTTGCTGCTTTTCAGGGGTTTTAATGGCAGTGGTGTGGGCGGCATGGTCACCCCTGCCTGGTGGAGGGTATCCAGTGCCTTCTGCATTAGGACCATTGTCCAGGGCCATTCTGTTGTTGGGTATGTGTTGGACCTTGCTTGATGTTCACAGGCAAGATGGTTTGTTTTCTCCCTCATGTAGTGTGGGTTCTCAGAATTAATCTCTGGAGATATGGAAGGCAGCTCCTCTTTCTCAGGTCCCCCAATCTGTTCCCCAAGCCTGTCTGTGAACCTCTTTTAAGACCTCAGTGTGCTGAGGTGGGAGGTGATTTGGCCTCTGTAGACTCCTCCCTTCTGGCCTGCAGATCCTCCGCCTGTAAAAACAGTATTACAGCAGCTTTTCCCATTGTAATGGGATAGGGAGTCAGCCCCCCTCCGCCTTGCTTTCAGGGACCCCAAAAAGTGCCTTCCGAGCTTACCCAGAATTCTACATCACCCATCATCCATCACCCTTTTCACTGTTCTGGCTTATCCACTGAATTTCTGATCCAAAATTGAATTCTGGAACTACCAATTGGCTGTGTCAGATGGAGCAGAGAATCTCTCAACCGCTGGCATTCCTGCATGGGGCTTTTTACCAGTAGTTAACCTCAGAGCCATGAGCCTCCCGGCCAGGTTCCCCTCCTACCCCCACACCCCTGTTGGCTGGAAGTGTTTGGGGCTTTTTGACTGGTAGTGCTTTAAGCAATGCCTTTCCACATCTTACATCCTGCTAGAAAAGGAAATTGAGCAATGTTTAGAATCTGCCCTTGCTGGAGACTTTCCAAAGTGAGGACTTGGCTCCTCCCGCTTGAGGACCCTTGAACACCTGGTTTGTTTCCTAAGTCATGTCATTAGTGAGCCCCAGTGATGTGACATTTTCTGCTAAGGTAGGCGTCACTCAAAGGAATGCTTTGTGCTTGGACCAGAGGGATGAGGAAGCAGAATTGTATAACTGCTATTTCTTGCACATCAGCAGCCACAGCTTGGGATTGGCAGCTTGATGAAGGGATGGGCTGGGCTAAGTCCCCCTGGTTGGGGCACAGCACAGCTGGGGAACTCATGAGGCTAAAATCTCCAGCTGCTGAGGCTCCTGCTGGGAAGTTATGTGTAACTTGGGGATCTACATTGCAGACACTCCTTTGTCCCCTTTTCCCTGGCTCAGCAGCCCCACAAAGTCAAAACTGATGGCATAACACCATCTGCCTCAGAACACCAACAGACGTGCCAGTTGACCAACACTGTAGCCTTAAACCTCTTCCTTCTCAGGTTAGGTTCAAGTTTAAGTTTAATATTACTCTAGATTAAATTTCTTCCTAAAAGATCCTATTCGCCTCATACCAAGGACTAGCTATCCGTAGAGCTTGAAAGTGAGGATATCTTTGTATGCCAACAAATTAGATTTCTCACTGTGAAGTGAGTAAGTTGCTGAAAACATAAAGTGAGTATCTGAATGTTTCAGGTGGAAGTCAAGTATTCTAGTTTTAATATAAAAGTGAAATTAAAGCAGCTAAAAAGTGTATGCACCACAGTCTAGCGGGAGTCTAATGTCTAGTGCATTTTCCTTAAGCTGCTGCCAGGAAGATGTGGTGGAACAGGGTCGTTATATGAGGGACAAACTGACTTGGCACCACCTATATGATAAAATACAGCTTTGGCTGCTTCATGTACCTGACTTGGCCTAAGCTTCCTGTTTACACATGATTTTTTAACAGTTTGGTTTCAAGTAGCAACTGAGACAACTGCCTCTGGGAATAAAGTAGGTTAACTTTTTTTGTTGTAAAAATAGTACAAGTTTTTATTTTATGATGTTTGGGGGCAATGTTTGACTCCTGATGGGCTTTAGGAAGCTGAAACTGATGTCTTCAAAGATCACTGTGGAGATAGAAGTTTGTTAAGTTTACAAACAACAATTAAACCAAAGGCTGTGTGACTTCCCACCTCCCCGGAGACTAAGGCTGTGGCAGCCCTTGAGGTGGTTCTGCACCAGTGCCATCCCTTCTTACCATTCACTTTTAGCAATTTGTCTTTCTAAAGGCAGTTTCAGTGATTTACATGTCTGGTTAAGTGTTCTGCTTTTTTTTCTTTCTTCTTTTGGCTTCTCCAGGCATAATTTTCTTGTGTCTTTCTCTCCTCATTAAAAAAATATGGGGTAAAGTTTGTTCTCAGTGTCAAGCACTAGTTCCACTGGCTGACTTCTCCCTGATGATCCTGAAACACTATGGTGAGAGCTTTTGACCTGGTCATTTGTATCCTGGGTGTGGTTCTGTGTAAGTGATTCTTTGATGTCCATTTAGAAAAACATGCACTTTTCTCCACAAGGAAAATTAAATTAAAGCCATTATGCCCAAATGTGGTGACTTATTTCCATTAGTGAAATGTTTTCAGGAAGAGATGGGCTGATTCACAGCCAAATAGATGGTTGATTGAGGGCCATGCAGCAGAACCTGGATCAGGCCATGGAAGCTCTGCTCTGGGGCTGCCTCAAACCAAGCCACATAGTCACTGTCTTGCTTCTGGAAAATTCCCCAATTAATCCTAGTGAGGTCTGACTTACCCTCAGCATCCAGAGGATACCTGTGAGCACTTGAGTTGAGTCAAATCCCTCCATTGTTCAAACCTTCCATGGTTCCCACTTTACCTGGGGTAAAATCCAAAGTCTTTACCTGCTCACTCCGACCCGTCACCTCCCTACCCTCAACTCTTCCCACTTTCCCTGCTCCAGTCACATTGGCCTCCTTGACTCTATTTAGGTATGCTAGACCCCTGCCTGAGGGCTTTTGCACTGGCTATTCCCTCAGCCTGCAAGGCTCTCAACCTAGGTAATATGACTTCCCTCACCTCCTCTTTCAAGGCAATCTCACCTCATTGACCCCCGTTTAGTGCCACAACCCCTCAGTATTTCTGATGTCGCTTTTCCTATGCTCCCCACAGCCCCTAGAATCTAAAATACTATTTAATTTATTGATATAACTTAAATAAGTGTCCCTTTCACTAAACAGTCATGGCAGGGCAACACTGAGGAATGAATTGTGTGTACTCCCCTAAGTGCGATGGCATTGTCCATGGAGACAACCATTGTATCTGTGTTCTGTCATTGATCTAAATGTCATTAAGTAATGCATAACGAATATCTCAAATGCAGGGATTTAAATTTTTTTTTTAAATTATCTTACCCAGGGTCCTCTCTGTGACATAACAGAAACGAAATATTTGGTCTTTGGTTTCTGGCACACAGCTCCTAAAACCCTTGGGTCATCCTAGTGATGTGTCTTTTGCATGCTAAAGAGGACTTGTGGGTGGGGATTTCTGTATAGTTTTAAAATGGGAACCAGAAAGACCAAGGCTGGATTACATGATTGGAACTTTCTGTCCCATCCATTCTCCACATTTAGGGAGAGGGGCTAGAGATTGAGTTAATCACCAGTGGTCAGTGGTTTTATTAAGCATATCTACCTATGAAAACCTCTGTAAAAAACTCCTGAACAACAGGGTTAAGTGTTCAGTTGGTGAGCACATAAAGGTGCTGGAGGCCATGAGACAGCATGGAAGCTCTGTGCCCTTCCTCATGCTTTGCCCTGTGCATTTCTTCCACTGGCTGTTCCTGAGTTGTAGCCTTTCTTTTTAAATGATAGGATTCATGAAATTCATGTCATCCTTGCACAAAGAGCCATGCTAACCTGTTCTGTACTATTGCTTTTTTTGAGTTATCAATAATTATCAAACCTGAAAGGGGGGTATAGGGTCCCCCGACTTTGTAGCTCAGTCATACATAAGTGTGGGTCACTTGGGAACCCAGTATTTCCAACAAACATCTGAAATGCAGACATTATTGTGGGATTGAGCCCTTAAACCTGTGGTGTCTGTTGCAAAATCTGGGATGCGTCAGAGTAGAATTGTAGGACACTTGTTTAGTGCCTGCAGAGAATTAGTTGGTGTGGAGAAAACCCCCCACATTTGGTGTCAGAAGTGTTTTATATAAAAACAGTTCAACAGGAGCTCCACAGATGTTTGTTGAATGAATGCACTAACTGCAGAGTGCTAGACTGTGTTATATCCAGGTATTACATACTGCCCCAGTATTCTCAACCTTCCTCTTTGAGGTGGCTTCTTCTGAACCAGACAATCTTTGGTAAAAGCTCCTCTCTCCTGGTCGTATATTCTAAGTTCCCAAACCTAGCCTCTCAGTTTGGGTCCCACTTCCATGCCTAAAACAACAACCATTAGATACACAAAACATTTTGATTGACCAGCAGGGATTACATGGCCGCCCCTCCTTAATTGATGGAAATCTTAGAGGTGGGCTGGTTTCAAAGAAAACCTAGGGTGTTCTTGTCAAAAGTGGGAGATGTGGTCTCCCTGTGGTGTAAGGGTTTAGGACACAACCTATGAAGCTGTCCGCAGCCACTGCGGCGTGAGTTTGATCTCTGGCCAGGCAGCTACCCACGTGGCTCAGGAGACTTCTCCTGACTCAGCTGCTGCTCCCCTCAGCATGTATTTAGTCGATCTGCCTGTTCTGTTCCCCACTCTGTCTTTGGTGAATCCTCTCACCCCCGCCCCCGCCACTTCTGACCTGTAACCCAGTTCTTGTATGCATAAATAAATCTTTTTTTTTAAAAAAAAGTGGGAGATGATTGCAGTGACAGCAAATATGATATGCCCATTTTCTCCTCTTCAAAAAGCCATCCCCCAACCTCCCCTGCAAAGAAAGAGGAAGAATTGATGAGGCACTGTTTCCGCAATCATCAACAAAAGAATTGATTCAGGCAGCAGTGGTCATTGATCAAGTCCTTGGTTTACTGATTCTCAGACATAACCATCAGTTAGAATCACCTGGATGTGTGTAAAAAGTATCCATGCCCTGGACACAGACCAGTACAATTCAATCAGAAGATGGAGAGATGGGATCCAGATTTAGGTTATTTTGTTAACACTTCTCCACAGGCAGGGCTGAGAAGAGTGAGTTACAGGAAATACAGGGGAGAGAGGAACAAGGTAGAGTTACCATAGAAAAGCAAAAAGCAAATCCAGAAGGTGGTGTAAAAGTGAGTAAGGCCTGGGGATGCATGGAGACTATCATTAATAATGCTATGTTGCATATTTGAAAGCTGCTGAGAGAGTAGATTTTAAAAATTCTCATTGGGGCCTCTCTGGTGGCGCAAGGGGTTAAGCTTCAGCACTGTGAAGCAGTCTGCAGCCACTGCAACATGAGTTCAACCCCCAGCCATGGAGCTACCCACATGGCGCAGCAGACCTCCCCTGACTTGCCCGCTGCGTCTCTCAGCAGTGTATTTCAGTAAACCCACCTATTCTGTTCCCCACACTGTCTCTGGTGAATCCTTTAACCCCCTGCACCTCTGGCTAGTACCCCAGTTCTCGTACACATAAAAAAATAAATCTTTAAAAAAAAGTTCTCATGACACACACACAAAACTTTTGTATCTATGTATGCTGACAAATATTAACTGTACTCACTATGATGACCATTTTGCAGTATGTGCAAATATTGAAGCAGTGTGCTGTACATCTGAAACTAATATGATATTATGAGCCAATTATAGCTTTAAAAAAAAACAAAGAAATGAAACATAAGCATTTTTGAGCCAATAGGAAAAATTCAGTGATGGCCTGGGTATTGGGTGATGCCAAGGAAATATCTATTAATTGCCTTATGTGTTGGCTCAGGTTGTTCAGGTTGCTGTAACTGAATGTCATAGGCTGGGAAGTTTATAAACATTTATTTCTCACAGCTCTGGAGGTTGGAAAGTCCAAGATCAAGGCATCAGTAGATTCAGTGTCCAGTGACAACCGTTTCCTGGTTCATAGATGGCCATCTATTTGCCACATCCTCATATGGCAGAAGGGATGAGGGAACTCTCTGGGGTCTGTCTTTTTTAAGATACTAATTCCACTCATGAGGGCTCCACCCTATAACCTGATCACCTCTCGAAGGCCCCCTGTCCTGAGTCCATCACCATGGGGGTTTCAACATGTGCATGGGGTTGGGAGAAGGAGGGGGAGATACACAGTGAGTCAGGTGTGCTAATGGCATTAGGGTTAGGGACACAAATGTGTACATTTTTATTTTTTTAAAGATTGATTTATTTATGCCTACAAGAACTGTGATACAGGCCACAGGTGTGGATGGTGAGAGGATTCACCAGAGACAGAGGTGAGAACAGAACAGGCAGACTGACTGAAATACACTGCTGAGGGGAGCAGTGGGCGAGCCAGGAGAGGTCTGCTGCGCCACGTGGATTGCTCCCTGGCTGGCTGGGGGGATCGAACGCGTGTTGCAGTGGCTGTGGACTGCCTCATAGGTTGAGTCCCTTGAGCCACCAGGGAGGCCCCCCAAATGTGTACATGTTTAGATGTGTAAAATGAGGTGAATGGGGGGAAGAATGACATTGTGATTACTTTTGAAGTCCTTCATCAAAGGGAAAAAAGGGATCATAAAATAATATGTCAAACTCTTGGTGAGTGTAAACATTTTAGATTTTTTTTCACAAAATAATTTACAAAACAAACAGTGGCATGACAGCAAAGACTGGGTCATTCCATTTAGGTCCTTAGAACTAAAATCATCACCAGCTGATATGGAAATTAAAATAAAAAAGGAAGAAAAACCAGTCAGTATGATAGGGGTTTCTGAATCTTTTATTATCAATAAATCTCCCTCCCCAAATCAGTGAATGCCACAGAGAAATCAAAACAAGACCATGTCCTCAGCAGCCAGGTGGGCTTAGGTGTTTGTCCTCCAGAGATCTGTCATCTTAACTTGACAAACAGCAGCAAGGTGGTGAAGGTTCCCAACAGCTAAAATGGGAGAAGAAAGAAGCACTGAACCAACTCGAGAGACCTCCATACCCAAATCAAATCAAACAGGGGGGTAGCATCCTGTTCCAGAAAGGTGAAGGCAGGGTTTTAAAGATGGCTGAAGATTCCTCAGGGTCAAGTTGGAACCAATTTGACAGTCAACATGGTTGATCTCAGCGGTAGGTAGAAGGTGAAGGATTTTCATGGTGCTTGCCAGCTCTTCTCCTTTTGCTTCTTGTCTCTACCCTCCTGCCTGCACCTGAGTTCTGTAGACTGTTTCCCAGAATCCCCTGCCCCCTCACTTCCTGTTAGGTTAGGACAGTAGGAAGCACCAGCAGGAGAGTGGGGCAGGAGGAAAGTTTGTACTATTTCTTTCTCACTCCCTATTTTCTTCTGCCCATAATGATCTCTCCATGACCATGTCTGTGGACAAATGGCCCCTCCTCCTTGGCTCTTGCTTTGCTACCCCTATCAGGCCTAGGGGAATAGCCTCCTCATTTTCTTAACCCTGTCCACTCACCTGTAAGGAGACCCCTGGGAGCTTCTTAAATGGACAACTTGGGGGATGATTTTCTATAATCCCACTGCTGCAACACCTTTGGTGAAGACAGTGTGGTACACTTTGCTAACACATTCAAAAGTTTACATTAGTACAATGGAAAAATATGCCCATTTTTAAAATACAATCAGGGCCTCCCTGGTGGTGCAGGGATTAAAGACAGGGCTATCAAGCTATCACCAGCTTCTACAGCGCAAATTCCATCCCCACTCGGTTAGGGAGCAACACACATGGCACGGCAGACATCTCCTGTCCCACCCGCTGCTCCCCCTGCACCTCTGGCTTATACCCCAGTTCTTGTATGCGTAAATAAATCAATCTTAAAAAAAAAAATCAGACCGATGAGATGAATCCATGACTCATCTTGTGGTGATCTACAGAAAGTTACTACTACATATTAAAAATCAACTGGAGGGAAGCACATAAGGAAAACTTAGGGGCCCAGAGGAATAGAAAATTTTTTTAAATCCCAGTGTGGTTTTTTTTTTAAGATTTATTTATTTATGCATGGAAGAACTCGTTCTGCAGAGGCTTCGTAGTGCTGTGCTTAACCCTCTGCGCCACTAGGGAGAACTAACTGTCTTGTTTCTTTGACAATATTTTATCTATCTATCTATCTATCTATCTATCTATCTATCTATCTATCTATCTATCTATTTATTTATTGATACATGCACTGGGTACAGTCAGAAGCGCAGGAGGGTGAGAGAATTCACCAGAGCCAGAGCGGGGAGCAGAACAGGCAGAAGGATCGAAGTACACTGCTGAGGGGAACAGCAGGTGGCAGGAGAGATCTGCACGCCATGTGGGACCCTCTCCGGTGGCCTGGGATCGCACAGGCGCTGCAGAGGCTGCGGGCAGCCTTGCATCCCAGCGCTCAACCACTGCGCCACCGCCACCGGGGGAGGCCCTATTTTATTTATTTTTTAAAATTTATTTATTTATGAATACAAGAGCTGGGGTACAGGCCAGAGATGCAGAGAGTGAGAGGATTCACCAGAGACAGAGTGGGGAACAGAACAGGCAGATTAACTGAAGTACACTGCTGAGGGGAGCAGCGGGTAAATCAGGAGAGGTCTGCTGTGCCATGTGGGTTGCTCCCTGGCTGGCCTGGGATCGAACTCATCCTGCAGAGGCTGTGGATTGCTTCACATTGCTGTGCTTTTAACTCCTTGCACCATCAGGGAGGCCCCGACAATATTTTAAAGTTATTTTCTTAGTGATTGTCCTGGAGGTTACAATACATCTAAACCTTGTGAAACCTAGTTTGGATTAATATTATATTAATTTTAGGAGCATACTAAGACTTTGTTCCTATATAACTGTCTCTACACCTTCCTTTGTGCTGTTATTGTCATGCGAATTACATCTTAATATAAGTCTATCAACAAGATATATATAGTTTTGCCTTAGGCAGTTATCTTTTAAATGAGGTAGGAGCAGAAAAGTTTTAATAAAAATTATTTTTATACTGCAGTTCCCTGAGGAAACTTCTTTTGTTCAATGTCATTTTATTGTAACATTGATGAGAAAAAAACGATCTTGGCTGAAGCTGAAAAAACAATGTTATTCATGGACCTGTTTTTGTTATCTGTTACTTCACTCAAAGTCACAATTTCTAACAGTCTATTATTGATGTTGTGAGGACTTACTGCACTGTCTTAACTTATGTATGTAGTTATCTTTTGCAGTGCTTTTTATTTCTTCATGTGTATTCAAGGTGATGTCATTTTTAATTCCAAGACAAGTTAGGGTTAAGTAGACAGCTTCAGGGACAGTATAGGCAGGAACTTCAGGAGAGTTATACAGGCTTCTGAGATAAGGACAATAAATTCTAAGAAGTGCTAACCAAAATAGACACCAGAGATGAGGTAAAAGAAGTCCAGGAGGACTAAACAAAGACAGTAAAACTTGAAAGAATAAGACCTTGGACAGGGGAGGTAAAACTCTAAGAGCTGAGAAAATGGGCACATCTGCCCAGACAAGTATGGCCACTAGGAGAAAGAGCCCATCACAAAATAAAATGAGGAGATTTTAAAATAGAGGGAAACAAAGGTTTAAGTACCCGTAGACATGAGCCCACAATGGCTTCCTTGTCCCTCCCAAGTACAGCATACTTGGGAGTCCTTACTTTCTTCCTTTAAATAAACTTTACTTTCTTAACAAAATTTGTCTCTTTCTGTTTATTTAATCTAAAACATCTGCAAATCCTTTTTACGGCTTCGTGAGACTCCAACCCGCAGTGGTCCAGTGGCTGTATCAGCGCTACCACTGCAGCCTGGGATCTGGTCCTGGCTGGGAGACTAGGCCTGAAAACCTGAAATTACGGAATCAGTTTGTTCTTTCGTTGGAATCTGAAGGATTCCCTTTAGTATTTCTAGTAGGCCTTATGTGTCTGCTCATGATTAATTATCTTGATATTTGTTTATCTGGGAGTGTCATAATTTCTTCTTAGTTTGTGTAAGAACTTTCTGGGTATAGAATTCTTAGCTGGTAGGTGTTTCTTGCAGTCTCTGAATATGTCATCCAACTGCTTTTAGTCTTCAAGGTTTCTGAAGAGAGATCAGCTATTATTCTTATCAAGGATGCCTTGTTCTTGGTAAGTCTTTTTATTTAGCTTTATTTTAATGAGAATATGCACCGGAACAAGCATAGTATTTTCTTTTCAATAAATGGTGCTGGGAAAACTAGACCACTACATGCAAAAAAAATGAAACTGGACCACTACCTCTCACCATGCACAAAGACCAACTCAAAATGGATGACCTGAAGGTAAGACCTGAAACCATACAATATATAGAAGAAAACACAGGCAAAACACTCCATGACATACATCTCAGAGACACCGTTAAAGACTCATCCCCCAAAGCAAAGAAGATGAAGGAAAAGATAAACAGCTAGGATTACATCAAACTGAAAAACTTCTGTATAGCAAAGGAGACAGTAACCAAGACAAAGAGATAACCCACAGATTGGGAGAAAATATTTGCATTATACACACCTGATAAGGGTCTTATATCAAAGATCTATATAAAACTCGCACAACTCAACAAAAACAAAATAAAGAATCCAGTAAAAAAGCTAAAAAGACACTTCTCCAAAGAGGAAATTCAGATGTCCAACAGGCACATGAAAAAATGCTCTACATCACTTATAATCAGGGAAATGCAAATCAAAATCACAATGAGATACTATGTCACACCAGTAAGAATGGCCCACATTGAAAAAACTAACAACAACAAATGCTGGCAAGGATGTAGAGAAAAATGAACCCTTTTACATTGCTGATGAGAATGCAAACTAGTTCAACTACTATGGAAAGTCATGTGGAAGAGTCTCAAATTACTAAAAATGGCACTACCATATGACCCAGCAATTCCACTCCTAGGAATCTACCCAAAGAACACAAAAATATTAATTTGAAAGGAAACCTACACTATGTTTACTGAAGCACTATTTATAATAGCTAAGACATGAAAACAATCTAAATGCCCAAAACAGATGACTGGATCAAGAAGATGTGGTACATATACACAATGGGGTACTACTCAGCAATCAAAAAAGATAAACTCATGCCATTTGCAGCAACATGGATAGAGCTGGAAGGGATTATGCTCAGTGAAATAAGTCAGAAGGGACCCACTTGGTAGTGCAAGGGGTTAAGTCTCAGCACTATGAAGCTATTGGCAGCCACTGCAACCTCAGTTTGAACCCCAACCAGGGAGCTAACCCACATGGCTCAGCAGACCCCTCCTGACTTGCCCACTGCTCCTCTCAGCAGTATATTTCAGTAGATCCATCTGTTCTCCTCCCCACTCTGACTCTGGTGAATCCTCTCACCCCCCACACCTCTGGCCTACACCCCAGTTCTTATATGCATAAATAGATAAATCTTTTTTAAAAAGAAGTCAAAAGGAAAAAGAAAAAGATTGAATGATACTGCTCATAGGAGGAATATAGGGAAACCAAACATAGGGTCAAAAAAAAAAAAAAAGACAAAACTTGTAGGCAACTACAGATCTGAGATATAAAGCGGGGGAGAAAAATGGATCAAAACAGGGGAGTGAAGAGCACAAGGGACCACGGTGATGTTTCATAAGTGATGTGGTGGTGGGATATTTACGAGAACTACACCTGAGGGATAAATAAAAAACATGAACAGCAATGTAAAAAAATTTTTTAAAAGAAAAAAATGTGTTGTTTTAATGGGTCTCAAAATTTTGTGACAGGTTTTTGAACAAGTTTTTTCCATTAAAAAGTACTGATTTTGGGTGCTGGGAAAACTGGGTCGCTACATGCAAAAGAATGAAGCTTGACCACTACCTCACACCATACACAAAAACCAACTCAAAATGGATTAAAGAGCTAGACATAAGACCTGAAACCATAAAATACATAGAAGGAAATATAGGCGAAACACTACATGATATGTACGTCAAAGACATCTTTACAGACACATCACCCAAAGCAGTGATAGTGAAGGCAAAGATAAACAGCTGGGACTACATCAAATTAAAGAGCTTCTGCACAGCAAAAGAGACAATAACCAAAACAAAGAGAAACCCCACCGACTGGGAGAACATTTTTGCACACAACATTAACGATAAAGGACTGATCACAAAAATCTGCAAAGAGCTGATGAGACTCAACAACAACAAAGAAAATAATCAAGTCAAAAAATGGGCAGAAGAGCTAAAAAGAAACTTCTCCAAAGAGGAAATGCAAATGGCCAACAGGCATATGAAAAAATGTTCAACATCACTTGTAATCAGAGAAATGCAAATCAAATCTGCAATAAGATACCATCTTACACCAGTGAGAATGGCACATATTAAAAAAACTAGCAACAACAAATGTTGGCGAGGTTGTGGAGCAAAAGGAACTCTTCTGCACTGCTGGTGGGAGTGCAAACTGGTCCAACTACTATGGAGAGCTGTGTGGAGATTTCTGGACCTACTAAACATAGAGCTTCCATATGATCCAGCAATTCCACTCCTAGGTATTTACCCAAAGGATACAGAAACATCAATTCCAAAGAGCACCTGCACCCCTATAGCAGCACTGTTTACAATAGCTAAGCTTTGGAAACAACCCAAATGCCCAAAAATAGATGACTGGATCAAGAAGATGTGGTACATATACACCATGGAATATTACTCAGCATTCAAAAAAGATAAACACATGCAATTTGCAGCAACATGGATGGAGCTGGAAGGGATCATGCTCAGCGAAATAAGCCAGAAAGAAAAAGAAAAATACTGGATGGTCTCACTCATAGCAGGAATCTAGAAAACTTAAATAAGGGACCAGGAAAAAGAACAACTGTAAGAGAGAAAATATCAAAATCAACAAACAACTATGAACCAGAGACACTCTATGGGGGGTAGGAGGCAGGGAAAGGAGGGATTGGAGTCAAAATAAGGGGGTTGTAATTGTATGGGGAATATAAAAATAAAATTTAAATTTAAAAAAGTACTGATTTTGAAAACTATTAACTTGAATCTCTCTCTCTCTCTCTCACACACACAAACACACACACACACACCACAATATAGTCTGCTTTCCTTCCGAAGATTCTATTGTCATCATTAGGCATCCTTTTTTTTTTTTTTTAAAGATTTATTTATTTATGTATACAAGCACTGGGTACAGTCAGAAGCGCAGGAGGGTGAGAGAATTCACCAGAGCCAGAGCGGGGAGCAGAGCAGGCAGAAGGACCGAAGTACACTGCTGAGGGGAGCAGCGGGCGGCAGGGGAGGTCTGCACGCCATGTGGGACCCTCCTCTGGTGGCCGGGGAGCAGCCGGGGATCGAACCAGCGCTGAGGAGGCTTCAGGCAGCTTCGCAACCCAGCGCTCAACCGCCGCGCCACCAGGGAGGCCCCGCTTCTGCCCATTTTTTGACTGGATTATTTTCTTTGTTTTTGTTGAATATCATCAGTTCTTTGTAGATTGTTGTTATCAGTCCTTTATCGTTAGTGTTGTGTGCAAAAATGTTCTCCCAGTCGGTGGGGTTTCTCTTTGTTTTGGTTATTGTCTCTTTTGCTGTGCAGAAGCTCTTTAATTTGATGTAGTCTCAGCTGTTTATCTTTGCCTTCACTATCACTGCTTTGGGTGATGTGTCTGTAAAGATGTCTTTGAGGTGCAAATCCCGTAGTGTTTCGCCTATATTTCCTTCTATGTATTTTATGGTTTCAGGTCTTTTTTTTTTTTTTTTTTTGCGGGACCCTCGCCAGTGGCAGGTGAACGAACCAGCACTGCAGAGGCTGCGGGCAGCCTCGCAGCCCAGTGCTCAACTGCTGTGCCACCCGGGGAGGCCCTGGTTTCAGGTATTATGTCTAGTTCTTTGATGCATTTTGAGTTGGTTTTTGTGCATGGTGTGAGGTAGTAGTCAAGTTTTATTCTTTTGCATGTAGTGGCCCAGTTTTCCCAGCACAATTTATTGAACAAACTTTCTTTGCTCCAGTGCATATTCTTTGCTCCTTTGTCAAAGATAAGTTGACCATAAAATTTTGGGTTTTCTATTCGGTTTCATTGGTCTGTGAGTCTGTTCTTGTTCTAATACCATGCAGTTTTGATTATTATGGCTTTGTAGTATAGTTTGAAATCTGGGCGAATGATGCCTCCATTCCCTTTTTTTTTTTTTTTTCCCCAGGACATTAGGCAGTCTTATACTATTAAACTAAAGTGGCAAGTTAAGCCTGGCTCTGCACTGATATGGAATTTTCACACAGCTCACATTGCTGGCAAGTTTGTTCAACTGAAGGAGAAGATGGATCAGAGAAGCAGAACATTTCAGAAACTGTTCTTCTATTACTGATTAAGAATGGGGTAACAGGTATCAGGAATAATATTCATTTAGCTTTCTGAGGTTTCTGGGAAGATTGCTGACCTTTCCAGCTCCAACTGTCTTTTGTCCACTGCTTTGATGACACCCACAGCATGACATCCGCCTCTGTCTCATGTCATGAATAGCAAGATGGTCCAAAGGAGAATAGTCAGAGCTGTCAACACACATGGGCTTGTCAGGAAATAGACATTAATGACAGCATCACCAGATTCCAATCATTTGGGTCCATCTTTCAGCTTTTTTATTTTTCAGAACAATGATCCAGCTTCTTCTTCAGTTCAGCAAACTTGCCAGCATTCTGAGCTGTGTGAATTCCATGTCAGTGCACAGCCACCAGATTTGGCCTGCATGGTTCACAATAATCACCTGAGCCATGAAGTCAGCTGCTTCCATTGGGTCATTCTTGCTCTCACCACTCACATTATCACAACAAATATCTTTGACAGACATATTCTTGACACTAAACACATTTAATTCTCCAAGAAGAGCTTTGCTCAAAGCTTCATGGTGCATTTCAACAGACTTTACTTCAGTTGTACCATTGACTGGGAAAGGTTTGGGAACATCAGGTTTGGGAACAGCAATTTCAACTCAGCTCACAGTGCCAGTACCAATATCACTAGTTTTATGAACATCATGGAGGGACTGGTGCAAGGGCTTATCAGTTAGATGAGTTGGTGGAGGATGCAATCTAGAACCATAAGCAGTGTGGCTCCAGTGGCATTTTTTCTGCTTTTCTCTTTCCCTCCTTCTGTTCTGGAATCCAATATGAATATGTTTGTATGCTTCAAAGGTCTCTCTTGTTTTATTTTCCGTTATTTTTCTTTCTGTTCTTCAACTGAACAAACTTAATTGATTAATCTTCAAGTTCACTGATTCTTTCTCCTGGCATTTCAAATTAGCTGTTGAGCTGCTCTACTGATTTTTCCATTTTATTTTTTGTATATTCAATTCAACATTTTCTGTTTGCTTCTTTTTGAAAAATTCTTTTTATCTCTATCAGTCTTCTCAGATTTATCATCATTCTCATACTTTCCTTTTGTTCTTTAGATGTAGTCTCTTTTAGTTCTTTGACTATATTTACAATAGCTGATTTAAAGTTTTGTCCAGTAAATTCATAATCCAGGGTCCTTCAAGGATAGTTTCTGTTGATTTCCCACCACACACACACACACACACACACACATGTATTGGTCACATTTTTTGTTTCTTTGCCTGCTTCATAATTTTTTTGTTGTTGAAAGCTGGACATTTTATTTATTTATTTTTTAAATATTTATTTATTTATGCATACAAGAATTGGAGTACAGGCCAGAGGTGTGGTGGGGGACGGTAAAAGGATTCACCTGAGACAGAGTGGGGACCAGAACAGGCAGATTGACGGAAATACACTGCTGAGGGGAGCAGCGGGTGATTCAGGAGAGGTCTGCTGTGCCATGTGGGTAGCTGCCTGGCCAGGGATTGAACTCGTGCTGCAGTGGCTGCGGATTGCTTCATAGGCTGCGTCCTAACTCCTTGAGCCATCAGGGAGGCCAAAAGCTGGACATTTCATTGTTTTTGTTTTTTTTTTTAAAGATTTATTTATTTATTTATACAAGCACTGGGTAGTCAGAAGCGCAGGAGGGTGAGAGAATTCACCAGAGCCAGAGTGGGGAGCAGAACAGGCAAAAGGACCGAAGTACACTGCTGAGGGGAGCAGCGGGCGGCAGGAGAGGTCTGCACGCCATGTGGGACCCGCCTCTGGTGGCCGGGGAGCAGCCGGGGATCGAACCGGCGCCACAGAGGCTTCGGTCAGTCTTGCAACCCAGCACTCAACCGCTGCGCCACAGGGGAGGCCCAAAAGCTGGACATTTTAAATATATAATGTGGTAACTTTGAAAATCTTATCTCCCCTCTTCCTAACCCCAGGGTCTTTTTTTTTCCTCAAAGATTTCTTGATAAAGCTTTTTTTTTTTTTTTGCATAGAAGAACTTGGGTGTAGGCCAGAGGTATGGGGGGGAGGGTATGAGAGGATTCACCAGAGACATAGTGGGGAGCAGAACAGGTGGATTTACTTAAATACACTGCTGAGGGGAGCAGTGGACAAGATAGGAGAGGTCTGCTGTGCCACAGCTGTAGCAGTGGTAGTGCTGAGACTAACCCTTAGGCCACCAGGGAGGCCCCTTCCCAGGGTTCTTTATGCTATTGTTTATTTTTATCATCGCTTCTGATTATCATGACTATGGTGCTTCTGATTATCATGATTATCTGATTATCATGACTATGGTGCTAATTCTATAAGGTCTGTATTGTTTTTCCTATGTAATCACTGAAGACTCTGTTTCATTACTTCTCTGGTTTTTTTGGTTCATTCTTTTCTACCTGTGGCTGATCTCAACTAGACTCTAGGCAAAGATCCTCTCTTTGAATATGGCTCAAGGATGTACATAGTCTTTCCATAGCAGTGGTCTTTAAGCATCTTATGGGGTGATTTACGGAGAGCTTTTCACCTTTCAGCCCCTGCCTCCCTTTGACCCCTGCCTTGGGCAAGACCTCTCTAGAGCTGATGACAATGACTTCCAAGACTCAGTACATACTGATGGGTATGAACATTGTGTGACTGTCTGACATACTCTACCTCATGAATGATTCATAACAAATAATTAGGCAGTGAATTTTACAAATGAGGGAGACTGTGGTTCTGATTCTGACAGAGCTAGCAAGTAGCATTACTGAGACTGGAGTTCAGATCCTCAACACTGAACTCATCTCCCAGCAGAGAAATGTAGACAAGACTTATTTACCCTTGAAGAAAGCATATCTCTTGGGTAGTTCTCACTTGAATCAGGTATGAAGCCTCCCAGCACCCTTATACTTTTCCTCCCTTGTAAAGGAACTGTTAAAATGACCTGTCCTCTTCCTGGTTTTATAGTTCTTCTTAGCACATGATGATATATTTTCTACTTTTCCCATACAAGTATTAAAGACCTAGTATGTGAAAAATCCTGGGCGAGGTATTGTTATTATGGAGACAAAAAAAAGAAATAGTTCCAGTCTTCAAGGAGTTCACAGACAGGTGAGGAGATGCACTAAATAAATGTGCTGCTGGGTATGCTGAGTGGTCATCACATACATGGCCTAAGCCACCTGAAGGTCATACTAGAAGCTGTCTGGGAAGGCTTTCTGGAGGAGGCAACACCTGAGTGGAATCTGATGTCTTTGGTTCAAATACACTTGAATGTGCCTGAAATAGTATACATGCTGCACACGCAGGCACACACACACACACAGGTATTATTGCTTTAACTATGCCCTTTTGGTTCCTCAGTCTGGTTTACTTATAAGTGGAGCTCCTGTCACTGTTGGTAAGGTGACTCAACCACATATTTTGTGGCTCAGGTGTTTCTATCTTTCTTTATTTTTTTAAACCCTTTCTCCCACCTCACCCTCTTCAGCTCCGGTAACTTCAATTCATTTGTCAAGCTCCACTAGTTTATTTTTATTTTGCATTGTCAGTTCATCTGCTTGTTTCATTATATTACCCATGTATGTGAAATCACTTAATATTTGTCTTAATCATTCTGGTTGACTTCTTCTGACTTTGCATAATCCCCTCTAGCTCCATCCATGTTGCTGCAAATGGCAAAATGTGATCTTTCCCTATGGCTGAATAATATTCCATTGTGTGTGCACACATACTTTCTTCCTTTTTTTTTTTTAAAGATTTATTTATCTATTTATTTAATTTATACAAGCACTGGGTACAGTCAGAAGCGCAGGAGGGTGAGAGAATTCACCAGAGCCAGAGTGGGGAGCAGAGCAGGCAGAAGGACCGAAGTACACTGCTGAGGGGAGCAGCGGGCAGCAGGAGAGGTCTGCGCGCCATGTGGGACCCTCGCACAGCTGCTGGGGATTGAACCGGCGCTGCAGGGGCTGCAGGCAGCTTCGCAGCCCAGCGTTCAACCGCTGTGCCACCAGGGGAGCCCCTCTAATTTTAGCTTTTTAAGAAATTAGATCCAGACTGATTTCCAAAATGGCTGCACCAATTTTCATTCCCACCAATCATGCATAAGGGTTCATCTTCCTAGGCATCCTCACCAACACTTGTTGCTAAGAGTCTTTTTATTTATGCCATTCTTTTTCTTTTTTTTTTAAATTTTTTTTTATTCCCTGCCAGAGCAGGGAACAGAACAGGCAGACCGACGAAATACACTGCTGAGGGGAGCAGCAGGCAGCAGGAGAGATCTGTCACGCCACGTGGGACCCTTGCCGGCGGCAGGGGATCGAACTGGCGTTGCAGAGGCTGCAGGCAGCTTCGCAGCCCAGTGCTCAACCACTGTGCCAACAGGGGAGGCCGTATGTATGCCATTCTTAAAGGTATGTATCATATATTTTCTAATTTAGAAAATTATATATATATATTTTTTAATATTTTATTTATTTATTTATACAAGCACTAGGTACAGTCAGAAGTGCGGGAGGGTGAGAGAATTCACCAGCGACAGAGGAGAAAGCAGAACAGGCAGACAGACAAAGTACACTGCTGAGGGGAGCAGCAGGCGGCAGGAGAGGTCTGCACGCCATGTGGGACCCTTGCCCGGTGGTCGGGGATTGAACCAGCACTGCAGAGGCTGCGGGGCAGCTTCGCAACTCAGCGCTCAACCGCTGCTCCACCGGGGAGGCCCAGAAAATTATATTTTTTGTCTGACCATGCTGACTTGAATGTCAGCCTGTGAGGATGGGAAGTTTTGTCTGTTTAGTTCTTTGCACCCCAGGGCCCACAAAAGTGCACACAGTAGATGCTCAGCAAAGTTTGTAGAGTGAAAAAGTGTTAAACTCTTATAATGGCTTTCCATCATGCCCAGAATAAAAGTCAAACCCCTCTCAACTACCCACAAAACTTTATATGATCTACTCCCATCAACTTCTTGTCTTTATTTCTCTGTACCATCCTCCTTGCTCACCCAATTACAACCACCAGGACCTCTCTGCTGGTCTTTGAATAAGTCAGGCATATTATCCTCGCCTCAGTATCTTTGCACCATCTGTTCCAACCACTTTCCTCCATACAAACACATGGCTTTCCCTCACTCCTCAGTTCAATGGTCAAATGTCACCTCTTCAGGAAAGCCCTCCCTGATTCCCTTTCTTATCCCATCACCAGTCGTATCCTCTCAGATTCAGGAAGAAAGGGGCAAAGTCACAAGGATCTTGGTTCCTTCTCCTTTGATTGCTCCCCCCAAGCATCTTCTCTGGCCTCCTCAAACCCTCATGCCATCTCTGCTGATGTCCAAGTGTGTCCAATATTTTTTTAAGATTTATTTATTTATGCATACAAGAACTGGGGTACAGGCAGAGGTGCAGGGCATGAGAGGATTCACCAGAGACAGAGTGGGGAACAGAACAGGCAGACTGACTGAAATACACTGCTGAGGGGAGCAGCGGGTGATTTAGGAGAGGTCTGCTGCACCATGGGTCACAGGGGCTGCAGACAGCTTCACAGTGCTGTGTTTAACCCCTTGCGCCACCAGGGAGGTCCAAGTGTGTCCAATATTAAGAATATAATCAGGTGTCCCAAGTTATTGCTGGGCACTGAACTTGGCACTGGGAACCCAGATGTGTGACCTTGGAGAAGTCACTACTCCTCTCTGGGCTTGGTTTTCCCAGCTATAAATGGAACCAACTGGATCCTCTTCACAAGATTTTTGTGAGGAAGAAGAGAATATACATGGTAGTGGCTTGACACAAAGCCAGCATTCAGTATCTATTAATTATTTCAGAGTGCTCTTAACATGAACAGAAGGGCCAGTAATATCCAATACCTTTTCAGCCATTTACATGTATTTTCTCATTCAAACCCATGAGGTAGGTACTATTATTTGCTCTCTTTTACAGATAAGGAATCTGAGGTTCAGAGAGATTAAGACATCAGACACAGTGGTTAGGTGGAGCAGTATCTGCAGTTGATGGGGTCTCTACTCCCCCTCTTGTGGTCACTCAGATGCTCTCCTTCTAAGCCTCCTGTACTACTTTTTTCTGGAAGTTGGGACTGCCTTGAGATCACTGTTCACACTGTTTATACCACAGCTCACTTAATAGGCACTTATTAAGTGCTTACTGTGTGCTGGGCACTGAATGGGGCACTGAGAACCCAGCAACATACAAAACAGACAAAATTTCTTCCTTGGTGGGACCAACATTTGAGTGGCATATATGCGAGTATAGTGATAACACGGTTGGGGTGATGGGATCAGGGAGAAGAGATGGAATGTGATGGCGAGTAGAGGGAAGTCCTTTCATAGAGAGGGAGTGGAAACAGTCTCACCAGGCACAGAGTTGAAAGAGGTAAAGTGAGAAGACCTTTAGGGGAAGATCATTTCAGGCAGCGGGAACAGCCTGTGCAAAGGCACTGAAGCAGGTATGTGCCTGGTGTGTTGGCAGCTCCGGGAGGAGGCAGGTGTAGCTGGAGTTGAGTGAGAGAGGGAGTGAGTGGGAAAAGAGAAGGTCAGGAGGTGACAGGTAGGCTGTGCAGGGTGCACTGCGCCAGCGTGTGGTCTCAAGTCCATCGCTCAGACCTGGCCTGGGGTTCCCACCAGCTGATAATCCATGGGGTCCAGAGTCATTGTGGATGAACGAATGAATGAATGAATCTATGATTCCATTTGGTTCCTAAGAGAAGATCCTTGTGTTCATTCACCAGCAGGAGAAGTCAAGGGGGAGATGGGGAACATAGGGTTTGAAACCTGCCCCCACCCCACTCCCTGGCTGTGGAAACCTCTCTGTGTTTCAGTTTCCTCATTTGTAAAATATAAGAGCAGTCCCCACCCCAAGGGATGTGACAGGGATTGAATTCACAAAGTTAGTTTGTGTGGTTGTCATCACTGTCATTAGAATAGACGATTTTGGGGGCCTCCCCGGTGGCGCAGCGGTTGAGCGCTGGGTTGCGAAGCTGCCCATGGCCTCTGCGGCGCCGGTTCGATCCCCAGCTGCTCCCCGGCCACCAGAGGAGGGTCCCGCATGGTGCGCAGACCTCTCCTGCCGCCCTCTGCTCCCCTCAGCAGTGTACCTCGGTCCTTCTGCCTGCTCTGCTCCCCGCTCTGGCTCTGGTGAATTCTCTCACCCTCCCGCGCTTCTGACTGTACCCAGTGCATGTACAAACAAACAAACAAACAAACAAAATAAATAAATAAATAAAACATGCCTCTATTAAAAAAAAAAAAAAAGAATAGACGATTTTGGGGGCCTCCCCGGTGGCGCAGCGGTTGAGCGCTGGGTTGCGAAGCTGCCCGCAACCTCTGCAGTGCAGGTTCGATCCCGGCTGCTCCCCGGCCACCGGAGGAGGGTCCCACATGGCGCACAGACCTCTCCTGCCGCCCGCTGCTCCCCTCAGCACTGTACCTCGGTCCTTCTGCCTGCTCTGCTCCCCGCTCTGGCTCTGGTGAATTCTCTCACCCTCCCGCGCTTCTGACTGTACCCAGTGCTTGTATAAATAAATAGATAAATCTTTAAAAAAAAAAAAAAAGAATAGATGATTTTGCATCATTATTCTGCAGTTTAAATTCTCTGCACCGCAGGCAGTGTGGCCCAGGCAATGGACTCAGGCCAAGGTGGCTACAAATCACAGTTCTATCAAAGCCGCATGACCATGAAGCAGTCAGGTTCCCTCCACCACCCACCAAGCCTCAGATTCCCCATTTGCAAAACAGGGGTGGTAACCTTAACTCCCCAAAGTTGTGTGGTCAAAATGTACTGAACATCCAGTGAGAGATGCTTTCTCTTCCCCTTGGCCCCCTTTGCTTGGGGTCCCACAAATACATGATTTTTATAAAAGTAGCAGCCCTTGGGGCCTCCCTGGTGGCATAGGGTTTAAATCTCAGTGCTATCACACTATCACTGCTGTGGCCTAATTTCGGATTTCCAAGCAGGGAGCTACCCACATGGTGCAGCAGACCTCTCCTGTCTCGGCCGCTGCTCCCTTCAGCAGGGTATTTCAGTGGATCTGCCTGTTCTGCTCCCCACTCTGTCTCTGGTGAATCCTATCACCCCTCACACCTCTGGCCTCCACCTCAGTTCTTCGATGCATAAATAAATAAATAAATAAATATTAAAACAAAACAAAACATAACAAAAAGTTACAGCCCTTGGCTTCCACTAGGTGATGCCCAACAAAGCCTCAAGTCACCCCTGGTGGGTGGTTGCAACAATGTGCCTGCTGCAGGCTGCTGTTGTAGTGAGGTAGGTGTGGCCAGCTCTCATCCAAAGTCAGAACCAGAAAAATCTGTGTAGTTCTTCACGTAATAGCACTATAGCTGCAGAAAAAAGAACAAACGCTTGAAGAGTCCCTTTCAAGTATTATGCTAAAACCAATAGAAATCACAGTCACTATGGTTACTGTCTAATGCAGTTACATTATTCCAGGGTCTGTGCTAAATGCCTCCCTTGCTTTCCCCATCAGGCTCAGAGCCCTTCATGAGTCTTTGAAAAAGAGTTGAATTTCTCAATTAACAACAACAATTAACAACACATTTAATGAATGAGCAACATACCTGAATAGACAATTCCCCAAGGGGGCCATCCAGAAAACCAACAGATGTATGGAAAAATATTCAGTATCACTTTTAATGAGAGATGCACATTAAAACCACAAAAAGATATGACCTCGCACCCATGAGAATGGCACTTATTAAGGACCCCACCAACAAGTGCTGGAGAGGATTTTTTTTGTTTGTTTTGTTTTGTTTTTTTTTTATTTTTATAGAGGCATGTTTTCTTTCTTTCTTTATTTGTTTGTTTGTTTATACATGCACTGGGTACAGGCCCTGGAGAGGATTTGAAGAAAGAGGAACCCTAATATATTGTTGGTGGGAATGTAAACTGGTGCAGCCATTGTGAAAAGTGATTTGGACCTACCCTAAGAAACTAATAATGGAAATACTATATGACCTAGAAATCCCACTTTGGGGTATCTATCAAAAGAAAATGAAGCTATTGGGCCTCTCCGGTGGCTCAGCGGTTGAGCGCTGGGTTGCGAAGCTGACCGCATCCTCTGCAGCGCCAGTTCGATCCCTGGCTGCTCCCGGGCCACCACCAGAAGAGGGTCCCACATGGCGCGCAGACCTCTCCTGCTGCCTGCTGCTTCCCTCAGCAGTGTGCTTCGGTCCTTCTGCCTGCTCTGCTCCCCGCTCTGGCTCTGGTGAATTCTCTCACCCTCCTGCGCTTCTGACTGTACCCAGTGCTTGTATAAATAAATTAAATAAATAAATAAACAAACAAACAAATAAATAAATAAATCTAAAAAAAAAAAAAAAAGAAAATGAAGCTATCACCCCCCTCCCGCCCCGCCCCACAAACTGTATGCTCCATTTGTTTACTGAAGCATTATTTACAATAGCTAGGACATGGGAGCAACATAAGCATTCACTGAAAAAAGATTGGATAAAGAAGATGTGGCATATCCACAGAGTGGAACACCATTCAGTTGTCAGGAATTTTTAGCAAAACAGAAGGAGGTCAAGGGAATTATGTGCAGTAGAGCAAGTCAGAAAGATAAAAACAAACGTTGAAAGTTTTCATATATGTGTATATGTATACACACACACGCAGATGAACAGACAAAGCAAAATAATTATAAACTAGTGGACATCCATAAACAAAGTGAGGTTTCTGAGGTTAAAAGGAAGGAGGGAAGGACAAAGGGATATAAGAGGACGTTGTGGGGGAAGCCGAATTCCTCACCATAAACCCACCAAGTCCTGCTCCGAGGCCTGCGTCTACTCCAGGTCCGCGTCTCCTCCACTGCCCTACTTGCCTTTTTACTCACTCAGCTCTAGCCACACTGGTCTCTGTGCTGTTCCTCAAACATACTTAGCATGTGCCAGCCTGGGGGTGGTAGACAGTCTGCTTCCTCCTTTAGGAACGCTGTCACGTCTGCATGTCCCCCCTCCCCGCCCCATTTTACTCAAGTCTCTGTCCAGATGACCCTCTTCTGGGACCCGATTCCTCTTTCTATACTTGTCACAAGTGCATCAGTTAGAGAAGGACTAGTGGTGCTGGTAACAAGCAGCCCCTCAATTTCAGCGCTTCATTTCTCACACTACATGCCCATCACAACTTGGCGAAGGAGCTCTGTTCATCACAATCACCCAGGGCTCAGGCAAGAGGAGTAGTCCCCCTTCCAGTGGTTCCACTGTTGTGGCGAAAGGAAAAACTCTCCAGAGGGCCTTGCACTGATGATGAAATAATTTGGCCCAGAAGTAATACGTGTTACTACTTGCTGCTCACAGCTCATTGGCCAGAACTGGCCACATGATCCCCCCCCCAAAGGGTGCCAGGACAAGCCATTCTACTGCATGCTGAAAATAGGTGACCAACAGCACTTACAAGTAAATAAAACCCTCACTTTCTATGCCCTTTCTCTGCTTTGTTTTTCTTCATAGTACTTATCACCCCAAATATCAGTGTGGCTTTTTTTTTTTTTTTTACTGGAAGTCTTTGCAAGTGTGCATTTATCAGTATTCATAAACGTGAAATACCACAGGCACATTGACTTTAATGAAATACAAGAAATTCAGATATTAACATAAAATAGATTATAGAAATCTCTTGAAACATTTCTTTTTAAGATCTTGAATACCTAGTCAACAAGCCACAGTGTCATAAATATTGTGTTGTATTAAAACTAACTGGCAATTGACATTTCAGCTCCAGGCTATGTCTAGATTGAATGCTAATGAAGCCAAAAAAACAAAAACAAAACTAAAAATCTTCAGCTTTAAGTCCAGTCCCTTACAGTGAAATGCAGGTGATGCAAATGAACTGAAATATCTCAGGAAAACTAATTTTCTCTATCCTGTATTGACTTGAGTCATACTCCTGTAGGGTTCAATGACCAGAAATTACTAATCTATGCAGACACCTACTGGTTGAAAATGCACTTTGTGGCTTCTTGTTTATTTCCTCATTCAAATTTTAGCACCACAAGGCAAAAACTTGGTATTGTGTCCAGCTGTGTCCTGAGCCTTGAATAGCACCCAGTACAGAATAGGTACTCAATAAAGATGGAGCTGAAGGGCTGTGTGAGTGAGTGAGAGATACTATCTACCGTCTAACTTGAGAAGCCAAAGTTGAAATGCAAGTAAGTACCCTACACATTGAGTGATCCTACTGGCCCGAAATGACCCCCTAGCAGTTCCTGCACCCAAGACTCAATGGGAACCACTCCTAGCAATGACCTTTCCCTTCCAGGGACCTCAGGGACTCCCCTCAACTTTCTGCCTCAAGAACTTAAATGACACTTGGAGGCTGGGCTTCCTTCTTTTTTTTTTTTTAATATTATTTATTTATTTATTTATTTATTTATTTATTTATTTATTTATATTTATACAAGCACTGGGTATAGTCAGAAGCGCGGGAGGGTGAGAGAATTCACCAGAGCCAGAGCGGGGAGCAGAGCAGGCAGAAGGACTGAAGTACACTGCTGAGGGGAGCAGCGGGCGGCAGGAGAGGTCTGCGCGCCATGTGGGACCCTCCTCTGGTGGCGGGGGGAGCAGCCGGGGATCGAACCAGCGCTGCAGAGGCTGCGGGCAGCTTCGCAACCCAGCGCTCAACCGCTGCGCCACCGGGGAGGCCCTGGGCTTCCTTCTTAAACACCAAGACTCACCACTGCACACCCCTGAGGATGGCTTCTATAAAAATTAATAATAGGGCCTCCTTGGTAGCGCAGGTTGAGCGCAGCACTGTGAAGCTGTCTGCAGTCTCTGCAGCGCGTGTTCGAACCCCAGCCAGCCCGGGAGATACCCACATGGCACAGCAGACCTCTCCTGTCTCACCGGCTGCTCCCCTCAGCAGTGTTTTCAGTCCGTCTGCCTGTTCTGCTCCCCACTCTGTCTCTGGTGAATCCTCTCACCCCCTGCACTTCTGGCCTGTACCCCATTCTTGTATGTATAAATAAAAATAAATCTTAAAAAAATAATAATAATAACAAAAACAACCATGTGGCAAAGAGAAGCTGGAACCCTTGCACATTGCTGCTGGGAATGCAAATGGTGCAGCCACTCTGGAAAACAGAATGAAAGTACCTCAAAAAGTTAAACAGAATTGCCAGATGATCCTGCAACTCCCCTTCTGGGGATATACCTAAAAGAATTGAAAGTAGGGGCATGAACAGAGATTGGTACACCCATGTTCATGGCAGCATTATTCACAATAGCCAAAGGATGGAAACAACCCAAGTGTCCATTGGTAGAGGACCAAATAAACAAAATGTGCTCCATCTATCCAAAGGAAAATAATTTCGCTTTAAAAAGGAAGAAAATCCTGACACATGCTACAATATGGGTGAACCCAAAGGACATTATGTTTAGAGAAATGTCAGTCACAGGAGGACAAATACTGTATGATTCCACTTATATGAGGCTCATAAAGGAGGTAGATTCCTTGAGACAGGAAGTAGAATGGTGGCTGCCAGGGCTGGGGAAGGGGAGATGGGGAGTTTAATGGGGACAGAGGTTCAGTTTGGGAAGATGAAAATGTTCTGGAGGTGGATGGCAGGGATGGGTTCACAACAATGTGAATATAATGCCACTGAAATGGACACTTGAAAATGGTTAAGATGGCACATTTATGTTATGCTTACTTTACCATTTTTTTAAAAAGTTGTGAATCTCACCTGCTCCATGACCAAGTTCTGTTCTGTGGAATAGTCATCTGGCTCATTATAACTTTCTAAATTCTTCCTCAGAGTCACAAAGTGGCCAAGGCCACTTCTCATGCTCCAAGGTCAGTTCTTGAACCTCAAAGATAGAAAAGGAATCAACAAGCAACACCCCCAAGAGGGATGACGCCCATTTCCCCCAGTGTCACCTTTTACTGGCAGCACACACAATAGCAAGGTGACCCATTTGGTGAAATTTCACGGGTAAAGAGAAGGAGGGCTTACCTTCTGCTTTCTCCATGCCCCCTGGCCCTTGGTCATGGGTCTGCGCAAGAAGAGGACAAGCTCAAGCTACCAACGCCCCATACCCCCTCCCCCACACTCACAGAGTGCCGGGGGAAGAGCGTGGGTCCTGAGCAGAGCGCATCTGGTCGTACCCATCACAAACTGGTTTGAATCATCTGCTCTTTTGAATCGCCCACATGCCTGCTACACCCCCAATTTGGCTGTAACTCTTTTAAAGATTTGAATAGCATCTTTAGCAACTGAATTGCACTCTCCTGCACAGAGGGGAGGAAATTAAATTTTCTATATTTTAAATAAAGGTTTACATTTTTTACCAAAGAGGTGCTGTGGTCACGTGGTTCAAAATTCACAAAATATAGAAGGTAGACCATGCAAAGTCTCCCTCCCACCTTTTCCTCCCAGCCAACAAAGTGCCACCCACCTCACCTGGGTGACTGTTACTGTTTCCTGTGTCCCAAAAGAGATAGTCTATGTGTGTCAAAGCAAGGAAATTCTCATTATTCTCCTTGTTTCATACTCTCATTGTTCTGCATCTGGCTGTTCTTAACAAGCACAGCAAGCTGCTCCTGGGGCCGTGCCTATATCCCGGTGCCCTTGTCATTTCTGAGCATGCTGGCGTGCCACTACCAGCGAGGGAGGGCATCTGTGGCCTCTCTGCTCATAGGCTCCCTGGGAGCAGCCATGACTGAAGGGGAAGTTATGGGTCAGGACCGCAGCTCCCTCATGTCCTCATCCCATAAGTACCTGCGTCCAGCCCAGATCCAGACACCCCCAAGAGGGACCATGCCCATTTCCCCAGCGTCACCTTTTACTGGCAGCATCCCCTTCCCTGCCTCACTTCTCCTGTCCCTATTCTTGGGATCACCTCTCAAATAAATCAGGAGCCTTTCAGTCCTCTCAGAGCTAGCCTCTGGAGAGACACAAATTAGGACAGCAGTCTTTCCTGGTGATCGTCTCCAGCGGAGAGCCCCTCCTTCCACCTCTCTGCTGCCTCGAATCCCTCGTGTGGGTTATACATTAAACACTCCCTATTTTTGATCTCTAGCCCGGCAGCGATCTTGCACACCTGGTATGCATGCCAGCACTGATAAAGCAAGTCCTTGGGAAATTCCTAGAGATGGGATGAGCGGGTCAACGCGTCCCTGCCTAGTCGTTTTGATAGATTTTGCCAAATAACCCTCTTTTTGGAGCCTATTTCAAAACCCCAGCAACTTTCCTTTTTTCCATTCCCACTGACCCCTTCCCCAGTCACAAGCAGGAAAGGCGGTCAACGCCAGCCCGCACCCCGCGGTCGCCGGCGCGCCGGGGTGGGGGCCGGGGCTGTGGCCTAGCTCGCCGAGGCCGGGTGCGAGAGCCGCGCGCGCTCACAGCTGGAGAGAGGCCAGGACCCCCCGGGCCACCGTGATTTCACGGTGAGAATGATGGCAGCCAGGAATAAGAAACACCGGAAGGCATGGAGGGGGTGGAAGGAACTGGGGGCCTGCTCTGCTCGGCGCTCTCGAGCAGGGGTCGGGGCCGTCTGCCCACCCCGGCGCGCGCGCTCGGCGGCGGGAAAGCTCTCCGCGGGCGCGGGGCGGGCGGGGCTCTTCCCTCCCGGGTGCTCTCCCGAGCGCGGCTGCTCGGCGGGCGACGCCCGGGGGGGTGGGGTGGGGTGGGGGTTGGGGGGGTGTTGAAGGCTGTGCGCGCGGAGAGCAGCGGCCTGAGGAGAAGCCGGAGAGGGCGAGCCCCCGGGGAGCGCAGGGCCAAGAAACCTCAGACCCGCGAACGACAGGCAGGGATGAGGGGATGGGGCTGAAGGGGAGATTCCCACAAACGGGCGGATGGGAACCAACGCCTCTTGTTTCCCGTCACTTTCCCCGGTGCGGTGGAAAACAATGGAGACACGCGAGCAGGGGAGAGGTCTCGTTCCTTCAGGGCAAACTGTGGCCGTTTACTGTACCGGGGAGGTGCGCGGGGTGGGGGGCGGGGCGGGGCAAGCGTTCACCCGAGACCGTGGAGAACAGAAAAGGTGGATTTATTGAAATACACGCAAGGGAGCAGGGGGCCAGCTGGAGATATCTGTGTTGGAAGAAGGATTTGAGGCTCTCTCTTACTCTGTTTTTGAGGGCTTTCTTACTTGGCGCATCAGTTTGCACCAGTTGTCTGCTGGGGTGTCTGGTGCAGGGCCATGAATGTCCTGGCCCTGCCTTCCTGGAGCTGGGCTGGTTTTTCTGGTCCTGGTGGTCCATCTTATGGCCCTGTTCCCATAGCAGTCTTATCCATTCCCTCCTCTATTCAAGCCTGCCTGCTGGGCTTAGTTTTTAACCTTATTAAATGATACCCCAACAGAAACCACTACCCTTTCTGGCATTGGTACCCATCCATTTTCCTATCTGTACAATGTAGGGGTGCGGCCAGTGCAAGGGGCCTCAGTGGAGCTTCTTGAGCCTGGATGGGGGCAAAGTAAGGTCAGCTCCTGGCTCCCCTTTCATCTATTTACATTAATGCCTATTATTATTATTTCATTTTTATTAAACTCCGTTTGGTAATTCAGGTTTTGAGTTGCCAGACTGGCCAAGGACTGGGCTTATTTGGCCCCTACAGGGAGAGACAGAAAAGTGCAGTTGACGTTACACACCACTGGTCCTCACAGTCCATGAGGGCATACATGGGTACAAGGCTAAGGTTTGCTTGTGAAACAGATTGTGAGGATTAATATTAATAGTTACATTAGTATCTCCTTGCCTTTGGGTGACTGAGGCAGCTGGAGGACAGATATCCAGCTATCAACCAGTCCTGTCAACTCCATCTTCAGTATCTATTCTGAAACTGCCCATTCACTTTGCACCCCCTCAATCAGGTGTCCAAGTTCCCACTCTCCCCACCCAGTTTTGTCACCCCATGGCTGTTGCCCATGTGCACCTGAGTTAGGGCAGAACCGAATCCCAATGCCATCAAAATGACTTGTTTTTTCTGAGGTCTCCCAGGCTTTGGAAGGACAAATGCTGATGGGATTTGCCAATGGGCAGGATGTAATATGTGTGAAAGAGAACTCTGGCTTCTTCAAGTTAAAGAGTAGATAAAATAAAGCCACATGCTATTGAAGATAAAATGAAATGCTGCAGGCACAGTACCTGCCCAATAACTTTTGTTGAATGGACAGATTAGAAAGAAAATGAGAGATAATGGAGTTTTAGGGAGGAGAGTGGAGCAAGGTGTTTTAATGATCCAGGTCGGCTATGCTCTGGGAGAATGGGGTAAAGAGCTGCGTGAAATCCACAAGTTAAAAATATTGGAGTTTTGGGGCTTCCCAGGTGGCACAGGAGTTAAAAACAGCACTATCAAACAATCGCCAGCCACTGCCACATGTTCGATCCCCGGCCAGGGAACTAACCCACATAGTGCAGGAGACCTCTCCTGCCTCGCCCGCTGCCAGTGTATTTCAGTAGATCTGCCTGGTCTGCTCCCCACTCTCTCTGGTGAATCCTCTCACCCCCCACACCTCTGGCTTACATTCCAGTTCTTGTATGCATAAATAAATAAATCTTTAAAAAAAACTGGAGTTTTGCAGCAACACAATGGAGAAAAGAAACAACACCGGAGACAGATTAAATCTGCTGGCATAATCCACTCAAACAAGAATCTAAGGGAGGGCCTCCCTGGTGGCACAAGGGGTTATGAAGCTGTCCGCAGCCACTGCAGCACGAACTCAATCCCCTGCCAGGGGGCATAAATAAATAAATCTTAAAAAAAAAAAAAGAATCTAAGGAGAAATGGGAAAAGACAGACAGGCTGGGCAAGGGACTTCAAGAAGATATATAACATAAGCAGTGGTGTCTGTAGGATAATACTTGAAAGTTTTATGCTTTTATGCCACATGTACTTGTACATGCATGGTGATTACAGCAGTGTTGTTTTAGCGGGGACATACTAATGGGCACTGGAACAGAGTAGTATGCCCAGAACAGACAAAGCATAAGAGAAACTAGTATAGACAGAGGACCACTCAGTAAGGAGGACAGTGTGTCACCCAAGTAGAAAAAAAAAAAAAAATCAAACCAAATCCCTACCCCACGCCATACAGATGATCAAACTTTCAAAGACTAAAGAGCTAAATGTGAGAAAGCCAGGCTTACAATTATGGGAAGAAACATAAGAGAGTATAATTTATGACCTTGGGTGGCAGAGGAATTCTGCATGAGAGGTGTCATAAAGGAAAAGATGGATGCATATGGAGCCATTAAATGAGACACCATAAATACAGTAAGATACAGGATGCTGACCCAAAGGTTTTGCAACACATGCAAGGAAGAATTTGTACATGAGGGTGTAGTTTTAGGGATTACGTGCAGACCAGACTTACAAACAAGAGTGTGCCTCTACTTTCTTTGGTTGTTCCATACTACCCTGTAAAACCAAGCAGTAGTATGATACAGTCCGTCACCAAGCACAAGTAGCCAAAGTGCAATAATGCATGTAGAGGGCAGCCCAAGGATCCTAATGAGGGCAGCTCCTCTGAATTGACATAGATGCCCCGGCCACTCAGGACTATACTACATATCTTTAAAACAGAATTCAGGGCCTCCCCTGGTGGCACAGGCGGTTGAGCGCAGCGCTTTGAAGCTGTCCGCAGCCTCTGCAGCGCCGGTTCGATCCCAGCCAGCCAGCGAGGGTCCCACATGGCACAGCAGACCTCTCCTGTCTCTCCCACTGCTCCCCTCAGCAGTTTATTTCTTCAGTCTGCCTGTTCTGTTCCCCATTGTGTCTCTGGTGAATCCTTTCACCCTCCCGCGCATCTGTCCTATACCCCAGTTCTTGTATAAAAATAAATAAAATCTTAAAAAACACACACACACAGAATTCAGACAGGGAGCAAACTCTTCTGGCAGAGGGTGGGGGAGATGCAAAAGCCAATAAAATCAACAAAAATATTTTAAAATTATAATACCTGGAGTTGGTGAGGATATGGAGTAACATTCTCATACATTGCTGTCAGATAACAAACTCTTTGTGTGTGTATGTGTGAGAGAGAGAGAAAGAGAGAGAAAACTTTTCAATTCATTCTTAAAGGATTAAAGATTTCATGGTAAAGAATTTTACCTAGAAATTCCATTCCTGGATATTCAGCTGAAGAAAAGTAGTCACATATGTGCCTTTGCATAAGGATGCTTAGGATATTTGTTAAGAACTCACCATCGAAAATAACACAAGCAACAATAATACAGGTAGGTGAATCACTATACAGTCATACAATGGAATCCTACACAGTTATTTATTTTTTTTTAAGATTTATTTATTTGTTTGTTTGTTTGTTTATACAAGAACCAGGGTACAGGCCAGATGCACAGGAGGGTGACAGGATTCACCAGAGACAGAGCCGGGAACAGAACAGGCAGACTGACAAAATACACTGCTGAGGGGAGCAGCGGGTGAGACAGGAGAGGTCTGCTGCGCCATGTGGGACCCTCGTCAGCGGGCTGGGATTGAACCGGTGCTGCTGCTTGCGCCACCAGGGGAGGCCCTACACAGTTATTTAAATGATGCTGTAGGACAGGGGTCGATAATTTTTTTTCTGAAAAGCCCCAAATATTTTGAGTTTTGCGGGTGACAAGGTCTGAAATGACTCAGTTCTGCCAGTGTAGCTCGAAAGCAGTTTTTGTCCACAATCCATAAACAAATTTACTTTATTTATAAATACATTTTATCTATATGCAAGGCTGTAGTTTTTGACCCCTCTTGTAAGGGGACGTATATTGAGATGGAAAGATGTTTTTAATGCCTTAATATGCTTTTTGAAAACTAGATTGTCCCAATGGAGTTGAAAAATGATGTGCACATAAAACTTTGCATATAGAACCTTCTAGCGGTTTTATTTGTAACTGTCCAAACTCCTCAGAAACCAAGATGGCCTTCAGCAGGTGAATGGATCAAAAAATGTGGTCCATCCAACAATGGAATATTAGTCAGTGCTTAAACAAAATGATCTATCAAGTCATCAAACACGTGGCATGTAGCAAGATGTTCATGGAGGGCAGGCTCTCTCCTTGAACCACGGGCCACGCGTTCACAGCTAGGAGTGTGTCCGTCCACTTTCTTCTTTAAACGGTAATTTGAAATAAGGAGCCTCACAGAGCCAGGCGTAGAGGACCAAAAATATGGGGCACGAGGGGGGCAGAAAAAACTGGGACGTAAGGGAGCAGGGGGAAATGCAGGGTGCAGAGGAGGGCTGGGAAAGTGGGCTCCAGGGAAGGCAGGGGAATGGGGGAACATAATGGGGCGGGGAACCGGGAGGCACAAGGAGTGCTGGAAATGAAAGGCAGAGGGGAGCTGTACTCACCGGCGCCCAGGAGCACCTAGAGTTCAGCCCCAGAGGCTCCATCCGGAACTAGTGGCCCAGGAGGAAGCGCCCCCGCAGCCTCACCCTCCGAAGCTCCGCCCCAACTTCGCTGCAAGGCCTTGGTGCTGGTCCCGGCCTCGCCCTCCCTCTGGCGGCGGACCGCGAGCGCTCGTCCCTGGCTGCCGCGTCTCCCCGCCCGGTGTGTCCAAGTCACCTCAGTCGGTGATGGTGCACAGGTGCATTGGGGAAGGAAATACTGTGGGGATTACACCTGAGGGGGTGGGGGGAAACAAATACTGTTTAAAAATGAACAATGATGTAAAAAAATTTTTTTAAAAGAAAAAGAAAAAAAACCTCAAATTACCCCCAAAAAAATAAATAAATAATAAGCCTCAGCCCCAGCTCAGTTGCGGCTCACGGCTCAGTTGCCCAGCGTAAACAAATGGAGGGACAAGCCTCACCACCAACACACTATTAATGCAACGAGACAGAATTGCTTATGCACCTGCCTATCATAAATGCAAGACGTTTGGCAAAAAAAAAAAAAAATGCACAAAACCAATGCAATTTATCATTAAGAGTTCAAAAGTTCGAGAAAACACTGAAAAACTCCTGTTGCAGTAGCACTGCAGAGTCATTAGGAAAACACTGAAGTATCACTGTAGAAATAACAGAAGAGCCACTTTAATAGTTCCTTAATAGCAGATCTTAGGGTGTGTGGAGATAGTTCTGATTTTATGTTTTAGGAAATGTTTTTATATTTTTATATTTTAGGAAATGTTTTTTAAAAGCACGATTTCCAAGAATATTGGATGTCTTAATACATTCACACGTGTATACACACAAACACATGCACACACACACACACACCACACATGGAATATTTATGTGGTGTTCTATGCCCTGTCCTTATATTGGTGTTTCGGTGATCAACTGCAGTAACCCCAGACTCAGGCAGATCTGAGCAAGATCTCAGTTTGTACATTGCAGCCGGCCCCGCCCTTCCAAGTCTTGGAGGGGCCTAAAGAAAGGTTCCCCTGTTCCATAGTTCACATAAAATCTGCAGCACTGATATATTTGCACATTTAGGCCCCCCAACACTCAGATGCACCCCTGAGAAGGAGACATTTTGCTAAGACGCTTAGTCTTAGTAACAATCACTGGAGAAGGAAGTGACAAGTCAGAACCCACCATCCAACAGAAAAGTCTAAAGCCCACGAAATAAAGGTGCCTGTCTGTTCTGAGGCTCATCTACTTCTTGGACATTGTTCCCAGGTGGTACACCTTGGTTCTCCCCTAGGATGGGTGTTGCCATGTTGTCACACCATGAGCTATAATCTTTGACAAGATGGCAGAGTATCATGATTATAGTGACTGTCTTTGATGCCAAAAGAAAAAGAAACAGACTGCATTTCCACCTTTGAAGACTTTTTTTTTTTTTTGGCTTGATGGTTTTAAAAATTCCATTTGTCTTTTTCACATTCTGACTTATTTTTAAGTCTGTGCTCTGAGTACTGGGAGTCTATAGCTTGGGAGGGGTGGCAGGGAGCCCTGTATCCTGTAGGACACTTTTTGCTCTCCCCCAGTCCTTACTACATAAAAATCTGAATTTTCACCCATTTGGTCCAGCAAAATTTCTGAAGGGAGAGGAGTAAATCAAGGCACACCATCAGATCCTGGATGGTACTCAAAATACTCAGCCACAAAGTACTGCCCAGGCAATAAGCTGGCAAAGCAGAGTCTCAGGATGTTGACCCTGTAGGACTTGGGAAGTCTGGGGGTCCTGGGCAGAAGCCACTGTCAGACCAGTAGGTACAGCCAGTACTCCTCAAGGGGGATCCTGCTCTTGTTGACAAGTGCTTTTAGGTTATAATTTCTTTTTTGACCTAGTGGTTGGTCCCAAGGCAGTGCTCACTCTTTGCACCGCACATTCCTTAAGTTTCTCAGCTTAACCTGGAAAGCTTTCAGAGATTTTACTTGGAGAGATTAACCTGTAACAAATGGGACTTTTCAAAGCAAGTGGGAGTGTTCCCCTTCTAGGAATTTCTACTACAGTTTTATTCCAATGTACGTAGATCAGGAGTCAAACTTTTTCCAGAGAGAATCAGAGAGTTTGGAAGCCATGCCATCTATGTGCACTTCAGCAGTGGTAGTATAGAAGATATGTAAATGAGTTCTTGACAAATATGTAAACATATGCAAATAAATGTGCAGGGCTGCCACAATAAGATGTTTACAAAAACAAATGTCAAGGTATAGCTGGGCCAACACCTATCCTAAAGCCTAGTTTGAAGTGTGAGTGGTGGAAACAAAGTAAATACCTTGTACAAGGCATGGTCCATATGATTAAATATGGAAAATGTTATGAACTGAATTGTGTCCCCCCAAATTTATATGTTCAAGTTCTAACCCCCAATTTGATTGTATTTAGACAGGCCCTAAGGGAGGTAATTAAGGTTACATGAGATCAAAATAGTGGGGCCCTGATCTGATAGGACTGGCGTCCTTATGTGAAAAAGAGACACCAGAGAGCTCTTGTGAGCACAAAGAAAATGCCTGCAAATGAGGACACAGAGGTAAATAGAGCTAGGAGAGGACCCTCACAAGAAAACAACCCTGGCTCCTTGATCTTGGATGTTTAGACTCTAAAATTGTAAAAAAAAATAAATGACTGTGGAAAGATGAAATCTCACCATTTTTGATAACATGGGTGTCCCAAAGGGTGTGATACTTAGTGAATTAAGTCAGTTATGTGGTACGTAGAAGAACAAACCAAAAGGATGAACTACATAAAACAAAAATAAAGTTTTTGACTATAAAATCAAATTAGCAGTTACCAAAAGGGAAGGGGGAATGGGAGTGAATAAATTGGGTAGGATGGATCAATTGTTTGGCAAAGGATAGAATTAGATTTGTGTGGTGAACTTAATGTACTGTATACGGATGTGTTATAATGAGGCACACCTGAAATATACATATTTTTGTAAACCAATGTTATTGCAAAAAAAACTTAAAGGAAAAAATATTTGCTGGTTAAGACACCTAATCTGCTGTTTTGTTGTGGTAGTCTAAACTAAGGTTAAGGTCACGCTGCTGGAAAATGAACGCAGAAGAACCAAAGGTACTCAGGTATTGAAATGAAAAGTACTCCAAGTTACAGTCTTTTAAGTAAGAAATAGGTACAGAGTCACTTGTATGGAATGGATGAATGACATTGTGATCTAGCCACACAATGGAATATTATTCAGTCATAAAAAGGAATGAAGCACTGACACATGCCACCAAGAGAATGAACCTCCAAGACATCATGCTGAATGAAAGAAGCCAGACACAAAGGTCACATATTCTGAACCCATTTATATGAAATGTCCCGAACAGGCAAATCCATAGAGACAGAAAGGAGACTCATCATTGCCAGGGACTGAGGGAGGGGATATGGGGAGTGAGTGACTGCTAATGGTTGCTTTTGGGGGTAATATCTAGTTTCGAAACTAGATAGAGGTGGTGTTACACAACATTGTGAATATACTAAATACCTCTGAATTGTGCACTTAAAAATGGCCAATTTTATATTATGTGAATTTCACTTCAATTAAAAAAAAACACACACCAGTCACAGACCTTCTCCATAAAACCAGAAATGCTACAATCCTTCCCAAACAACTACAGACACATGGTATTTGTTGGGAATCCCTGAAGGAGGTTGCCGCGGACCAGCACAGCAGTAGACGATGAGGCCACCTCAGGGTTGAGAGAAGCGTGCAGGGTGGTCAGGGCGTCGGTGAAAGAAATGACAAACAGACACACTTCAAGAGTGAAAATCTGAGTGTAATTTTCTTTGAGTTTGTGACCAGTATATATATGTTTTCCAAAAGCACAGGAACAATGAATATCAATGAAATCAGCTTGCTCATGGGCTCAGCCTATCACCAACTGGGTGGTGATCTACATCTGGACTCAGCCTCATTCCTAAGTAGATAGACCATTAGTTTTGTTTTTAAACTATATAATCGCATTTTTTATTAACTACTTTTTTACCTAAACTATATTTTAATTATTACAGGGTTTAGTAATGTTTCATTTGAGTCAGCCTTGTTTTAAGGATTTCATATGATTTTTTAATTAACAAGCAATGACCTTTATAGAAGAAAGAAGGAAGGTTAGAAAGACAATAAGGGATTGAAGTTTGTAGTTCTAGAAAGACGGGATAAGGTTTTTCAGCATTCTTGTAGTGGTTCCTGGTGGTCGTTATCTTTTGATAAGCTTCTGTCTTTTCAGGGAACTTCGCTGCACTTCCCCTGCTTCAGGGTGTTATGCTGTTCTCCCCCTGTGCGCTGGTTGCCCAGCCGGACCTAGGGACAGTTAGCCCTAAAGGTCACTGCAGGGGGAGGTGCAGCAGGAGGTCATACTGTCATGGGTTGGGCCCTAACATTTTGTTCAGATCCTAGTGTCTCCAGTTGCTGGCCAAGTGACTTCAGCCAGGTCTTAGATTCCTCACCTGTCAAAGGAGATAGTGATATCACCGTCCTCCCAGGATCTTTGTAGCCCCCCTCCATTACTCCATGCAATAGGCTTAACATGTGACAAGACCTCAGTCAATGCAAGCCAGAATTGTCATCTTTTTAAATTTGTAAATATCATTTCAAGGGAAGTTCTAATCACAGAATGAATATGCTTTTACCTTCTGTCTTAAAAGAACAAATCCTCAAAAAATTAAGCATAGAATTATTGTGTGTTCCAGCAATTCCACTCCTAGATGTATGCCCGAAGAATCAAAAGCAGGTATTTGTACCTCAGTGTTCGTAACAGCATTATTCACAATAGCCCAAAGGTGTAAACAACCCAAGGGTCCATCCATGATGAATAGGAAAACAAAATATGGTATGTGCATGCCATGGAATATAACTCAGTCTTTAAAAGGAAGATAATTCTGACACATACTGTTAGGGGGTAATGATGTCCTGAGGTAATCTCATACAGGCTTTGTGGACTCCACCCCACTCCAGACGACTAAAGCCATCAGGACATTGGGAAAGACAAATCCCATCACCACCAAGGGGAGGGTGGCTGGGACCTGAGGGTGGAGTTGGGCAGCCAGGTTGGATATAAAAACCAAACACATGGGCCTTGCTCTCTCTCTGGCTCGCGATCGCTCGCCTCCTGGCTTCACCGCTCCTGGCTGGCGGCCAACTCTGAGAGCGCCATTTTGGGATTCCTGATCGGCGGATCGGGTAGGACTCATTTAAAACTTTGTCTCCCACTTTTCTCCCAGAGCTGTACATTTCCTCATTTCCCCTTCCCTTGTAAATAAACCTTTTTTATTAACCTTTCACGTGTGCCTGCAGTAGAGCATTGATAAGTCCTTTTAAGCGCGCGGGTGAGGATCCACAGTCAGGCACCCCGTTTTGTATCGGGGTTGCTCTACAACAGTTTGGCGCCCAGCGTGGTTTCCAAGTTACACCCGAGGTTGACCAGCCCAAAGTAACATTCCTTGCGTTGGTCACCATAAGCGCACTAGTTCTGCAGGACTGCAGCATAGGTGAACTCTGAAAATGTTATTCTCAGTGAAATAAGCAAGCATGATAAGCAACTAATCACTGCAATAACAAGGTACCGCAGACCAAGTGGCTTAAACCAAAGAAATTTATTTCTCTCATAGTTTTGGAGGCAAAAACTGAGAGAACAAGGTGTCAGCAGGTGTGGTTTCTTCTGAGGTTTCTCTCCTTGGCTTGTAGACAGATGCCTTTGCCTTCTGTCTTCACAAGGTCTTCCTTCTGCATGTATCTTTGTCCTAATCTCTTATTCCATTTCATTAAAGCCTTATGAAATCACTTAACCTTAATTATCTCTTTAATGGCCTTATATCCAAATACAGTCACATTTTGAGTTACTGATGGTTAGGACTTCAATATGTACATTTGAGGAGGATACAATAAAGTAAAAAAAAGTTTTTTAAAGATTTATTTATTTATGCATACAAAACTGGGGTACAGGCCAGAGGTGTGGGGGTGAGAGGATTCACCAGAGACAGAGCGGGAATAGAACAGGTGGATTGACTGAAATACACTGCTGAGGGGAGCAGCGGGTGAGACAAGAGAGGTCTGCTGCACCATGTGGGTAGCTCCGTGGCCGGGGATCAAATTCATGCTGCAGTGGCTGCGGGTAGCTTCATAGGTTGCGTCTTTAACCCCTTGCGTCACCAGGAGGCCCAAGACAAATACTTTTTTATTTTTTTATTTACACAAGAACCAGGGTACAGGCCAGATGCACAGGAGGGTGAGAGGATTCACCAGAGACAGAGCGGGGAACAGAACAGGCAGACTGAGGAAATATACTGCTGAGGGGAGCAGCGGGCAAGACAGGAGAGGTCTGCCTCACTATGTGGGACCCTCACCATCTGGCCGGGATAGAACCAGCACTGCAGAGGCTGTGGACATCTTCACAGGGCAGTGCTCAAACACCTGCGCCACCAGGGGAGGCCCGACAAATACTTTTTAACTCCATTTTTAGAAGACACCTAGACTGTCAAATTCCAAAGGACAAAAAGTAGAATGGGTTTTGCCAGGAACTGGGGGACGGGAGTGGGGAGTTGGTGTTTGATGGAGACAGTTTCAATTGGGGAAGATGGGAAAGTTCTGGGGATGATTGGTGGGGATGTTTGCACAATAATGTGAATCTACTTAATACCAGAAAACTGACACTTAAAATGGTAAATTTTGTATTATCTATATTTTTCAGCAATAAAAATATTAATAAAATAATAAATAAATGGAAATTGAGCAGGAATAGTGGCTTTTTGGTAGGAAGAGTAGGGAATGACTAGGGTCAGCACACGGTTGGGGTCTTGCCACCCCTATGCAATTTCACCTTTAGTGAGGATCACTTAGGCAGTGCTGTGAGTGGCATGTTGACCCCTCCCCAAAATTCATGCCAACCTGGAGGTTCAGAATGTGACCTAACTTAGACTTGGAATCATCACAGATGTGATTAGTTAAGAATCTCAAGGTGAAACCATTGTGGATTTATGGTAAGCCCTGAACCCAATGACCAACGTCTTTATAAAAGAAAGAAAAGGGAGATTTGGACACAAAAAGAGAGAAGAGAGGGCCATGTGAAGACAGAGACAAAGATTGGAGAGATGCAGCCACAGCCAAGGGATACCAGTGGACAGCAGAAACTGGAAGAGGCTGGAATGGATTCTCTCCAAGAGCTTTTGCGAGTGTATCCCTGCTGACACCTTGATTTCAGACGTCTGGCCTCCAGAAGGGTGAGAGGATACATTTCTGTTTTTATTAGAATGACCACCAAACTTTGGTGATCTGTTAAGGCAGCCTTAGGAATCTAGTGCAGGCAGGAAAAGCAGGTGACTGAGAAGCACAGATTTGGGATGTATCCACATCTGGGAAGGAGTCCTTTTCTTTTTTAAGACTAGGGGTGCTGTTCCAATCTTGCTGGTGGTGCTGACTTTTGAAAAATTAACATATTTCCACAGAATATCTAAATTTGGGGCTTCTCTTGGAAAATTCCGAGATGTGGTATCCCCCCTCCCTGTCACCTGTGGCTGAGGTGAGTGATTGCTCTCCCCTTTCTTGAGGGTACCTGGGGTCCCTTCCCCTTTTGCAAGTGTGCCCTGGGCATTTGAGTTGTGGCCTTACAGCCAAGACAGCCTCGGGACTGGAACATCAAATAGTGTTCCTGCAAGAAAGACCAAGCTACAGAAAGGAAAGGACAGTCCCAGTCCTTTGGCTGGGACTTCCATTCCTCAAAAGGAGACAGAGGACAAGATCCACCCATCATTAAGATCATTCAGACTCAATCACTTCCAACATCTTTTGTGTCTAGTTCCGCAACACCTGAACCCGGGCATGTACTTCTCCCCTGGCTCCAGGCTTCTGTTGTCACCTTCCACAGTCTGTTCCCCTCAGACCTCTAGAGGGGATCAGTGAGCACCTGAGTCAATTAGGTCCCTTCTATGTTTAGAATCTTCCTTACTCGGAACAAAAGCCAGAGTCTTGCCCAGGACCTGCACAAGGTCCTGCTTTATCCTCAGTGTCCAAAACAGTGTCTTGCACACAGTAGGTGCTCAATAAATGCTGTGGAACGATTGAATGACTGCAATGACCAACCTTCCAATAAACTGATTATTACTGAAAATTACTGATGGGAAACCATTACCCAATCAAATTACTGGGCATCCCACCCGTGAGGTTGGAATTATTCTTATGCCCATTTTGTAGATGAGAAAACTGAGTCCAGGGGGTGCCTCACTTGCCCAAGCTCATGCAGCAAACAAGTAGCAGAGCTGGGATTTGAATCACTTGTGTCTCTTCTTCATCATTTCACTTGTTATAATTTGAATTACTCAAGTAGATTTGTTGACAAGCGCCAGACTACAGTTTATCATCTGACATGCATCTCTTCATGGTTTGCTGGGTTCTATCTACCTGTCACTCTGTTCTTGGTTCTAGTTAGCGAGTCACCAGGAAACAGACCTGCAGCCAGGTCAGGGTGTTGAAATTCAAGAGGGTAGGTCACAGCTGCAGGGAAGCTAGATAGGCATACAGTATACTCACCAGTATATTGTGCACACTATACTGTATACAGGATCATCACCAGTCTCTGAAATCTCCGGGACCCTATCTCCAACTCCTAAGGGATATATTTGTCACTTTTGCAAAAACTGCAAAGCAATTGAAATCAATCTAGTTGCTAGATCCACGGCACTTCATCTATAAGGAGGATGACGAACATGTGAAGTGAAAGTCCCAAAACTGCCCTTGAGCAGTGGTACCCAGCAGCTGGTGGTGTTCATTTCGGAGTTGCCTCCTTGCACATCTCTAGGGGGCACTACTCCCATATAAAAATGTAAATGGTGCCTGCTGGAGCTTCCCAGCGCCACAGTCCCCACCTTTAGGGATACATGGCCATTTCTTCCCTGTGTCAGGCCAGCACCCCTTCCTCTCAGGGAGTGTGGGTGGGTGTCTTAGTCCACAGACTGCTACAACAAAATGCCATAGACTCAGTGGTTCACAAACAACAGAAATTTATTTCTCACAGTCCGGAGGCCAAGATGATGGTACCAACGTGGTCAGGTGCTGCTGAGGACCCACTTCTGAATTCCTGACTGCTTAGTTCTTGCTAAGTCCTCAGGTGGTGGAAGGGGCAAGGGAACTCCGGGACCCCTTTGACAAGAATACCAATGCCACACGAACCCATGTCTTACTAAGTTCTAGGGGGACACAGACATGCAGACCATGGGGTCAGCATTATTTTCCTCTTACTGATGACAAGACATATAGCTGAAAGAACCTCCCCTAAGAAATGCAGGTTGCTAATTCAAAGAAGCCAGTCTGCAGAGGCTACACACTGTATGCTTCCAACCACGTGACAGTCTGGTAAAGGTACCTTACAATTGTAAGGGGAGGGGGAGTGGGGGAGCTGCTGAAGCCAAAGATTGTTATAGGGGCACAGGTGAGGATGAATAACTCCAGACAAAACACAAAGCATCAGTGGAGGTGGGGACTTTGATAGGAAAAATAAGGGACTGCAGAAACAACCCCCAGGATTCAGCGTTTTCCAGGATTCAGCAATTGCAGGGTCAGCCATTCCTGCCCCCACCACACCTATCTTCCAGAAGGCTGTTGCAAGCCTCCTGAGGACATGGGGAGGCTTCCAGAGGAGAAAAGTAGGCTTTGCAGGTAGAAAAGCAACTGAAACTGTTCCCAGCTTTGCTGTTGTTTAGCCTGGAAGGGAAGGTGAAGACCTGGAGCTGGCGCCTCCCTGAGCTGTGTGAGTGTGGGCCCTTTGTTGGGTTGTTCAGCTGCTACAGCTGTTGCAGCTGTTGTTTCCAGTGTCGCTTCTCTGGAGCTGTGCTGGGGCATCTTGGCAGCCCTGGCGAGCCTCTCCTATTGTGTCTTCTGCTGTCTTCATGAGTTGGATCACAGTCTCTTGTGTGGCTGCCACATGCTCCAGGCACACAGTGACAGGAAGATGGCCCTTCTGTTTGGAACAGGGGTTTCAGGTCTTCAATGGCGGGAAGAAGCCATTTTGGGAGTGTGGCCTTTGTTCAAGATAATCCAGATCTTCAGTGGCAGAAAGATGCCACCTTGGCCCTTCTATTCAGAATAGGGTTTCCAGGTCTTCAGCAGCAGGAAGATACCACTTTGGGAACATGGCCTTTGGTTGGGACGGGAGTTCCACACATTCAGTGGTGGGAAGACACAGTCTTAAATGCCTTTTATTTAGGACTGCAAAACACTGGACACTGCTTTGGATGAAAAAACAGGCCATTTGTGGCCTCAGTGACTCTTTTTTCCCCCTTGTTTGTTAAATAAATCCCATTATTGTTGTTCTCTGAAGCTAAGTGGTCTTGCAATTGTGTGCAGGAGTGAAGAACTCAGTGACCAGTAAACTATTTGGGCACTGTCCGTGGCCAGTTTTAGTACCTGTTATTGCCCCATATCACAATGACAGAGACAGTGAAACCATCAGTGGTTGTCATGAATTGGGGGTGTGGGTGGGCAGAGTAAGTGGAGCACAGAGAACTGGGACAGTGAGGGTAGCAGTGGTTTATCTGTTGTGACAAATTGACCTCCACAATGCAAGATATTAACAGAGGAACCTGTGAGTTGGGGAGAGAGGTGAGAACTCTGTATTTATATATATATAGAAATATATATAAATATATATACGCAAACACATATATATATTACATCATTGTTCATTTTTGTGCAATGAATGATTTCTCCTCTCAGGTGTATTCCCTATAAAATTCCCACCACCAAATCACCTGTGAACCATCACCATAGTCCCTTGTGCTCTTCTCTCCGTTGTTTAGATTCCTCTACCTCCCCCTCCCTTGCAGAATGTCTCTGATTTATAGTTGCCTGCTAATTTTGTTTCATTTTTATTTTATTATTATTTTTAAATTTATGCATATAAGAACTGGAGTGTAGGGTAGAAGTGCTGAGGGTGAGAGGATTCACCAGAGAGTGGGGAGCAGAACAGGTGGATCTACTGAAATACACTGCTGAGGGGAGCAGCAGGTGAGACAGGAGAGGACTGCTATGCCATGTGGGTTAGCTTCCAGCTGGGAAATCGAACTCATACTGCAGTCAGTGGCTGGAGATAGCATGAGAGCACTGAGACTTTAACCCCTGTACCACCAAGGAGGTCCCATTTTTATTTATTATTATTGTAAAATTTTTCCTGATCCCTTATTTGTTTCCCCTATATTCCTCAACTCTGTATTTTCTATTCAACTTTTCTGTAAACTTCAAACTTAAAAGAAAAAGCTCTAGGCAGCTCTCCGCCCACCTGTGTCAATGCAGGTGTTTCTTTTTTCTTTCTCCTTTTCCTAATAAGCCTGTGCTTTCAAAATGTAAAACACAAAAAACAAGCTGGTTGTGGCACCTACTTTTTGCTCTTTTGGCATGTTTCAATTGAATTCATTGCTTAAATCTTTTTAGAATGTGAAAACATAACACAAATTCAGAACTCCCTGAAATTTATATGCCTGACATAACGAACCACAACAGGATATCACAAGCATAATGTGTGATTATATGAGAATTATATAGTACTGTAGGTGCAACTTTATAACTTGCTGGGAAGGCAGTGTGATATATATTCTGTGGAAATCCTGTCTCTGCTGTTTACTCACTGTTGGAACCAGGGTGGCTGTGAAATGAACGAGAAAATATTCTCACTTTACAGACAAGGAAACAGACAGGAAGGTTAAAACACCTGTCTGACCTCAGAGTCAGAAAGTGTGGGAGGCAGAATTTGACCAGGCCTTCAGTCTTGACCCCTGTGAATGTTTTAGCACATGCGTCCAGCCCTTCCCCAAACATGAGTACAGCCTCCGTCACCTGAAGGTCTGGAATATACCACAACCTTGAAGGTTCCCTGGTGCGGGAAAACAGTCAGACACATTTCTAGGAGAACATGGCAGTTTCTGAAGCAGGGCTATATGGGAACTATCCAGCCATACAAGGACAGTGCCCAATAGAAGACAGGTCACTGTCCATGGGTTCTTCACCCATGCACACAATTGGGAATGTCTTCAGATTCAGGGAACAAAAATAATGGGGTTTATTTAATAAATGGGACAAAGAGTTACTAAGCTCACAAGTGGCCAACTCTCGTCTTAGATAGAGCCCAGTGATCAGAAGTCCCAAACAAGAGGCTACTCCTCCAAAATGGCGCCATTGGACCAACAAGGGCCTGAAGCAAGTGGCAGCCAGAAGCACCCATGGGCAGGATCACTGAGATGATGCCACGGCAGCCCACAGCCACAGTCTGCAAGTCCGGATGAACAGCACCAGATGCTGAAACAGATAACAGCAAAGGCAGCACCCACAATCTGATAAACAGCTTTCTGAGACACCAGGCCCAGGGCCTTCACTCTTCCCAGGCAATTATAGCGACAAGGTCAGAGGCAGGCCCAGCCTCCCAATCCCTGCAAAACTCTTTGGCTTCTTTATCTTCAGATGTCAGCTCCTAAGACTTGTTCCTTTTCTTTCTGAGGTCAGTTACAGAGTGCTAGGAGTCTAGGCTGTGGATTGGCATCCCAGGATATAACCGGGGATCACTCCTGCACTTCCTTATGTCTACTTTTAAGTCCCCAATCCCAGATATCTCCTGATTGTGATATAGGGCAGCAAGGGGCACTGGCCAAAGGACACTGCCCAAGTAATTTACCAGTCACCGTCTGAGTTCTTCACCTGTGTGCACAATTGCAAGACTACTCAGGTTCAGAGAACAATAATAATGGGATTTATTTAACAAACCAGGGAAAAACAAAGAATTACTGAGGCCAAATATGGCCGTTTACCTCACCCAAAGCAGTGTCCAGTGTTTTAAAATCCTAAACATAAATGCTCCCAAGATGGCGTCTTCCCGCTACTGTGGACCTGGAGCATGCAGCAGTGAGACTATAGGTCAGGTTCCAGCTCCAGAAAACACAACAGGAGATGTTAATGTAACGGGTGGCTGAAGCCAAAGACTGTTACAGGTGGTGCCCCTTGGAGGGGGGTGCTGATGAAGATACACAGCCCCAGGGAAAATGGAAACAAAGTATTGCATTTGGGTTGGAGACGCTGATAAGAAATATAAGAGACTGAAGAAGCAGCTCCCAGCATTCAGTGTTTAGGATTGTGTTTTCAGATCTTAAGTGATTCTGGAATCAGCAATTTCTGCCCCACCATGTTGATCTTCCAGAAGACTGATGCAGGTCTCTGAAGGACGTGGAGAGGCCTCCAGCGTCCAACCTCAGAGAGGAAAAGTTCAAAGACTTTGCAAGTAGCTGAGGCACTGAAACTGTTCCCAGTTTTACTGCTGTTATGCTATCTATCCTCACCAAAACCCCCCTCCAGGGGGCGCCACCTATAACAGTCTTTGGCTTCAACCACTGATTACTATTGGATCAACTCAGGCTGGAGCCTGAGGGAGGGGCTGCCCACAGGCAGCAACTTTTGGAGGGGGGCGGTAAAAACCACCATGTTTTTCTAATGGTTCTGCTGCTTAAGCAGTGATGAGAAAAATTCCAGGTTTTGCCCTGCAGTCCACACTGTAGGGCCCTGGTGTCATTTCCACAATTGTGCCTGAGAATCATTCCAAGTTTTGAAAAGGTAGCAAAGATACCTGGGTGTAGAGTACTGACTTAAAGAAAACCAACAAAATCACCAGTGGGCTTCCAAGTGATTTTTTGCTCCTATGTGATCTTTTCTGAAAATGTTCACAAAACAGCTTATCATGAGCACTTATTTCTTTAGCATTCAGGAGTATGTTCAGAACATGGGGGGATGTTATGACCTAAAATCAGCTGGAGGGGGACCCACACTGAATGCCCAACTGTCTTCAGCCAGGACCCCGTCACCTGGGAGGATTTCCCTTGTCATCACTGCTGATGCTCCTTACTGAGCCTGTGGGGGCAGGGGTGTACTAGATACCACAACCTTGTCTTGGAAAAGAGTGAGAGAGAACTTTCAGAAACAATAACTAGCTATGACCCAAAATTTAGCCAGGACCTCAGGGCTCACGAAAACAATCCCCCTCCCCCCCCAGCATAGGAATTTCCATTGCCAGGTGCATTCACATTGTTTTCTGTGGTTATCTCCTAAAAGATCGGAGAGAGTTGGTGTGCGTGTTTCTTGAGCCCTAACTCCATGCCAGGTACTTAACAAGCATCCTCAGATTTTCCCTCCTATCCTTGTTATACCCATTCCACAGATGAGAAACCAGAGTCCTGGTGGGAGCATCCACACAGCTGAGATTTGAAGGGCAGACTCTTGAGTCCAAAGTCAGAGTTTTTTCTGATGGGTAGCACTGCCCCTAACTACTCCATTTTTCATCCAACAAGTATGCATTGTATTGCATTGTATGCAATGTATGCCAACTGCTGTGTCACCAGGACAGGTGAGGTCTCTGCCATGCCCAATTAGGATGTAGATTTAGGGATGTAGATTTGGAAACAATGACAATATTCGAACACTTTTTTCTGGGAACATGAGATGACAGGGCTCTCGCTACCTGATGAAGTGATCTGACCTGTTTTAGGTGGAGTCCATTCTGACCCCCTAAGTCCTTGGGCTGGGAAGTGCTTAGGCCTCCATGAGGCACTGAATCCAGAGTGTTCCAGAGGCCCCGCCTTACATTGGCATGATCATTCTGTAACAGGGTGGTCCCCAAGGAAAGGGGAGGTTCCAGGTTCCCTGCCCCAACCAGGGGCAAGGAGGAGGAGAAGTTGGAGAGGAGACTGAGGGTAGGTAGGAAGAAGGATGGAGAGCCAGAAGTGTTGGAGGCGGCCACCCTGCATAGTGAGCAAAGAGCCTTGACCCAAGTCTCTAAGGCATGTGAAAACACATGCGTCTCGGAGGAAAACCTCTGAGTGACAGGACTTGGTGTTGAGAGCCTGGAAAGTGACCTGCGTGGAGTCAGGCTTCTACATCTCCACAGTCTGAGAATAACAAAATGGAGAGATCCTGCGCAGTGAGCAGAAGGGCCTTGACCTGAGTCCCTAAGGCATGTGAAAACACATGTGTCTCGGAGGAAAACCTCTGGGTGACAGGACTTGGTGTTGAGAGCCTGGAAGTGAACTGCGTACATCTCCACAGTTTTACAACAACAAAATAATGAGCGAACTTTCCAGGCTCTGGCTAGGGGGCGATAAGATTATGTGTGTGAGAACTAACCACCTGGTACCCTACTGTCTGAAGTAAATAGATAATAGTAGGAAAATAGACTAATCATTCATACATGTTATCATTATGTGGTATGCTTTGATGTTACACCTGCTACAATTAAAATAGTATATAATGAGCACTAAGACAATAAAGATTTGCTGCATGCTGGACATGACAGTCCCCCAAGTCTGATTTCCCTCACCGTCGCGTTTCAGGTTCGGACTCACTAGAAGTCCACACAGAAGGAGACCTGGAGGAGGCAGACGGAGCAGAGAGACATGTGAAGAAGCTGTGCTTGCTTCTTGGCCTTGGACCTGTACCCGGAACTTGGGGGACATGGAAGGAGACACTTGAAACAGATGCGGGTGAGAGACCAGTGAGGTTTATCTTTATTTTGATTTTACTCTTTTCCTTCCAGACTTATCTGGCTGTTTCTGCCCCTTTTCTAGGGCTCCCCACCAGAATTTTCCTTAGACTTGTGGCAAACCTTTGGGCCTCAACAGCCCTGCTTTGGGCCAACCCTTTTTGGCCCACAAGGGAATGGGTAACTTTGGGTGCTTGATTTGGATACTATTTTATCTATTCTTTCCTTTCTCTTTTCTTTATTGCACACTAATTGTATCAAAGCTCCTTTCCATTGAAGGTCTGATGCATTAGAGTATGTTTTGTCTTGATGCAGCAGGTGGCAGAACCTATTTAGAACAGGCAAATTTGGGGGTCCTGGAGTGCCCCTCACCCTGGCCTGTAACAAATCCTGTATTGCAGGAATGCTTGCAATGTGGAACATGGAGAGGACCCAGATTTTTTAAAATAGTAAGTACCCATGTTAATATGATAGAAAAATTTGGAGGAGTATGTGGGATTAAAATAGATCATTTCTTTCTAGGGTCTATCAATTTTGCAATGTTTGGCTGTTTTAACATTAATCATGGGTTACTTTTTATACACTCTTTTTGTATAACATATATCTTTTTGTATAACATATAACTGTGGCAACATATATATACATAACAAAATTTATCATTTTAACACCCCCTTTTCTTAGTTCTCACATTTTTATTGCCAGTCCCAGTGCTGGGGACTCCTCCCTGCCTATGAAGGGGCTCACAGTTTCTTCTGTCATTCTAGGCTGGGGTCTGGAGGCCTGAGGGTGGCTGGGCATATGGGTCATGCCCTCATCATGTCCAAAGGATGCTGGGTCTTTGTAGAGTGTGACCTGGTTGATTATGATGACGTACTGAGCATAGGGGCTGAGAGATGGCCCAGGCATTCTTGAGGAAATTCTCATAGTTATCTTGGTCTCTGTAACAGCCTGTTTTGACTGTTTTTAAGTGTACAACTCACTGGTACATAAGTACATTCACAATCATCATACAGTCATCACCACTATCTATTTCTGAAATGTTTCATCTCCCCAAGCAGAAATTCTGCACCCATTAAGCCATAATTCCCCTTTCCTGTCTTCTCTCATCCTCACTAACATTTACTCTACCATCAGTCACTATGAGCTCACTTATTCTAGATATTTCATGTCAGTGGAATCAAAGCATGAGCTACTTTTGTAATATAAAATAGCCATCACGTTGTTTTTCTTTCCAGTAACAGAAGCTAGACATCAGCGCCCCTTGTCACATCTGCCTACATGAAACCCATCAGAAGTGTGCTCCAGTGATGCATGTAGGTCTCAGCGTTAGGAGACCGGCAGGCAGAGGGCTGACAAAGGAGGCCAGGTCCAGGAAGAGGAGATGATGATGCAGGAGACCACGTGTTATGTTCTTCCAGCCATATGAATGTCTAGAATCGTGGATGAGTCTTGCTTAGGTGTCAGGGGCACAGGGACAGTGGGTAGAGATGGGACAACTGAAGGGTGCAGAGTTTGTTTCTTTTTTGAGGTGATGAAGATGTTTTGCAATTGACTGTGATGAAGGTTGCCCAAATCTGTGAATATACTTTATATATATATACATATATATTTATACATATATATAAATATATATATGCTAAAAACCATTTTATATGGGGCATTGTAGGTAGGTGAATTATGTCTCAATAAAGATACAATTATATATACATGTATATATTTTTTAAAGGACCAGTTTTTGTTTTTGAGTTAACTGCAGGACGACAGCCACTCCCATGCATGGGGCTGTATGTGAGGGCCCCAAGCTCATCCCTGAAGTAAGAGCAAACCTGAAAGTCTCAGAGGGAGGAGTTACCCAAAGGAGCACAGCACATACAGCTCAGCCGGAAGACTGAGGTCAGGTCGGCCCAGCCCCGAGCTAGAAACCATTTCCTTTGTGGGCGCCAAGCAATAGGCTATAACCTGCCTTTGTGGTTTAAAGCCACAAAGGAGGTTGCTGTTGTGGGATCTCCCCTCCCACATCGGAAGTTTTTCCTCATTACTGTATAGGGTGAGTGCAAGTGTGGTGGCTTCTGTCTCCTGAGGTCTGATGCTACCCACCTCTTCATCACTCACACTGGCCTGGACTCCTAGTCCTCTGGCTCCCAATACCCAAGGCACCGCTGTACCCCAGGGATGGTTTCATCTTCATTTTACTTCATTTTCATTTAATTTTCTCTTTTAAGATCAGTCACCCCATTAGTGGGCGAGGGAGCTAGGATATTTATCTACAACCCCCTGCCAGCCATTGGCCGAGGCTTGCCCCCAGAGGTGTTAATTATCCAAGTACCAGCAAGACTCAGTCTTCCTCACTCTCGTTCATCCCTCGGTTGTCAGAGTCATCTCCAGGGAGCCTTCCTTGATTTCTCCACCCTTTTAAAAACACTCGTCAAATACTCATCTCTTCCTTTAAGGCGCCACATTTACTGATTAACATCTGTTTTTCCCTTGTGACTGACAGCTCCCTGAGGACTGGGACCACTCCTGTCTACCTTTGAGTCCTCACCGTGACCATGCCCACAAGCTGACATTCCAGCTCAAGTCCGAAAAGGCGTCCACATAGTGAAGGGTAACCTGCTATACTCTGTCTCGTGATTCAGTATTAATCTCATCTAAAAAGTACCTTCACAGCAACATCCAGACTGGTGTTTGACCAAATACCATGAGGACCATGACCCAGCCAAGCAGACTCATAAAATGAACCACCACACTTAGGAAATTTATCCTCTGTGCCTCAGTTTCCTCATCCATCCAACTGGATGTTGACATGGGTATTTACTTCAGAGGGTGATTGTAAGGATTAAATGACATCATCTGGGGCCTCCCTGGTGGTGCAATGGGTTAAGTACAGCACCGTGAAGCTGTCCACAGCCTCTGCAGCATGAGTTCAATGCCCGGCCGGCCAGGGAGCTACCCACATGGTGCAGCAGACCTCTCCTGGGTTGCCTACTGCTCTCCTCGGCAGTGTATTTCAGTCAGTCTGCCTGTTCTGTTCCCCGCTCTGTCTCTGGTGAATCCTCTCACCCCTGGCACCTCTGGCCTGTTCCCCAGGTCTTGTATGCATAAATAAATAAATTTTTAAAAAACAACAACAACAAAATGACATCACCTGGGTCAGATTTGGAATGGTGTCCTGCGAGGTATATGGCAAAATTTATTCATGCAGAGGAATGCTAAAAAATTTATTCCCCAGAGGAGACTGAGGAAGGAAGGAAGCAGGATGGGGAGCCAGAAGGAGACCTGGAGGAGGCACATGGAGCAGAGAGGCAGTGAAGAAACTGCTCTTGCCTTTTGGTGGTGGGCTGGTTGAAACAGATGTGGTCTTAGGTTTGGAGAATGACAACTGGAAACTGATTTCTGCCATCAACATGCCACATTTTTTTTGACTTTGACATTTTTTTCTGAGCCTATGGAGTAAAACTTCAGTTACATAAGATATTCCACATGGCATAACTAAAAAAACTGTCTTTGTCTATATGTTATATGTCTGTATGTCCTTGTGTCTGTCTTGGGGGGGGGAAAGGTCTCAACAGATTCCTATTGATGGAACTGTTCAGAGTAAAAATTTCCTACAAAGGACTGACTAAACCTGGAAATACACCTGATTTTCACTAAGTCTTCTTTGACATAATACTGTTTTTTTTTTTTTTTTTTTTTTTTTTTTTTTTTTTTTGCATTTTGTACTGAATCCGCAGTTTTCTTATTTTGGTGACTAGGATCTGCAGCAATGTCGCCTTTTTTTTTCCAGCAGAGCTAACTTGTGTTCACATTTTCTCTCCTCTTAATACCAACACAGCATAAAAACAGTGGTAGTAATTTTTTTACTACTTATCTCAGAGTCTGTTTTTGCATATCTTCCACAGGGATTTTGCCTGCTTAAAAAAAAAAAATTAGAAATGAGTGTCACTGTGTGGCTGTGAGTGGAATCCTCCAGGCAACTGAAACAGCTGAACCAAGAAGAGGAGAACCTGCTGCTCTGTCCGTAGGCTACAGAGACCCCTAAGGGAGGTGAGGAAGCTGCCTCCATGGGCAGGACTGGACAACCCAGCAAATGAAAAAGGTTTGGTACCCTCAAAAGAGGAAGCTCAGGTGGAGTCTGAGGAGACCAACTTTGTTCCTGAAGCCTACATGGACCGGATGTCAAGAGTTCGCTCTGATCCTATATGGAGTATTCCAATAAAGCAGCTAAAATTGCTGTTTAGTTATTCTGCCTGTGATTTTATGCAAAAATAGGTAATATGGTTTAAAAAGTAGATTTAGTTTGCAAACTTTGCTATGCTGTTGAAACAATTTGGGATTAAGGTGAGAGAACTTGTTTTTTTTACATAAGTTCAACCAATTTTAAGATTTTTTTTTCCTATGATTCTGATATATTTGCTGTCTTGTTTTAGCTAATGCCTACAGATGTGGGTTTTTTTTTTTTGGGCTTGGATAATGGACTATTTTCCAGTAATAGAAAAGTGTCATACTGGATATTCATGGACAATGCTGCTCATTGTTGCTTCTCTTACATACATTGTAACCCTGAAAAAAGACTGTCTCCTAAGACTACACCGTAGATATGGTGGAATAAAAATTAAAAGGGGGGATTTAACAGGGTGGTCCCCAGGAAAGGGGGAGGTTCTAGGTTTCCTGCCCCACCCAAAAGGAGGGTGATGCTGAGCAGGGAGAGAAGCTGCAGAGGAGACTGAGGAAGGAAGCAAGCATAATGGAGAGCCAGGAGACCTGGAGGAGGCACATGGAGCAGAGAGACAAACTGCGCTTGCCTTTTGGTGGTGGACTGGTTGAAACAGATGTGGGTGAGACTCATGGGGAGGTGACAATGGTGGTTTTTGTCTTGATTTTGATTTTGCTCTTTTCCTCCCAGACTTTTCAGGTTGTTTCTGATCCTTTTCTGTGGGTCCCCATTGGAAGCTGCTTTAGACTTGTGGCAGGCTTTGGGACCTTGCTCTGGGCCAATCCCATTTGGGTGGACTTTTACCCATGAGGGGATGGGTAACTTTGCGTGCTTGATTTAGAAACTATATTCTTTGCCTTTCCTGTATTATTTACTAATTGTATTAAAGTTCCTTTTCATTAAAAAATTTATTCCCTGAAAACTTGTATTATTATGGAGATAAAGTCTCAGGAGATTGCATCGCATCTTGACAACAGGTATTTTAATAAGAGAATCACTACTAACCTAAGTTGGAAAATATAGCCTGCTTCCTTCTAATTTGCCATGAACTAGTTGAATCTATCACAGATGTTTTAAGTCATCTACTTATAATATGATTGTTCCATTTTCTAGGGCATCTTTCTGATTCTGCAGGTGGCATCAGTTCTTTGGAGTAAGCTCCACACTGGCCAGTTTCAAAGGGCAATGCTTTTTGAATGAATTTTCTAGAGCATAATCAATAAGTGATCCAAGAGAGACATGAACAATCGTTAATTGCTGAGTCTTCCAGTGTGTAGATGCTTCCTCCATTCTGCCCTTCTCTCTCCAAACCCTAGATTGTGCATAAAACTCCCAGCTTGTGCATGCAAAACCCTGCTGACCCAGGCTGCCCATTCAGGTTTCATTTGGCAGACACTAAGAACAGATGACACAGAGCCTGTGGCTTGCAAACACCCAAGGCTTATCCTCCAGCTGTCCCTAGACACCTGGGCACAGGTACCCTTGTACCTGGTCCAGGGACAGAGCAGTCACTGTTCAGGGCAACTGTGTAGTGTTTCGGGGAAGAATCTGGATGTAGGCCAGAGGCCTGGGTGAAAGAATTCACCAGGCACAGAGAACAGAAAAGGGGAACTTACTGAAATAACCTGCAAGGGAGCAGAAGGCAAGGCAGGAGAGTTCTGCACGGAGAGAGAGGGTCCAAGGAGCTGTTTATACTCCAGGTGTCAATAACTGGTTAGAGTGTCTAGTCTTGGGTGTGTCCTGACTCAAGATCCCGATCATCAGCTTAACAGCCCCAGTTCCCATGGCAGAACTATCCACTCCCTTTATCCATTCAAGTCTCTCAAACTTGCCTGCTGGGCAAGTTTTTAAGTTTAGTAATAACATCACAACATGTGGGGCCTATGCAGGAGGTCTCAAACGCATGCTGAATCTGGCAGGTAGCCAGGTTTTGTTGATTGATATCCTTCCTTTTTCTTTTCTTTTTTTTTTTAATTTGTAGTCAAATACACTTAACATAAAGTGTATCTTTTGACCATTTTAAGTGTCCAATTTAGTGGCATTAAGTATATGTCAGGGTATCATTTAATAGGGTATCTGCACTTTGCTCAGCTGAACAATACTGCGAGGCACAAAACATAAGAAAAGCGAAACCAATAGCGTTGCGGTGGGAACCTGGCCATGGGTCTGCATGACCAATAGCCGGCTATCGAGAGTTCCAGGAAATGCTGAAAACAGGGCATACAGAACCAGGCAGGACACCTCCTGTGCAGAAGGCCCACCAAAACCTGATGTCCCAGCAGACAGCAACCAGCAGTGACTGACTCCCCCACTGTGAAAAAGCCCGCGAAAACCAGTTATTAAAGGGACATCCCAAGTATTTCCCACGCAGACATCGTCTACCTAGCCTGCTGCTTCCTTGAAGGGTATTTGAATAAATCCACATTTTTGTTTTCCACTGCCTCTGGTAAATCCTTGCAGCCCCACACCTCCATCCTCACCCTGATTCTACACTGCCACAGTATGTTCACTACACTGTGTAAACATCACCACTATTTCAGGTAGCCATGTTTTTTACAAAGTTTGAAAGTGATGCCTTTGCTGGAACCCCCACTCTCTTACCCCCAACATCATCATATCATTATCGCCTGTCTGGTCCCTGAGGTCCTTTAAGCTTGCAACATTTGATATAGTGTTCTTACTCTGTTTTCCTGGAGGTCCCTATATCCAGTCAGGTACCTCGGACCTGGGTTGTATTTCCCAAATTCAAGGTAGGGAGAATGGGAACTCACAGTGGAAAACCCTAAGGCTGAACCAAGAGCTTTTTCTCCACTTCTGAACTTGGCATCAGGGAGATGTGACCAAAACAGGAAAAGGAAATAACATCAGCAAATGGGAGCAGTGACTATGGGATGCCTGTCCCCATGCCCAGTAAGCACCTGACACACAGTAGGTGCTCAGGCGTGCTTTGCTAACTGCCTGGCTGCAGGACCATCATTTGCTGTCACCTTTAGCTCTAAACGTTGCTCTTTAAGACACCATGCTCAGCTCAGGATTAAAGAGCTGGAATAGGAAAGGCCTGGGTCCTCATCCTGGCTTGGCCGCGTGCTAGACATGCAATAGAGGGCAATGACCTCCCCTGCTTGTGCCCTGATTTTCCTTTCTGCAGCACTGGATCACAATAGAACCTTCCTTACAGGCTTGGCATGAGGTCCTCTGGCAGTAAAGAGTGTGGTACTGTCACCATGCCTTTCACCAGCTTCATTGTCCAACTCCCTGACCCCCAGCCATGCCCACAATAACTCTCTCTCCAATTCTGGTGCCCAGGACAGCTCCTGGGACTCCTCTGTCCCTTTTGCCTTAAGCTCTGCCCTCTACCTTAAACTCTGCCCCTTCGAAATGCCATGCTAGCTGTCAAAACCCTCACCCAAGCCAAGTCCAAACACCTGATGCCAGTACCACCTGCTTCCAGGCCAGTAACCTTCCAGGTACTTGTTCTCACCACCTTGTGTTGGGGACAGACTTGAGTGTCAACCAGATCCAGGTCTTCTGTGTGACCTCCAGTAGATCTTACAACCTCTCTGGGTCCCAAGTTCCTCTACAAAATGAGAGTAACGGGCCTCCCTGGTGTCTTAGGGGTTAAGTTTCAGTGCTATCACCACAACTGCCTGAATTTGATCCCCGAACAGAGAGCTAACCCACATACAGCACAGGAGACCTTGCCTATCTCCCCCACTGCTCCCTTCAGCAGTGTATTTCAGTAAATCCTCTTGCTCTGCTCCCCACTCTGTCTCTGGTGGATCCTGCTACCACCACCACCATCACCCCCTGCATCTCTGGCTTACACCTCAGCTCTTCTATGCAAAAATAAATAAAATATTTTTAAAAATTTTAAAAATGAGAATAATAAGGGCAATAGCAGCAGAAGTCAGGGTAAATACCAGCACCATTACTATCTCTTTTTTTAAATTGGAACATTTTAATATAGTTAACACAGTTGGGATTTCCCCAAATTCTTTTTTGCCCTAGCTTTGTCCCATGTTTAAGCTCCAGAAGTCACATTGTCAAAAAAGGGACATCTAATGGGACCATTTGCCCTAATTCCAGGAGTATCTAATAGAACAGGGAAAATGTGGTTAAAGTCAATTTTATTAAGGCAGATAAATTACTTGACTGTTAACTGGCTGTTGGCAAAGGGAAGAATCACATGAGAAGTCAGTTATTGTCCCTGGCAGGAGAGCGCACCAACGGCTCTGACCAACAAGTGCCAGGCTTTCCGCACTTCTCCATGGCTTGACTGCTGCTAGGTCACTCCATTCAAAGGACTCAGGAGGCCAGATGAGGAGATGGGATTCTTTCAGCTATCCTGGCATCTCGTGGCAATACAATTCACTCTTCAGATTCCCCTGGAGGGTGACAGTCTCTTTTGCATCACAGTTCCACACCCCTGCTCTCGGTCTGCTTTCCAGAAACTCTCTCTCCAAGCATTTCCTCCTCTCCCAGTCAAGATCATTGCAATGGCCAAAACATTTCAGAATGCAGTCACTGTCGGCATTCCTTAAGCACGTTAATCAAGACATACTCTTCAGCGAGCAAGTGTGGAGATAAACCAGCATGCACCTTGAGAAGCACAGCAGAGGGAGGGTGGAAGGGCTCTTCACCCATGAAGACTCTCCACCCCAGCCCTCAACCTGGGCACCTGAGCTGAGTCAGTTCTGAGAGACGAAGTTTGGGTGCCCTCCACAGCAGACCCCACCAGGCCACCCCCATCACACCGTGATTATTGTTAGTCCCAGGAGCCTTTTGCCTCGGAGGTACCCCTGAAGAGATGCTCATGGATGAAAGGGTCTCCTCTGAGCAGGCAGTGGAGAGAAGGCCATTCTCTCAGGCCCGAGAAATACAGGGTGTTCCATGGACAGTTCTGTGACTATGACTAGAGGTGTGAAACCAGCCCACAATCAGGACACAGAACTGTTCCATCACCCTCAAACTCCCTGGTGCCACCCCTTTGTAGTCAGCCCCTCCCCCCACCCCAGGAGGGCATTCATCTGTGCTCCCACACAATAGTTCTGTCTTTCTGAGAATGTTACATAAATGGAATCACAACGATATGTAGCCTTTTCAGCCTGACCCCTTTCACTGCAGCATAAAGCATCTGAGCATAAAGCTTTACTGCCTGTATCAATACTTTGTTCCTTCTTGTTGCTGAAGAATATTCCATTGTATGGAAGGACTTGAGTTTGTTGTACACTCATCCATTGAAGGATGATTGGATTGTTTCCAGCCATTGGTGATTATGAGTTAAGCTGTTATAAACATTCACGTACAGGCTTCTATGTGAGCATTTTCACTTCTATATACCCATCAGCGGGATTGCTGGGGTGAATGGTATTTGCAAGTTTAGTGTTTCAGGAACCACCAAACTGTTTTCCACAGCTGCTGCACCATTTTACTTTCCCAACACCGGTGTCAGAGAGGTCCATTTTTTTCCACATCCTCACCAGCACCTCCTATTGTTGGAAATTTTAGGTCAGCTTCTAGTAGGGATGAAACAAAATCTTAGGAGGCTGGCGTCTGGAGCAGCAGAGGTTCAAGATTCAAAGCCAGCATCTGATCATCTGACCACTGCTTGGTGCTACCTCCTTTTCTGGGTAGGACTGATTTCTAAAAATAAAGGAAGAGGACAGGCTGTGAAAACTTGGTCCATCTAGAAGCTGGAGCTTTGTCCAAGTCATTGTATAAAGGGAGAAATGCCATAGGTGGGAGGGCAGGGCTTTCATACAAAAGGTGGGCTCTGACTTCAAAACCAAACTCTACCACTTGTCAGCTGCGTTTCTCAAGTCTTGCAGCAGCTGTTGTTTCATTTGCTGAATTGCAAACCTCAGAAGCCCCATCTCAGAAGCAAGGTGTCCTCTGGCAGCCTGGCCAGTAGATGGGAAAGTTTCCATAGTGGAAGAGGTGCATGGGTAACTCAGGCAGAGAGTCATTGCAGAGGCCACTTGCGGGGAGCTAGCCAAGCTGAGGGCTCTCAATACTTGGCCCAGCTTGCTTGGCCTCAATTTCCCCAACCACCAAAAAAATCAAGAAAATGAGCCCAGATGGCTGCTAGAGTGATGAATGACATGATGCAAAAGTGGCCCTCCTTGGATTATTATTTAGCAAGAAAAAGAAATGAGTTCTCAAGCCATGAAAAGACATGGAAGAAACTTTAATACACAATGTATGTGAAAGATGCCACTGGATGAATCCGACCATGTGACATCCTGGATAAGGTAAACCTATGTGTCAGTGGTTACCAGGGCTAGAAGGGAGGAAGAGATGAATAGCAGGGGCACAAGGGATTTTTTTTTTTTAAGATTTATTTATTTATTTATTTATTTATTTATTTATTTATTTATTTATTTATTTATACAAGCACTGGGTACAGTCAGAAGTGTGGGAGGGTGAGAGAATTCACCAGAGCCAGAGCAGGGAACAGAGCAGGCAGACTGACAGAGTACACTGCTGAGGGGAGCAGCCGGGCAGGAGAGGTCTGCCGCGTCACGTGGGACTCTCACCCAGCGGCAGGGGATCAAACCGGCGCTGCAGAGGCTGTGGGCACCTTCGCAACCCAGCACTCAACCGCTGTGCCACAGGGGAGGCCCTGAGCACAAGGGATTTTTAAGGCAGAGAAACTATTCTGTATGATGCTCTAGTGATGGCTATGTGTTATTATACATCTGTCTAAACCCATAATTCCACCTGGGACATTCAGTCCTCTGGCCATTGAACCTTGTACCAGTCTGCCTCATTTATTCCCTTCTGTAAAAACAGAATAAATCTTAATGTGAACTACAGACTTTAGTTAATAATAATGTATCAATAATGGTTCCTCAGTTGTAACAAATGTATCTCTCTAAAGCAAAATGTTAATAAAGGGGGAAAACTATTGGCTAGAATGAGAGAATATATGAGAACTATTTGTACTATCTGCTTAGTTTTCTGTAAACTGAAAATGTTCTAAAAAAATAAAGTCTATTTATTAAAAGAGAAAATGTTTCTCCTCTCCATACCCCCAACTCCACCAGTTTCTGGAATTTATTGCAGAGAATAGCTCAAAAATCAATATGGGTATATACATTTTCCCCTAATATTTTACACAAAAGATGTTGGTCCCATTGTTTCTTTTGTTGAAATATAATTCTCCCTCTTTTCATAGTTGCGTAATATTCCACTGTGCAGAGAGCTTGTTGCCTCTTCTGTATAGAGAGTCATTTCCTATTTGGCTGTGTAGGCAACACTACCATGATGATCCCTATCATTTCTTACATGACTTGATTTCTTGATGTGGACATTCTGAGTCAAGGGCTCATGTATTTGCAATTTTGAAACATCTAGACAATTTGTCCTCCATTTGATGTTTACCTCAGGACACTCCTGACAGCTGATCTTGAAACAAATCAGAGGGTGTTCCTAGCCTGCTTTGTGGCCCTCATGTGGCTCCCTATCGCCCACAGGGCTATGCCCCGGGTCTCTGCTACCAGGTCTTACAAACCTGGTTCCACAAACCAACCACCTGAAGTCTCACCTTCTCCTTCTGCCCTCCTCCACCTCATGATCTTCTCCTTGTCAGTCCTTTGCCTAGAACTCCCTTCCACCCTGACAGAGCCTGGCTGACATGCACATAACTTTAGCTCTCAGTATTAACATTACCTGTGCTTCACCTACTGTAAATGGATGTTCAATAAATGCTGGTGGAATTGATGAATGAATGAGATAGGAAAGGGGGGAGAACAAGAGTTGAGGGGTCTCTCATGGGAGGGACAATGCTCCCTCCTGGAGCAAAGGGGAGCCACTGCAGGCTTTCAGATGGGGAAGGACACGGGGGAAAGTTCCTTTTATTTCAGAGGTAACTTTTGGTGCCATGAGCCCTTACCAGTGGAATTTTGTAAAGTGCCTAAAATAAAACACCTCAGATGGTAAAGGAAGCCTATCACAAACTCATCACATTGGCATATAAAATCAAAATATTTTTTGTTGTAATTCATACATCTTTTTTAAACTATTAAATAGCAAGGCCTAGTGGCAGGTCTAATGATTACTATTGTGAGAAGCAGGGGAAAGGGTGCAAGTCTTTTCCCTCCAAGTTCAGGGACCTCCTTGAATACTATTTGCAGATCTCTTGGGTGCCTGGGGAATCCCAGTGAAAACACCCCAGCTACTGGGATATGGTGAGAGCACCTAGAAAATGAACAAATTCAACAAAGGTATCACAGAGGAATAAGGAGTGACTTCCAGGGACAAAAGACAAACATCCAGACAGACAAGTGCCCAGTGGCTGGGCCATCTGTTCAAAGAAAAACAGGAAGCCTGTGACCTGCTCCTCCGGCCTCTCTGTGCCCAGCCTTTGTCTTTGTGACTTAAACTTCCAAAGGCCAGTCTGGACACCATGAATGGGCTTCCCCTTTCTTTCCTGGTTCCAAAAATAGACAAAACAATCAGACAAGGCAGCCTCCCAGAGCTCTGGCCCTCCAGATAATGCCTCTCAGGCCCCCATTATGATGCCACAGGATTATCATTGCGGGGTCCATCCCACTTCACACATGAGGAAACTAAGTCTCAGAGAGGCCTCCAGTTATGCCAAATAGGATTGGACTCCAAGCCCTGCCAGTTACTACTCTGCGGTAACCACCAATTAAGGACACCCATTCATTTGTTCGTTCATTCATTCATTCACTGATTCACCAAGTTGCCAAGACACATCTGAATAACCAAGAGAGAGGTTTCCCTGAACATAATATACCTGGGTTCGAGTTGTAGGAATTAAAAGCATGATGAGGTTGATGGTGGTGATACCACTTCCTGGGCTGGTAGGAGCTTGCGCATAGCAGGGCAGGTGCTCAGTGAGGATACAAATGTTCTTTGTGTCCTGCTCCCCCTTCTTGGCCTTACCTGCACTCTGCCCCCTCATCTCTCCTGTGAGAAGAGGCTCCTCTGGTAAGAGGATAAGAACCTTCCCTACCAGTAAGCAAGGCAAATGTCCTGAGCTGATGGGTCCAGCCATTCCCACTTTGGACACCAGGGGGCAGTGGGCATCCACATTCAGCCTCCCCACCTTTGTTCCCTAGGACTCTCAGTACAGGAAGTGACGGGTTGATCTTCCTGCTTTTGGACTGGTTTCTCCCATCACACTGAAGTAGGAAAGGTAGGCACCAGGGGGTAGGCAAGCACCAGGGTCCTCTGGCCATTGAACCTTGTACCAGTCTGCCTCATTTATTCCCTTATTGAGTACCTACTGTTTGCATAGCCCTGAGCCTGGGCACAGGAGACATGCAGAGCCTAAGGCAGAGAAAAATCTTGCCCTCATGGAGCTGACATTCAAGTGGAGGAGACAGGTTCCCAGAACCAGGCAGTTACAATTGAAAGAAATCAGAGGAGGGAAGCCCAGGGACACCCCTGACACAGTTTGGGCAGGGGAGAGGGGTGGTCAAGGAAGTTTCCAAGAGGTGTGACACCTCAAATGAACAGAAGTTTGTTGGGGAAAAGAATAGGGGAAACAGTGCTATAGGCAAAGGATAGTACCTGTACAAAGGTCTGAAGGCCATTATGTGTTCCCCTCCTGAAAGATAAGAAGGCACATTATAATGATTCAAATAGGGAGGCTCTGAACAATCCCTAAGCAGCAGATCAGGGAAACAGAAGAGAGAGGCCAAAAATAGATATTTATGAAGCTTCAACCAAGTACAAAGGGCGCAGGACCTCATAGAGAGGAATAACCTGGCAACAGAGACACAGCATGATTGGGGCTATAACAGGGGGTGCACGGGCAGGAGTGGGAGGCAGGGATGCCCAAACTGAAATTCAAGGGATGAAGAAGGAGACAAAGAGATAAGTAGTAGTAGAACAGCATTCCAAGTGCAGGGAACAGCACTGGACATCAGCATGGAAAGAGTCTTTAACTCCATCCCGCACACAGACCTTCAACTTGCCAGAAGTCCATCAGCACCGAACCATTTTCACCATCAGCCCACCCACCTGTCCTATCCTGCCCACTCCCAGCCTCAGTTTCCTCATCAGTTTCTGTCACATGGACCAAAGAGGTCCCTCTTCTCAGGTCTGCAGATTCCAGGTATCCTATCCCACAGTCTGTTTTCCCAGGCAACCGTAGGAGGCCAAAGTCCCCACCAAGCTTGGTCTCTTGTTTGAGCAGCTGCCGGGGTCACTCCAGCCCCGCCTGCCTGAGTCAGGCCTGGCCTTACCCTGAAAAGAAACAGTCTTGCCAATCAGGTCTGGCAGGCATGAGGCGGGTACCTGGCTCAGGAGGCTGGGCTTTTATGTGGAGGGCTCTTTGACTGAAGCAACATTTCAACCAAGGCAGGATTTGGAGTCACCCAGCTCAAAGTCCCAACCTGCTCCTTGTGGAATCAGTTTCCACAAGGCTTGGCACATGATGCTCAATGTCCCTGCCTGCTCCTGATGTCCATGCCTCTCAGAAGCCCTCAAGGCTTCTGAGAAAATGGGGAGATTTTACCTGGGTCATAGAGCCTGGCCAGAATCAGGACGCAGCTGGTATTTAGAGACAGTCACTTTAGGGTCAGTGTCTCTGGGGCACAGATCTATTCCTGATTCACTGGGTGAATGGGGCAAGTCACTCTGTCATTCTGGACCTAATCTGTCAAAAGGGGATGATGATTACACCCACATGTGGGAAAGGGAACAGCATGAGCAGAGGCCCTGAGTTGGAGCTGTGCCCTAGTGTTTAGAGGAACAGAAAGGAGGCAGCAGCTGGAGTGTAGTAAGTGAGGGAGAGAGTGGGAGGATGGAGAAAAGGGAGGTGAGATGGGCAGATGCAAGGCCTGTGGGTTGAGGTGAAGACTTTGGCTCTTACCTGAATGAGGTGGGAATCAGAGTCCTACCCAAAGGCAGACCATAGGCAGAGGAGCGGGGAGGGGGTGGAGAAATCCACCTGTCTTTCTCATCTCCATGTTTCCCACCTAGCCCAACAGCCAGAGAAGCCAGACTTACAGGACTTAAGCCCAAGAGGTGCAGGCTGGGAGAGGCAGGGAGTGATAGGCAGGGAGTGATGGGCGGGGCCACACTTGCTAGCTCCCAGGCCAAAGTGGCTGGACCACTCTGGCAGGTGTGTGGGCTACAGACACGTGCACATATCACATGCCCGGCTGCCAGCAGCCCTGCTAGCCCTGCTAGCTTGGGGCTCAGTGGCAGGGTAAGAGGGTTCCCCTATTCTAGGTCTTCCTTCTGTGGGCACCCATCTGACACTTATCTACTGGGCAACTGGGACAAGTCACTGTGCCTCTCTGGGCCTCAGTTTCCTTATCTGTGAAAGGGAGATAATGACAGCACCCAAACACAGGAAAAGCTCTTAAGTACAGTTATGCCCTAGTACTGTTCTGCCTCAAATTCCACCTGGACATTCAGGTTCAACCTGCTCACACAAGACTTGGAGGTGACCAAGGGTTTGGTTCATCCAAAGGATGAGTGAGGGGTGGAGAATTCTCTAAGATTAATGCAAGAAGTCTAAGGGAGACTATTTGGGAGAGAGTCTCCAGTGGAGATGGCTCGTTTCAGTGGATGTGGCTGGTTCAGTCCAGGCCCCAGGACTGGCGCACTGAGCTCCCACTTCTGTATCTTTCCTCCTCCAGAACCCGGCACAAGGGTATAGGATGGAGTCTTCAGGGTCCCCAGTCACTCCAGCCAAGGAAGGTCAAGAGGCTGAACACTTCTGTGCCTCAGTTTACCCATCTGTAAACTGGGGAAACAGGTCCTTCTGTTACAGGGCAGCCCCCATACAAAGTGGGTTGACTGACTGTGAGTCCTCACCCACGTGCTTAAAGGGACTTATTAATACTCTACCTCAGGCACACACAAAAGGTTAATAAAAGGTTTATTTACAAGGAAGGGCAAATGAGGAAATGTACAACTCAGGGAGAAAAGTGGGAGACAAAGTCTTCAATGCGTCCCACCCGATCTGCCGATATGGAACCCCAAATGGCACTCTGAGAGCTGGCCGCGAGCCACCAGCCGTGAAGCCACCAGGCCAGCGAGAGAGAGACCCCAAGGCCCACGTGTCTGGTTTTATACCAAACCTGGCTGCTTAACCTCACCCCAGGGCCCAGCCACCTTCCCTTTGGTGGTGACAGGATTTGTCTTTCCCAGTGTCCTGATGGCTTTGGTCTGGGGTGGGGGTGGGGTCCACAAAGCCTGCACGGGATTAGCTCAGGACATCCTTTCCCCCTCACACTTCCTCACAGGGAACTGCAGGCTGTGCTGAATGAGAGCTCCCTGTTCTGCTTATTATGGTGATTCTTGTGATGACCAGGCAGAGGGCAGAGCAAGCACCCCCAGGCGCTCGAGGCCCACTCCACAGCCTGGCCTCGGCCCGGGCGCCTCTCCCTCCCTGTCCCCTCACCGCCTCAGTTTCCACACTCCAGAGGCGCGGAGCGACGGCGCACCCCAGCCCTCCGGCCGGCCGGCAGGGGCAGCACGGAGCGTCCCGGGACACCCGGAAGGGCCCCGCCCCCGCCGGCCCCGCCTAGTCTGGGCTGCCGAGAACCGGGAGGCGGCGGCGGTGGCAGCGCGCGGGGAGGACGGTGCGCGCGGCGGAGCGCCGGGCCGCGGGGAGACGCGCTGGGCGCCATGGCGGCCGCCGAGCGCCGCGCCTTCGCACACAAGATCAACAGGTAGCGCGGTCGCCAGCCCCCTCCTCGAGCCTCCCCCACGTGTCCCGGCCCCGCCCCGGGGCGGCCCGGCCCGGCCCGGCCCTCCCCGCTGGGGCGCCCCCCGCGCTGCCCCCTTCCGCCTGGGCGGGGTCCCGCCCGCCGGCTCCTGTCCGGGTCGCGCGGTGGCGGGGGCGCGTCTGAGCTGCGGGCCGGGGGTTGCGTCTGAACTGCGAGCGCGATGGCGCCTGAAGCCCGCAGAGCGGATTGGACCCGTGGGGGCGTGTCCGGGGGCCTTCCTGGAGGAGGAGGCGCGGGAAAAGCGGGTGCGCGGCAGCTTCGCCAGGGTCCCCATCTCCCGGCCCCTCCACGGTCCCCCAGCCCAGAGGTGGAGAGTGAGGGGGCCTTTGCCTTTCATCCATGCTTGGTGTGGGCCAGAGATGCTCCAGGTGCTAGAATTTGAGATCAGAATTGTGCTACCGGTGGCCTTGGAACTCCTTCGGGAAGTTTCTCCCTGCTCGTTTCCCCGCCAGGGTCCCGTGTCCAGCTGTCGGGGGACAGGGACAGCTGTGGATGTCCTCCCACCCCCATCCCTGCCTCAGGCTCTCCCAGCACCGGCTGGTGGCTCTGGGGATGGATGGGTGATTGAATGGAGGGAGTGGGGGCTGGGGACAGAACCAGCTGGTGGGCGGACTGGGGGAGGGGACAGGCGCCAGGCTCTGGGGGATCCATTTCCGTGGCCACTAGGGATTTTGAGGCCTCCTCCTGAAAGGAAGATGTCGGGTTCTCTGGGACTGACGACCCTCTCCTCCTTTATGGTCTTTGCTTCCACAGGAGTTTCAGGATCTTCTTTGGGGTCCTCTCCACAGGGGACCTATCAGTGACCACTCCCAAGTGAAAGAGGCACTCTGTGGGTTAGGGGCTGACCTGGCAGCAACACAAGAGAGGGCCCCACCCTTGGGGGCAGATACAGTGGGGGAGACAGATGAGAAGTGAGAGATACAATAGAGTACATTACATGTTAGTGATAAGTGCTAAGGGGGTGATGCCAAACAAGGCAGAGAAAGGGCAGGACAGATGTCCGAACACAGGGAGGGGCAAGTGCAAAGGACCTGAGGCAGGAACAGGTATCCTGTGTTCCAGATCATCAGAGGAGGCCAACCAGGTTGGCTCAGAGTGAAGAGGACAGTGGAAGCAGATCATGCAAGGCCTTACCCTGAGTGAGGTGGAAGCCATCAGGAATTCTGAACAGAGGAAGGACTTGATGTGGTAGTGGGCAATTTTTATGTTCTTGTATCTCTGGATCTTCTCTCTGAGTCTGGGAACATTATTGCCTTCTGTTTCTTTGCCTTCCATTCCCTATGTCCCTGGGTCCTGACTTCCACTCAAGACAGAAAAAAGGGTTCTGGGTCCCACCTTGGGGAACAGATGCTTCTGAGTCCAGGGTAAGAAATGCTGAGAAAGATCTTGGAGCCCTAGTGAACCACAAGCAAATGACTCAAGTCTTCCAGCCTCTCTGCCAATGTCTCCAGAGCATTAGGCACCCGGGTGCTCAGACCTGAGCCTGTATTTACCTACTTGCTCATTTAATCATGCATTTCATAAATATCATATTAACTCTCATATTAAACAGTTCCCCCATTTTCCTAACAAATAGATTCTTAAAAAAAAAGATTTTGGGCAAACTCTTACAAATATAAATAACATAAACAAATGTTATTTTATGCCATATAATTGGCTAATCTTTTCACTTGTACTGTTTAAAATAAAATATGATATAGGATGATCATAGTGACCAGCACTTATATGCTTGTCCCATGCTGATTCCCAGGTGGGATGTTATTTGTTTATTTGTCCAATGACATAGGTATAGCTATGGAAATGTAGGGTCACGGTGGCAGGTCTCTTAAGGGTTTCTCAGACTCCTGAGCTCATGAGCCCAGGAACATGTTATCCCAGTGCCCAGAGTAATCTCAGAAACCGTGCCTCTCCTGTCATCCAGGTCCCCAAGCATGATTATTTGTTTTTCCAGGGAGTCCGAGAGCAGCATTTTCGTTCTGCACTCACTAGTCTGATGTAGGGCAGTTTGTGTATCTTACACATTGCCTAAGAAGGCCTCGGTCACCGAGGGAACGCATATATGATGGTGGCTCCATGCTATGCCATGGAGCCTAGGTGTGCAGTAGACTGCACTATCTAGGTTTGGGTAATTGCTCTCTGTGCTGTTTACACAACCATGAAATCACTTAACGATGCATTTCTCAATGTACACCTGTCATTAAGTGACAAGTAACTGCAATGGTTTATTGGAGGGGATGACATGGTAGGGCACAATGAGACACAGTGACAAAACTCCAGAGCTACTTAAGGGATTTCAACATGTCCCTTCTGCCCCACCTATGAATATAACTGCAAGCACAAGTGCATATTACTTTTTTACCTTTCAAAAAATTGTGATGTATGGCTTGCGTACAGAGAAGTGTGGGGAATAAAGAGTACAGGCACTCTTAATGATGGGGATATGGTCTGAGAGATGCGTTGATGGGTGATTCTGTCACTGTACAAATGTCATAGTGTGTAATTACTCAACTCCGGATGGTACAGCCTTCTACATACCTATACTATCTGTTATAGCCCTTTGGGACCACTGTCATGGGTCAATGGCTGACCAAAATGTCATCCTCACTTGCATTATGGTTTCTCCATCCTGGTCATCTCCCTGTCCACCCTGAGTTAGTTTTGCCTGTTTTAAAAGTTTCTGTAAATGGAATCATATGGGATGTTGAGTCCTGTGTGCCCAGCATCTTTCACCTAGCATGATGTTAGGCGCTCTCATCTGTACTGTTGTCTGTAGTGAAGTTTGTCCCTTTTCATTGCTACATAGTATTTCCCTGCCTGTGTGTTCTCCATCTTCAGTTTAGGAATATGGAGCAGTCATGGTCAAGGCTGCCATGAACATTCTTAGCTGTGCGTTTCTTCCTGAGTAGCTATGCCTCAGATTGCTGACTTGGCATATCTTCAGCTTTGCTTGATAATTATAGTTGGTTTTCAAAGGAGTTCTCCCAGCAGCTGGTGAGAGTTCCTGTTGCTCCATATCCTCTCCGGCACTTTCTGCCAGTCCAGGAGGGGAAGGGTGGGTGTGAAGAGGAATCTCTGTGGTTTTATATGGATTCATTTTCTTCCCTCACTTTTGGCACAAGTGGGGTCACTCACATTCATGGTTTCTGTCATTCTTGTTCTGACTTTATTGTCCTCCCTGTGAGGGTACACTGCAGTTAATACAGCCAGCCCATTTTCACCTTAGAGGATTTATCTCATCAATAACTATAACTACCACCAGACTTTGCCGTTTCCCTCCTTGCAATTCTGAGATCATATTCTGGGAGAAACCACTAGATTCAGCTCTACACTTTGCCTCCCTTTCTGAAACATGCTCCATTAGGGGCATCGGATGCAGATCTGTTAAGGCAATGAGAACAAAGGTGGAGCTGCCCTTTGTGCAGCAGAGAAGGCAGTGGGAGGGCAGGTCATGGTCAAGCAGCATGCACCATGCCTGCAAGACTCCCACAGGGGCACATGAAGAAGGCAGGTTTCAGGCAGGATGGACTCAAGGTTTTGTCAGTGTATAGACAACGTTGAAGTTCCAGGACTGGACACCAGCAGTGTAGGGCATGAGTGTGGCAGAGTACAGGCAGTTTCCAGAGCATCCATTCTTGGTACTGCTCCTTGTCGTAGGTGGCAATGTCCTTTGGCCAGCCAGATTTGGTTCTGGATCCCATTCTGTTTTGCTATGTGACTCTGGTGCTTCATGACTCCTCCCTGAGCTTCACTCACCTTTGGAGTGAGGGCCAGGCTCCTTTTTGAAAACATGATGACCTCTGGCTTTAATTGAGCACTTACTGGGTACAAGGCCCCATACTTGAGCAGATCAATAAGGTCTGGGCACTATCCTGAGCCCAGAGGCCCAGAGAGAAAGGAGGATACCCAGCACCAAGTACAGACTCTGTAATTGGCTCCCATGGCCACTGTATTATAGACCCAGCCCTTCCCCTCTCTTGAGAGCCTCTATTTAAGGCCAAAGACAAAATGAAGCTGGAGGCCCAGTTCTCCCTTTTTACCCCCTCCCTACTCTGAGGCAGCAGCTGCAGAACAGCTGGGACCAGGGTATAGAGAGTCCCCTATCCCAGCATCTTTTGTAAATCACCTCCCAGGCCCTTGTATGCCCAGAGAAGTCAGTTCAAATTTGGGGGATTTAAGGACAAATCCCTAATTTTGAACACCCTTTGAATTTCACAGAAGCTCCTCCCCTACCCCACGCCCAGGCTTCCTCCTCAGTTAATAAAAACAAGGCTCTGGGAGAGCGAATCAAGGAAATAAATAGAATACATGTTAGAAAATGAGGGAGACTGGGGTCTCAACCTCAGAGCCCCCATGTCGGATCAGGGTCATGGTCAAGCTTTGTTTGACCCACATGAATTTTAGTTCAGAAGTTTTCAGAAGGAGTCAAAACTCCCACTGGGCCCAGTTTCCCTGCTCCCCTGTTTTACCTGGTCTACAGCACACATTCATCTCATTAGTGGCTCAAGGACCCTCAGGTTTGCAATCCTATTTGGGACACAACTCTTTATTATATAAACTTATTAGCACACAGAAAAGTAGGAAATTTTCTGTGGGGCCTTTTGTCTTGATTTTAAGGGGGACTAAGACTCAGAAAATGTACCCCACCTACTCAAAGTCACACAGCTAAAAGATCTGGGTTTCCACCAAAACACAGTGGATTTCGGCAAGTTGGACCCAAATGGAGATTGGGATGGACTCACTCATTCCACCAAAACACACAAAAAAAATTCATTGGGCTCAGGTTCCAGTACTGGAGCCTCACTGGGCACCACATGGTCCTAACTCCTGCCTTCACAGAGACCCAGTGGAGCAGGGGTCACCATGCTCAGAGTCTTTGCACTTGCTATTCCTTCTGCCTGGCACAGTCTTCCTCCAGATAACTGCATGGCTTTTTCCTCTCTTGACTTTTCAAACTCAGCTGGAGGAATCGAGGGCCTGGAGGAATCCCTACCCACCCTGGATCTGCCCCATATTCCTGTGCTGACCCTCTCCCCTGTGGGTCTAGCCCCATTCACCCTTATCCTCCATGACTTTGAAGGCCAGCATAGATGCTGGTGGCTCAGGAAAGCCACAGCACTGACCTTGATTGTGGTGGGCTCCAGGGGTCACACTGGCCTCTTACATATGGTCAGCTTCAGACTACCTGAGAATGCAAATATGGCGTGCCCATCATGAGGTCTAATGGGTAAACTGAGGTTCAGGGTGGAAGTGACTTGCCCAAGGTCCCCTAGCAAGCATGGGATAGGGCTCACATTCTGGATGGGGTACAGAGGGCAGAGTGGAATAAATTTTGGGGATCCCAGGATGGGCTGAGATTCCCACAGATGAGGAAGCAGGGGCTGGTGGGACAGGGTTCGATCCCTGGCAGGGGGAGGTGGGTGGGAAAATGTGGGAGGGCCTGTGACCCCTCATGACCTGCTCAGCCCTGCCCAGCGCAATTGCCACCATATGTGCTTGGGCCAAGGGTAGAGGTTGGAAGGGCCCAGGCTGGGGGGAGTTCAGGTGACTGTGTATTTGCCACAGCCCTGGGACCCTCAGGTTGACATCTGTGGATCCCTAACCCCAGATTCTCTTGGCCTGAGGTGGTTTGTTTTTTGTTTTTTTTTCTTATCACCATCTGGATTTTCCCCTCATAGAATGAATTTTTTGGCCCCACTGCTCAAGTTTTCCCATTCCTGATGATGACCCCTTCTTGTCCTCACAGGACGGTGGCTGCAGAGGTGCGGAAGCAGGTATCCCGGGAACGTAGTGGCTCCCCCCACTCTAGCAGACGCAGCAGCAGCTCCCTGGGGGTAAGTGTTAGTTGGCGCCCCCAGGTCACTGCCCTCTGACAGAGGTAGGGTTTCCCCTCTGCCAGGGTTCTGTCCCACCCATCCCTCCTCCTAGTACCCTGTCCTGCGGGGAAGCTAAGACTCAGGGGAGGAGACCCTTTCCTGGTCCCAGTGGTGTCCTCCATTCCTGTTTCCTTGAGCGGGTAGGGTGGTCCCTATCACTGCAGCTGCTTCCTGGAGCGGAGGGAGTGACAGCCCTGTGGGTGGTCGGGGGTGGGGGTGGGGAGCCGCCTGCTCCAGCCTGCTGTCACCCCATCTCCTGCTGCCTGGACCACCCAGATGGAGGGAGGGTGGGAGCTATGGTGGAGATGGGGCATGGCAGCTTTTTCTCTGCAGTGGGGAGGGGGCAGGGCCTTCCTGCTGCAGGGCCTTAGAAATTGTCTTTCTTTGCTGCAGTCAACTTGTCCTTCCTTCTGCCGTTAGTTCCCTGCCTTTCCAGGCTCCAGGGTGTGATTTCCTGCCTGGGAAGAGGGGCCGGACAAGCCAAGCTGGGCTGGGGGTGGAGAGTCTGAGGTCACTGTTTTCCATGGCATCTCCACAGTTCGAACACCCTCCATGGCTCCCTCTGCCCTTATGATCAAGTTCCAGCTTGTGCCCACCCCATCCCCCACTCTGAGCCCCCAGGAGAGGGGTCACAGCCTCTTTGCTCTGACCCAGGTCCCACTGACTGAAGTCATTGAGCCCTTGGACTTTGAAGATGTGCTCCTGAGCCGACCACCAGATGCTGAGCCCGGGCCCCTCCGGGACCTGGTCGAGTTCCCAGCTGATGACCTGGAGCTGCGGCTGCAGCCCCGGGAATGCCGAACCACAGAGCCAGGAATCCCCGAGGATGGGTGGGTTCAGCTCCACACCCTTCCTGTCCCAAATTCCATTCTACTTCCATGACTCCCATCAACATCCCCTTTCCATGAAGCTCCAGAATCCAACAGTCCTGAGTCCGGCTGTGTGACCTGGGACAAGCACCCTTCCTCTCTGAGTCCCCATCTCCCCATGTCTGAAATAGATGGAGTGTAAGTCCTACCTCACAGACCGCTAGGACAATTAACACAGGGCTTTGCCTCTGATAATTCCGATTTTACTTTGCCACAGAAAGCTGGATGCCCAAGTGAGGGCAGCAGTAGAGGTGTACACAGAGGATTGGGTCATTGCCCACAGGAGGTGAGTCTGGCTCTGGGGCAGTCTTGAGGGCAGAGGGTCAAGGGACTGGGTCTGAACCCAGAAGCCCCACGTCATTGTGTGTAGCTGGTCCTCCTGTTTACCTGCCCTGTCTTGTAAGTTGGCCAGACTTCTCTGGTGGGGCACAGGCAGGACAGATGGCATGGTATCACACGTGCCCCACAGGTACATCACAGCACATTGGGGAACCCTGGCCCCTGCCACCCATCCAGCCTCACCTCCTCCTAGGTACCAGCATCTGAGTGCAGCGTACAGCCCCATCACCACAGAGACGCAGCGAGAGCGGCAGAAGGGCCTCACCCGCCAGGTCTTTGAGCAGGATGCTTCTGGGGATGAGAGGTCCGGCCCCGAGGACTTGGTGAGGGAGCCCCTCGCAGGGGTCACTGCAGGGGTATGTGTATAGGTTCCAGCCCCAGCTCTCTGTCATTTGTGGAGGGAATAACCCAAGTAGCATTGAACCCAAAAGGAAATAAGTCAGCCCTGTGAGTGAAAAGTCAAGCGTAACACATTTATAAAGTGCTTTAAGTATATGAAATGCTTTATGTTTATCCTTACCTTTCAACCTATGAGTCAGGGCAACCATTACATCCATTTTGCAAATTAAAAAAAACTGAGACACAACAGGGCAATTAGAGGGCCTTCACCAGTCCATTGGGTCTTGAGCTTGTCTTTGCCAATCAGCATTTATTGAGCACCTACTTTATAATACCCCATAGTTACTATTTTCACACATAGCTAGGAGAGATAGGGACACTGAGGACCTTAGAGGTGGGGGTAGGCCCAGGGCCACAGAGTTAAGCTGGGATTTGAACCAGAGCAGTCTAGCTCTGTCCTAGCTGGGTCTGGGAAGTCAGGTAGGGTCCTGGCCAGAGACAACCCTAGTGGGAAGAACTCTTCCTCCCTGGCAACAGTGAGTCCTGGGGAAGATTCTCATCCCCATGGGGCCAGCAGATGTTGTGTTCTGATTAGCCAGATGCAGATCATAGTTGAAGAACAGAATTTAGGAATAGGAGTAACCTCCCCCAATAATGGTAAAGGAGAAGAGCATCCCAGGCAGAAGTTTCTAAAAAGTGGGTTGTCAAGGCTCCCAGGTGACTGTTGTAATGGTGACCCCGTGCCCCTCGCCCTCAGTTTCCCTGTCTGTAGAATGTAAGTAGAATGAAGGTGCATCCAGCTGGTGCTCAAAGCTTGCATATTCTCCACTAGCAGGATGACCCCCGGCACTGCTCCGGCTCCCCAGAGGACACGCCACGAAGCAGTGGTGCCTCTGGCATCTTTGACCTGAGGAACTTGGCAGCCGACTCGTTGCTGCCCTCGCTACTGGAGCGTGTGGTCCCCGAGGATGTAGACCGGCGCAATGAGTCCCTGCGCCGGCAACACCGGCCCCGAGCCCTGCTTGCCCTCTACCCGGCACCAGACGAGGTGGGTGCCTGCTAGCCTGCACAGGCACTGAGGCCAGCGGCCACTGCACTGACATGTATCCCTGTATGTACTCTACCAACATTTGCTTGGTGCATACTGTATACTCTGTATTTTTATTTTTTTATTTTTATTTTTTAAAAATTTATTTATACAAGAATGGGGGTACAGGCCAGAGGTGCAGGAGGGTGAGAGAATTCACCAGAGACAGAGCACGGAGCAGAACAGGAAGACAGATCGAAAACACTGCAGAGGGGAGCAGCGGACGAGACAGGAGAGTTTGCTGTGCCATGTGGGTAGCTCCCTGGCCGGCCGGGAATCAAACCCTCTGGGCTGCAGATAGCTTCACAGCACTGCGCTCAACCTGCTGCATCACTGGGGAGGCCCTACCCTGTATTTTTACGCAATGACTTTTATTAGCCACCTACTATATAGCCCTATATTTATTAACCAACATTTATTGGATACCTACCATGTATCTTTATATTTATTTAACTAATATCTATTACACACCTACTGTATCATCATCTTGTTAATCAAACAGCTTTTAAGCAACCAATATTTATTGAACATCTGCTACATATGCTTAAATTTATCCAACCAACATTTATTGGGCATCTAGTGTATACCAACATTTTTATTCCATAACTTTTTTGGACACTTACCGTATATTCATAGATTTATCAGCCTAACCTTTATTGGTCATCTGCTCTATACTCATCTATTCAACCAATATTAATTGTATGCCTACTGTGTAGTTCTTTATTTAATCAAACAGTATTTAAACAACTAATATTTATTGAGCACCTAATATATATACCTATAGTTATTCAACAGACTTTTATTGGGCACCTTGTTTATACTCCTATGTCTTCGTTCAGGGGATTATTAAGTATTTACTATAAGCAGTATTAATTGGTTACATCCCTATGTGTGTGCAATCAACATTAATTGCTTTCTATATATTTCTATGTTTATCCAACCAACTTTCAGTAGGTTCCTATGGTATAGCTCTGTATTTTTTCAACCAACAGGTATGACAGATACTAGGGATAGAACCATGAAGATAATACAGACCCAGTGGGTCAGTCCCTTCCCTCAGAGTTCACAGCCTAGTGGAGGAGAGGACCCCCATACCACCACTGACCCAGGAAATTACATGCCAGACATAGCAGTACGTGACAAGGTGCCAGTAATTATCCCTCACATAGCCCTCAGTGACCCAGAGTTGTGAACACCTGGGGGAGGTGCCTGCCCAGACCTTGGAGCCTATGGAAGGTTCCCTGGAGGAAGTGTTGGCTAAGCTTTTTTTTTTTTTTTTTTTAAAGATTATTTATTTATACAAGCACTGGGTAGTCAGAAGAGCGGGAGGGTGAGAGAATTCACCAGAGCCAGAGCGGGGAGCAGAGCAGGCAGAAGGACTGAAGTACACTGCTGAGGGGAGCAGCGGGCGGCAGGAGAGGTCTGCGCGCCATGTGGGACCCTCCTCCGGTGGCCGGGGAGCAGCCGGGCATCGAACCGGCACTGTAGAGGCTGCGGACAGCTTCGCAACCCAGCGCTCAACCGCTGCGCCACCGGGGAGGCCCGTGTTGGCTAAGCTTTGACCCAAATGATGAGCAGCCAATGGCCAGATAAGGAGGAGAGGAAAAGGTTACTCCAGGTAGAGGAAACAGGTTATTCCAGGTAGAGGAGCCTGTGGTAAGGGACTACAAGAAGTTTAGTCAGGCTGGGGGCAGAGCTGGCCTCAAGCCACGTATCCCAAGCCCTTCTTGCAGGACATGTCCCAGCTTCCCCCTGTCACCACCCCTGATCTTGGCAGGATGAGGCTGTGGAACGCTGCAGTCGCCCAGAGCCACCCCGAGAGCACTTTGGACAGAGGATCCTAGTCAAGTGTCTGTCGCTTAAGTGAGTGTGCTAATCACCCCTTCCTTTAGACATGCTGGCAAACCACGCTTCCTTTAGACATGCTGGCAATGAGGCGTGGAACTCACTGTGGGTGCCGTGCGATTCCTGGACACAGCCCTGAGACCCACAAGGCTGCCCCTGGGCTTTTAGGAGGGAAATTACTTCCCTTTTCATTGTTCAAAGCCCCCAATCCTTAAGTGCCAACTGTGTGCCAGGCTCTGCTATTAGCCCTTCACGTATATACACTCTTCACCACCACCTTGTCAAGTGGGTACGGCTGGGGAAGCCAAGGCACAGAGTAGTGAAGTCATTGTACCCAAGACCACAGGGCTCATGACAGCAGAGTCTGCTTTGCTGCTGGAATCCAGGCTGGAGGGGGTGCTGGTGACCCCAGGCCTGGCTTCTAGCCACCCGAGGCCCCTTCCACATCATTCCCAGGGAGCAGCCAGAAATGCGTGGGAACAGAACTGAACAGGATGTGGCCTTGGACCCCAGCCTGGCCCTGCCCCTCCCCACCCTGAGTTCCTGCCTGGACAGGGAGGGGAGGCAGGAAAAGGAGGTCCCGGTCTGGCCTGAGGCCCTGGTGGGTCTCCTGCCCCAAGCACAAGGGCTGGAAACTGGCTCTGAGGGTTCCTCCAGTCATGTAACATACATTGAGCACCAACTGTGTGCAAGGCATGTAACCACGTGATGATCCCACGGGGCCTCAAGAGAGGTGTGCAGGGCTCTGATTCATTGTGGGGGTTGGGGCTTCCCTGAGGAGGAGGCGGGCAAGGCTGAGACGAGAGGAGGAAAGAGAATAGTTTAGTGGGTGCTGCCTGGAGAGGGGCAAATGAGAGCAAAAGGTAGGTGGGGCTGGGTCACCCGGGATCTTGTTTTTTGAGCAGTGAGGAGTCTTAAATTTAAAGTTTTAAAATGCTTCCTTTGAAGGGACATGGTGCATGGGAAGAACAAAGCAAATTAAGATAAGGAAAAAGTATGGGGGTCTGTCAAGTAAATGTGGATGGCAGAACGGAGGGACAGGGAGCTCCGGGATCAAGAATTTCAAGATGGGGGGCATTGTTTTGTAAATGTTGCCTCCATGCCACCTGAACAAGGGCCATGGTTGTGAGAGAAGGGGTTTTTGTGTGAGCTACTCAGTGAGAGAAGCATTGGGAAACCAAAACACCTCTGTGCCTCAGTTTTCCATACACATCTTTCCTGTGAGCCCTTAAATGGCGGTTTCCTGTAGCCCAACAGGAATCAGGCTGCTCTGCTCCTCCTTCCCCTTGTGCCAAGGCTGAGTTGGGTCTCGAAGGAGTGGTAAGAGTGCCAGGGACAGCCCCTCCCACAGAGCTTCCATTTACCCACAGGTTCGAGATCGAAATTGAGCCCATCTTTGGCATCTTGGCCCTGTATGATGTGCGGGAGAAAAAGAAGGTAGGAGCCCTTTCTTCTCCTTCCTCCCCCCGCGCCCTCCTTGCCAGGCTGTAGACTTCCTGGAGGCCATGGTCCAGCTTTCCTCTCATGTCTCCAGATCTCAGAGAACTTCTACTTCGACCTGAACTCAGACTCCACAAAGGGATTGCTACGGGCCCACGGCACCCACCCTGCCATCTCTACCCTGGCCCGCTCTGCCATCTTCTCTGTGACCTATCCCTCGCCTGACATTTTCCTGGTCATCAAGGTGCCTGCTGGGATTGGGCAGGGTGATAATGTCCCTGTTCTCATGGAAGGAGATATTGTCACCAAAGAGAGTGATCTGGACTGTCCTGGGGGCAGCACAGGCAGCGGGGGGGCTCAGAGAAGACTCTTAACTCAGGTGGGGAGAAATGACCGAGGACTATGCAAGATGACATGCAGATGCATATTTAAAAGATTTTTTTAAGTTGACCATTTTTTTTAATTTAGTGGAGAGGAGAAACCTAGTGGGCACATTTGTTTGGGATTTTTTATTTCTAGGAGTGAGCTCAAATTTCCTTTCCCAAAACATGCAATGAGGTTATAATAATAACACTAATTGACCCCTCTATGCAGGCACTGCTCCTGGTCAGTCAGGCTTTGTTGGGATTCCTGCTTTTACTCCTCAGACTTGTCATGGCTCCCACCTTGCATATGGGTAAACTGAGGCACAGATAGGTAGGGACCTGCACAAGATCCCACAGTCCCCTGAATGGTGAAGGTTAGAGTCTAGGCCTGATGGCTCAGAGCCAGACTTGGAGTGGTCTCTATTTATACTAACAGAAAAATGCAAACGTAGGCAAAATATGGAGTTTGGGCTTTGTGGTAGATTCAAAGGGTGAGGAGGAGGCAGCTGATCAAGGAAGCTATCTGCTAGTGCTCAATCCTGAGAACAGTGGGAGGTGTTAGAGTAAGAGCATTAGCTGGAAGGGGTATGTAGTGGTCCATGAAAGGTCCAAAATGCTGGGGGCTGGGTCAGGAGGCCAGGGTCTGGGCAGCACCTCACTGGGCCTGCCTGCTCCTCAGCTGGAGAAGGTGCTACAGCAGGGGGACATCAGCGAGTGTTGCGAGCCCTACATGGTAATGAAGGAGGTGGACACAGCCAAGGTAAGCTCGTGGAGGCTGGTCCTGGTGGTAAAGGGGCCACTCGGAGGGACAGATCTTGGATTCAGCTGACTTAGAGCACTGAGCTTGTGTGTGTGTGTGGTTGGGGGGCTCTCCCCACAGAACAAGGAGAAGCTGGAGAAGCTGCGCTTGGCAGCTGAACAGTTCTGCACCCGCCTGGGCCGCTACCGCATGCCCTTTGCCTGGACGGCAGTACACCTAGCCAACATCGTTAGCAGCGCTGGGCAACCAGACAGGGACTCAGACTCTGAGGGCGGTGAGAAGGCCTGGCTGGCAGGCAAGGGGCGGGGTTCCCAAGAGTGTGGGAGGGGCGCCCTCTACTGATTAGATTTGGGATCAGCCCTGAGTCACGGAGTCTGCCCCTCTAGATCTCATCTCTCAGCACCCTTCCATCACTGTCACTGTCTCCCCCAGAGCGCCGACCTGCCTGGACTGACCGCCGCCGGCGGGGGCCCCAGGACAGGACAAGTAGTGGGGACGATGCCTGCAGCTTCTCCAGCTTCCGCCCAGCCACACTAACTGTCACCAACTTCTTTAAACAGGTGTTGTGGCTGCGGGGCAGGGGGTTTTGGGAAGGGCATCAGGGCCATGCCCACCATTACCCTCCTGTGAATGCATTGGCCCCAGCAGCCCTAGCCCCTCAGCCCTAGCTCACAGGGGCATCCCATGCAGGAGGCCGAGCGGCTGAGTGATGAGGACCTCTTCAAATTCTTGGCCGACATGCGGCGGCCATCATCCTTGCTACGGCGCCTGCGGCCTGTGACGGGTAAGTGGCATGAGGTGTAGTTCTCAACGAACACACAGTGAGCATCTGCCATGCCAGGCCCTGGGAACCTAGCAGTGACCATGATAGAAAAATCCCTGACTATAGGGGTATCTAGTGGTCCATGAAAGGTCCAAGATGTTGGGCGTAGGGTGGGGAGGCCAAGGTCTGGGCAGCACCTCACTGGGCCTGCCTGCCCCTCAGCTGGAGAAGGTGCTACAAGTACCAGAATAAGACAGTAGGTGGATGTGGGATGCGGTGGCAGAGGGAAATAGGTCCTGAGGCAGAACTGATCACACATTGGGGTGAGAGATGGGAGTGACTTCTGGCCTTGCTACCTAAAGGACAGACCCACCAGAGGGCATTGTGGGAAAATCAGATCCCTGATCCCAAGGCCCAGAAAGGATAGGGCTGGGCCTGGAATCTCCCAAACAGCTATAAATCTGCTCCCTCTCCCTAGCCCAGCTCAAGATTGACATCTCCCCTGCACCCGAGAACCCCCACTTCTGCCTCTCCCCGGAGCTGCTTCATGTCAAGCCCTACCCAGACCCCAGGGGCCGACCCACCAAGGAGATCCTGGAGTTCCCTGCTCGAGAGGTCTACGCCCCTCATACCAGCTACAGGTAGACACCGCTGGGCACTTGGGCATTGAGCTCAGTGAAGTCCCCCTTTTTCCCAGACACAGTCACCCAGAATGAGATGCCACTGCTCTGCTTTATTGAGAGGGGTATAGGCATGAAGGGGTGCATGTTCTTTCTCCACCCCTCTTGATGCAGCTCCACGTCCTCCGCTGTGTCCCCGCCTTCTTCTCTCTCGGCTCCGGGACCGGAAGTGGCCTGGTGCCCTGGCCGGCCCTGGCCGGCCCCAGCGGTCTGGCGGCTTCTCCCTGTGCTGGTGCTGTGTCGGGCTTGGAAACTCCCCTTGGGGCATGACTGGTCCTCACTTTCTCCCAGGGAGGCTCAGGCCGGGTGTGCCTCGGTATGGAGTCTGGGAGGGAGAAGAGGCACAGTCAAGGCAAGAGGGCCCCCAATCCAGCTGCCTTGCATACTTCCCTGCCCAGATGTCCCATGTGACCAACCCCCAGCACACTTACCTCTCCTGGATCTGTTGCAGCCGGTGCTGCTGTGCTACCATCTCCTGTCTCTGTCGCTGCACATGGCCTGTGAGGGCCCACACAATGTGGCTTTGTTTATCAGCATGGGCCTGTGAGGTTAGGACAGAAACCTTAATGGGAAGCCACCTCACCCCTCTCATCCTTTGATGCTGTCCAGAACCCCACCCCTCAGTGCACCTTCCCTGTCAACTTGCTATCTGTAAAATGAGATAAAATAGAACTTTCTTTGTGGCCTTGCTGTAAGCATGCTGTGGATTTTGAAAGAACATGAAACAGTGCTAGGTAACTTCCTAGACACTGAGGGAAATGTCACCATTTACTCCAGTTGTAAGCGTTTACTTGGTGCCTGCTTATATCCTGCCGTGTGCTGAATATGTTATCTACACTGAGTCCCTGGCCCTGCTCTGAGTCTTCAGTTTTCTGTTTACACGTGAGGAAACTGAGGCATGGAAAGGGGCGAGGGGGGTCTCTGGCACTCAAGGTTCTGAAGATAGAAATCAGAGTCTTAACTCCCTCAGGGATGGAAATTTCTTACCTTTAAGATCTCAAATTCTTGGCGGGCATGGCCAAGCCACACGCCCTTTAGCTGAACTTCAAGCCGCTGCATGCTCTCCAATAGCACCTGCTGTCCCTGGGCCACCTCTTCTAGTGCCTCGGTTATGGCCTCTGCCTGCTGCTTTAGAACATCTTCTTCCACCTGATTGACAGATAGTGGGGTGTTGGTAGGATGACCAACTCATCATTTACCTGGGACTTAATTGATTTTAACCCTGAAAGTCCCATATTCTGGGAGCCCCGCAGTACTGGGTAAACCCAGGCAGTTGGTCACCTAAGACATTAACTCTGCCATAAACTCTGTTCATCCCGCAATACCCAGATGGCAGCGCCTACCTGCATTTCCAACAGGCTTGTGCGTAGCTCCTGGGCTGCATCCCGCCCCTGGCTGACCTCCTGTCCCAGGAGTCCCAGCACTTGATCATAGCGGCCCAGGCTGTGTCCAGCCTCTGTCAGCTGTGTCTCTGTGTTCCTGTACACGCCATTGAAGGCCTGGCCCAGCTGCAGGACACCATGGAAGAGCAGGGTCAGCTCCTCATGCTGTGCTGGCTCTGGACCACCCATGGGAGCTGCCATGGTCGGCCAGGCCACCGTTGCCAAATTGTACAGCAGGCACAGCATGAGCATGGGCATGACTGGTGGTCTGGTGATGCAGCCACGGTGCCGTTGTCACAGCTTATATGCCTGAACACTCCCCTTAACCCCTGGTCAATCATTAACTGGCCAGCTGGTGTCCTGTATTGTGCAAGGGTCTGGCGATGGCATGACAGTTGCATCAGGCAAATGTCCGGCCGGGCCACGTTGGGATCACGCTGGCTTGGGCTCAGGGCCAGGTGTGGGCTAGGAGTAGTGGGAGGACAGGCTCAGGCCCTGCTAGGGGACCCTGGTACTCTGCATTTGGGTTCCCCAACTCTGGGTAAGCATAACAAGTGAGAGTCATGTGCACTAGAGTTTACCCCAGAGCTGTTCGATGGTAACTGGTCTCCTCACACCCTTCCCACAAGCCTGAAATGCTGGGACCTTTGCTGGCCTGGTCAAGAGTTGGGGGAGAGTTGGGCCTCCCTGGTGGTGCAAGGGGTTAAGATGCAGCTCTATGAAGCTCTCCGCAGCCACTGCAGCACTAGTTCGATCCCCAGCCAGGGAGGTGACCCACATGGCGCAACGAACCTCTCCTGTCTCACCCGCTGCTCCCCTCAGCAGTGTATTTCAGTCGATATGCCTGTTCTGTTTCCCACTCTCTGGTGAATCTTCTCACCCCCCACATCTCTGGCCTGTACCCCAGCTCTTGTATGCATAAATAATCTTTAAAAAAAAAAGGAGTTGGCGGATTACGTGCAGGTGGTAGAGACTCTCCCAAGGCTACACAGCTGATTCCAGGACCCACACATGCCCCAGATCAATGCCAACTGCCATTTTTTCTCCCTGATGCCTGTGGGCAAGTGCTGCAATTTCCCTACCTATAAATTAGTCCTGCCTCTCAGGCCACTTGTGACAAGTGAATTATTTCATGCTGAGTGCTTAAGACTGAGCCCAGCATGCAGTAGATGCCACATTAGTGTTTGCTGACATTACTCTTGTTTATTGTCATTGGTGTTGTTACAAAGACTCAGCTGGGAGGCCTGATGCCCCCATTATGTGGACAGGGAAACTGGGCCTAGAGGGAGGTTGGGGCTTGCACAGTTATCCCTGGAGGAGTGGCAGAACTCTGACTCCAGGCCAGCCTCTGTCTCCAACTCTGGCCTCAGTTTCCCCACCTAAGGGATAGACCACATAACTCCAGTGGCCTCTTCTGCAAGAAGGGCAATCAGGCCCTGAGCCAAGTGATGACTGGTCAGTCTGGGTGGGACTTGGACCTACCACTAGCCACATAGGTCACCTTCTTGAAACCCTGGCCCTGAGCACCCTCTGTCCTCTGACCTTCACCTCGCTGTGCCCATTAGAACTCCCTAGTCCCTCTGTTCCCACCCGCTGCCATACTCTTCCCTATGTGTGCTCTGATGGTATCCATCTGTCCCCCACCCTCTGACACCCTCTCTTTCCCCCAGGAACCTGCTGTATGTGTATCCACACAGTCTCAACTTCAGCAGCCGCCAAGGCTCCGTGCGCAACCTCACTGTGCGAGTACAATACATGGCAGGCGAGGACCCCAGCCAGGCCCTGCCGGTCAGTGACTGTGCCCAGGGGAAGCAGATGGGGTGTCTCTAGGGGGACCCTCATGGCCCTGTTCCCCCAGGTCATCTTTGGCAAGTCCAGTTGCAGTGAATTCACCCGAGAGGCCTTCACACCTGTGGTCTACCATAACAAGTCTGTGGGATAGGGGGATGGGGCACCAATGGGAGAGTTGGAGAAGCAGATGGGGGCAGTGGGTGGGGAGTGCTCTGGGAGCACTCATGGGAAACCAGAAGCAGAGACAGCGGGGCCTGGCAGCACTGGGGGAACATTTGGGGGTGGATATAGAGGGGTATTACAAGCCCCAGCAAAAATCCTGTGGGAGCAAGGGCTATACAAGCCCCAGCAAAAATCCTTCCTTCCTGGAAGGTCACCTGAGTTCTACGAGGAGTTCAAACTGCGTCTCCCAGCCTGTGTGACCGAGAACCATCATCTGCTCTTCACTTTCTACCATGTCAGCTGCCAGCCCCGGCCAGGCACAGCCCTGGAGACTCCTGTGGGCTTTACTGTGAGCCCCCTTTCCCCCAGCCTACACCCGCCCTCCCCCGCCCTCTGGCCCCTTCCTGGCCCCACATCTGACCCCAGCCTTCCCCCAGTGGATACCGCTGCTGCAACATGGCCGCCTGCGGACCGGCCCCTTCTGCCTGCCTGTGTCGGTGGACCAGCCCCCGCCTAGCTACTCTGTGCTGACACCAGATGTATGTGCCCTGCCCTGGCCCTGCCTGCACTCCCAGCCCCACACCGCGTGGTCTGCTATTAATGAATTACCTGCCCTCCCACTTGTACCCTTGTAGTCCTCTGGTGGACCCTCCAGGGCCCTGATCGCCTCACCACTCTCATTATTGCCTCTGTATGGGTCTGTGGCCCTCTCCCCCACTAGTCATAATTCATCTGTGTCCCCTGCCTCTGCACCCACTGTCCCCCCACTAAAATTCCCACTACCTTTCCACTCAGTTCTCCCTGATCACTGCTGCCTAGTAGTACCCCACTGGGCATTTAGGATCCAGGGCCCATCACCCAGCCCACTCCCACTTATCCTCAAGGAATATTCCATCACCCTCCCACTTATGCTCAAGCCTCCCATTATATTATTTCCTAATTCATTCCCTCCAATTAACCTTCACCCTTGATCTCCGTTCTCTGTCCCTGCCCCCACTCCGTTAGCATCCCAGGCGTCCTGCTTGCCCAGTAGACCCCTATAATAAGTACTCCCTTTCCCTCCCTTTACCCCCATGGGGGCAATGCCTGCCAGCTCTCCTAAGCTGGCCATGCTTAGGCCACAGTGTCGCAATTGGGTCCAGCAGCCCAGTTGATGGGGGAGGGCTGGCCAATGCCTGCCTGATATGTCCCTCCCACAGGTGGCGCTGCCGGGTATGCGCTGGGTGGATGGCCACAAGGGCGTGTTCAGTGTGGAGCTTACAGCTGTGTCCTCTGTGCACCCGCAGGTAGGGGGTAGGACAGAAACCCAGGGGTCCACTCCAAGGGTTAGGCAACAGTTCCCGATTGCTGGCCTGGGAACATGGACGTGACTTTGTTCAGCTGGGCCATGTTCCCAGGGAAGCTGCTGACTCAGGTGGGGACAGCCGTGCCAGTGGCCATCCCAGCTGGGGCTTTGACCCTTCACCTGGTCTCGCCTCCTCTTTTATCCCTGGCTATTTCCTCCTCTCTCCCTCCTTTGTCCCTTTGTCCATCTATGGTCAGTTCATTCATTCCTAGCCTCTCTGCCCACTCAGCCCTTGATTTATCATCTCTCCCTACCTAAGTCCTTTCTGGAGCAAGAGCCCTGACCCTCCCTGCTCCACTCACCTCTGGCTCCCACCTAGGACTCCCACCTGGACAAATTCTTCACCCTGGTGCATGTCCTTGAGGAGGGGGCCTTCCCATTCCGACTCAAGGACACCGTGCTGAGTGAGGGCACGATGGAGCAGGAGCTACGGGCCAGCCTGGCAGCACTGCGCCTCGCCAGCCCCGAGCCCCTAGTAGCTTTCTCTCACCATGTGCTGGACAAGCTCATTCGTCTGGTTGTACGGCCCCCAATCATCTGTGGCCAGATCGGTGAGTGGGACCAAGAGTGAAAGGGGAGAAATTTAGATTATTAGATTTATATAGGTATAGGCCTCATACCTCAGTTTCCCCACCTGAAAAATGGCCCCCTGACCGGTGAATGCAGGTCTTCTATAACCCTTTCATGGTCACATGACCCCTTGGGCCCTAATGTCACTTCCTCAGGGAGATAGAAGGCTCAGGGCCCTGAACTTGACCTCTGTTCTGCCTGGCAGTGAACCTGGGTCGTGGGGTATTTGAAGCAATGGCTCATGTAGTCAGCCTTGTCCACCGGAGCCTGGAGGCTGCCCAGGATACATGTGGTCACTGCCCACTACTGGCTGCCTATGTCCACTATGCCTTCCGACTACCTGGCACTGAGCCCAGCCTCCCCAGCGGTGAGTAATGGTTGGGGACCCTGGGGGACAGGAAATAACTAGGAGGAGAGCTTTCCAAGCAGAGGGAATAACATGTGCAAAGGACCCGAGGCTAGTTTGGACAACTTGCAAGTGAACTTTTGGCCGCATCCTCAGGGCTCTGTTCTCTGTATACTTGACTGGCAGATGATTCAGCCAGTCCACAAGCATGTTTGGTAGCTTGAATCATGGACTTAACATGGTCTGCCTGAGTTTGAATCTTACCTCTGCAAGCTCCAAGACCCTGGGCAAGTAGCTTCACCTCTCTGGGCCCTCTCATTCGTAAAATAAAGATAATAATTACCCCATCAGGGTAGCTCATGCAGAATTCTTGATATAGTGAATACTCAATAAAGTTAGATTTCTTTTTTCATTTGCTGAATAATCAGTAGCAATCACTAATGCCTCTGGGCACTTAATATATGCCAGGTACTACTCTCAAGGTTTTTTAGTCTTCCCCAAATTGGTATGAGACAAGAATCATTGTCAAACTCATTTTACAGGTAAGGTATATGGAACTCAGAGAAGGAAAGCAACTTGGCTAAGCACAGCTGATTGGGGGAGGCTGGGATCCTCAAGGCAGATGGGTGAGAGGCTAACCATATTCCCTCCATCCTCAGGGGCCCTTCCGGTGACGGTGCAGGCTGCTACTCTGGCCCACGGGCCTGGCCGACCTGCAAGCCTCTACTTGGCCCGCTCCAAGAGCATCAGCAGCAGCAACCCTGACCTAGCCTTGGCCCCTGGCTCTGTGGATGATGAGGTGTCCCGCATCCTGGCTAGCAAGGTAGGGCGAGGGGGCCCTGATATCTCCAGCCTCTGTGGCCATGGCTGCTAGGTAGGTAGGTGGGGGATCTCAGTGTTGACGGAAGACAGGAACAACAGAGGCAACAGTATGGACACAGGCTTGACTGGGCAGAAGGGTGGGGCTATGACTGTCACAAGTTGGGGGTTGTGGCTCAGACTTTGCACTGGGCTCCACACTCCCAGGTTGTCCCAAGGATGGGTGGCTGGAGCTTGGCCTGGTTGATGAAAGAGCAGCATGTGCATAGTGCCGCAGGTGCATATGTGTATTCATGTGTACATATGTACACATACGTACATGGGGTGCATACACAGGCAAACCTTGGCCATCTGATGGTTCAGTTCCAGACCTCTGCAGTAAAGTGCATATCACAATAAAGGAAGCCATGCAACTTTTTCCTTCCCCAGTGCATATAAAATTTATGTTTACACTGTACTGCGGTCTGTTAAGTGCAATAGCATTATGTCTAAAAATACAAAGTGTACGCCTTTTTTTTTTTTAATTTTTTTTAATTCATTTTTGCGTAGAAGAATTGGGGTGTAGGCCAGAGGTGCAGGAGTAAGAGGATTCACCAGAGACAGAGTTAGGGAACAGAATAGACAGACTGACTAAAATACACTGCTGAGGGGAGCAGTGGGCGAGGCAGGAGAGGTCTGCTGCGCTGTGTGGGTCAGCTCTCTGGCTGGGGATCAAACTCAGGCCATAGGAGTGATTGTACTGAGACTTAACCCCTAAGGCACCAGAGAGGCCCCAATATGCACACCATAATTATATGTGGCACAGAGATATGAAACTATTGGGAAAACAGTGCCAACAAACTTATTCCATGCAGGGAACAACCTTCAATTGGTAAAAAAAAGCACTACCTGCAAAGCACAGTAAGGCAAGTTACAATACAAGGTCTGCCTGTACTCATGCACCCCATGCACAAAGGAACACAGGTGCATACCCTTCCGTACTCTGCACATATATATGTGGGAGACATGTGTGTGTGTACCCCATGCACATATGTGCACACCCATTTTCCAGGGTTGCATATGAGTGCCACGTGGGCACACATATGGCCCATTGCAGATTCACGCTTGGTATTTCGTGCTGGTTTTTCCATCCTCTACCCAGGGATTCTACCGCTTACCCATGTATCTCTAGGGTGTCGACCGCTCACATTCCTGGGTGAATTCTGCTTATGCTCCAGGAGGCAGCAAGGCTGTGCTGCGACGGGCACCCCCTTATTGTGGGGCTGATCCTAGACAGGTGCCTCCCTATTTGACCTTACACTCGTGCGACCCCACCTCAGCATGAGCTCTTTCCACCTTCCTGGCTGTGACTGACTAACCTAGGGGGGATGCCTGAAGGAGGTAATAGAACCCTCCTGCCTTTGTTCAGTGCTGTGAAATTGGGTTTTCTTAACAAGTCTTCTTAACCAGCCTTTAGCTGCCACCCAGACTACAGCCTCCAGCAGAAACAAAAGGGGCAGGGTGGCATACAAATCACATGCAAATAATTTGCAAATCCAATCACTATACCCTCACTGCCTTGCATGACCACTTTCTCTCCCTCTAATACACTCTGCTCAGGGGATGCTCAGTTGTTTCCCTGATAGAGCAACCTGATTGGTGTCCAGGGGCCAGAATTGAACCTCTGGGCTCTCCTATCCCATTTCAGGCAGCGGGACTCCTGTGGGCCATTTTCTTGACCTGCCCCTTCCTAGACCCTTGGTGTGGGCAGGGCCCTTGCCATCACACAGACCTGGGTTGGAGTCCTGGTTCTGCTACTGGCTCACCCTGTGCCCCAGGCTCTGAATTTCTGGTGTGGTAAAGACTCAGAGTACTAAGTGCTCAGCTCTGTGGTCCTGAGTCTTGGGGGGAATTTGGGCATCCAGCAGAATTTTGTTGAAGGAGCAGATCTTAAGCCCCGCTTCACCCCTGAGCTGCTGACCAATCAAATAAATGCACAAGTATGTGAGAACACAATGTGAGAATGCCTGGAAGAAACTGAACAGCAAGGAGGCCACCAGCCTCCCTCCCGGTAGTAACATTTTGGTTGAAAGCTGAAGGGTGAGATAAAGTTAGCCAGGGAAGGTGGGTGTTCCAGGTGGTAGGAAAGGCACATATTTGGGGCCAAGATCAGAGGTCCCTGAACACCAAGAGGAGTCCATGGGGCGTATGTGGTCACAGGCTCAGTTCCGCTCTGCACCCATCACCCCCATAACCTGCACTGCATGGGCAGCAAGAGGGGGCTGTAGGTGCGAGCAGGGAGACTTATGGACAGTTTTCTCCCTCCCGGGATTTCTGAAAATTTTCATTCAGCCCCCCAGCATTTTTAACAAGGCTTCCTCTGGTGCCTTCTATTCTCTGAGGTGTCAGCTGGATCTTGAAGAGCATATAGGATGTGACAAGATGGTGGGAGAGTGGGCATTCCAAGTGGGGGAGCCACCAGAGCTGAACTTTGCAGTGGATGCCCCACCTGCTACATGCTGAGAATCCAGGGCTTAGCTGGGACTGTGGGAGCCAGGGGCCCTCGCATGCCAAAACAGTGCCTGGGTAGGTCCCAGGGGCCTATTATGTCTGTAATTGTAGCCAATACCAGTGGCCTCACCTCCTGTCAGTGAAGGAGGAGGGAAGAGTGGAGCTTGCGTCTCCTGGACCCATTTTACAGATGGAGACACTGAGACCTGGTGAGGCCCCCCCAGCAAGGCTGAATTGGGGCCAGACCTGGAACTTGGGGCACTCTCAGCTTCTCTTGATGCCTCTCATTACCGTTCACTTCCTCTATCCTTATCTTTCTTCCTCTTCTTTCCATCCTCCCTTTAATCTGTCTCTGCTCCCAGTCCCCATGCTCTTTCTCCACCTCTGTGTTCTCTTCCACTCCTGGGTCCATGAACTCTCTGCCCTTGGTCATACCCACTCCACCTTGTCTGGCCTCATTCTGCTTTCTGTGCTGATTCTGTCTTCTTCACCTACACTCTCTCACTCCATCTATTCTCTTACCACCGTCCATGTTGGCTTCTGCTCCTTCCATGCCTACTCCTCTCTGACAGCTGCGCCACATTCCCACCCTGTGTGTCACCTCCTGACTGAATCTTTGTCATTATTCTCATCTCTTCTGTCACATTTTTTTCCTTCTCTGTCTACACCCACACACCTGGATCTTTATTAACCCATCTCTCTCCATCTTTGCCCTGCTGCCTGTATCCACACTAACCCCCCCTCGCCATCCCATCCTCTTCACCCCATCCTATCATAGGCCATCGACCGCAACCCTAACCGAACCTCCTCCTACCTTGAGGGCTCCTCCTCGGCCCCATCAGCCACCCAGCCAAGACCCACTATGCAAAAGGTAGTGGAGGGAGAGGTGGGTGGCACAATTTTGGCCCCAGCCCCCAGCAAAAAGATCCAGAGTGCCCCTCCCTCAAGAGCCCAGGGAAAGGTCATGCTGACTCCTTTTCTCTCCCCTTCCTCCTCCGTGCCCCCCCCCCCCCCCGCCCGCATGGCCTCCTGCTGCTCTAACCCCCAAACCCTTCAACTGCATCCCACCCCATCAGGCCCTGGCAGGGGGTGGGGGTAGGATTTAGCAGGGGGCCTCTCTACTCTCTGTGACCTTTGCTTCTATCTTCAGCTGCTTCACGAGGAGCTGGCGTTGCAGTGGGTGGTGAGCAGCAGTGCTGTGCGTGAGGCTGTCCTGCAGCATGCCTGGTTCTTCTTCCAGCTCATGGTGAGACATCCACCTGCCCACCTGAGAGCGAGGCCCCCTGTGGAGACCCTCTTCTAGAGAGAGAAGCCCCCTGAGATTGTCCCTACCACCCCTGAGAAATGATCTGAGACCCCTCACAAAGAGAGATAGGAGCTACCAAGGGATCTCTCCCTAGAGAAGGATCCCCTGAAACTCACCTGAACCCCCTCCACAGAGAGAGGACCTCCCCTACCTTCTCTATGAGATTGTCTAGTGAGATCATTGAGAGATCCCTAACCAGAGAGACTCCCTCCCTATCTCCACAAGAAATCTCCCCAGATAGAGAAGGAATCCCTAGTGAGCAAACTTGAGATACCATCCAAACTCTTTAAGAGGTGCTTTGAGCAGTTCCTTCTCACTACAACCCCTGCAATCTGGTGAGCCCATCTGGGCCCCCATCAGACCGTATCCCTCAAGCCCCTACTTGCAGACTCTGCCCCAAGAGAACTGCTCCGCTCCAGTCCCTCCCACACAACCTCAGCCTCTTCCTTCCTTGCGCTCTTCCTAGAACCCACTCAGGTTCTGCCTAAGCTCATTTCCAGCTCAACAAGGTGCAGGCCCCATCCACAGCCCTCAGGCATAGCCCTTGGCCCCCTCTGCCCAGAGCCCTCAAGTCCCACCTCTGGCTCATCCCCTCCCCTTCCCCCAGGTGAAAAGCATGGCATTGCACCTGCTTCTGAGCCAGAAACTAGACACACCCCGCAAGCTTCGCTTTCCTGGGCGTTTCCTGGATGACATCACTGCCCTGGTGGGCTCTGTAGGTCTGGAGGTCATCACCCGTGTCTACAAGGTGAGGAGGGAAGTACCTGAGGCAGGACATAGAGCCAGTCAGCTGACGGGGATGCACCAATCCTGCAACAGATGCTCCTGACTGTGAGACCATGAATCTTATTAGCTGGAGGGGTCTGTCCATTCAGAGTTTGTTTCTTGAACACCCACTGTGTGCACAGCCCTGCGCTGGCCACTGGAGACATAGCAGTGAGCAGAACAGACCCAGTACCTTCCCTGGTGGAACTGATCTTTAGGGGAGACTAGAAGGAGGTGAGGAGCAATACAGATGATGTCTGGAGGAAGAACATTCCAGGCAGAAAATAGCAAGCACAAAGGTCCTGAGGTAGAACTGTGACTGAGTTGTTAGAGGAGCAGTGAGGTGGTTGATAGGGAATTGATTGAACAAAGGAGGGGATGGGAATTGGCAATGGCAGGAACATGACAGCAGATCCATTAGCCCTTACTGCAGTGCCAGCTTACAGTAGGTGCTCAACACAGACATTGATGTTCTGAGAGCTTGGCAGTTGTGCGGGCCCTGGATCACTGAATCCAATACCCACAGGGACTAAGCAGGCAATAATAATAATGAAAATGATACTGAGCATTTAGTGGCTGCTCTATGTGCATCTAAGCATTTTAGATGGATATCATTTCATTCTTCCCACAAACCCATAAAGTTAGTATTGCCGTTATCTCCATTCATTAATGGCAAAACAGTAGAGAAGGACTGAGTAATGATCTAATACCACACAACTGGGAAGGGACAGAATGGGGATTCGAACTCTAGCCCACCAACTCCAAAACCCACGTCCTCACCTCACCCTGCTCCATCTGGGAGAATGGGGCTTGTGGTGGACCATGGGCATGTGCCTGTTAACTATGGCCAGAGTGTCTGATTTGTAATGAGAAATGGGTCTTCTAAATTTAATGGGAACTTTCCAGATTTTTGAAACACCCTGTCTGGCCCAAGTTAGCCTTTGTGCAATCCCCTGTGACCTCTGCACTGGTCTCAAAGGTCTCAACCTTGTTTCATTGGAGCGTCCCCAAGGGCTGACATTTCCCATATTGTGAGGAAACACCCTCAGAAATGTCTGTGAGGAGTTGATAACAGGCCACAGTGGTTTCATTCCTTCTTGTGCCATTTATTGAACACAGACTATCAGATTCCATGCACAAGATAGACCCTTCTCTGCCCCCTGTAGACTCAGAGCTCAGGTGCTTTTGTATTTCGTTTTTTGGGGTTGCAAAGAACAGGGGGCCACTGAGATTAACTTGTGAGGCTACAGAATGACTTACAAGTGCAGCCAGGCCTCAAAGCCAAAACTACCCCATAGGTATTCCTTACACTTACCAGGGGCATCCTGTCCCACGGGCCTTTATACTTACCGTTCCTTCTGCCATGGATGCCTTTTTCTCCTTGGCTCTTTATTGTCCTTCAGGCTTCTCTTGAAACAGCACCTTGTTCTACTGCCTTCAAAATACATAGACCTATGTGGAATCCTTTTGTTTATTGTCTGTCTCCTTCATCCCCTCCCTGTCCCTTCTCACTGCACCCCCTCACACACACATGTGAGCCAGACAAGCAAAAGGGACTTTATCTGTCTCACTGACACACAGTAGATGCTCAATAAATGATGGCTGAGGCCATAAGAGTTAGGACAGAGGTTAATTTGCATGAACATAAACACGAATGGTTTAAATGTGTCCTAGGTTTAATTCTAAGCATAAGTGGGCTGCAGGGGTTAGGGGATAGAGGGTGGGCTCCACAACGTGGGCCTGATCATCTCAGTTCACCATGGCACTACCACATCAGGCATTACAAGAGATAGGGAGTGGAGGAGGGTAGGGGTGTAAGGGCATAGGATGTGTCCCTTTCATAAATGTGGACCGCATCACTTCCACAAAGCTCATTAGCCAGAATATGGTCACATGGTTAGATTCAGCTGCAAGGGAATCTGGGAAATGTAGTCTTTACACAGTTCAACTCTAAAGAGTGTGGTGATACCTTAAGAGAAGAGGATGGGAAGGGGCTGTCATTGGTAACCTGGGTGACAGCCAGACCCCATGCAGGGACCTGAAGCATAATGGGGCATGTGGGTGTGGATTGACTGGCACTTATGTCTCCAGGATTCAGAGCTGGCTGAGCGCCTCAATGCCAGCCTGGCCTTCTTCCTCAGTGATCTGCTGTCCCTGGCAGACCGTGGCTTTGTCTTCAGCCTGATCCGGGCCCACTACAAGCAGGTAGGAGTCTGTTGACAGGCACAGCACACCTGCATTTGACTGGCTGGTGGTGGAACCACCATGTTACTGTCGCCTGTACCCCTTAACCCACAGGTGGCCACGCGGCTGCAGTCAGCCCCCAATCCAACAGCTCTGCAGACCCTACGCATGGACTTCACTCGCATCCTGTGCAGTCATGAGCACTACGTGACTCTCAACCTCCCCTGCTGTCCCTTGTCACCCCCAGCCTCGCCCTCACCTTCCATATCCTCCACCACCTCCCAGGTGGGCTGATTTAATTTCTGGTTTATCCCCTTGACCTATGACCTTTCACCTTCAGTTCCTCATCTGTGGTTCCTTCATCTCTGTCTGTTTCATAGTGGTCCATTGTCCATGGGAACCAACCCCTTACCGCTAATCCATCACTCTGACTCCTCATTCTTAATAGTGTCCCAGGAGGATCAAATTCTAATATCTCACCCCTAGAACCTAACTCTCAGACTTCCTTCTGACTTTTGACTCTAGACCCTGTCACCACACTCTAACCTCTACTGACTTTTAACCCCATGTCACTGTCTCCTCCAAATGAACTAACTCCAATCTTTCACGTCTGACCTTTGACCACAGGCACCCTGCCATCCCTGTGTTCTCCCCCTACCCTCTGCAGAGTTCCACCTTCTCCAGCCAGGCTCCAGACCCCAAGGTGACAAGCATGTTTGAACTGAGTGGGCCGTTCCGGCAGCAGCACTTCCTGGCTGGGCTTCTGCTGACAGAGCTGGCTCTGGCTCTAGAACCTGAAACTGAGGGGTAAGCACAGATCTGTCTAGCCCCAGGGCAAGTGGGAAAGTCTGGAAGCCGCATCCACTCTGCCCTGAGCACTGCACTACCCCACAGGGCATCCCTGCTGCACAAGAAAGCCATCAGTGCGGTCCACAGCCTGCTCTGTGGCCATGACGCCGACCCCCGCTATGCTGAGGCCACCGTGAAGGCCCGTGTCGCGGAGCTGTATCTGCCACTGCTGGCACTCGCACGGGACACAATGCCACGGCTGCACGACTTTGCTGGTCAGGGGGCCAGGGCAGGATGGGGTCATAATGGAGGGGCTTGATTGATTGCACATGGCTCAGGTCAGTTAAGGTGGGAAAGTATATTTAGAAGCATAAGCATGGGTATTAGGGTCAGAAGGTAAGTTCAAGTCTGTCATAGGGCCCCAAATAAGTCATTAACCTCTCTGAGCCACAGGTCAGATGTATAAGATGGGGAGAGTGGCAGTACCAACTACTTCCTAGGGTTATGTGGACATCAGCTGTAGTGCTGGGATATTGTCAGTCATGGTAAATGGGAGGTATTATAACATTTTGGAACATCAGTATGAAAGGATGGTTATAGCCCTTTGTTCATGCACTCATATTCACATTTATTGGCACTGTTGAGGAATGGTATGTAAAGTGGTCGAAATTTGTGGGTTGAATCCCTTCATTTTGGAGAAACTCTTAGTTGTTATCTCTTGAATTTTTTTCCTGCCTCATTTTCTTTTCTCCTCCTGGGACTCCGATTACACTTATGTGAGACCTTTTGATTATATCGCGTGTTTCTTCTATGCTCTGTTTGTCTTCCATTCCCTGCCCCACCTCACTTCTCTCTCTGCTTCAGCTGAGGAACTTTGACGTTTTAGTTCCCTATTTCTGTCTTATGTCATATACATTGTTCTAGTAACCCCATCCATTGAGTTATGAATTTCAGATGTTATATTTTCCAATTGTAAAATATCCGTTTGATTTTTTTCACATAGATTCCAATTTTCTGTTGAAATTCTCCATCTTTTTACACACCTCGGTCCACCTTGATCTCTATTTTAAAGTCCTTGTTCACTAACTTCAACATTTGGTCAGTTATGTGATGACTTTTATTGCCTCTTTTTCTCTCTTAACATATTTTCCTGCCTCTTCACATGTCTTGGAATATTGGGGGCTTCTTTGGGAAAAACAATTTTTTGTAAAAGAACTTTTAGGAGTGAAGCAATGTCATCTTCTCCCAGTGAGGGAGAAAAGCCTCTTTTCTCTCTTAGATGGATAAAATAAGGGGCTTATAAACTAAACCCGATCAACAATTGAGTTGGTCTGAAGTGGGCTGGAGCTATAGTTAGACTCACTCTACCTTTTGTTTCAGGATATCTAGGTAAGGCCTATTATATATTTATTGGCAGCGCCTCCTTCTGGTGAGACTTTCATCATAGATTTTGGAACCACACTGTTTTGGTTAAATCCTTGCTGCACCATTTACCTGCTGTGGTCCCAGACAAATAACTTAACCTCTCTGTGTCTCAGTTACCTCATCTGTAAAATGGGATGATAAAAGTACTTATAGCACAGGGTTGTTTTTAAAATGAAGAGTTAATACTTTAAAGTGTTTAGAACAGAACCTGGCACACAGGAAATGCTATATAAGCACCAATTGATACTATAATAATAGCAGCAGTCTTTATTATTGTTGTTACAGTTATTATTTGTGTGGACCAGGCACATTCTAAATGTTGAACATATAGCAGTGGCCAGAGCAGATATGGTCCCGGCCTTTGTGGTTCTTACCAAGGGCTGCACAATGAATGTATCTAGTCATAAGTCTATGTGATCTCTGGCTGATAACTGGAGACCCCACCATGGTGAGGCAGAGAGGCAGTGTATCTGGGAAGGCTTCCCTGACCTTAGAACTGAAATTTGAGAAAGACAACATTTAGCAAGGTCTCATTCTTCTCTCCCCTCATACCTCCCCCTAGAGGGCCCAGGTCAACGGTCAAGACTGGCCTCCATGCTAGACTCAGACACAGAAGGAGAAGAAGACATTGGAAGCACCATCAACCCTTCTGTGGCCATGGCCATTGCTGGTGGCCCCCTGGCGCCTGGCTCCCGGACCAGCATCTCCCAAGGCCCAGGGACAGTGAGTAGGGTGGGGCTGGTCCCCAGAGACACCATCCAACCCAGTAATAGAAATTATATATAACACAAACCAGCCAGCCCTCATCTTATGTGGAACACCCTATCTCCTCTCTGGCCCCAGGCTTCTCGCTCAGGCTGTCCCCTCTCTGCTGAGTCTAGCCGGACCTTGCTAGTATGTGTGCTATGGGTGCTGAAAAATGCGGAGCCAGCCCTCCTACAGCGCTGGGCTGCTGACCTGGCCCTCCCTCAGCTGGGCCGTCTCTTGGATTTGCTGTATCTTTGCCTGGCTGCCTTCGAATACAAGGTTCGGAGGTGTGGCAGGAGTCTGGGATAGGAGGCAGGCTGGGTGTGCACACAGGACCCTGGGGTGCAGTGTGCTGGCATGAGGGGTGGATGTCTTTATGCATGGTTCCTGAGGGTAAATGGGTAGACTCGATTTGTGCAAAGCCAAAGAGGAAAAGGAAAATTGACTTTATGAGTAGAATTTGGAAGTTGCCACGGGAAGAATCATGTGTTCAAGCAGAAGTTCCTGGAGGTAGAAAAGAGCCAGAAGAAGTGAATTAGACTCGCCCAGGTGTTGCACTCATGCTCTGCCCTTCCAGGGGAAAAAGGCCTTTGAGCGCATCAACAGCCTCACCTTCAAGAAGTCACTGGACATGAAGGCTCGCCTGGAGGAAGCCATCCTGGGCACCATAGGAGCACGACAAGAGATGGTGCGTCGGAGCCGAGGTGAGAGGGAGGTGTTCCCCACACACTGGTCCGAACCTCTGTCTTAGGGCCCCAGGTGGGGGGCTTCCCTTCCCCTCTGTCCAGCTCACGACATCCCTCACGTCTGCGTGCTGCTCAGCAAGCATCCCTCCACCCTGCCTCCTCTGGGTTGTCCACACAGTGTATCTTGGTGCCCACGCATTCCTCATGATCATGTGTTTCCTTCTGTCTGTACACATCTGTGGTCGCATGCTTACGCCTCAGAGAGGAGCCCGTTTGGGAACCAGGAGAACGTGCGCTGGCGGAAGAGTATTACACATTGGAGACAAACCTCAGACCGTATTGACAAGTGGGTGTGGGCAGGAGGTGGTTTCTGGGGTCAGATCAGAGAATCGGTACCCTTGAGGGCACCCAAGGAAGGGGGAGAGGTGAGGTGTGGGATCGAGTCCCCAAGCCCTTCCTGTCTTCTTTAGAACCAAGGATGAAATGGAACATGAGGCCTTGGTAGATGGGAACCTGGCAACTGAGGTGAGCCTGGTGGTTTTGGACACACTGGAAATCATTGTGCAGGTAGGGCTTGATCCAATATCTTCCCTGACCTCTGACCTCACCAGAGTGCCTGGTGATCTCTGACTGTAACTGCCCCAGTCTCTGATAGCTGGATTTCTGATCCCCCAGACAGTGATGCTGTCAGAGGCCCGGGAGAGTATCTTGGGTGCAGTCCTGAAGGTCGTGTTGTACAGTTTGGGCAGTGCCCAGAGTGCACTCTTCTTGCAGCATGGCCTGGCCACACAACGGGCCCTGGTGTCCAAGGTGAGCACTACCCAATAACCACTGTTCCTTTTTTGTTACAACCACAATTCCTAGAGTCATGGTCACACACCATCATTGAGCACCTACTCTGTGCTCAGCAACTCCATGACACTCCTCAGCTACCATTTACAGAGGAAGAAACTCGGGCTGTAAGTGACAGTCACTCACTCAGAGTCACACAGTTAAGGGCTAAAATCCAGGTTTGACAACAAAGCCGGCTGTGCTCAGCCAGAGGGCAGATGCCCCCTGCTCACATCCCCTCTGGGGACCCCGCAAGCCAGACCCAGGAGGGACTGACCAGTGTCTGTATCGTCCCTGGGGGGCAGTTTCCAGAGCTGCTGTTCGAGGAGGACACGGAGTTATGTGCTGACCTCTGCTTGAGGCTCCTGAGACACTGTGGCAGCCGCATCAGCACCATCCGCACGCATGCCAGCGCCTCGCTCTACCTTCTCATGCGCCAGAATTTCGAGATTGGCAATGTAAGGGGGACTGAAGGCACGCTTTATACAAGGCTTGGGGAGGGTGGCCAACAAGGGGGTCTTGCTCGGGGAGAGAGGTGAAGTCATCAGGGCAAACAGACCCTGAGGTGAGGTTCCAAGGTCCATGGGATTGCTCTCCCTCCCCTGCCCCACAGAACTTTGCCCGTGTGAAGATGCAAGTGACCATGTCGCTTTCGTCCCTGGTGGGAACAACTCAAAACTTCAGTGAAGAGCACCTGCGACGATCACTTAAGACCATCCTTACCTATGCAGAGGAGGATGTGGGGCTGCGGGATAGCACCTTTGCCGAGCAGGTGATCCCACTGGTCCCCGCCCCACCCCTCTCATCACCTGGGTCTCTGTCCACCCACCTGGCCTGACCCCATCACCTTGGCTCTTCACTTCCCAATGCCCTCATTGGCCCCTGGCCATTCACCTACTCCAGGTCCAGGACCTAATGTTCAACCTGCATATGATCCTGACGGACACAGTGAAGATGAAGGAGCATCAGGAGGATCCGGAAATGCTCATAGACCTCATGTACAGGTGAGGAGGGCCAGGTGGTACTTGCAGCCATTCGTACCCACAGACAGGTCAGGGGAGAGTGAGTAGGTAGTGAGTGGGACAGATGAGTAGATACACAAAGGGCAGAGGAACATACAGATTAAGATGACAGATGCAAACAAGGACAAGTGAGTGGGGCAGATGGGAGAGACAGGTGAGGTGCTAACAACAGTTGAACGGATTACAGATCAGGGGAATAAGTGATGGGAGGAGAGGTGAGGGGTATATAGTAAGAAATTAGGGTGTGAGAGGTAGGGGGCAGGCGATGGAGACACGGAGGATGGGGGAACATAGGGATGGGCCTGGGTGGTGCATGGTGCACGCCGCTGCCCTGGTGGCCGAATACCTGGCCCTGCTGGAGGACAGCCGGCACCTGCCAGTGGGCTGCGTTTCCTTCCAGGTAAGCCACCAGGTGGGAAGGGGGTGTCATGTCTGGGTTGGGGACCAGGTTCTGACACCATGTCCTACCCCAGGGTGAACTGGTGCATGAGCAGAGGACCAGTGAATAGGGCACAGCTTGTGGCTCCAGATGTCAATGATAGCAGAACAACAAGTGATAGAATGACACTGGAGTAGCACAGGGATGTGCAGTTAAGGGAATGGATAAGTGAGGAGACAGGTGAATAGAGGAAGAGGGACGAGGATGGACAGATGAAGACAGATGAGGTATTGGACAGAAAGGGGAGTAGGTGAAGGTCTGGACAGGTACAGAGACATGTGGATGGAGTACAGGTGGGGAGACTGACTGGTCAGTGGGAGACAGGTAGAAGGACAAATGAGAAGACAGATGAATAGAATAACAGGTAAAGAGACAAATGAAGGGATAGACAGGTGAGGGGATGGAGAGCTGAGGACACAGGTGAGGGGATGGACTGGTGAACGGGGTACTGGTGAGGTTGATGGTAGTATGGCAGATGGGTGGGGTAACAAGTAAAAGGGATGAATAAGTCGGGCAGGTAGTGGAAGGCAAAGTGAACCCCTCTTCTCCTCACTGCCCCTTCACCTGGGTGCCAGGATTGCCCGGGGCTACCAAGGCTCCCCAGATCTTCGACTGACATGGCTACAGAACATGGCAGGGAAGCATGCTGAGCTGGGCAACCATGCAGAGGCTGCCCAGTGCATGGTGCACGCCGCTGCCCTGGTGGCCGAATACCTGGCCCTGCTGGAGGACAGCCGGCACCTGCCAGTGGGCTGCGTTTCCTTCCAGGTAAGCCACCAGGTGGGAAGGGGGTGTCATGTCTGGGTTGGGGACCAGGTTCTGACACCATGTCCTACCCCAGAATATCTCGTCCAACGTGCTGGAGGAGTCTGCAATCTCTGATGACATCCTGTCACCCGACGAGGAGGGCTTCTGTTCCGGGAAGCACTTCACAGAGCTGGGGCTGGTGGGACTTCTGGAGCAGGCGGCTGCCTACTTCACCATGGTGAGGCCTTGGGTGGCTGCAGGACTCAGGTTCAGTGGGGGCGGCTTCATGGATCACCTGACAGCTGATACCCGCTCTTAGAGACTCAAGCTGCTTGGACCCTTTCCAGGCAGGGCATGTGGAGAGAACTGGAACCCTCAGAGGCCCCCATTACCTGCCTTTCTCCCCTTAAAATTGTGGCCCATGGCCTGGATATAGTAAACCTTCAAACATTTAGTTGTTGTTTTTTTTTAAAGATTTATTTATTTATGCATACAAGAGCTGGGGTACAGGCTAGAGGTGTGGGGGTGAGAGGATTCACCAGAGACAGAGTGGGGAGCAGAACAGGCAGACTGACTGAAATACACTGCTGAGGGGAGCAGCGGGTGAGTCAGGAGAGGTCTGCTGTGCTATGTGGGTAGCTCCCTGGCCAGGGATCGAACTCATGCTGCAGTGGCTGCAGAAGCTTCTTAGGTTGCTCTTAACCCCTGCACCACCAAGGAGGCCCAATATTTAGCTTTTTTTTTTTTTTTTTAAAGACTTATTTATTTATTTATACAAGCACTGGGTACAGTCAGAAGCGCGGGAGGGTGAGAGAATTCACCAGAGCCAGAGCGGGGAGCAGAGCAGGTAGAAGGACCGAAGTACACTGCTGAGGGGAGCAGCGGGCGGCAGGAGAGGTCGGCGCGCCATGTGGGACCCTCCTCTGGTGGCTGGGGAGCAGCTGGGGATTGAACCAGCGCTGCAGAGGCTGCGGGCAGCTTCACAACCCAGTGCTCAACTGCTGCGCCACCAGGGAGGCCCTAGCTATTATTTTAAAACAATTTTATTACAGAAAGCTTCAAGCACACATCAAGAATATTGTGTCACTTTTGCCTCCTACTGAACATTTAAATTCAGTCACCTCTATTTACTGTTTTATCTCCTCTTTGTGTTTAGCTTTGTTTTGCTTTTTTTTTTTTTTACATATAAAAGACAAAAATCACAATTTTCACAAGTTGATAAAACCAAATGTGATGTCCAACTGGAGTATTTTTATTTTTTTTATTTTTTTTAAGATTTATTTTTTATTTTTCTTTTTTTTAAAGATTTATTTATTGATGCATATAAGAGCTGGGGTATAGGCCAGAGATGCAGGGGGTGAGAGGATTCACCAGAGACAGAGTGGGGAACAGAACAGGTGGACTGACTGAAATACACTACTGAAGGGAGCAGCAGGCCAGACAGGAGAGGTCTGCTGGGGATCAAACTTATGCTGCAGTGGCTGCAGATAGCCTCATAGTGCTGAGACTTAACCCCTTGTGTCACCAGGAAGGCCGTGGAGTATTTTTAAACCTTCCATACTGAGGGTAGGCATCATCTGGAAGCTTGTTAGAAATGCAGGGTCCTTAGCACCCCAGTGTTTTTACAAGAGCTCAGTGATTCCTCATGCAACAGAGAAGTTCCAGCTTAAATTAAATCCCAGATGCCACAACCTTACACCAAGTACTCTCCCCTCACATGTTCATGTTTGTATGAAGGCAAATATGTTTGTATGTTGGAGACCTGGGCTTTGTTTCAAAAGACCCTCAGGCTTGTGTTGGGCCAGTTGTGTTCCTAAGGTGTCACTTTACCTTTCCTCAGTTTCCCCTGGAAAAAAATCCAGTGAGATTTTTTTTTCCTGTGATGCCTACCTCTTTAGTAATATTATCATTATTACCACATTGTGAGAATCTCATAGACAAAAACTTCAGTGGAAGAATCCATCTGGGGCAAGGGTGGTTCAGGATGGGCTTCCTGGAGAAATCGATGGTGGCTAGATCTATCCATGAGGAGTCCTCATGTGCCCCTCACATTCACCCCCCAGGGCGGGCTCTATGAGGCAGTGAATGAGGTCTATAAGACCCTCATCCCCATCCTGGAAGCCCACCGTGACTATAAGAAGCTGGCTGCCGTGCATGGCAAACTACAGGAGGCCTTCACCAAGATCATGCACCAGGTGGGCCCAGGAACCCTGCCCTATACTTGACCCTTGGACTCAGCCCCCAGAACTCACCTGACCTAGACCTTTCTCTCCCCCACAGAGCTCAGGCTGGGAGGTGAGTCAACCCCACCTGTCTCTGAAACCCCAGTGACAGTTGGTCAGCAAAGGTCAGGAACCACCAGAGGGCGCTAAAAGAGCACAGCTGCCCCACTGAAGGCCAGGCGCCGGCTGATGACTATACCCCCCTACTTCCCCCTTTCCGCCCCCTTCTCTTCCTCCACCCCAGATCTTGAGGGCAGCTTGTGACTCACCCAGCTGGGAGCTCTCCCGAGACACCCCTCCCTCTGCTGGGCCAGCTTGGTCACTGCCTGGGAGGGGTTCCCCCGACACCCTGTCTGTGTTTCTCTTTGTCTCTCTATCTCCTTGTATCTCTTGGTCTCTTTCCCTTCATCTCTCCCTGTCCCTGTCTCTCCCCATCTTGTTCATTCTCTTTATGTCTCTCAGTCTTTTTCTCTCCCTGTCTTTCCATCTTTCCCCCAGGATCTCTGCTCTTCATTTCCAGTTAATGCATGCCCCCCCTCTCCTGCCTCTCTACACTTAGATCTATTTTTAGGCCTCTTCTAGTTTGGGGAGAATTTTTCTGGCCAAAGATGGCAGAAACCCAGAGCCCAGGCGGGAGGGCAACATCAGGGCCGGGTGGAGCAGGCAGGTCCCCTTGTTGGATCTCTGGTCTCTGCCAAAGCAATGTTTCTCATAGGGCAGCATAAACAGGACCCTGGGGGCCGGGACTCTGACTTCTGACCTCTCTGTGACTTTGTGTATCTGTTCTTCCCCCTCCCCCTCCTTCACCTCATACCTGTCCCACCCCACCTGGATCTGCCTTGGTGAGTGAACATGGATTCCCCACTTCCTTTCCATGGAGGGTAATATATGAGGGGTGGGGCCCTCCTTCCAAACTTAGGGCTGGGGGTGTGGGATGCCCTGGAACAAGGAAGCCAGAGCCTCTATCCCACAGCAGGAGACAGTCATGTTTGCTCAGAGTCACTCAAGCATTTATTGAGCACCTGCTGTATAACCAAACCTGTAGAAACTGAGGTCACAGCTGTGAGCTGTAGAGTCCTGGTCCTCATTTCATGCTGAGGTCTAGATTGAGGAACTGCATGGGGGCAAGAGGGCAAAACAGAAACTAGGGACTTGTTTTAAATGAGAATTAAGTTTGGCAGAGGTATGAGATAGGCTGGAGAGAGAGAATAGGGGCATGGCCAGCTGGTAGTGATCTGCGTCCAGACATCTGTTTCTCAGGATGCCCCTGCTTGTGCCCATGACCTGATGTTCTTGGGGTCCTCTATGCCCACGACCTGTTCCCAGAGTCTCATTCCCATGCCAACCTCTTCCCCATGTGGGGCCGGAGGACATGTGTCTCTGGTGCCCGGGTACCTCCCAGAGCAGCTTCCTAGGACAACAATGCCCCTTCCCACAGCTGCAGCGCGTTTTTGGGACCTATTTCCGAGTAGGCTTCTATGGCACCCACTTTGGAGACCTGGATGAGCAGGAGTTTGTGTACAAGGAGCCGTCTATCACAAAGCTGGCTGAGATTTCACACCGGCTGGAGGCATGTCTGGGTAGAGGTGGGTGGGTAGGGCTTAGGTTGCCCTGGGATGGAACGGGGCCTGCACCTTGTGACCCCAAGTCAGCCCCATGTCTCCTAGGAGTTCTACACAGAACGATTTGGGGAGAATGTGGTTGAGATTGTCAAAGACTCAAACCCTGTGGACAAGAGCAAGCTCGACCCACATAAGGTAAGGACTCCTGACCATCCTCCGAGAAGTTCCTCGGGACCCTCAAATGCTATTTCTCCAGGAAATATCAAAGCTTATCTCTCTTTGGGATTCAAAATCCTAGCCCTTGAAGCATTCCCAAATATCCAGACTAAGAGAAACCTGGGAATCCCCAGACTTACTTAAATCTCCTTCATCAGGGAGGGAGGGCTCTGCGGGGAGGCTGGCAAACCTGGGTGTATGCATGTTGGGACTGTGGGAGCCTCACATAGGAGCCCTGTGCCCCAGGCCTACATCCAGATCACATATGTGGAACCGCACTTTGACACCTATGAGCTCAAGGACCGGGTGACCTACTTTGACCGCAACTATGGGCTTCGTACCTTCCTGTTCTGCACGCCCTTCACGCCCGATGGGCGCGCACATGGGGAGCTACCAGAGCAGCACAAACGCAAAACGCTGCTCAGCACGGACCATGCTTTCCCCTACATCAAGACTCGCATCCGTGTGTGCCACCGGGAGGAGGTGGGTGAGGCCCTCATGATTTCCAGGATCATGGTATCCCAGGTACCCCAGGCCCCAGTCTCCAGGCTCAATTCTCTACTCCCAGACCCAGCCATCCCAAGGCTGGAACAGAGCTAGACCAAAGTCCCCAGAGCCAGACAAAGATAGTTGAGCCAGTACCCCCACCCTGCCAGACCCAGGCAGGCATAAGTCCTCCACTGCGTTTATTGCACAGCCTCTTAGACCCCCTTCCCTACCTGCAGACTGTGCTGACACCAGTGGAGGTGGCTATTGAGGACATGCAGAAGAAGACGAGGGAGCTGGCCTTTGCCACTGAGCAGGACCCGCCTGATGCCAAGATGCTGCAGATGGTTCTTCAGGGCTCTGTGGGGCCCACTGTGAACCAGGCATGGCCAGTGGGGGATGCAGGCTGTCTGAGGGTGCCCCAGGAGTCATGCAGATTCCCTCATGAGCCCCTGTCATCCTATAGGGTCCCCTGGAGGTGGCCCAGGTGTTTTTGGCAGAGATTCCAGAAGACCCCAAGCTCTTCAGGCATCACAATAAGCTGCGGCTCTGTTTCAAAGACTTCTGCAAGAAGTAGGCTTGATCCCCCTATCACAGCTTCTTTGACCCCCCCCCCCATTATGGCTGTCTGCCACCTGACCCCTAGTAAAACCTGTCTAGCAACCTGGCCTTCTCCCACCCCACCCCCGCTATATAGCCTCTCACTACACCTGATCTCCATTATGGATCTCCTGCCTTTCTCATTCCCATTAAGTCTTCTCTACCTATCTGACCCCCTATTTAGATGTCCTGACCCCATCTTATGAATTTCCCCACCTCTGATTCTGCTTTCTTTCCCGAGTGCCAGCCCCTGAGCATCTCCTACATCTAACCCTCAGGTGTGAGGATGCACTGCGGAAGAACAAGGCTCTGATTGGGCCAGACCAGAAGGAGTACCACCGTGAGCTGGAGCGCAACTACTCCCGCCTCCGAGAGGCGCTGCAGCCCCTGCTCACTCAGCGCTTGCCCCAGCTGCTGGCACCTGCTGTAGCCAACCTCAGGTGCCTGACCATGACTCCAGCCCCCAGAGAGGGCAAGAGGAGGCAAGCAAAGACAGGCACAGGATTCCGGCAGTTATGTGCGTACACATCAGCGCTTGCACTTGCAGCTTTGCACAAGCACATACACAGAATGCGCAGATGTGTACACAGTTGCAGGCACTGAACAGCCATAGCAGATCCTGGTGGGTCAATTCCCAGACCAGCGACTTCATCTTTCTGAGTCTCGGTTTCCATATCTATAAAATGGGCATGATTCGTATCTCTGATGATGAATTCTAAGAGAGAATCTGTGAATCCATGACCAAATCAGAATGGATGTGAAAGGAGCAAGGAAGACCCTAGAAGGATACTTGGTGAAGGAGGAGTGAGACTGGAGAGGGCTGGGAACACTATGGAATTGGAAGGGAGGCTCTGCCCATGTTGACCCACCTTATTTCTCCCTTAGGAACTCCTTGAACAGAGCAAGTTTCCGGAAGGCAGACCTCTGAGCCCGTAGGGCCTGAAGCCACACCCAGAGGAACCAGCACACTGGCTTCAGCTATTTGTGTCTTCCTGGAGTCTCCCCACTATCTACTTGGACATGGGGTGACCACATTGCATGTGGGGCTGGGCCCTTGTCCCTTGTCTGTCCCTATCTATGTGCACTGATGCTTCTTACCTTTTTTTTATTTAAAATGGTTTTTCTAAGCAGCCTGTGTGGTGTGATCCCTGGGGGCTGGTCCTATGTACAGTCTATCCTCACACCCTGACCTTGGGCAGACACTGAGAACCATCTGTATGCTAGGGACACAACAGGGACAACAGATGTAAATTCCTGCCCTTGTGGGGCTGACATTCTAGTGGAGAAGGCAACACACAAAGGACAATGTCTCATGCACAGGAGGAATAATAGTAACATTTATCAAACTGTTGCTGAGTTCCCAACCCTGTACGAAATGACTCCCAGGAAGAATGCCCAGATTAAGGTCCTTTTTTGCTTTTTGTGTGTGTGGGTTATTTTGCCTGAGGGACCTCCATTAGGCCCCTCCCTGCTTCAAGCTTCATGAATCTTCTCAACAGCGCTATTCTGTAGGCAGCATTCCTGGCCCTGTTTTACAGATGGGAAAACTGAGGCACCCGGCAGTTAAGGATCGGCTGGCCTGGGATTGGAGCCCAGCTCTGGCTGGCCGTGGAGCCTTGGCCCTGGCCCGCGTAGCCGCGTGCTGACCTAGCCCCGCTCTCCGCCCCGTGTTGCTCACGCCACCGTGTACCAGCCGGCGCCGAGCTGCTTCCAGCGCTGGGCAGGCTGGGGGAGGGGTGCCCCGCCATCGCGCCCCAAGCTCCGCGCCCTCCCAGCGCTGGGCCCCGGCCAGCCCCGCCCCTCACCCCCTGCAGCGGCCCAGCTGCAGCCGGGTGGGGAGGACAGTATTGGAGGGACCCTGCCTCGGAGACCCAGGGTGCCGGGGCGCGAGGCCCGGCCCCCGCACGTGCGCGCGCACACACACCCCTACCTGCCATCCGGTGAATGTCCTGAACGGTCCCCACCCGCCCCCCTGGTCTTCACTGCCCCCCGCCCCCGCGGCCGGGGCGGGAGGGGCGGGGTGCCCGGGAGGGGGCGGGGCGGGGCGGGGCGGGGCCGCCGCCGAGGGCCGGGCGAGCGGGCGGCGGCGCGCGGAGGACGCCCGGGCTGCGGGACGCGGGGACGGCGACGGCCGAGCGCGCGAGGCGAGTACGACCCAGGGCCGAGTCCGGGGTTCGAGTCTGGTTGGGCTTCCCCGGTGGCCCCCACTCCCAGCCCCGGGTGCGCCCCCGCTGGTCTTGACGAGCGGCTCCTTCCACTCCACCGTCTATGCGAACTTTCTGGGCTGAGTGTCTCGGTCCTCGCGTCCCCGCCTGCTCCCCGTCTTTGACCCTGTCTCTCTTACCCCCTCGCCTCCTGCACGTATCCGCCTCTCCCTGCCCCTCTGCCCCAGCACCGCCACCCCGCGGCCCCTTCCCACCATCTCGGTCCTTCTCTGTCTCCCCCTTGATGCCCCTCGCGCTCCTCCGCGGCCAGGCCCCGGCGGCGGGAAGGCGGCCCGGCGTCCGGCCGGGCTGGGCCTCGGCCTCGCGGCTGGGCGGGCGCGGGGAGCCGCAGCTGTTTGCCATTAGCCAGGACCCCCAGGCCCCGCCCTCCCCGCTCGGGGCGGGATCCGCCTCCGCCCGGACTCTGGGGCGGTGGAGAGGGGCAGAGGGGCAGAAGACGTCCAGGCGGGCTTGGAAGGGGAGCTTTAGGGAGGACCTTCCCCTGTTCCCCTCGCCCTTTCCTTGGGTCCCCACCGGTGCCTCTGGGAGCGTCCTTCCTCGCCAGCGCTGCCATCTCCTGTCCCCCCCATCCTCCACGGACCCGCAGGAGAGAAGCCTCAGCCACAGACACTCCCCGTCAGCTCTTACACACACACACACACACACACACACACACACACCTGCTTTCTCCCCTGGAGTCACCGGCTTATACCGAGGACCTATGACTGGAAACCCCCAGACCTCAGTCTTTCCGTCCCAGAAATGGGCAGAGGCGTGTGGAGCGGGGCAGTCTTCCAGGCTTAGTTCAAATGCAGGCGGAGACCCTTCCGCCTCCAGTAATTTTGGGCAACTCACTGTACCATTCTTTGTTCCAGGATTTCTATGACCTCCCTGCCCCATCAGTTGTGGTTGCCTTAAAAATCAAATGAATTGCTGGGATGATTATTGTAGTTGTTAATATTATTTGCCCCACCTCCCACCTCTGTTTTCAGTCATGTCCCTGCCATATGTTGCAGGTATTGAGAAACAGAGAATTGAGGACAGAGACGTGGATAAACAGGGAGAGAAGTGGAGAGACACAGAGACAGAAACCTGGAGAGATGCAGAGAGACTAAGCAAGAGACGTAAGAGACTTGGAGACTAGGAAGAGCACAGCTGGCCTGGAGTCCCAGTCCTGCCTTCATGCCCAGCAGGTACCCCACCTGGTCCATCCTCCCAGGTGCCTGCCTGCTTCCCTGGCATCCAGAAGCTGAGAAGAGTCTTTTCTATTGGTAGGATGGGCTACAGCAGGGCAGCTGGAGGTCAGATAACAGAAAGGACTGACCAAGCTGAGGCAGAGTGTGGGGGGACAAAAGAGCCTTGACTGGCCTCTAGGGTTGAGGGGGAGCTAGTGAGAGACCCTGATTGTCTCTCCCCTTTGCAGCCTCCAGGCACCCCCTCATACTTCCTCCCTCTACCCCCATGACTTCCCGGGCCACCGCCCTAGCCTTCTATCCCTGCTGCGCCCCCAAGCCGGACGTGTCCTGGGGGGGGGGGCAGGAAGTTCTCATGTAGCCCAGCAGTGAAACTGTTTATTTTTAGAGAAAATTGTTTCCAAAAAGGGGAAAGGCTTTGCTCCTCACTGCCTCTTCCCCAACTTTCCCTAGCTCCCCCACCCCCACTAGGCCTGACCCAGCTCTGCTTTCAGGTCTGCTCCCCTGAATGTTATCTCGTTTTTTATCCCTGTGTCTCTCCTCAGATCTTTGCAGGAAGGCTGTCTCCCCTTTAGTGCCCCAGTCCCCTGTCCACCTCAGCCCCCATCTGACCCTGTAGCCAGCCCCTGAGCTGAGAGAAGGGAATGGATTGCAGGAAGGGAGGGGTCTGTCTAGCTTGTCCCCCACCCCAGCCCAGGGGCCTTGTGGAGGCGGGGTTGTGGGAACAGCTGGAGCCTGTCCAGGGGCTGGACAGATGTGCAGGCAGACTGTGAGGTTTGGTTTCTTTGTTCTAGGCAGAGGCACCCCCACCCCCACCCCTTTCCGTAGCCAAGCCCCTGTGCGCCTATGAGAGTGTCCTGGACCCAGGGCAGGAGGAAGTTTGGGAGTGGGACAATTGTGCAAGTGGGATGGCCACTCTCCTAATTCAGGTCTCCATCCCCTCTTTTCCCCAGATAAGCCTTGCCTGTGCTGCAGGCAGTCTGACTCTGAGCCCCCCAACTGACTCTTGAGGAGCGTCTGCAGACCAGAGGATGGCCCAAGTTTTACATGTGCCAGCCCCCTTCCCAGGTCAGGTGTCTCAAGGGGAAGAGGGTCCTGCCCTGTGGTCTGGGGGGTGAGGGGGTTCCAGCCCTGTCCTGTGAGGGCTGGAGGAGGAGACAGGGCCCTACTTTGGGGTCTGAGGTGGGAATATGGCCCTACCTGAAGGTGAGGGGGTAGGGTACAGCCCTGATAACATGGTTCTTTCCTGGAGGATCTAAAAGGAGAGTCAGGACCCTTACCCTGGGCCTTTTGGGAGAGATAGTCTTTGGGGAAGTGGGTTGGTCTGAGCTGGGAGACAGAGCCCTGTCCTGGGGGAATTTGAGAGGAGGCACAACCCTGTTCTGGGAGGGTCTGAGTGGGTTGAGCGCCAAGTGGGCTCCCACCCCTTGGACAGACAAACCTTGACTCATGGGGGCATTCACCATGGTCCCAAAGAGGGGACAGCAGTGTTCAGAGGTGCTGGTGTTTTTCTCACCCCAGGGACCTCTGGCCCAGCCTCCCCACCTGCCTTCCCTGCAAAGGAGCACGACCCTCCCTACTCTGTGGAGACGCCCTATGGCTACCGCCTCGACCTGGACTTCCTCAAGTACGTGGATGACATCGAGAAGGGCCACACACTGCGGCGTGTGGCTGTGCAGCGTCGGCCCCGCCTGGGCTCACTGCCCCGAGGCCCAGGCTCCTGGTGGACATCCACCGAGTCGCTATGCTCCAATGCCAGTGGGGACAGCCGCCACTCTGCCTACTCCTACTGCGGCCGTGGCTTCTACCCACAGTATGGCGCCCTGGAGACCCGTGGTGGTGGCTTCAATCCGCGTGTGGAGCGCACACTACTGGATGCTCGTCGCCGCCTGGAGGACCAGGCGGCGGCACCCACCAGCCTGGGGTCCCTGACCCCCAGCGCAGCAGGCTCAACGAGCTCACTGGTGGGTGTAGGGCTGCCTCCTCCGACACCACGGGGTTCGGGACTGTCCACACCAGTGCCGCCCAGCGCTGGGCACCTGGCCCACGTTCGGGAGCAGATGGCAGGTGCCCTACGGAAGCTTCGGCAGCTGGAGGAACAGGTGAAGCTGATCCCTGTGCTCCAGGTGAAGCTGTCGGTGCTGCAGGAGGAGAAGAGGCAGCTCACTGTACAGCTCAAGAGCCAAAAATTCCTGGGCCACCCCTCTGGGGCTCGGGGCCGCAATGAGCTCTCCTTGGACCTCCCTGACCCCCCTGAGGACCCGATGGCACTTGAAACCCGGAGTGTGGGCACCTGGGTCCGTGAGCGGGACTTGGGCATGCCTGATGGAGAGGCAGCCCTTGCTGCCAAGGTTGCTGTGCTGGAGACCCAGCTCAAGAAAGCACTCCAGGAGCTGCAAGCAGCTCAGGCCCAGCAGGCCAATCTGCAGCCCCAGGCTTGGCCACCGCCAGACGGCCCAGTCCGAGTGGACACTGTCCGGGTGGTGGAGGGGCCGAGGGAGGTAGAAGTGGCAGCCAGCATAGCTGCTGGGGCCCCTGCACAACGGGCCCAGAATCTGGAGTCCTACGGGGCAGGGCTGCGGGCCCTAGCAACATCAGGAGGGGCCGAAAGCCCTACTGTGTTCCGAAGCCATGAAGTAGTGGAGACGGCATTCCCAACATCCACCGTGTCCACTGGCAACATCCACCTGGTAAAGAAGATCAGTATCACGGAGCGTGGCTGCAGTGCAGCAACAGGTGAGCTCTGGCAGGCAGGGGAAGACAGTGAAGGGTCTTTTTTCCTCAAAATGTTAGGGCTCAGCCCTACCCCTGGCCTTCCACTAGGAGGACCACTCCAGTCCTCGGGGCCTCTGTTTCTTCATCTGTAAAAAGGGATCAGTTATGTCACCAACTTGCTGCTCTAGGGATCTTGCAGACAAATTTGGTATCTGTGTGTGGCCTCATGTCTAGCACATTTTAAGTGTTCAGAAAACAGGTATTTGGAAGAGGGTCCCCAAGATTGTCAGTTTGCTGGGAAAAAAAAAAAAACGCTGTTTATCTGTTTAGTAAGTGGCTGGAACCCATCTCAGAAGGGAAATGTATTGTTCAAGTCATTTAGTGATAGCTTCATGCATAGCTGGATTCAGGTGCTCCACTATCATGAAGAATTTAACTTTCTTTTTATCTGAGGCTTCTCTTTCGGGCAGGTAGAAGGTAGCCCCATCACTCCAGCCTCTATTCCTGTAGCTCACCGGAGAGGGCATCTCAGCCCAAATAGTATCAATAAAAATCCTGTGGTGACCCTCACTGACTGGCTTGGGTCACATGCCCATCGCTGAGTCAATCTTTATGTCCCGCATTGCCTAGTCCTGGATCCTGCAGGCAGGGAAGCCCCACCCAAGTCCTGTGATCTTTGAGGGAGGAAGGGGGTGTACCATGCAGGAAGTGCTGAGTCGTCATGCTGGGAAAGGGGATGTGGGGTGTGCAGAATGGCAGCTGCCGCCCACCCCCACTGTCCTCAGGCCCCTGGGGGAAGCTACCAGTATGATTCATAATAATAACAGCTGTTCTTTGTCAAATGAACACCAGTCTGGTGCCTGATCCCGTGCTGAGTGTTTCACCCACAGAGGACCTAAAGAGGGTTGACTGTGCAGCCAGGTGACCTAGGTTCAGACTCTTCTTCTTGTGCTGTGTTTCCCTGGGTGAGTGACTTCACTTCTCTGGGCCTCAGCTTCCCTATCTGTGAAGTGGGATAATGTTGGTCTCCACCTTGAGGACTCTTAGTTACACAGTACACTCAATCAGTGCTTTTTACTGCTTTTGATGATTATTTCCAAGTTAATGGTTAGGGAAACTGAGTCTGAGGAAGAAGTTTCACTTGCTCAGTGCCATACAACCAGGTAATGGCCAAGCCATGTTGGAAACCCAGCTCAGCATGAACCTGCAATAGGGCCCAAAGGTGGGTCCAGGTTGGGAAAGTACCAAAAAATCTGGTCAAGTGACCAGAGCCCCACCAACGGACCCAAGGGTACAAGCTTGAGGGCTTGCACCCAACTGTGTCTTCTTGCCTCCCCCATGTTGTTCCTGGCCAGCTCTGGGCACCACCCTCTGTTCTGCATCCATCCCAAACACCCAGCCCTGTGACTCTGGCCCCCAGCCAGGGGCACCACCCCGGCCCAAGCTCTGGATCGCTGAGAGGCAGCCTCCATTCCAGACATGCCTCCAGGGGCAGCCCGGGGCCTCCTGCCTGCAGGCCACACAAGGTCCTGAAAGTTCTTCCTGTGTGTCACTTAACTCCCTCTTGCTATAGCCGCCCCAGTCTCTGCCTTGCTCAGGTAAAACTGGGGTGCACTAACTCATTTCATACCTTCTCACTCAGCAAATGTTTCTGCTCTGTGCTAGACCTGTAGATAATGGGGATGCAGCAGTGAACAAGACGAACAAAAGCCCCCCAAAATAAACAAGCAACTGTGATAAATAGGTTATAGAAATAGCATCTCAGAGACTACATGCCTAAAGCTAATAAAGCAGACAGGGGGTGAATGAGGTGGTCACCTGGGTTCAAATTCTGGTTTCCCTGCTCCCTACCTCTGTGCTTTCAGCAAGATATTTAACCTTTCTGTGCCTCTTTGCAAATCAGGGAACCTGGCAGCCAATGCCATTAAATAAGTGTGAGGCTTAAATGTGTCAGCTTATGTCTAGTCCAGTGTAGCTCCTGCACGCAATAGGTATTTAAGGGTTAAGTGATGGTTTTTTGAACAGTAAGGGTAAGGAAAGAGGCAGCCAGATCTGAAACTCTGGGAAGAGTGGTAAAGAGGTGGTAAGAAGTGTGTAACTGGAGGGGGCACACAGCAGGGCCAAAGGTCCTGAGGTGAGAAGCGTCTTTAAGATTTTGAACTGGAATAGTTGGAGGTAGAAGAATTGAGGGTTAGCGGAGCCTGCGCATCAGGGGTGGGTGCCCAGGGCTACAGACTTGGGATGAGCAGCATGGAAATGAAAAAAGATAGGACAAGAACTGTCAGCCCAATGGGTAAGTCAGGGAGAGCTCCCTGGAGGAGGATGTAGGGAGACGCCCAACTTCCCTGCATTAGAATTCACTCACTACACCTGGGAGTGAGGGAGGCCACCTTCCCCCTCAGCCTGGCAAAAGTAGGTGGGGCCAGCTGGAGGCTTGGAGACCACACCACATAGGGCCCCGGGTAAAGGTACCACAGAGAGATGACCCAGAGACGTGATAGCCAGCAAAAGTGCCTGTGAGGTCTCACCAAGACTTTGAAATTTCCTCTACTCTTGTTCAAAATATATCCCTATAAAAGCAATTCATATTCTTTGTGGAAGGTTTGGAAAGTACTGAAAAATCTAGAACAGAAAATAAAATCCCCATGAGCCCAGCACTGTCAGCTGCTATCAACACTTTTGCCTCTTTCCTTCCGAATCTTTTAATGCAGAAAAGAGTATGTAGTTTTCAAGTCTGGCAACACAAAACTGACGGAATTTGCTGTTTTATTTTCAAAAGCAGCTTAACAGCCCTTACTTCCACCAGGGCATTGTCTGATACTGATTCTCATACTTAAGTTCACACAAGTGTGGCCATGTGCCAATAGAACTTTGTGTGAACACTGAAATTTCGATTTCATGTAATTTTCATATGTCCCAGATAGAACACGTCTTTTAACTTTGTCAGAACCATTTAAAAATAGTGCCCACAGACCATTGTTTGCCAACCTCTATTCTATGCCATTCATACACACCCCACCCCATGTAATACCATTCCTTGCAATCCACCTTCCAGATGCTTGCTTAGATATTTGGTTGTCCTTGAAAAAATGCCCTCTGTGTGTTTAATTTCCTAAAATGGTATTGTGTTTCAGAAAAACAAAATCGCATTCTGTTTTTTATTTTTTCCTTGCTACACACTATTTTTGAACTCTCCACATTGATGTTTATAAATCTGGTTTATAACTTTTAACAGCTGCCCTAGGTATGAGTTCATTTTTCTTAACCAATCCCCACCCCTCACCCCATGGCTGGCAGCTGGGTATTTCCAGCTGCTGGCTGCCATCTACAGTGCTGCGGTATCCTTACCTAGCCCCTCCTGGGGGGTCACTGGGTCACAGGAGACACACTTTCACTCTAAGCTCTGTCTGGTCCTCTCTGAAAACCTCTCCCTATCCACACCCCACTTGGGTCCACGGTGCCCACATTCCACCAATATACAGTTTTATCTCTTAATAATTTTTTGTCCATTTGATGCTGGTACAAAATGCAGTCCCCTTGTTTTAATTTACGTTTCTTTGATTTCTGGTGGGCTAGGGTACCACTATGTATTTTGAACAGATTCCCCTGTATATCACTTATGTGTAATCTTTGTCCATTTTCTCAAGTTCCAGAAATGGACTGACAAATGATAGCCTGTGGGCCAAATTCAGGCTGCTGCCTGTTTTCATATGGTCCTCAAGCTAAGAATGGTTTTTCTGTTTTTACACAGTTGAACAATATGAGAAGAAAAACATTTTGCAACACGAGCAAAATTACAGGAAATTCACATTTTTGTAGAATACAGCCATGCCCATTCGCTTCCCTGCTATCTGTGGCTACTTTTGCACTATTTGTGACTGAGACCTTATGGCCCACATAGTCAAAATTATTTATTATCTGGCCCTTAACAGAAAAAGTGTGTTGACTCCTGTCCTAGAAGATAACTTCTTGCCCATTTTTGGCATTGTGAGTATTTCCCCCCATTTCTAATCAAATAGGAATCTTCGTATTGGATATAGTATTTTTCTTTTTTTTTTTAAGCTGTGTTTTTTTTTTTTTTTTAAGGTTTATGCATGCAAGAACTGGGGTACAGGCCATAGGTGCCATGGGGAACAGAACAGGCAGATCGATGGAAATACACTGCTGAGGGGAGCAGCGGGCAAGTCAGGAGAGGTCTGCTGCGCTATGTGGGTTGCTCCCTGGCCGGGGATTGAGCTCGTGCTGCAGTGGCTGTGATAGCTTCATAGGTTGCCTCTTAAATCCTTGTGCCAATAAGGAGGCCCTGGATATAGTGTTTTTCTTTTCAAATGTTTGATATATTTTTTTAAAGATTTATTTATTTATTTATACAAGCACTGGGTACAGTCAGAAGCGCGGGAGGGTGAGAGAATTCACCAGAGCCAGAGCAGGGAACAGAAAAGGCAGACTGATGAAATACACTGCTGAGGGGAGCAGCAGGCATGGCAGGAGAGGTCTGTCACACCATGTGGGACCCTCGCTGGCGGCTGGGGATCGAACCGGCACTGCAGAGGCTGCAGGCAACCTTGCAGCCCAGTGCTCAACCTCTGTGCCTCCAGGGGATGCCCTGACTTCTTTTTTTTTAAGATTTATTTTATTTATGCATACAAGAGCTGGGGTGTAGGCCAGAGGTGCGGGAGGTGAGAGGATTCACCAGAGAGAGTGGGGAGCAGAATAGGCAGATCTACTGAAATACACTGCTGAGGGAAGCAGCGGGCGAGACAGGAGAGGTCTGCTGCACCATGTGGGTAGCTCCTTGGCCAGAGATTCAACTCGTGCTGCAGAGGCTGCCAATAGCTTCAAAGTGTGAGACTTACACCCTTGTGCCACCAGGGAGGCCCTAAAACATTTGATTTCAAGTGTTGTGATGTAACAACATGAAACATTGCCTTAGTTTCAGGAGCCCTGCGCTGTGGCTCAGCACATGTGCCTGCTGAGGTGATCAGCACAGCAACCTCCTTAGCGTCCGTTCCCTCACAGCTGGTTGCAGTTATTTTTCTTGGGATGAGAACTTTTAAGATCTCCCTTGGCAATTTTCAAATATACAGTACAGTTTTCATAACTATGGTCAGCATGCTGTACATTACATGATTATAATGTACAATCTTAAAATTTTTCAGTCAATACATTATAAGATTGATTTCTCTTATAACTGGAAGTTTGTACCTTTAGATCCCTGGCACCCATCTCCCCAACCCCCACCTCTGACTCCACCTATCTGTTCTCTGTCTCTGAGCTGGCTTGTTTTTTTTTTTTTTTCAACTTCACGTGTAAGTAAGATTATCTCATATTTTCATATATCGTTTGTGCTTTGAGGAATTTTTTAAAGGCATCTTTCCTCTTCCTGAGGCCTCCAGTCTCCTGCTACCCCTCCTTCCTTGAGCTATAAAGTGGTACTTTCACGTTAATCCTTCCTGATCTATTTTGTGCAGTAAGGCATGAGGTAAGGGTCCAACTTGACTTTTGTTGGGTAGAATAAGCTGCTTTTCCCAATATCACACCATAGAGCCCACTCTTCACCACTAATTTGTGGAACCCCTCTGTCTTCCACCACTAATTTGTGGAAGTCCCCCTTCCAGAGCCTTCTCCCTTCCTTTGGCCCATTTCTTCCTGAAATAGTGCCCTGCTGTTTCAATGGTCATGACCATGGAATATGTTGTACTGTCTTGTAGGCCAGCTCTGCTCTTTTCTGTGAAATTGTCTTAGCTCTTAATGGACTTCAGTTTTGCTATTTGTTTACCCCATTTTCCAGTGGAATAGCAATAATAAATATTATCACTGCTATTTCAGCGTTTCAGTGTCTAACCTGAACTCTTCAGGCTGGGAGGGGCCATACAAGCCTTTAGAGGCAAGGCCTTTCCCTTGAGGCACAATGGGTCTCAATGTTATTTACTTTATTTCTTTTTGAAAATTGCACTAAAATACATATAATATCAAACTTACCATTATGGCCATTTTTAACTCTTGCTCAGTGGCATTAAGCACATTCACGCTGCTGTGCAGCCATCCGCAGCACTTTCCCATGTTCCCCAACTGAAACTCTCCATCAACACCAATCCCCCCTCCCCTCTCCAGCCCCTGGCAGCCACCATTCCATTTCTGACTCCTCTGGGGACCTCATTTAAGTGGAATCATGCCGATTTTTATCCTTTTATAAATGCCTTATTAGCATAATGTTGCTTCCCCTGGTTTTTCACACATCTGGGTGTTTTTTCTCCAGGATTCTATTGTTTTGTTTTTATGCGGGAGGGGTTGGATTGTTTGCTTGTTTTTGGTGCTGAAACCTAGGATCCCTCCCAGGTTTTCAAATCAGGGGCCCTGCATTTGGGACAGACATGAAGAATGGGAACTGGCCCCTTTGCCTCCTGACACATTCCACTTAGTCACACAGGGTTTGGGTGTCAGTTGGTGGGTTGGTTTGGTGAATTTATTGACAAGGTTTAAAAAAAAAAAAAAACAGGAGATTCACACGGAAACCCAGCGTTTGCTCTTGGTGCCCCAGGAGAACTCAAGCCTGAGCTGGCCCCACCGTGGACTAGTGTGCTGTCAGATACCATGTGTCTCTTTTGTTCTAGGTTCTTTATCTGCACTGAGTATTTACTCCCTGTTAACTAAAGTTGAGTGTTGCCTATGGACTCGAGGAAGCAGTTGCTGTGCATTTAAAAAATAATAATTTAACCATTCAAGGAATTAAAAATAATTGGTATTCAGAGCCCATGGCCAGTGGCAGGAAGGGGACTTCCTGGGGAAGTGGTGACACAGGAGCCACATGTGGCCTGGAGGCATCTGAGTGCTTTACCAGGCATGGGCAGCCGTTCAGAGTAGTGTTAGCCTCCCGTGCCTGGCTCCAGGCTAGTGATCAGGGTTCCCCAGAGACCCCAGTGGGCAGTGGGTACCCTCAGGGCCTGGTACCAGGAAGACACTTTGTCCTCAGAATAAAATGGGTGGGGTTCCCCCCCTCAACTGTGTTAAAATATAGGTAACATAAAGTTCAACCATTTCACCATGTTTCAGTGTCCAGTTCAGAGGCACCGACATATCCACACTGCCGTGCAGCTGTCACCACCATCACCTCCAGAACTTTTCCATCTTCCCAAATCTGAAACTGTACCCAGGCGGGGTTTTCATATTCATTTTCCATTTGCTCTAATTGTTTCTTTTTCCTGATTATTAAAGCAACATCTGCTTAATGTTAAGTACGGAAGCCGGATACAAAATGATATGCAGAACATAGCCCTTTTGTTAAAGGTCTTGTTTTTGTTTTAAAAAGTCATGATATTAAGTCTCATTTAAATATAGATTGACAATTCTCTTGAATTAACAGATGCTCCTTGAGCCCGCATTGTTCTCAGCCCTTTCCCCCAGTTACTGTCTTTAGTCTGTCCACCCACCGGCCAGTTGGAAATGACACTTGCCTGAGGCATAGAGAGGTTATATCACTTGCCTGAGGTCACACAGCTCTTTCCTGGGAAACATGGTGACCATGATCTTTCAACCACTCATTTCCAGACAAGGTTTGACATTGGAGGGGTGTCACAAGCTGGGATGGTGGGTTCGCAGGGTCCTCCCTGTCCCTGACTAGCTGTGGGGCAGGCAAAAAAAGCACAGTTTGAACCATTCTGCTACTCACTTACTGGGTGACCTATGGCAACCATCTGTGCCACAGTTTCCTCATTTGTGACAATCTGATGTTTTCTTGGGCTGGGAAGATTGGATGGAGGAATGCAAGACTTAGTCTTTGGAACACATAGTCAGGGTATGTGACACACAACCCCCACCCCACCCCCCCATGCCAAGAACCAACTATTTTTCTGTTATTATCCACAGCACCTGCCTCTTTTCTTACCCCTCCAGGTTTCCCGCAGTCTCCTGTAGAGTTGGCCTCATCAACCCCAGAGTCTACAGCATCCTCGTCGGCTCAGCCAGAAAAGAACGTAGGGCAGTTGCCCACCAGTGATGCCACCAACAGGGAGCCCACTAGGCAAGCAGCCTCATGCGAGTTGGAAGTGACAGGGGGTACAGGTGAGTGGTAGCTGCTGAGAGGGCAGGGGCACCCAGAGGCCTGGGTGTGGGGTCTGGCTCTGGGAGACCCTAATAACTCCATGCCTCCCAGCATGCAGGCCCCAGACAGGGGTGCGGTCCATCATGAAGAGGAAAGAGGAGCCCGCAGACCCTGCAGTCCGCAGGAGGAGCCTCCAGTTCGTGGGGGTCAATGGCGGGTAAGAGGAGCCCCCTTCTCATGCTCCCCGCCCTTTCCTTAACATTGGCCCTCCTGTTTGTTCCTTGATTTATTTGTGCCCAAGAACATACCAAGGACCTCTTCTAAACCCCTCGCTTTGAATCATTCATTTAACCAAAGAACAGTAAACAGATGAGGAAACAAGGTACAGTGAGTCTGTGTGCCTTGCTAGAGCTCACAGCAACCCTGGGTCTGCCTTGGGGAACTGGCTTCAGAGCCTGTGCTGTCACTACTGCAGAACCCCTCAGAATGTACCAGACAGCTCCCTGTCCTGCTCGAGCTCCCATCCCGGTTGGATGATGGACTTTGGTGGGTAGTTCTGGTTACAACACAGTGAGGTCAGAGCAGTGATGAAGGTGGTCAGGCAGTGAGTGACTAAGAGGTGTTGATGACCCCAGGGACATTACTAAAGGAGGGGACATGAGCTGCAGGACAAACAGGTGCTAGCAAGGGGAAAAACTGGGTGTAGGGAGGCTCTCCTGGTGGAGGGCACATCCTAGATAAACGCTCAGAGATGAGAAACTAGAGGCAAGAGGAACAAATATCAGGGACAGTTTGGGCCTTGAATGCCAAGTCCGGAAGCCTAGACTTTGTCCAAAGGTACAAGAAGCATTGTGGGACAAGAGTGTGAATAGTAATAACTATTTAAGGGGCACAGGGTAAGAGTTATTGAAATATAGAAGGTGAAAAGCAACATCCTCACTTGCCTCCCACCCAGAACAGATGGCGTTCACTGTGCCCAGGCGCCATAAACCACATCCCTCCAGCCCTGTGAAGTCCATAGTGCCATTATCCCCATTTAACAGGTTAAGTACTCAGAGCCCGTTGCCCCTTCCCCACCCCGACCCATCCCAACTGCAGCATCTCCCTCTCCCAACCATTACTTCCTCCCAGATATGAGTCCTCTTCTGAGGACTCCAGCACAGCAGAGAACTTCTCAGACAACGAGAGCACAGAGAATGAGGCCCCAGAGCCAGAAGACAGGGTTTCAAGTGTGGCTGAAGTCCCCCTCAGGCCTTCTGGGACAACAGTGGCCAAGACCAGCCAGCAGGAGTGCCAACTATCTCCGGAGTCAAAGCAGGTGTCCACAACTGAGGGAGCATCGGCATCAAATGCAGAGGAGGAGATCCGGTCAGTTTTCTGGGCAAAAGGAATTCAGGCAGAGATGTGAATGTCTGCCTCAACTCCCACCATTCAAACCTTCTGAGGGAACCTCCCATCAGTCATGCGCACCTTAGTCTGAATTAGTGAACAAACACTATCTCATTCAGGACATCTGAAGGTCTAGAGTCTTTGATAAAGGCCTTAATGAGGGAAATCAGGGCTGTTGGAGTTAAGATTTGGGAGCCAGGCAGTTTGTCCTTAAGCTCCCCATCTTCTTTGGGACATTTGTCCCCCCTGTCCACCCTATTTATATCCCTTTTATTTCTTGATGAAAAATCTGCTCTTGGGCCACTTGGAATAAATTCGGATCCACTTTCTCTTGGGTCTTGTGTTTTCCTATATCTGCCTCTTTGGGTACAATGTAAAGATATGTCTCTGATGAAGGGAATCTGAGGCTTTACCATTCAGATGAACCCTGGCAGGACCGGTGAATGCTATGGTGGAGAGCATCTCCAACGTCCCTTTTGGATGTGGGAATGGGGTCACCCAGGAGGCTGAGGTGGGTGCTTCCATGATAAACTTCCCACTTGTGTGTCCCCGGCAGGATGGAGCTAAGCCCAGACCTTGTCTCAGCTTGCCTGTCCCTGGAAAAGTACCTGGACAATCCCAACGCTCTTACTGAGAGGGAGCTGGTATGGAAGGGCCCTGGGCCTGGGGGATACTCCTTCCCCTCCACCTTCACAGTGGTTTCTCCTCACCCATAGTGTGTCCCTTGCCTGCCTTGTGGGGACCTGAGGATCCAAACTGGGAATTTGGGGGTGGGCAGTACTTAAATCTTGGACCTTAGAGAGATGCTAGAAGATAATCACCTGCCCGAAAACCTGGCCTTGATTTTTGCTCTATAGGGGGCTTGAGGGAAGGGGCTGCTATCTTTCCCCTTATGGTGTCTGAACTTGCCTTTGAAGGTCATACTCAGGAGGGACATGCTCACCCCCTCTGGGGGCATATCTGGGATTCCAATGTCTATTTCCCTTTGTGGGGATACTGCACTTTGCTCCAGGAGAGTCCTCTGGGGTGGGGTGCCCACACTTCCCCTTTAAGGGTCTGGTTCAGAACAGGGGTGTCCACACTGCCCTCTTGGGCCATTGTCTGGGAGGGGGCATCCCACTGCCCGCTCACACCCCTCTCCTCCCCTGCCTGCGTCCAGAAAGTGGCCTACACTACAGTGCTACAGGAGTGGCTGCGCCTGGCCTGCCGCAGCGACGCCCACCCCGAACTCGTGCGGCGCCACCTTGTCACGTTCAGGGCCATGTCGGTGCGGCTGCTGGACTACGTGGTCAACATCGCCGACAGTAATGGCAACACGGCGCTGCACTACTCCGTGTCTCACGCCAACTTCCCTGTGGTGCGGCAGCTGCTGGACAGCGGTGAGCTCGGGCAGAACCAGGGGCCTGAGCAAGGCTGCCAGCTATCACCTGGGCTGATGGGCTGATGGAGAAGACATTGCTCTCTTCCTAGTCTAATGGGGGAAATGCCACTGCCAGAGCCTGACAGGGGAGACACTGCTCTCCCAGTCTGATGGAGGAGGTAGAGTCCATATTCCGAGAGGAAGCAGAAAGGAATTTGCTCTCCCAGGTTAATGGGGAGACAGAGCTCTGACTGCCAGCCCTAAATGTGGGTGCCATTGTCGGGGGATGCCAGTCTGATAGAGGAGGCAGTCTCCATCTTTAGGAGCCCCCCATCTCCTGTGGTGCCGCAATGGAGATGAAGACCCTGGAGTAGAATGGGGTTCTCAGTCAGAAAAGGGAGGAACAAGAGCATACCTGGACTAATGGAGGAGAGGGGAGGCCTGGAAGTCAGTGGGGTAGAGTGGAGGAGATGCCCAGTCCTCAGTGTGCCCGCCACACACACACAGCTTTGTGGCAGATCTGCTGGTATCTGTGGGGCCGGAGGGCTCATGTCACCTGCTCCCGCCTCCCCCTGCAGGTGTCTGCCAGGTGGACAAGCAAAACCGTGCTGGCTACAGCCCCATCATGCTCACCGCCCTGGCCACCCTGAGAACCCAGGATGACATTGAGACTGTCCTACAGCTCTTCCGACTTGGAGATGTCAATGCCAAAGCCAGCCAGGTACAGGCCCCCAACACTACAGAGCAGGCTTCCCCTCCTGCTTATTAAGTCCTGGCTGTGCACCAAGCCCAAATGTTGTCTTGTTCCATGCCCAGGGGAAGCATCCCCATCCCACAGATGGGGAAAGTGAGGTTCATACTCAGAGATTCAGAGAGGCAGTCATTTCCTCAAAGTCAAACTAGAGGAGAGGATTTGAACCCAGGTGGTCACCTCCAGAGTCCCTGTTATTGACCTGCATGGCTGCTTCTGACGTAGGCCCTTCTGGTGGAAAAGGCAGGGTAGGGAGTTGCTGTGGGAGTTTCTTAATCCAACACTGTTGCACATTCTGCTTGGTAATTTGTTGAGCAGCAATTGGACACTGCAGACTCAAATGATGGTCAGTTGTCACTAGCCAGCCAGGAGCTTCAGGAACTGTGAGCATGAGAGCTGGGAATGGGTTTGGACTCAGGGGCTCCAGGAAACTCCAGTGGCATTTCAGGAGGGCAACAGCATGGCCTGCTTTCTGATATGAAATCTCCCTTTGACTGTGTGTTGGGGAGCAGAAGCTGAGAGACTAGGAAGTTGACAGGAGTGTAGAAGGATATCCAGAAAAGCAGGACAACCAGGACCTGGTGGGGACAGCAGTTTGGGGAGGGACTTGCAACAGCCTGAATTCCATAATGAAAAGCAGGGAGCTGCAGTGGCACATCATAGGAACGGGCCCTGATTGCTTTTATGTTGCTTTCATTACTTTTAATTTAAAAATAAAATTGTAGTGGTTTACATTTTTTAAAATTGAGATGAAGTTTACATAAAATTAGCCTTTTTCAAGTACCCAGTTCAGTGGCATTTAGTAGATTCACAGTGTTGCACAGCCATCACCTCCATCTGTTTCCATAATGTCCCCATCACCCTAAAAGAAACCTGTACCCATTAACAGTCACTCCCCCTTATGCCTTCCCCCAACTCCTGGAAGCCACCAGTCTGCTTTCTGTTCCTATAGGTTTACCTATCCAGGGTATTTCATACAAGTAACATCACATACAGTCATGTGTCATTTAGTGACATTTCAGTCAGCAGCAGGCTGCATAGGCGATGGTGGGCCCACCAGGCCACACCTCTAGCCTGGTGTGCAGCTGGCTCTACCATCCTGATTGTACAGTGTTTGCACATGGTCAAAGGCACATAGCAATGAAGTCACCCACCGATGTATCTCTCAGAAGGCCGCCCTGTGAAGGTAGTGTGGCTATAGCCTGTGCTTTCTATGTCTATGTGTCACTGAGCACAGCCTCAGGGTTCCTCACATAGCAGTGAACATCAGCGCTACATTTTTTTTTTAAGATTTATTTATTTATGCATACAAGAACTGGGGTACAGGCCAGAGGTGCAGGAGGATTCGCCAGAGACAGAGTGGGGAACAGAACAGGCAGGCAGACTGAAATACACTGCTGAGGGGAGCAGCAGGCGAGTCAGGAGGGGTCTGCTGCACCATATGGGTCACCTCCCTGGCCGGGGATCAAGCTCGTGCTACGTGGCTGAGGACAGCTTCATAGTGCTGATGCTTGTGCCACCAGGAAGGCTCCCTACATTTCTTTTTAAAGCTGAATAGTATTCTGTGGTCTGGATAATACCATGGTGTTTACCCATTCATCCATTGATAAACATTGATTTAATTTTTTTTAAGATTTATTTATTTATGCATACAAGAGTGGGGTACAGGCCAGAGGTGTGTGTGGGGGGTGAGAAGATTCACCAGAGACAGAGTGGGGAACAGAACAGGCAGATTGACCGACGTACACTGCTGAGGGGAGCAGCGGGGCGAGTCAGGAGAGGTCTGCTGTGCCATGTGGGTTGCCTCCCTGGCTGGCCAGGAATCAAACTCGTGCTACAGTGGCTACAGATGCTTCATAGGTTGCGTCTTAACTCTTACGCCACCAGGGAGGCCCCAATTTAATTTTTTTTTTATTTATACAAGAACTGGGGTACAGGCCAGAAGCGTGGGAAGGTGAGAGAATTCACCAGAGAGAGAGGGAGGAGCAGAACAGGCAGACAGACTGAAAACACTGCTGAGGGGAGCAGTGGGCAAGACAGGAGAGGTTTCTCCGTGGCCGGCCAGAAATCGAACCCACACTATAGAGGCTGTGGACAGCTTCACAGCACTGCGCTCAACCCACTGCGCCATGGGGGAGGACCAATATTGATTTAATTTTTAATGAGATTTAACTGACATCCAGAAGAGTGTCTAAATCTTAGCTTGATAAATTTTTACACGTTTCCGCCTTTGAGTTAGGAACCCGCTTTAGGTGTTCATGGGAGTGGGTAGGCAAATAGACCTTCCTGAGGGAAAGATCCTGAAACTGAGACTTTAGAGATATGGAGATGGGGAGGGCAGGAACCAGTAAGTGCAACGGCCTGGTGATGGAAGGGACGATTTGAGGTGCAGAGAATGAGTTAGGGTGCCATCTGTATCAGTGCTCAGGAGCCCCCAAAACCAGGGGTGCCATGCCTTGGGGCGTGCATGGTCTGTAATCCTGTTTCTTACTCTGCCCAGGCAGGGCAGACAGCCCTGATGCTGGCAGTCAGCCACGGGCGGGTGGACGTGGTCAAAGCGCTGCTGGCCTGTGAGGCAGACGTCAATGTACAGGATGATGACGGCTCCACTGCCCTCATGTGCGCCTGTGAACACGGCCACAAGGAGATCACAGGGCTGCTGCTGGCCGTACCCAGTTGCAACATCTCGCTCACTGATCATGTGAGTCCCCATCCAGGTGCATCCCGGGGCAGGGCGGGAGCGCTGCCAGGGCTGTTGTCATAGCAGTGGATGCTTTGCAGGACGGGAGCACCGCTTTGATGGTGGCCTTGGACGCAGGGCAGAGTGAGATTGCGTCCATGCTGTATTCCCACATGAACATCAAGTGCTCGGTGAGTCCCGGCCCTGGGTGGGATAAATTATTATGAAGAGCTAATGGTGCAGGGGGCCCATGCTTGTTGTACCCTCATGGCCCCATGAGGAAGTGGGGCAGAGGGTCTGTGTAGTCATGGTTAACATAACAGTATTGGAACCCAGATTGTCTGGTTCCAGAAGCATTTCTCATCACTGCTCACTCCTTCGAGAAATATTTACAGAGGCCATGTTTGAGTCCTGGTTGGTCACCACCGTGAACCAAACAGAAAAAAATTTATGTCCTCATAGAATGGACATTTTAGTAAGAGACACAAGAGACAGGTTATGCTGGGGAGAAATAAAAAACAAGTGATAAGGGACAACAGGTAACAGAGAAGCTATATTAGACCTCAGCAAAGCATGATGTTGTAGTCAACACTTGAGGAAGTAAGGGAGCAAGTACTGTGACTCTCCAGCAGCAGGAGCAGCGAGAGCAAAGGCCTTGGGGCAGGAGCACACCTAGTATGCTTAAGGAGATGTAGGAACCCAGGGGAGGGGATGAGTCCAAGGAGGTATTGCCGCAGGTCAGCCATGAAAGGCCTTGCGGGCCACGGTGAGGATGTGACTTCTACTTGAGGTATGCCACTCACTGTATTAAAGGCCTGAGAAGTCTCACTTTATTTAAAGAAAATTAACCTGTGTCTAACTCAGCATTTCTGCATCTGATTACAGAAATCTGGGTTTTAGAAAAATCACACCTGTTAGCAAAATATTCTTCTGAAAACATACTAGGAGAATGTACTAAGTGCCTGGTGGATGAGACAGCCCCTTCCAGTCTGATGGGGGAGACAGACACTCCTCACAGGTCCCCAGAGTGACATCGTTATCTGGTGGGGGAGACAAGCCCTTCCAGTCTGATGGCTGTATACTAAGTACTCGCAGGGATAGTCTTTTGAACCTCTACAGTAATCCCATTAGGTTGCATAAATACCTTTACAATTTCCATTTTCAGGTGAGGAAACTAAGGCATAGAGATGTTACATCCCTGGTTCAAGGCCTCATAGCCAAGAAGGGATGGAGGCCCTATGGCCTGACTCTGGACCTTAGACAGAAACATTGCTGCTCCCTCTGCCTCACCCCCATCTTTTACTTGCTCTGACCTTATGGGTTCAAGAGTGGCATGCAACTCCCCAAACAGTCCAGGAGAGAGAAGGTGCTGGGACATAAGCCATCATCTCTCTTCTGGCTCCTAAGTTCTTACTGAAGCTGAGACTTTCCAGCTTCACTTCCCAGAGTGTCAGGATAACTGGTGTGGTATTGAGGGTCACCCAGGGATTACCTGGGCCTTGGTTTCCTCAACTAGAAGATGGGGGTGATAGGGCCTCTCTTTTTTAAGATTGATTTATGTATGCATTTAAGAACTGGGGTACAGGCCAGAGGTGTAGGGGGTGAGAGGATTCACCAGAGACAGAGTGGGGAACAGAACAGACAGATCTACTGAAATACACTGCTGAGGGAGAAGCGGGTGAGACAGGAGAGGTCTGGTGCGTCATGTAGGTCAGCCCCCCGGCTGGTGATGGAACTCGTGCTGCAGAGGCTGCGGATAGCTTCATAGTGCTCTGCTTAACCCTTTGCGCCACCAGGGAGGCTGATAGGGCCTCTTGATGTCCTGCTGTAGCCCTGTCTCCAAGGACTCCTGCAGGACAGATTCTAGTCCACCATCATTGTCCACCTACACCCCTGCTGTTGCCTCTGCCCTGAGCCTCTGACTCCCACCTTCAATGACCCCTCCACCCCCAGTCTGTTAGTCCCATAGTGGCTGAAGTCACTGTGACCATAAGTCAGGGCACATGCCTCCTCTGCTCACAGCCTCTTTCCCAAAGCTAAGCAGGCCCTGCAAGCCACCCTCCCCTGCCCACCCCCATCCTCTCCCCTCACTCACTCAGCTGCTTCAGGGCCTTTGCACTTGCTATTTCCTCTGTCTGCTCTGCTCTGCCCCCTTGATTAACCCCTCAACATCATTTAGCTCAGACAGCCCTGTTGGACCCCCGCTCTCCACTTTATTCCCTCATTCCTTCTACCTGGGGAAATCCTTTACAGCACGCAGCTCAGTGCTTCTCTGAGGCCTCTTTGCTGCAGCGTCACCTCCTTGAGGCCAAGGGACTGGGTCTTTTGCTCACTCACCACAGCCACAGGGCAGCCAACAAAGTTGGTGCCTCGTCAGCAATGGAAAGGATGCTGAACGAAAGGAATTCTGCTTCTTATTTCAGTTCGCCCCGATGTCAGATGATGAAAGTCCTGCATCATCCTTCACGGAAGAGTAGCTGTAAGGGTCCTTCCTTGGGGCTATCCAGCCCCGGAGTGAAAGGTCCCTCATCTCCTCCCTGGCTACCCCCTATTCTTACCCACCATGACCCAAGTCTCCAAGGCAAGTCTCAAAGTCTGGAGGGAGCCTCAACAGCAACAAGACTCCAGCTTAAAGTGGGTTTTCCTGGTAACCCAGTTCAAAGCAGCCGCAACGCAGACCAAAGCTAAATTCTTGTATAAATTGGCGCCAGTGGCTGATGCTGAGGCGTGGGTTTATGAAGAACATTGAGAACAATCAACTGGCAATTATGGATGGAGGAGGGTGAAAGGGAAAAATATCGTATTTTTGAATCACTGGGGGAGGGAGGGGGAAAATCATATTGTTTGTTGCCCAATTTGAAAGTCACTGGAACTGCATATTTTCATTTTAATGCTGAATGTTATTATGTATGGATGGCATCTCAAGTGGCTTAGAGCTCCCCTCACCCCCTACATTTAATTGTCTGGTATATAATAGTGTTTTGTCCACTCCCCCCATCAGCTTTCTTGGGGGAATTTTCTTCTGGTCTCTTTACAAAACAGATTCTGTCCTCATCACCCAGGGCAGGAAACTCTATCCTTTCTTCTGTCTCCTCGCTGGCCATTTGCCAGTGTTGCTCCCATTCAGGTGGACCCAGTAGTTGAGATGCATGAGCCAAGATGTGTGAGCAGTTCACATGGAGAAACTACCCAGAAATCTATCCCCTCCCCTCACGGAGGCCCTGGCAAATAGTAATTTTCCTAGAAAATCCTTCAGACCTCAAGACACAGGAAATTAATCTTGTTCCCAGAGTGGCTGCTATGTACCTATGCTTAGAACCCCGGTAACAGGACCATCCTCTACCAGCCTAGATTTCAGAATTTCTCTTCTCAAAGAAAAGAAAACAGGGCATGTGCTTGTTGGCAAAGCACAGGGCGAGTTCCAAAAACCCATGTGTGCACGATTAAAAGTTGGCTGCCCCCGAGGACTCCCCAGCACAAACTTAAAGAGACAGGGCTTTGCCGAAGACCAAATAAGGCCCAGCTGCTTTTTTTAACAACCTGGAACGGAGCCTGCTGGAAGAGGCTCGCTAGACAAACACAGTTTCCTTCATGGTCTGTTCTGTCCCCGGAATCTCAACTTAGTTTTCTTTCCTCTTCCTTCCTTTTGTGGACAAAAAAAGGGAGCGTTTCCATTTCAAAAAATGCCTGGGTGGGGTGGGGTGGGGGGCGGGTTGGTGGAGCATGATCCCCAGCCAGTAGATGTCCTGCCCTCTTGCCCAGTGCTCTCCTGGGCCTCCAAAGGTGAAGCCAGACCACAGCAGGACAGAGCAAGCCCTGAGAGCTGTCTTTCATTCAGTAAAGCAAAGTGGGCATCTTGGCTGGATGGAGTTTTTTGGCTTGCTTTGGCTTTGATTGAAGGGATGTGTCTAAGACAAAAGAACACGGATGGTCAATGAAGGAGAAAGAGAGAGAATGTGTCTGTGTCTGTGTGTGTGTGTTGAGAATTGGACAGAAAACAAACCCCAAGCTGATTGGGGGCCACTGCTGGTGTCTGGTGGAAGCTGCAGCGTTGAGATGCGGTACAAGAGCTGTGTGCCTCTGGGCCTGGCCCCAGAGAGCCAGCGGGTGCATTTATTTTAAGATTTGAAAAAGCAGCTCAGTGACCCCCCACCCCCAGATAAGTCCATATTTATCCTTGTGTTCCCTCCTCCCCATCCATACCCAGCAGGGTCCTGCTTGTGTCTCCATTCTCTTCTCACATTGTATTCATGACCTTTAACCCCACTTTCCAACCACGGTACGTCCATAAAGACAGTATTACACTAAATGAAGTATTCCTTTTGTAATCATTTATAGACGGTAAAGGAATTTAATAAAGCTACCTTATAATGCCGCCATGCTGGGGTCACTCTTCTTTAAGCTTTAAACTCTCTTTTAAAAAATTGATTTATTTTGAATAACATTCAAAGCTGCAGAAAAGTAAAAGAAATATTACAAAATACTCCTTTACGCTCTGCCCTAGCTGGGCACGGTCCAATACGCGGGGCTATTTCCATTTAAATGTAAATTCCCTGTAATTAATTTAATTATGTTCTATAGTCACACCTGGCTGGGAGACTTTGTGTTGTGCTGCAGAGACAAAGAGCATTGCCATTGTGGAAAATCCTTATGAACACCTCAAAAATCTTTACTGATTTTTCCCCCTTGTGACAAAATAATTTATAGTGATTGTAAAAGGCAGTGTTTGGCATAATATAGGGGACCTTGACCCCATTTCATAGAAATGCCAACTGTCAGCACTTTAGAGTATCTGCTATCAAAGCTTTTTCTAATAGGTTGAGTCTTAAAATCTGTTGTTTTGCATTTTGATTAGTTTTTTCCCAGATATAATAAACACATTATAAGCACAAGTTGTATACAGAAGTGTACAGCGCCATGGATTTTTACAAACAACCTCCACATGTCACCAGCATCAGGATGGAAGTGGGAATCTGCAGCCTCCAGCAGCTCCCTGGGCACTTCCCTCCCTTCAGGAGGATCCACAGTCCCTGGCTTCTCCCTTCCTCTGGGCAGTTCAACCAGGCAGGAGATAGTGGGTAACTCTGAGGTTTTAGAAGTCCCAGAAATTTTATATGAAGCTGTGTATTTCTGAACAGAAGGTCCACTGCTCTTACCAGCTTCCCAGAGGGACTTGTGAGGCAAGAAGGGAACTTTCAGAAATTAAAAAAATATATTATTTCTCACAAGCACTTGCCCAGACTGATTTTCCATCTTTGTTAATTTGTTCAGTTCTTAAACCCCAACCCCAGTTTCTTGCTCTGCCTTTTTAAAAATGTATATTTTTATTTTATTTCTTTAAAGATTTAGCTTATTTATTTATGCATACAAGAACTAGGGTGTAGGCCAGAGGTGCAGGGTAGGGGGCGGGTGAGAGAATTCATCAGAGACAGACTGGGGAGCATCAGGTGAGATAGGAGAGGTCTGCTGTGCCATGTGGGTATGTCCCTGGCCGGGGATCAAACTCATGTTGCAGTAGCTGCGGAGAGCTTCATAATACTGCATCTCAACCCCATGCTCCACCAGGGAGGCCCCCCATTTTTTCTAAAAATAAAGGTTTTACGGCGTCCCCCGGTGGTGCAGCGGTTGAGCGCTGGACTGTGAAGCTGCCCACAGCCTCTGCAGCGCTGGTTCGATCCCCGGCTGCCAGGCGAGGGTCCCACATGGCACACAGACCTCTCCTGCCGCCCACTGCTTCCCCCAGCAGTGTACTTCGTCAGTCTGCCTGTTCTGCTCTCTGCTCTGGCTCTGGTGAATTCTCTCACCCTCCAGTGCCTCTGGCTGTACCCAGTGCTTGTATAAATAAATAAATCTTTTAAAAAAAGAAAGAAAGAAAAAAATAAAAAGAAAGGTTTTATTTATTTTTTTGTGGAAGAAATGGGACGCAGACCAGAGGTGTGGAGGCGGGGAGTAAGGATTCACCAGACAAAGTGGGAGTAGTGCCCAAGACAGCAGCGGTCTGCTACACCACCTGTGGGTTAGCTCCCTGGCCAGGGATCAAACTCAGGCCATCAAGGTGGGCCTTCATGGTGGTAGCACTGAGACTTAACCCCTAGGCCACCGGGGAAGTCCACAGTTTTCCTTCTTGTAAGGTTGATTATATGTATATATAAACCGTATTTTGTTTATCCATTCATCTTTTGGCCATTGCAAGTAATGCTGGGTATGCAGATATCACTTCAAGTCTCTGTTTTCAATTTTGGGAGCGTATACCTAGAAGTGAAATCCCTGGATCTTATGATAGTTCTATTTTTAATTTTCAAGGAACCACCATCCTGCTTTTCCCTAGCAGACACATCATTCTACATTTCTCCAACAGTGCATAAGAGTTCCAAATTCTCCACATCCTCTCCAACCCTTTTTTTTTTTTTTTTTAATTTAATGGTAGCCATCCTATTGACTGTGAGGTGGTTCTTGCTTTGTTCTTTGGAAGAGAGGTGGGTGACCATTCTTGACTGGAGCATTTATTTCTGTCAGGCTATGGTTATGCAATCTCCCCTGGTTTACCTCTTGAACACCCCCACCCCAGCTGATAAGAGAGAGCTATCATTAGCCCAGGACTTAGAAAGGTTAAGAACTTGCCAAGGTCAGAGGTAAGCTACTGGGCCAGAAACCAAATCCAAGAATTTACCCCCTCTTTATTTTATTTCACTCTGCTTGGTTATGTAATCCACCCTTGGGCACAGAGGTGCGCTCCTGCCACCAAAGATCACACAGTGGATGATGACAGGGCAATATCAGCATCAAATTCTCAGCCACTGGGAGGATGAGGTCTGGTCCCCATGAATGCCGACTGCAGGGAGCCACCTCCCACCCCAACACTGATACTTCTGTAGGAAACAAATGTGTCATATTGGGTTTGCGGACCCAGTTCCAGTGGGTGGAATGAATATGCGGAGCCTTCCCACACCAACACGTGATAAATTCTCAGACTCCAGCAGAGTGTCCAAGAATTCAATTTAGTTCTGACACAATACCAGTGTCAGATCTTCAAGTTAGGTCAGGTTCCCAAGACCACTCTCCACTTTAGACATCAGTCACAAGGCCAGGCTCTTACCTGTGCTTCTCACCAACTGGCTACAGATCAGAAGCTTCTGGCCTGCCTACTCAAGGTCAACTTATTTGCTAGAACCTCTCAAGAAAGCTCACTAGAATACCTATTTATTGCAAAAGATACAACTCAAGAACAGTCAGGTGGAAAAGATAAACAGGGCACTATAGAAGGAAAGGGCGAGGAGCTACCAGGTCCTCTCCTGGAAGGCATCATTCTCCCCCAAATCTCCACATGTTTACCAACCCCGAAGCTCTGAAGACCCTCCTTTGGGGCTTTTATGAAGGCTGAATTACAGAGGCACAATGATTAAATCATCAGCCATGATTTAATCTGTGCTCAATCTCCAGCCCCTTTCTCCTCCCCAGAGGCCTGGGGGTGGCACTGCCAGTTACAACCCTCTCATCACAAGGTTAGTTCTCCAGGCAACCAGGCCCCATCCTTGGTGCTTTCAATAGTCACCATTGACACAGTAAAAGACACCTTTCAGGGGCCTCCCTGGTGGCGCAAGAGGTTAAGACACAACCCATGAAGCTATCCACAGCCTCTGCAGCACGAGTTCGATCTCTGGCCAGGGAGCTTACCCACATGGCACAGCAGACCTCTCCTGGCTTGCCTGCTGCTCCCCTCAGCAGTGTATTTCAGTCAATCTGCCTGTTCTGTTCCCCACTCTGTCTCTGGTGAATCCTCTCACCCCCCACACCTCTGGCTGTTCCCTGATTCTTGTATGCGTAAATAAATAAATCTTCTGGGGGAAAAAAAGATACCTTTCAACACCCTTAATGCTTAGGAAGTTCAAAGGCTTTGGGGAGCTGTGATCCAGGAACCATGGATGAAGACTAAATATGTATGAAAGCATATTTTGGTCATCTGACCAAATAGATGTATTTTCAGGGGCCTCCCTGGTGGCGCAAGGGGTTAAGACGCAACCTATGAAGCTATCCACAGCTACTGCAGCACGAGTTCAATCCCCAGCCAGGGAGGTACCCACATGACACAGCAGACCTGACTCTCCTACTGCTCCCCTCAGCAGTGTATTTCAGTCAGTCTGCCTGTTCTGTTCCCCACTCTGTCTCTGGTGAATCCTCTCATCCCCTGCACCTCTGGCCTGTACCCCAGTTCTTGTATGCATAAATAAACAAATCTTTAGATGTATTTTCAGCAAATCATAATATCACAGGTGTCATCTCATGTACATCTGCTACCTACTACATGAAACAAAGACTGGGGAAGGCCTTCTCAACCCCAAAGCTGCACAAAATCCAAACACATACGGATGTTACGAACATCTTCCAAGGAAGAGCCTCTCTTTCCACTTTCATCAGGTTTCAAATGAATCTTACCCAGGGAAGATTGAATAAATATGTTTGTTCTAAGGATGTCCCCAGCTTCATGACTGGTTTAAAAATTTAAGGACCTGGGCAGCCCTGGAGTCTCTGGGGAAAATCTCTCATGGAACTTAAACACTGAGGGCTAGAGGCCTCTCGGATTCCTGATGGTCAACTGACATCACACTTCCTAACGGTTTTGTTGTAGCTTTTCCTGTCTTGCTGGTTTCTCCTTTTTTCTCCAATTTCTACAGATGTAGGGTTTTAAGGCTTGATTCTTGCACCTCCTCTCACTTGGTGTGGTCTTATCTGGTCGGGGCTGCACTCTGACAATGCCTGGGTTTTTACCCCCAGCCCAAATGACTTGCACACTCATATAGTCAAGTAACCATTGCTTGACAGCTTCACGTAGATATCCCCCAGGCACTGAGAACTTTCCCAGTGTTTCATCTCATGCAGACCCTCACTTCTGAGCATTATCTGCACCCCCTCCTTTCGGCACCACCATCTAGGCAGTTAGGAACCATCTTCCTCCTCTCCCTCATTCTTCCTGTCCCAGCTGCCAGCAAGTTCTCTTGATTCTGGGAAATGGAGAGACAGCCCAGCCCATTGCTCTCCTTTCTTAGTGCCTTCCAGTACTTCTTATGCCATAATAAAAGCATCAGGGCCCCTAGCATCTCCTTTGCTTACTCTCTAGTCACATCAACCTCCTCACTGTTCCTTTACAAATTAAACTTCCCAGCCTTATGAGCCTTTGCACTTGCACTTTCTTCTGCCTGGCATTTTGTTTCCCTATATCTTTCATGACTCAGGTCCCAGTTCCTATATCTCCTCCTCCCCTGCTCCATCCCTGACCACTTTACCCAAAGTCACTTCCCTCCCCCGTCCCAACTTGAATGACTCAATCCTATAACTTTGTTTTACTGTCTTCAGAGCAGTTTCTGTCTAAAATAATCTTGTTCATTCATTATGAGGTTTAACCATCAGAGCAGAAGCTTTCAATGGTTTCTATGTGACCAAGCCTAAGATACAGGTTTTACATGTGACTCAGCAATACAGGTGTTATGGCTGCAAAATAAACTAACTCCAAATGTACTGGCGTTAAGCAATGGCATTGATCCTGCTCACAAACCTGCAGTTTGAGCAGGGATTGATGGCAGAAGCTCATCTCTGTACCACTTGGTGTCAGCTGGAATGACTTGAAGGCTAGGGGCTGTACAATTTCAAGACTCACTCAACTAGTAGTTGATGCTGGCCTTGGCTGGTACCTTACTGGAGGACTCTTCACATCGCCTGGACATCCTCACAACATGGCTGCAGGGCTTCAGGAGAAAGTATCCTGAAATTATGCAAGGGGAAAAGTCATAGAATTAGCATCAGACAAAAGATATATCTTAGTTTTTGACCTAGGCTTGGAAGTCACACAGTGTACTTTCTGTTTTTGTTTTTTGTTTTATTTATTTATTTATTTATTTTTGTGTAGAAGAACTGGAGTGTAGGCCAGAGGCGAGAGGATTCATCAAAGGTAGAGTAAAGCATATTTACTGAAATACACTGCTGAGGGGAGCAGCAGGTGAGACAGGAGAGGTCACTGTGCCATATGGGTTAGCTCCCTGGCTGGGCATCGAACTCAGGCCACCCCAGTGGTAGCGTTGAGATTTAACCTCTAGGCCATCAGGAAGGCCCTGTACTTTCTATTTGTTGCACAAACTACCACACATGTTCAAGAGAAGGAATTAAGACATTACAGACAGAGTGCTAAAATAATACTCAAGACAGTACCAAGGGACAGTGCCCAAGGTAGGGGACAGGTCACTGTCAGTGGGTTCTCACCTGTACACACAATTGCAAGACTACTCAAGGCAATGTCAGAAGCAAGACCACTCTGGCTCAACAGGGTTTATTTAATAAGTAGGAAACTGGGGAAAAGGAGTTTCTAAGGCCACAAGTTGCCAGCTGTCTCACCCTAGATGGTGTCCACAGTATCCAGAAGCCCCATACAAAGGCCACTCATGCTAGATGGCACTGTCCCATCAACAAGGATCTGGAGCTGGTGGCATACCAGACAGCAGTGCACCAAGGCCCACACACTGACAGCTGGAGGTGCTCACAGGTTGAGACCACTGATGTGACAATTGTTGCCCACAGCAACAATCTGAAGGCCAGATTAGACAGCACCAGATCCCAGGCCAGACCACAATGGAACCAATAGCACCAGGAAGCCATGCTGGAGAATCAGATGTGGTGGACAGCTCATAAAGTTGGCCAAAGTACTAGTCACCAGAGTCAGTATCAAAAACACCTGTGCTACAGCTCTTTGTGAACTACTGGTATGAACCAATAGCCAACAGCTCTTTGAGACACCAGGCCAAGGACAACAGTGCTCCTTGCAGGCAATGTCAGAGGCAAGGCTGGAGGCAGGTGCAGCAACTGGGTCTCTGCAAAGTTCTTAAAAAAAAATTATTTTATTTATACAAGTGCTGGGGTACAGGTCAGATGCACGGGAGGGTGAGAGGATTCACCAGAGACAGAGTGGGGAGCAGAACAGGCAGACTGACGAAACACACTGCTGAGGGGAGTAGCCGGTGAGACAGGAGAGGTCTGCCACGCCATGTGGGACCCTTGCCAGCTGGCCGGGATCGGACCCGTGCTGCAGAGGCTGCAAACAGCTTCACGGGGCGGTGCTCAACCGCCTGCGCCACCAGGGAGGCCCTTTTTTTTCCTTCAAAGTTCTAAGGCGGTCTGGACAGTCTGGATATCTGGGCATCTACTGGCAGGGGTGTCTGCAGAGGTCTGCAACATCCTTCTTCAAAGGTGGTCCAATGAATGCTTCTCACTTCAGAAGTGGGCTGCTGACTGACTCAGGCTGGCTCTCACTCTGTAGTATCATCTTCAGAGTTCCCCACGCAACAAGCCTCCACGGCTGTTTTCAATCCTAGGTATCTGATTGGATCATTTACCACCAATCAGCTTGCTTTCCATTTTCAATACAGAGAATTAACTCAAGGTTGAGTAACAGCTGGAGGACTTGAACCTGATTGGACCATTTAGGATCCTGGAGCCAGATATAATAAGGGAAAGCTGGGACTCCCCGGTGGCGTAGCGGTTGCGCGCTGGGTTGTGAAGCGGCCCACGGCCTCCGCGGCGCCGGTTCGATCCCCGGCTGCTCCCCGTGCCACCGGAGGAGGGTCCCACATGGCGCGCAGACCTCTCCTGCCGCCCGCTGCTCCCCTCAGCAGTGTACTTCAGTCCTTCTGCCTGCTCTGCGCCCCGCTCTGGCTCTGGTGAATTCTCTCACCCTCCCGCACTTCTGACTGTACCCAGTGCTTGCATAAACAAATAAAATAAATAAATAAATAACATGCCTCTATTAAAAAAAAAAAAAAAAAAGGGAAAGCTGGTCCCCTACCTAGACTACCTGCACCCAGGTCAGGACTGGCTCTTGGGTCTGTGAGCTCTGAAAAGCCATGGGCTGAGCCCCAACAAAACAACCTTGCCCCACCGCCTCTGAGCACTGTGGAGATCTGGCTGTAGAATCAGCCTATTGACCAGCAGTGGCAAGGCCAGAACTATTTCTGTAGCCATTTTCCTGAAAATAAAATATGCTCTTCCACAGCTGGCACACAGTTTGGCACTTCCCAAAATAATACTTAAACTTCTGTACACAATGCACTAATTTCCCCCCACTGCATTTTGTAGAAAATGCTGGTCAGACCTGCTGAAATGGTATTTTTACCTCAGTTTGAGGAATATGTCAGAAAAGTGTGCAGTTTGTCTTTCCTACACTGTATAACCCCACACATAGCGTAGTGTCCTGTGCAAGGTAGGCAACTCAACTGCTAGCATTCTATGGGTGCTTTATTCAACGCTTACATAGAACCAGACTCCGTCCTCATTTAATTCTCACCCCAACTCTGAAGTAGGTTCTTTCATGACCTTCATTTTACTGAGGAGGAATGTGAGGCAAAGAAGGGTAACGTAATCGGCCCACGGTAACACTATTAGTGGCAAAGCTGGGATTCAAACCCAATAAATCTTAGTGTAGGCTCCATTTTGCAGCCTCTAATACTAATGTTTATGATGAGTATCTCATGCATCCACTATGGACTATTGACTCCATGAGAAGTAGTCAATGGCTTTGCCTCCTGAACCCACCCTCCAGGGAGCAGGTGCTGAACTCCAGAAATAAAGTTTCAGGTGCTTTTTTTTTTTTTAAGATTTAATTATTTATGCATACAAGAACTGGGGTACAGGCCAGAAATACGGGGGAGGGGGTAGTGAGAGGATTCACCAGAGACATAGTGGGGAGCAGAACAGGCAGACTGACTGAAATACACTGCTGAGGGGAGCAGCAGGCAAGGCAGGAGAGGTCTGCTGCACTATGTGGGTAGCTCCCTAGCCGGGGATTGAACTCGTGCTAGAGAGGCTACGGATTGCTTCACAGGTTGCGTCTTAACCCCTTGCGCCACCAGGGAGGACCAAGTTTCAGCTTCTTGCAGCTGGTTTTGCGCAGGCGCGACAGGCAGGCCCTCAAGGCCGGAAGGCAGCCCCTCCCTGCGCTGATTGGTCATCGCCAATGACTGACGGAGCATCCGGGGCAGGCGCACTAGGCCAGACCCGAAAGGGGCGGCCCCATTCGCTGATGACTGACGTTGAAACAAACCATTGGAAACGGGTCCTTTCGGGGACGAGGCGGGCCCAGAGGGCAGTTAAATTTGCGCGGGAGCGGTCCTGGCGTAGTCATGGCGGCTTTTCGTGACATGGAAGAGGTGAGCCAAGGGCTGCTGAGCCTGCTGGGCACCAACCGTGCCGAAGCGCAGCAACGACGACTGCTTGGGCGCCACGAACAGGTGGTGGAGCGGCTTCTGGAAACGCAAGACGAAGCGGAGCAGAGACGGCGGGGTGAGGGTTGGGGCGACACCCTTTCCCTCCTTTTCTCCTGGGAACCCCTATTCCCTGCCCTGTACTGCCCTCTCTGAACCTCAGTTTTCCCACCCGTCAAGTGGGCTTCAAGAGAGAAACCACCTCCCACTGGTGAATGTAGGCGCTCGCAGGAGCTGGGAGATTCAGGTCGGTGGGATTGGGGCACAGGGATGAAATCACTGAGTTTGAATACTACCACCCTCACTTGCCAGCTGTGACATTAGAGGTAATTACTTCTCTGTGCCTCAGCTTTGTTATCTATACAATGGATGTAAATGACAGGCCTATCTTCTGCTGAGATGGTTCAGATCTCTTACTGAGCACCTGCTGTGTGCCAGGCATACTGCCATCCCTGGAGTGGCAATAGGGAACCAACCAAAAGACAAAATCCCTTGGAGGGCTGATACACCAGTCGGGTGAGGACAGAGGATAAACAAGAAAAATGGGTATGTCAAGGAGGTGATGGGTTAAGGATTTCAGCAATTAGCTTATGATCCCCAGAGATTTCTCTGTCCAGTCTCAGTTTCCTCATATGTGAAATGACCCTCCTGACCTCAATGAAACATTCTTGGAGATGGTGCTTGTGCCATGCTATGCGCAAGGGCTGCCATTGTCATTGCTGCTCTTAGTATGAGGACTTTTTATTGTAAGCTACTGACTTTTTAAAATGTCCAGTCCAGTGGCATTACCTATATTCACATTTTAGTGCAACCATTACCACCCACCTTCTGTTTCCAGAACTTTTTCTCATCCCAAACTGAAACTTTGCACCCATTAATCACTAACTTCCTATTCCCTGCTCCCCCTGCCCTGGAAACCATTACTCTACCTGAGGCTCTATGAATTTGACTCCTCTAGGTACCTCATATAAGCAGAATCATGCAATATTTGTCCTTTTGTGTTTGGCTTATTTCGCATTAAGTTTCATCCATGTTGCAGCGTGTGTCAGAATTCCTTTTTTAGGGCTGAATAATAGTCCATTATGTGTATATATACCACATTTTGTTTACCTTGCCTCCATCCTTCAACACTTGGATGCTTTCACACCTTGGCTCTTACGAATAATGCTCTATGAATATGGGTGTATAAATATCTGTTTGAGTCCCTGCTTTCAATTTTTTTGTTTTCTCAGAAATTGAATTGCTAGATCAAATAACTTTTTTTTCCTCCCCATCCCAACCCTCAAATGGTAACTTGATGTTTCATTTTTTGAGGAACTGCCATCTTGCCTTCCATTGTGATTTTGGTGCTAGGGGCTTTTAGTACCTTGTTATAGTCTCATTTTATAAGAAGGTGTCATTTAGATTGAGACTTGAGTGTCTATGAAGTTAGCCCTGGAATTACTCTAGGGGAAGAGTTCCTCCCAGAGGAAACTGATTATGCAAAAGTCTTAAGGTGAGAATGAGCTTGGAGACCAGGAGAAAGTGGTAGAAGATGAGGTCAGCAGCAGCCAGACTCTGCCAGGCCTGTGAGCCTCTGAGAGGAGTTTGGATGTTAGCTAAGCATCATGGATGGTCAAGGTTCTCCCCTCCTTTCTTCTTTCTTTCCTCCTCTTTTCTCTGTTAGCTTTGGGGAGATCAGCATCTTACAGCTTACCTGAGTTTCAGCAGAATGGTGGATTTGGGGCTGGAGGGGTAAGAGCCAGTGTTCTAGGGAGCCAGGACTTTGAATCAAAAGGATCCAGTTCAGGGCCTCCCTGGTAGCACAAGGGGTTAAGCACCACACTGTGAAGTTATCTGCAGCCTCTGCAGCATGAGTTCAATTCCCAGTCTGCCAGGGAGGTACCCACATGGCACAGCAGACCTCTCCTGTCTCGCCCACTGCTCCCCTCAGCAGTGTATTTCAGTCAGTCTGCCTGTTCTGCTCCCCACTCTCTCTCTCTGGTGAATCCTCTCACCTCTTTCCTCCGCCCCTCCCCCCCACACACACACCACTGGTGTGTTATAAATAAATAAATCTTTAAAAAAAAAAGGATCCAGTTCAAACCCCAACTCTGGAGATATGTGCGCGGGGACAAGTCACTGAACTGCTTTGGGTTTCCATTCTTCACCTCTTAGACCAGGAGTGGAGTTAAGCCACTTTCCTGAGAAGATCGTAAGAACACAGTGAGCAGAGCTCTGAAGTCATCCTGAGGCACTTAGCACTCAGGTCTCTGCACCTTATGACAAATGTCTACACACAAGAGTTTACTCCCTAGAGTAGAATCCACGGAAACGTGGTTGCCTTGGCAGGAGGGTGACTGGAGAAGGCATAGGAAGGCTTTGTAAGACCCAGGCCCTCAGCTGTCCTCACAGGAAATCATCAGGCACTATCTCAGACAAATAGAAAAATAGCAGCATAAGCAAATTAGTTAGAAATATGAAGTTCAAGCCAGAGAAAACAGTGAAGGATTCAAAGTGTCTGCTTCAGAGGCATGGAGCAGATTAGAGATGGTTTTGTATGTGTGTGTTTGAATTTCCACAACCATATGTATACATGTAATACTTTGATTAAAATTAGCATAGTGTAAGTTTGTTAATAATTCAGTATTGCCCCTTTGGGTGGTATTTTCATTTTCATCTGTGTGTTGTCAGACTTGGCAGGCTTCTCAGACTATGGGAGGGAAGAAACACAGTAGCCTTCTCAATGTGTTTTTATAATCTTTCTGGGTGTTTCATTCAACATACAGCCATGCCTTGTTCAGTGACCTTTTGATCAAAGATGAACAGCATATCCGCTGGTTGTCCTGTAGGCACCACCATAAAGCCTGCTGTGCAGCAGTCTGCACCATCTAGGTCTTGTTGTCTGTAGGGTCAGGAATGGACACAGTGCAGATTTTCTATGATCCAGCAGACCGGGTAAAGGAGGAGTCTGAGTCCTCAGTGGCTTTTTGCAGGCTTTTATTGGGATTTACCTGGTACACAGCAGGCAGGGATGCTGGGGGGCTAGGAGGCTGGTAGGCCTCCTAGCTCCTAGCAAGTCTTCATTCTATCTGGGCTCTCCTGTGTTCTCTGCTTCTCTCTCAGCTTCTGCTGCTGCTGGTGTCCCCGTGACACCGCCCTTAAAAGTCCAGTCTCAGCCCAGTTGTACCCACTTCAGATGCCTGCCATCAGGCATGCCTTCAGGAGCACAGGGTTCCCTCCTCTATCCTGATGGCGGGAGGGCAGAAAAGCCTGATACCTTTTACCTACCCTACATTGTCGCACTATGATATTCCCACAATCACAAAATCGCCTAACAACACAATTCTCAGTACCCATCCTTGTTGGTAAGCACACATGAGTGTATGTCTGTTCTGAGTAGGAGCTGACTGTCTGGTGAATGTAAGGTGCGATTTCTGATTCAAAGAGGAAGCAAAGGAATAGCAGTGGAAGCGATGGGAGCTGTCATGGAAGCACAATCTCCCGGGGCAGGAGGGGATGCAGCCTAGCCGCCTGCACCAGGCACTACCTGGGAGGTCCTGGAGACTGGGTACTTGTGTACCAGGTGATAGCAACACTGGAGCATGTGGAGGCCCTGTGGGAAACAAGGCGTATTGACAGCATGAAGAGATAATAGGACACTGGGGCGAAAAGCCGGGCAAGGATGGCACAAATGGTGAAAGGGGCCTGGATTTTCTGGGGAGACCCTGGGGCAGTAGAGGCCTTTGAGCAGGGGAATGACTTTATATTTAGCCTCTAATGCAGCCATTCTGGAGGCAGAGAGCTGAAGGGACTGGCAGTTTGGCAAAGGCAGAGACCAAAACAGAACACGGAGCGGAGGCTACTTGGGTGTCCTGGAGGGGTAAAGGTCCAGCACAAGCAAGGCGAGGGGGCATTCCAGCCAGGAGAGCTAAATGGTGAGGGAAAGTGAGTTCTGCTTGGGCAACAGGGTTGCCCATGACATAAATTAGTAAGAGTTGCAAAGAAGGATGGATTTTACTTTGTGGGTTCATATGCTTTTTGGTGAAATGAGAGCGTTTATAGAAGGTCCAGGTGGACGTCTGTGACAGGCATTTGGAAATTGGATGTGTAGGCGTGGGCGTTACTGCTGACAAGGTAATGGGGATGTTGGCGGGTAAGGCTGAGGCAGCAGAAAGATAAATGGCTCCCCTAGGGAAGGACAGACCCCAGGGATCCCGACTTTAGGGGACTCAGCCTTCTCTGTTCCCTTGCAGAGATCCTGGCCATGGAGAGGGAAGTGGCCCAGAACCTTCTTGATGCAAAGGAGCAGGTGCAACAGGGCGGTGCCAGGCTGCAGCAGCTTGAGGCCGAGCTTCAGAAGATCGGGGAGGAGGACACGCATCTGACGGACAGCCTCCTATATCCTTTCCTGCATGCACTGAGTGGTTCACACCAGGCAGTGTGGTGGGAGCTAGAGGCCTTGGGCCCTGTATGGCTTGGGTTATCACATGGGCCACTTTCCTTCCAGAGCATGGGTCCTTAACTGCCTGCTCTACCCAGCTCACCCGGGAACTGGATGAGCTCAAGGAGATCGAGACTGACCTGGAAAGAAAGGAGAGGGAAGTTGATGAAGACACAACGGTCACCATCCCATCAGCAGTGTAGGTCCCACAAATGCACACATGAGTGTGTGTGTGGGTATGTGTGTTCAGTCATCGCTCTTTGTTGATGTTAGGGTAACTTTTCTCTCTCTCTCTCTTTCTCTCTCTTTTTTTGGTCTTATATAGGTATGTGGCTCACCTTTATCACCGGATTAGTAAAATTGAATGGGACTCTGAGTCGGAGCCAGGGATGATCAAAGGCAGTATCCTTAGTGGAGAAAGTGAAACCCTGAGCGCAGCCACTTTGGAAACAGCATTTCCATAGGACCCACCCATACTACTGGGACTCAAACAGAAGTCTATACACTCATGTTCGTAGCCCAAAGACAAAGCAGCTCCTGTGTCTTGTCAGCAAACGACTGGGTACATAATATGTGATGGTCTGTATGATGGAGTATTGCTCAGCCTTAAGAAGGGAGGAAATCCTGGTGCATGCTGCAGCACACATGAACCTGGAGCACATCATGTTTCGTGACATCAGCTGACACAAAAAGACAAGTACTGTGTGATTTCACTTACTTGAGTCAGAGTCACAAAGGCAGAAAGTAGGATGGTGAACATCAGCCATCGGGGGAGGTGTATGAGAAGTTAGTGTTTAACGGGGACAGGGTTTCAGTTTTTTGAGATGAAAAAGTTCTGGAGATCACTGGTGGGAATGATTGCACAACAACATGAATGTGCTTAATTAAGCCACTGAACTGAAAACTTGAAGATAGCAAACTTTATGTATCTTTTACCACAATTTTTCAAAAAGTTATAGTGCATTATGAGAATTTAACTTTTGTTTACAAAAATTAGTTTCAATCTCAAAACATTTTTTTTACCGTATTTTTTTTAAAGATTTATTTATTTATGCATACAAGAACTGGGGTACAGGCCAGAGGTGCAGGGGGTAAGAGGATTCACCAGAGACAGTGTGGGGAACAGAACAGGCAGACTGACCAAAGTACACTGCTGAGGGGAGCAGCGGGCAAGTCAGGAGAGGTCTGCTGTGCCATATGGGTAGCTCCCTGGCCAGGGCTCGAACTCATGCTGCAGTGGCTGCGGATAGCTTTGTAGGTTGTCTTAACCCCTTGCGCCACCAGGGAGGCCCTCAATCTTGAAACATTTTAACAGTTACTCTTCCCCTGTCGGGTGGTGGGCAGGGCTATGTGCAGTTTCCTTACATTTCCACCTCAGTCCATCACGGCCCCAGCATTGCCCTGCCCCTCCACCTGGACAGCACCCAGCACTCCAAGAAATTCATCAGCGACTATCTCTGGAGCTTTGTGGACACAGAATGGTAACCAGGAGCCTCTCGGACTGTCCTGCACATGGGGAGTCAGCATGGTGGGAGGTTGGTGGTGAGATCAATTTAATATTAAATGTTTATATGTAAATGGATTTTTTTTCCTGGATTTCGCCCTCTTCCCCAACTCCAATTTCAGTCTAGATGTTTTACCGGCCTTGGCTGGGTCATTATAGAGAACTGACTTACCTGTGCAGGCCTGTAACGTCACCTTAGTGACAATACCTTCAAATGACACCATAGTACATGGAGACAAATTCCAGGTGTTTATCTTTTTTTTTTTTAAGATTTATTTATTTATGCATAGAACTGGGGCATAGGCCAGAGGTACAGGTGGTGAGAGGATTCACCAGAAACAGAGTGGGGAGCAGAACAGGTGGGTTTACTGAAATACACTGCTGAGGGGAACAGCAGGTGAGACAGGAGAGGTCTGCTGTGCCATATGTGGGTTAGCTCCCTGGCTGGGGATCGAACTTAGGCCACAGTGATTATAGCATAATAGCATTGAGACTTAGCTCCTATGACACCAGGGAGGACCCTATTGTTTTTTATTCAAATTTGACTTTTTTTACTCATTCAAGGCATGTGTTTGAATGTCACCGTGTGCCCAGAAATGTACTCATGGGTGGTGGAGGCGTCAAAGGTGAACTGGTGCCAGAGCCTTCCGCCACAGTGAGATCTAGTGCAGCTGTGGATGCACTGAGGAGCTAGGTGCCGTGAGCTGTGAACTAAGCAAAGTACAAAGCTGTGTGCCAAGTGTTACCTCATTAAAACGATAAGACACCAACCAAGGAAATTTTCCCTGGGACTTATGGGGGAGGCAGAATATATAGATAGTCCATGCCCAGGTTTTCCTTGGGGGATCCACTGTCCCCCCCTCCCAACTCTCAGTGCATGTGACTTACATAGGGGCTCATCCCTGGCCCCAAGGTGGGTTTTGTGTCAGAACCGCTGGCTTCCTCCCTGATATACATTCTCTCTCCTTTGTAAGGGAACCCTTTCAACGACTAGGTTAAAAGATGAATTTCCCAGCCTCCCTTGTAGTGAAGTTCAGGCCAATGAAATATAAGCAGAAGTGTTATAAAAGGGTCTAGGGACCTCCCTGGTGGCACAAGGGGTTACGACGCAACTTATCAAGTTGTCCACAGCCTCTGCACTATGAGTTGGATACCCGGCTGGCCAGGGAGCTACCCTCATTGCGCAGCAGACCTCTCAGGTCTCGCCCGCTGCTCCCCTCAGCAGTGTATTTCAGTCTGCCTGTTCCGTTCCCCACTCTGTCTCTGGTGAATCCACTCACCCCTCACCTCTGGCCAGTACCCCAGCTCTTGTATGCATAAATAAATAAATCTTTTTTTTTAAAAAAAAAAAGCTTTTAGAAGGATCCTTAAAAGGCCTCAGTGTGACCTTTCTTCCCCTTCTCCACCATTTCCTGGGATTTGGATGTAATAGCTGGAACCCTAACAGCTATTTTGCCAAATTAAGGAGTGTGCAGTACTCTAGGGATGATAGACTGTCCCCTGATGAAGATGAAGCCAGGCATCAGCACTGGACTTCTTTACATGAGGGAGGGAACTCTGTCTTGTGTGTGCCATTGCTGTTTTGTTTTTTTGTCACGAAAAGCCAGCATGAACCCTAACTGCTTGTTTGCAGCCTGCTGGTCTGTCTGAGGTTGGAGACGAAAATAGGATCCCATTGACATGTTGTCCCCTGACACAGCCCTGCCTGAAGCCAGCAGATGTTAGGTACATGAACCTCGGACTGTTGGATTTTGTGTGCCTCTGTACAACTAAATAATATACAGTAAGCTCAAATAGCATTTTTATTCAGAGAGAGGCATTTTAAACAGAACAGTGAGTTCTAGCAGCATCTGAACCATGAAGTGTGCACCAAATTAGCCCATTCCAGTCCTGAGCAAGGGAATCTGCCTGTCAGGACTCTAAAGGGATGGAACCCCCAAAAGAGGAGTTGTTAATCATTCCCTGACATATAGGGCCCCAGTCCATTCAACTCCCAGTGAAAGATTCCCCAGAAGAACTTCAGAGGCCCTGCCTTTATGCCAAGAACCTGGCTTTATGTATTCAGGTAATATTCACACAGGTCATTTTCGTTTTCTATTTATTTATTTATGCTCTAAGAGCTGGGTTACAGGCCAGAGGTGTGGGGAGTGAGAAGATTCACCAGAGACAGAGTGGGGAACAGAACAGGTGGATCAACTGAAATACACTGCTGAGGGGAGCAGCGGACAAGACAGAAGAGCTCTGCTGCGCCATGTGGGTATCTTTTTGGCTGAGGATCAAACTCATGTTGCTGTGGCTGCGGATAGCTTCTCAGTACTGCATCTTAACCCCTTGCGCCACCAGGGAGGCCCCTCATTTTCATTTTCAAGATCTGTATAGTCTTTGTTGGCCCGAGATGGGAGCAGAATCCCCTGCATGCACTTTTAGTCACCTCCTAAGCGCATAAAGGCTCCAGCTAGATGGTTTTCCCACCTCTGCCCTTGAGACTTTAGGACTGGGTCATTCTCCGTGGCAGAGGCTATCCTGGACACTAGGACTTTAGCAGCATCTCTGGCCTCCATCCCTTAGATTCCAGGAGTGTGCCCCTTACTAGTGACAAACAGACATGTTCCTGGCTGGTGTCCTTTGGAAGACACACAAGGCCACCCACCTACCCACCCTGAAGTCTTAACCAGAAACTAGCTAGGGGTCAGCTGAGTACATTCTTGGTCACCTGTGTGAGTAAAAGTGCCGGAGCACCCCCACCCTGGTGGGCTCCAGGTCATGTTAGGATAAACCAGCCCAGGAGTCCACCAGCATGTTTCCCCCAGGCATTCAAATAAGTGCGCACGCAGCGCGCCTGGGAGAGAAAGCCACAGGACAGTTGCCAGCACAGACCCTGGTTATCCACACCCCTGGCCTGGGCCCCTAAACACACAGGGGTCCTGCATTCCCTCCCAAACAGTTACTGTGTTCAGGAAGGGGGCTAACGAGGTATGAGCCTGCCGTGAATTCAGTTTCCCCAAGAGAAAGAAGGTGGCTTCAGAGAGGCGACATGAACCCAGATTTAGAGGGACTGTCCTCTTGTCTCCCCAGGCTGCCCTGGAACAACCAAAGGAGTGAGCAAGCTAGTGAAGAACATAACAACCAGCAGGGCCCAGCGGGCGGGTGCAGGGAGGTGTCTGAGCTCACAGGGCCTGGGAGAGGCTCAGGCCCTCTGAATGCCTGGGCCCTGACTCATAGCTGCATGCTGGCTGGGTGCCTGGGATAGCCTCGGGCCCGTGGCCTCCGGCTCCTGCCTATTCTTCCTCCAAGAGCCAGGCAGTGACCAGTGCCTTCCTGAATTATGGAGCTTAGCCAGAGGCACAAGGAGTACTCACCCCAGCCTTTTTGTGGGGGCAGCCTTTGAAACCCTAGGACCAGGGAATGAAGAAGCAGGTCAGCAGCCAGCACATGCAGATCTGAGACTACCCCTGCTGGCACTACCCCAGTACTCCCTGTGTCCTACCCAACATCACCCCAAACCCATCAGGAGTATCCATTTCACATATGGGGAAACAGGCACAGCACCATCAAGTCACAGGACAATGATGCCCTGGAGTCTGAACTCTAGCAGTGGGCCCCAGGGTCCATGGAGCAGTACTGTAGCTTTTGGAATGAGAAACAGCCTGTGAGACAGCTGCCTCTTATCCAAGGTCACCCAGGTGGTAGAGACCATGTGAGGACAGGCGCTCATGTCTGCACTGGCTGAAATTCTAGCTACTTAAAGTCATTGACAAGTGCTTGTGGGTCAGATATCCACAGACCCAGCTGACCTGGCAGACAATCGCTGTGTCTGGGAAAATCTTCAAGTGTGGATGAAGTGGCAAGAATGCCACCCTCACCTGGCCTCCAGCAAGAGTGGTGGTGTAGTGAGCTGCCTCTCCTGGGAATGCGACAGGGCATCTTCCTCTGAACACGCCCGGGCCTTCTCTGTGACCACGTGGGCCATCCCTCCCTTTAATCAAGCCCTACTGAGACCAGGTGCTCCCCGGTCCTGGAGGAAGACTTGGGCAAACTGATCCCACTTTACAGATCAGTGGGTAGGGGAGTGAGTGCTCAAGGGTGGACTTGAACCTAAGCTTGTGGAATCTGAAGCTCTGATCTGTCTCCCCTTGGCCTGAGGCCTTACGGGAAGACTGTTCACTGGGCATGGAAGTGACGGTGCTTTGGTCCCGTCACCCCTGACTGACTCAGAAATGTGGGCAGGATGTCTGTGATGTGCGAGACCCCCGTTCAGGGGCCACATTCCAGAGGGAGCCATGACAAACGGGTCGTGTGGATACCATGTACGTGGCCCCAAATTGCTTTACAGAGGAAGAAACTGAGGCAGAGAAGTCCAGCTGGGTAAGGCTTCACAGCTGATGGGTGGTGAGCCTTTTGGAATGGATGCAGAGCTTAGGTTCTTTCAGAAAGGAAGGTTTCTTTTGGGGGCCAGCTCTGTAGGAGACCTCAGGGAGGAGGTGTCCTCTGAGCCACAGGGGTCAGAAGTGTGGAACTAGTAATCCAGGCTGGGGGAACAGCTAGTTTGAAAGCGGGTGGGGACAGCAAAGCAGTCACATGGAGGGAACTGAGATGCCGGATGGTGCCAGTCTACTGTAGTCCCAAGTGAGATCTGGGGACAATTTTCAGATTCCAGGTGGCCTGACTCAGCCTCTTGACACAGGTCACAGCGCAGCAGCCAGCAGTTCTCACTGTGGGCCTGGCCTTGCTGTGAGCCCCCAAGCTCCCTTACCCCCTTTCCCAGGCTCAGCTCGGGAACCCAGGCTGGGGTTAGTAGAGCAGCTGGGCCTGGGAGGAGAGGATGCGGGAGGGAGGGAGCCCCTCCACGGAGGGTAGGAAGCAGCACTGAAACTGGAGCTGCTGGGAGGGAGAGGTCACACCAGACCCTCAGTACCCGCCCATCCAGCTCAGTGCCAGCTCATCCCTTCATTATCACCAAGGGAACTTGCTGTGGGGAGAGGGGTGCTGGCCCCCACGGTGGGGGAAGGCCTATGGGGGAGGCGGGCAGCCAATCCTCTCCTTCCTACCTCCTCCCTTCCCGCCACAGATCTGGACCCAGGCCCTCCAGCTCCAGCCTGACTCACCGAAGGCAGCTGCAGATTAGGGGGTGAGGGGGAGACGGCACAAGATGGGTGTCAGTCTCAATCTCAGAGTAGCAGCTTCCTCCCACCACCCACCAGATTCTGGCTAGAACTGCTGAGCCCACAGAGAGGGGGGTAAGACTTGGACCCATCTGTACCCTGAAGCTCCAGACAGTCGCCCCACCTCTGCCCCTGAGGACCAGCACTCCCGAAGTTTGCTACTCTGAGTAACTGCCTTGCAACTTACCTAACTGACCTAGGTGACATCCACACCTTTCATTAGGGGGCCTAGTTCTGAGCTCAGGGAACCAGAGAGAGGACCACCCCCAGAGGGACCTTTCCCAGACTGTACCCCCTTCATCCCTGAGCTGCTGGAATAGGTGGTGAGCCCAGCCTCCTCTCCCCCCCTCAGATGGCCAAAGTCAGCAGCTGAGAGATTAAAATGTTCACTCTTAATTGTCCCTCATTCCCCTCCTCTGTGCCATATTCAGTGCCACTGAATAACTATTCCTTAAATAGAAAACAAACCAGCCCAGATACCAGAAATTTCCATCATCTCTGACCTTTGCCCAGAAGTCCCCAGCCTGCCCCGCCTCCCTTAACATCTCTCAGTCCCTTCTCCTCCTATTCAAGTTCATGTGTCCCTTTTGCCACTTGGCTAAGCATCAGATCGGTCAATCAACCAATTATCGACTGCCTGGAGCAGGCTCCAGACGCTTCCTGTGTGGTCAGTTCAGTTTTCGCCCCCAGAGGCGTTTTTTTGGAACCTTCCCAAGACGAAAGATGGAAGGAAGGAAGGAAGTGCCACCCTGTGGACACAGCAAAGATAACAGCCTGTTGTCCCAACAGGCGTGTGCAGAGTGGGCACCCCGCCCCTCCTCCACCTTGGGCCCCTCCACCCCCACCCACAGAGGCGGGAGGTAGAATTAGCACTGCCCCGTTTTTGGTTGGAGAAACTGAGGTTCTGATGGGCCCAAAGTCTCTCATCTCAACCTAGGCAGCCCAGCTCCATCTGCGCTCTCTACCACCCTCCCTCTGGGCACCTGCTCCCCACATATTCCCATGTTCCCTTGCATCACTCCCCTGGACAGGGAACCCCATTTTCTAAATCCTGCTGGGTTCAGCCAATGGGGGGCACTGGTAGGAGGGAGCACAGAGGAGGGGAGAGGCTGAGCTCCTCTCCCCTCTCTCTGCCAAGGACAGTGTCTCCTCCAGGACTCCCACCACCCGGCTCCAATCACAGCAACAGCGCTCCCTCCCTCTGTCCTCGCACCAGCAGTGCTGGTAGCTTTCTCGGTTGCTTGTTTCTGCCTGTATCATTGTTCCCCATTTGGCTTACAAAAATTATTTCCATTATTTGGTATTTTATTATTTTTCTTAAAGATTTATTTATGCATACAAGAGCTGGGGCGTAGGCCAGAGGGGCAGGGGCGGGTAGGAGGGGTGAGAGAATTCATCAGAGAGAATGGGGAGCAGAACAGGAGGATCTACTAAAACACACTGCTGAAGGGAGCAGCAGGAGAGGTCTGCTGCGCCATGTGGGTTGCTCCCTGGCATGCCGCGGATAGAACTGCAGCGCTGCAGTGGCTGGGATAGCTTGATAGTGCTGTCTTTAACCCCTGCACCACCTTTAAACCCTGCGCCACCTCGGAGGCCCTATTTGGTATTTTAAATCGTGGTCCAATCCACATAACGTTTACCATCTGGGCCTCCCCAGTGGCACAGTGGGTTGAGCACCGCACTGTTAAGCTGTCCGCAGCCTCTGCAGCATGGGTTCAATTCCCTGTCGGCCAGCCAGGGAGCAACCCACATGGCACGGCAGACCTTTCTGTCTCTCCTGTCTCACCCGTTGCTCCCCTCAGCAGTGTCTTCAGTCCGTGTGCCTGTTCTGCTCTGTCTCTGGTGAATTCTCTCACTCTCCTGCACCCCAGCTCTTGCATAAATAAATATATCTTAAAAAAAAAATTACCATCTTACCCATTTTCAGTGTCTGTGGTGTCAAGCACATTCACACTGGGTGGCCCTCACCGCCATCTCCAGAACTCTTTATTTTGTAAGACTGAAACTCTACCCTTGAAATACCAAGTCCCCAGGCCCTGGCCCCCACCCTACTACCTTCTGTGCCTGTGAGCTTGACTGCTCTGGGGACCTCATATCAGTGGAATCACATAGTATTTGCCTTTATATGACAGGAATATTCAAGGAGATTTGTGTCCTCAGGGTACACCCTTGTTGAGGTCTGTGTTAGAATTTCCTTCCTTTTTAAAGCTGAGTATATCCTGTTGTCTGGATTTACCCAGTTTTGTTTTTTCTGTCATCTGTAGAGGGACCCTTGGGTGGTTTCTACCTTTTGACTACTGTGAGTAATGCTGTTTATGAAACAAGTGTCTGAGCCCCCGCTTTCAATTTTTTGCTGCCTACACCCAGTAGTGGCTGGATCATCTGGTAACTTTTTTTTTTTAATAGAGGCATGTTTTATTATTTATTTATTTGTTTGTTTGTTTGTTTGTTTTGTTTATACAAGCACTGGGTACAGTCAGAAGTGCGGGAGGGTGAGAGGATTCACCAGAGCCAGAGCGGGGAGCAGAGCAGGCAGAAGGACCGAAGGACACTGCTGAGGGGAGCAGTGGGCGGCAGGAGAGGTCTGCGCGCCATGTGGGACCCTCCTCTGGTGGCCGGGGAGCAGCCGGGGATTGAACAGGCGCCGCAGAGGCCGCGGGCAGCTTCGCAACCCAGCGCTCAACCTCTGCGCCACCAGGGAGGCCCCATCTGGTAACTTTTTATTTTGTTTTACTTTTTTAACAAGTATGTACCAGTTAAGAAGTAATTTAGTATCCCAAAGTTGGGTCACCATGTGCCCAGGTCCCCCTTCACCTCCCAGTGGAAAGGATGGAGAGGTGGGATGGAGTCAGTTCAGACCTTCCACGTGTCTCGTGCCTGGTGGTTGCCCCAGGTTGACACCAGGCGCCGGGTGCCATCTGTGCATGAAGACCTTGGGTGGTCACATCTGCGCACAGCGGGGAAGGCCGGGTTGTTCAGCCAGCAGCTCCTGGTCTGGTTCTGGATGGGAGAGTGACTGTCAAAGGGGCGGTCTGGCAGTTGCTGATTTTGACTGTTAATCTCCTGCCATGGTGCAAAGGGAAGCCCTCACAGGTCAGCACGACCCTTCGTGGAACTCTTTTTCATTTTTCAATGAACAGCCATGCTGTTTTCCACAGGGATTGCTCTATTTTATATTCCCACTGGCCAGGAACAGGGCTCCAGTTTCTCCACATCCTCACCAGCACTGTTTTTCTGTCGTAGTTTTGATTACATTCATCCTCATGTGTGGAGGTGGCATTTCCTTCAGTTTGCTGCAACAGGTCTTTATAAATTAGGTCTCTGCACTAAGTTCTTTCTACCGAATGACATTTGTGTTCCTGACTGCACCTAGTTGATACACCAGGCCTGTTGGGAGGGGTGGGGGTGTAGTGCAGCCTGTAGTTCGCTACCCTGGTGTCTGTGGCTCTAGCCAGAAGTTGACATGATGGAATTTGAAACTAGGTTTACCAGAACTTATAATTATTTGGATTTGTGCTGTGAAATCTCACGATATTTTGTGCCATGATGAATTTAATAGTTACAGTTTTATTCTTTGATCTTATGCCAGCCATTGCAGGGGCCTAAGGATTTGAAGAGAAGCATTCTTCAGAAATACCACTAGTGGGGGCCTTCACTGGTGGCCTAGGGGTTAAGTTTCAGCACTATCAGTACTAAGGCCTGAGTTCCATTCCTGGCCAGGGAGCTGACCCACATGGCACAGCAGACCTCTCCTGTCTCCCCCACTGCTCCCCTCAGCAGTGTATTTCAGTAGATCTGCCTGATCTGCTCCCCACTGTCTCTGGTGAATCCTTTCACCTCCCTACCCGTCCCCCACCTCTGGCCTACACCCCAGTTCTTCTATGCAAATATATATACGTATATATCACTTGTGTATTGATGGAGCTACCTTGGGGAAGAGGATATCTCATCCTATCTCACTTTTTTCCTCCAGATCTTCATGTGGGCAGTTCTTACTATTTTTTAGGGAAAAAACATCCCTCCCTAGATAAAGAAGTCTCCTCTCTGCCACTCACTTCTTCTCTGTCCCATTACTCTATTTATTATTCTTCTAGAACATTCTACAATAGTGATTGTGTTTATTTCCCATTCTAATATGTCAGTTCTTTGAGGGCACATACTGTCAATCACTTCATTTTCTTCTACTCACTGAAGTCCCCGCATGCCTGGAACAAGACCTAGCATATAATAGGTACCCAATAAATGTTTGTTGAATGACTGAACAAGCAGGAAATTAAAGCAAAACTGCAACTTAGGGACACACAAAGCAGACTGGGAAGGAAGAGGGACTCATTGTGCATTATCATCCACCAGGAACTGTGGGATCCTCCCCTAAGCCCCTAGCCTCCTTGGGGAGCCCTGAAGCTCCAGGGACATATTCCAACCCATTAGCAAGAGGAAGTGAACAAACAGAAGATGAAAATGCATTAGGTTTGCCAAATGGTTCATTTAAGAAATTTAATTGATCACAGTAAGACACTCAGTCTATAAAAACATTCTATACAGTGGTTTGAAAGAGCGATACCCAGCCCCCAAAAGCAACCTGTATTTACAACAGACATGATTTTCCTGAAGAGTGTGGTACACGGTTGGTGCAAATAATCTTTGTACAGAAAGACAGGCATCTCCGACAGACTCCCTCGACCAAACAAACACAGCAGCCAGGGTGGGCAAAAATAAATAATCTTTTCATATATATAAGTGATAAGTGTTTCCACAAATATACAAAGTGCAACCATGACAAAAGCCCCCTCCTCTATATGGGGGTTTATTTACATGCTTCAGAAAGAAAAACCTTTCCCAGTTTCCGACAGGGCGGGTCGTGTGTGCAGCTGCAGAGAACAGTGATGATCCCTTCCGCATCTTCACAAGGGAATGGGGGGCTGCTGCTGCGGTCCCTCTGGTCATATATGCAACATTTGTGGTGATTTCAGAGAGCATTCTTATAATAAGTCCCAGAAAATGATCAAGCTCAGAGGACTTGCAGGGCTCCAAGGCCACACACGTTTCAGATAGACACCTGTCACCCACGACTGCCCTGTGTCATGTTGGGGGAGTTAAGGGCTCAGGGGCATCTGCATAGGCCTGGAAACACCAGTCAGGCTCTTGGCTTCCAAGTCTTGGGGGCCCTGACCCTTTGTACACCTCCCGAGATGCTGGGAGGAAGCCCCCTTGTCAGCAGGCTCATGGACACCGGCCCCTCTGGCCTGGGAGTCCATCCCAACCCAAACTGAAAGCAGTGCAAAATATATGAACGTGAGCTTTACACAATGTACAACCCTGAACTGAAAAAGTGCAAGAGAATGTGGAACGGACCTGGCGGGGTCTGGGCACCACCCATCCTGAAGGGGGCTATGAGAGGGCAGAGGCAGCAGGTGTCTCAGGCACTTAAATATTAAGGCGATCGTTGGCTCAGGTTTCCCTGGGAACTGCCATGATTTTTGTGAGTGAAGGGGACTCAGCTGATGCCACCCCTAGAATGCTGGATTCAGCCATGTCAATACCACCATAGCTCCCTCCCAGCTTAAGGGGGTGGGGCAAACCCAGCCAAGAAAACCCTAGTTTGTCCTTTTCAGGGGTGTCAGAGCCAAAGCTAACTGGCTATCCAGCAAGACAGAGGTAAACATATTTATTCCTGAGTTCTCTAGAAAACAGTGGTCAAGCAGCCACCTGGGACCCTGTGGGTAGCACCTGCTCAAAGCTACTCACTGTCTCTTGCTACATGTCTCTCTGTCAGACCCTTAGGTGAGCAATGAGTGGAGGAGGGGAGAAGGCCAGACATCCCCAGAAAGGACAGACTAGTCACCCCAGCTTGTTCAACTTCCTCCTCTTTTCCATTTTTACATAGAGAGAGACAAATCCCCACCCAAGCCCTCTCTGTAGGCACTGTCAGAAGTCTGTTCTGCCTCCTAGACAATAAATATATAAAACAAAGCTCTGGCAGACAGGCCCGAGGCCGCAGCTGCCAGGTACTTTTGGTCTCTTTCTCTGAATGAGACAGGAGGGTATTGAGGTCTCAGAAAGGGTCAAGGGTCCTGGGAGAAAGTGTTCTTCCTGCCTGTGACCAGCAGCAGGTTCCTGGAAGGGATGGGCCCAAGGCCATGACTCAAGCAGCATCATCCTCCAGGCTGACCATCTGTCTCTGTCAACCAAATGATAAACGCCAGAAACTGTCAGTCCAACAGTCCATCAACATGGCAGGGGCCACCCACTCCTCACCTCCTGGCTCACCCTGATCCAGTTCCCCTCCTTGTGGGCCTGGCCTCAGCCCTGCTCTCCAACCTCCTGACCTCAGGCCCTCACGTTTCTATTCTCCCCACAGCCACCAGGGAATGCCTGTGAGCACTTGAGTCAGGTTGTGTCCCTCTGCCTAGAACACTCCATGGCTCCCACCACAATCAGAGCAAAAGCCCAAGTCCTGCCCACCATACTGCTACATCTGTCCCAGCTCTTCCTCATCCCTCCTTTCTCTAGTCCCCCTCCATCAATCTCTCTACTCCAACTACATTGGCCACCTCTGTGCTCCTCACACCAGGCAGGGTCCAGCCTCAGGGCCTTTGCACAGGCCATACTCTCTGCACACTACACATTCCCTGCTAAGAGAGGTCTACCCCAACCACCTTATCTAAAATCACATCCCCTCCCTCCTAGCCCTACGAACTACTCTGTTACCCTTCTGGCTTTCTTGTTCTTCATCTACCCTGAGATCTCTCTGCCCCATTCCCCCATTCTTTGGGAAAGGCCTGGTCCTCAGTAGGGATGAGGAACACGCAGATAAATGCATGCCCCCCTTCGAGATCCCAGTGCTGAGGGCACTCACCGAGGGGTAGGTGTAGCCGTCCTGGCTGCGGCAGATGTGCACCTCATCCTCTGTGGTCTTCTGGTACACTGGGTTGTCAAAGTTGATGCTGTTAATGCTCTTAAGCCGCCAATTCCTCCAGAACAGGAAGGTACTGAAGCTCAGCATGATGATCAGTGCTGTGGGGAGAGGCGGCCCTCACTCAGCTGCCCGACACTCCACAACCCAGCTCAGCAAGCACAGTGACCTCGCGTTACAACTCCTGGTCTTTTCGCTTGTTCATGTTTTATTCTGAATTTCAAGCAATTCTTGCCCATTGTTAAAAAAAAAAGAAAACATCTACAGGGCCTCCCTGGTGGCACCAGGGATTAAGTCTCAGTGCTATGAAGCTGTAGCACAAATTCTGCAGCCGCTGCAGCACAAATTCAATCCCTGGCCAGGGAGCAACCCACATGGCGCAGCAGACCTCTCCTGGCTCGCCCGCTGCTCCCCTCAGCAGTGTATTTCAATAGAGCTGCCTGTTCTGCTCCCCACTCTTTCTCTGGTGAATCCTCTCACCCCCACCCCACGACTATACATACCCCAGTTCTTGTATGCATAAATAAATTTTTAAAATCTTTTTAAAAAATCATTCTAGAAACACCAAGACCTGTAGAGTTCCAGCCTGGGGACTCAGCCTGGCCCCATTCCCCCACTGACACATTCTGTTTCTCTTCACGCATTGTCAGATCTGCAGGGGTGGGGTATTTATTTCATTCCCAGCTGTGTCTGGAAGTTTGGTACACAGTAGGCCCTCAACTGTTTGTTGTCCCCCCAAATATGAGACTATTATTGATTCTTCCAGGTTCCTTCCATGATTACCCACCCACGCATGGACTATTATTCCTTCTGTTTAAATGAGAGTGGGGCTGGATAGCCTTTGCATCATTTATTGGGGCCTCCCTGTCACCACCCACTCCTCCTCCAGTTCTTAGGCTCCAGTGTCCATCCAGGGAACACTACGGCTCACTCAGCACACCCAGATTCTGACCTGTGCCCAAAGGGTGGGTGAGTCTCCGGCTCTGCTGGTGGGATACTAGACAGAGGTGAGGGACAGTCCCACCTGCCATACACGATTGTTGGGCACTGAAATGCAGGTCTCTGTGAGAAGGCCGGCTGTCGAAGGGACATCTCAAAAGGACAGCCAAAGAAAGGAAAAATAGGTGTGAAGCTAGCAGAACTCTTTGTTCCTGGCTGTGTCCTCATTGCGCAGAAGCAGGTTCGATACACAGTACGCACTAAACTGTACGTCGGAAATGAATAAATCTAGAAAGGGGTGCACGGTGATGAACACGACACATAGCAGGGTCACCGTATTCATGTGAGAAAAGGTGCACCAGGCCAGCTTGCTGGGAGGGAGGAAGTTTTGCAGGAAGCCGGGAGCAGGGTGGGACGTGCTTACCGATGGGAAGGACGATGTACAAAGTCCTAATGCCACCAGAGCCCTCCTCCTCTCCTCTGCTGACACCGTTGCCCAGGACTGCGTGGGAGAAAGGAAAGGGGAGACTCAAACCAGCTGTGGGATGATCGACATGTAAAGACATTTTCCTTAAAATCCTTAAAAGTTCAAAAAGGAACTTGGAGCATTGGCTCCGATTTAGGAGGCTCTTCAGCTGTGCATCTGCAAGATATGGACAGAGCTGGCCCGTTGTGATGAGAGTGCACGTACATGATCCAGCAGGCGAGATCACCGTTGGAATTTTTCAACCTGGTTCTGCATTTTATGGAAGGAGCCAATTTTGCATGGGGCAGGGACCACCTTTTCACCTTATAATGCTCAGAAATTTGGATCACACCAAAGTTTGAGTTGAATGTCCCCAAATAATAAAAAATAATGGGCGAAGGGACCTCATTACATAAACACATGTTATTTTGCACACCTGGCTGGACAAGTCACAGGCCCCATGTAAATGAAAGTTTAAAGTCCTCCAATCAGGCAAATGGGTTGGTAGGATTGACATGTCACATCCGGGACATGGTGAGCAATGGTTAACCTTTGCAGGTTATATTCAAATCCTTCTGTTTTTTTTTTTTTTTTTAAAGATTTATTTAATTATTTATTTATGCAAGCACTGGGTACAGTCAGAAGCACGGGAGGGTGAGAGAATTCACCAGAACCAGAGAGGAGAGCAGAACAGGCAGACTGACACTGCTCAGGGGAGCAGCGGGTGGCAGGAGAGGTCTGCGCACCATGTGGGGCCCTCGACTGGCAGCCGGGGATCGAACCGGCGCTGCAGAGGCTGCAGGCAGCTTCGCAACCCAGCGCTCAACCACTGCGCCACCGGGGAGGCCCCTTCTGGGTTTTAATTCCACTGGTAGTTGTCCACCCAGTTTTACCATTGTATATATTTAAGAAACCTTAAAACAAAGGGCCTCCCTGGTAGAGGGGTTAAATCTCAGCGTTATTAAGCTATCGCCAGCATCCTCGGCCAGGGAAGTGACACACATGGAGCAGCAGACCTCTCCTGCCTCACCCACTGCTCCCCTCAGCAATGTATTTCAATAGAGCTGCCTGTTATGCTCCCCACTCTGTCTCTGGTGAATCCTCTCACGCCATGCACCTCTGGCCTACACCCCAGTTCTTCTACGCAAAAATAAAAAGTCTTGAGGGAAAAAAAGAAAGAAATCTTATAACAAAAATAACTTAGGGCAGCAGTAGTGGGGTCCTTGAGAAGTTCTCTGCCCCTCCCTCCCCCATCCCCAATCAAGGCCTCCTCAGTCAGATTGAGAAGTCCTGATGGACCCCACTGTGGAATAGTTTTTTTGTGCCATGGGCGAGAAGGGTCCAGGCTTCCTTTAGCCACAGCAGTTCCTGCTTTATTTCACTTATGATTGAACAAAGGCTTCAGCTGCTCTGATGGAGGGGGTGGGGGTGGGTGAGAAATGTCTGAAACTTGCTGATGTGCCATTTTTTTCTGGCTAGAGAAGTCTATGATGTACTCCATTCTTGGCTGCTCAGAAACAAGGCCAAGCGCACTCTGGTGGACAAAGACATGAACAGCAGGTTTCCAATGACCAGAGCACAGCTCAGGGAGGTGCTTCAAGTCCTTGAAACCTTAGATCAAGACCTTGAGAACAGGAAGAGGAGGGTGCAGAACTCACCTCAGAAACAAAACTTGGGGCCTCCCTGCTGGTGCAGGGGTTAAATCTCAGCACTATGAAGCTATCTGCAGCCTCTGCGACATGAGTGCAGCACACTTCTCTTGCCTCGCCTGCTGCTACCCTCTGCAGTCTATTTCAGTAGATCTGCCTGTTCTGCTCCCTACTCTGTCTCTGGTGAATCCTCTCACCACCCCCACCCTCTGCACCTTTGGCCCACACCCCAGTTCTTTTATGCAAAAATAAATAATAATAAAAAAATACCATGTGAGTCCCAAGTGCTTTTGTGTCCTTCAGACTCCGCACCAAGGAGAGCCGCCCCTGCCTGAGCCCAGACCTGTTTCTGGGGGGCAATGAATGAGCCTTGATAATCTTTCAAATTCTAGGGCCCCGGTGCCTGGTAGACTATGGGATTTGCAGCCACTATGAACTTCTACCCTCGCTCACCTTAACCCACAGGATCCCCACTATTTCTGGGAAGTTGATGGGCAATTAGTCCCATTTTATGGGCAGGGAAACTATGGCATTAGGGATGCAAAAGCCATGTCAGAAACAGCAAAGGAGCCGAGATTAAATCCACTCTCTCTTCACCAAGACGCTTTTGGCCTCTGAAGGGACACATCTACATGCTCGTCTCCATGACTGGGGAGCAAGGGGGTTCCAGTCTTTACCTTGATGGGACATGGTCACTGTCTCGGTCGTGGTGAGCTCAAGGATGACCCCTGACTTCGGGCGGGTGGTGTGCTTCAGCCCCACAGCTGTCGACGTGATTGTGGAGGGCCCCTGGGTGGTCACTGCAGGTTCAATCTCTGAAAGAAAACATTTCCCGAGTGCCATCAGCCATAAAGAAATAATGCACAGCAAATGCCGTGAGAACAACCCCATTAATGGTTAGGTTGTTATTCTATTGCTTGTTGTTGCTCAAAAAGATAATTCACAGTAGGGACATACTGGCCCCAAATAGGACTATATAGTGTCTGTGTATTAAATCATCAAAAGGGAATCGCATCCACCTAAACACTCACAGTAATATTGCAATATTTTCTGTAACATTGTGAATTATAAGAAATATTTGGGTTTCATTCACAGTCCCTGGCTCACAGCTCCTGAGAATCTTGGCATAGAAGCTCCGTGACCTGTTCCCTTCCTGTTTCTGAGTTATATCCTTTGTATCAGTGATTAGTGAATAACTGGGTTTCCAAGTTCTTGAAAACTTCTAGCAAATTAACTGAACCTGAGGTAGGGCAGGGGGAGAGGCAAGGAGGGGCTCCTGGGAATATCTGATCTACAGTCAGTCTTTCAGAAAGACAGGTAATAGTCTGGGCCTCTGAAGTGGAGGGTGGCCTTGAGAGGCTGATAACTTAATCTGTGAAATCAGATGCATCTCTGGGTAGAAAGTGTCAGAACTGAGCTGAATTAAGTTGAATGCTCAGATACCATGTTGATGTCTAAGAATCAACTGTTGGCATGGGGAAGCCTCCACACATTCATGGTGGAATCAGGTCTGGGAACCCTACACAGTTACCCCAATTCATGAGACCCTAACAATGGTGCCCTGGGGCCTTGTTCTCCCATATGACAGATGAGCAAAAGGAGGCACAGAAAGTCCAGTGGCAGGGCCCAGTCATAACAGGTGGCATAGGCAGGCCTTGTGCTCACGTGGGCTGGTGCCCTCACCTATGAGGCAGTTCTTCTTGTCCTTGGCCAGCACCATGCCATCGGGGCAGGCACAGGTGAACTTGGGTGAGTGGGAGTTGATCTGTGGGGCTGGGAGACACAGGTACTGGCAGCCACCATTTTGGAGGGCGGGCCTCTCACACCAGTTCACCCCTGAGATGAAAGAGACATGGAGTCAAGGCAAGAAAAAGGTCAGAAAGTTCTAGAAAATTCCAGAGTACCTGCATGAAGCAAGCAGCCACCCCCTCTTTACCTCTTGGCTGTGTGAGATTGTGGAATAGGACAATGTCCTCTGGGGACAATAGGTTTTCAGCCAACAAATTAATGTCCGAGCCTGTGAGGCGGTTAGCACTGAAAATGGCTTCGTTGATGATATCTGTCCAAAAGACTTTATCCTAGATGGACATAAAAGAAAGATGACAGATCTCATTAATCCAAGGGGTGGGACACAGACCACTATCTTCCCTCAGACCCCTGAATCTCTGCAGGTCTCTGGGAAGAAGCAGTTCTGAATGGTATCATCATTTCTTTTGTCTCTTATGAATTTTTTTTTTTTAATAGAGGCATGTTTTATTTATTTATTTGTTTGTTTGTTTGTTTTGTTCATACATGCACTGGGTACAGTCAGAAGCGCGGGAGGGTGAGAGAATTCACCAGAGCCAGAGCGGGGAGCAGAGCAGGCAGAAGGACCGAAGTACACTGCTGAGGGGAGCAGCGGGCGGCAGGAGAGGTCTGTCTGCGCGCCCTGTGGGACCCTCCTCCGGTGGCCGGGGAGCAGCCGGGATCGAACGGGTGCCACCGAGGCCGCGGGCAGCTTCGCAACCCAGCGCTCAACCGCTGCGCCACCAGGGAGGCCCTCTTATGAATTTTTTTAATTGCAGTAAAATACACATAATATAAAATGTTATGTGTAAGCCATTTTTAAGTGCACAGTTCAGTGGCATTAAGCATATTTACACTGTTGTGCAGCCAGCCATCTCCAGGGCATTTTCATTTTTCCAGCTAAAACTCTTCCCATTAAATACCAACTCCCCTCACACCACCTCCCTGAGCCCCTGACACCCACTATCGACTTTCAGTCTCTATGGATTTGACCACTGGGGGCTCATCTAAGCGGAATCACACAGTGTTTGTCCTTTTGTGACTGGCTTTTTTCACTTAGCAATGATCTCAAGGGCCAACCATGTTGTAGCATGTGTCAAAAGTTCTGTTCTTTTTAAGGCTGAGTAATATTCCATTGTAGAGCTATACATTTATTTGTTTACCCATGCATTCTTGATGGACACCAGGATGATTCCAAGCCTTGGCCACTGTGAATTAAGTTGTTTGACCACATTTCTTTAGAACATGGGACACTATTTTGGGTCAGATAAGCCTCTATGGGGCCCCTCTCCTCTTGTAGGTGAGGAGCAGCATCCCTGTCTTCTACCAACTAGGTACCAGCACTAACACCCACCCCTGCCAAGTTATGACAACAAAAAGTCTCCAAACATTTCCAAATGTCCTATGGGAGGCAAGATGACCTAAAAGTGTGAACCACTTAGACCTTTCGAGACTCCTCTGTGAGAAGAAAATAGAAATAATTCTGGGTCTAAGACCTGTTTACAGTCACAGGCAGTTTTCTGAGTGAATCTTGGCTTGAACATAGCAGCCAAAGTGTATTGACCCCTTAACATGAGCACTCAGGCTTCTTATGAGAGTGGCACATGGTAAACAACCTGAATCACCTAAGGCACAGAAGGTGCACATGTGCTTCCTGCCCCTACCTCGAAGATGGCCAAGGAGAAGGGGTGCGCCAGCCTTTTCTCATCCTCCAAAACAGTCTTCCGGTTCCCCCCATTGACATCAATGCTGGAGATGGAGTGGAGCTTGGAGTCTACCCAGTACAGGCGGCCACCGGAAAGATCTAGAAGCCACAGGTGGACAAGGAGAGGTCAGGCTAATACCAGAGGGGCCTTTGGGCTCGGGCACTCCTCTCCTAGAAGAAGGGAGCCCCCGCAGATGCAGCAGAGATGAGCCCGGCCATAGAGGTCTGACCACACCCCTCATGTGTGAGCCTGAACCTGGGCTGGAGCTTAGTCTCAGGTTATAAAAATCTCAGGCAATAAAATTCTCGGGTTGGTTCATGGTCTGTTTGGGGAGCCCCTTAGCAACACTTCTCTCTCTTCCAAGACTGCACCTGACCCCATGGAACCCTGGTCCCAAGAACATACCCAAAGTGATACCGTTGGGCCACTGAATATCTTCTGTCACCAGAGAGTAAATGTCCACACCATTTAGGCCCCCCTTCTTGATCTTGGCTGGAGTTCCCCAATCTGTCCAGTACATGAAGCTGGTGGGACAACCAAGAGAACAGATGTGATGACGACAGTGAGGGAGGCTCCCAGTTTCCACCTGGTAGCTAGGCTGGGGCTCCAGATACACTACCAAATACAAAGTCTCATGGTTCTTTCTGTTTCCCCAGCCTTGCTGACCCCAGGGCCTGCAACCTGCAGAAATCCAGCAGATTTGAGAAACTTTGAGACAAAAGGAGATTTTTATTCCAATGTCAGGACTGGGCCCTGGAATCTACACCTTGAACACCGATTTTTTAATTTATTTATGCATCCAAGAACGGTGGTGTAGGCCAAAGGTGTGGGGGGTGAGAGGATTCACCAGAGACAGAGTGATCCGTGGAACAGGTAGACCCACTGAAATACACTGCTGAGGGGAGCAGCGGGCAAGGCAGAAGAGGTCTGCTGTGCCATGTGGGTAGCTCCCTGGCTAGGGATCGAACCCATGCCGCAATGCCTGGCGATAACTTGATAGCACTAGACTTTAACCTGTGCTGAGATTTTAACTCCTGTGTCACCAGGGAGGCCCCTACAGTATTTGTTCTTTAGCATCTGACTTCTTGCACTTAGCACAATGTCCTCAAAGTTTATCGATGTTGTAATGGATAAACTTCCTCTCCCTCCCCACTCCAGTGGGGAATGTGTTGGTGAGGGGAATGGGGCGTCCACGGCACTTCTGGTGCACATTATGAAGCATAATTTGATCCTTGCCCATACCCCTTATGTAGTATTCCAACTTCTAGAATGTTATGCTGCAGATAAACTATAAAGACTCACATGCAAAGGTGTTTAGAGGCATTGGAGATGCTTTGTGTGCAACACAGGGGGAAAAAAGAGGGATGTTGAGGAGCCTCCCTAGTGGCTTAGGGGTTAGTCTTGGCTCTATCACAGCTACAGGCCCGAGTTCAATCCCCAGGCAGGGAGAAACCACATGGCACAGCAGACCTCTCCTGCCTTGCCTGCTGCTCCCCTCAGCAGTGTATTTCAGTCGGTCTGCCTGTTCTGTTCCCCACTCTGTCTCTGGTGAATCCTCTCACCCCCCCATACCTCTGGCCTGTACCCCAGTTCTTGCATGCATAAATAAATAAATTTAAATAAATAAATAAATAAATATTTAATAAATAGATAAATCATGGCCACAGGGAACAATTCCCATTAGATCAAAAGAAAGAGGCAGAGGACAATGATCGGTCGCTACTTGGAAAAAAGAAACACAAGGAGGCCCTTCCCACCACTTGTATCGACGTGGGCTGTGTTTGGGAGGACCTCTCCTGCAGTTGGGGAACTAATGGACCACGTGTCCCTGTGCCAAATGAGAGCATTTGTCTTGTTCACCTAGGGACGGCCCTGGCCTACCTTCACCCTCATCTGAGTTGTGGACCCCACGTGAAGAGAGCCAAGCTTGCCTTCCCCGGTGTTCTCTACCCAAGGCCAAATGCTACCTTTTTTCCCATTGTTACCACCAGGACAGGCTGTCCTTCCTGGATTGTCACCACCCCTCCCTAGAATTGTGAAATTCCACATGTAAGATGCTGAGGTGACAGATATGGTCCAACAAGTACAGAGGACATGGGGCTCTCCCGGGGACAGTTCCTGTGGGCCCTGGAGCTGCTGAGTCAGCCGTGGGCCTCTGCAGATGGCCACCAAGAGCTCCGCTGGGTGGCAGGCTTCGCTGTCCTACTTCTCCAAAAAAAAGTCAATTGAGGTCCTCTCTGGAGGTGCAAGGGGTTAAGACACAACTATGAAGCTGTCCACAGCCTCTGCAGCACAAGTTCGATCTTCCACTGGCCAGGGAGCTACCCACATGGCGCAGCAGACCTCTCCTGACTCGCCCACTGCTCCCCTCAGCAGTGTATTTCAGTTAGCCTGCCTGTTCTGTTCCCCGCTCTGTCTCTGGTGAATCCTCTCACTCCCAGCACCTCTGGCCTGGACCCCAGTTCTTGTATGCATAAATAAATTTAAAAATAAATAAATAAATCTTTACCAAAAAAAAAAAAAAAAAAAAAAAAAGTCAATTGACTGATGCTGGACTTGAGTAATTTTATCTTTCTCTAATTACCTCCCTGCAAAGGCTACTCTGTCACAAAATACTAGTGAGATACTAAATACTAACAAACACAGAAACAAGAACTTAAATTTCTAATAAGTGTTAATTTCTAATATCAATTTAATCAATGCGGTAATTTCTGATTCTACATCCTATTCCAGACAGCAGGACTTTTCAGGGTCCGATTTTATCTCTGGTGACACCACAGACATGGAGAGGGGTTGATCCCCAGGAACCGCAGAGGGTTGGTGGGAAGGCCATGCTCCCAGGCAGCTCCAAACAGCCCTCTCCACACTCAATCTGATTTACTTCAGATACAAACCTTCCCACCACGAGTTCTAGCCAGTTCTAGAACACCTTCATTCCCTGTGCCCTCTCAGCTTTGGGAATACCCACCCGTGGACAGGATCCACCACAATGGCCCGAGGCTTGGAGCCTTTCTCCTTGAAAAGCGTCTTCCTCTTGGTCCCCTTGGTGTCAGCCACAGAGACGGTGCCGAGGATAGAGTCGGTCCAGTATAAATTGCCATGGATCCAGTCCACTGCCAGCCCATCGGGGGCCTGGAGGTCCTCGCCAATGACGGTGTCATAGGAGGAGAAGCTATGGGCTCTGTCAATCTGGGTGCTGAGGAGGGGGAGGAGAGAGTCAGGGCCAAGGGAGCACATTTCACTGGGGACCCAGGGCTAGGTGCCAAAGCTCACCTATAGATCTTCCTTTGGGATAGGTCGGACCAGTAGATTCTGTTGCTGGCCACCTCGGTGTCCAGGGCAACCACATTCTTTAGGTTGGGGATGAGGCTGGTGTATTCGCTTCGGTCCAAAGTCATCTTCCTCACCTCATGGCGGTTGGTGAAAAATAGGTAGGCGATGGTGCCTGGGAACACAAGAAGGTGCTCAGAGGAGTGGAGGGACCCTAGACACACCCACTCTTGGCACCCTAGGGGTCTGACTGGACCAGAGGAAACACCCAGGATATGAAGTGGAAGAGTGTCTTCCAATTAAGAACTGCAAGGTTCTGAAGCTCTGAAAGCAGGGACCTTGCACATCACAGAGGGCTCTACGTCTGCTTCAACTTGCTTCAAACACAACCTAGTCAGCCCATATCCCCACCACCATCCCTGACACTCAGCCCACGTTGGAGCCAAATATCAGACTACAGTGTGCCCTGTCCTGAATCTGCAGAAAGTATCCAAATGAGACCATCCTAAACTTGCTTACTCTGCCTCGCCTATTCCTTCCAAAAGAACCACAACCAAGACTCCTGCCCACAGCTCTCCTTGCTTCCTCCACCTCCCCGGGGACAATTCCTGTGGGCCCTGGAGCTGCTGAGTCAGCTGTGGGCCTCTGCAGATGGCTGCCAGGGGCTCCACTGGGTGGCAGGCTTCGCTGTCCTACTTCTCCAAAATATAGTCAATTGACTGACCCTGGACTTGAGTAATGCTGCTTCCCATGTGGCCCATAGCATGCGCTGCGCTCCTCTTAGGGTGACAGTGAAATCTCAACTCCTGGTGTGTTTTGTGATCTCAGTGCAAGTGATACCAGGGAACTGCTACTTTACCCCAGCAGAAGTGGGGCGGCATGGGGACAGGAAGCCCTTCTTGCAGGAGAGGAAGACAGAGACCCTTGGGGAAATGAAGGAAGCTCTAAGACATTTCTGCAAAATTAATCCACATTGGAATTACACCACATGTGTGTCTGGGTGATGGGACAACTCCCTCAGGACAACGACACCTCCAAAACCATAAGATTCCTGGTTTAGGTGATCCTGAGAATGACTGCACAGTTGCAGTTATAATGTGAGCCTCAGAGCAAAAAGAAACTCGACTACTTAGATTCATTATGAACAAATCTGTTTTGGTCTCTTTTCAGTAGATTTGCTGTCAGAGGTGTGAGTTCGTTTTGTTAATAAGAATGGCTGGAACGGATGCAGCTGCAGATTAGGTCTTTTCACCTCTTACCCTCTGAAGTCCATCCCAAACTGCCCCAGAAAGGAAGGAGAGTCTCTTTCCAGTCCATCAGCAGGGCTGGGGGCTGCAAAGCATTCCCTGGGGGGGGGGGTGACCTGTGTCTACTGAGAAGTCAGACACGTGCCAACCTTCTAAGAAGGCTAATTCCTAACTAGGCTGCTTGTCCACCTGCCAGAGGTCTGGGGAGCAAACAGTCTGCCCCCTGTGTCATTTTAGTCTATACAAAGTTCAGATTATGAAACTCCCCATTACATTTGCTTTAGTGGCCAGACCCACCCCTCCTACCACTGCCCCACGCTCACCTGTAGCCTTGCAGGCTTTGGTGTGGGGGTCCAGCTGGAAGCCCTCCATGCATTCACACTTGTAGCTGCCCTGGAGGTTCACGCAGAGCTGGCTGCAGGTGTCAAGGTCCTGACACTCGTCAATATCTGTGAAATGGGACAGAATAAGAGGTTTGGGGCATCTTCACTCTGGGCTGTGGCTGGAATGATGGGGTCCCACCCAAGTTATGCCTCTCAGGGACAGCCCACCAATCTGGGAAAGACCACGGGGCCAGGGTGTCAGTGGCCATCAAGTTCAGAAATGAAATCATGGAAATGGACAAGTGTCACTTCCAACAATGACCCCAGCCGCACGGTTAACCTCCGGGCACAGCCGACAGGGCAATGCTGCATCAACTGAGATTTCTTTAATTATTAAACCCCAAAGGCAAGAATGGCTGAAGAGCCAATGCAGACCAAGTGCTCCTGGAAGCCCCAACCTGTGCTAGACATCCTGTACATCTAGTAAAATCCTCCCAAAAGATTTCATATCCACTTAACAGGTGCACAGACACAGAGGAGCCTGTCTCGGGAATCACCTTCACATCTTCGCTGGTCTACCAGCCGGAAGCCCTCGGGGCACAAGCACTTGTAGCCGATCTTGAGGTCGTTGCAGATGTGGGAGCAGCCACCCTTGTTGTCTAAACACTCATTGGTCCCTGCAAGGGCGGGGGCACAGATCGATCATAATCACGATGACTTGGAGGCCAGTAAAGTATCATGAGAGGGCTTTAAACAACTAATGTCACACACACAACCCCGTGGATGAACCCGGAGGATGTTATACTCAGTGAAATAAGCCAGGCACACAAAGACAAATACTGTTAGAGGTCCCTAGAGGAGTCAAATTCAGAGGCAGACAGTAAAGAGTGGGTGCCAGGGGCTGGAGGGATAGAGGAATGGGAGTTAGTGTTTAATGGGGACAGTTCGGGAAGATGAAAAAGTTCTAGAGTTGGATGGTGGTGGAGTTGCACAATAATGGGGATGTCCTTAATGTCACTGAACTGGACACATAAAAAATCACTTTGGAGGTAATTTTATGTTTCTTAACAACAATTAAAATTTCTTTAATTATAAAAAATAAACTCTATATACCACAAACATATATTAACCTAGTGAATCCTCTCAATACCTAAGGATATTGAACAACAAACTGGGGAAACTGAGGCAAAGCCAAAGTAAAATAACTCATCCAAGATCACACCACTGGGCTCAAATGCAAGGCACTTGGCGCTAGAATTCAGGCTCCTGCCGTCATCACCAGGCATGGGCCACAGCTGTCCTACCACCCATTCTTACTCAGCCCAACAGCTAGGGACAGGGCTTATATACTTCCAATAGTTGAAAAGAAAAATAAGAACCAAAAGAAAAACATTAGCTCATGCCACATAAAAGTTGTATGAAATTCAATCGCCGGGGCCCATTACGGAGTTTTCTTGGAGAACAGCCATGAGCTTTCATTTACATGCAGTCTAGGGTTACTCTCAAGCAGAACAGCTGCGACTAAGACCTAGAGCCCTAAAGTTCAAAACATTTACTCTCTGACCCTTTCCAGAGAAGTTTGCTGCCTCTGCTTTGTACTATACATCTATTCCCAACAGGGGCATTCCAGTATCCACCACATAGAGGGCCCAGTTACAAAAAAAAATCCCAAGACAGAAGCAAGTTTCCAGGAAAAGAATTCATTTTCTTTCTTTTACAGTTCACTTTTCTGGGGGAAATCTCCTAAAAATGCCTGTTAATGATAGGTGACCAAAAAGTACTCATTAATGATCTGTTACAGGCCACTGAGCATTGGTGAGACAACGAACATCATGTGGGTTCATCCCAGCAGCACTAGGAACCCTGAGCAGATTCCTGTCCCAGTCTACAGACGTGAAAACTGAGGAAGAGAAGCTGCTTATGCCCAAGGCCCCCCAAGTCTGTCTCACTCCAGAACCAAAGCATAGGAACCCTTCAACTCTTCAAGGGTATATGGGCAGGAGCCTAGCATCCCCTAGATGCCCTGCATCCCACCAGTTCCATGAGCTGCTGGCACCCCAGGGCTTACCACACTCCTTGAGGGGTTCATCTGACCAGTCCCGGCAGTTCCTGACGGAGTTGCAGACTTTGTCCATGGTGATGCATTCACCGCTGTGGCACTTGAACTTGTTGGGCCCCTCACACAGGGTCACTGTAAGAACCAAAGTCAGGCACTTCTTAGGGCAGAGCCTGCTTAGTGTTCTTTCATAATTTAATAGTCAATGGTTACAAAAATATATCCAAATGTATTCATTAGTAAAACTTAGAGCAGGAGTTAGCAAACTCCTACCCAAGGCTAAACCAGCTCACTGCTTATTTGTTTAAGCAACATTTTATTGTTTCATTGTCACAGGAAGCCCATCTTTTTTTTTTTTTTAAGATTTATTGATTGATTGATTGATTGATTTTATTGATTTATACATACAAGCACTGGGTACAGTCAGAAGTGTGGGAGGGTGAGAGAATTCACCAGAGCCAGAGCGGGGAGCAGAGCAGGCAGAAGGACCGAAGTACACTGCTGAGGGGAGCAGCGGGCGGCAGGAGAGGTTTGCGCTCCATGCGGGACCCTCCTCCGGTGGCCGGGGAGCAGCCGGGGATCGAACCGGCACTGCAGAGGCTGCGGGCATCTTCGCAACCCAGCGCTCAACCGCTGCACCACTGGGAGGCCCAGAAAGCCCAAATTTTTACATACTGCCTGGGGCTCTTTCCATGCTGCAGTAACAAAGCTGAGTCATTGGAACAGTCTATGGACCAGAATGGAAACTATTTATCACCTGGCTTCTTATGGTAAGGTGTGCAGACTTCTGGCCTAGACTATCAGGGTCACGTGCTGCATAGTGACATTCCTGCCAGTGAGTGTGTATCCAACAGCTGTCCTTCTATGAATCCTAACTGTGTGGTAGGCAACACCAGGTAGGGTCTTAGTTGCCCAAAGCACTTCTTAGAATGTATCTCTTCACTCTTATGCTCTTAGAGGTAATAATGGTCATCCTAATTTTTTTTTAAAAGATTTATTTATTTATTTATACAAGCACTGGGTACAGTCAGAAGCGCGGGAGGGTGACAGAATTCACCAGAGCCAGAGCGGGGAGCAGAGCAGGCAGAGGGACCGAAGTACACTGCTGAGGGGAGCAGCGGGCGGCAGGAGAGGTCTGCGCGCCATGTGGGACCCTCCTCCGGTGGCTGGGGAGCAGCCGGGGATCGAACTGGCGCTGCAGAGGCTGCGGGCAGCTTCGCAACCCAGCGCTCAACCGCTGTACCACCAGGGAGGCCCAGATCATCCTAATTTTTGAGGCTATCATTTTCTTATTTTTTTCATTAATAGCTCTATCAAATATATTGAGCAATACAGTGTTGAATTTTGCTTGTTTTCAAACCTTATAAAATACTATATCCAGTAATCTGCTGCTTGCCGCTTTTTTTTTTTTTTAAAGATTTATTTTACTTACTTATGCATACAAGAACTGGGGTGGAGCCCAGAGGTGTGGGGTGTGAGAGGATTCACCAGAGACAGATTGGGGAGCAGAACAGGTAGATCTACTGATACACACTCTTATTGGCACACTCTCATTGGTGCAGTGGGCGAGACAGGAGATATCTGCCTCGCCATGTGGGTTAGCTCTCTGGCATGGGATCAAACTCAGGCAGCAGTGGCTGGTGATAGCTTTGTACTGCTGAGACTTTAACCCCTGTGCCACCAGGGAGGCCCTGCTGCTTGCTTCTTGCTCCCAGCCCCAAGGTTGAGGGGCTCACCTGCATGGTGTCTGAGAGTTGTAGCCTTATTTTCTCAGCTGTGTTTGATATTCCATTATGTCTATACCACCATTTAAATATTGGGGCTTCTCCGGTGGCGCAAGGGGTTAAGCACCGCACTATGAAACAATTCGAAGCCTCTGCAGCACAAGTTTGATCCCCGGCTTGCCAGGGAGCTACCCACATGGCGCAGCAGACCTCTCCTGAATCGCCCGCTGCTCCCCTCAGCAGTGTATTTCAGTTAGCCTGCCTGTTCTGTTCCCCACTCTGTCTCTGGTGAATCCTCTCACCGCCCCCCACCCCCCCGCATCTCTGGCCTGTACCCCAGCTCTTGTATGCATAAATAAATAAATCTTTAAAAAAAAAGAATTCTAGAGAAGGATGTGGTGGTGGTTTTCAAGAGTGTGAATGTAATTAATGCTACTGAACTGTACACTTAAAATGGTTAAGATGGTAAATTTTACATATGTGTATTTTGCCACAGTTACTTTTTTTTTTTAATTAACTCTGCTGCTGATGAACATTCTGGTTGTTCCAGTGTACAGTTGCTGGTTCTGGTTTCTCCCAGGCTCATGCCCAGGAGTGCAAGTGCCATTATAAATTCAGGAAAGTGCCTTCTGTGGAATAGTACTGTGCATGCAGCTCTCTAAGCCCTGTACCCTCCAACCTCATCAAAGCTCATAGTCCTGAAGTAGGTGCTTTCGGTACACACATTTCTTTTCAGTGAGTGAAAGTGAGGCCTAGGGAGATCTGATACTTGCCCAAGGACACACAGCAGGGTAGGGGCTTCCCCCGGAGGATCTGCCCTCAGCTCTACCCTCATCCAGGATCCAACCAGATCCTCCTCCCATCCACAACCCCCTAACCCCCAACTGCAGCAAGGAGCTCACCATTGATGCAACCAAGTTCATCACTCATGTCCTTGCAGTCATACTCTCTGTTGCACTGGCGGCTGCCGTGGATGCAGGTCCCATCGGAACACTGGAACTCGTCAGGCCGACATGTAACAATGGCTGAAAACAGAGACCTGGTGTCAGTTTTTCTCCAGGAGCAGTAAAGAGCAAAGGACCCCCACCTTCCTCACAGATTCCAAGAGGTTAACAGGAGGCAGCTGCCTGGGACCTGGGGGGACAGCGTGTGGACCGGGTAGAGCTTTAGAGATGCAAAAACCTTGTCCACCAGCAGAGTCAATTACTTGTCCATTTTACCTGCTCCCCACTACAGGGAAAAACTCCCCAGGTATATCTAGCTTCATATTCTAAATGTTAACCAATGGAAATTTGAGAAGATCATTGCTTATAGCAGCAAGTACAATGAAGAAAAATCAGTTGGAAAAGAAGAACATGGAGGGGGGGGGGGCAAGGACCCTAATACAACTATTAGGGTTTTCACTTCTCTCTTCTCTTTCCTCGCATGCCTTTTTTAGAGCATGTCACTGGTCACAAAGCTGGCAGGGCCCACAAGTCATTCTCAAAAGAAAAGCAAAGATGCCCAACCTAGACTGAGAAAGGCCGAGGAAATGAAGCTAAATCGGAGCAATACCATACGGTCATTCAAACGATTAAGACGCTGAACTCAAAAGAAGTTTGAGATGATGCTGTGTGATAAAAGACGCCTCTACAACGAAATATCGGAGGACACAGATGGTGACTAGAATAAGGTAATGATGGTCGCCATCTAGACCTAGATCTTCTAGATTTGTACTTTAAGCTAATTCACAAAACTGTGTGTTTATGTTCTGTGCACTTTCCTGTGGGTTGCATTTCACAATAAAAATGTTTGCAATTTAAAAATTGCAGGTTGTTGGTAAGAAGAGTTAGTTAATCTCTGAGCAGAACAATCCTCACTTTCAGAACAACTCCCTTCACTTTCTTTAAAAAGACCACAAAGTTTGAAGCTCCATATTTTTAAATGGACACTCCACTGTGAGAATAAGAGACTGATTCTATTTTTAACCCATGTGTATATCTTGCATTAAGGAAAAAAAGCACTTCGTGAGCTCTGATGATAGCTAAAATAACAGGATCTAGTCACAGTTGTGGGTCCTCAACTGTAACGCACAGTGAAAGCCACTCACAAGTTATGGGGGTTAAATGAACTTGTAAAGTTTTAGAACAGATCACATAAAAAGCCATCCATTACATTTAAAATATGATGCTTAAAAAAACTGATTACATCTATGGAGCAGTAACAACACTATGAAAACTAAGGACGTGGCAGAGATGCCAACGTAACAAAAAACCGAAATCATGTGCAATAATGGCCATCACTCAAGATCACTGACACAGTGTCAGCTTCAGGGCCATGTCCTGTATCTGTAGAGGTCTCCGACACAGGAGCCACTAACCACACGAGGCTATTTACTTTCAGTTAATTAGAGTGATCTAGATCTCCATTCTTCAGCCACACTAGCCGCGTCTGCTAGCAGCTATAGTGGTGGGCAGCGTTGTCGTGGGACATTTCCTCCACAGGCGAAATTTCTGTGGAGTGTCAAATCAGGGTCTACTCAGGCCAATGATGTCACCCCCATTCTCCAGGGGAGGAGACTACAGCACAGGGAGGCTGAGTCCTGGGCCAACTGTCACACAGCTCAGAGGTAACCAGGTCAGGCCCCAAGCCCAGGATCGTTTCTGAACCAAAATAATGTGGCAACTTTCAGCTTGTTCCCCTCATCAAGAAAGAGATTAAGTCTTCCCCAGTAGACCCTGAAACCTCAGATGCTACCAAGGCCTGCCCATACTATGCTTTTTCCTATTCATAGGTAACTATGAGAGAGGTCATGAATCAGGCACGGAAGAGGTGAACAACACTAGAACAAGTGTAACAAGCACGCCATAATGGATGTTATGTGAAAGTGGTTTCTCTTACAATTTCTTAGTGAATGTGGTATTATCTGATGTGGACCTCAGGGAATGGAAACCACAGAGGAGTTGCTGGTTTAACCACTGAAGTGGGGGAACCCTGCCCACACTCGGGGAGAGGCGGGGACAGGTGCAGGAACCCCAGCCCCTTACTGCAGTTCTCCTCATCAGACTTGTCCTTGCAGTCGGGGCCGCCGTCGCAGCGCCAGCTGGCGTGGATGCACTCTCCGCTCCCGCAGTGGAACTCCAGGCCCGTGCAGGGGTTGCTGTCCCTTCGCCTGGCCAGCGGGTCGAGGCCCCCGCAGCTCGCCGGCCACTCGTCTGAGCCATCCTCACAGTCGGGGTCGCCGTCGCAAGCCCACAGCTCAGGGATGCAGGCGGAGCTGTTGCACTGGAAACTGGCGGGGCCGCAGGTGGTCACCGGACAGGACGCCTCATCCGAGCCGTCGGCACAGTCTCGGTCCAAGTCACAGACAAACTCCGGAGCGATACACTTGCCGTCCTGGCAGCGGAACTCGTGCTGGGAGCATGTTTGGGGGGCTGTGGAATGGGCAGGGGAGGACAAATTGGTCCCAGGGGAGTCCCCATTTCCCATACCATCCCATTTGCCAGACGGGAACACCGAGCCCAGGAGAGGCCAGACTCCACTTAGCGACCCTGGAGAGGTGGCCAGCTGTGCCGGGAGCCCTAGACTGGAATCACCACCAGGCGTGGGCCCCACCCTGCTCCTCCTCTATGCCTGTTTCCTCATCTGTCATAATTGGGGCACACAGGCAGGGCTATTTAAGGGTTTCCTATTGTTAATATTAAAAGAGCAAAAAACACAATTGTGGCATGTGAAGTAATGGAGGTATTAAATAGCCCTACTGTGGCAATCACTTCAAAATACATATGTGGGGGCCTCCCTGGTGGTGCAGAGGTTAAAGTCTCTGTGTAGTCAAGCTATCGCCAGCCACTGCAGCAGGAGTCATGAGTTTGATCCCCAGCCAGGGAGTTATCCACATGGCACAGCAGACCTCTCCTGTCTTGCCTGCTGCTCCCCTCAGCAGTGTATTTCAGTAGATCTGTCTGTTCTGCTCCCCACTGTCTCTGGTGAATCCTCTCACACATCCCCACCTCTGGCCTATACCCCAGTTCTTGTATACATAAATAAATAAAAATAAATCTTAAAAAAAAATATATAGGCCTCGCCAGTGGCTCAGCAGGCTCAGTGCAGCATTGTGAAGCTGTCCGCAGCCTCCACAGCGCGGGTTCAATCCCGGCCAGCCACGGAGATATCCACATGGCACGGCAGTCCTCTCCTATCTCGCCTACTGCTCCCCTCAGCAGTGTATTTCAGTCACTCTACACTGCTCTGTCTCTGGTGAATGCTCTCACCCTCTTGCGCCTCTGGCCTGTACCCCAGGTCTTGTATAAAATAAAATCTTAAAAAAAAAAACAAACAAAATATATGTGTATCAAATCATCACCACGTACACTTAATTTTTTTTTTAATTTTTTAAAAGATTTATTTATTTATTTATTTTAAGATTTATTTTTATTTATTTATACAAGCACTGGGTACAGTCAGAAGCGCGGGAGGGTGAGAGAATTCACCAGAGCCAGAGCAGGGAGCAGAGCAGGCAGAAGGACCGAAGTACACTGCTGAGGGGAGCAGCGGGCGCCAGGAGAGGTCTGCGCGCCATGTGGGACCCTCGCCGGTGGCCGGGGATCGAACCGGCGCTGCAGAGGCTGCGGGCAGCTTCGCAACCCAGCACTCAATCGCTGCGCCACCGGGGAGGCCCACCATGTACACTTTAAATGTATATGATGTTATACAGTGCTGACCCTGGCATTCAGACGGGGGTGGGGGCACACTTACCACAGCCTTCCTCATCTGAGCCATTCACACAGTCCATCTGGCCGTCACACCTCCAGGACAGAGGAATGCAGCGATTGACACGGCCACCACAGCTGAAGTCCCCCAACTTGCAGGTGACAGACACTGGGGTGGAAACAGGATTGAGTCTTAACCCAAAAGGAAGACCAATCTGCCTAGGCAGTCCTAGATTTGTGAAGGAGACACCCAGAGTTTTCAGAAGGAGAAGCCCAATCCACCTTTTTGGTGGGTTCAAAATGCAGGGAATTTAGCGGTACTTATTAAAAACTGAAGGAACACTAGGTGACAAAGGTTTTGGAATAGGTTAGGAGTGGTGGCTGCACGGTATTGTGAATATGTTTATGCTACTCAACGGGTCGCTTTAAAATGGTTAATTCTGTATTATGTGAATTCCACCTCAAATTTTTTTTAAAGCTGGTAACAGAAACTTCTCTCTCTACATTCATATTCAGTGTATCAGGTTGCTGGTCCCTTCCCACCCACTAGTATGGGGTCGGGAGGTGTGTCCAGGGAGACTCACTGCAGGACTCCTGGGACTCATCGGAGCCATCGGCACATTCTGCTCGCCCGTCGCAGACCCAGTGGTAGAAGATGCACTGCCCGTCTCCACACTGGAACTCGTTTCTCCCACATTTGTCTCCCACTGAGAGGAGGAAAGGGGAAGGAAAGCTGAGAGCCAGAATCAGAAACTGACCTCGCTCTCTGCATTATTTCCTGCCAGCATAACAATCAACCAGACATACAATCCGACAACACCAGGTTCTCAAGAAATCAAACACACACCACATATTCAATTTCATGAACCAAAAGTATAGAGGAGAATGCACAGAACACATCCAAAAGATCAACAAGTGCAAGACTGTGACATGATTGTTGAGTTCAAAGTGTGGACCCAATGGGACAAGGGAACAAAATATTAGAACGGCTACAACGTGACTAAATACTGAGATGTGTCTTTTCCCCTAGATGTCCTCTTTATTATTTTTACTTTAAGATTTATTTATTTATTTATGCATAGAAGAACTGGGATGTAGGCCAGCGGTGCTGGGGGTGAGAGGCTAGAGGTGAGGGGCATGAGAGGATTCACCAGAGACAGAGTGGGGAGCAGAACAGGCAGATCTACTGAAATACCCTTCTGAGGGGAGCAATGGGCAAGACAGGAGAGGTCTGCTGCGCCTCATGTGGGTCAGCTCCCTGGCAGGGAATTGAACTCAGGTCACAGCGGCGATAGCTTCATAAAGCTAAGACTTGACCCCTATGCCACCAGGGAGGCCTAGATGTCCTCTTTAAACACCCACAATTTGTATGCTTCCAAGGTGATATTACCTAGACCACATGAACCATCTATACTAGGTCCAGTAAACTGGCTACAGGCCAGTTTAACACTTTTGTTGTCTAAGAAAAGGAGGGAGAGTAGGAACTTCCATATAGAGTTATTTGCTCTGAGGCTAAAGAATATATCCAAGTAACTGTCCTGCTCCTTCTCCTCCACATTATTAAGACCTTCAAGTTTTACCTGGGCACAGATCCCAAAATTGGCTCTACAATTTCCCAATCTCCCTTGCAGGTGGGTGTGGCCATGTGACTGAGCTTAAAGCAAATGGGATCTAAGTAGATGTGACACATGCGAATTCCAGGTCATGGCCTTAAGTGGCAGCATTGACAAGTTTACTGCTAATAATGAGCTCTTTGCCCTTCCCACCCCCAGCTTTCAAGATAAAAACAGACCTGATCAGATATTCTGGGAGGTCAGGCAAAAAAATAAATAAAAATGACCAAGAATGCCATTTGAAATGTGACTGCATGTGCTCAATTACAAATGATTAACTTTGCCCTAACTGCATGGTGACTACAGTACAAAGTCATCACCAATAATAAGATATTTTAAAATGTTGTATTTTTTATTTTTATCTCATTTTTAAACAGTTCTGCTTTTGTATATTTCTGTTTTGTAATACACATTTGTAATACTAGTGCAAGAATAATTAATTATATTGGGGAGGGCATGCTTAAAATCTTTTTCACTAATGGGACTATGTGATTAAGAGTCTGCAAACCAACTGATGAGGACTTTTTTGTTTTCCCTAGATATTCTCTTTAAACACCCACAATTTGTTTTTTATTCAAGGTGATAATGCCAAGAACACACAAACTATCTAAATTTGGCCTGCTAAACTAGTTACAGGTAAATTAGCACTTTTGTTGTCTGGAAAAAAGAAAAGAAAAATTTTCCTTTCTAATGTGAAATACAGGACTAGATTCTGCAAGAGGAAAAGAGCCATTAGAGGAAAATGGATGAAATCCAAATAAAGTCAGGAGTTAAAAGCAAAAGGTAATTTCGAGCATTAGAGCACAAGAGTTTTGATAAATGTCCGCTATCTAGTGTGTAATATGTTAACATTGAGGGAAATGGGATGGGAAGTTTATGAGAATTCTCAGTAATATTTTAGGGGTTAAGCACTGCACTGTGGGGCAGTCAGCAGTCTCTGCAGCACGAGTTCGAGTCCCGGCCAGCCAGGGAACGACCTCTCCTGTCTCGCCTGCTGCTCCCCTCAGCAGTGTATTTCAGTCAGTCTGCCTGTTCTGCTCCCCACTCTGTTTCTGGTGAATCCTCTCACCCCACCCGCATCTCTGGCCTGTACCCCAGCTCTTGTATGGATAAATAAATAAATTTAAAAAAAGGAAAAGAATTCCCAAATAAAATCACTATTTTTTAAAAGTCCTTGAGGTGACAGATAACTTCTGATACAATGAAGGTGAACAGATCTGTGGAGCATCTGTGGGGCGGGGAGATGACAAGATGGCATAAAGTCTTATGAAAGCAAGACCTCAGAATGATGAGGGAAGAACTGAGCCTCCAGCTCACCGCAATCTTGGCCAAAACTGAAACACTTCAGTATCCAGGCAAGTTAACGCCCAATCAGAAGATGGCAAGAGTGGAGCTAGCCCAAAGCCAGAAGGAACAGTAAGAACATGCCTAGAAGCTTCTAAAGTGCATGAATGTGTGGCTGATGCTCCCTCCGCCCACCCCATTTCCTTTTGAACATGCACATATGCAGACATCTGTTTTTCCCTCTAAATCACCTACCTGAAACCTGCTCTGGAGGTCACCAGATCTCACCAACTGGGATTATAACATTGTAGGGGTGTCTTTTTTGTCCTTTCAGCCTGATGTAATCACATAACTCAGTAGGTATGAAAATCAGGCCCAGTCCACCGCCTAGCTAAGCAAGGCTTGGGGAAGTGGGCTCTTCCACACTCTACCTTTTAGAAGGGCAGCAGGGCAGAACCTGTCAAAATTTAAAGCGCAAAGTTTCTGGGACCCAGAAGAAATACTAACAAGAATGGGTAACAAGTTCAAGAATGTGCAAAGCTGTACTTCTTCTTCTTCTTCTTCTATTTATTTATACAAGCACTGGGTACAGTCAGAAGCGCGGGAGGGTGAGAGAATTCACCAGAGCCAGAGCGGGGAGCAGAGCAGGCAGAAGGACCGAAGTACACTGCTGAGGGGAGCCGCGGGCGGCAGGAGAGGTCTGCGGGCCATGTGGGACCCCTCACCCGGCGGCCGGGGATCAAACTGGTGCTGCAGAGACTGTGTGCAGCTTCGCAACCCAGTGCTCAACCACTGTGCCACCGGGGAGGCCCTGCAAAGCTGTACTTCTAATAGAGAAAACTGGTGGCAGTTTAAAATATGACCACACATTCTGTGACATTCCCTTCAGGATGTAAGGCCTCATTTTCCACTCTGGGTCTCATTTTCCTATACTCTGAGCTTGGCAACTTGCTTTTAGTAGAAAACGGCAAATGTAAAGATATGTGGCTTCTGAGCCCACAGGGCAGCTTCCTCCATCCCTCTCTTGGGATTGCTTCCTCTGGGGAGGTCAACTATGCGTCATGAGGTGCCCTGGAGAACCCCCAAAACTGCATCATGCTTCGCATCAAAAGCCCCTGAGTGCACCATCTTGGACCCTGCAGTCATTTGGAGTGCAGCTTCATGCGCAACCCTGAGTCAGAACCATCTAGCTATGCTGCTTCCAAATTCCTGACCCCCCGCAGCCATGCAATAATAAAGGTGGGCTGTTTTCAGGCACAATGCTTGAGGGTTATTTGTGCAGCAATAGATAACATAAAAAAGGTACATCTATAACTAGGGTAGCAAGAAACTAAGTGTAGCTAGAGATATATAAATGCAAAATGTATATCGAGTAATGAAAATGCAGATGCCTTCCGTGACTGGAAAAGGTAATGTCGAGCATCCGGGTGTGACGTGGCAAGCTGCCCACAATAGTTAAGTGGGGGAAAATCAAAGTGCAGAATAGTTGGTATTAGTTCTGCGTGGCCCTGCTTTTATAAGAAACAAAACTTAGCTGTGCTTCTACATAGAAAATAGTGGCCAAGGGAGCTATTGCTTTAATTTGCCAGAGGGTTGTTTGATTTTCTCCTAGTAATGCTTTGCTCTTGAAATGTTTAAAATGTGAAGCAAAAAAATTAGACTTTAGCCCTAGTCGCACAGATTCTATCACCTCCCAAGCGGTTTTTGTTGCCTTTGGCATTCCAGTGGGGGTACAGACAAGGCCAGTGGTGTCCAGATGCCCTGGTGCATCTTAGCCAGCCTTGGACAGTCTTGAAGCTGGGCGGAGGCTCTGCAACTCAGCTGAAATTCACCTTTCCAGAGAGGGGGACTCCACGTGTGGTACTATATTCCTCCCCTCTGGTTTACTTTGATAAACTGCCCCCCATCCAGCTGAACGTGGTACACATACACAAGATGATGGAAGGCTTTCATCATTCCAGGAAAAGGCAAGATAGGTTTTGATTTTCCATGACCTGATTCCAGCTGTCAAGAAATGTTGTGCATTTTTAGGACATTAGACTGCCCTTACAAAAAAGATCATCTCTCCCTGCTCTGGAGTCTATGGAGCACAACTAAATTAATATGTGGGTTGCTTTGCCCAGTAAAAGTTATAATTTTCTAGATAACTTTAGCTCTTCCGGAGACAGTGTCTGGAGGCATTCAGAGCAGTGCGGTGTAGGGCACAGCATCGTAGCTAAGCTCCAACACAGCCTCCATCAAAACTCATTTCTTCCAAAGCCCTGGTAATAGAATTGTTGACCTTTACTTTTTATTTTTAAAAAGATTTATTTATGCACACAAGAACAGGTGTGTAGGCCAGAGGTGCGGGGGGTGGGGTGGGAGGATTCACCAGAGTGGGGAGCAGAACAGGCAGAGCCACGAAATACACTGCTGAGGGGAGAAGCAGGTGAGACAGGAGAGGGAGGTCTGCTGCACCATGTGGGTCTCCTCCCTGTCAAAGGATAAAATTCGTGCCACAGTGGCTGCTGATAGCTTGATATCACTTAAACTTTAACCCTGCGCCACCAGGGAGACGCAGAATTGTTGACCTTTAGGCCAAAAAAATTGGGAAAGCACCAAGATCCACGTGTGGTGTATGCCCAGGCCCAACTTGAGGGGTTCATGCCATGAGACCTAAAGTTCTTATGAGGCATCTAAAGTGAAAAACTTGTCAGCGGGCCCCAGGTAACTCCAGGACAGGAGCAACAGTGATTTTCTTATTGAGGAACAGAAAATCCTTGTGATGAAGGCACAAGTCAGATATACAGGTATATCTGTATATCTTTGAGTTCTCAAAAACATAAGGACAGAAGAACTCTGATTTGACATTTCTGGTAAAGGACATGGAAGAGAGACATGCCTTTTGATCCATTTCTGCTTTGATGGTTCTGTGCAGACTCCCTGAGAGGCAGTGCAGTGAAGTGCTTACATAGATAGGCCTGGTTTTTGTTGTTTTTTTTTTTTAAGATTTATTTTATTTATGCATACAACAGCTGGGTGCAGGCCAGAGGTGTGGGTTGCGGGGTGGTTGGGGGGGGCAGGAAGGAGGGGGGAGTGAGAGGATTCACCAGAGACAGAGTGGGGAGCAGAGCAGGCAGAATGACTGAAATACACTGCTGAGTGGGGCAGTGGGCAAGACAGGAGAGGTCTGCTGCGCCATGTGGGTCACCTTCCTGGCTGGGGATTGAACTTGTGCTGCAGTGGCTGTGGATAGCTTCATAATGCTGAGACTTAACCCCTTGCACCACAAGGGAGGTCCAATAGACAGGCCTGATTTTAAAGGGCTCTACAGGCCTTTTAGCTATGCAATAGAACAACTAGTTGAGCAATGGACTTAAACCCTCTGGACCTCAGTTTCCTCCATGTAAAATGGGGGGGAAGAAGAACAGTCTCTATTTCCTAGACAGTGTCAAGAAGATTAAAGAACAACACAGGGGCCTCACTATCAAGCTATCAGCAGCCACTGCAGCACGAGTTCAATCCCCAGTTGGCCAGGGAGCTGACCCACATGGTGCAGCAGACCTCTCCTGTCCTGCTGCTCCCCTCAGTAGTCTATTTCAGTAGATCTACCTGTTCTGCTCTGCACACTGAGTGTGGTGAATCCTCTCACCATCCCTCCAAGCCTCTGGTTTATACCCCAGTTCTTTTTTTTTTAAGATTTATTTATTTATACAAGCACTGGGTACAGTCAGAAGCGCAGGAGGGTGAGAGAATTCACCAGAGCCAGAGCGGGGAACAGAACAGGCAGACTGACAAAGTACACTGCTGAGGGGAGCAGCAGGCGCAGCAGGAGAGGTCTGCGCGCCATGTGGGACCCTCGCCCGGTGGCCGGGGATCGAACTGGTGCTGCAGAGGCTGCAGGCAGCTTTGCAGCCCAGCGCTCAACCGCTGCGCCACCGGGGAGGCCCTAAACCTTTTTTTTAAAAAAGAACAAAACAAAAAAGGGACCCACCCAAGTCTGACATAATAAACATCTGATTAAAAAAAGAAAATCAAGGGCCTCCCTGGTGGCGCAAGGAGTTAAGCACAGAACTGTGAAGCAATCCACAGCCTCTGCAGCAGGAGTTTGATCCCCTGGCCTGGCCTACCAGGAAGCAACCCACATGGCATAACAGACCTCTCCTGTTTCACCTGCTGCTCCCCTCAGCAGTGTATTTCAGTCAGTCTGCCTGTTCTGTTCCCCCACTCTGTCTCAGGTGAATCCTTTTATCCCCCGCACCTCTAGCCTGTACCCCAGCTCTTGTATGCATAAATAAATATATCTTAAAAAAACAAAAAGACAATCGATGTGTCCAAATCTCCAAATCATTGTGTGTGTCTTTTGCAACAATATGCATCCATGATCACATTTACATGAAGTTCTAGTACAGGCAAAAATAATCTATGAAGAAATCAGATTAGTGGTTGTTCTAGTGTGTGGGGTGGTGAGTAAACGGGAAAGAGTATAAAGGAACTTTCTGGAAGACTAGAAATATTATCCTATTGAATAATATCCTAATGGGAGGAGGCTATGTGGAAATAGACACTTAGCAAGACAAACTGACCAGTTCACTTAATATCAAAGGTATGTCAATTACATCCCAATTAGAAAAGAAAACAAACTGTGAGTAAAGTTCAAGTCCAGGACTCCTGCTCAGGAAACCAGTCAGGTGAGATTAGAGGAGATATGAGAAGGGCCAAAAAGAGGACAAAGGTGACAAAGACAGAGGAATACAAGGTGTGTTCAAAAGAATTTCCAGAACTTGATAAGTGAGGGGGCCACTTTCAGGAGTGCAGGGAACTAAGAGAATGAGCAGAAGAGAGGGAGGGAGGAGAGAAGCCAGTGAGTTGGGCTCTGGAATCTGCTGTGGTCACATATACTGATGATTGATTTGTCCAACGACTGATTCCAAACAGGATGTCGCCCTCAGAGGTGCCTCTATAATACACCCCACACCCCACTGACTCACAGCCCGATCATGATAATGCCAAAAAGAGGAAATTACTCATTTTTTTGCTGCTATCACACAGGACTCTCAAAAAATTAAAAAGGAAGTTCAGGCTAGGGGCATTTGCAATGATAGCTCAGAGGGGAAACTCCTGTTATCCCACCCACCCCCACATAGGTGATGGACCTTGGGTTGCCACTAACGCACACAATGCTCTCCTCTCCCAAGCTTTGCACAAGGACATATCTTATCTATAAAATGTGCCCCTGGAAAGACTGGAGCTAGTAATTATACAGCTTAAGTCCCTTTAAAGTACAAAAAAACCCTGGAAATCTAGCTGTCCCCTGACAACAGTGTCCAATATTTGCTAGCCACTGATGGCTGTAGACCTCATGAACAGGAAGACCCCAACTACTACATATTTCTGTCAATAGCTGTCATCAGCTCTGGACAATGTTTTGTTGTTGTTTTTTTTAAATTTATTTATTTATGCATACAAGAGCTGAGGTACAGGCCAGAGGTGCGGGGGATGAGAGGATTCACCAGAGACAGAGTGCGGAACAGAACAGGCAGACGGACTGAAATACACTGCTGAGGGGAGCAGCGGGTGAGACAGGAGAGGTCTTCTGTGCCATGTGAGTAGCTCCCTGGCTGGCCGGGGATCAAACTGCAGAGGCCTGGATAGCTTCACAGTGCTGTGTTTAACCCCTTGTGGACAATGTTTGAAAAGTGAATGGATTTAATTGTGGCAGGCACAGCAGGACAACAGCAGGCTGGGAAATGAACTCTCACTGGCTTGCTAGTTGAAACAGAGGAACAGCCATCAGGAACAGAGTGATCACCCAGTGACGCACACCAGACAGGTGTCCCCAACACCGGAGACAAGAACTAGCCCTATTCCAAACAGCTCAGCCCAAAGAAACCCCAAGTCTTTCTTGTTCCCTCCTCATTGCAGATCAAAGTTTGAATTTTCCATGTCAGTTTTATTTTAAGTTCAGCAAAAGCAAACCAGAGAACCACCCCACACCCCCTTATACTGGAGATACCTAAAATTACACAAATACTGCATTTTCCTAAAAAAAAAATCTCTAAATTTTAGTACTTAGAGCTCATGTCACAAATGATATCAAGAGCAAGATTACTAAAATAGGGCCTCCCCTGGTGGTGCAGCAGTTGAGCGCTGGGCTGCGAACCTGCCCGCAGCCTCTGCAGCGCCAGTTCGATCCCCGGCTGCTCCCAGGCCATGGGAGGAGAGTCCCACATGGCGCGCAGACCTCTCCTGCCGCCCGCTGCTCCCCTCAGCAGTGTACTTCGGTCCTTCTGCCTGTTCTGCTCCCTGCTCTGGCTCTGGTGAATTCTCTCACCCTCCCGCGCTTCTGACTGTACCCAGTGCTTGTATAAATAAATAAATAAATCTTAAAAAAAAAAAAAAAATCCAGCACCCACTATCCTCTTGCCAAATCTAAATTTGAAACGTCCTAAAATGAAAATCAAGTGGGTAACTCAGCTTGTTAGGGGGAAAAGGATGTCCTAAGCTAATTCCATACAGGCTTTGTGGACTCCACCCCCACCCCAGGCCAAAGCCAAAGACACTGGGAACTCCAAATCCCATCACCACCAAAGGGAAGGTGGCTGGGGCCTGAGGGTGGGGTTAAGCAGCCAGGTGTGGTATAAAGCCAGACACGTGGGCTTTGGAGGGGTCCCCCATTTTGACTCTCTGCCAGCTCGCAGTGTCCGGCCAGCTCAGAGAGTGCTTTTTGGGTTTCCAGGTCGGCGGATCGGGTAGGACGCATTAAAGACTTTATTTCCCTATTTTCTCCCTGAGTTGTACATTTTCCTTATTTCCTTTTCCCTTGTAAATAAACCTTTTATTAACCTTTTGTGTGTGCCTGTAGTGGAGGATTAATAAGTCCCTGTTAAGCACGCGGGTGAGGACCCACAGCCAGGAACCCGTTTTATTTATATCGCGGCGGCCCTATAACAAGCTGAACCCATTTAAAGTCTCTGAACAACCCCGTGGGGTTGGTCAACTTGACCCGGCAGGCAGAGCACGGGCGGCCGCAGAGACAAGTGAGAACGAAGGCTTCGCTAGGGACCCCTCGGAAAACTGCGGCCTATGCCAAGGCGATCCCGGCGCCCAGAGCGCACCCCGTCCCTGCTGCCGGACCCGGCTGCAAGGACGCGGACGTGCGCCCCCCTTCGAGACAGGCAGCTCCCGCGGAAGCTCCCGGTTCGCCAACGCAAGAACCAGGTGCTGGAGTTACTGGCGCTAGCCCCGCCCACAGCGCGCAAGCCCCACCCCGAGACGGGCGTGTCTCCGCAACCGCCATATACCATTGGCCAAGGGGAGTGGCTCGAGACTCGCCTGTTCATAGCGCGCCCAATGGGAGCTCGAGGGCGGGTCCGCCGGGCTGGAGGCGGCAGCCCGGGGCAGAAGTGCGCGTGAAGCGCCTGGGGTGAACGTGCTGGCCTTGCGCCGGCAGCGCGCGGCGCCCTCGAGGCGCACAAAACCAACCTGGCCGCGGTAACCCCTGCTGGCAAACGGTAGCCGGCGAACGCCCGCAGGCACTTTCAGGCTGGGCAGACAGGGGTTGGTCACCCTCACCCTTGGAATAACTCCGGGAGACCCTACCCAGGCGTGGAGTTCCCTGGCCCAGCGCCCCCTGGGCTTTGAGGAAGACCAGGGAGAGGCTTTCCCGGGAAAGCCGCTCGGGGTTTCCTTCCTCCACCAGGGTTCTCGTCAGCGCCCCCCGTGTGGGAAAAGCTACGTCCCATTTCTCCTCAAGTCTTAGAAGTATTGGGTGATTTGGCTCTCCCCCCGAATTACCAGGGATTTCCGAATTCGGGGGGCCCACCCCAACCTCCCGCGGCGCCCGGAGTAGCCTTACCTGCTGCCCCCGCCACGGCGAGGAGCAGGGCCACCGCCCAGCGCAGTCCCCAGTTTTCGGGCCTCATGTTTGCAGTCTCCCCCGCGACGGCCGGGCGCTGGCAGCTGTCCGCAGAGTCGGCGCTGGAAACCGGGCTTCGCGGGGCCCCAGTCATTTGCAACATTTCAATGTGAAGTTTCTCGCAGGGGGAGGAGTTTGCGGTGGGGTGATTTTCAAATATCTTCGCCTCACTGGGAGAGGAGGAGTTTGGAACGGCCGATGTGACATGGACGCCTTAACCCTTGAAGCCCAGACTCAGACTCCAGCCCTTTCTAAAGCCAGGGCAGGCTGCTTGATACGCTGTAGTTCGGTAGCTGGAGACCAGCTCGTCTCTCCCGCCCCACCCTGCAACGCTGGAAATGTGCCTCCTGAGAGATTTTGCCACGGTGCTCCTGGAAGATTGTTAACATCCCGCTGTTTTTCCAAATTGTCTAATAATCTAAAGACGACCTCCCCTCTACCTCAAAAGAAAAAGAAGAAAAAAAAAAAAACCACTAGCTAAGTTGGACACACACACACACACACACACACACACACACACACCTTTCTAGGAATTGTGTATAGATTTTAATTGACTGTAAGTGAATATTGTTTTGAGATTGTTTATACAGAGATTTGGAAGAACAATCAACAAGGCATTTAAATAAAATCTTTAGGAAAGTACACCCAAAATAATTTTATTTTGTGGGATCCAGTTCTTGGATGAATTATGAGCAAAAACATTTCTAAAGTCAGTTGACCCAAGCCTCAAGGTCTGGACATATTGATTTATCCTTTTAAGAGGAGTTTAACAAACAAGAAGGCTGCTTTCTTTCCCCAAAACAAAATCAAAACAAAACAGGGCTTTTGCCTGATTACTGAAGTCAATTTGGGAGATGCTGGGTTTGGAGAGTGGGGTCCTTGGATTAACTCTGGGAAAAGTTTCACCAGAGCTCCTCTTTCAGTGGCAATGCCAAATTTCCCAGGCAAGTTTCTCCATGAGACAGAGGTGTTACTTATATCTAAAAGGGCACGTTTATTATGGGAAAAAAGAGAGAAAAGGGAAACTTGCATAGACACAAGTGGGCAGAAAGAGCTGCCCCCAAAGAGCAGGTTTGCTAAAAGAGGCCTTCAGGCAGGCAGCCTTGAAGAGAGCTGCCTCTGCGGAGGGAGAGAATGGGCGAAAAGCACCCGCATAGTCACAGGTGAGCAGGACTGCTGCTTCCTGTCAGTGCAAAAATTGCCCTGATACAGTCTTCTCTTTGGGAGGGGCTCATTCCTTCGTGGAGTGGTTTGTTTTTGTTGATTTTGAATAACTATGTAGAATTTGAAAAGGACCAGAGATTCTACAATGGCCCTTAATCTCCATATCCTCACCTCTGGTCTGCCCCCATGACTCTTGCTTAGTCTGTACCTTGTGATCTAGAGGTTAGTGCCTAAGGATTGTTATTTCCATAGCTAGTTTAATAATCATGTTAATCACTTCTACTCCCACCTCCAGCTCTTGGCATTGCAGGAGCCAGATTACTGGTCTTATGGTGCCTCCTTTCTCTCCAAGTTTTCTATTCTTTTCCTCCATCAAAAACCACAAAGGACAGTTGTTCTCCAGGAGTAACTTTTTTTTTCTTTTTTTTTTTAGATTTATTTATTTATGCACACAGGAATTGAGGTACAGGCCAGAGGAGTTGGTGGTGAGAAGATTCACCAGAGACAGAGTGGGGAACAGAACAGGCAGACTGACTGAAATACACTGAGGGGACAGGAGAGGTCTGCTGCTCCATGTGGGTCAGCTCCCTGGCCAGGGATTGAGCGCATGCTGCAGTGGCTGGGGAGAGATTCATAGTGCTGAGACTTAATCCCTTGTGCCACAAGAGAGACCATAAGAATAATTTAAGAATTGGGGAGCCTCTTGGGGGTTCGTAAGGTTGCTTGAGGCCCTTTACCAAAAAGGCACGTATGAGAATCTCCTGTACCTACAAAGGCTCTGGCTTTCTTGCTGGCTTCTTCCAGAGGTGGATTTCTCTGGTGTTTTACAAACTGAATTTGGCAGGCATACTAACCTCACAGCAGGCTTATGGGGAAATTCATGAGGGGAAGACAGAGAAGAAGCAGAAAGAAAACTAGTTAATTCAGAGGAAGATTTTTATCAAGAGTGTAGGGCAGGTGCCTCCCTGGTGGCACAGGGGTTAAAGACAGTGCTATCAAGCTATCTCCAGTCACTGCAGCATAGTTTGATTCCCAGGCCAGCCAGGGAACTACCCACATGGTGCAGCAGACCTCTCCTGTCTCATCCGCTGCTCTCCTTAGCAATCTGTTTCAGTCAGTCTGCCTGTTCTGTTCCCCACTCTGTCTCTGGTGAATCCTCTCACCCACCCCAACACCTCTGGCCTGTACCCCAGTTCTTGTATGCATAAATAAATAAATCTTAAAAAAAAAAAAAAGAGTGTAGAGCAGTTAAGAGCCCCAGCATACAAATCAGACACACCTTGGGTAGCTAAATCAGCTTCCCCAACCTGGAAAGTAAAAGAAATAATGCCTTGCTTCCCATGGTAGTTTCAAGGTCAGGCTCAAGTGAGATAATTAGCATTACCTGAGAGAAATTTACAAGAATAGGCAAGTTCTGGGAGTTGTTGCAACATTTATGACTGTCACTATCAAATTCCTTTCCTTACACCAAATGCTGTTCCCCCAACCTCTCCTCCCCCCGCCCCTGCCAGAGCATTAGGTTTGATTTCCCTTCAGAAAAATTACAAGAGTTAATAAGCTCAGTTTCTATTGTGAGCCCAATTTTTCCTTATGCATCTGGTGGAAAGAAACCTTGTATGGGGTCTTTTCTCTTCTGGAGAGAGCCACCTGCAAAGGTGCTTAATGTCTCCAGAGTTAGTTCTACATAAAGGTGAGGGCAGCTTTAAAAAGAATATTCCCAGAATAATAATTTAATCTATTTACTTCTGCTTCTAGGAACCTCATTTACTCTCTTGAAACTACTTCATATGGTTGTAGGGAGAATTAAGTAAAAATATAAAATGACGGAGGCAAACTTGGCACATAATAAATACCATAGATACATAGATTTAAAATTATTTTTGGCTGTCTTTGTATTACAATACATCTTTTTATTTTCTTCTTCAGAGAAGAACTTCCACCTAGGCTCTTAAAAATCATCTTCCCTTGGGGGACCACCTTGGTGGCGCAAGGGGTTAGGACACAACCTATGAAGCTGCCCGCAGCCACTGCAGCACCAGTTCGATCCCCTGTCCAGGGAGGTGACCCACATGGCACAGAAGACCTCTTCTGACTCGCCTGCTGCTCCCCACAGCGTGTATTTCAGTCAATCTGCCTGTTCTGTTCCCCACTCTGTCTCTGGTGAATCTTCTACTTCCACACCTCTGTCCTGTACCCGAGTTCTTGTATGCATTTAAAAAAATAAATCTTGGGCCTCCCCTGGTGGCTCAGCAGTTGAGCGCTGGGCTGTGAAGCTGCGAAGCTGCCCACAGCCTCTGCAGCGCCAGTTCAATCCCCGCCCACCAGCAAGGGCCCCTCATGGCGTGCAGACATCTCCTGCCATGCCCACTGCTCCCCTCAGCAGTGTATTTCATCGGTCTGCCTGTTCTGTTCCCGGCTCTGGCTCTGGTGAATTCTCTCACCCTCCCGCGCTTCTGACTGTACCCAGTGCTTGTATAAATAAATACATAAATCTTAAAAAAAAAAAAAAATCTTTTAAACCTACTTCATCTGAAAGCTCCTGGGTTTGCAGTGTCTTCTAGGACAACCCAGGGAGGGTGTTTTCAGCATTCTAATGAACCAGCATCATGCTGGTTTTCACCTCTCTAATTCACCAGAAGGCTTTGACACGAATTAATATCTGAAGCCCAAAGGAATCCTAACTTGGCAGAGATGAGCTATAGCAGAGCTGCCATCTGGCCTTGAACCCAGAGGTCAGCAGAGAGCAGGAGTAACCACAGACACCTCAGTGCCTTCTAGTAGGTACAATTAGGGACCTGCCTTAATTCATTCCCCATGAATTATCTCCATAAAACGCCCATAAACCACATGAGAAGACACCATGGCTGGTCTCCCAGCACCTGCCTGCAGTAAGCATTAAATTAGTGAAAACAGGAGAAGTTGTTGGTGTGGCTGCAACAACATCAGAAATGTATTGAGAAGGGTGCAAGGGTTGTCAGCGTTATGAAGCTATCCGCAGTTTGATGCCCAGCCATGGAGCAACCTACATGGCACAGCAGACCTCTCCTGTGTTGCCCGCTGCTCCCCTCAGCAGTGTATTTCAGTCAGTTTGCCTGTTCTGTTCCCCACTCTGTCTCTGGTGAATCCTCTCACCACCACCACCCCCATACCTCTGGCCTGTACCCCAGCTCTTATATGCATAAATAAATAAATCTTTTTAAAAAATGTATTGAGAACATGGAGAGCCCAGAACAGTGGTCAGGGGAAAGTCAAAACTGACCAAGATACCACTTGGACCTCAGGACTCCAAGAAAGAACAGGGCAGGTTTGTGCACAATGCAGAGGCCATTCAAAATGAGAAGTGGGAGGCTCCTTGAGAAAAAGATATTTTCATTGAGTTTGAATAGGTGAAAACACTTGAATAGGTGAAAAATACTTAGAAATAAAGCTAACCAAGAAGGTGAAAGACATGTATACAAAAAACTAAAAAACATTGTTGAAAGAAGTTAAGACACAAGTTTATGGAGAGATACCCCAAGTTCATGAACTGGAAGACTTAATACGGTTAAGATGTCAATAGTACACAAATCCATGTACAGATTCAGTACACTCCCTATTAATTCCCAGTGGTTTTTGCAGAAATAGAAGATATCCATTCTAAACTTCATGTGGAATATCAAGAGACCCTGAATAGCTAAAATAATCTTTTCTTTTAAAGATTTATTTATCTATACAAGAACTGGGGTGTAAACTAGAGGTGGGGGTTGAGAGGATTCACCAAAGAGAGTGGGGAACAGAACAGGCAGATCTACTAAAATACACTGCTGAGGGGAGCAGTGGGCGAGACAAGAAAGGTCTGCTGCACAATATGGGTTGCTCCCTGGCCAGCCAGGGGTCTGCAGTGGCTGGCGATAGCCTGATAGTGCTGTCTTTAACCCCTATGCCACCAGGGAGGTCCCAGCTAAAATAATCTTTTAAAAAAAGGTTGGAGGTCTCACACTTACAAAACTTACAAAGAGCTATAGTAATCAAAATAACTAGACCCAAGACTTTAAAGTAAGAGCTGAAACTATAAAATTCTGAGGAGCAAACACAGGGGTAAAATTTCATGACACTGCATTTGGCAATGGTTTCTTGGCTATAACTCCAAAAAGATAGGCAAAAAATAGATAAATTGAACTTCACCAAAACTAAAAGTTATTATATACCAAAGGATATGATCAACAGAATGAAAAGGCACGGTATGGGAGGAAATATTTGCAAATCATATATCTAATAAGTGATTAACATCCAGACTATATAAAGAACACAACAATAAAATAAATAGCCCAACTACAAAATGAGCGAAGAATTTAAATATGCATTTGTTGTTCAATCATCCCAGGCAGGGAAGGTTCATTGTCAGTTCTCACAGAAGAAAAGAGAATTTTGGAGACTTCAGTGAATTTTGCAGCCCTTTGCAACCCCCTGAATTCAGGGGACTATATACACAGGCAGACAGAGATACACTACCAGAGACAGAGGCAGAACAGCAACTGAACCCTTTCCCTGCTAAATGCCCACAGCCAGACAACTGATAGATTATTGTGAATGCAAGGCCCATCTGTTTGTTTGCTGGATGTCTGAAAGGTGGAAACATAACATTTTAATGTTATGGGCTGTCTGTTGTTCAGAAGGCAAAATATAGGGCCTCCCTGGAGGCACAAGGGGTTAAGCACTCCACTATGAAGCAATCCGCAGCATCTGCAGCACGAGTTGGATCCCCAGTCAGCCAGGGAGCAATCCACATGGCGCAGCAGATCTCCTGACTCACCTGCTGCTCCCCTCAGCAGTGTACTTCGGTTAATCTGCCTGTTCTGTTCCCCACTCTGTCTCTGGTGAATCCTCTCACCTCCCGCGTCTCTGGCCTATACACTAGCTCTTGTGTGCATAAATAAATAAATCATAAAAAAAAGAGAAGGTGAAATATAGCCTGATTTACTCATTTTTCTTACATTTCTCCATAGAAGATATAAAAAATGGTCAATAAGTTTATAAAAAGATGTTGAACATCACTAATCACTAGGGGAAATGCAAACCAAAATGAGGAGACAGCACTTCATCCCATTAGGATGGCCATTATTTAAAAAACCCAAGATAGAAAACAACAAGTGGTGGTGAAGATGCAGAGAAATTGGAGCCCTTGTGCTTTGGGAATGCAAAATGGAGCCGCCATTTTGGAGGACAGCTTGGCAATTGCTTACAAAACTAAGCATACTCTTACATCTGATACAGCGATAGCGGTCCTTGGAATTCACACAACTGAGATGAAAACTTATTATGTCCACACAAAAACACATTCATAATTGCCAAAACATGGAAGCAACCAAGATATCCTTTAGCAAGTGAGTGAATAAACTGTGGTACATCCAAAATGGAATATTATTCAGTGATAACAAGATATGAGCTATCAAGCCATGAAAAGACACAGAGGAATCTTATGTGCATGTTACTCCATGAAAGAAGTTCCGTCTGGAAAAGTTACACACAATGCAATTCCAAGTATATGACATTCTGGAAAAGGTAAAGCTATGGAGACAGTAAAAAGATCAGTGATTGTCAAGGTTTATGGGGGGAGGAATAGGCAGAGCCCAGAGAGCTGTCAGTGCTGTGAAAGGATTCTGTATGATACTGTAATGGTGCACACGTGTCAGCTTACACAGTGACCGCTAATGTTAACTATGTACTTGGGGTGATAGTGATGTATCCGGGTAGGTTCACGGACGGTAACAAATGTACCACAGTGGCGGGGGACATGGTTAGTGGGAGTGCAGGGGGTATATGGGAAATTGCTGTACTTTCCACTACAAGTTTCCCGTGAACCTAAAACTACTCTAAAAACAGTAGGGAGGCACTGAGGTGGAGGAAAGGGGAGAGAGGCTGGCTGTTAGACAAGGTGAGTGAGTGGACTGATGGGAGGCTGAAATAAAATCAAGACATACCCAGGGCCTGGCATGCCTTTCAAAGGAAGGAAACTGTTTAGAGGAGTGGCAAGATCATAGAGGGTAATTGGGGCAGATGACTCATTGGTTAGTTCATAGGAAGGGGATAGGACAGGAGAGTGACAGGGGCCTGAGCAAGAGTTGGCTTGCCAGGTGGTAGGGTGAGCAGGAAAGAAAGGAGAGTTTCCATCTCTTAGATCACAGATATTTATATTGAACTCATGGGTCAGTTTATTAATCCACATGAATCCTGAAATAGCTCAGTAATTAATTTTTAAAAGATTTATTTACATTTTAAAAGATTTATTTACGTTTTGCCTCCCTGGTGGCTCAGGCACATATGTAAATTAAAAAAAAAGATATATTTACTTATGCATACAAGAACTGGGGTACATGCCAGAGGTGTGGGGGGTGCGAAGATTCACCAGAGACAGAGTGGGGAACAGACAGGAGGATTGACTGAAATACACTGCTGAGGGGAGCAACAGGCAAGACAGGAGAGGTCTGCTGTGCCATGTGTGTTAGCTCCCTGGCTGGGGATCGAACTTGTGCTGCAGTGGCTGTGGATAGCTTCATAGTGCTGACACTTAAGCCCTTGTGCCTCCAGGGAGGCCCTAGTTTGGTAATTAATGATCCTTGTCTTGTCATGGTTTATGAAATACATCTGAGTGAAGTACAATCCTAACACACTGCTGCCATTTGGAGGGTTTCCTGAATGGTTTTGAAATATTTGGAATGATCTGGAAGACCCTGAAATGCTTCAGTTTGACTGGAAGCCCCAAGAGTCAGCCTTCCATCTCTTTTCTGTGTCTTCTGTGACCTTGGTAAATCACTTTTCCTTTCTGTATCTCTGTTTCTTCATATTTAGTCCTCATTTGACAAACTTTTCCTGAGGGTCTACTATGTCCAAGGAACATTCTAGGGACTGAAATCACAGCAGAAACAAGACAAGGATCTGTAACAGCCAACTGGGAGACAGGGATGGACAGAATAAAACCCATTACAGATGCCAGATTCATGATATCACGGAAAGGAGTGCCGTGGGAGTGCCTACTCAGACAACTTTGTAATTAAGATATGCATTCAAAAAAGTGCGCACACCTTGGTCTAGCTCAGCGCCATGGGTTTGTTTTGGATGTACATGTTTGTGTGAGCACCTTCAGGAGCAAGATGGAGAATATGAGCACCACCCCCAGGATACTGGGGTGGCTTTGGATTGCAGAAAAGAAAGGTGATCTCAAGGATGGCGATTTTTTTTTTAAAGATTTATTTATTTGTTTGTTTGTTTGTTTATTCAAGAACTGGGGTACAGGCCAGATGCGCGGGAGGATGAGAAGATTAACCAGAGAGAGAGTGGGGAACAGAACAGGCAGACTGACGAAATACACTGTTTAGGGGATGAGCGGGCATGATAGGAGAGGTCTGCCGTGCCATGTGGGACCCTCGCCGGTCGGCGGGGATGGAGCCAGGGCTGCAGAGGCTGCAGACAGCTTCACAGCGCAGTGCTCAACCTCCTGCCCCACCAGGGGAGGCCCAAGGATGGGGATTTTTTTTTTAAGATTTATTTTTTTTTAATTTAATGCAAGAACTGGGGTACAGACCAGATGCGCGGGAGGGTGAGAGGATTCACCAGAGACAGAGCGGGGAACAGAACAAGTAGACTGATAAAATACACTGCTGAGGGGAGCAGTTTCACTCTCTTGAAGTGTGTCTGTTTGTCATTAGCCGAATCCCTGACCACCCCGCGCAATCTCTCAACCCTAAAACGGCCTCATCGTCCATCGCTGTGCTGGTCTGCGGCAGCGGGTGTGACAGGAGAGGTCTGCTCGCTATGTGGGTTGCTCTGAGGCCAGCGGGGATTGAACCCGCACTGCAGAGGCTGCAGACAGCTTCACAGCGCAGCGCTCAACCGCCTGCGCCACCAGGGGAGGCCTAAGGATGGGGATATTTAAGCTAAGACCTGGGTAACAAAATAAACCTGGCTGAGGGAAGGATGTTATGGGGAGGAGAGCAGGTGCATAATACAGAGGTGGGACTGAGGGTAGAATGTTCTAAAAGGGAGGCCAGTGTCACGGAGGTGGAGTGAGTGAGGGCAGTTGAGGGCAGATTGGTGGGCAGATAGGGGCAGATCATGGAGGGCCTTGTGGGCTGTGAGAAGACTTTTAACTTTTATCCCAGGTAAAGTGGGAGCCATGGAAGGTTTTGAGCAGAGGAGGGTGGGACCTGACTCAGGTGCTCACAAGCACCCTCTAGTGGTTGAGTGGAGACTGACTATGGAGGGGGAGGAGTTGGGGACCAGGAGGTTGCCTTAGTCCAGGTGAGCAATGATGGGGGCTGGAAGGTGGGGCTGTGGAGGTGAGGAACTGTCAAATTTTGTTTATATTTTGGCTGAGAGGCAAGAGGAGCCCGATATTGGGCTGCAGAGCTAGATTTGCATTTCCCTGCATTTCTGGGAATAGACTTCCAGTACCTGAATTTGACTGACTGCTAAAGAACCAAGATTGAGAGAGAGATGTGCAGGAGAGAAGGTGGGCCAGAAGGTGGGGCCCCAGTCCAGTTGAGGTTCATATCAGCTCTCTGGGCAGAAGTGGCTACATCCTTGGGAGCACACAGCCCAGGTTTCCAATCTGAGCCATCGAGGGAGAGAGGGTACATTTCCTCCTATAACACCTGACTTCTTACAAGGTCATTTCACAGTCACGTGTTACTTTATAACTTGGTTACTTTGTATTTTATAACTTTATGACTAAGTGAAAGAAGCCAGTCTCACATACAAAAAAAAAAAAAAAAAACCAAAAAAAAAAACCAACCACTTCCACTTACATGAGGTCCCTAGAGCAGTCAAATTCAGAAAGAGAAAGTGCACTGGTAGGTGCTGGTGGCAGGGAGAAGTGGGGGCGGCGGTTGGTGTTTAATGGGCATAGTTCACTTTCGGAAGATGAAAAAGCTTTGGAGAAGGCTGATCAGGATGTGTGGAGAACAGTGTGGATGTGTTTACATTCAGGACTGGACACTTAAACGTGGTTGAGATGGTAATTTTAAAGTATGTGTATTTTACAATTTTATTTTATTTTATTTTTGCACTATAGTTTTTTTTTTAAAGATTTATTTTATTTATACAAGAACCTGGGTACAGGCCAGATGTGGGGGAGGGTGAGAGTACTCACCAGAGACAGAGTGGGGAGCAGAACAGGCAGACTGACTGAAATACACTGCTGAGGGGAGCAGCGGGCACGACAGGAGAGGTCTGCTGTGCCATGTGGGTTGCTCCGCAGCCAGCGGGGATCAAATCCGCACTGCAAAGGCTGTGGACAGGTTCACAGCGCTGTGCTCAACAGCCTGTGCCACCAGGGAGGCCCCTATTTTACAATTTTATTTGTTTGTTTGTTTGTTTATTTATTTATTGCTAACATCCTCCCAAATTAAAAATATATTTCTTCTTCTATCTAGGTGTCATCAACCTCAGCCTGAACCGTTGTAGGATCCCAATACAGTCTAGGATACCACATTTCTTCTTCTTTTTTTAAATATTTACTTATTCATGCATACAAGAACCAAGGTACAGGCCAAATGCATGGGAGGGTGAGAGGATTCACCAGAGACAGAGCGGGGAGCAGAATAGGTGGGCTGACTGAAATACACTGCTGAGGGGAGCAGCAGGCGAGACAGGAGAAGACTGCCGAGCCATGTGGGATTCTCACTGGCTGGCAGGGATCAAACCAGTGCTGCAGAGGCTGCGGACAGCTTCACAGCGCTGTGCTCAACCACCTACGCCACCAGGGGAGACCCCCTTACAATTTTAAAAAGTGAAAAATAGGAGAATATAAAAACCTCCCTATTGAAATTTCCTCCAAATCAAAAGGACAACCTTGGCTTCCACACTTTTTGCGTCAGCCATGGGGAGTCTCAGCCTTGGGGTGTCTGTCAAGGGTGGCACAGCCTCCCCAACCTCTCTCTCAGGCTCACTCCACTGCCACAAACCCATGGGAATCCAGGGTTCCCATTTGTGGGAGAACCCTGCAGGGGTGCCAGCCCTTCTGTGCCCCTGCAGGTGGGGGTGGGGCCTTCTCTATTAACATGATCAAGGCCATAGGTGATAGCACAGAGGCTAGTAGCATAAGAAGCCTGATTAATTCACTTACCAACACCGCTCATCTCATTCTGAGTATCAGAATAACCATGACCCCACTGGCCTGCCTGCATCCGGGACTCTGTCCTGTTACGTTGAATTGATGTAACTTGGGTCTTAAGTCAAGGGGAGTAGACGTCAAACTCCACCCAGACACAGCCAGCTGCCTGCAACTAGGGCCCTCTTTTCTCTTTTGAAAATAAAAATTTAATTAGTTCTTGTGGTAAAGTACATACAACATGTTTACCATCGTAGCCATTTTTTTTTGAACCATTTTTAGTGCCCAGTTCGGTGGCATAAAACACATTCACATTGTGTGCCCACCGCCACTCCCATCCCCAGAAAGCTGTTCATCTTCCCCAACTGAAACACATTCTCTGTTCAACATTACCTCCCAACCCCTCTCCCAACCCCTGGCACCCACCACTCTACTTTCTGTGTCTATGAATGTGACTCCTCTACGGATCTCATGATCAGACACTATTTGTGGTTTTGTGACTGCTCTATTTCATTCAGCATGAGGTCCACTCAATTCATCCACATTGTAGCATGTGCCAGAATTGCATTTCTTTTTAAAGACTGAATAATATTCCCTTGTAGTGATACACTACAATTTACAGTTCACCTGTCCATGGGTGCTTGGGTTGCTTCCATCTTTTCAGTTATTAACACAGGTGTGCAACTCTCTCTGAGACCCTGCTTTGAATACCAAAAGTCCCCATATGCTGGATCGTATGGGGATTCATTATTTGAGGACATCCTGTGCTATTTTGCCCAGCAGTTTGCAAGATTACATTCTTTTTATTTATTTATAGATCCCCTAATCCTGCTTTAGGCTTTAACATACCCAGTTAAAAGTACTTTCCCAGGGGTCTCCCTGGTTGCGCAAGGGATTAAGCATAGCACTATGAAGCTATCTACAGCCTCTGCAGCACGAGTTTGATCCCCGGCCAGGGAGCTACCCACATGGCACAGCAAACCTCTCCTGTCTCACCCGCTGCTCCCCTCAGCAGTGTATTTCAGTCAGTCTGCCTGTTCTGTTCCTCACTCTGTCTCTGGTGAATCCTCTCACCCTCTGCAACTCTGACATGTACCCCAGTTCTTGCATGAATAAATAAATCTTTATTAAAAAAATTCTTTCCCAGACTTGGCTTTTGTTGCCAGTGATTCTGAGACCCAGTTCTACCAATGAAACAGGTGGAAATTTCTTTTTTACATCATTTTTTATTTTTAAACAATATTTAATTCCCATACCCTCAGGTGTAGTCCCCATTGAATTTCCTTCACCAATGCACCCATGCATCACCACCACAGTCTCCTGTGCCCCTCCCTCCCTCCCTGAGATCCCCCTCCCTCCTCCTCCCCTACAGGATGTCTCTGATTTATAATGTCTGTTTTTGTTGTGTTGTGTTTTGTACTGTTATTATTTTTTTTACACTGATGTCTTATTTGGTTCCCCTATATTCCTCCTATAAGTGAAACTATCCAATATTTTTCTATTTTCTTCTGACTTATTTCACTGAGCATAATTCCTTCTATCTCCATCCATGTTGCTGCAAATGGCATAAGTTTATCTTTTTTGATTGCTGAGTAATAATCCATGGTGTATATGTACCACCAGTCATCTATTTTTGGGCATTTGGGTTGTTTCCAGGTTTTACCTATTATAAATCATGCTGCAATAAACACAGGAGACAGGTGTTCTTTTAAATCAATGTTTTTGTGTCCTTTGGGTAGATCCCTAGGAGTGGAATTGCCGGTTATATGGCAGCTCCATTTTTAGTAGACTGAGGAACCTCCACACAGCTTTCCACAGTGTTTGGACCAGTTTGCACTCCCACTAGCAGCGTAGGAGAGTTCCTTTTTCACCACATGCTCGCCAACATATGTTGTTGCTAGTTTTTTTGATATGTGCCATTCTTACTGGTGTAAGGTGATATCTCAGTGTGGTTTTGATTTGCATTTCCCTGATTATAAGGGATGTTGAACATTTTTTTCATATGCCTGTTGGCCATTGGCATTTCCTATTTGGAGAAATGTCTTTTAAGTACTTCTGCCCATTTCTTGGCTGGATTGTTTACTTTGTTTTTGTTGAGTCGTGTGAGTTCTTCAATCAATCTGAAGAAGACATCAAGAAAACCATCCCTTTTATAATTGAAACAAAAAAATCAAATACTTGAGAATAAACCTAATAAAAGAGGTGAAGGACCTATACAAAGAAAATTATAAAATACTGTTAAAAGAAATAGAACAAGGGGGTCTCCCCTGGTGGCGCAGGTGGTTGAGTGCAGCGCTGTGAAGCTGTCCGCAGTCTTTGCAGCACTGGTTCGATCCCGGCCATCAGGGGAGATGCCCACATGGCACAGCAGACCTCTCCTGTCACGCCTGCTGCTCCCCTCAGCAGTGTATTTTGTCAGTCTGCCTGTTCTGTTCTCCGCTCTGTCTCTGGTGAATCCTCTCACCCTCCCACGCATCTGTTCTGTACCCTGGTTCTTGTATAAATAAATAAATAAATCTTAAAAAAAAAAGAAATAGAACAAGGGCCTCCCTGGGTGCAAGGGGTGAAAGCACATTACTATGAAGCTATCTGCAGCCTCTACAGCACGAGTTCAATCCCCAGCTGGCCAGGTAGCTACACACATGGCATAGCAGACCTCTCCTATCTCACCTGCTGTTCCCCTCAGCAGTGTGTTTCAGTCAGTCTGCCTGTTCTGTTCCCCACTCTGTCTCTGGTGAGTCCTCTCATCCCCCCTCCCCACACCTCTGGCCAATACCTCAGTTCTTATATGTATAAATAAATAAATCTTTTTAAAAAACTGCATTAAAAAAAAGAAATAGAAGAAGACCCAAAGAAATGGAAAAACATCCCCTGCTCATTGGAAGAATTAACATCATTAACATGGCCATCCTATCAAAAGCAATTTACAGATTCAACGCTATTCCAATAAAGATCTCAATGACATTCTTCAAAGAAACAGAACAATTACTGATGAAATTCATATGGGACCACAAAACAACAAGAATAGCTAAAGCCCTACTGACAAAAACAAAGGAGAATGGAGGTATCACACATTCAAACTTCAAACTATACTACAAAGCCATAATAATTAAAACAGTATGGTATTGGAACAAAAACAGAAACACAGACCAATGGAACCAAATAGAGAGCCCAGAAAGCCGCACTTATATGGACACCTAATTTTTGACAAAGGAGCAAAGAATATGCAATGGAACATAGAGAGTTTGTTCAATAAATGGTATGGGGAAACTGGACCATCACATGCAAAGGAATGAAACTAGAATACTACCTCTCACCATGCACAAAAATTAACTCAAAATGAATAAAAGAACAGGACATAAAACCTGACACCATATAATATATAGAAGAAAATATAGGTAAAACACTACAAGACATACATCTCAGTAACATTTTTAAAGACTTATACCCCAAAGCAAAGAAAGTCAAAGAAAAGATAAACACCTGGGATTACATCAAACTAAAAAATTTCTGTAGAGCAAAAGTGACATTAACCAGAACAAAGAGACACCCTACTGATTGGGAATAATTTTTGCACTTCAAACAACTGATAAGGGACTGATCACAAAGATATACAAAGAACTCACAGGACTCAACAAAAACAAAGTAAACAGGTGGAAATTTCTGCCCTTGTGAAATGCTACCCTTGTAAGAAAAAATCCTTTGATCTTTGGTCCTCAGCTTTTGGTCCTTTCTCTCCCCCTGACTGATGTTATGGCAGGGCCTGGAAAAAAAATTGCTACCTCCTGCCCACGAGGAGAAAGGGTGGTCCGGAGAATGGTGGAAAAGAAAGCCAGGAAAAACCAGGTTCCCTTGTCAACCAGGAGCTTGTTTGCAAGCTGCTGGTTATTGAAATCATTTGTTCTGTTACATGCAGATAAGAGCAATTCTGATAAAAAGGGAGCAACATGAAAGTGGGCCTATCAGAGTGTTTCAGCTACATCTGGATTTTGTTGGCAGAGAGCCACACAGTCTGAGCACAAACCCTGACTCAACCACTTCGGTGTGACTTTGGCCAAGTTGTTTTACTCTTCACTGCCTTGACTTTCTCCTTCAATGGGGCAAGGATCACCCTCACTTATTTGGATCAGAGCAAGAGGATCAAGTGAGTTAGCACACTAGTTGCTGTTATTATCATTGTTCTGGGGATGCCAGTGGGTCCCATGGGAGACCAGGCACCACATCATGGCCCCCAGGTTTTCTGTCTCATCTCTCAGTCAGTTGCACACTCTGCCTTTGCTCATGCTTTCCCCTCTGCCTGGAATTTCTTTCCTTCTTCTACCCAAATGGGCATTTTTGGGATGCCCATTAACTTCTCAGTAGTCACTCTCCCTACTTCTGGTAACAGAGGGAAAGGAACCACCACTTTCTGATTTTTTTTAACCATGTACTTTGGGCAAGGAAAAGCAAAGCCCCTGCCTGTCCATTTGAAGTGATTGTGATAGCAGCCTGACCAATTAGAATAGCAACTCACCGCAACCGTACAGACTGATTAAAGAAAGGGCATGTGACTAAAGTCAGTCAATGAGAGGACTGGGAAATAAGATCTCTCTTTCTAGTGGTGTAGTTGAATTGGGGAGGATGGAGCAATGGTGGAGGGGCAGGAGGTTGTACCCTTTGTCACCTCTAGGGAAGGGCCTGCAAGATAGAAACTCCCAGAGACAAGAACAGAACAAAGAGTGGAATCCTGACTTCATGGCTAGATTTGAGCACCTAGCTACAGCCAAACCTGAATTTACACCCTATGTTTTTCAGTCTTTGCTTTATGATCAGTCCACTCATATCAATTTGGCATGTTTTTTAAAAAAGATTTTTTATTTATTTACGCATACAAGAGCTGGGGTACAGGCCAGAGGTACAGGGGGTGAGAGGATTCACCAGAGACAGATGGGAAGCAGAACAGGCAGACTGAGTGAAATACACTGCTGAGGGGAGTAGTGGGCGAGTCAGGAGAGGTTTGCTGCACCTTGTGGGTAGCTCCCTGGCCGGGGATTGAACTTAGTCGCTAAGATTGGCCCTCGTGGTGATATGGCTGAGACTTAATCCCTAGGCTACCAAGGAGTCCCCGTAAACTTGGTTTTAATAAAAAGTCTTTAAACTTTTTAAAGTCTTTGTAAGGAGAAGATTGGAAAAACTTCTCATTCCTCCCCCTTTTAACAGATGAAGAAATTGAGGCACAAAGAGGGGTTGCTCAAGATCACACAGGAGATTGGAGGTAGAGCTTGTCTCCCCATCCTCAAGCTGTTTTACACACACACACATGCACACAGTACACATGCACATGCATACGCACATACATGTACACATAAACACATACACACATTCACACACACACACAATATATATACACACGTACACATGCAATGCACACAAAACACAAACACACAACACACACACATATATATACATACATACACATACAGAGACACATACACACATACACATGCACATACATATGTACACACCCACACACACACGTACATACACAAATACACAGACACAATACATACACAAATACACATACACGCAATATACATACACACATACAGAATGTACATAGATACACACAAACACGTACACACATACACACACACGTACATATATGCACATATACACGCACATACACACATACATATACATACACACACACACACATCGCCATCAACCCTCCCTGGGTGATAGTTCTTTATTTCATTGTCTGAGGGGCAGGTGGAAGTGAAGTGGATGTGAACCTGTCCAGGCTTCAGCTTCTACTGTCCCCTTTATCTGTACAACATCTGAACCCCTTTCCTGTGTTTGGGGATGTCCTTTCCTCTGCCTCCCATTTCTGAGTTTCCAGTGGGAGAGATTTTCTTTTCAAGCATGTTTTGCCCAAGACCATTAGCACTTTACCTGGACTTGGCCAATCATAACCTCACACACGTGACTTTGACTGACTAGAGCCAGGCTTGGATCCAGTACCCATTGTCCTTTGGATTCTGAAGCAAACCAAGTTGGTTTGTACCATTTGCAAATAAGAATCCTGCTTGATAAAACATCTATTAGATTAAACTGAACAGAGGTAACCTATGTCTGGGGCTGAACAAATAATTTGTGCCATCTCCTCAAATTCCCAGTCTCACAATATCCTTAGAGGAATTAGGACATTCCTCTAAAGTTTCTAAATTAAATCTCTTTCTAAATTACATCTCTTTTCATTAGTGGTTTTCTTTATAGCACATACTGTAACCAGTGTCTGAAGCCATAGATTGTTACAGGTGATGCCCTCTGGAGAGGGTTGTGGCTGAAGATAGAGCGCCCCAAGGAAAATGCTAAAAGTGGGCCTCCCTGTTGGTGCAAGGGGTTAAGTTTCAGCACTATGAATCTCTCTGCAGCCACTGCAGCACAAGTTCAATTCCCAGCCAGCCAGGGAGCAACCCACAGAGCGCAGCAGACCTCTCCTGTCTCCCCTGCTGCTCCCCTTAGCAGTGTATTTCAGTCAATCCATCTGAATGCTCCCAACTCTGTCTCTGGTGAATCCTCTCACCCCCCCATACCTCTGGCCTGCACCCCAGTTCTTGTATGTATAAATAAATCTTTTTAAAAATGCTAGAAGTATTGCATTTTGGGGTGGGGTGACTGATAAGAAATATAAGGGACTGCACAAGGGGGCGCAGATTGATCCAGTCTTTGGAATTCAGTGTTTTTGGATCTTTAGCATTTGGGTCAGCAGATTCTGGCCCCCCACCGGGCCAATATTCCAGAAGGCTGTTGTGGGTCTCTGAAAGTGGAGACCTCCAGCAGCCAACCTCAGAGAGGAAAAGTTCCGAGACTTTGCAATTAGTTGAGCAACTGAAACTGTTCCCAGTTTTGCTGCTGTTATAGCCTGGCAGGGGAGGTGAAGAACCAGAGCCAGGCGCTTCACTGAGCTGCGTGAATGTGGCCCTTTGTCAGGTCATTCAGTCGCTACAGCTGCTGTTTTGAGTGTCACTTGTCTGGTGCTGAGCTTGGGCAACAAGGCAGCTCCTTGAGCCTCTCCTGTTGTCTTCGTGAGTTGGAACCTGGCCTAGAGTCTGGCTGCCCTGGCTCCAAGTCAGCAGAGGCAGGAAGACACCACCTTGGGCACGTGGCCTATTGTTCAGGAGAGAAGCTCTCTGTCCTCAATGGTGGGAAGACGTTACCTTAGCTGCTTTTGTTTAGGTCTGAAAAACACTGGACACTGCATCGGGTGAGATAAATGGCCGTTTTTTGGCTTCAGTAACTCTTTGTTTTTCCCTGGTTTTGTTAAATAAATCCCATTGTTGTTCTCTGAACCTGAATAGTCTTGCAATTGTGCGCTTGGGTGAAGAATTCAGTGACCAGTAAACTATTTGGGCAGTGTCCTTGGCCAGTTTTAGTGCCCCTTGCTGCGCTGTATCAATACTTCAATGTGAAAACATTAAACTTAGAAAACTTAGAAATTACTGAGAAGAAAGCAGTATATACCCACAATCAACTCAAGATCATCACTGTATTTTATTTCTTCCTGTCTTCCATGAATTTTTTTTTAAGATTTATTTATTTATCATAGAAGAGCGGGGGTACAGGCCAGAGATGTGAGGGGTGAGAGGATTCACCAGAGACAGAGTGGGGAGCAGAACAGACAGACTGACTGAAATACACTGCTCAGGGGAGCAGTGGGCGAGACAGGAGAGGTCTGCTGCGCCATGTGGGTTGCTCCCTGGCCGGCCGGGGATCAAACTTGTGCTGTAGAAGCTGCGGACTGCTTCATAGTGCGGTGCTTAACCCCTTGCGCCACCAGGGAGGCCCGGTCTATGAAAATGTTTATGAAATGGGATTATTTCCTGTGCACATGTGGAGGTCACTAAACTTGTTCTTCTAATGCATTGCTCTTTTTACTCCCAAGGTAAGTCAGCCATGGTCATATGACTTGATTGGGCCAAGGATGTTAGGTAGAGGTATCACCTTGGGGAGATGCTCTAAACACCTTGTTTCTTTCTTGGTGACCCTGGAAGCATATGCCAAGACAGGACATCCTATTCTTGGGTGTCTTAGCAGCTACAATTACACAAACTAGTCACATGTGAAGGAAAAAAAAAAACAAACAAACCACTCTTAGTTGATTTAAAACACTTAGAAAATGGGGATGTTTGTTATAGAAGCACACACCCAACCTGACCTGATACTGATAGCGGCTAGGGAGGGGGGAGATCAGGTGAGACACTAAAGCTGGTATAGTAAGAAATCTGCATACACGTATTGTTTATGGCCTGTTTGCTCTGAGTTAATTTTCCAGCCCAAGGACACATCTGGAGGAGGTGGGGAGCCAGAGCTATCTGAAGACCAGCCTCAGCACAGTGGGACAAGCCTGAGGCCAGGTGTCCAGGAGGGTGATAAAGAGTTCTGGCAGTTGGACATTGCAATCTCCTGGCAGCAGTGAAGGTCCACTTACTGTTTAATTGTCTTTGTTGAACTCATTATAAAAAGGCAGCTGGAGGGGCCTCCCTGTTGGTGCAAGGGGTAAGTCTCAGCACTCTGAAGCTATCGGCAGCCACTGCAGCATGAGTTTGATTCCCAGCCAGGGAGCTATCCACATGGTGAAGCAGGCCTCTCCTGTCTCGCCTGCTTCTCCCCTCAGCAGTGTACTTCAGTACACTGCCTTTTCTGCTCCCACTCTGTCTCTGGGAATCCTCTCATGCCCTTCCACACCTCTGGCCTACACCCTAGCTCTTGTATGCATAAATAAATAAATCTTAAAAAAAAAAAAAGGTAGCTGGAAATGAAATGTTAAAGTGTTTCTTTAGGGTGTTAACCCTCATCTTTCAGATTGCCGGCTATCTGATTAAAATGCACTTTAAAGATTCAAACCCTGGGCCTCCCCCGGTGGCCAGGCGCTGTGGAGCTGTCCGAAGCTTCTGCAGCAGTGGTTCGATCCTGGCCAGCCGGCGAGGGTCCCACATGGCGTGGCAGATCTCTCCTGTCGTGCCCGCCGCTCCCCTCAGCAGTATATTTCGTCAGTCTGCCTGTTCTGTTCCCTGCTCTGGCTCTGGTGAATTCTCTCACCCTCACGTGCATCTGGCCTGTACTCCGCATCTTGTATAAATAAATCTTAAAAAAAAAAATTCACTTCCTATCTCACTTTATTGGCATTTGGTGGTGACAGATGGCCCGCACTCCAGTCTCCTGGTTACAATACCATTTTTTTAAACTTTATTTTTAAATAATTATAAACTTACCAGAAATTGTAAAAATAGTACAGAAAAGTCCCATGGAGGCTTCCTCAGTGGTTGGTAATCTCTTACATAAAACTATAGTACTTTATTAATGGAATATGTAGAATATAATCAACAAGTCTGCAGGCTTAGTTTGGATTGTACTGACCTGTACCACTCTGCAGCACATTCCCCCTTATTTGTCATATATAAGCCCTTTCTCATGCTCCTGTTTATGGTGTTCATAAACACCATGTTATGTTTAATGATGGTTCAGTATCTCTGGATGAACCTTAGCAGTATATCACCATTGCCGTATTGTTGAGTACTTTCATTTGCACCCAAAACATGGAAATGCTAATTGTTCATGTATCTTTGTACCTTTAATGATTTCCTTAAGAGAAGATCTAAGAAGAAAAAGGTATGAATATTGTTAAGGAAAATGAGTATATTAAGCTATTTTTGCCTTCCACACAACAAAGAGCCCATACCTTGAAATGCTATGCCTTCCACTATTTGGACATCTAGCAAACAACAGATGGGCTTTGCATTTGCAACAATATATCAGTTATGTGGCTATGGGCACTTAACAGTGTAAAGGGGGCTAGCCTCTCAGTGGTGGAGTCTCCCTTGCTGTCCGCCTGCCTGTGTATATGGTCCCCAGTCTCATTTTATGTGGTATTAAAGGACTGCGAAATCTATCAGACTCCAAATTCTCTTATCCTCTGTGAGAAATGACAATGAACCTACCCAGCCTGGGATGGTTGCACAACAAATGTTTTGTTTCAAATTTTGAAATGTGAATTTATTGCCAATGTTCTTAATGAGTGACAAATTTGTTAGTAAGATTTATGAAAGTCATCTCTTTTTTATTTTTTTAAAAAGTATTTATGTATTTATTTATACAAGCACTGGGTACAGTCAGAAGCGCGGGAGGGTGAGAGAATTCACCAGAGCCAGAGCGGGGAGCAGAGCAGGCAGAAGGACCGAAGTACACTGCTGAGGGGAGCAGCGGGCGGCAGGAGAGGTCTGCGCGCCATGTGGGACCCTCCTCTGGTGGCCGGGGAGCAGGTGGGGATCGAACCGGCGCTGCAGAGGCTGCGGGCAGCTTCGCAACCCAGCGCTCAACCGCTGCGCCACTGGGGAGGCCCCTATCTCTTTTTTTTTTTAAAGTGCTGAGGCTCTTTCTTTTTTTTTAATTTAAAGATTTATTTATTTATTTTATACAAGAACCGGGGTACAGGCCAGATGCGTGGGAGGGTGAAAGGATTCACCAGAGACAGAGCGGGGAACAGAATAGGCAGAGTGACAAAATACACTGCTGAAGGGAGCAGCAGGCGCGACAGGAGAGGTCTGCCGCCCAATGTGGGCCCCTTGCTGGCTGGCCGGGATCGAACCGGCGCTGCAGGATGTGGACAGTTTCACAGCGCAGCACTCAACCGCCTGCGCCACCAGGGGAGGCCCTGAAAGTCATCTCTTGTGAACAATTTTAAATTTTGTTTTTAAAAAAAATATTTTCGTTAAGGTCACTTTGGTTTACAAAACTTTTTATGATTCAGAAACAAAATGGATGCTACCTCTTCAGGAGTATGGGGTGACTATTTTAAGTCATCTGATCAAACTGCTTTTCAGAAAACTGATGACTGGCCTTCCCACCACTTTGCCAACACTGTTACCACTTAAATGTTTATCAATTTGCTGAATAATAACAAAGTATTTTGTCATTGTTTTAATTTGCATTTACCTGGTGGTTAATAGGATAAGACCCCTTTTTCCATGCACTTGTACTTCTTTCATGATCCCTCTGTGGGGCTTCTTTTTGTGTTTAAAGATTTATTTATTTATTTATGCAAACAAGAACTGGGGTACAGGCCAGAGGTGCGGCAGGGGGCAGGGAGGGCAGAGACAGAGTGGGGAGCAGAACAGGCAGACTGACTGAAATACACTGCTGAGGGGAGCAGTGGGCAAGACAGGAGAGGTCTGCTGCACCATGTGGATAGCCCCCTGGCTGGGGATCAAATTTGTGCTGTAGTGGCTCGCAATAGCTTGACAACACTGTCTTTAACCCCTGCACTACCAGGGAGGGCCCCATTAAACCGGTCTTATTTGAAGACCAGTGCGACAGTCACCCAACAGCTGAGTAGCTTAAAACAAGTTTCTCTCATGGTTTGTGTATCAAGAATGTGCAAGGGGTTCAGCTGTGTGGCTATACACAGCTGAGGGCAGGAGCAGCCCATGTGGACTTGGTGGTCCCTCAGAGCACTGCTTGTTTGAACTTCCTCATAACACGGCAGCCACAAGGTAGCTTGTTATAGGACGGCTGTTGGCCTTAAGAGTGTTTCAGCAAGCTTGGCAGAATCAGTGGTGCCTTGTATGACCCACTCTTAGCAGTCACATTGCATCACTTCCACTTCACTTCACTGGTTACCAGCCAAGTCCCAAGCCAAATTCAAGGGAAGGAGATTTAGATGCCACGTCTTGATGGGGGGAGGCACAAGATTCTAGAAGTACATGTGGGATAGGAAATGCTGTGGCCATCTGTCATTATGATGTCCTCCTCCTCTTTCTGGAACCCCACCCTCCCATCCAGTCCCATCAGGGCCCACCATGGGCACCTGTCAAGCCCTGACCATTTGGCTTTCCAGCCTCAGAGGCTTGCATTCCATTGCTCAACATGCTACCCTTTCCAGGGGACCATCTCACCCTTCCAAACTGCCTCCTCCAGACAAGAGCAGATCCCGACACCTTAGCGGTGCTTTTGTACACCAGGGCTCAAATCTGTGTAGCTCTGGGCAAATGCCTCAAGACTGACTTGTGTCATCTCTGAAATGAAAATGAAGACAGCCAACCCTTAAGGTCATTGGCAGGAAGGTGGGAGGAAGGCACTGCCCAGCAGGGCAGAGATGGAAGAGAAAGGATCAGCCAGGTAGATGGTGCTGAGAGCAAAGGTGGGGGACTAGGGGAGAGCAGGGAAGCAGCCCTGGTTCACAAGCAGTGTCCATAAGGAGCAGGTTGGTTCCAGGACCTCAGGCAAAGGTCAACATGGGAAGAGTTAGCCAGGGGGCTTGCAGCCCTGTCCTCTACCCCCACCATGGCCTATGTGTCCCTGGGTCACCATGACATTTGGCTTCACATTTGGAAGCTTAGCCAAACTGTCTCCTCCCATTGAGTCCCTTCATTGTTTTCTCATGATTTTCTTTTCATTCTCACAGGAAAAAAAATACAGAAATGTGTTTAGAAAGAAGTAGAAACCTGAGGGCCTCCCCTGGTGGCGCAGCAGTTGAGCGCTGGACTGCGAGGCTGCCCGGTTCGTTCCCGGGCCGCCGGTGAGGGTCCCACCAAAAAAAAAAAAAAAAAAAGTAGAAACCTGAGTAGCTCTTTTTTTGTTACATCCCAGTGGGTTCGGAGAGGTGCCAAGTTGCCAAAGGTCACATAGCTGTTAAGTAGCATGGCGAGGGTTCAAACCTGGATTCAAACCCACAGCTCTGGATGTGGGAGGATGTGAATAGATCTGGAGAACCCACCCATTCCAGCCTGGCTGCGCAGCCTCAGGCAAATGTTTTCTCATCAAGGAAGCAGTGAGTTCACATCTCATTTCCTGTCTTCAGGCTTCACAAGCCTCCTTTTCAATATAGCCCCTGACACTGGGCCCCTCCCCTTCAAAGCAACAGAACTACAGCTTTAGTTAGACACACAGGCACCTGAAGAGAGGCTGCACTTCCCAGCTTCCCATGCAGCCAGATGTGGCCATCTGACTATGTTGTAGCTCAGAGGCATTTTGACTATGAACCTAGGGGTGGCACATACTGAAGGAGTAAGACGGGAACTATTCTCACACCGGGGCGCTAAATCTAGACTTAGACGCGGAAGATCTATATCATGTCAAATTTGATACTGGATTTTGCTGCCATTCAGCAACAAGCCATACCATCACACACATATTTTTGTCACATTCTGGTTCCATGTGTGCTTTCCCCCTCTTAAGGGGCTCATTTTTAAATTGGGCTCACTGAATACCATTAAATCAAGAGATTGGGGAGCTGATTTTTTTTTCTGTAAAAGTGAAAATAAAATTCAAATCTAGTAAAAGAAAAGTTTAAACAAAAAAAAAAAAGTACACTTCCAAGATGATGGAGTGAAGATCTTGCAACTTCATTCCCTAAAAATAAAGATAAAAGAAAATAAAATTGTCCAAAAGAACCATTTCAGGATTCTGAAGTCTGATAAAAAGCTTTCAACAAAGCATTTATTTAAGAAAGATTACTGAAAGGTAGGTAAGAGCAATGAGCGACAGTGATGTTTTGCCTGGATGGGCCATGAAAATCACGAAGAGGCCTGGCTGGATCTGGAACCACACGGCAAAACCTCGCACTCCTGGGCCTACTAGAAACAGTAGGGAGATCGGTTGGGAATGAATGGGGCAGCTGAGGTCTCCTAACTAGCCGGAGGTGGGGTCCTGGCAGCAGACTGGCAAACTAGTATAGGTGCAGAGAATGAGACAACCACTGTGGGCCCCACAGATCCTGAGGGGTACATGTGTAAAGCTGAGTGTGTCCACTGGAGTCAGCCTGAGAACATCCATCTGCAAGTTCATGTAACCTACTCAACCAAAGGCATGCACTGGCACTGAGAAATCTCAATGGGTAGGAGCAGAGACAGGCCTGACTTGCACACTGCGCGTAAACAGGCCCCCAAGGCATCGGACCTGCTGACTCAGGGGGTTTGAGCACAACTTAAACAAGGCCAATCCAGGGCGACACCTAGTGGAAATGGGCTTAAAAATAGACAATGGTTGAAAGCAAACACTGAGGAGACAGGCCCCAGAGTTGGTTTAGCAGTTACTAAAGGAACAAAGAAAATGAAACATCACCACAAATCCAGGAGGTGAGGGAGGTGCAGTGTAATGTTACAATCTATTATTTATAAAATACGCACTGTTTGAACAAAAAATGGTGAGAAGAGATAAGAAAGTAACCTATACTGGGTTGTGGGGGGAGGCAGCCAATAGAATCTTTTCTGAAGGGGTCCAAATGTTGTACTCCAAAGCTTCCACTGTTAAGTATACTGAAAGAGCGAAAGGCAACTGTGTGTGAACTAAGACAAGCATGCTGATGATGGCTCGTGAATGAAGATCTTTATGAAGAGACAAAAATTACATCAAAGACCCCCAAGGAGTGCTGGTCTTGGAAGCGTTCCGATTACCTGGGCTCCCCAAGTCCTGGGTTTCTCATGTCACCCCACTGACTGCTGTGTGTGGCACCTGTCCAGGGGATCACCCTGGGCTGAGGGCAGGGAAGCTGTTAGCTTGCTGTGTGACAAGGCCAGGCTGGGCAAATGACAGAACAGCAGAGGTCCCTGGTGAGGCCAAAAGCTGGTGGTCAGAGGGTGAGGCTGGGAAATGTTCCTTTCCTTTGCCTCGGACAGTCCTCCCCTGTGAAGTGGCCCATGGGGATATGGAGCCTGGGCCCATCGAGGCCCCTGCAGGCCTCCAGGACCTTGTGCAGCTGGGGTGGCAGTGGGTATTCACTATCATGCCAGGAGCTGGAATTGAGTCCACCAGAAGGCAAAGCAGTGAGTTTTGTTGTTGGTTTAATTTATTACCGTTTGACATCCAGTGACACTGACATACCCCCGCCGGGCCTGCGGACCCTGGACCCTGGCGAGTCTGACCTGTCCAATAAAATACAGTACGAGGAGTGGACGGCTACACACATGCATCCACGGCTTAAACTACAGTGATTTCAAACTGTGGCTGCAACAGTACTGCCAGGAAAGGAAAAGAAAAACAGGTGTTGCATGTTCCCCAATTCATAATTCTTTTTCCCTTATTTTAAACAGTTAATGCTGTTACAAACGCTACTGATGCTGGGACAGGGCCAGACACAAACAGTCCTACATCTTCTCTGCTGTATAAATATGGAAGATTTTTGTTTAAGTTTTCCCCCTAGTCTGAAACTACATCTGCTGCTACCCGTTACTGCTAAGGGCTACACCATCTCGGCTCTGGAACCAGGGGTTCGGGTGGCAACTCTGGAATGTCGAGGCTCAGTCTTCCTCGCTGCCACTTCCTGAGCGGTCCTGGAAGGGGCGCAAGAGAAGAGTCCATGAGTCAGTCCCACCCTCAAGGGCACCCCAACTGGGGCCTCCTTGGGCTTGAAATGTCTGTGAACTGAAACACCAATGCAGATGACAACACTGCTTTCCCCTGGGTTGCATGGTCAGGGCAGGCACTGAGGCTGATATGGCCAGAAGGGGAGCCCAGGACCGGCTGCCACAGTCACATCCCCCCATTTCTTCTCCCAAGGACTGGCCCCTGTGCTCGTATCCACTCTTCCTTGGAACCTGACAGGTGCACTTGGCCATTCCCATCCCACTGCTGTTTACTTGTCCTGGTGGCCCTGACGTGGGACTTCAAAATCACCCAGATTGGTCCTGACCACGTAGAACTTTACTCTTCTGTGTAAATATTTTAAACAGCCTGGCAAGGGCAACAGATGCCCTGCTGGACTCAAGGGGGGAGATTTATAGCCCAGGCCTTCCTGGCCATTACCACCACCACCCCCACCCCGTGTTCAGGGGAGCTTTAATGTCCCTACAAGATCATGTATGTCTTTGGTCAGATTTATTCCGAGGCACGCTGTTTTTGCTGCTATTACAAATGATGACCAGAAAATCAGCAATGACAAAATGGAGCGGTCGTGTGCCTGCTCCTCATAAGTTTGGTCTCTGCAGACTGGGATTTTTGGTTCAGTGGCACAGACCCGTAAGTTACAGGAAGGACACGGAGGGTACAGAGACAGTTTGGCGGCATCTCCAATCCCAGCGGGCAGTTTGGTAGGTTGATGTGGTAGGAGCAGGGTGGGACATGTGTTCCATCTCTCAGATGCCAAGCATTTCAGTCCTATTTTCACCTGAACTTGGCCTTAAGTGCCGGCTCTGCCAGGTAATGCTGAACTTCAGTTTCCCCATCTGCAGAGGGGTGTTAGAGCACCTACCCATACAGGGTTGTGTTACCAGGGTCCAGGATCTGAGATGGGGACAGACCTCCAACAACCTGCTGCCACCGAACACCTGCCCCCCAACCCTGCCTGGGCCCCCAGCACCTCACCTCCTCCTGTTCCTCCTCACTGTCATCGTCGCTTACCACCGGCTTGGCCCTGGACCCACGACTTGGCCGCCGCCGGCCCCCTTTCAGCCGATCCTGAGCCTTTTCCTTCCGGCCAAGCTTGATCTTGACTTTGACTGAGCGGGCTGGGATGGAGACCAGCAAGATTAAAGCACAGAAAGAAGAAGTAAGCTTGGAAGAGCACAGCATCTCGTGGGAGCTGGGTCAGTTGGGGTCTCAGGGCAGTGGGCTCGGTCTTCAACACTGAGCCTCGACACCCTCTCCTACAGACGGGCTGCAGGTGTCAGCCCAAGCCAAGCTGCCTACCCCAGGACTCACATTCAGACTCCGAGCCTTCCTCCTCGCCCTCCTCCTCCTCTTCGCTTTCCTCGCCTTCACTGTCATCCTCCTTCTCAATTTTCTGCCGGACGCTGGTGAATACTGACTGTAGAACAATGGAATCTTCGTAGATCTGGGCCAAAACATGTGGGGCTTGAGTGGGCCTGGCCCAATGGTGGGTGCCAACCCTGCTCAATCCCAATCCTGGTCAGGACATTGCAGCAACCCTTTGGCAACTGGTGCTATGGAACAGTCCCGAACAGAGTCAGATGTGTTAGTGTAGGGATATTTCTGGGGGTTCCTCCCTTCCTTTGAAGAATCACAGGAAATACCCACTTTTCAAGGCTCTGAGGTTTGCAGTAAGTTAGAAATGACAGCCCTTGCTGAAGCCAGCATGCCCTCTAACTCATGATTGGAGGAACCGATTTTAAACACGCTGGAAATTGCAAAATGGAGGCTGTGTGGATGTGACACATCCACAGGATTCCTTTCAAGGAAGTCCCCTAAAAAAGTCAAATGAAATTTCAAGATAATCACTGAATTGCTTACAGGACCATCCTGGGGGTGTGGGCTGAGTGCATTTCCTCAGTTGAAAACAACTGAGGAGCAACAAGGAGCATGTTGCTTGGAACTCTGCTGCAAAGGTGGCAAAAACTGGGGGTGGACCCAACCCTCCCTGCCCGGGTGCCTCCTCACCAGGGAGCCCTCCAGGTTGAAGGTCTGTGCATTCTGGCACAGCAGCATGACGTCCTTCTCCAGGTCATTGAGACTGCGGTACTTGTGGTTTCGGATGCGCTCCTGCAAGTGAGGGGAGAAAAGGTCTTCCTTGGGGATCCCATCTCGTGCCCAGGGATCCAGGAGCTGGGCGTCCCTCTGCCCAACCAGATCACAGCTGAATCTCTGGGCTCCTCAATACAGATGTGGAAGCCCAGGCCCACTGAACACAAGAGCCACGGCTATGGATAACCTTGAAGGAGCCCTGAATGCTGGCCACCTGCTGCACATGCTCAGGACTCCCCCCAACACGGTCCACTGGGACCCTCAGGCCAGGAGGACCCCCAAGAGCCAATGACCAGATGGCCCAAAGATGTGCTCCTCTTCCTGTATAGAGGCCTGTGGATCCTGAGTCAGATTCCCTCAAAGTAAAGTGAGTACTGCCTCCCTGCTGAGAGCCCCCACACTACACTGGGGTTACCTTTATCTTCTTGAAGTCCACAGGCTTGCGAATAAGCTCATAGTACTCGGGCAGCTCCTTGCGGGAGGGCAGCTGGATGAACACCTCACTGAGCTGCCGTCCACTGCTGCTGTAAGGAGGGACACAGTGGGCATTACTCATGGGCACTGACCACCAGGGAACCCCTACCCTTTGCAGAGTCATCCCCCTTGTTTGAGGTCAGGGAGAAATGTAAGGCAGACTCAGGAGTTACTTCCTGTACATGCATTGTCTTGTGAGCTCTTGGTTTCTCAGAGGCAACCAAGCTCAGAGAGACAGGGATGCTGATGTGAACCGAGGTTCTGCACTCACTCAATGCCCCTGTGCCTGTTTGGGGAAGACAGGTCAAACCATGATTATCTATGACACAAAATCAGTTTGTATTGGGAGCACTGCTTCCAGAGGCCAGTTTCACAAGTTTGGTTTTGTGTGTCCCACAGGTGGCACTTATGAACAGTAAACTTCAGAGAATTTCCCAAAACCTGAGAAGGAAAGATACCATGTCCGTATCAAGATGCTAAGAGAAGACAAGTTGTCTTCCAGTGCTTTCCTCCAAGGAAGCGCTTATCTGCTACAAGAAGCCAAGGAGGGGGCCTCCCCGGTGGCGCAGCGGTTGAGCGCTGGGTTGCGAAGCTGCCTGCAGCCTCTGTGGCGCCGGTTCCATCCCCGGCTGCTCCCCGGCCACTGGAGGAGGGTCCCACATGGCGCGCAGACCTCCCCTGCCGCCCTCCGCTCCCCCCAGCAGTGTACCTCAGTCCCTCTGCCTGCTCTGCTCCCCGCTCTGGCTCTGGTGAATTCTCTCACCCTCCCGCGCTTCTGACTGTACCCAGTGCATGTGTAAACAAAACAAAACAAAAAAAAAACAAGCAAATAAATTAAAAAAAAAAAAAAAAAAAGAAGCCAAGGAAAGGTGCCATAGCGCAGCATGAGATGCAAATGGCCCTAACGCACAGTCTCTAGATGGCACTTTTGGAGAAGCCTGTAACTATCATGCTACACGTGAACCTGGAGCTGCGCCAGGGACAGAAGCTCAGGGTGACATCAGTCCTTGGGCCTGCTAGCTGGGGTGGCCCGGGCAGGGCACTGCCTGAGGAGTGGGTGCTTCAAGGACTAAAAGTCACCAATCCTTGTAGTTCCCCCTTCTGCCTGCTCACCTCCAGAAGGGGTATTCTGTCTCGGGGAACCTGGCCTGCCTCAGGAGATCCCTCAGTGGGGTGGCAGCGGCCCAATGTGCCTGTCCCTCCAGGGAACTGTGACCTGGTCATGACCCTGCTCTACAAATTCCCCTTCTTTACTCAGGTCCCCAACTCTCATGGTCTCATCTAGGCTCTGTTGCCGAAATGTCTGACCCAGTGTCTTGACTTCTTCACAGCTCAGGCTTTTCAAAGTCAGACCTAGGAGATGAGACAGTGCAAAACAGCTGACCGTGGCATTCTTCCTGCCTTCTTCACACTGAAGCAAAACTGAAGCTCAAGTCTCAAGGACAGTCTATTGGGTCTCAGTGCTGCCACTGGGCTGAGCCCCTCCAGCAACCTCAACCTCCTACCAGCACTGCTGCTTGCCTCCCTCTCCCAGTCCCTGCCTCCCCAGCCCAAGAATTCTTGAAGGACAGACTGGCCTGCCACTATTTCCCCAAGTCTCCTGAATGGACTGTGTTCTCATCTACGTTTACTATTTTGGAAGACAGGAGCGACATGACTGATTTTCAGATTTTGTCTTCGGATGCCCGATTTCACAATGTCAGGGAGCAGCCTGGCCAGCACCGCCTGCCTGAGGCGGTTCCCAGCTAGGGCTCAGGCAGTCTTTCCTCAATTGGTATTTCTGTGCTCACTAGGCCCTGATACTCCTCCCACCCCACGGGGCTGCCTGAGAGATAGGAACCAGTCCCTGTACCTTACCTGTCTTGGACATACACCATCATCCAGTCATTGTCTGACATGCACATTCTCACTAAACTGCAACTGTACTTGGCACAATGAAGAAACTTGTCAAGAAGCTGGGGCCCCTCAAGCCCAGACACAGCTGCCTCAAGCTCTGTCCTCTAAGCTACCCTGTCCCAGTGTCAGTGGGGCACCTGCGCTCAGTAAGTTCCAGCCCCTTCCTTTCCTTGCAGGCTGTCTTTTTGGCCATAACATGCCCTGCACAGGTCCAGCTGGTCACATATAAGGAAGGGTATGCCCCCTTGAAGCCATTATTCTGTCTGGGAGTCCTGGAGGCACAGGCCTCCTTGTTCATGAATAGGTTGGAGGGGCAGGTATGGCCAGACAACTAGAATTTATTCAGATAAACTAAAAATGAGAACAGGGAGCAAACACATCCGCAGCTCCACTTTCAGTAACTGGACTTAGAGAGAGGGAGCAAAGGTCAACTCTGCTCTGGGCCTTAAAGTTCAGAGCCCAGATCTGCAATGCTGTTGTTTGTAATGGAACCTCCAAAGCAAAGAACCCTCCTCCTCATCTGACAGTACCATTGTATACTTTCAACCACATAACACAGCAAACACGACATTTTATACTCTGCTCCAGGATGCACAGCCACAGCACAAAACAACACAAGTTTCCTGATTCAATGATCTCCCACACAGACAGAGGATTCTGCAATCTCTATCTATGTGGGCTTTTAGAAATGCCAAGGGTGGTCCTCGAAATATGTTTCAGACTCAAAAATCCTGGCTCGCATGCCGGGTGGGCCATAACCAAGCTCATCTGTGGCACAAACACTGGTGTCCAGACTCAGGGGTGCATGGCAGGAGGGAGGGAGCTCAGAAAATGGGATCCTAGTGCTGTAATACAGGGGGGCATTTTGTAATAATAAAACTCTCTCTCCTCTGGGGAAGATAAGGATAGGTAAGAAATTGTCTGACAAAGCAAAAAGGAAGCAACAGACCAGGGCAGCCCCACACTTCAGTCTAGCCTGACAATTCTCTGGTGTCGTATCTTTGAGAATGGGTGACCTGGACCTGGGAACACACAAGGGAGGGACAAGGGGCCAGGACCACAGAGGACCTTTAAATCACCCTTTTAGACAGTGAAGACTTCTTGGAAGTTACTGCCATAAGATTTTAGTTGCCAAAGTGCTAAGGGACTTCTGAGGATGTCCCTAGAGAGTCAAATTTGGGGCTAAGAGTCTTCTCACCTAGCTCCCCAATCTTTTTTTTTTATACAAGATTTATTTATTTATGCATACAAGAACTGGGGTACAGGCCAGAGGTGCGGGGGTGGGGTGAGAGGATTCACCAGAGCAGAGTGGGGAACAGAACAGGCAGATGGACAGAAATACACGGGCGAGCAACGGGTGAGTCAGGAAAGAACAGCTGTGCCATGTGGGTAGCTCCCTGGCTGGCTAGGGATTGAACACCTGCTGCAGTGGCTGTGGATAGCTTCATAGGTTGTGTCTTTAACCCCTTCACCACCAGGGAGGCCCTCCCCCCAATCCTCTTGACCTCAGTATTACAGGTAGACTTGTCATGGTGTTCCACTTCACTGGGAACAAGGACAGCACCCTCTGGTCTCAGTAACTGCTCTAGGCCAGTCCGGGACACTACCCAGCCATTCCGTCTTCCCCTAGGACTTTCTACCAGGAGCTGGTGAAAAAGAGGTTGCTTTTCTCTCAGGCTATAAGGCAATAAGCACAGAGCCCTGAGCTGTGGTTCAGTGTGTGTGTGTGTGTGTGTGTGAATACGGGGGTAGGGGTGGGGTGATGACATAAGATTCTGGGTTCCAAGAGGTAGTCTTCACTAATTCCCTCAAGCCAAAGAAAATGTGTGTGTGTGAGAGTGTGTGTGTGCGTGAGCTCCTGAGCTGTGGTTCAGTGTGTGTGTGTGTGTGTGTGTGTGTGTGTGTGTGTGTGAATACGGGGGTAGGGGTGGGGTGATGCCAGAAGATTCTGGGTCCCAAGAGGTAGTCTTCACTAATTCCCTCATGGGCACCAAGCCAAAGAAATCCCTATTCTGCCCCACGGACTCAGAACTAGGTTCCTGGTATTTAGAGCCAAAAAGTCCAAATTAACATATCCCTCTGAGAACATTACTAGGTTTGTCCTTAAAACAAAACTACAATGCTTGGAAAAGGAACCAAGAAAATAAGAGACCAGGGTCTCCCTGGTGGCACAAGGGGTTAAGTCTCAGCACTATAAAGTTATCGGCAGCCATTGCAGCACGAGTTCAATCCCTGTCCAGGGAGCTCACCCACATGGTGCAGCAGACCTCTCCTGTTTGGCCCGCTGCTCCCCTCAGTAGTGTATTTCAGTGGATCTGCCTGTTCTGTGCCCCATTCTGTCTCTAGTGAAGCCTCTCACCCCACACCCCCAACATCTCTGGCCTACATCACATCTCTTGTATGCATAAATATAATAAATCTTAAAAAAGAAAATAAGAGACCAACAGTTCCCTGACAGGACAGAACCATGGACTCACCATCTAAGAGGTCATCCACCCACATCTCTTTCTAAACAAATGGTGATACCAGGTAAGTTCTGAGAGCCCTCTACAGACACACAGAAAATTGGCAGCAGGCAGGATTCATGCAGTCAGGTTCCCTAAGCTACGTCAGGCATCTTCCCACTCCTTTTCTATACACTAAATCAAGGGTCATCAAATGTTTTCTGTAAATAGTCAGCGTAATTTGTTTCAGGTCTTGTGGACTCTTCTGTCCTAGTCCCAACCATTCAACTCTGCAGCTGCATGAAACTGGCCACAGGTCACATGTAGGTGGGTGGGCTTTGGCTGTGTTCCAATAAAACTATGCTTATAAACAATAAGGTTTACATTTCACTTAATTTTTGTCGTAAAATAATTTTTCTTTTTTCTTGAAATCACCTTAAACCATTCTTAATTCACAGGCTACACATACACAGGATACACATAACATGAGGTGATGGGCCATATTTATTTTACTGATTTGTGGATTTCGTTTGCTGGTATGAATCATAACAGAAAGAATATCTACCAGGAACAGTAGCACACTGCCTGGTGTCCTTCCTTCCTGATTCTCTGACCCAGGCAGACACTGTAATTGGATCACAGGATTATCTACTGAGCTCCTAAGGCCTTAGGCAGGCACAAGCAATCAAGTGAGGATGGTGCCTGAGCTCGATTCTACTTGCCAATAAGTATGTGGTGGCCCTGATCTGCCAGGATAGAACCTTCCCTATCATTCAGCCAGGCTCCTCCTTACTGTCCAGTTCAGACCATCTTCCTGTGACATCTCTCTATGGCATCATTTAGCACTGGGACCAGTGCTACTTTGACTCTCAATCAGTGAATCCTTGGTATGAGTTGCTCAGGATGTTCAAAAGTGATCTAGCAAGAACATTTGTCTGAAACAGAATCTCAGAAAGTACTCTATAAAGAAAATTTGAAAATGACATAATACAATGCTTTCAAAGATGTACTTTATCAGTACAAAATTACTTCTTAGGTTCAATTTTTTTATGTTACAAAGTCAAAAAAATCTGGGGATAAAAGAAGAAAGAAATCTGGTGTAAACACATTTTCACTCATTAATATTTACTAGAAACCTCTGAAATCTACTGGGTATCCACTCCTACAAGGTCAATAAAAGCATTGCATTTATGTCTCTGTGGTTATAGAAAAAATTACAACAGTCACATGAGTGAAAGGAAATTCACCAGTGAAAGTGGGCAGGAGACTCTGTGTGTTGCACTATTCCAGTAGAGGGAGGGTGGGGACCCTTCATAGCAAGGTCTGCACACAGAGCAACCATCAGATGTCCAATGCGCCAATATTTCCAAAGAGTTGATAGACTCAAATGAGCCAATGACACATCTGGAGACCCATATTTCTCAACAGTTAAACAATGAAATTCAAATCTCATTTTTAAGAAAGCCTGACATCCCCTCTTTAGATAATTCATTTTGGAAACAAGATGCTGAGCTTTGGAAAACAGGTGGAGAGATGCCTGGCCCAGGGTCACAGGGCCCAGGGTCACAGAGCAAGGGACACAAACTGGATCACCATCCAGCATGCTCCCAGGTGAGCTCTAATGTGGCAGGTGCAGGCCTCCCTGGTCTCAGTGCTACCACCTTGATGGTGAGTTTGAACCCAGGCCAGGGAGCTACCAACATGGCACAGCAGACCTCTCCTGCTTTGCTCAAAGCGCCCCTCAGCAGTGTATTTGAGTAGATCTGCATCTACTCAAATGTTGAGTAGATGTTCTGCTCCCCACTCTGTCTCTGGTGGATGCTCTCACCTCCCCACCACCCCTCTGGCCTGTACCCTAATTCTTGTATGCATAAATAAACAAATCTTTTAAAAAGATAAAAGATGAAGATTTATTAAAAAAACTTAAAAAAAAAAAGTGGCAGGTGCTCAGAATACATTAACCATGGGTAACCAGGAGGACAAAGGACAGAACACCCATGATCCATTTGTGACAATGCAAAGAACATTTCTCAGGACCAGAGAGAAGATGCAAATGATAGGCAAAGCAAGGTTGGTCCCCCCCAGGTTTCTGCCAGAGGTGGCAGGGTTGGCCATACAAGCATAGACAGGCCCAAGGCACCCTGGGGGGCTGTGTGCTGCCTTTCTGAATCACTGTGTCCTGTTGTTACTACTGCAGCTCCATGTAGATGAGGCCTCAAGCCCCGTAAATGACAAGGTCCACGGGATACCACAAAGGGATCGGAAGACACTAGGGATCCTCTGGTCTACATTGAGGAACAGGACAAGTTGAGGGGTACAGGGCTGAGAGGGCCTTTTCCCTGCACACCAACTCATTCTTCATTCCTGCAAACTTCTAAATTTAACTGATTTTTTTTTAGCTAGTTTCACCTTGTAGACTTCTCAATTCATCTTTCTATTCTTTTATCTAGGTATCTCTTGACTTTATTTTACAAAAGATTTATCTTTATCTACTTATGCACACAAGAACTGTATAGGCCAGAGGCATGGGGGGTGAGAGGATTCAACAGGGACAGAGGGGAGCAGAATAGGTGGGCTGACTGAAATACACTGCTGAGGGGAGCAGCAGGTGAGACAGGAGAGGTCTGCTGCGCCATGTGGGTAGCTCCCTGGCTAGGAATCAAACTCACACTGCAGTGGCTGCTGATAGCTTCACAGTGCTAAGACTCAACCCTTTGCACCATCAGGGAGGCCCTCTTGGCTTTATTTTAAACATTACCTTTTTTGGTGTGTGATTTCTCATAGACTTGACTGGACTTTTTAATCCGTCTTTTCCTCTTCCTTCTTGTTTTTAAGCCATGTAGAACTTTCCATTTTATACCTCCTGTTTTACCTATTGATTATCTTCTATTTTCATAGACACATTTTTGCTTTTCCTTGGCACAGCAGGGAAATGCTTGCAGCAATACTCTGAGCACTCTAGAAGGCTCTCTCATGGGCCTCTGATAGAGGCAGCAGTGTGGGGGTGAAGTTGTGACCTGATCACCCCATCTACTTGTTTCCAGAGGCCAGGTATGTTTAAAGCTTTTATGTAATTCTAGTTTTCAGATCCTTCTAAACTAGTTGCCCTGTTTTCTTTTTCTTGGCATGAAGTGGTTCCACCATGGAGATCACCATCAGGGAGAAAAGCCTAGGGACGGAAATAACAGGGCAGGTGGAGTTTCTTCCAGCAAAGGCTGTGGTGGGCTCAGAATCTCTGCACAGCTCAATGAGCCCCACTGGGCTCTCAGTTTGGTCCTTGCCCACCTTCAGGCTCTGATTGGCCCTGATGTTGAAGAAGGGAACCAGCACTTTTCCCAAGATATCCCGCCTCCGTGTCTTCTCCCAGAGCATAACCATTCCCAGGGACACCAAAGCCTTAGTCTGTTGAACCCTGAAGTCTCCCTGTCCCAGATCTACCCACTCACTGTCTCCCATCACTTCTGGGACCTCAGGGGCTTGGAGTCACCCGTGGTGGCCTCTTTTGGAGAATACTTTAGCCTAACAACCTTCCTTGGGGCTTGTTATACTGTTCCTCTTTTTCTTGCAAATCAAGGAACAACCTTTCAACTCTGAAGAGACACCTGCTTTCTGACTGAGGAGGTACAGGGCTAATGCAAGAGCATTGGGACAGCACTGCTCAGGGCAGTGACTGCCAGTCCGGGAAAACCTGCGACTGAGACGTGGCCAGAACCCTCCTTTACCCACAGTGAACTTGGGACTGTTCATAGGGCCACGTGCACAGCCCATGTTATTTCTTGGGCTGTGGGGTCTCCACAACCCCATGTAGATGCCTGTACTTCTGAGGGTGCTTGGAAAATAAAGGTTGAACCCAGTCTCTCTGACATTCAAGTTCTGGTGTTACAGAGCTGCTGCCTTCTGGCAGGGCAAAGGGCTGGGGGACACAGAGGGCCTGTTTGTTGGGCTTAGGAGCCCTGGGGAGCTTAACCTGTTTGGTCTGGATATAGCACCATCTTTCTGGCCATCTGGTCTAGTGTTCCCAAGAAACAAGTGACCTATTCTGTGATCTTGGCATGGTCATCAAGTTCAGGAGATGTTAACACCTCAAAATGGTCTTCATAGCAGAAAGGAGTCTGCCTTGCAGCTGTGAATGTCTGAGCACCATACTCCAACCTAAAGAGTACCCAAGGTGGCTCTTTTGGGGGAGAGGGGAGTCCTCTGTCTGCTGAGGCAGTGCCTTACAGCATACACCCTGCACTGAAACCTTCCCAAAGGTACCAAAGGATGTGCCCCGAGCATTTTGGTGATGCTGCCTGAATGCCTCAGTCACCAGCAGCTAACTCCTTCTGAAGGAGCAAGGGATGAAGACTCCAATGGGCACCACACAAAGGCCTAAGACAAGGTCCCAACTTGACCAGAGTCTGCCCTGACTTACAAGCAGGTTTAGATTTTAAAGTAAAAATGTCCTACTTCATAATTCTGGTGTTGATTCTGGTGGCTGACTGGTGGGTTCTCAATGCAGTTTGAAACTCCAACCACCAAGGAGAAATTATCTCAAAGCCCTGCATGTAGGCCTATCCCCCAGAGGCATCTGGATGCAGGACACTCAGTCTCTGGGTCCCTGTACATGCTGCTGTCCCCTCAGCCTGTGGTGCTCACTCCCTCCTCCTCCTTCCGTGGTTCCATTTATACACAGGCTCTGTGTAAGTGGCACTGGTACCAGAAGCTACCGTGTACCCTGGGATGGCCTGTGCTGGCGCCCATCAGTGGTGTGGTACCGCAGACTCTCAAGCTTTTTCTTACTGTGGCCCCACAGTGGGAAGTGCCTCTTCACCAAGATCCATTCAAGACTAGCTGCACAATTTAGGGGTGCCAAGCCATTCTGCTCAGCGAGGCAGGTTCCCATCTCTGAATTCAGACAAGAAAATGCCTTGCCATCATTCTTTGGCATCCAGGAAAAACCAAGCTGTAACAACTCATTCTCTCCTCAGAGTCCACGCTTAACTCAATTACAGAGTTTAACTGTGGAGTTATGGAACGCAAATGGTTTTTTTTTGGGGACTCTTGCCGGCAGCCTGGGAACGAACCGGCGCTGCAGAGGCTGGGGGCAGCCTCACAGCCCAGTGCTCAACCGCTGCGCCACCAGGGTAGGACCAGCAAATGGTTTTTAAAGAAAAATCCATCTTTCATTTTCTCTTCTGGAAATGAGCAACTGAAAGTTTGGGACAAGGCAGGGATGTCAAGCTATCTTCAATTGTCCCCACTCCAGTGCTCTTCTTGTGTCATAGCTGTGACCATTTATTTGCCACTATAGTTGGTCCCTCAGAACCTTCCAGGTGTGTCACAATTATGAGGCAAACATGGTAAAGAATCTAACCTGGTCCAAAGAGAGGTCTGGCCTTGCCCCTTCAACCCCCAGGTGCCATCACCCCAATTCCTTAGAAGGATTTCTAAGCCCCTGGAGTGTCTTCCCTTGATAGGGTACCTTGTTTAACTGGGGGTCCTGGGTCTAATGGTTTAACTAATTTAGGGTAAGGGTACTAAGTGGCGTGGTGTCAGCTCAGCCCGCAGAGGGACTGGAGACCAAGGGCAGCATATAGTGGTCAGGTGTGTCTGTACCAAGGTACAGTGGAAACTGGACACTTGAGCCTTTCTGGTTGGCAAAACTCTGTGCGTGCTGTCTCATAACACAGCCAGGAAGGCTGTGCTGTCTGCAACTCCAGGGGAGAGGGCCACTGGAAGCTCTGTGTATGGAACGAACTTGATGCTGACCCATGAGCTTCTTCCCATGCTGATTTTCCTCTGTATCCTCTTGCTTCTGGAAACTTAACAGCTTCCATTCCTGTGAATCCTTGAGAATTACAAAGATTGTGGGTGGTCTTGGGGGGGCCCCTGAACCCTACCTGTAGTTCGTGTCAAAAGTGAGGGTAGTCTGTGGACTGGTCCCCAATCTTACAACAGAGTGAACCATATGGTTATTTCCCCTGTAGTTTCCCCAGTTTGTACAAACATTATAAAAAAAAAACCCATTAAAGGGCCTCCCCGGTGGCGCAGCGGTTGAGCGCTGGGTTGCGAGGCTGCCCGCAGCCGCTGCGGCACCAGTTCGATCCCCGGCTGCTCCCCGGCCACCAGAGGAGGGTCCCGCATGGCGCGCAGACCTCTCCTGCCGCCCGCTGCTCCCCTTAGCAGTGTACTTTGGTCCTTCTGCCTGCTCTGCTCCCCGCTCTGGCTCTGGTGAATTCTCTCACCCTCCCGTGCTTCTGACTGTACCCAGTGCATGTATAAACCAAACAAACAAACAAATAATAAATAAATAAATAAGACATGCCTCTAGAAAATTAAAAAAACAAACAAACAAACAAAAAAAAACCCATTAAAAAAGGTCGACTTTGTTCCTAAGCAACTCTGAAAACAACTGCCACGAGGTAACTTTTCAACGAAGTGAACCTGACTATCTCTCCTATGTCCCCTGCCGACCTCTTCCCCTGTGACCAGCGAACCAGAGCAAGGATAGATCACTTCAATCTCAATGCCAGCACGTGGCAGGCTTCCTTTAATGACCCATTTGCTGTCCTGCTTCTAACTCCTTATAGTCCTTCCCCGTCTAGCGGAAAAATCCCAGTCCTGTGACATGATCCATTCCAAGAAGACATGAAGTTAAAGACAGATCACGCACCAGTTCCTCCTGAGGCATCCTGCCCAGAGTCTGGTATCGGCTGGGAGCACAGCTAGGTGACATCAGGGTTGGTGTTCTTGTCAAAGTGGGTCTCACCAACCTGGAAGTTCCCGGGTGACATATGCACAGTTGTGTCAATTACCACTAGGACCAGGATGGCTGGGCCAGGTTGGTTTGCACACTGTGCTTTGGATAACACTGCTGAAGAGCTGTGCGCCAATAAGCACATGAAGTTCAGAGGCTCCACATCCTCGCCAACACTTAAGGTTCAAAACCTAGGCCATTTTGGCTTTACATTTGTTTTATTGTATGTTTCTGTGATGTCAGGATGTTGCTGCAATGATCCTGAGTTGACTGGGCACCCCTTCTGGGAAGTTTCTATTTCATATATTTTCTCCATTTTAAAACTGCATTGTCTTTTCAAACTGTGGCACCTTTTGCTATCTTCATGAGGGTGTCCTTTAATGCATGGATGTTCTTAAGTTTAATGAAGTCTAATTCATACAGCCTTTGATAGACAGGAATGCTTGTTTCCTGTTGAAGTCCACTCCCACTTCAAGACCATGAAGATTTTCTCCTAGGCTTTCTAGAACTTTTTTCATCTCATACATGCATGACTATAATCCATTTCAAATTAAAATACGCAAGTGGTATAAGTAGGGACAAGGTGGTTCATCTCCATAGGGATTTCCAAAGGATCAGTATGATTTTGGTATAATTATTTTTGTCTTACTGATCTTCAAGGGTCTTCTTTAAAGTTTCCCTTGCAAGAATATCATTAGGAAAAAAACATTAGGGTCTATCATTTTCATGGGATTTGTGCAAATTCTGTATTATTTTTAAAGATTTATTTTATTTATGCATACAAGAACTGGGGTCTAGATCAGAGGTATAGGGGGTGAGAGGATTCAACAGAGACAGAGTAGGGAGCAGAAGAGGCAGATCTACTGAAATACACTGCTGAGGGGAGCAAGAAAGGAGAGGTCTGCTGTGCCATGTGGGTTAGTGGCCTGGCTGGGGATCGAACTCATGCCACAATGGCTGGCAATAGCTTGATAGCACTGAGACGAACCCCTGTGCCACCAGGGAGGCCTCAAATTCTGTATTTTAAATAACTGTTGGTCTTTTTCCCTTGTGAAATTTTACATTATTTTGGAGATCTCTAATGGTTGATTTTGATTGTGCCTCTTTTCCTCTTTGGCAGCTGTTTCTCTTCTAATCATAAAAGATACTTTTTAAAGGGCAAGTAGTATTCCTTATTTAGAACAAGTGTCACCACCACCAAAATTTCACTCTTGGTAAGAGTATCTACAAGTGATGCCAAGGGTTCACGCTCAGACATTTTCCCCTCTATCTTCACCTTGCTTCATGACTTACTATAAAATCTAGGTGTATAACCCTCCTCAGAACGAGATAGCCCTACTGGCTACCAGCAGGTACCAGAAATAAGCAGGAGCCCAATTCTGAGTGAAGTGCATGCCCTGTGCCTTGGCTTCCGTCTATAGCTCACTCAATTCACCTTGTGCCAGCAGAACACGCACATCTTCTTGGAGACAAGCATTTTCTAGTACTCAGCTTGACTCTGAGGGCAGGAAACCCAATGCCTGGGGTGGAGTCTGATCTATGTTCTCAACCTGGCAGCTCATCATGATAGCATAGGGAAACAACCAGGCTTCTTGTCACACAGTGAAGGGAAAAGGCAGTGAGATGGAGAGACTAGAGATGGAAAATGTCAACTCTCTGCTCCAGCCCCACAGTCCCCTGACCAGACCCCTGGCCACAGGACTGGTGTCCACCCCAGCAAAGACTTTCCCACCTGCACCTTAACCCTGTTGTTCCCACTATTCTTGGGGCTTTTCCACCTGCAGTTGCCTCTGCTGGAGCACTCATCCCCAGCCCTCCCCCTTTCCTCAGGGTTCCTCTCATATGCCACCTTCCCTGAAAACAGTCCCCTGCCTCCACCTCCCCAGGACCCCTTTGGTTCCCTCTTCATGAAGGCTGATACTACGCGTATGCTTTCTTCTTCAGAAATGGGTACCATAGGGCAGGGGCACTGAGAAATAGATACAACCAGTCCTTGTGGAGTGACTGAATGAAAGCAGACAGCTGGAAAGTCAGTGCCCAGTGCCCACAGGCCAGCAAGGCCTCTCCAGGGACCCCCAAGATCTGCCCACCCCATCCCTCGGCTTACCTGTCCTTGTACTTGATCACAGCATCCACAATCTTCTTCATCTTCTTGGTAAGGTTGGGAGGGTTAGGGGACAGCTTCTCGGCAGGAGGTCGCCCACGTTTCTTCTGCTTCTTGCTCTCATCATCCTTATCTCGGCTGCGGGTGCTGGTGGTCGGGGTGGAGGAGCCGGCGTCACTATCTCGCTTGCGCTTCCGAGATGATTTCTTCTGCCGGACCTCCTCTTCGATCTCCTCCAGCGTGCCCTCCTCGATGGCCTTCAGGGTCAATAGTGGTAAAATAGGACAGCCAGCACCGAGGTTGACAAGAAGAGACCGAGACGCAAACCTATAGGGCCCAGCTGGTACAGGATAGGCTGTCCTGGGACTCCTGATAGGCTCCAGGAGGCTGTGCAAAGCCAGCACTGCCCCTAGCATGCACCCATCCAAACCCATCCTTAAACAGTTCCACTTCTTTATGAATTAGAGTTATATCTTCACAGAGTGGTGATGGAAGAACAGAATACTGCAATCCACCACCCAGAGGTGATATTGTTAATCCTCTGCTTTCAACCCTCTGCATTTCTTTTTAATTGTATAAAACATGTTTAACATAAAATTAACCACTCTAACCAGTTTCAAGTGCACAGTTCAGCAGTATTAAGTACATTCACATCATGTGCAGCCATCACCACTAATCTACCTCCAGAAGGCTTCCCACACCTCCATGCTCTTGTGCACAATGAAGAAATACTGAAATCACATCCACATACCACATCAAGACTCATGTTTTTGCTTACTATATCCTTGGTATACTTGTTGTCATTTCTCTGCAACAGAATTTTTTGATAATCTGTTCAGAATTCATGGTACAGTGTGGCTTAATCTCCCCCTTTTGGGGCATCTGGGTTGTTTACATTGGGTAGTGTGTGCCGTTGTGAGTAAAGCCATGACTGATATCTGCCTTTCTAGTAGATTCCTGAAGTGAAATTGTTGAACCAAAGGATATGATTATAAACAACATGAATTTAAAAATAGCCCTGATACATTAACTTTCAATGAGAACAACTAACTTGCATGTTCTACCTCCAAAAACAAAGTGATAGGAAGCCAAGTTTCTAGGGGAGCTTAGAGTCAGAAAAGGGAGCAGGGTCTGGACCTGCAGATATATGCTGGGAGGTGTTCTGAATTTATTGGCTGCAATTATGACTGGGTCTCACACTCACAGAATAATTCAGTTTTGTTTGTTTGTTTTTCAAAGTCACTATTGTTATTACCATCAAGTTTGTGGTAACTGTGAGTCCTAGAAATCGAATACCAAGGTCTCTGGTCCCATGACCAAGACACGTAGGGTGAGAGTCAGAACATTCTGAAGGGTTTTGGTATATACAGTACAAGAGTGGCTCCTGGAAAAGTGGTACCAATTATAAGTCCACTGCTAAAACAGAGAATGTATTTTTGTGTTGGGCAAATGAACGTATTTTTAATTGATGTAAATGGAATTGACATACAAAAAGCTATGTGCTCGATAAGGAAAGAGCAGTCTTTTCAAAAAATAGTGCTGGAAATCCACATGTAAAAGAATGCCTACATCATGCTGTTTGCAAACTTTTGTTGTTGTTTGCAAACATTAACTCAAAAAGATTTACGGATATAGAAGCCTCAAATCTAAAGTTCTTGAAAGAAAATAGAGGGTTAAATTTTTGTGACTTGGATTTGGCAACAGACTCTCAGACGTGATATAAAGCACAAATAGAGAGAGAAAAACATATAAATTGAACTTCATCAAAATAAAAAGCTTTTGTGCTTCAAAAAAAAAAATCCATCAAGAAAATAAAAAAATAATTCACAGAAATGGGAGAAAATATTTGCAAGTTATATATGTGATGAGACTGAAAACAAACAAACAAACAAACAAAACAAAACAAAAAAAACAAACTCCCACAGCTCAATGAAGGCAAATAGCTCATTTAAAACATGGGCAAGGAGGGGCTTCCCTGGTGGCACAGTGGGTTGAGTACAGTGCTGTGAAGCTGTCCGCAGCCTCTGCAGTGCGGGTTCGATTCCCTGCCAGCCAGGGAGAGACCCACATGGAGCGGCAGACCTCTCCTATCTCGCCCACTGCTCCCCTCAGCAGTGTATTTCGGTCCATCTGCCTGTTTGGCTCCCTGCTCTGTCTCTGGTGAATCCTCTCATCCTCCTGCATCTCTGGCCTGTACCCCAGCTCTTGTATAAAAATAAATTAAAAAAAAAAAAAAGAAGAAGAAGAAGATACACAAATGACCAAGAAGCACGTAAGAAGACATTGAGACCACTGGCTACCAGGGAAACGCAATTCAAACCCACACTGAGACACATACCACTACAGACCCACTAGAATAATAATTAAGGACAAAAACATATAACAAGAGTTGGTGAGGATGTGGAGAACCTGGAACTCTCAAATGTTGATGGTAGAAATGTAAAATTGTGCAGCCTCTGTGAAGAATAATTTGGCAGGCACACAAAAGTTTACACATACAATTACTATTTGATCCAACAATTCTACTTCTAGGTATATACTCAAGAGAATCAAAACACAATGTCCTCAAAAACCTCATACCCGAATGTTCACAGCAGCATTATTTATAACAGCCAAAACATGGAAACAACCTCAATCTCCATCAGCTAGAGTGGATAAACATGTGGTCTGATCACACAGTGGAATATTAATACTTCAGCTATAGAAGGGACTGAGTCATGCTTCGACATGGATGAACCTTGAAAATATTTTGTTAAGTGGAAGAAGCCAGACACCAAAGGTTCACATATTGCATAATACCATTTATATGAATGTCCAAAACAGGAAAATTTGAAGGGACAGAAAACAGGTGAGTGGAGGCCAAGGGATGGGGGAATTTTGGGGAGTGAGCTAAAGAAGAAAGGGCTTCATTGTATTGTGATGAAAATGTTCTAAAATTAATTTGCTGTGGTAGCTGAACAACTCTTAAAAACACCAAAAACTATGTATCTTAAACAGGTAAATTCTGTGGTACATAAATTACAACTAAAAACAAAATTAAAAAAGGAGATGTGCTTAAGACAATATTAGTATATGAGCAACTGTCTTTTAAAAGGCGTGCATTGATTTAAGAATGTGGTAACCCTGCTGGTAACAATGCCAGCACCTGACCTGGTCTGTGGTTAGGCCCACGTTTCCTAATCAGGGGTTCACTTCTTGGGCCTGGAGTTCTGGGCCAATGGCTGGGGACTGTGACACCCCATCCATCTCCTCCAAGCTTCACCTGTTTCTGTAGCATGTTTCAATGGCCCTCTCACACACAGTTCAGTGGGCAAGCTGGCAAATTTGGGATGTTCTGAACTTCTAGGACGGGACCAAGGATGCTGGGCCATACAGAGTGTGGGGCTCCAGAGGTAGTTAATCCAGGTGATTCTGAGGGCCTGATCAGAGGCCTAGGCAGGAAGCATCACTTTTATGTGGTGTAGCACTCAGCAAGGAACAGCTAAAAAGATGTCATATGCCTTCTGGGAAATGTTGCTTCAGGGATAATAACCTCAGGGTTGGATTTTGACCATCTTCTAGGAACTCAAGTCCCTGGAGCGGGGAGAATCTGATGTATTGCTACAACACTGGTGCTGAGCTCAGTGCTGGCCACGGTACCTAGTGCAGGTGCAGTGGGCCCTCAGCTGGGGTGGGCAAGTGGGAGGAGCATTCATGGCTCTGACTCAGTCATTTGAAGCTACTGCTGTCCATATGCACTAAACGTCACCTTAGGAACAGCTGCAACCGCGAGCCTCAGTTAAGGGCATGTGCCTTCTCCTTCCCAGACGCCAGAATGGTGTGCAAGGGTGACAAACTCAACTCCAGGATGCCTGACCCCTGGTCAGTGTACCCAACTGCCTTTCAGGATAATGTGACAATCACAAATCTGCTACTGTGTTTTTTGCCCTGTGGACAGATACTTAAAAGACCATTTTCAGGCTGAGATAGGCAATATTATAACTTAACCTCGTAGAGAGGTGGCTCTATATAGTTGAAAAGCCGATTACATCCTGAAGTGAGATTTAAGCTACTCAGGGGCAAGAACATGCCTTCCTTACATGTGGTCAGGGGGAACTGACCATACCTGACCTCACATTAGAAGTCTCAGTGTGGGGCCTCCCTGGTGGCCTAGAGGTTAAGTCTCAGTACTACTGCCATGACGACCTGAGTTCAATCCCCAGCCAGGGAGCTGACACACATGCACAACAGACCTCTCCTGTTTTGCCCACTGCTCCCCTCCAGCAGTGTATTTCAGTGTCTCTGCCTGTTGTGCTCCCCACTCTGTCTCTAGTGACTCCTCTCACCCCCTGCACCTCTCATGTACACTCAGCCTCTAATCTTTCAAGGCTTGCCCCTCACTGGCCCTCTCCAGCATGTACCTTGAGCCACTGCTTCTCAGTCAGTGAGTCGCTGTAGTCTACTTCCTTGCGATGGCGGGAGCCACGGCCAAACATCTTTTCCTCCTCCTCCTCACAGGTCAGCCGCTCCACCTCAGCATCATCCTTGATGATCCACGAGGGAAGCTCATCCTCCTCCATTAACCGTGGCTTCCGCTTGGGGTTGCGGGCCTCCTCACGCCTGCGGTCTAGGTCCATGCGCTGGAGAGTCCCAGTAAGGGGGTGGGACAGAGGGAGAGAGGCATTAGCACGGGGAGGACACGTGGACATGGAAGGACACATGGACAAGGAGCAGGTTTTTTGTCTGTAGGACCAGTGCTGCAGTGGGAGTTACCCGGCAGCTCTGGGTTTTGCTGTGGCCAAACTGGCTCTTATGTCAGACCCTGGATAGAAGCTCTACTTAGGAGCTAGATAGAACTGGAGGTAATAGGAAGGTCCCAGAAGAGGAAGTGGAATGGGCTGGCAGTTCTAGGGTTTGGTTTTGGCAGGAGGTGCAAAGCCTGCTGGGACCAAGAACCTGGCTCTGAGTCAAGAGCCAAATCTGCTTCCCACCAGAGGTGGAGAGTGAAATCTGCACCAGTGACTGGCCTGTTAACTCCATGTGAAAGGGAGACTCAGAGCCTGTCCAGTAACACTCAACAAAACAATTATGGTCACTGAGGGAGGAGATGTGTAAGTGTCCCACAGAATACTACAGAATACTCTAGAGGTCAGGAAAGAAAGATGGTCAATTAGGAGGCTTCATGAAACTCTCCAGAGAGCTGCCTCTAGCTCTATTACCTGAAGGGGATGTCGCCATCACTGACACATTTTGCTTTGATGTCGGGGGGACACATGAACCCCTCAGAACACCCAAGCTTCATGTGGGTGGGAACCTGGCACCCTGAAGGTGTATGATGCAGAAAAGCAGCTTTCCACCTGTGCTCGTGGCGCTCACCATGAACAGGTCGAACTCCTCCTCATGCCGGGCAATCATCTGGTTGACGGTCTCATCATCAGGCACTTCGTCTTCTTCCTACAAGATTTCACATTTTTAGTCCGAGTGTGGGGAGGCCAGGGTGGGCGGCAGCCGTGCTCAGAGGCGAGCGGCGGCGATCCATGGGAAATGAGCTGGCGGTCCCAGTCCGGCTGCGGTGGATGGGGACCCACACGGCAGCGAGAGGCACACACGCACACACACACGCACACTCCGTGGGATCAGGGCCCTGCTGGCCGTCTCAGCCGAGAAGCCGAGGATTGAATGGGCATGGAGACTGAACTACCCCTCTCACCTTTAGAGGTGGCTCCTCCAAGTCGGGGTTGACGCCCGCTGGCGGAGGGGCAGTGTGGGCGAAGCTGGCACTGCCGCTGCCCGTGCTGCAGTGTCTGCTCTGTGGATAAATAGAGGACTTCAGTCTCCAGGGCTGTCAATCCGGCGTCTTTCACCAGCAGTTTAGGAAAAAAAAACCACTTCAAAGAAAAAGCAAGTACTCATCCTCGTTCCTTTCAGCCCACACTCCCTTTACTCCAAAGGGATGCAAAAAAAATAAGTGCAAAAAAGGTAAAAAAACAAAAATGAAAGCCGCTCATGCGTCCACCACTCACGCTGGGGAGGGGGTCGGGGGCTGGTGCTGTGCTCACCTCATCCTGCTCCTCATGCTCCAGGATGGCCTGCAGGAAGGCACGCCTCTCGTGGCTGGAGGACTTCTGGTCAAACATGCCAGCCTGGATGACCTTCTGGTCAACGTTAAGCTTGTACTTGGCTGCAGCAAGAATTTTCTCCTCCACACTGTTGACTGTGCAGAGGCGGAGCACCCGCACCTCATTCTGCTGCCCAATGCGGTGGGCACGGTCCTGCGCTTGTAGGTCCTATGGGAGAGATGCCTGTCAGTCTCAAGATAGCTCTTTAGACATCTAGAGAATGTCAACCTTTTGATGCTATAAAAAGAGAAGGTAACCTCCCAATTCTTGTGTGCATCCTTCTGCATAGCTATTCTGCCACACAACCAGCTGCATTAGGGTGGTAGCTCAGGAACATGACCTTGAGCCTGTGCCAGAAAGATCTCAACCTGATTTCTGTCAGAAGTATCATTTTCTACTTGACTAGGATTCTACCTTACTAGGATGCTGAGGAGGAAAGACTTGGTGGACAACTCCGGAAGTTATATTCCAAGCAGTCCTTGTCATAGCTGCGTGGGTCATTGTGCTGACACCAGGAGGGCCCTGTGCTTGTTGTGCTGGCATAATGGCGAGGCACCATTTACAGGATGGGGCCAAATCTGGCAGCATTGTGGTGATGCCCTTGAGTTTGGTTGTGAGCTCTGTTATCTCCTCACTGAGAAATGCAGGCCCAACCTCTCTGAGCCTCAACCAATTCTGCTGACACAGGTCCCTCTCAAGGCTATTAAAAGCATTGCGGGCTCTGCCCAGTGAGTGGTAGCATGGCTGTCAATGCTATCTGTATCACCACTCCCAACGAATAACCAAGAGGGTTCCACAAAATCCTATGTCTGGACCTAGGAGCTGAGTGGGGCTGAATGCAAGATTTGCATGCAGTGGGGGAGGCACAGGCCACACCTGGTGGGGAACAGGAGTGTCTGTGTCCACAATTCAGCCCAACTAGGTCTGCAAGCTTCCTGCGTACACCCAGGCCCTGCCACAGGGAGCTGAGCAGCCTCCTGATATGGCACAGGACAGAGCTACACAGGAGTTTCTGCACACTGTCCGCCTCCTAATGGGAGAGGCACACCTCTTGGGAAACTGCCCAATCATCAAGATCTTGTCAGGAACAACCCTTCAGGATGACAGTGGGAAGGGATACTAGCAATCACTTAGGACATCTGCCCAGCAGATAGGCTAAAATTATACATTGATAACCAGAGCCTCCAGACTATGAGGAAGGGCGTGCTCATATTCTGTCAGTGGAAGAGAAAACAGGGGTAGGTTTCCAGATGTCACTTTGGCAGAAGGGACCAGAACATGAAGGGGACACTCCTGCGGCCCATGCAATCCCACTTCTCAGGGAACTCAGAGAAAGTATCAGAGGGCTCCTGAGAGGCTCGTAGTCATGCTGAGAAACAGAAAACCCAGCCTATCAATTGGTGTTTGAGTGAAAGTCTCAGAACTGCCATAAGCTGAGACAGCTAGCAGCCAATTAAATGATTAGGTAGAGCCCCATTGGGTTCACACAGAGAGGTGGAACACACTGACTACTGAAAAGATGAAAGGTGCTAGAACATTCTTTATTTGTGTCAAAAATAGAACATACGTGTATGGGTCCTGGCATGTGCTCAGAGAAAAGTGGGATCAGTGAGTGAGGGGAAAAAGACTCTTTAAATCAATGTTACTGAGTTATTGGTATTTGCATTTCTTAATAAAACAAGAACATAATTTTTGCTATGAAGCACAAGGAAAAATTAAATACTTTAGATCTATCATAACTATAGAATAACTTATCCCTGCATCTACTGACAGATCTCATGTAGGGTACACAGGTAAGAAACAGCAGCAGCAGCATATGAAGTGTGCTCCAACTCTCATTACAACCACAAATGCAACCGGAAGAACTCTCATCACTGAAACAGTGAGGGTGGCCACAACCCGACAGGATTGTGACATTTTCCACATTCTTTACAAATTTATGTAATGCCAGGATTTTTTAATTAAAATGTTTTAAATAAACATAGGACAATAAATCCTCTCTGGGCTTCTCTCCAAAGGCCCTAGGAACTGTGGGTGCTGTTGCAACTGTCTCCCAAGGGAACTTCACGGAGGCCAGCGGCACTCAAACCCCTGGGTATCCCCCAGGTTTCAACCCCCTCCACAGGATGCCAGATGCTTTACCTGGTGGGGGTTCCAGTCACTGTCAAAAATGATCACAGTGTCGGCCGACTGGAGATTCAGCCCAAGTCCCCCAGCCCGGGTGCTGAGGAGGAAAATGAAGTACTCGGAACCTGGTTCATTGAAGGTTTTCAGCAGCATGCCCCGGTCTTCTGCCTTTGTGGTTCCTGCCGGGCGCAGAGAGAACAGTTATTAGCAAGGTGAATGCATGTGGTGGTATGGAGACCGAGGAATACCTTTGGAGTGTGGGGACAGTGCCCAAATGTGTCCTATGGGGCCACCTAAGCCACAGCCACACTTAACACATGGCCATGGGCAACCATTAGTAGGCACCCAAGATTTACAGTGACACTATTGAATGACATTCCCCTGGCCTGGAGGAAACAGAAATGAGTCCCAAAAGGCCCATGTGTCTCTATGTAAAATGGGGCTCTTGGGAGATAGAGGCTGCCCTGTCAGCCATTTTGTTGCCATAGACCTCTGCCCAGCTATTTCATGGGCAGCAGGAGATACTAGGAATAATACCTCCCCTCCCAAAAATGCCCAAGGGGTCTCAGAAGCTACTGCCATGGATTTTCTGGGTTGACAAAGAGAACCATATACAGGCAAGTACAGGAGCTTATGAGGGATTTATTTCCTGTCATCAAGACATAGGGTTTCTCATAGGACAGCCTAGGACATGATCCTCAGCACTGTATTAAGAGGAATATCTAAGCCCCTCAGGTTCCTGCCAGTTCAAAGGTGCCTTTGGCAAAATCGGGAATCATTTTTGGTAATAAAACAAAAATTAAATATTTTTTGCCACTGGCCTAAGCCTCATGGTGAAGCCTGAGCTCTAGATATGCCTATAGCTGTCCCGTGCTCCAAGAAGGGCTGAGGCCTGGGACAGGAAAGGAGCCATGTAGGTAGAAGAACACATCTTTCCCACCAACTCTTGCCACTCCCATGGTGGAAGGTTTTATTTTACAGCATGCCACTGAGCCCCCACCCTTTGCCCATTCTTTACCGGATTTTCTATTCCTGTGGCAGTGACCGTGCAAGGTACTAAAGGACACCTTCATGGTCAAGCATACAAAAGTTCATCTTTACAAGAGGACTCACCAGGGAGAAGGAAAAAAATAAGGCAAATGGACAAGCAGGGGTGGGCAGGAAAATGCTTTCTGAATATGGCCTCTTCTCTGAGGGCTTATATTTCCCAGGACCGACTCTCACAAAGGCATGGCCCCTGAAAGACTTGAGAGGCAGCTTAGAGATGTCAGAGCATAGAGGCAGGGATGAAGTGAGGTGTGACCACACCAATAATGACATACCACAAAGGAAGCCCCTGAAGGAGGTGGGGGTATAGTGGGAATAAGATCAGATTTGCGCTTAGAAAGGTTGCCCTCGATGGAATTTCAAGATCCAGCTGAAAGCGGGCAAATGGGTAGGGGGAGAGGGGACAGGGCACATTCCCACTAGTGGATCCTTCCAGCAGCCACAAGTCAGAGGTATGGGAAATCACATTTCTACAAGTTGTACAATGAACACCAAAATGGGGACATAGGTTTGGTGTGCTGCCATGGAGATGCACCTGGCAACCAGCTTATATGAATGGTTTGAGAAGTGGTATTGGGAAGAAGAAACGTGTTTAGCTGTGTTTGCCCCAGCAGCTCCCAAGTTCATTTTCCTCACAAGTTCTGCTCACTATAGCTGTCTGACAAAGTGGGGAATTCTCCATCAGGTCTTCCTGCCCATTGGACAGTGTCAGACCACTGGGTCCTATCAGCATCTGACAGGTTCTCGCTCAGCTCCCTCCTCCCTGGAGCTCCCGCGTGCTGGAGAAAAAGCAGGAATGGGATTTCTCATGAGAGTACACAGTCTCAAAGAAGTGCTGTTATGGGGGAAGTGTTGCTCTTGCCCCTAAGGCATCTGCTTCCCTGCCGAGCCCTCCTGCTGCCTGACTCCAGCTCTAGGCCTAACTGACAGCAGCTCACAGCCACCCGGGCAGTGGAGAGATAGGTGTGTGGCTTACAGCGGATTACTAAGAGCCAGTCCCTAGTCACCTTGGGAAAAAGATGGGTTTCTCTTGGGGACAAAGAGTAGGCAGAAAGGAAGCCTAGACAGGATGCCTGAGAATGAAGCCAAGATAGAGGAAAGTGGAGTCAAGAGCTCAGGATATTTCCTTCCAATATCATCTGCATACCTGGACTCAGCTGTGCCTGAAGCAAGTTAACCCCTGGGGTTTAGTTATGTGAGTCTAATCAAGACTTTTCCTCTTCTGCCCACAGAATACAAATTTCTGTTACTTCAACCAAACAGGACCATTGTGTACCCTTTAACCACTGGTCCCAGCACAGTAGTGCAAATGCTTGTGTTTGGGTGACCTGAGGTGCCATATCCAGATCAGCTATTCTCCCAGACCGTGGGCTCTGATCCAGTTATAATGTTTCCAGGGCCTTCCTTTCCAGCCCTATAAGCCTATGCCACTCAGTGTGCCATGACTTGGGAAGGAGGGCACACCAGCCAGAAGCTTCAGCAGCAATGGATAACAAAGCCCTTTAACAAAACTTCTCTCTCTTGGTCATACTCACCATCAAGTCTGAGGTATTTAAAGCCACGATATGCAAAATAATCTTCCATGATCGTCATGAGGGAGGTCATCTGACAGAACAGCAGCACTTTATGGTTGGTGGCACGGAGCTTAGGAAGTATTCTATCGAGAAGCTCAAATTTCCCTGAAGCTCGGTACAGGTCTAGTCTGGTGAGCAGAGGTGGGGGAAGAACACGCATAATAATGTTAACACTGGCATCTTGCAGGTGGGCAGAGGAGGAAGCTCGGCTCCCATTTCCAGGCTGACCAGAGCCCGCCTAAGTAGACTGGTCATTAGGCACAGGGGCGAGAAATGGCTTTCTAGGCAATGTTATGACCCCCACCCAACATTTCAGCAAAATTATTTCAACTAAAATAAATGCAGGCCTCCGCTGGTTAAGGACGACTATGTATTACTGTCCAACCTGGATACTTGTAAGAATAAAAGAGATGCTGCTGTTGTGACAATGATGAACAATGGCTACCCTAGGAAGTTGGGACTTGTCTTTCTTCTGTTAAAGAACACCTGGGAGCGAAAACTCAAATCGGAGAGTGCCTGCACCACACCATACGCAGGGCTAAGAATCCACAGTTTACAGATGTGGGAAGAAGCCTGGGGGTACAGTGGTAATATGCCAGGGGCAGGATGCCAACACAGATCTGTGGGACCCCATTATGCAACTTGGTATAAAACTTAAAACAGCACAAGAAATCTTTCTCTTTCAGTTGGTGCCTCTGCTCACGGTAATGGCTTACTAGTACAGACAAAGAAATGATAGCTTTAGCACCAGAATGTTTTTTCAAAAGGCTGGCTGCTTGCAGTGGTGAAATCTAGAGGCTGAATCCACATCCAACACCAGGGTTTAATGTCTGAGCTGCACATAAACAATGCTGGAGAAAGTACACCCACAGCAAGATGGACAGTGCATTATCTAAAGAGTATCTCCCAGTTGGCAAAGAGAGTTCAGGCTCAGATGCGTTAAGAAAGTTGTCAAGAGTCACAGAGCCCAGAGGTAGAGAGGAGGGGTCTGGAAGCCAGATCTGCCTATCAGGGTTTCAAGTGGTCAACTCTCAAAGTGTGGACATTTCCCTTGGGTTCATTTAGAGTTTCTAAAATTTCTCCTATAAATGAACCATCTTTGCAGCTGGACAAATATAACAATAAAGCCAACCAAACAAGTGAGAAGCACCTCTATATTCACTGTCTGCCCACCCCCATTAAGCTGGGAAGCTTCTCACCCTTGGACGATGCCGCCGGTGAACCCCAAGTGTTCGGAAAAGGACTCCTGCAACGGAACCAGAGATGGGTCAGTGCGGGGCAGGAACGGCACCCAGCCCCATGCCTCTGAGTCTTCACACCAGTGCTCAGCAATTGTCCACAGTGGCTTTCAGGCCACAGAGACACTGAACCCACTGACACACACCCCTTCCCTGGTGCTCTTCCAACAAAGGAAAGAAGTCACAGCATTAACACTCTCAACCACCAAAAAGGGCTTATAAGGACAGAGCACAACTGTCCTTGAGTGCTGAACTGGAATGCCAGGAGTATCAAGGGATTTGCAATGACCCTGAAGCTTTATGACAAAATACAGACATGTGTTTTTCAGAAGCAAGAATCCAGATTCTCAAAGGAGATTATAGCCCAAAACGATCTAACCCAGCGACTTCATGAAGAGGGAGGTTGCTCTCAGTACTCCAACCTGGGGTGGCAGGGGCCACAGTCATGGCTGGGAGAATTTAGTGTGCCCACAAACAGAGGTAGCAGAACATATCAAATAGGAAAATGATCCCAAACAACAATCTCTGAATGCACCAGTGATCATTCGATTGCGGGCTTTGGTTTCTAGAGCCTATTTCCCTATACCATTTGGACTCTTTACAATAAGTACTTGCAAACCGAAAATCAAGAGACAAATATACAGGCATTATCTATTTAATATGATAAAAGCTATTATTTAAAACGCTGGCTCTGCCAAGGGGCCCACCACAAGCAGGTATCTCTGAGAGATGGGCCTTATGCGTGAACTAACTCCCACAAGTTCACACTGCTGCCAGGCCCCTCATCCCTGGGAACGGGCCTCACCTCAATGTGCTGAAACATATATGGGTGGTTGCAGATCTTCCTCAGTTGCATGATGGTGTTCATCAGGGTCTTGGTGCCACCTTTGCCCTGGAGAGGCAGAAAAGAGGTTCTCAAATCAGGTCTTCTGCTGGGGTGGGGTGGAGCAAGTGGTGGGAGGACTGTAAATAAGCTTTCAGAGGGAAGTATAACTTTTGGCAGGGAAATCAGGAGTAAGGAGCTGGCGGCTATGGGGCTCAGAAGCTTGAATAGAGCCCTAGGGGGAGCAGAGACCACCTGGCACACTTGAAAGGGTGGTAGGTGGATAGCAGATGGTGGGACAAAAAAGAAATAAGACTTGCAAAGAGCTGAAGTTGAATCAGAATGCTTTGTTCTAAGCATAACATTATAGGGAGTCACTCTGGGGCTACAACCAGAAGAGGCATGGTAACTTTGAAAAACTTCTGGTTAGAGGGAGAGGAAGGATGTGTAGGAGTGGGGGTTGGGTGCTGAATGCTGGAAGTAAATCAATAAATGTGCTACCGCAACAGCTCAGATAAAAAGGGGTCCAAACACCGTATCTAGTGAAGGAAAGGGGAGGCAGAGTGGAATTCAGGATACTGAGCCCAGAACAGGGGAAGTTGGTACACCCCCCTGGGTGTACAATTAGTACTGGTGAGGGGAGCTGGGCGGGAATAATCTGGTACCCTCAGAGTGCAGCAATCCACACAGTCCTCACTCCTTTCCACTAGAATCCCCAATTTTACTTGATAACAACAAGGCGGAAGTGGGGTTCAGTGGCTACAGTTCTTTCCCAGCTGGGAAAATTCACTAGAATATTCTAATTCTGCTGAGATCAGTGCTGGGTCCCATGCTGCTACTGAGACACCTGTGGGAGCTAGCATTTCATAAACAAAAGAGGATACCAGACAAATGCGACCCACAAATAAGACATGTACCCGTTTCCACTGACCTCTCTACATGAGCTTACCATATCTGCTGACATCCTCAGGATCACCCACAGATTGTCCTTGACCTTGACCTCAACAATAAACCCCAAGGAGGCAGGAGGGCCACTGGCTACACTGTGCTCAAGTCCCACACAGCTGGTGGGTCCCCAGACCAACCTTCTTGTCCTTTTCCGAGCCGTCAGTCAACAGCACCCCCTTGGCCTGCATGTGTCGGTAGAGTACACGCTGCAGGGCAGACATGTCACACTTGATGACGTACTCCACCTGCAGGGGGATATGGTGCCAGTCAGGGGGAGTCCAAGAAGTCAGAAGCTAAACTCCAGCCTAGGCCTGTGTCAATCTGTGAGCATCCTGAGCCCCAGAAAGTGTGTTCTGATTGGGCACATGCAGGTAACAAGGAGGAACTCACTCCCCCTAAGTCAGGGAGGTGAGGGGAGACTTGGGCTGTAATAGTGTACCAGGGCAGAGAGAAAGAGAGAGGGGAGAGAGAGGGAGGGAGCGGGAGAGAGGGGGAAGAAGAGGGGAGAGAAAGAGAGAAAGAGAGAGAGAAAGAGAGAGAGGAAGAGAGAGAGGAAGAGAGAGAGAGAGAGAGAGAGAGAGAGAGAGAGAGAGAGAGATCTTGGGGCACAAAGGACAACTTGACCACCTTTCAAAGGCCCTGCCACAGCTGGGCAGAAAAGAAAGGGCAAGTGTAACTGGAGGGGTAACTGGGGTGAGGGACTCCCTGACCAGAGCAGGGGAGAAGAGAGGGTACCTGGGGCCAATGTGGGACCAGGTCCCTGGGCAAGAATCCAGAGCCATCCTGAGTAGGGGAGCAGACCCAACCCTAAGTCCATGGCCTCCAAGTCCCTGACATGGTTGGGTAGAACCAGCTCAGGCATCACGGTTCCTGAAGCAAGTGGGATTCAGTGCTCCAACCTGCCTTCCCCTTCATGGGTGGATGGAGTGACTACAGGAGAGATGACAGACTAGGCTCACCCTAGGGAACCATCCCCCATCAACATTTCATCGTGGCTTTCTTGCTCAAAACACCCACATTACCTTTTCAGGCAACTGGGCCTCAACCTCCTTCTTGAGCCTCCGGAGCAGGAAGGGTCGTAGCACTTTGTGGAGGCGACGGATGATAAGGATGGTTTCCTCCTCATTCAGGTCCACCTGAACCCCCCAGCAGACACCCAAACCAAACATTAACTCCAGAGGGAGGGAGTGAGAGGCAGGGACTTGGGTGAGTAGGGAGTGTTGGACAGGGTCATTTTGGAGTCATTTTGCACTAAGTATCTTTCAGACTGCCTTATGCATTACGGGGGCCTGACAAAGTACCTTCTTCCTTTGGAAAAATAGGAGCATCTGGAACCTTCCATTGAATTTCCGGGACATGGAACTGAAGGTTCCAGGGCACAATATTCTGACACTTTTACCAAAAGAAACAGCAGCATGGTGTGTTGCCTCTCAAAAGGTATATAAGTTGTGTGTCTACAAACCACTATTATGGCCAAACAAAAGCCAGATGGCACTGTGAGGGGCACGTTCTCAGACACTTGGTGTAAACTAGATAACTCTCATGGAGATTTCTGTTACTGCTAGCCCCAAGTCTGCTCTCAGCCCGGGGAGGATGGAGTAAAAGAAATGCTGCTTTAAGATGTCTTTGACTTTAGGTCAAGAAAAAACTTGAGAAAATAAAGTAACACCTGAACTTTTCTTTTTTGGGTGCCCTGATAATCTCTTGGGAGACTTTTTGCTCTACTTAAAAATACACGAAACTGGGCCTCCCCTGGTGGCGCAGCGGTTGAGCGCTGTGCTGCGAAGCTGCCCGCAGCCTCTGCAGCGCCAGTTCGATCCCCGGCCGCTGGTGAGGGTCCCACATGGCGCGCAGACCTCTCCTGCAGCGCCCGCTGCTGCCCTCAGCAGTGTATTTCGTCGTTCTGCCTGCTCTGTTCCCCACTCTGGCTCTGGTGAATTCTCTCACCCTCCCGCACTTCTGACTGGACCCAGTGCTTGTATAAATAAGTAAATAAATCTTAAAAAAAAAAAAAAAAAAAAATCACACGAAACTAAGCATTTGCAGCCCAGTTCTTGAGATGGGGCTCTGGGAATCTGAAACTTAAAACATTATTAGGAGACTCTTGGAAAGGCCGTCTTTCTCTTTCAGAAGGGTTTCTGCCTTGAGTGGTGTCAGAAAGGGGAGACCCCAGCTGTCCCAGATCTGTCCAAGGAAAACCTCAAAATCGGGCACAGCTGCTTTGGGCTATGTCTTGCTACCCTCCAGAGCTGTGCCCACATCAGTCACTAGGCTTGTAACCTCTTTCAACAGAATATGCAGTCAGTCCGCAAACAATAAACCCCAACAGCACTGTAAGCTCATGCTGACAGTCAGTTTGGGGACTTCATCAAGTGATGAACCCCTGCCGCCCCTGACAGCACATGTGCAAGAGTTTGGTGATTAGACTGACAATACTACCACAGTCATACAGTTGGCATTGAGACGCTGGCTACAGTGCCCTTTGAAAACCAATATACACAATTCAACCACATGGCTCCTGTGACTGAAACATTTAAGGGTCCCACAAACTTTCACAGACCCCTGAATGGCCCCAGGGCCATGTTCCTCACTGTCCCCTCTCAGTTCCTGGGACACAGGGTCAGTAAACTGAGCATCTCCCGTTGTTCACTCTGAGGATCTCTGCCTTTCCTTGACAACTTTCATGGCTCCTCCAGTCTTGGGTGCCAGAGCTGCCTTGCTGCAAGAAGACATAGACTAGGGCCCCAGCATCCAGCCTGAGCCAAGCCTATTGTGATGGATCCTCAGCTCACACATGCCAGCAGAGTCTACTGGCCACAGCTACTCTGCAGACAGCCTACCACTTCACTCTTCACCCCCCTCCCCTCCCCTCCATGGCTGGTTACACATACAGACACATATACACACACCTTCTCTCCAGTCATGGCAAACGGCGCATTGAACCACTGCTCAAAGGTGCTGCAGCTCTTGAAGATGGTGGGCAGCAGGAAGTTGAGAAGTGCCCAGAGCTCGGGAAGCTTGTTCTGCAGTGGTGTGCCTGTGAGCAGCAGGCGGCGGGGTGCCACATAGTGTGTGTTGAGGACCTGAGTCAGCTTGCAGTGGTGATTCTTCATGCGGTGCCCTTCGTCAACGATCATGTACTTCCAACGGATCTGTGGGTCCAAGAGCAGATGGTCAGGGGAGAACAGGTAAAGGGCTACCCAGGCTGATGGAGCATCTCACAGCCATTAGGCAAGAAGGCTCTAGGCAGAAGAGCACATGGAGATGGAGAATATGGACCTAAGTGTCTTATGAATAGGACCCTGTTCATAAAATGCAGCCGCTATAAATTGTGGATGTAAACGGAAAACAGATAGAGAGACACACCAGTGACTGCTATTGGTGAATAAACCAGCTTGTAGAAATCTACTTTGGTTTTCAAAATTATTATAAGCTGGCATATGGCATAGAACAAAACCTCAGTAATAACACACCCCTCACTGATTAGAGGCCCCCAAGAGACAAGGTTTCAGTAATGGGTACATTTTCCAATCAGCAGGCAGTGCCTCTAAAGGCAGAAGCAAACACAGGTAGGTTAAGTGTGAGTTCTGGGTGGCTGGGTGACATCCGGAGGCTATGGATGATTACATGTCCAAAAGGCACAAGCGAGATACCAATTCTAGTGGTATGAGTCTTCAGGTGAGAGGCCAAGATAAATCCCAGCTTACATTTATGTTCACAGACCATGCCAAAGCAATGGCCCAAGACCCACAGAACATTGGGCCTCAGGGTGCTTTGTGGGCCTGTTACTCATGGGCTGTGGTGGGAGAGACTCAGCCAGCACAGAAGGAGGGCCAAGGCCACTAGAGACAGGTGGTGACAAGACTAGTCTCCTAGGACCCTGGAGGGAAGATGGGCTGAAAAGCCTGAAGAGAGCTAGCCTTCATGCTGCATAGATGGCCCCCAACTCTGGACATGATACCAGGCCAGTCTGTGCATCTGTCAGTCAGCAAGGCAAACTGGAGGTCACTCTTGACCCAGGCCTTTCCTATATAGAGCTGCTGCTTTTTAACATACATGCATGAGAAGGGCTGAGAAATAACTTCTAGGAGACTCTGAAGATAGGTATAGTAACACACACACACACCAATCCTGGATCAGGAAGGGCTCGCGTGCTTCCTAGTGTGTTTTATATGCAGACACGCTACCTTTGCAAGGATATGCTTGTCTTTGATGATGTACTCATATGTCGTCAGTAAGACATTGAACTTCCCACTCCGGAGCTGGGGGACGAAAGCACGTCTGGCTGCCGGAGAACCCTGTGATGGAAAAGACAACATGCATACCTCAGCCTCCCGGAGAAAAGCTCCAGCACGGCTGCTGGCCCTGTCCACCCACATGGATATACAGAGTGCCAAATGCAGGGAGAAAGAAATGTGGGGTCTATGTGGCCTGGGTCCTCCAGGAAGCTTGCTGGCTATACCACCACCTACCCAGATCCTGATGACTGATCAGCTTCTCTCCCCAGAAAGGGTCCCACTTCTGGCCTCCATGCAGGGAAACCTGGCATCCCTCAATGCCTCCCATATGGTGCAGGTCACCATGATCTCCCTGGTGACAGTTCCAACCTCTCTCCAGTTCCAAACTCCTGATCCACATAACCAGGGCCCAGCACTTTCTCAAAGTTAACGTTCCAGAAAGACTGTGTAACTAGGTCTCTTACATAAGCTCTTGCCAATAGAATAACTTGTAGCTCTTCAAATGTACCAAGTTCTCCCCACATGATGCTATTCTAACTGTTAGGACCCCATTAACCCCATCATGAGGCCAAGTCCCTCGTAACACAGGATCATAACACAGGGCCCAGACCTGGAGTCCAGAAGCCAGGGATACAACCTGGCCCTGATAGTAAATATTGTCCTAACAGGACAACAAGCACAATTCGCCCCACTTCACAGGGTGAAATGATGTATGGCACTCAAAGCAGGCTAGCAGAGGGTTCACAAGTCCCCTGTTTTCTAGGAGCCCATGGCACAGACTCATTAAGTCATGGGACAACAATGGGTTTTAACCATAGGTCAGGTGAAACAAATAAAATGTGCCAGTGAGTGCATTAATGTCACTATGTTCCACAAATTAAGTTCACTTGAAAAATTAAGTATTACCTTTCCAAAATAATTGATTCCAAATCTGTATTAACAGTATGAATCTGTGCATAACATAAGAAAATGCAAGTGTATGAGTTGTATCATTAATGCAAGGTGACTTCTGTCCTCATTTATCTGTACTTCCTACCCTCCTCGCCTGCCCATAGACACATTCACCTCCTCAGGCTGTGACATACCTTATAGGACACCTTCACCACCGAGGGGGCCCACTTGTCAAATTCATATGCCCAGTTTGACAGTGTTCTGACAGAAACAAAGAAGAGACAGGCAGATTACAGTTCTGACATCAACAATTCACCAACAACTACTGGGAAGTGAGGACACAGTAGCCATGACCCTCAGAGAAACTGACTACAGTGGTAGCTGGTGGAGGGAAGGATGTAAAGATGTCCTAAGTGGGAGGAACAGGGAGGAACACACAAAGATGTGGTGCTGGGTAATGCTTGCTAGGTGGAAAGTACCTGGATCTGCCTCTTGGGCTAAAGCCAGCCAGCCAGGGAAGGTCTGGAGCTATCACCACTGTGTGACAGAGGTCTCTTTGAGAACATGTCTTATGCTATGGACCTGCTCCAAGGAAAATGCAGACTCACTGCCTGGTTCCAGGTTCAGAACTGAGCTAGAGTTATCTGAGGATACCTGGAAATATAGGAGACACCACAGGTTCTTTATGCCAACTCAAATGAAGATGGCAGCCACTGAAGGTTGCCGCCCAATAAAGATAGAATGAAGATGGTGGGCAAGAGACCACATCATGCAGAGAACTGGAGCAGCATGGGTGAGGACCCATGGCCTTTCCACTGTGGATTGAGTGAGGTTAGAAGGAGGGATGACAGGATGTGACAACAGGTGAGAAGGGGCAAGTCACTCAGGACTATAACATGGGCCTCAAGAGAGGGAGAAAGCAATAATAAAACCAAGTTCATAAAGGTTCAGGGAGAAAGTCTGGTGTACACTGAGTTTTCAGTGGGGGGGGTAGGGGAAGGGAACCCATTTAAAAAATCTAGACGGGGCCTCCCTGGTGGCGCAAGGAGTTAAGATGCAGCACTAATAAGCTACCCGCAGCCACTGAAGCACGAGTTTGATCCCCGGCCAGGGAGGTGACCCACATGGCGAAGCAGACCTCTCCTGACTCTCCACTGCTCCCCTCAGCAGTGTACTTCAATCAATCTGCCTGTTCTGAGCCCCACTCTGTCTCTGGTGAATCCTCTCACTCACCCCCACACCTCTGACTTACACCCCAGTTCTTGTATGCATAAATAAATAAATCTTTAATAAAAAAAATGTATCAACAACAGGGGTAACTGGGGGAGAATAAATGCTCTTAGTGTTTCCACATCTTTTCTGTGAATTTGACACTATTCTCAAGTAAACTATCACCACAATATAATGGCAAGGGCATGCTGAAGGACACAGGGAGCAACTTGAACGATGTCCCCAGGTCAAAAATGGGATAACTTAAGCAACAAAATATAGTGTCCATTCTGGGCTTTAATGACGACAGTCTGTTCTGATATAAAAAGTTAAAAGAATAAATAAGTAAATGAGGGAGAGGGACAGTTTTTCTATAAATATAGGGAAATTCTAATACACATGGAAGGAATGGTGGAAGGAGATCCAAGCCCACTACGTGGTATCTCTCACAGTTATCATTATATCAAGTAGAATCCTCTGATGGTTGCTGAAATGAATGGAGAAAGTATCTGAGAAAGGATGTGGACATGGTTTCCAAATGCCTTCCACAGGAAATTTACACATCACCAAGGAAAACTATCAGGTTTAGGTGGAAAAACTCGCCAGCATACTGGGAGACCAAAGTTACCCACACCAAGCAGAGACCTGGTATCTTGTGTATCCTGACATCCCCAAGAAGGACACAGCATCTTTCCTGAAGGGATTCTCAACAGACATTCAGAAGGACACATCACACAAACCCAATCTGAGGGACAGTCTACCAAGTGCCTGATTCAAGTGTCAAGATCAGGAAGAATGAAAATGGACTAGGGAACTGTCACAGACATGTCACAGAGACATGATAATGCAAGGCAACGTGGGATCAGAAAAAGGCCACTGGTAGGGAAATCGACAACATTTGAGTAAGGTCTCTAGATTAGCATTAAATGATTGTCACTGCTCTATCCTGGGGTTATAAAAGATTTGGGAAACTGTGTGAAAGGTATATAGAGATACTCTGTACTATCTTGCAATTGTTTGGAGGTCTGAAGTTGCTTCAAAATGAAACACCCAGGATACAGAACAGCAGACCGAAAAGTTATCAGGTAGAAATTAAGTCACATCTTAGGATCTAAACTGAGAGCAGGGAAATTTAGCCACTGGAGGCTGGGGGTTGAGCAGGAAGCCAAGAGACTGGGTCTGACCACATAGGAGGGGGCATGGTCTTACATTAACATTTCTCTCAGTGTAGACCTGTTCTTACCAAAGAAGCCTATTCTACAGCACCATGAGAAAGGAAAGGTAGAGGAAGAAATAAACTTCTCCCAGTTGAAAGCTGGGAGGGTTCTGGGGCTGCCAGCTATGCGTTTGTGACCTCGGGAGTCTCAGGCAAGAGGCCTTACGCATGGGATCTGGGCATGCGCATTCAGTTTTCCATTTTCCCCTACATCCACTGACTTGAGGGTAAAGTGGTCCCCAATAAGCACCAGGAAGGTAAGAAGCTCCCCCTGCAAGGCCAGGCCACCTCCAACCTGAGTCAAGGACAGACAATCCAGGAATTTCTAGAGAAAGTCTAGGGCAGGCTAACCATTTTGTGGCCACTGCTAAGCTGAAAGAGGACGCCCAAGCAGCCTGTAGAATGATGGCCCCTGAGGAATGCCTGCGGGGAATAAGGAGCCAGAAGCACCAACAGGAAGCCAGTGAGAATGCTTCCTTAGAACACTGCTTGGGGACCTACACCCCACCAGGCCTGAGTATCAGTGTTGCCTGGGTCAGGCTGGGGTATAAACAAGAGCGTTCTAGTGGCCTAGCTGGGAGGGGAAACACTGCTTGCTCAAATTGTTCCACTTCACTCTGCTAATAGGCTCCTGTGACTCTTTGTGTGGAATTTGCTGTTTGAGGACACCAAGGACATCCTTAGAGAGCTGTCCCAGTAGGGATTACGGGTCGTACTACATTGCCCACCCTGACTCAGGGTGCCCTGAAACCATAGGCAGTTTGTTAAAGGTTGAGTTGTATCCTCCCAAATTTACAGTTTGAAGCCCTCACTCCCAATACCTCATACATGACTATATTGAGATAGGTACCTCTTTACAGAGGTAACGAAGTTTTTAAAATGAGGTCATAAGGGTGGGTCCTAATGCAATGTAACTAACGTTCTCATAAGAGGACATCTGGATACAGAAGGTACACAGGAAAGATAACGTGAAGACACAGGGAGAAGAAAGTTGCCTGTAAGGCAATGAGAGATCTGAGGAGAAACCAACCCTGCTGAAACCTTGACTTCAGATCTGTGGCATCCAGAAAAAAAATTCCTCTTGTTTAAGCTACCCAGGCTATGGCAGCCTAAGCAAACGAAAAGCTGGGTGCTGAAGGGAAGGTGGGGTGCTTACGAGAGAGGCACTATGATAAGGAAGGGCCCGTTGATGCGCTTGTGCTCCATGAGGTACGTGATGAGTGCGATGGTCTGAATGGTCTTGCCCAGACCCATCTCGTCGGCCAGGATGCCATTCAGATTGTTGTTATACAGGGACACGAGCCACTCCAAGCCTTTGATCTGAAGGAAAGTAACAAGAGGCCAAGACTGAAGCCCAATGGGATTTGAGAGCATTCCCTGCACTGCATGGACTCCAGCACAACTAGGAGCAAGTTCTCTCCTCACCTTGAACCAGCCACAGCCATGTTCAGTTTATATTTTGCTCTGAATTGCCCACTCCTTTTTCACTTAGTCTCATCTTTCAGTAATCACTTTTGCAAAGTTGCAGGGTGGCTACACTAATAATAAATGTATACAAATTTTCTTTTTCAGGTGCACATTTAAAAGGCTTAGTTTTGAACTGCTAAAACCTAGGTCTGTTACAGCTAACACCAAGCAATGCAGTGCAGCACACCAGGACAACAATACTTGACATTGTGGGACACGATTCAGAAGGGCCTAAGCGCTTTGGTGAACTTGATGAGGAATCCATTGAATGACCAACAGCTACCTAAACACCATTTCAAAATTAACCAAGAGCTTTCCAAAAAAAGCCCATAAGCTTTTTGAAATATAGGCAATTGAGGAGATTGTTCTCTAAGAGAACATGTTATGAAAGAAAATTCTGAAAGTTTCACAACTGATTAAGGAAATAAGTTCTGGCCAAGTTCTGATTCCTTTGATTACAATGGCCTCTGGTCATTATATCTGTCGATCTGGGATATGATTAGAGCATGGAGTTTCTGAGACTACTCTCAAGGAAGGTTGGGGAGCGGGGGCAGGGGTCACAATCAAAGGTAAAATTAGGAAGTGCTCTTTGGTTGGAGTTACACCAGTTGTCTCTTAGTTTATAGTCTTACTCATTTTATAGATGAGCTTGGAAAGTGGAGAAACTTCTCCTTCCACGGCAGCTCAGTTTCTTAGTTATTCCAAGCCAGGCCTGGATAAAGAGTTTTAGAGCTGTGGTTACTTCACTCTCACTGAGGAATGCCTTACCCCAGACATCTACACTCTCATTCTTCCCTAACGTGGTATCTCCAGGTAATGTGTACTGAGCACATGTGTACCCATACCTGGGAAGGTCTTGGCGCCATCACTTCTGAACTAAGGGATTTAAAGTATCACAGCATCTCTCTGTTACTCAACTGACCCCTAAAAAATGCAGAGGATCAAAGTGTCTACTACAGGGTTGTTTGGGGGTGGATTCAGAAGCCTGGCTACCAGACTCTTCATTTCCTCCTGGTGGCTAACTTAACAGATCATACCTTTGCTTTACAGATGAGGAAACTGAGACTCAGGAATAGAGCAAGTTACCCAAAGATAAAGAGTGGAATGTGAAGCTCAGTCTATTGACTTCGCATCCACCCATAACCAAATGGGCATGACTCAGCTGGTATTGTTTGAGGACATCTGGCCCCATCCTTCTACCTTTGGCACTTTCTAAAAACATCTGGCCTCCCGCCTCACCTGATACTGTTTGAGGACACCGTTGACCATAAGTGCTGACTGCTTATCCACTCTCTCAGTAACAGCATGGGCCACAGCATAATAGGACTGCAAGCCACGAGCGAGGGCCTGGGATACACCATACTCGTCATCGACATCTTGCTTGGCATTCCTGGGAGCAAAATGGAAGTGCTATGTGAAGACACACATTCCTGTTTGTGATACTGTGCTTCTGACACAAATTTCTAGGGAGCAATCCTTTGTACAATGACTGGAGCTGCAAATGCAGCCAGATAGTCTGAGGACAGGCAAGGCAGGAAAAACAAGCATAAAGGAAATGTAGACTGTACTCCCAGATCCTGTGGGTCCCAACTCCATCCTCCCAGAACAGAAATTATGTCACTGTCACATCACAGAGTGCTACTTCCAGTTATAGGAGGATGGATTGGTCCTCCCTTTCTACTGAGAGTTCCTGAGCCTAAAGGGAAAAGACACAATGGTCTCACACAAAACCAGTGTCATTTATACTCAGGCTATTCTGTGTTCCAATCAGAAGTCTTTTAAAAAGTGGCTAAGGGGCCTCCCTGGTGGCGCAAGGGGTTAAGCACCACACGATGAAGCATCGGCAGCCTCTGCAGCACAAGTTCAATCCCTGACCGGCCAGGGAGCAACCCACATGGCACAGCAGACCTCTCCTGACTCTCCCGCTACTCCCCTCAGCAGTGTATTTCACTCAATATGCCTGTTCTGTTCCCTACTCTGTCTCTGGTGAATCCTCTCACCCCCCTCTCCCCAACCCGCATCTCTGGCCTGTACCGCAGCTCTTGTATGCATAAATAAATAAATCTTTTAAAATAAATAAATAAATAAAAAGTAGCTAAACTTTTTACTTTCTATCAGTGCAACAGACACATGTCAACCAATTTCTGTAATACTGTTTAAAGGTTGTGCCATGCTTTCCATTTCATACAAATCTTTTTCCTCCCTCAGTGTATTTTTCCCCTTTATTTCTTCTGATTTCAAAGATTAGATATTTGTTCCACTGGTTCCTTCACAACTATAGCTTATACAAACTTAATCCCCAATGTAAGAGTGCCCATTAACTCTGGATCATAAGCAATGATGAAACTATTATGTCAATTGTAATTGTGCTTACAAGAGGAAAAGATGAGAAATAACCAACATGTCTGCCAGCTATAGAAAAGAGATGATGTCTCTCTCTGTGTACAGACATAGGATTGCCTCTGAGAGTCCAAGAGTGTTTAGTGAAAAAAGTCAGGCATAGAACAGTGTGCCTGAAACATGTGAACAAACAAAAAGAAAAAGAAAAGTAAATTTGCTTGTTGATGTACATCTCTGGAAGACACACCATGCTAGAAGTTTCCTCTAGGGAGAGAATGGGGGCTGAGGGCTGGGGAATAACAGAGAGTGGTCCTTGTTTGCACACATAACTGTTTAAGCATAAGATGTGAAAGGATGAAATATTATTAAATCCCTATGAAGTCGAGGAAATTTGCAGTAAATCATTGTGTGTTAGGAGTCCCACAGAGGTGTCAGCTAATGGTGACTGCTGTTCAGGTGGAGGCTGGGGTTCTAATGATGTCTGCCAGTGCTACCTTGTAGAAAGCTGGCCAAGGGTATGTAGAAAATGCCTTACTCAATGATGTGTCGGGCATCCACCTCAGAAACATCGTCACTGTCTGGATCTGGAATCTTCTTCTTTTCCTCCACAGGTAGGGCAGGAGGTTGCGCAGGCTGTGGCTGCTCCTCTTCCTCCTCCTACCAAGAGACAAGGTTGTGTCACCCCAGGTCACCCTCAAGGATGGGGATAAGGCTCCCAGACATAGAAGACACTTTTGGGTACAAATGATGTTTTACAACCCTCACGCCTTCTTCCTGTCTTAGAAAGTGTGACATCTCTTTTGTGCATCTTTTCATTGTTCAGCATATTACTTTCAGTTTTCCTAGCAGACACTTCTTTTTTAGGCTTTTTCAGGGTATTCTGAACTTTTGATATTAGAGATTATTTTTTCCTCCATTCCCCATTATACATTTATTCCTACCCAATCTACTCAAGCAATTTGAAAGTAGACTTGTGGATTTTCTAGTTAATAGACGTCTTATGATCAACTTTCAATATTTATTACTTTTAGTTTACTTACTGCCAGTTTTATTAACATGTCTAAGTCATGTAAAATACATCAAATAATCCCAAGGATACTACCAAGAGGTTTGAAAGTTGTAAATTAAATATGAGCTTCTCTTTCATTAAAGGTGACTTTCAGCATTTATTGAGCAGATGATACTGGGGTATTATGAGACATATTGATCAAATAGACATGAATGCAACTACTAATATAAACTGGCCTCATACTGCTCTCAAATCATACAATATGCCAGTAGAATGTTTTCCATAAGTGTAATGGAATTGTTATAAAACAAGTAAAAAAATTATCTGTAATTTTTTACAGATCTGTTCAACAATTTCAATCAAAATCTAATTGGAGTTTCCTTGGAGCATGCACAGTGATTTTATAAGTCGTTTGAACAATGAACTGGTGATGAAACACAAACATTTTGGGCAAAAAAATATAAATGATGCAGATTTATCCTAAACGATACGATGACTAGAATCAAAATAAGTATGAAACATCAGAATATTCTCTTCTCAAAAAGCTGGACAAAATCTACAAAAGCAACATTTCAAAGATCTGGTAGCCTGAGAACCATTAATGCTGAGCTGTAAGAAAGAAGAGTAGAAGTTTATGTAGTATTCTTACTTGCGACTGCTTTCACCTCTCCCACCCCTACAGCTCTGCCATGAAAGTTCTGTCACAGTTGACAGGCTATGAGGACAGGCAGCTGAACCTGATGGGAACTCAGTCATTTTGTAGCAGTGGGAGATGCCCATGCCAGTGGCACTGTAATAGGAAGTGAATATCTTGACAATGGAGAAGCAAAACATTATTAGCTGAGGGTGTGAGCATGTGCACAAGAAACAAGAGAGGGTGCAGCAGGAAGTAAAAGACAGGGTGCACCTGAAAATGGCCTGAACTCGGAACATGCTCCCCTATACACACTGTTTTATCACCAGGAGAGAGAAGCTTTACTGGTTTGAGGTGCTTGAAAGAATCTCTAGATGTCCACTATGTTACAAAGAAACACACTCATGAAACTCACATGTTATAAACCAATGTAACCTCCATTAAAAAAAAAAAAGTAAAAGAAATATGGCCCACTCCTAAAAGCCAAGGTTAGAAATACAAACAATAAAACAAAAAATTAAACCAAAGAGACACACCAAAGGCAGCAAACACCAAGAGGAAAACAGATTCCATAGAGTTGGCCCACATAAGTTACTAAACAAACACCACCACCACCACCAACCACCACAACACTCCAGGGGTAGAGTGCTGGCTAAAATAAAGTGGCTAAAGCAGTGTTTCACTTAACATTACAAGACTAGCAAAAAAGGAATGTATGATACATAGTCAGGGGAAAAAACAGTCAACATCTTCTCTGTTCCCAGATGTTGGATGTAATGTCCAGTCCTTGACGCAACCATTACAACACAAAGGCTCAAAGCTATTGTAAATTTGTTCCAAAACTTACAGCAAAGTATCTTTAAGCATGAAGAATCAATACAGAAAAACAAAATGATAAACTTTCCAAATTTTATGAATACATGAAACTCCACAATCAAGAAAGTGAACAAGAAACAGCTCACAAACTGCTAAAAGGCAAACAGAAAATCTTGAAGACAGAGAAAAACGAACAATGTATAGAGGTGTCACAATACAATTATTGATTGTCAACTGAGGCAGGAGAACAGAAGTAATGGACGGCATATTCAAAAGTAAGTTTGTTTTTTTAAATCTGTCAACAAAGTATACTATGTCCAGTTAAACTAAACTTCCTAAATAAAGGCCGAAGAAATACATATCCAAATAACCAAAGACAAAGAATTTGTTCCAGGAGACATGCCTTAAGTCTTTTGAGCTAAAAGAATACTTAAACCTGTGAGAAGAAATTAAAAAGTACCAGAAATGTCAAATTCATGGATCATTATAAAAGACTCTATATATTTTCTTTTATTTCTTCTCGACTAACTTCATAAGATTATAAAAAGACTTCATTATAAGATTATATTGTTGGGTTTATAACTTACACAGATGTGATAGTATGTGAAAATGATAGCACAAAATAAGGGGAGCAGATATGCAATACTGGAGCAAAATTACAAAAGTTAGTATTAATCTAAAGTATAATGGGATAAATAAAGATGCATATTATAATCCCCAGCTACAATGAAAGTAACTACAAAAGTATAGGAAAAAAATCTACAGAAGAAATATAATAAAAAATATTTAGGTTTCACTTTGGCCTGGGTCCAGGGCAGGGGGCTCTGGCCAACTCCACACAGCCTAAGCCACAGGCTGGGGGAGGGGGAATCCCTCTCTGGACCAACCCTCACTTCATTTATATCTGTGCAAGGGATTCATAATTCAAGCACTTCTGCTGCAGGAGATGAGGGGGACAAATCAAAGCCCTGGGCACAGTCAGAGCCTGGGTCAGATCCAAACAGAACACGGTCAGAACCACAAAAGATAAAACTGGGTGAGCTGGTGTGACAACCTCTCACATAAGCTCCATTCATAGCACCTCCAGGGATGTGTAAACCCATGGTACAGAGACGCATGCAACATGAGGGAGGCTTCCCCCTTTTGCAAGTTAAGGAGGAAAACATCAGAGCTGTGACTAGGGACCGAGGGCAGGACTGGAAAACACAAAATGAAAAGAGAGGAGCTAGACTGACCAACAGCTAGTGATGTCCCCACTGGGGGACTACCCCACCGACAGTGGTTGGGAGTTGGGTTTCTAATGCCAGAATTATAAGACTCGCAAGCAGCATCATGGACAGTCATCGGAATGGATGGGACAATCAGTGTGGATGAAGAGGCATGGAACCTAGAGACAAAGCTGTTCTGGAGAAAACGGGATAGTCCTATTCCACAGGAAGTTCCAAAATCAAGGAGTCTGGAGAACCACCCCACACACCTGCCCTTCAAGAGGTTCCTGAAAGGAAGTATTCTTTTAGCTCAACCTTCTCTGTCTCGCTACCTGCCTCCCAAGTGCTCCTGGAGATCTGAGCAGCCTAGGCTGCTTTGGTCTAAGAGCACAGGTTCTTGTCCAGGAAAAGGATAAAGGCTGGTGGGCCTTCCATCGATCTCGGGTGTACAGTGAGGGTGGAAATGGGTATGATCAGAGCAAGGGAGGGAGACGCGGAGGAGTTAGATGGTGTTTAGCAGGTGGAATGCTGGTGGGAGGCTGCACCTAAGAGTAGCAATTACTATACAAAGGTGATTAACAATGTAAGAAAATTTTTGAAAAATTTAACACAAACGGCAATAAAGGAGGAAGAGACAAAAAAGATTGAGAACAAAGAAAAGAAAGCAAAATGGCAAAAGAAAGTCCAATCATATCAACAATTACACTAAATGTGAAAGGTCCAAAACTCACTCAAAAGACACTGTCATACTAGATAAAAAAAGATAGCAATCTAGCTATCTTTCATTCCAAATTAAAAACAAACAGCTAGGAATCAACCAGCTGGAACAGTCAGATCACCTGTATGTCCTCATAAAAGAGATTACTGCTTGCAGATTGAGACTGATATTCTAAACACTGGTTAGTACCCAACCCATGGGCAAAACCTGGACAACAATTGATCGTTTCCACTAACCAGAGTTTAAGGACCTGTATCTGAACAGGAACAAGCACCCAGGGTAAGGTTCTATACTGGAAAAGCAAAGAGAGAATGAGACCCAGCTTATAGCTGTCTCAACTACAATCTGAACAGCTCTGCATTTAATGTTCAAACACAGCTTAGATACTGAGGCTGGCAGGAGACTATGTGAGATACTTAGGCCAAAGAGCTGGCCTAAAGGAGATCACAATGGATCCCGACCACACAGCTCTGATAACCACAGACGAGTAAAAGCTTGAATCTTTGACACTCAATGGAGCTGATCTTTCAGTAGCCTACTGCTCCTGATCCTTTCTACCCAATTACCAGTTGCCAGTACCAGTTCTCTGGCACCTGAACAGATGCAAAGCAGCAGTCATAAAGTTTATCCCTACTACAATCAATAAAAACTAAAAATGAAAAGCTAGAAAAAGATATCGCAAATGCTGGAGCAAATGAACCCAAAGAGAGTCTCAATCTAACGGCAGAATATGATGTTAGAGTTCAAGGTAACATTTTTGTTTGTTTTGTTTTGTTTTTAAAGATTTATTTATTTATATAAGTACTGGGTACAGTCAAAAGCGTGGGAGGGTGAGAGGATTCACCAGAGCCAGAGCGGGGAGCAGAACAGGCAGAATGACGAAACACACTGCTGAGGGGAGCAGTGGGCGTGGCAGGAGAGGTCTGTGCGCAATGTGGGACCCCGGCTGGTGGCCGGGAATCAAACTGGTGCTGCAGAGGCTGTGGGCAGCTTCACAGCCCAGCGCTCAACCGCTGCACCACATCTAAATTATATATAGATTATTATATTATATTATATTATTATTATTATATATATATTCTGGAGGAAGAGGAAATAATGTAGCCCATCAGGGACCCCCCCTGGTGGCGCAGGGGGTTGAGACGCAGCACTGTGAAGCTAGCCACAGCCACTGCATCACGAGTTCGATCCCCAGCCAGGGGGGTGGCCCGCATGGTGCAGCAGACCTCTCCTGTCTCATCCGCTGCTCCCCTCAGCAGTGTATTTTAGTGGATCTGCCTAGCATTTTAACAGTGCTTACTAAAATAAAAGAATGGATGATGTAAAGCAGGAGTAAAATAAAGACCAAGAAAATGAGACTGTTACAATTAGAACTAATGGATCTAAAAAAATACCATAACCAGGGCCTCCCTGGTGGCGCAGTGGGTTGAGCACAGCACTATGAAGCTGTCCACAGCCTCTGCAGCTCGGGTTCAATTCCCAGCCAGCCAGGGAGATACTCACATGGCACAGCAGACCTCTTCTGTCTTGCCCAATGCTCTCCTCAGCAGTGCTTTCAGTCTATCTGCCTGTTCTGCTCCCAGCTCTGTGTCTGGTGAATCCTCTCAACCCTCCTGCGCCTCTGGCCTGTACCCCAGCTCTTGTATAAATAAATAAATCTTTAAAAAATAAAAAAAATTTAAAAATACTATAACCAAAATTTAAAAATACAATAAAAGGCTTCAACAGACAAATGCAAGCAATGGAAAAAGAGAACACAGAAAGAGGAAAAAAAATGGAAATAGTAAGAGAGCTCTCTGAGATGATCTAAAGAGAAATAACATCTGTATTATGGGGATCCCAGAAAGGTAAGAGAAAAAGGTATTAAGTAAACAGTAAATTTTATTTAAGAACTAATTACCAAGAAACATTTCCACCTGGGAAGTTAACCAGACATCCAGATCCTTGAAGCCCAAGTATTCCAAACAAAGTAATAACAGAAAGACACACTTCAAAACATTTATAATAAAACTGTTGAAAACAATGAACAGGACAATACTGAAAACATCAAAAGAATAAAGGACCACCCATAAGACAGTAACAATCACACTGCATACTTTTCAGTAGAAACACTACATGCAAGGGAAAGACAGAAGATAATTAAAGTACACAAAGAAAAAGAAGAACAGCCTAGAATCCTTTATCTTGCAAGACTGACATTCAAGACAAGAGGAAGGACAAGGAATTTCACTGAAAAACAAAAACTAATTTATCAATATCAAGTTGCATATTAAGTACAAAAGGGGTTATTATAAAGGAACAGAATAACAACTTAGAAGTTCAGTCATCTAAATTATATATAATCTGGAGGAAGAGGAAATAATGTAGCCCATTAGGGACCCCCCTGGTGGCGCAGGGGGTTGAGACGCAGCACTGTGAAGCTACCTACAGCCACTGCATCACGAGTTCGATCCCCAGCCAGGGGGCTGGCCCGCATAGCGCAGCAGACCTCTCCTGTCTCACCCATTGCTTCCCTCAGCAGTATATTTCAGTAAATCCACCTGTTCTGCTCCCACTCTGTCTCTGGTGAATCCTCTCACCCTCCACATTTCTAGCTAATACCTCAGGTTCTTCTATACACAGACACAAAAAGAGACAAACACAGGCTTAGAGTTAAAACACTAGAAGGCAATCTTGTAAGCAAGTGGTATATCAATAACTATATGTAGATAAAATAGAATTCCAATTTTAAAGAGGTAGTAACAAGTAGAGACAGTACATTATGATTAAAGGCCTAATACAACAATAAGTAGACTCATGAATATATATGCACTGAATTATCATTTATGAATATACATAACACAACTGCCAACAAAACTAAAGATAGATACTGAAAACACAATAAATATTAAGGAATTTTAATACTCCACTTACAACTATGCATAGACCAACAAGACAGAATAATAAAGGAAACAATACTCTTAAATGAGGAATTAGATCAAATAAACTTAACAGACATTTAACAAAGCACAACACCCCAAAACTGGTGCATACACTTTTTTTTAAAAAAAGATTTATTTTATTTATACAAAAGCCAGGGTACAGGCCAGCCAGATGCGCGGAAGGGTGAGAGCATTCACCGGAGATAGAGCGGGGAACAGAACAGGCAGACTGACGAAATACACTGCTGAGGGGAGCAGCGGGCGAGACAAGGGAGGTCTGCTTGCCGTGTGGGTTGCTCCGAGGCCGGTGGGGATCAAACCGGCACTGCAGAGGCTGCAGACAGCTTCACAGCGCTGTGCTCAACAGCCTGAGTCACCAGGTAGGCCCTACACATTTTCTGAAGTACACATGGAGCATTTTTAAGAACACACACAAGCCGGGGCCTCCCTAGTGGCGCAGGCAGTTAAGCACAGCGCTGTGAAGCTCTCCGCAGCCTCTGTAGTGCCGGTTCGATTCCCGCCGGCCTCGGAGCAACCACACGGCGAGGAGACCTCTCCTGTCTTGCCCACTGCTCCCCTCAGCAGTGTATTTCATCAGTCTGACTGTTCTGTTCCCCGCTCTGTCTCCGGTGAATCCTCTCACCCTCCGGCGCATCTGGCCTGTACTCCAGTTCCTGCATAAATTAAAAAAAAAAAAAAAAATCTGGGCCTCCCTGGTGGCATAGTGGTTGAGCGCTGGGTTGCGAAGCTGCCCGCAGCCTCTGCAGCGCCAGTTCCATCCCCGGCTGCTCCCCGGCCACCGAAGGAGGGTTCCATATGGCGCGCAGACTGCCGCCCGCTGCTCCCCTCAGCAGTGTACTTCAGTCTGCCTGCTCTGCTCCCTGCTCTGGCTCTGGTGAATTCTCTCACCCTCCAGCGCTTCTGACTGTACCCAGTGCTTGTATAAATAAATTAGGAAAAAAAAAATCTTTAAAAAAAAAAAAAAATCTTAAAAAAAAGAACAGACACAAGCCAATTATTAGCAGACTACAAAGACTGAAATCATAGAAAGCACTCTTTCTAACCATAACGATATAAAGCTAGAGGGCCTCTCTGGTGGCACAAAGGGTTAAGTCTCAGCAATATGAAGCAATCCGCAGCCACTGAAGCATGAGTTCGATCCCTGGCCAGGGAGCTAACCCACATGGCACAGCAGACCTCTCAAACCACTTCTGTCTCGCCCACTGCTCCCCTCAGCATGTATTTCATCAGTCTGCCTGTTCTGTTCCCTGCTCTGTCTCTGGTGAATCCTCGCACCCTCCCGTGCATCTGGCCTGTGCCCTGGTTCTTGTATAAAAATAAATAAATCTGGGGGAAAAAAAAAAAAAAAACTTCCTTAAACCAAAAGGCCAGAGTCAAACAAATTTACAAACTAATTCTTTTTTTTTTTTTTTTAAGATTTATTTATTTATATTTTATTTATACAAGCACTGGGTACAGTCAGAAGCGCGGGAGGGTGAGAGAATTCACCAGAGCCAGAGCGGGGAGCAGAGCAGGCAGAAGGACTGAAGTACACTGCTGAGGGGAGCAGCAGGCGGCAGGAGAGGTCTGCGCACCATGTGGGAATCTCCCGTGGCCGGGGAGCAGCCGGGGATCGAACCGGCACCGCAGAGGCCGCAGGCAGCCTCGCAACCCAGCGCTCAACCGCTGCGCCACCGGGGAGGCCCTACAAACTAATTCTAACAAACCTTTAAAGAAAAATTTATGCCCAATCTGCTCAAATTATTTCTAAATATATAAGCAGAGTGAATGCTGCCTAACACATTTTAGGAAGCCAACATTACCTAACAATGAAATCAGACGAAAAACACAATGAAATCATAGACCAATATTCTCGATGAACATTGTTGCAAAAATCTTCAATACTAGCAAATCAGATTTAGCAATACACTACAAGGATCACACAACATGACCAAGTGGAATTTATCCTAGTGATGCAAGCATGGTCTAGTATACATAACTCAATGTGATACATTCTATCAACAGAAGTACAGATTAAAAATTTACATTATCAATAGATGCAGGGAAAGGATTTGATATGATTAGGCCCCATTATGATAAAAACTCTAAAGAAGATGTGAATAGAAGGACTTTACCTCAATATAATAAAGCCCAGATATTAAAACTAACAGCTAATATAAAATTAATGGTGAGAAACTGAAATCTTCTTTCCCTTTAAAATCTGGAACAAGACAACGATGTTCACTGCCACCACTTCTGCTTAATTCAGAATTACAGGTTTTGACTACAACAATCACATAACAACAGGAAATAAGGGAACCCAAATTGGAAAAGAAGTGAAACTACCACTATTTGTAGATGATATTCATAGATAACCATAAAAGCCCCACCAAAAAGTTATTAGAATAGATGAATATAAACAGGTTGCAAAGTCAACATAAAAAAATCTACAGAATTTTTGTATACAATGAACAAAAGAATTATTCCATTCACAATCACTTCAAAAAGAATCTAATAACTTGGAATTAACCAAGGAGGTAAAAGATCTATACAAAAAGAACTACAAGATGTTTGTTAAAGAACTTAGGTAGTGATATAAGAGATGCAAAGAATTCCCATGTTCATGGATGAGGAGAATTAATATAATCAAAATGACTATGCATCTAAAGCGATATATAAATTTGGTGCAATCCCCATGAAACTATGAATAATATTCTTTAAAGAAATTGATCAAAACATTGAAATTTACATGAAACCATAAAATTCTGTGAAATTCAAAAGCAATTCTGAGAAAAAAGGAGAGAAATGGTGGTACTTTAAATGTTATTATAAAGCAACAGTACTAGAAACAATATAATAATAGACACAGGGATCAATGGAACAGAACGGAAAGCTCAGATGTAAAAAGAATATAAAGTCGGACCACTCTCTAACTCCATACATAAACATTAATTCAAAATTAATCAAAGATCTAGATATAAGATCTGTAACAATGAAATATATAGAAGATATCGGGCCTCCCTGGTGGTGGAAGGGGTTAAGCACTGCACTACGGAGCAATCCGCAGCCTCTGCAGCATAAGTTCGATCACCAGCCAGCCAACCAGAAAGAAACCCACATGAGTTTCTGCAAAGCAGACCTCTCCTGTCTTGCCCGCTGCTCCCCTCAGCAGTGTATTTCAGTCAGTCTGCCTGTTCTGTTCCTCACTCTCTCTCTAGTGAATCCTCTCACCTCCCACACCTCTGGCCTGTACTCTGGTTCTTATATGCATAAATAAATGTTTAAAAAAAAAGTTAACAAAAAAAAAAAGAAATATATAGAAGATATATGTTCTATGACACCAGTGATAAAGATAGCAAGGGAAATAAATAAAAGCAAAAATAAATAATTGGGATCACCTCAAATTAAAAAGCTTTTACAGAAGAAAATATAATAATTAAATATTAGATTTTTTTTTTTAATTTTTATTTATTTATTTATTTATACAAGCACTGGGGTACAGTCAGAAGCACAGGAGGGCGAGAGAATTCACCAGAGTCAGAGCAGAGCACAGAGAAGGCAGACTGACGAAATACACTGCCGAAGGGATCAGCGGGCGGCAGGAGAGGTCTGCGTGCCATGTGGGACCCTCGCCCGGTGGCCGGGAATCGAACCGACGCTGCAGAGGCTGCAGGCAGCTTCGCAACCCAGTGCTCAACCGCTGCGCCACCAGGGAGGCCCCTAAATATTAGATTTTAAAAAAGGCATCCGGGGGCCTCCCTAGTGGCGCAAGGGGTTAAGTCTCAGCACTATGAAGCAATACGCAGCCACTGCAGCATGAATTCAATCCCCAGCCAGGAGGCTAACCATATACCCATGAGAATATCACACATCAAAAAGACCCCCAAAGAAGTGTTAGAGAGGATGTGGAGAAAGAGGAACCATATTATATTGTTGGTAGGAATGCAAACTGATGCAGCCATTTTGGAAAATGATCTGGATTTATCTTGAAAGCTAAAAATGTAAATAATGCATGACCCAGCAATCCCATTGTTGGGCAACCATTTGAAGAATGTGAAACCATTAATCCAAAAAACAATTTGACCCAGTATGTTTATTTACAATAGCTAGGACATGGGAACAACATAAATACTCATTGATACACAATTAGTTCAAGAAGATGTAGTATATCCAACCTATGGAATACCATAATGAAAAATGAAATGCTGCCATTTACAGCGGAGTTTGAGAGAATTATGTGTATTGATGCAAGTCAGATCAACAAGACAAATATTTGCACATGTATACAGCAGACAATTCAACAAAGTAAAATACTCATTAAAAACTGGTAGACATTAATTCAAAAATGAGGTTTCTGAGGTTGGGGGGAAGAAAGGGTTACGAGAATATAAGGGATGGTGGGGAAGGGGGAAAGGATGTGGCTTAAAACTAAGTTAACATCCCCAATTAAATTACATCAGAAAAGACATTCTATAGCACTTGGATTACAAAAACTGATTGTCTTTTGGCAAATCCAAGTTCTATCAGTTACAATCTTTAGCAAAATGGCCCCCCCAATATACCCCCAAAAAAGACTACAGATAAACGTTAAGTTGATTTCAGACTGGAATGAATATATAATGGCTTAAAAATTCAGTTAAAAAAACACAACTGGTGGGCCTCCTTGGTGATGCAAGGGGTTAAGTCTCAGCACTATCAAGCTATCAGCAGCAGAGTTCTGCTGCTGAACTCTGCTGAACTGCAGCAAGAGTTCAATCCTCGGCCAGGAAGCTAACCCACATGGCACAGCAGACCTCTCCTGTCTCGCCTGCTGCTCCCCTCAGCAATGTATTTCAGTCAGTCTGCCTGTTCTGCTCCCTACTCTGTCTTTGGTGAATCCTCTCACCCCCCGCACCCCTAGCCTACACCCAAACTCTTGTATGCATAAATAAATAAAACAAATCTTAAAAAAAAAAAATACTCAACTAGTTAGAAATGGGGAAATGAAATAAAAACACTCACAGAAGAAACCTGAAAGGCCAGTAACACCTAAAACAATGTTCAACCTTAATAGTAATAAAGTTGTCTTTTAAAAATGGTGTGGAAGTGGAAAAGATCTTAAGGAACTTAAAAGCTTTTTAAGGGCCTCCCTGGTGGTGCAGGGGTTAAAGACAGTGCTATCAAGAACTGCCAGCCACTACAGCAAGAATTTGCTCCCTAGGGCCTCCCCAGTGGCGCAGCAGTTGAGCACTGGGCTCCAAAGCTGCCCGCAACACCTGTAGTGCCAGTTCGATCCCTGGCTGCTGGCGAGGGTCTCACATGGCGTGCAGACCCCTCCTGCTGCGCCTGCTGCTCCCCTCAGCAGTGTCCTCCGTCTGTCTGCCTTTTCTGCTCCCCACTCTGGCTCTGGTGAATTCTCTCACCCTCCCGTGCTTCTGACTGTACCCAGTGCTTGTATAAATAAATAAATAAATCTTTGGGGGTGGGGGAAGAGTTTGCTCCCTAGCTGGCCAGGGAGCAACCCACATGGCAGAGCAGACCTCTCCTGCCTCGCCCACTGCTCCCCTCAGCAGTGTATTTCGGTGCATCTGCCTGTTCTGCTCCACACTCTCTGGTGAATCCTCTCATGCCTCTGTACCTCTGGCTTACACCCCAGATCTTGTATGCATAAATAAATAAATCTTAAAAAAAAATTGTACTCTATTAAAAAAAAAAAGCTTTTTAAGACACTCTTGCCTCAGATGAAGGGGTCATGAAGGAGAACACCCCTCTGAATACTAAAAGTAGAACACTGCATGCCAGGCGCCTCTAAATTATCCTACCCAAGGTGACAATTCATGCAGAACACAGCTCTTCATTAGAACTTTGTGAACCAGGGAGAAACAGAAATCACTTTAATGTAACATAATTACATAATTCAGATTACAAAAGGTAATGTACATGATCTAATGCTCACAACCTCATACCAATTTTGGGGGGTAGGATTTGTTGAGTACTTGTTATGTGGCTAATATGATTTAGAATGTGAGTTTTAAATTCTATTCAATTGGATAAAAAAATTAAAAGTAATATGTGGCTAAGGTGACTAACCTGGACACAGAACTCATGCCTTGGCTGTCCCTCTCATCTTCTATACTATATGAAGCTCAGCCAAAGCAGGAGAAGGTCATGGCATGCAAGAGTGACAGGTGCACTGAGGGTGTAGGTGTCCACTACAGAGCACTGAGGGCTTCAACAGCCAAGAAATAGACACTTACCTCCTCTTCTTCTTCTGAGCCACTTTCTTCACTATCAGATCTTGGAGCTACTTCATACCTAAAGGAAAAAAAAAAAAAAATCACTGTTTTCATATAAGTCTCCACAGAATAAGAACTATTCATTTTCCTTAAGCAAATTGGCCTGTGTTCAAAAGCAAGCAAAATCACCCCCAGCTGTCAGCTACCTTGAAACAAGTCCGACATTGACTCAGGCTCCTGGCTGCACCTGGAATTTGAGGCCCAACTCACCCTGGGTTCATCTCAAGCCAGGCCTCCAGCTGCCCTGCTTTGGGGGCATCTGTGCCTGTGAGGATCTTCCCACTCTCCACATGGATCACTTTCACAGGCAGGTCACTCATTTGGCTGGTCTCGTCCAGAGGCTGAAAAAAAGTCACATGTGTGACTTCAGATGTCCATACCTTGGTTGTCCCCTAACCATGGCCAATTGGGGAAGAGTCCTCTCAACTCATGCCCAGAAATGTCACACAAAGATAGCCAGTGGTTGTGAAATGGGTTACGTATTAATAATTCAATAAAAACATATAACCCCCTTGATGACATGTGTTTATTTACATAATTGACATATTTTAAATTTCAAATAAGCAATATACCCATAGTTCAAAATTTAAGAGAGTCTAGAGCATGGACTCTTCCCCATCCCCACCTGACAGATTTTCTCTTCACAGTTATCCACAAGTATCAGTTTCTCATGTGTCCTACCAGATTAATTCATGCTTAAGAAACCAGACTTGGCTATCCTGTCCTCCCTTTTACATCGATTCTACTGTTCACATTTGTCTGCCCCTGATTTTTTTCACTTATTCTGAATTTGTAGACTTCACTAGGGTCCTCATTCTTTTTCTGCTAAAGACCTAACTAGAATATCTGAAAAAAATAAGCCAACTTCCCTTTAAGCAACGAATATGGAATTCATAGATTTTGAAGAACTATTCTGAGACACCAAATTTGGATGAACATTTCCCCCTTCAGTGGCATCTTCATGTTTCCTGGAAAAGCCTTCAACATGAGGATGAGGATGAAAACATTTGTATACATCTTCCAGAAAGCTATGCCCCCCTTCCCCTCAAAGTGCAGCACTTACAGTCAATACCACCCCCACAGCAGAAAGATTAGTCTCCATGCATTAAAATCTCACTCAAGGGGCCTCCCTGGTGGCGCAAGGGGTTAAGACGCAACCATGAAGCTATCAGCAGCCACTGCAGCACGAGTTTGATCCCGGGCCAGGGAGCTACCTACACAGCACAGCAGATCTCTCCTGACTCAACCGCTGTTCCCCTCAGCAGTGTATTTCAGTCATTCTGCCTGTTCTGTTCCCCACTCTGTCTCTGATGAATCCTCTCACCCCCCGCATCTCTGGCCTGTACCCCAGTTCTTGTATGCATAAATAATCTTTAAAAAAAAATCTCACTCAAAAGTGGGCCACTGTGGAGTGTGACACCATCCCCGCCCATTGCTCCCTGAGTGTGGTTAACAATGCTTGAACCTACACTCCCATCCCCAGAATCCTAACTGTACTACTCTGAGGTTTGGGCCTCCCAGTTTTTAAAAGCTCTGCAAGTGATTCCAATGCCCAGCCGAGGGATAATGTGCCATTGGTCGACAACAAGGACAACCCATCAATGAGCAATGCTTCCCATTCCTGAACAGAAGGGTCGGCACAGATATTACCCAAAAAGACTCCTTGAATTGTACTTCCCAGTGACATGACCTTTTCTGTGAATGCTGCATAGGATCTTATAAAGACTGCACTTTAGAAAAATGCCAGTACACATTCTTCCTTAAAATTTCAATATAGGGGGCCTCCCCGGTGGCGCAGCAGTTGAGCGCTGGGTTGCAAAGCTGCCCGCGGCCTCTGCATCACCGGTTCGATCCCTGGCCACAGGGTGAGGGTCCCACATGGCTCGCAGACCTCTCCTGCCGCCCGCTGCTCCCCTCAGCAGTGTACTTCGTCAGTCTGCCTGATCTGTTCCCTGCTCTGGCTCTGGTGAATTCTCTCACCCTCCCGCGCTTCTGACTGTACCCAGTGCTTGTATAAATAAATAAATAAATAAATCTTTTAAAAAAAAAGAAAAAAAAATTTTAATATAGGGACCTCCTTGGTGGTGCTAGGGGTTAAATCTCAGCACTACAAAGCTATCGGCAGCTACCGCAGCGCAAGTTCAATCCCCTGCCAGGGAGCTAACACGCATGGCGCAACAAGATCTCTCTGGTCTCGCCCACTGCTCCCCTCAGCAGTGCATTTCAGCAGATCCACCTGTTCTGCTCCCCACTCTGTCTCTGGTGAATCCTCTCACTACCCTACTCTGGCCTGTACTCCAGTTTTTCTATGTAAAAATAAATAAAATCTTTAAAAAAAAATTTTGATGTAACACTTTAAATGGAATCATGGAAAGTAAATACATATACCATCACTTACTTTCAGCCAACAGGAAAATGTGTGCATCTGCTGTTGACTAAATTGTGTCCCTCCTAAATTTATGTCAACTTCACAACTCCTATTGTGACTGTAGTTTGAGACGAGACCTTTGGGGGCTTATTGGGATTAGAAAAGGATCATAAGGTCTTCATGCTAAGACCAGTGCCCTTACAAAATGAGACCTGAAAACTCTCCCTCCATATGAGGACACAGAGAGAAGGCAGCTTTCTACAAGCCAGGAAGAGAAGTCTAACAATGAACCAACATTGTTGTACTCGATCTTAAATTTGGAGTCTCCAAAACTGTAATATACATTTCTATTGTTTAAGCCACCCAGTCTATATTTTACTAAGGCAACTGACTAAGACAGCATCAAATGTAGTGTACAAGGAGGCTCATTCATTAAAACGTGTGCAACAGGAAAAAAGGAAAAAGTAGAAATATCCACCAATGGGTGAGGAGGTAAACTAGGGTGCATCAGAGCTGCTCAGTGCAGAATCTTTGTTAATAGCTACAAATGGGAAACAACCCAATAGCTACAATTTGAGCAAAGAAAGAGATTCTAATACAAAATATACCAAAATGAAACAAAGGGGATATAACAGCAAGGGCTTCTGGAAGTATAGGGAAAACAACAACCAAGTATTCAACATGCCTAACTGTGAGAGAGCAAGCAAATGAGTCACCTCTCTATATAGTGACATTAGAAAGAATAAGGTGGATGAGGTAACCAGGAAAGCATCACAGACACAAGACACAACGCCAGTGGGGTAAAGCAAGTCCTCCGCTGCACATGCACAGACAAGGCTCAGAGCAAAACACCCCAGTGGTTACTCAAGGTCCCTGTAGGAAGTGGAATTGTGGAGGGGCAAAAAAGGAGGGGGCAAAGGAAGCAATTCTTATTTAAGCATCTCACCTTTATACACCTACGAGCATAGAAAATGAGAAGAGTACCTTCAGCAGGCAAGTGAGAATGTTATGGAAAAGATGGTGTGAAGGGACAGCAAACCTTCTGAATGGCCACTTTCTAGAGTTCTGGCCTAATGGAACTAGACTAGTTTCATATACTAAATGATGAGTAAATAAATACAACCAAGAAAGGTGGGGAAAGACAACACTAATGGGAGGATAAGTAGATAAAGAGCCCAAGTAACTCATGAGCACATGCTCCTGAGCTAAAGAACTACACATACTGGATCCTAACTAGGAGGCTTCTTTTGAAAAGGAATAGCAATTTTGTACTTTTATAACTTCTAGGATTAAGCAAATTAGGAATATTATCCCTGGCTAACTGGGATAAGGTTTCAAATATATTACATACATGTTACAAAATACAGAAAACAAGGATAGAAGTAACCTTTCATGTTGGATTAGAATTGGAGGTATCGATGTGACCACAAGGTTTTAACATCTATAACCAGGATGCAGATGTAAATGTGTACATACAACTGTTCCCTAGATCTACCCACTGATCCTAGAAGCAAAGACACCCAAGTAGCATTGAGCACATCTCAATTCAGAGCTTTGTTTCTAAATATTCTGATGAAAGAAACTAGGGCTCCTTGGAGAAATGGCTGACTGCAGTCTTGGGGAGGAAAAGCAAATGAACCTGGGTCACTTGGTGTGTAAGGAAGTAAGAAGTCTTCAAAGAACGAGGGTGCCATGTCAAATGGATGCAGAAGCAAATTTGAAGGGATTCCTATTAAGTCCAAATGAACAATTTGAGCATCAAACGAATTGATGATAGTAAAGGACTAAACTAAGTAGGAATCTGTGCGCTGGTATCAAGGACTGGTGAACTATGGCCAAATAGGAAAGAGAAAGCTTCTCCTTATCATGAATAGAGGCAGAAAGAACAATGGAGGGGAAAATTGCCATTTGTAACCATCCAGTGGAAACTGGTATAGGCAAAGACCTCAATGATATAATGGGTGGAAGTTTGAGGAGTTACAATGTGTTTATATAGTCTCAAGTATCTCCCCACAAGGTACTTTGTAATCACAAAAGGAAAAATTGTATCTTTGCAGTGGAAAGCTCTTGGCCAACCCCAAGGGATCAAAGAACATCACCAGTGATTTAACAAATTTGTGCCATGAACTCTAGGTGTGACATATTGAGAGCACAGTGTTACTTCAGGATCTTCTGAATCTACTTACAAGAAAGCACCAGTTAAACCCAAATTGAAGATCAGTCAAACCCAAATTGGCCTTGCCCGTTAGAAATGCCAAGGTCAGAAAACAAAAGAAAAAATGAGAAACTGTTGAAGCTCACTGGAGACTACAGGGACCACCAGAAGGCCACACATGACCCAGGGTTTTCTGCGGCTAGAAGGATAATGTAAGGACAACTGGTAAAAACCTGATGAAGGGCTGTGAATTAGCTCATGCTATTACAACAGTGTTTATTTCCTGTTTTTGATGATTGTACAGATGTGGAAAAGAATGATTTTTTTTTTTTTTAGTAGAGGCATGCTTTATTTATTTATTTATTTGTTTGTTTGTTTTACTTATACATGCACTGGGTACAGTCAGAAGCACGGGAGGGTGAGAGAATTCACCAGAGCCAGAGTGGGGAGCAGAGCAGGCAGAAGGACCGAAGCACACTGCTGAGGGGAGCAGCGGGCGGCAGGAGAGGTCTGCGCACCATGTGGGACCCTCCTCCGGTGGCCGGGGAGCAGCCGGGGATTGAACCAGCGTCTCGGGCGCGGGCAGCTTTGCAACCCAGCGCTCAACCGCTGTGCCACCGGGGAGGCCCGAAAAGAATGATCTTGATTTTAGGAAATATACGCTGAAATGTGTGGTGGTAAAGAGCCATCAGGAACCCTTCTTATTCTCAAATGGTTCAGGAAAAACTGATAGTACTTGAAAATGGAGTATCTGTGTGATGCATACTCAGGAATTCTCTGCATTTCTGCTCCTAACCTATGAGTCTGAGATAACATTAAAGTAAAGAATTAAAAATAAATAGTGCGACACATGCACAGAAAAAGATCTGGAAGGAAAGACATCTAGATCTTAACAATGTGGCCTCTCAGGCATGGGATCAAGAAGGGTAGGATATAGCAGGGGACAAACCTGGATTCTTACCATCATCACATGGCTTTTGTCATTTAAAAAGGAAAAATATTACAGGAGAAAACAGACCTAAGATCTGGGGCTGGGCTGTCATTTCCATGAGAATAAAATCCCATTTTCTCACCTCACCATCAGGTCCGATCGCGGGTGTCTGTCCTTCTGCATTTTCTGCCTTCTGGAAATAGATACAGTTGCTCTCAGACAAAGATGCACCTCTAGGCCACTTACGCCAAAGCAGCCACCCCTACCCCACCAAACAAACCTTCTTTTTCTTCTTCTTCTTTTTTTCCTTGGCAACTTGGGCAGCTTTGTGCTGCCGCACCAACTCTGTGAGGTTAGCCACATACTCATCTGTCTGCTGTAAGAGGTAGGCCAAGCGCTTGTCCTTCTTCTGGTCGATGAGTTTGCGGTACCCTTCTTCATCTTCAGCCTGCAAAAAGTGTGCAATTATGGTGGTGGCTGCTGAGACACTCTGCCCAATGCAGGCAAAACTGGAGTCAAGAAGCCCACTGAGGGTTGTTACTAACCAGCAATTGGACCTGCATTTAGAGAGTGCTTAGCTCATACCCAACATTGTGGCTTTACATAGGCCTTCATATATCTATCAACTCTCCCTTCAGTATTTCCTCAACTCCTACGCAGTACTAGGCCCAGAAGGGATCTGATACACAGACAACATCCTGTTGGAAGGCATTTTAAAAAGTCAGTAGCAAGTCCTGTCCTTCCTGTTCACTAACATACCCAAAGACCAAACCTCTCTCTCCATCCAGTCCAAGCCATATCACTTCCACAGATGCCTACTTCCCACCCCTGCTCCACTTCCCACCCCTGTTCCTCCTGACTTTGAGTATAAATTGGATCACACAAACCTCCAGCTCAGTCGTCCTTGGCTCTCCCTCATGTACAAAATTAAATCCAAAGCCTTCCCAGTAGCCTGCAAGTCCCCACAAGACCTGCATCTCTTGCCCCACACTAGGCTATTCCAGGGACCATGTGCTTTCTCTCAGTTGGCTGTCTCCTACCTTTTGCCCTTGACCTTGGCTGGTTCCTCTATTCTTAGGAGGTGCTCCCTCCAGATCTCCCACCTGGTGGATTATGCCCCTACCACTCCACCAATCCCCACTCCTTCGCCTGACTTCACTCCTCTTCGGTGTTCTTTTCATGCGAGGATCTGCCTCTCATCCTTTTCCTTGCCTTTGCACACACAGGAACAGCTGTCATATCTGCTCAGTTAGAGCATCATCTATGACTAAATGATCAGATGTGTGGGTGGGGACTGGGAATTGAGACCATGCCATTGGTGGCTCTCACAACCAGGGTACCAGAGAACAGCCAGGTAACTAGCAAGGTAATATCTCATTGTGATGGTCAAAGTGACCAGGCAAAGATCTGAAACCTAAATCCTTTTTTCTCTCTAGCCCATCTACAAACCTCAGCACAATACTGGATAATGGATCCTTTGGGCCTACAACACCCAATGTACAAAGGGGCACAAAGTCACTAAAGCAGAATTTTACCATGAGTCTCCGCATTCTCTCCTTCTCAATTCTCTCATTTTCTTTTTTCTGTTCCCGCTCTGTATTGGCATGGTATGTGGCCACTGCCTTGGTAAGTTTCTGGATTTTGCCTGTGACTGATCTGTGATATTCTTTGAAATCCTTGGCATGCTGAAGAATGCTGTTGAGGTATTCCTGCAGGATACACAAAAGAGAGAGGACTAGTGCCTGGTGGGAGTCACTGTGACATTTCCTCAAGCGAGATGGAGCTTAACAGACATCTCATTTAGAAACAATAGGTTATAATCAAAACAATACTTTAACACCATAATACTGCCTATGAGGTTCTGCATTCTCCGTGTAAGGATAAGACTCAGTTTTGAGGGGCTTGCTGGGGCAGAAGAGTTAAAAGTCTTAGCACTTTTATAGCAATGGCTTGAGTTCGATCCCCAGCCAAGGAGCTAACCCACATAAGGTAAAACAGACCTCTCCTGTCTCGCCTGCTGCTCCTCTCAGCAATGTATTTCAGTAGATCTGTCTGTTCTGTTCCCTATTCTGTCTCTGGTGAATCCTCTCACCCCCTGTACCTCTGGCCTAGACCCCAGATCTTGTATGCATAAGTAAATAAATCCTTATAAATAAATAAATAAATAAATATCTTAAAAAAAAAAAAAAAAAAGACGACGACTCAGTTTTGATAACGGTGTGGTGAGAGAGGCCCGCCCTCAGACACAATCAAGCTGGCTGGGCAACATAGCATTTTATGTGCCTGCCCTCAACCAAGTTACTCCACTACTAGGAATTTATTTTAAGGAAATAGCTAAGATTGACCAAAAATGCCTATCCCAGTGTTATTTTTAACAACGAAAAGTTAAAATACTCTACATATCCCCAGAGAAATAGTTATATCAATTACTGGAAGCTGACAGAAAACAACATAGACGTTATGAGTCATGTTTCAACAAATCTAAGTATTTTTTGAAAGGTCATTATTTAAAACTTTGATTTTCACATGCATACTGAAATAAAGGATGAATGATATATACCAAAATGTTAACAATGGTTAATGTTGAGTGTCGGCTTTCTGGTTACTTTAAACTATACCAGAAATAGATACTATCAAAGGAAAACTTTAGAAAAATGAGCAATCATGGGCCTCCCCTGGTGGCGCAGCAGTTGCATGCTGGGCTGCGTAGCTGCGCACAGCCTCTGCAGCACCGGATCGTTCCCCGGCCGCCAACAAGGGTCCCACATGGTGCAACAGACCTCCCCTGTCATGCCCGCTGCTCCCCTCAGCAGTGTATTTCGTCAGTCTGCCTGTTCTGTTCCCCGCTCTGGCTCTGGTGAATTCTCTCACCCTCCTGCACTTCTGACTGTACCCAGTGCTTGTATAAAATAAAAAAAAAAAAAAAAAGAAAAATGAGCAATCAACAGAATCCCCCAAATCCTACTGGATTAGAGATTTTTGTTTCCTTGAATGATCTTGTAAAAACCTAAGTTAGAAAAGTTCCCACCTTCCTCAGAGCAAAAGTCCAACATCCCCTCACCCACAAGGCCCTCCACATTCTCCCCATCCTCACCTCCTCCCACTTTCCCCACTGCTCACTCCACTTTGGCTATAGCAGGATTCTTGTTTTGCAAAGAACACACCCGCACATTCTAGCCCTATGAACTCTGTACCTTCTCCTTTACCTGCAAAGCTCTTCACTCGCGTATTCTTGCGATTCCTTCCCTTGGTCTTTGCTGGGATCTCACCTCCTCAGAGTGAATCTTCCCAACCATGTTGTGTAAATAGCTCCTCCATCACTCTTCACCCCTGTCTCATGACTCTCTGCACCCATCACCTCCCCAGATGTCACATGTGTATTTGATCACAGCCCACCTTTTCCCTTCCATTTGTTTTTGTACATTAATATATTCTTAGGACCTAGAATTCTGATATAATGAGCAGAAAAGAGAAACTGTATTTAATCACACTTGACCGAGTGTGAGCTATGACAACCCAGGTACACAGCTGGAAACATACCTGGTGCTTCTGCCGGCGTTTGCGCTCCTGTTCAATCTTCTGCTGCTTCTCCAGCTTCTCAGTGATGCGGGCCTCGCGCAGGGACTGCCTCTTGCTGCGCTTATAAGCCTTTGCGTTGAGGGCTGTCTCAAGGGCTGTGTCTCTCCTCATGCACACCACCACCTCCTGCCGCAGCTTTAGAAAGGAAGAGGAGAAGCTGGCCATGTGCACAGCTGTGTGATGTCCATACTACATGTACAAGTAGACACTGCAAGCTAGGTAGGCAAATCACTGCTGCTTCCACAAGGTCCCTTTCTAGATGCTGTCTGGAGGATGCCTGCAGGGAGGCCAAGCACATGTCAAGAAATGGCTACTTCTGACATCTAGCAAAGGACCTCTCAGACCTTCAGGTCTTCAGATCTGTCTTTACTCATAGGCAAAATTACCCACAGGCCATTCAAAAGTACAGTGCTCTTAGAAAAGAGGCAGCTAGGTATCCTGCTTCAAGCTGGCAACTGCCACTTACTCATCCCTCAACTGGCCACTGTTTCACTAATGTGGAGAGTATGGTGAGAAAGGACAAGTGTGGGAGGGTACTCCTGCTTTTAATGGTCTAGGTACATTTAGTAAATGCCCATAGAGCAGGTTCTTTGCATCTAAGCATCAATGACTGCACCCACCTGCCTCTGGAAGTTCAGCAGCCTAAGGGCCTTGAGTTCAATGGTAGCTTTGGTACGCAAATCCCCGGCCAGGGACCCGGGAAGGTTTTCAAGTTCCTGAATTCGGTGTGCAATGCGAGCCTGCAGCCTGTGAATGAGGCAGAAAAAAAGGACAGGTGATTAGAGAGCTTGTCTATTTATAAGGAACTCACCTGGTTCCTCTCCTTAAAGCCTCAGAAGAATCCATCCTTGAGGGCAGCAGCTGCTGATGCTGAAGCAGGAGAGGGCTCAGAAAAGGATGTCAGCCACAACACAGAACAGTCACAAAATAGGAAATGAGACAGGGAGCAGCTGGCTTATGTCATTTCAGCAGTTGTGAGCCAGTCTCGAGAGTTCGGCAGACCAGGGTCTCCATCCCAGCCTGGGATGGATGACACATAGGGGTTGGGGAATCTATTTAGTCCGTGAGTCCCGAAGTGAGTAGCCGCCTCGGCAACCATAGTCATGGTCTGACGTTCATATGAGATAATTCCCATATTCAGTCTTGCCAAATATTTACTGAGTACTTACTATGTGCAAAAGTACTTACTATGTGCAGGTGTAGGGCCTCAACATTATAAAGATGACTACAGGGCTGTTGTTGCTCTCAGAGAGTTCACAGACTTATCAGGTAGATAGGTCATAAAGCAGTTAAAAAATCAAATATTCGGCTTCCCATGTGGCGAAAGGGTTTAAGCACAGCATGGTGAAGCTATCGGCAACCTCTGCAGCATGAGTTCAATCCCCAGCCAGGGTGCTGGCCCAACAGACCTCTCCTGTCTCACCCGCTGCTCCCCTCCGCAATGTATTTCCATCAGTCTGCCTCTTCTGCTCCCCATTCTGTTTTTGGTGAATCCTCTCACCCACCCCCACCTCTGGCCTGTACCCCAGTTCTTACATGCATAAATAAATCTTTTAAAAAAATCAAATATTTCCACTAATTCCAGAGAGTGGCAAGTACTTTGAGGAGGGGGCTGGAGGTGAGGGGGGTGGACATAGGTTTCCTCTGAGGAAACCTCAGCAATGAGGGCCTAAATGACCACAAGGTATTATGTACAGCCTGTGCAAAGGCCCTGAGGCAGGAATGAGACTAACTGGGTAAAGAAATTAAAAAAAGGAACTGGCACAATGAGGTAGGTGATGACAGAGCATTGCGCAGGGGCTGAACAAAGAATTTACTGGATGAATGTGAAGCTAATGACAGATTTCTGCCCAAGGAATAGAGCTAATATAATTTAAGTGCAAAAAAAAGATTTCAAACTGCTTTTCTGGAAAAACTGCACAAACGAGGGTGAGAGCAAGGAGGCCAGGAACATATATGTATAGACCAGGTGACAAAGAGCAGAAGAGCACATCTTCCAAGATGGGGGGTAGGGAATCTGAGAGAGTTTGCCAGGAGGACCTAGCAGAAAAGAGGGCAAACCAAAAGGCATATGAAACAATGTTCAACATCACTTATAATCAGGGAAATGCAAATCAAAACTACCATGAGATACCATCTTACACCAGTGAGAATGGCACATATTAAAAAAACTAGCAACAACAAATGTTGGCGAGGATGTGGAGAAAAAGGAACTCTCCTGCACTGTTGGTGGGAGTGCAAACTGGTCCAACCACTATGGAGAGCTGTGTGGAGATTTCTGGACCTACTAAACATAGAGCTTCCATATGATCCAGCAATTCCACTCCTAGGTATTTACCCAAAGGACACAGAAACATCAATTCCAAAGAGCACCTGCACCCCTATGTTTATAGCAGCACTGTTTACAACAGCTAAGCTTTGGAAACAACCCAAATGCCCCAAAATAGATGACAGGATCAAGAAGATGTGGTACATACACACCATGGAATATTACTCAGCATTCAAAAAAGATAAACACATGCAATTTGCAGCAGCATGGATGGCGCTGGAAGGGATCATGCTCAGCGAAATAAGCCAGAAAGAAAAAGAAAAATACCGGATGGTCTCACTCATAGCAGGAATCTAAAAAACTTAAATAAGGGACCAGGAAAATGATTAACTATAAGAAAGTGAAAATCAAAATCAACAAACAACTATGAACCAGAGACACTCTATGGGGAGGTGGGGGGCGGGGAGGGGAGGGATTGGGGTCAAAATAAGGGGGTTGCAATTGTATGGGGAATATAAAAATAAAATTTATTAAAGAAAAAAAGGGAAAAAAAAGAAAAGAGGGCAAACAAGGATTAAGGGTTTACAGGGCTTGGGGACTAATGAGCTGCTCTCTCACAGGCCCATGAGGAACAGAGAGACTTGAGAACAAATAGATGGTCATTTTCATGTCATCTAGATGGAGCTGGAGGGAAAGTGCCTGGGGACAGGGATTAGAAATGCACTCCAGCAACAATCAAAGATTTACTACCATATTTGGGGACTTAAGGTCAACAGGCACAATCCTGTCCCTCTTGGGGAGTTTACATTTACCTAGGGAGGCTGGTCCTGAGTAAATTACAAATGCAATGGGAAAGAAGGGAAGGTACTCAGGGAGTGAATCTTAGCACCCCAATGGTGTGGGACAGTGTTACAGATCTACTGGGTGGGTACCTGGCATCACACCTGGCGCTCAGGAGGCCTACACAAAGCAACTAGCAACTAGCTGTGATTGAGAAGCGTCCACTACAAAATTCCGAGGATTGCTTTTTGAACGTTGATGAACCAAAAGTTAGATAATACACTGTGTGGGCGAGGAGAACAAGGCACTTTCATTCCAAAATACACTCTCTGCAGAGGGCAGTTTCGTAGAGTTTACAAAATTTTCACATGTACATCTGCTATATTCAAATAATGCCATTTTTAGGGGCTTAGTGTGTCAGATGTGAAATGACTAACAAGCAAAGTTGTAGTTATTATGGTGTTGTTTCAATGAAAGATTAGAAACAACCGAATGCCCATTCAGCCAGGGAACTGGCTTAGTAAATTATGGCATAGCCACAAAAAAGCTTTTGGACAGAAAGGGGATGATCTCTAAGATATACTGCTATGGGGGGCAATAATATACATACATCGTCAACCATTTGGGGAAAATGCTATATGTGCCCCTGTGCCTGGAGACACACAGAAATTCCTCTGGAAGGCTACAAACAAGTTAGGAACTGGGAGGCGAGGGAGAGAGGCAGGCGCTTGATTTCTTATTACAAGGTCCACTGGTCTTTAGAATGGTGATCCACACCAACGTGTGATAGGGCTGACTCAGGTAAGGGGTGGCAGCACATGTGCTCACCTATATTCCCGTTCCTGCAGGATCTCCACAGGGTCTAGGCCCCGAGGCTTCTGGATAGGGGTGATACGGCTCTGCTTCTGGTGCAGTGGTACCATGGGGGCGGGCTGGGCAGGCTGTCCTGGAGACTGGGTCTGGGGTGGCATCACAGGGGAGGCGGCGGGAGGTACAGCAGGGGGAGCAGGTGAGGGGCGGCCTGTGGGTTGCGGGGGGATCAGCTTCTGAGGCGTGCTTGTGGGGGCAGCAGCATTCGCCATGGGTCCTGGAAGAGACAAGCAGCAGGCTCAAGAGTGTTCAGTTCTGGGTTAATTCCTGGGTAGAAATGAAAAGCCCCCTGGGTGCTTGCTGCACTGGAGACAAACTAATTCCCAAGGCTGACAAGGCCTGTGTAAGAGGCATCCCCCATCTTTCACTGAGCTGCCAGCCACTTCTCAGAGTTCTTGCTCCCTCTAGACTCAGGATTCAAGTGTCCTTTAGAGCTCAGCCTATATTCCCTTTTCTGAAATCTCTGACTGACCCAAGAGCTGACCCAGGGTTTGTTCTTGCTGCATTGTGCCTCAGAGGACTAGAGTCATCCTGACCTTCATCAACCATGGTTCTAACTGAACTAGACTGAAGTGATTAGTCCCTTGATCATTAAACCCCGGGTTCTAAACCTTAAGCATGGGGAACAAGTCGATTTGGTCCACTACTTTGAAAAATAGGATCCTCAAATCCTTAATGATGACTACCTTTCACATCAAACAGAGATTACACAGTCTATCTCCTTGTTATCCAGTCTATCTCCTAAGCATTTGGAGTGTGCTTTCCCAGGAGGGAAGGTGATCAACTGTAACCTCAGGTTCAGAAGCACCACTTCCTAAAGGATTGATTCTGCAGCTTCAGGCTTGCTGTCCCATAGTCTCTCACTTCAGTCATAATGTAGACTCATTTTTTTCTGCTGGTTTTTTCTGCTGGTTCTTGATTTAAATAGACTCCAGGACCCACAAGACAAGAGTGGGCAGGAATCATGGAGGGGGAACTAAATCCAAGTCTCTTGGGAATAGCCAGGGACCAGTGAGACTCAGAGAAAATAACAGAAAGAAGTAAGGACGTGTCCTTAGCCCTCTAACCTGCAGCAAGCTCATAACAGGACTCAAGGCACAAACATGTCACCAAGCTAGAAGGAAACATACCTTCAGGCCAGGGCTTGGGAGGCCCTCCAGGTGGCTGGCCTGGCATCCCGGGGGGCACACCTGAGGGTCCAGGGGGGGGCATGTTGGGCCCTCCCATACCTACACACCAGGAGAAATAAACAAATAGATATAACATATATTCACACCTGCACCCACTTCCAGGGCTGCCTGGGCTCCCAGGACATAGTGTATCCTTGGTGTGGGCATGGGGGAGGGGGAGGAGGAGCTAGAGAATATTTACCACCATAGCAGCCCCACCTGCCTGAGCACCCAGAGTGCCAGGCGCTATGCTATCCTGAGGGGGAAGTCTATGGATAGCCAATTCCAGGTCTGCATTACACTGCAGCCCCAGCTCCAGTTTGCACTACAACCCCTTCCCACCCAGAGGGCAGGCCTTACCATGAGGCCTGCTGTAATTTGGAGGTGCTGGTCCTGGTCCCGGCCCAGGACCAGGACCAGGGCCAGGGCCAGGGCCAGGTCCTGTAGCGGACACAGAGGGTGGAGGTAGTGTTGGCATCTGCTGTTGCATCCCAGACATTGGCCGCTTTCCCTGCACTGCCATCTGCAGGTGGTCAGGGAGAGGTTGCCCCCTGGCCAGCATCTTGTAAGCCATGATCTGAGCTCTGAGTTGGTGCAGCTGGTTCTGGTTAAATGGGGTTGGGCCCCGGTTCTGCTGCCCCAAAGCCTGGGGGTCAGCACCATCCAATGGGGCCCCTCCTGGCCCAGTTGACATCTGTGGGCCTGAGGATGGGCCACTGGCTGGAACTGGACTGGAGGCATGCTCGGAGCCACCCAAGGGCGAGGGATAACCTGTGGGAACACATGGATCTCAGTGGTCACTCGCAGTCACGTCCAGTGATTTCTAAGAAAGATAGTAACCTTCCTGCAGTGCTTACAACAGCTCCTATCTTGAGACAGGACAGCAACATGATTTCATTTTCATAAGTCAAACAAGAGTCACCCTAGACCTAACAACCCTCCATGGCAGGGTTTCCCACAGGCTGGCTAATCTGTCCTAGGTCCACACTGAATCCATCTGTGGGAGATCTGATTAACAAAATGTCCCTGGCAGTGACAAATACAAGGAAGAGAAATAAAACAATACCTTGAGAGTGCTGGTCCATGGGGCTTGGTGGAGGCCCCATCCCTGCATGGCTCCCTGACCGCATTCCCATCCCCTTCATTTGGTTGTAGCGGGGATCATCCGACATGCCCTTCTCGTGCATGGACTCCATTGGCTAGGAGAGTGCGCAATGACAAGGTAAGATCAGCAAAGCACTGCCTGAGAGAAGTTCAATGTCATTGAAAATGTACACCCGCCAGAGTCATGGCATTTACGGAATCACCAGCGTGACCAAACAGCTCAGGTCCAAGACGTGGTCCTTAACACCCGCTCAGTGTCAAGCAGATGCATAAAAATGATGCCACCCGGTGGAGGGTGCTACCTGGGAGACTGGTGGTCTGGAGGAGAAAGAACAGTGGGACTAAGGGGTTGGAAGAAGAGCAGGAGACAGCTTTACATTGTTAAAATCCCACAAGGAAAAGACATGAGTGACAGCTCCTGAGCAGGAGCAGTTTGAACCAGGACACAAGCTCCCTGTCAGTCATAGAACTTGTGACCCCAGAGCTTCAGATCAGGGACCCTCTTCCTTGGGAGACTGGAAAGCTGAAGGACAGAAGCTCCTACCCACAAATTGGTGACAATAGGAGAACTGCCTCCACCCTGCTAGTTGGGAGGCATAAGGTATAAGAGGCATTACCAGACCTTTGAGGAGCAGTGACACACATTTCCCCTCCTGAGGTACAGCACTAAGTACATCCCCATGGGAATGTCTGGTAAAGAAGGCATTTCCCCTGACACTCTCACCAGCATTCTGCAGGGCCCTGGTTAATAATGCACATCTTGCTCTCAGAAACTCACTCTAAGTGACAAAGCAAAGCCAACCAAAGTTCAGTATGTACCATGAGAGAAGGAAGAAGAGCAGGGCCAGGAGCAAGAGGGTGACTACACATATAGGAAAAGGGCAGGGCCCATGGGGTACTGACAAAACCCCTGAGGGCAAACCCACCCTCCACACCCTTTTTCTCTGGCTGGAAGAGCTGCCTGGTAGGCCCATCTCCCCACTAGAGTGAGAATTCTGTGCAGGCACTAGACCCTAGACCCCAGCTCCTAGGCTCCTAATACTGTGCCAGCACAGTGCCACATGGTAAGCACCTGAAGTCAAATGTGCATGGAGTGTATGTGACAGATTCCAGAAACAAGAAAACAAAATGGATGGGGGAAGAGGGTTGTTGAGGAGTTGGGAGAGCAGCTGATCTTAATCAGTATTTTGGGGGATGGGGTGTCCCAACAGCTTCCCAGCAGGGGAGTAACAGATGGATGCCATACCAAAGTTGACATAAGTATACAAAGATGGGGAAGGGGGATACCTCAAATAGAGGTGATACAGGTCTGGGGTGCAGAGAGAACCTGAGAGATGAGATAACTCGTGCTCGGTTCTGCCAATGACTTGCCAGGCAGACTTGCTGAGTGACCAGACCCTGCTACCTCACTGTAAAATGGGCACATACCCACCCACAACTAATGGGGTGGGGGTTATGAGTGGAATGAGGTACACAAAGACACAGGTTGGAGGGATTTAGCAGGTAACCTTTGCCCCCAGGCTGCATCATCTGTATCTTCTACCTCCAAGGCCTCCAGTGGTCTCTGACACTTGGAAATGGTCCTTTTTCTTTAAATGTCAACACACAAAAGAGGATTATTTCCTGTATCTTCCAACTTACTACTGAGGAAACACAAAGAGAAAGGAGAACTATTTGTGTACAAAAAGGTTTTCCCACCTCACTGGCAAAATCAACCCTAGTCAGTTCAGGTAAGTGGTCTGTCAGTGGTCCCAAGTATGGGATAGTGTGGGGAGTAAAGGAAGTCCACTGCCTTGCTCTGTAATTACCTGGGTGAACAGAGCAGCCCAAGCGGAGAGAACCACATGTAGTAGGCCTTCTTTTAGGGACTTAGACATTTTTATTCATTATACTGTTATCTTTATTCTTTGTATCATTATATACTCATTTTATTCATTCCCACATAGAACAATAGGGATGGGAGACACGGTGGCACAGCTGCCTGCTCTCCCTACAGCCATGGCACACCACTTAAGCTTCTACCTCTGATCATGTAAACCTAGCCAGTCAGGGTGGTGGGTATGTAAACTAAGTCAGGCCAAGGGCTTTCCACAAGTCACCCCCACCAAAGAGGGACCAATACACACACACACAGAGAGAGAGAGAGAGAGAGAGAGAGAGAGAGAGACCCTCAGTCCAGAAGCTGCTTGTAGCCATGGGGACAGGTATAAGGGGGTATGGGGTGCAGGATTCCCTACCTTGTGCATCTGGTGCATGTTGTCCTGTGGGTATCCTCCAGGCCCCTGGGTCGGGATGGGGTGTCCTGCTGAGGGAGGGCCTGGGCTGGGTCCCATCATACTATGGGCAGAGCCAGGGGACGGTCCTGGGCTAGGGCCCAACATGGCTCCAGGGGAGGGGCCTGGGCCTGGTGAAGGGCCTGGTCGAGGAGTTCCGCCCAGGGGTGGGTCTGGAGTGGACATCTTCACTGATGCTGCAGACAGTGGTCTCCTACTGGAAAGAAGTCCTGGTAAGTGTGGGGGTCATGACTAAGGGTTGGGTGGGTCAGAGCTGGCAAGGAAGGACTACTGAGTCATGTCAAAAGTACCCACATGACGGGAAGCTGATGCCTTTGTCAAAAAAACCTCTGCCACCCAGATCTTTCTCTTCCAGTCCTCTTAGGAGGTAACATCGGGCATACAAAATCAGATGGAAGTCCCCCTTGGGAAGTGAGGGACTCAGGAGGTGGGAGTACACAGACAAGGCACCAGATACTGCCTCAATGGAGGCCTCATCTCTCTTGCTATCTTTCTGATTACCACAAAGGGACTCTCTCAGGCTAGTGCCTTCAGAGCACCCTAACAGATGCTCATTTTCCCACCTAACAAGATGCAAGACCAAGAAAGTTCAGAGCTTTTGCAACAGGCCACAGTATCTGACCGGACATTCATAAATTCAATAAAAACAAAGACTGATAGTGAGTGACACAGGTACTCCATTTAAGGCAGTGAGACTACACTTCCTTTAAAATAAATGAATTTAAGTTTAAATAGTAGGTTGATTTAAAAAGATGTATTACACAAATAATGACATTCCTATCTCAAATACTTGCCAAATGATATTCAAGTGTCTAAAGTGAATACCACTGTAAATTAAAAACTGATTCCCACAACTAAGACCCAGAGGTTCCACATAATAAAGAAAAAGGCTTAAAAAAAAATCCAATGATGTTGTAAATTACTGCTTGCGATGATAGAACTGTGAGCTGATAAGTATCATAAATGCTTTCTATAATAAGGGCTCAATGTTCAGGTAACTCTTAGTTTGTTGGGCAGTTATATATGGCCTTAAGCACAATTACCTTTCATTTAATAACCTCTTTCATGATGATGGGGTAATACAGTCTCAATGCAGCAATCCAGAAAACAGAAAAAGAAAAAAGACACTTCAAAACGCCCAGCATCCCTGGGCCTCCCCGGTGGCGCAGCGGTTGAGCGCTGGGCTGCGAAGCTCTGCAGCGCTGGTTCGATCACCGGCTGCCGGGCGAGGGTCCCTCATGGTGCACAGACCTCTCCTGCTGCCCGCTGCTCCCCTCAGCAGTGTACTTCATCACTCTGCCTGTTCTGTTCTCCTCTCTGGCTCTGGTAAATTCTCTCACCCTCCCGTGCTTCTGACTGTACCCAGTACTTGTATAAATAAATCTTAAATAAATAAATAAAAATTAAAAAAAGATAATACGAAGGCATCATATAAAAAAAATTTAAGAAAAAAACAAAACACCCAGCATCCCACCAGACATAGGTCAAGTGTTTGTTAGCCTGCTCTCATCTCACTCCATCTCTAGGCCTCTCACTCCACCTCCAGGACCCTCCTGGGGAAGGAGTTCGCTTGACCAGCAACCCTCAAAGTGAAATCTTCAAAGGCCCCCCAAAACCATAAGGATGGAGCTATGCTATACAGGGTGGGTGCTCTGAATATGGAGAGTTGGCCTGGTATTGTGCAAGGATCCTGCCACATTCCAGGTCCTCTTTCTAAGCTGTTCCGCCCACCCACCAAACACACTCAGTAAGATTACTCAGCATATTATAGGCAAGGTTTTCTTCATATAATTGTATCTATGACCCTTTTTTTTATTTAATGGTTATCAAAATACAAACTTTAGACCTTCAAAATATTTGTTCATATGTGATAACCTTTAACCTTATTTATTTTTCAGCCACCACCATCTCTTATACACCCTTGACCCTTTCTGTCTCCCCATTCCCTCTTAACCTCAAAACTTCTATTTGAGGGCCTCCCCGGTGGCGCAGCAGGTTGAGCACCGTGCTGTGAAGCTGTCCGCAGCCTCTGTAGCTCCGGTTCGATTCCCGGCCGGCCAGGGAGATTCCCACATGGCGTGGCAGACCTCTCCTGCCTCGCCTGCTGCTCCCCTCAGTGTCTTTGGTCCATCTGCTTGTTCTGCTCCCCACTTGTCTCTGGTGAATTCGCTCACCCTCCCACACCTCTGATCTGTACCCCAGTTCTTGTATAAATAAAAAATAAATCCCCTTTTAGGAAAAAAAAAAAAAACTTCGTTGATTATCAGTGTCCATTAGTTTATAATTATTTTGCTTCCTCATTTCACCTGCTTTGTTTCCTCATATTACTCATATATGCAATATCATCACATATTTATTATTCCAGCTTACTTTGTTTCACATAATCCCCTCAAGTTTTTCATTTTGCTGTAAATGGTATACCTAATCTTTCCTTTTAGCAAATAGTATTCCACTGTGTGGGCATACCACATCTTCTCTATCACTGGCCACTCAGGTTGCTTCCCTATTCTAGCTATTGTAAATAATGCTGCAATAAACACTGTGAAGCATATAATTTTCGAGTTGATGATTTAATGTTCTTCAGATAGATACCCAGTATTTCCACTTTCAGCTTTTTAAGATAGGTCCAGACCACTTTCCAAAATGGCTGCACCAATTTACACACCTTCTGGGGATGAGCAATAACCACACCTGGGGCCCAAATAGAACTGCAGAGACAGGGGGAGTGGGATGAATATACCATAAATCCTTAAGAAATCCTGTGGCACCCCAGAGTTCATGGTTTCTTTCTCATTAGAAGTCTATTCTTCTTGAAACTGACAGCAAAATAAGATCCATGCCATCTAAGGAAAATCATCTATCTCCCCATCTAAAGGCAGATATGCCAATGAGCAAACTGCAAAATGCTTCTGGGTGACAGCTCTTCTACAAGTAGTTTATACTTATACCAGATATTAGTACTTAGCATCAGATCTCCCCTCTCCTTCCGATCAAAACACATGGTACCTATAGGAATTAAATGCTACTTACAGCAGCGCTAACTTCACAATGACACACACAAGCTCACTCAAGACTGTAATGCCCAATTATGGCATTTGAGAAGTACAGGGTTTCAGAAAAGGTACGTTAAAATGTCATTTGCTTGCTTGACACCTCTTAAGAATCAGGCTGCAACAAAGCAGGTAAGTGCACGGAGCAGGTAAATTCATTTCTGGATTTAACATGGAGAGTGACACTAAAGGGGACCCAAAGGATGCAGACAACAATGCAAAAATGCCCTGAGCTGTAAAAGAGGGCATGCCATCTAACACCACAGTGCCCAATCTGGATGCTGCTGACACAGATAGACCTACAGGGTCTCGGTGGAGACAGAAGGAAAATGGAACCAGGGAGGGATTCTCTGGTCCTCAGTTGTACTGAGGAGGGGTATTTCATTTTATTTACATTTAAATATCCAAAGTGCCCTGCTCAAAGGCAGACAACAATGAATCCTTGCTCAGACACAGCACAGCCACCATTCTAGAAGCCACCCTCAGGCTTTCCTGGTTAAGACTCCCATTCTAGGGAGAACCACTGTACTGTGGTTCTATGCCTGTGGATTCATTTTGCTAGTCACTGAACTGCATCTAAAAAGAATCACACAGGGCCTCCCTGGTGGCACAAGGGGTTAAACACAGCATTGCAAAGCTATCCGCAGCCTCTGCAGCAGGAGTTCTATCCCAGGTCTGCCAGGGAGCTACCCACATGGCGCAGTAGACCTCTCCTGTCTCGCCCACTGCTCCCTCCGCAGTTTATTTCAGTCAGTCTGCCTGTTCTGATCCCTGCTCTGTCTCTGGTGAATCCTCTCACCCTCCCATGCCTCTGGCCTGTACCCCAGACTCAAATTTTTTTAATCAATCAATAAATCTTAAAAAAAAAAATTAATCACATAGTAGTGCCTCCCTGGTGGGGCAACATGTTACGACTCAGCTATCAGCAGCCATTGCAGCATGAGTTCAATCCCTAGCCAGGGAACAGAACCACGTGGTGCAGAAGACCTCTCCTGTCTCGCCCACTGCTCCCCTCAGCAGTGTATTTCAGTTGATCCTCCTGTTCTGTTCCCCATTCTGTTTCCAGTGAATCCTCTCACCCTCTGCTACACCTCTGGCCTATACCCCAGCTCTTGTATGCATAAATAAATTTCAAAAATCTTTAAAAAAAAACACATAGTAGTATCCTTTTGCTCTTCATCAACTATTATAATGGGTATGCAATAACATTTTACTGCAATTTTAATTTGCCTTTTTTAAAAGATTTATTTATTTATGCATACAAGAACTGGGCACAGGCCAGAGATGTGGGGAGTGAGAGGATTCACCAGAGATAGAGTGGGGAACAAAACAGGTGGACTGACAGAGATACACTGCTGAGGGGAGCAGTGGGCAAGACAGGAGAGGTCTGCTACGCCATGTAGGTCACCTCCCTGGCCGGGAATTGAACTCATGCTGCAGCGGCTGCAGACAGCTTCATAGTGCTCCGTCTTAACCATGAGCCACCAGAGAAGCCCCCTTAATTTGCATTTTCCTTGTGAGTAATGGCATTAAGAGTCTTTCCAATGTTCACTGGTCATTAAGATAACCAGTGTAGAGGGTTTATGTTTTTGCTACCTTTTTATTGGGGATATGTGGTTGCAATTACTGTCTTCTAGTCTATGACTCACATTTGTATTCTTTTAATGGTGTCTTGTGATGAAGATCCTGAAGTTTAATGATGTCCAGTTTATCAAGTTTGTTCTCTTATGGTTAATGGTTTTGGGATCCTGTTTAGGAAATCTTTGTTCACCTGTGACATATAATGAACCCTTAATCTCTAAGTTCCTGACAAAGGCTTCCCCAAACACTTGTCATTTCCTAAGGCACAGGGGAATCTTTTATTTGTTGGCCCTGACAGAGTTCTTAAAATCCTTACAATTTCCTAAGTGATAGGGATGACAGGACTGTTTTATAGATAGCTCCTGAACCCCTTAGAATTTCTTAGATGATCAAAGCCTCCTAACAAGACCACTCTTAGTGGGCTCCTGGATAGCTTCATGGTAGGGGATGGTAGACAAAAAAGACCAAGTCATGATTAGAAACTTGGAACTTTTAGCCCTGCTCCCATCCTCCTGGGAAGAGAAGAGACTGGAGATGAGCTAAATGATTGTGCTTACATGTGACTCCTCCATAGGAGCTCTTCACTACAGGGTTCAGTTGGCAAACACACCCACAAGCTGGGAGAGCTGCACATGCCAACTCCACATGGACAGAAGCTCCTGTGCTCAGACCCCTCTAGACATCATCTTACATATCTCTTCATCTACATCCTTCACAATATCCTTTTATGAGAAAACAGTATTTAGTAATGACTCCGATATTAGGTAAATGTCTCTTGAGTTCTGTGAGCTCTTACAGCAAATAATCAAACCTGAGGAGGGGGTTATGGGAAGCCTCATTTGTAACCAAGTTTGAAAGAAGTATGGATAATCTGAGGACCCCACTTTCAAGGAGCATCTGAAGTAGAAACTGGGGCAGCAATCTTGTGAGACTGAGCCCTTAACTGGTGACGTCTGCACTTAAATAGCCGGTGTGAGAATTAAACTGTAGGACACTGTTTGGTGGCTGCAGAAACTCAGAACTGCTTGGCGTAGAAAACCCACATGTTTGGTGTCAGCAGTGCGAGCAAAGGAAACAGATTTTCTTTTACTACCTCAAGGTCATAGAGATAGAGAAAGGGAAGAAATATTTTAAAATCCAGGGGGATTTTGACTTGTCCCTATCTCCTGGTGAATTACAATAGTTAAGGATATATTAGTCTCAAAGAAATCATAGGACTGGGCCTCCCTGGTGGTGCAAAGAGTTAAGTCGCAGCACTATGAAGCTGTCTGCAGCCACTGCATCACGAGTTTGATCTCCAGCCAGGGAGGTGACCCACATGGCGCAGCAGACCTCTTCTGTCTCGCCCGCTGCTCCCCTCAGCAGTTAGTATGCCTGTTTTGTTCCCTACTCTGTCTCTGGCGAATCCTCTCACAACCCCTCCTCCACACCTCTGGCCAGTTCCTCTATACATAAATAAATAAATCTTTAAAAAAAAAAAAAAAAAAAAGAACACACAGGGACAAAGATCCAGTCAGAGAGGAAGCAGGGCTGTGGGCCCACTGGTGGTTAGAACTGGGATTTACTCACTGAACCCGCACCACCACATTACAGAGAGGGACTATCCTTGGCCCCATTAATAGAGGGGGTCCTAAGGTCCATGGGCAACACTGCCAGTCAGTCAGCAGAGAAGCACACAATGCCGAGGGTACAGTGTGCAGCCTGCACAATGCTAGGCATGTGAGTTAACCTCCCAATGCTCTATTTCCCTCTGTGTAGGCTGGAGCTGAGACCAGTCCCTCCCATTGTTCACAGCCAGCAGCACCCAAGCTAACAAATTTGAGGCACAACTGCAGGTGAAATCAAAGCTCACCACATTTACTGAGCAGTTGCTTACTGCTTGTCACTACTTTGAGCCTCCTTTTCCCAGACAAAGATGAATAAACCAGCCATATAATAAGGTAACCGCTTCAGAAAACTTGCTTCCTAAACTTAGCCTCTCCCACAAAACAAACCTCTATTAATGCTTCCAGGCCTGCAGAGAAACTGGCTCATATCTCCTCTCAGGAAGCAAAGCCAGCATAGTACAGTGCACAGTAAAAGCAGCTGTCGCAAGTGATGAGATCCATCTTGGTCATCAGTAAGCAGGGTTTGGACTGTTGCAAACTCTCCCTTGCCCCCCTGGTTCCCACTGCCACTACCATGGTGCTCTGACCCATTATTAAGCTCCTTTCCACCAGCCATCCCTTTCCCAAGGAGGACAGGTAAGTCTGGCTCTGCTGAAAACTGAAGAAGGTATGTGGGGGGAGGAAAGGTACCACTATGCTCCAGGGAGATGCTTATCCAGGAGGGCTGGAGATCAGCCAGGAATTTCAGAAGAGAAGAGGGATCTTCTTGGAAAGCAAGAAACATCCCTCTCTTCTGCCCCTTCTTCCCTCCTATTTGAACACCTCTGCCTTTATATCCTGGGAATGATTTGGCATTTTCAGCAAATCCCTTGGGCACCCTAAGGCCCTAGGGCTTCTGCAATGTCCTATCTGATAAGTCACTGGCTGGGAATGGGAGGGAAACTTTGCACAACACTGAAATCCACCTCCAATCATAGTCATACCTAAGCAGATGAGAAAGCCAAGGACAAGGGGGTACAGGAGCCCAAACACTGAAACTACTAGCAGTGTGTCTGGAGTTTAATGATATATATAGAGAGAGTACATTTGGGGGCTCCACAGGAGATACAGCATCTGACATTCCAGCAGGCAGCCCAAAAGAATGTGATGGGAAGTGAAACTACCCCCAAGAACCAAAAAGCTAGAAGCTAAGATGTTCAGGAGGCCTTTAGATAAAAACAGGGTCCGTTCTGGGATGACTGGGCCATGTCGCCTCAGTTTCTCTGAGAAGCACCCATTGTCAAACTATAACTCCCACACAATCCATGCTGCAGAAGTTGCAGAGCCTTTAAAAATGAATGAGGCAGCACTGTGCACATGGACATGGATGATCCCAAATGAACCATGCAGTTCAGGGTACTTGTCCTGAACACACTTTGCGAAGAATAATATATACACATTAATCCTAGCCAAAGTCAACCCAGGGGCCAGTACCTTTCTATATAGACAAATCATGGGAACCAACACATTTCACATCACAGATTTCTAGTGTTTTTCCTAACATGTATTTGTGTGTGTGTGTGTTTTACAACAACTATCTATTACTTCTATAATCCAACAATTAAAAAATACTTGAGAGAAAAAAAGCCTACCTCAGAAGAATTTGAGGACTATATTATTTTCCATCTGCTTTCAACTTCATCAAAATTAGTGCTTAAGGGTCCTCCCTGGTGGCACAAGGGGTAAGACAGCACTAGGAAGCTATCCGTAGCACTGCTGCATGAGTTCGATCCCCAGCCATGAGGCTACCCACGTGGTGCAGCAGATCTCTCCTGTCTCACCTGCTGCTCCCCTCAGCAATGTATTTCAGTGGATCTGCCTTTTTGCCCCCCACTCTGTCGCTGGTGAATCCTCTCACCCTCACATCTCTGGCCTACACCCCCAGCTCTTGTATGCACAAATAATTTAAAAAAAATTAGCACTTAAAACAGAAATGTCGGGGCCTCCCTGGTGGCACAAGGGGTTAAGCTACAGCACTATGAAGCTATCTGCAGCCACTGTAGCACGTTAGATCCTCGGCCAGGGAGGTGACCCACCCGGCGCAGCAGACCTCTCCTGTCTCTCCCGCTGCTCCCCTCAACCGTGTATTTCAGTAGATCTGCCTGTTCTGCTCCCCACTGTCTCTGGTAAATCCTCTTACCCCCCGCACCTCTGGCCTGTACCCCAGCTCTTGTATGCATAAATAAATAAATCTTAAAAAAAAAAAAAAAACACAAATGCCTATGGACCTTCAAATGTGAAACCAGACCACTCAAAGCATTTCTTACAAATAAAGCAGCACGGGGCCTCCCTGGTGGTGCAAGGAGTTAAGCGTCAGCACTATGCAGCTATCCACAGCCACTGCAGCACCAGTTCGATCCCCCGCCAGCGAGATGACCCATATGGCACAGCAGACCTCTCCTGACTCGCCTGTTGCTCCCCTCAGCACTGTATTTCAGTCAATCCGCCTGCTCTGTTCCCCACTCTGTCTCTGGTGAATCCTCTCACCCCCTCACCCCCACATCTCTGGTGAATCCTCTCACCCCCCCACACCTCTGGCCTGTACCCCAGTTCTTGTGTGCATAAATAAATAAATCCTTAGGGCCTCCCTGGTGGCACAGCGGTTGAGTGCTGGGTTGTGAAGCTGCCCACGGCCTCTGCGGTGCCGGTTCAATCCCCGGCTGCTCCCCGGCCACCAGAGGAGGGTCCCACATGGCGCAGACCTCTCCTGCTGCCCGCTGCTCCCCTCAGCAGTGTACTTTGGTCCTTCTGCCTGCTCTGCTCCCCACTCTGGCTCTGGTGAATTCTCACCCTCCCGCGCTTCTGATTGTACCCAGTGTATGCATAAACAAAACAAACAAACAAATAAATAAATAAAACATGACTCTATAAAAAATAAATTTAAAAAAAGAGAAGAAAAGAAAATGGGCTTCTGCTCTGATGCCATTCCAAGGCTCAGGAATGGAATTCAAAATAAATAAATAAATAAATAGATAAATAAATAAATAAATCTTTAAAAAACAAAGAAGCACTGCGGCTGGTCATTGTGACAAGACACTGTTAACAGCAATGGGGACCCTCTGAAATTGGCTTGCTGGGATAATGTGGTTTTGTTTTGTTTTGTTTTCATTTTGCCTGATAACAAGGAAATGTGATATCTAGTTGCGGGGAGGGAGTGGAGACATTCCTTCTGGGACATGTATCATCAGCAGATAAAACCGGATGTTCAGACCTATCCACAAGGGGCTGGAGCAGGAGGCTGGGTCAGCAAAACCAGCCCTATTCATTTAGATTACAGAATGAGATTTCCCCCGCCAGACTCCACTAAGAAAACACCTAACCTAATGGGTGCACTAGTGTGAACCTGGAATGACATACAGGGTGGGGCATCTGTGGTTTCAGGGCATTGGGAAAGTGGCTTAATCCTGAGATTACATTGTTCCACCACTGGCTGTTCTGTGACCTTCTCCTTGCAATATAATTGAACAGCAAAATTCTGCCCTATATTGAAAAGAGAATATATTTCAGAAACTAAAAAAGAATGACATAATGATAAAAAATGTCTTCTCCCTTGTACCTAAAAGGCAGACATGTCAAATTGTTACCCACAGCATCATTTTTAGCACTGGGAATTCTGTGTCACTTTATTCCATGAAATTTTCCCCACCCTTTTAAAAATTGTCAATCAGGTCCTCCTTAGGTGGTGCAAGGGATTAAGACACAACCTATGAGCAATCCGCAGCCTCTGCAGCACAAGTTCAAGCCCCGGCCAGGGAGCTACCCACATGGCACAGCAGACCTCTCCTGTCTCAGCCCCTGCTCCCCTCAGCAGTGTATTTCAGTTAGTCTGCTTGTTCTGTTCCCCACTCTACCTCTGGTGAATCCTCTCACTGCCCCCCCCCCGCTCCACATCTCTAGCCTGTACCCCAGTTCTTGTATGCATAAATAAATAAATCTTTAAAAAAAAATTGACAATCACTTGAAACCCACCAACTATCTTCCATCCACAATTGGCCAAAAGATATGAAGATAACCAGGACCCCAGGAATTCAAAGGCTAATCAGGCAGGAAGATGAAATGTCTATCCTTCAAGAATACCTACACCACCCTACTATCCACCTGACCTGTGTTTTTCAAACTCTTGGCCATAACTCAGAGTCAGAAAGTGACCCAGCACAAAAACATCAGGTAACTGCAACAAGGTTTACAAATATATCCTGACACTGCTTCCTGCGAAACTGGATAGAATTCCTTCTTTTTCTTTATTACAGCTGGTCAAGCTCCACTAGATGAATGTCACAACCCACCTGCAGCACTGTTGTGGCGCATGCGGTATGCAACACATGATCCTTGGACAGAGCAGAAGAGAAGTCCCCAAAGTGGGGACTCTTGGAGTAACTAAGAGTAGAGAAAAAGGCATGTCCCTATGACGTCTGCCAAGTGTCACTTGTGACAGGTCCTCCCAGCCACCCCAAATATTCACCGAGTACTGATTTTATCTGAGTAGGTTCCAGGCACTGGGCGTCCAGCAGAGAAGAGAATCCCTGCATGGTAGGACTGACAACTGAGTCACAGAGACAAATATACAAATATGACAGGATGTCATGTAAGGAAGAAAAGTGCTATGGAAAATAAGGAAGGAGGGCTAACAATCAAGCTGATGGGAGGCGCCCCTTCAATTATGGTGCCCGGGGGGCCTCCCCAGTGGCTCAGCCGGTTGAGCACAGCGCTGTGAAGCTGTCTGCAGCCTCTGCAGTGCAGGTTCGTTTCCAGGCCAGCCAGGGAGATTCCCAGATGGTGCAGCAGACCTCTCCTGTTGCACCCGCTGCTCCTCTCAGCAGTGCTTTCAGTCAGTCTGCCTGTTCTGCTCCCCACTCTGTCTCTGGTGAATCCTCTCACCTTCCCATGCCTCTAGCCTGCACCCCAGCTATTGTATAAATTAAAAATAAATCTTAAAAAAAAATTATGGCTCTCAGTGATCTAGAGACATCTGAGCAGAGACCAAAAATGAAATAGGAACCTCATACTCTCTACAGTCAGCAGGACCAGCAAGTAAAATGGCTCTGGGAGTGAAATGGTGCTGGAGAGGGGAGTGTAGTCAAAGCAGCAGATGAGGTCAAAGATGGGTGGAAAGGCAGACTACAGGTCTTGGGGGTAGTGTGAGAAGGTAGGGGTCTACTCTAGGTACACAGGAAACTGATGGAATGTTCTAAGTAGAGAAGTGATATGGTCTGGTGATAGTTTTAGAGACTTCTCTGGACAAACTGATGGAATGAATGGATGTAAATGTGAGAGGAAGAGAGGAGTAGGCATGACCAAGGTGACCAGCAGTGTCTCAGTTCATATATGCCACTGGAAATATACAAAGGCACCAGTTTCCTTGGGGCTGACTAGCTGGACTAGATTTCAGCCCCATCTCACATCGCCTTGTTTCAGTACTAGTGGTGAATGTGCTTAGTAGGGAGATTATGGCAGGAACAGGGTTTCCTGTTTAGAGAAGTTAGGTCACTTGCCCAAAGTCATACAGGGAATAGAGTCCTACCTCAAGTTTGGAAGGGTGCAAACTACAAGCAAAGGGAAGCACTTCAACAGGAAGAAGCATGAGGGGGAAGGTATCTGGATGGGTGGGAATGGTGCTCAGCAGAGTGGGCCAGATTGTGATGTGAAGAACACTTGGAGGTCACTGGGGCTCCAAGAGTGCATTGTCACAGCTCCAAGAGTACACTGATCAGCCCCCATGCTGCAGTGTCACCACTAGGACAGTGAAGCCACCCACCGGACCATTTTACTGGGACTTTCAGGTGGTAAGGCGGCATACATCAACCCTGCCTGTGAAGTCTCCAACTACAACAGATGAGGCAGCAACTGCCATGCACCTGCTTCCTGAGCCAGCGGGGCACAACCTACAAGGAAAGGAGAACTTTAACCACTCCAAAGAGCCATTTTCAAGCCTACTACTACTAAAAAAACAAGCCCATCCTCCTTTGTCACTCACAGCTAGTGAACTCAGGCTATTCCCAGTGACATCCATGTACAAAAATGAAAACATACCCCTTTAGCAAAGTAACCCAGCCCCAGTCTGAGGTATACAGGCCAGGAAGGGGTCAGGGCCTGCTAATATTTACCTGCTTTCTAAAGAGTACCTTCCCTGAGGGAACTGAGGAAAAATCAATTGTCCTCTCCTATGAAATTCTACCTATGACAACCCAGCTATACCTCATGCTTCCCTCAAGGCCCTTCCCCATACATGACCATGAATCGAGGTTCAATTTCTCATGCCTATCCAATTTACATCCCGGAAATGTAAAGCCATGAACATGCAGTTAACAGAAAGCCCCAATAAAGATACCATGATTATATTAGCAAGTCTAATGCTTCTTAGGATGATTATCTATGAGGTAGACAGCAAGGGAAGCCAAATTAAATTTTAGACTCAATTCTGACAGGTTCCCTCTCAGTTTCCAACATTCCAGCAGCTGTTACTTCCCTTTTATAGTAGTTTGCACATCTTTCTAATTCTGACTTATAAAAACTCCAACTCACTTTAGAGTTCCAATCCATGTTACAAGTTATGAGAAAATACATGAAATAGAAAACGAACATTTAATATTTTTAAAAAAGACCATGCCACCAAACACACTTCCCTGACTTCCCTCTTTTTTTGATTTCTGATCTATTATTTTTTTAAGATTTTTTTTATATTCCCCATACAATTGCACCCACCTTATTTTGACCCCAATCCCTCCTCTCCCCGCCCCCCCCATTTCCCTCTTTTTAATGTCTCATGAAGAACTTGTAAAGCATGCACTTTTTAAATATTAAGGACAAAATGGAGAAGCTGATTCGTTTCCTATTACTTTGAAAACAAAAATATAGTCTGTATGTATCTCAACCTGCCAGGAATTTGTAGGAATCTTAGTAAATGATAGCAACTACCACTGTTTAGCACTACATACCAGGCAGCATTCTAAGCCCTTTACATTTGTATATTGGTTGTTTAGTCGTAGCAACAATTCTATAAATTGTGTATTATTGCTGTCCTCTTGGGCAATAAGGATAGACATGTGAACAAGAACAGGCCTTTTGTCCACCTGTTCTAGCTGAATCCCCAGCCCCCAGCAGAGCCTTACTCAAGCCGGGCACTCAGTCCACATTTGTTTGCTGTATGAATGGAGAATGAATGGTTGGGCTACTTGCACAACTCCAAGGGATGCCACTCACATTGTATTCCGTCTGTGGTCAATGTGAATAGGTCCCTCTGAGTCACGGGCCCTGATGACCAAGGCTGACATGAGGACTTATTAGGTACTTGGTACCTGATCACACTGTCACCCCATTTCTCTGAGGCACCATCCACACCAGAGAAAGTGGTGAAACCAGGAGCAAAGTCCAGGTGACTGACTAGTTTAAAATGTAAATGAGGGCCTCCCTGGTGGCTCAAGGGTTAAAGACAGCACTGTCAAGCAATCGCCAGCCACTGCAGCACAAGTTCAATTCCCCGCTGGCCAGGGAGCAATACATGGCACAACAGACCTATCCTGCCTCGCCCTCAGCAGTATATTTCAGTAGATCCACCTGTTCTGCTCCCCACTCTCTCTGGTGAATCCTCTCTCTCTCTCTCTCTCTCTCTCTCTCTCTCTCTCTCTCTCTCACACACACACACACCCCACATACCTCTGGCTTACACCCCAGTTCTTACATGCATAAATAAATAAATCTTTTTAAAAAATAAAAAATAATAAAATAATAAAATGTAAAAGAGGGCCTCCCTGGTGGCCTAGGGTTTGGGTCTCAATGCTGTCACCTCTACATCCAGAGTTTGATCCCTGGCCAGGGTGCTGACCCACATGGCACAGTAGACCTCTCCTGTCTTACCCGCTGCTCCCCTCAGCAGTGTATTTCAGTAGATCCACCTGTACTGCTCCCCAGTCTATCTCTGGTGAATCCTCTAACTCCCACAACTCTAGCCTACACCCCAGTTCTTCTACACAAAAATAAAAACAAAATAAAATTTAAAAAAATAAAATGTAAAATATCCCCATTGTTCTCATCATTCACCCATACGCCTAGCCCCTCCCATTCCCTAGAAACAACATAGTCGGAACTGGTCTAGGATTTTCTTCCAATAGGTTTTTATGTTCAAACTTCACTGACAGGACAAGTTTGGAGAATACTGCATTGACAATAGCTGTGATATGTCTGTCTATTTTTCTTTTTACACACACACACACACACACACACACACACACACCAGACTCAAAAACCATCAAGATCAATGTTCCTAAACCTAAAGGGTTGGGCACAAAATGATCTTAGGTGGTACAAAAAGAAATAGTTATTTCATAATTAAGTCTGCATTGATTTCACTTCTTATTAACAACTATTACTTTATTTTTGCAACAAAATTTACCAGAAAAAGGTTCTGCAACAAGCTAGTATAAAGTACATCTTTAGGGGCCTCCCTGGTGGCTCAGGGGTTAAAGACACAGGGCTATCAAGCTATCACCAGCCACCGCAGCAGGAACCACGAATTCAATCCACAATCCACAAGCACCCGCTGCTCCCCTCAGCAATGTATTTCAGTAGATCTGCCTGTTCTGTTCTCCACTCCTCTGGTGAATCCTCTCACCCCCCCGTACCTCTGGTCTACACCCCAGTTCTTGTATGCATAAATAAATTAATTTAAAAAAAAGTACATCTTTAACCAAAAATTATGGTATAGACCTTCCTAAACATCCAACTTTATCATAATAACTAACTGCAAGGAAAAATTCAAGTTCTATCAGAACTGAGCTTCAGTATGAGGTAATAAAAAAAGATGAGAGAAAAGTTTTTTAAAAAATCTAATACTCAATTTGTTTGAAATGTAAAATTGAATACCTTTGAAAAGGCACAGGAAATTACATATTTTAAGAAAAAAGTACTTGGCTTAAAAGTTAATCCAACTATACAGAAGGAACAAAGATTACTGAAGAGCACTTTGGTTAAGTCTCCACTTTGAGGTTCTACCCTAAGTGAGTCTCTCTGTAGGCAATGATTTTCAAGAAAACTAGAAAAAAATACATATGACCAGCACATCAAACCCAGGCTTCCCGGATATGGGAGGACTCTAGATGTTTTCGGTTTTTAAAAAGTTAACTTACAAATAAATATCTATGTATACATGTACATATATATTAAACAAAAAAATATCTCCAACAACCTGCATGCTCACTAAATATCAGGCACTACTGTGTGTGAAGCTTGCTTCCCTGGTTACCTCATTCAGCCCTCTCAACCACCTTTTGAGGTGGTTTCACTGTCAGACCTGTTTCACAAGTGGGGGAACTATTGCTAAATGCCCTGCTAGAGGTCAAGCTTAGGATTTAGAGTTGGGTGTGCATTCAGGAGATCTGAGTCCAAAGCTAGCACTCCTCACATTCACCATCACCACGACATGGTACTAACCACTGCCCCACACTCTCACTCCAGGGGAATGAGGTCTGGGCCTAAAAAGCTAAAAAAAGCAACAATTGCCACTAATGTTTATTGCTTACTAACCACCCCTAGTCCTGTGCTAAGCATTTCACACACAAGTTCACTCAAACCTCCCAAGGGGCCTCCCCATTCACGGTTCAAATGTTCACTAAGGGCCTACCAGGTGCCAGGCCCAGAGTACAATGCAAGAGCCGCAGCTGACCAGCCCCCAGCTCTGGTGGTCCTCTGAAGTGTAATTACAACCTGGGGTAACCAACACCTGAGAAAGGATGAGGATGATGTTCTAGCATAGCAGAGGAAAATAATGACTGTCCAGGGTTGGTCAAAATACAAGCCTGGACCTTCTATTCCACAAAGCATCCCAAAACTGGCTCCCCTTTCAGCTGTGTACCCATTGTATACATCTCCTAGTGAGGGTTGTTAGGATTAAATGATTGGCCTAGCAGAATTGTTTCCACATCTATGGCCTGTTTTCCAAAAAGTCTGGAGAGGCTGCTCAAGGCATCCAAGCCCCATGCACCAGACACCTAGTAGGGACTCAACAAATATTGTTGAAAATAAAGGAGAAGATTGGACGAGACAATAACAGTGCTTCCCACTTGCCAGGAATCGTTTTACAGGCTTCCACCAATTCCATTTGTGACATATTCCCTACTTCACAAAGGAGGAAACTAAAGTTCAGAGAGATTAAGCTGCTTGCCTAAAATCACACAGCTCAGCCGCCAACAGTGCCAGGAATCAAATTCCAAGTGGGTCTGTCAATTCAAACTGAAAACTTGTTTCAAATTCCTGGGAAGTGATTCTTACCCTTATCACCTACTCTCTCCAAAGATTCATGGGGAAGAAGGGTGGGATCAAGATGTCTTCAAGTCAGCACAAAACATTCTGAAAGGTTCATATTTTATATAAAAGTCTTAAACTGGAAAATGAAGGGGAAGGGAAAATAATACAAAACAAAAACACTGCTTTCAACAGCCATTTCGACGTCCTCCCTCACTTGCTGCCAACCCTCCACTTCAGGACAAATCACTGTTCTAGCAAGGAATTGGGAGAATTAGTTACCTTTCCATGAAAATCTAGAATGACGTGATTTTAAAAAACAAAAGCAAAATACAAGGAGGCTCCAAATGCTTGTGTTCAAACGACAAAGGGCCCATCTAGGGGACTGGGGTTTTGTTGCGTTTTTTGTCGTTTTGTTTTTTACGGAGTCCCGACCTCCGCCCGGCCGAAAAGGCAACATTCGTACCGGATCCGTTACAACGTAGCGAGGAAAACCCAGCCGCCCGGCTATTGTTGTAGTCGTGGCCGAGACCGCGACAGGGACCGGGCACAGGCCCGCCGCGGGGGCAGCGAGCTTTGTCCCGAGACCCCGGCGAGAGCGCGCGCGGGTCGCGCGCGGCCTCCACGCGGCCCGGGCCCCCACCCCTCCGGCCCGCGGAGCCAGTAGTCGCCGCGGCCTCGCTCCACTGCGGCCTTGCCCGCGCGCGCGAATCCGGCCGGGCTTCTTGACCCTCGGGCGCCGCCGTACCCCGGCCCCGCTCCGGGCGCCGGCGGCCCCCTCCCCCTCGGCGCCCCGGCTCCATTCAAACCGTCCTCCCAAGCCCCGTGCCGCGCTCCCCCCACGGCTCGCCTTCCTTACCGGGAGCCACCGGCGCCGTCGCCTTCCCGGCGCCGCCCCCACCACTCCGCGCGGGGTCGGGGACAGAGTGGGTGTCTCGCCTCTCCTCACGAAACAAAGAAGCCGCCGACGCCGCCGCCGAGCGAGGGTAAGCCTCGCGCGCGCGCCCGCCTGCCTCGGCTGCCCCCCCACGCCTCCCGCGCCCCCGCTGCGCGCGCACTCGCCGACTCCCTCCCCCGAGCACGGCCTCTCCCTCTTCCGTCGCCCGCCTAGCCGCGTGCGCGCGCCCGCCCACCCTTCCGTTCGTAGCGCGCGTGCGCGCCAGCCCTGCACGCCCCCCCCCTTCGGGAGATGGGCGTGGCCAAGGAGAGCGTCCGCACCCTGCGCGCTACCCGACTATGCCGGACTGACGTGCGCCTGCGCTCAGGGTCTTCGTTTTCTACTCGCCGCGGGGCCCCTGGATGCTGAGCATGCGCAAAGCGGGAGCCACTGCGGCTGTGGTGTTGGTGGCGGCAGCGGGAGGGTGGGGGATGGGACGGAGTGGCGGCGGGATCTGCGGAGAAGGGACGTTTATGAGGCCCTGAGACTTGGAAGTGAGGACTCGAGGCTAAGCGAGAGGACAGGCTGGCCCCAGAATAAGCAGATGTGGCCCGTGTGTCCAGAGGGTCCTGGGAACGTCTTTCATTCCTGGCCAGAGAACTGAGGGGGCCTGTTTGGCCACTACAGGCATGACATGATGTGGCCACCTTTCCAGCAAAACCTGCGGATGCCATTTAGTTCAGCAAATTTTTTTTTTTTAAGATTTTATTTATGCATGCAAGAACTGGGGTACAGGCCAGAGGTGTGAGGGGTGAAAGGATTCACCAGAGATAGAGTAGGGAACAGAACAGGCAGACTGAAATACACTGCTGAGGGGAGCAGCGGGCAAGACAGGAAAGGTCAGCTGCGCCATGTGGGTAGCTCCTTCGCTGGGGATCAAACTCCTGCTGTGGAGGCTGCGGATAGCTTCATAGGTTGCATCCTAACTCCTTGCGCCACCAGGGAGGCCCCGCAAAGAAGACTTTTGAATAAAAAAGCATTAAGGGAGACGGCCTGTGCCAAGTATGAAGGCCTCTCTCTGTGTTTTGAAAATATCTCCAAAAGGCCCTCCCCGGTGGCGCAGCAGGTTGAGTGCAGTGCTGTGAAGCTGTCCACAGCCTCTGCAACACCGATTCAATTCCGGACCAGGCGGGGAGAAACCCACATGGCACGGCAGACCCCTCCTGCCTGCCCTGCTGCTCCCCTTAGCAGTGTCTTCAGTCTTTCTGCCTGTTCTGTTCCCCGCTCTGTCTCTACTGAATCCTCTCATCCTCCTGCACATCTGGCCTGTACCCCAGTTCTTGTATAAGTAAGTAAATCTTTTAAAAAATAATTAAAAAAAACAAAAAGCATTCATAACAAAATAATAATAAAATATCTCCAGTACAGTCATTTGGTCCCCCAATGGACAGCTCTCCCCAAGGTCAAGTCCCACAGTCTGTGACTGGCCCCTACTCTCCTTTTTTAGGACTCGGCAGACTCACAGCCTCAAACCTTTCCCTTATTTTTAATCACTGCTGCCTTTTCCTTTCACATTTCTTGACTGTCCTCTTTATTGTCTACTTGCCTTCAATACAAATGGGGAAGCCATTGTCTGATTTAGTCACCCCCTTATGCCACATACTGAGTAATTAATTTTTTTTTTCTTTGGGCTTCCCTGGTGGAGCAGTGGGTTGAGAACAGTGTTGTGAACCTGTCCACAGCCTCTGCAGTTCCGGTTTGATCCCCAACGGCCGCAGTTGCCCACATGGCAAGGCAGACCTCGCCTATCTCGCCTACTGCTCCCCTCAGCAGTGTAATTCAGTAGATCTGCCTGTTCTGTTCCCCACTCTGTCTCTGATGAATCCTCTCACCCTCCCACACCTCTGTCCTGTACCCGATTCTTGTATAAACAAATAAATCTTTATAAAATAAATATTTTTTTTCTTTTTTTGAAAGATTGCTTGCCCATTGAGTATGGTTATGCCAGGAGCCATAATTGGAGCATAAAGAAGAAGATGAGATCTCTTGGTAGAGACATACATGCCTGAATTTGAAACTCAACTTCGTTGTTAACTAGCCAGGTGGTGCCACTCAATTATACTGGACGTTTCTATACTTTCTTCTCCTATAGAGGAATCAGAAAGCCGGCCACTTGTTAGGTCTCTGAACCTTACCTCATATTGTTGCATAATACATAGTAAATGGACACGTGGGCTCTGAACTTTTATTTCACTCATTCAGGTAATGTGAACCTTGAAAAACACAGATCTGAACTGAGCTGGTAGACTTATACCATGGTGTTTTCAGTAAATGCAGTTGACCCTCCATATCTGGGAGTTCAGCATTCACAGATTCAACCAACCATGCATTGGAACCTGCAGATACAGAGCACTGACTTTTAAGTGACTTTCCCTTCACATTTCTTTTTATTTTTAAGATTTATTTATTTATGCATACAAGAACTGGAGTGTAAGCCAGAGGTTTGGGTGGTGAGAGGATTCACCAGAGAGAGTGGGGAGCAAAACAGGCAGATCTACTGAAATACACTGCTGAGGGGAGCAGCAGGCAAAATAGGAGAGATCTGCTGAGCCACTTGGGTTGCTCCCAAGTGATTTGGGTTGATCAAATTCATGCAGTAGCTTGATAGCGCTGCCTTTAACCCCTGAGCCACCAGGGAAGCCCTCTTTCTTTCTTTTTTTTTTTTTTTTTTTTTTTTTTAGAGATTTATTTATTTATTTATACAAGCACTGGGTACAGTCAGAAGCATGGGAGGGTGAGAGAATTCACGAGAGCCAGAATGGGGAGCAGAACAGGCAGAAGGACCAAGGTACACTGCTGAGGGGAGCAGAGGGCGCGGCAGGAGAGGTCTGTGCACCATGTGGGACCCTGGCCCGGTGGCCAGGGATTGAACCGGTGCTGTAGAGGCTGCGGGCAGCTTTGCAGCCCAGCACTCAACCGCTGTGCCACCGGGGAGGCCCCTCTTTTTTTTTTAAAAAGACTTATTTATTATGCATATAAAAACTAGGGTACAGGCCATAGGTACAGGGGTTGGAGGCCACAGGGGTGAGAGGATTCACCAGAGACAGAATGGGGAGCAAAACAGGCAGACTGACTGAATTACACTGCTGAGGGGAGCATCTGTCAAGACAGCAGAGGTCTCCTGCACCATGTCGGTAGCTGCCTCGCCGGCTGGGAATCAAACTCGTGCTGCAAAGGCTGCGGATAGCTTCACAGTGCTGTGCTTAACCCCTTGCGCCACCAGGGAGGCCCTTCCTTTCACACTTCTTGATTGTCCTCTTTATTGTCTACTTTGGGTGTCTGTGCATTGTGGTATCCTGAAACCAATCCCCTGAGGACACCAAGGGATAATTGTAGTTAAATTTGTGTGTGTTTGGGGCCTCCCTGGTGGTACATGGGATTATGATGCAACCTATGGAGCTGTCTGCAGACACTGCAGCGCAAGTTCGATCCCCAGCCGGCCAGAGAACAAACCATATGGCGCAGCAGACTCTCCTGGCTTGCCCACTGCTCCCCTCAGCAGTGTATTTCAGTACATCTGCCTGTTCTGCTCCCTACTCTGTCTCTGGTGAATCCTCTCATTCCCCCCGCCCCCGCCCCTCTGGCCTGCACCCCAGTTCTTGTATGCATAAATAAATAAATCTTTAAAAAAAATTTGTGTGTGTTTGGGGGTGAGGGGCAGAGGGGAAGTAAGGGTGTTTTCCTTAATTCCCTTTGATCAAGTGTCAGCCATACCTTAGTTGCCCTTCACATGCTATGCACTGAGCACAGGCATACAGTGATGCACCAAGCAGGCAGGATTCCTCCTGGAAGAACAGACAGGCCATGATAGGAAAGTCTTAATTTTATGGAAGACAGTCCCAGGGTGTGATGAGATCCTACTATAGAACCTTCCTGAGACTGAGGAGTCAGCTAGGCTTCTCTGAGGAAGATGCATTTATGCTAAGACCCAAAGGAAGAGAGCATTGGGTGGAAGAAACAGGACGTGCCAAGAGCTGAAGAGGAAAAGAGTGTGGAAATAGAAAATGGTCCATGTGGCTATGAGGCGGGGATCAGCAGCAGCCACACCAGGAAGAGCCTTTTGTGCTTAGTGAGGATCTTTAGCTTTTTCTGGAGCACAGTAGGAAGTTGAAGGACTATAATCAAGAAATAGAATCTGTATGTAGGGAGTACCGGTAGATCATCACAGTGGACCAGAGTGGAGAATGGCAGCTTGCTTTAGAGTGAAGGTGGCAAAGATGGAGGTAGAGGAAATTGAAGGTAGAATGGATTGAAATTGAAGTAGTGGACCTGACAGTGAACTCTCGGAGGGTCAGGAGTGGAACTCCAGTTTTCGTTACAACTGGCACATAGAAACGTGAAAACTATGGCAAGGAAGGATCAAGAGTCCTGTTTTAAAGACAAGATGTCTGTTGGGAATAATCCCATAAGTCAGTGGTTCATGACTACATTAGAATCCCAGTTCAAGCAAATCTGATGGCTGTGGCATTTATATTTAAGTCTATGATACATTTTGAGTTAATTTTGTATATGGTTTAAAATAAGATTGAAGTTCATTTTTTTCCATAGGCATGCTCAGTTGTTCTAACTAACACCAGTTGTTCAAGACTGCCCTCTTCCTCCACTGAATTACCTTGGCTCTTTTGTGAAAAATAAGTAAACTGTTTTAAGTGTAAATCTCTTTCTGAATTCTATTCTGTTCACTAGTTGATATGTCTACCCTTTGCTAAGACCACACTGTCTTGATTACTGTAGCTTTATAATGAGTCTTGAAATCAGGTAATCCTCCACCTTTGTTCCTTTTCCAATTTATTTTGGCTACTGTAGGTACATTTCCTTGTAAATTTTAGAATCAGCTTGTTAATTTTCACCCAAAAAATGTGACTTCAATAGTGATTGCATAAAATCTGTTGACCAATTTGGGGAGAATCACTGTCTTAACTATATTGAGTCTTCTATTTTAGAACATGGTGTTTCTCTATTTAGGTCTTCCCTAATATCCATTAAACTTATTCCTTTCTAACCTTTCCTATTCCACTGGAATGACTCTTGTCAAGTTCACAGAGTTCATACCCATTTCTCATTTTCACCTTCCTTAACCTATTGGTAACAATTGACACATTCCTGGGTTTCTTCCGCCCTAGTCATCTACTCCTTCCCAGATTCCTTTGCAACTTCCTCTACTTCATACTGACCTTTAATAATGAACTACCCCAGGACTCACACTTAAAAACTATCTACATTGGGCCTCCCCGGTGGCGCAGCGGTTGAGTGCTGGGTTGCGAAGCTGCCTGTGGCCTCTGCGGCGCCGGTTCAATCCCCGGCTGCTCCCCGGCCACCAGAGGAGGGTCCCACATGGCGCGCAGACCTCTCCTGCCGCCCGCTGCTCCCCTCAGCAGTGTACTTCGGTCCTTCTGCCTGCTCTGCTCCCCGCTCTGGCTCTGGTGAATTCTCTCACCCTCCCGCGCTTCTGACTGTACCCAGTGCTTGTATAAATATAAATAAATAAATAAATAAATATATAAAAAAAAAGAATAAAGTTACTTTAAAAAAAAAAAACTATCTACATTGTAGTATCTACCCAAAGGGATTGAGACAGGTACTGGGACAAATACTTGTAAACATTCTGCTACACTATTCACAATAGCCACAAAATGGAGACAGTCCATTAATAAATGGATAAGCAAATGTGGAATTACACATTTGATGAGATATTTAGCCTTAAAAAGGAGTGAAATTTTAATATATGCTGCATTGTAGATGATCCTTAAAAAAATTAAAAATGCTAAGTGAAAGGAGGACTCAAAAGCTCACATATGATTCTGTTTATTTCAGATATACAGAATAGGCAAATCATAGAGACAGAAAGCAGTTTACCAGGTATTTGAGATAGAGGGGGCAATAATGTGCTGAATGGAGGTAGGGTTATTAAATCTATTATTTTGGGGTGATGGAGATATTTTCAAATTAGATAGAGCAGGAATTTACACAACATTGTGCTAAATACCACCAATAGTTCATTTTAAAATGCTTAATTTTGTTATGTGACTCACATAACATTTTTTAAGGATTTATTTATGCATACAAGAACTGGGGTGTGGGGGCTGAGAGGATTCACCAGAGACAGAGTGGGGACCAGAACAGGCAGACTGACTGAAATACACTGCTAGGGGAGCAGCAGGCGAGCTGTGCCATGTGGGTAGCTCCTTGGCCGGCTGGGAATTGAACTCATGCTGCAAAGGCTGCGGATAGCTTCATGGTGCTGTGCTTAACCCCTTGCGCCACCAGGCAGGCGCCTCACATAACATTTTTTTTTAAAAATCTAAATGCCCTTCATTTCAAAATGTTTATCTCTGCTTGGACCTTACCCTTGAGCTCCAGGAAACTGTCTCTTAGTCACCAACACCCTGTTAATAGGAGTTAAAGTTTCTGTTCCATCATGTCCCCCATGTGGTTAGGAAATTGCAAATTAAAACAACAGTGACCTACCACTACACGCCTGTTAGAATGAGAGAAATCCAAAATTCTGGAAACACTGGGTGTTGGCAAGAATGTGGAGCACAGGAACTTTCATTCTATGCTGGTGAGACTACAAAAAAGTTCATCAACTTTAGAAGATAGACAGTTTCTTACAAAACATACTCTTACCATATTATAATTTCACTCCTCAGTATATTTTACAGGCACACCTCAGAGATATTGTGGGTTGAGTTCAGACCACCACAATAAAGTGAATTTTTTTTTTATATTTAAAAAGGTTTATTAGGAAAAGTGACAGAAAAGTAAAGTCTCTTGCATAGACAGTAAAGTACACTTGCATAAACACAAACAGGCAAGAAGAGCTGCCAATAAAGTGAATATTGCAATAAAGCAAGTCATGAAAATTTTTTGGTTTCCCTTTGCATATAAAAGTTAGGTTTATGAGGGCCTCCCTGATGGCGCAGGTGTTAAAGACAGTGCTATCAAGCTACTGCCAGCCACTACAGCCTTGCCAGGGAACAACCCACATGGCGCAGCAGACCTCTCCTGTCTCTCCTGCTGCTCCCCTCAGCAGTGTATTTCAGTAGATTTGCCTGTTCTGTTCCCCACTCTGTCTCTGGTGAATCCTTTCACCTCCCTCACCTCTGGCCTACACCCCAGTTCTTGTATACATAAATAAATAATTTTTTTTTAAAGTTATGTTTATGAGCAGTCCAGCAAGATGGAGACATTCTGAGACACCGGGCTTGTCTCCTCCAAATGTGCACAACAAAACTGATCTAAAACAGGGCCTCCCTGGTGGTGCAAGGGGTTATGCACAGCACTGTGAAGCCATCCACAGTCACTGTAGCTGTCCAGGGTGCAGCAGACCTCTCTTGTCTAGGCAGCTGCTCCCCTCAGCAGTGTATTTCATCAGTCTGCCTGTTCTGCTCCCCACTCTGTCTCTGGTGAGTCCTCTCACTCCCCACCCCCCACACCTCTGGCCTATACACCAGTTCTTATATTCATAAATAAATAAATCTTTAAAAAAAAAACTGATCTAAAACAAAGCCCAGAAACCCTTAAGGGAAAAGCTACTACCACCACACGTGATAGGAGCATCAGCCCAACAGGAAGGAGTAGGAAAAACTTCAAGTGAACTGTTTAGAGTGACAGTGGGGCCACACAACCCAAAAGAGGGAGAAACAGCTACAGCACAGAATCCTCTACAACTACTGACTTGGGCACACACCAACATCCTCCTTTCTAAGACCCTGCACTACAATGGTTGAGGGGATGCAGCAGGCACACAGAACAAGGGTGCATTGCAGGAGAGTTGTAGAGGTGGGGTACATAACAAAGACTACTGACTTGAATCTGAGACTCATAACATGCAATAGCTGTAGCCTGAATCAGGTCACAGCATCTGAACCTACCTACAGAAGAGGCTGCTATTGAAACCCAGGCTGAGATATCCAAAATACTTGCTGCTACCGCCCCCCCCCCCAATAAAGAAATGCTTCACAATATGAATTTCAAATTCCCAAGTCTCCTGGGATGAACCTTTACTAGGCCTTTTGCCCTGTTCCTCTATAATAGTCAGAAACTGGAATCAGCCCTGTGCCCTTCACACACATGAATGGTAAACAAATTGTGGTCCATTCGTACCATGAAATACTACCCAGTAATAAGAGAAAAGGAACTAGTGGCTCATGCGCTAGTCACCAGTTTATTTTTTTTTCCTCAGTTGAATGAATTTCCAAAGAATTATACTAAGAAAAAAGCCAATCTTGAAAAGGTTACAGTCTGTCTGATTTCATTTATATATATCGTTTTTTTGAAAAGGCAACATTTTAGAGATGGAGGACAAATAGTTGCCAGAAGGGAAATGGATGCAGATATAAAAGGGCAGCACTTGGGATCCTAATGGTGTTGGAATTGTTTGATATATTGATGTGTGTATATATTAAGGTCCACACAATTGTATTTTTATGGATCTTAATACACATACATATGCACATGCACACACACAAATGAGATCAAGTAAACCTGAAAAAATATGAATAATATCAGTGAATTATATCAATGTCCACATCCTAGCTGTTAAATCTCAGTAAAACTAGAGGGGGAGGAGATCAACGCATAAATAAATCATCTATTTCCTTGCAAGAGTTACCATTGGAATATTTGTGTACCTGTATTCATAACAGTGTTAGTGAGTAAAGTTTCAGTTTGGGAAGAGGAAGAAGTTCTGAATGAGGATGGTGGTGATGTTTGCACAACAGTGTGTGTGTACTTAGTGTCACTGAACTGCACACATAAATAGTAAATTTTAGGTTAAAGGGGTTACTTGTGTGGTGAAAACTAGACTTTTGATGTCAATCACCATATATTAGATACGGATATTGAATTTTAATGTTGTACACCTGAAATCTACATAATGTTATAAATACACTATGCTACGTCAATAAAACTTTAAATTCAAAAGTAAATTTTATGTTATATATATTTTACTACAATAAAAAAATGGAGGGCCTCCCCGGTGGCGCAGCGGTTGAGTGCTGGGTTGCGAAGCTGCCCGCGGCCTCTGCGGCGCCGGTTCGATCCCCGGCTGCTCCCCGGCCACCGGCGGAGGATCCCACATGGCGCGCAGACCTCTCCTGCCGCCCGCTGCTCCCCTCAGCAGTGTCCTTCGGTCCTTCTGCCTGCTCTGCTCCCTGCTCTGGCTCTGGTGAATTCTCTCACCCTCCCGCGCTTCTGACTGTACCCAGTGCATGTATAAACAAAACAAACAAACAAACAAAATAAATAAATAAAACATGCCTCTATTAAAAAAAAAAAAAAAGATTTAAAAAAATGGAAAAGAAGGTTACCATTTATCACTTCTCTGCCTTTTGGCTAAAATCAAGTAAAGAAGGTTACCACTGAGGGAAACAGACAGTGTATGAGGAATATCTTTGTGTTTTTTCTTTGTATTTTTTCTTGTTGATTCACTAATTCAATAAAATTTTGATCTCAATAAAATTGAGATTTGTTCTCAATAAAATTTTCCATTAAAAAAATAAAATCAGGGCCTCCCCGGTGGCGCAGCAGTTGAGCGCTGGGTTGCAAAGCTGCCCGCAGCCTCTGCAACGCCGGTTCGATCCCTGGCTGCTCCCCAGCCACTTGAGGAGGGTCCCACATGGCGCGCAGACCTCTCCTGCCGCCCGCTGCTCCCCTCAGCAGTGTACTTCGGTCCTTCTGCCTGTTCTGCTCCCCGCTCTGGCTCTGGTGAATTCTCTCACCCTCCCGCGCTTCTGACTGTACCCCAGTGTTTGTATAAATAAATAAATTAAAGAAAGAAAGAATTAAAAAAAAAAAAAAACTAAAATCAGTATGCACATCACTACTGCAGTGTGAGAGTCTTCTTCAAAGATATATTTAACATATATCTGAAGGTTTTAAAGATCTTTGGGATAAAAACTCTAATGTTTATATAATGTGACATATTACACATGAATATTAACATGAGATAAAACAAAGCAAAGCCACAGTTCATTTGCATTTCTCAGATGTCTTATGCTGCCATCCAGGAAAGCCAACAAGATGCTTAGGATATTGTTCATGAGGAAAACTTGAACATTTGTGGTCTGCCAGATTGTTTTGGACATGTTTGCACGGAGCACACATGGTTGCGCGTGCTTTCTCTCCTCTGTGTGTGTGTGTGTGTTTAATCTTAGAATACACACTTCTTGAGACTTTTCTGGGTTGTTTACCCCTGAGCAGCAGAAGGAGCAATGGCATCAGCTCAATGCATTCAATACATGTAGCTTCCCCTTCAACCATATGAAGTGCTCTCTCCTTCTCAGCTTATATGACACTTTAAACTCTAAATGCATCACATTCCCTCTGAGGTGTATAGATATAATGTACAACATTCTCAAGTCTGTAGGAGTCACTATATAGTGACTTTTCTATCACAAACTGTATACAAGGTCTGGTTCTTTAACCTAATCTAGTGTTAACACTTACATGACTCTGGGTAAAGAATACACCTGCAGGATAAGGGTGATGCCTCCACTATCAGCAAGCTTGTAAGGTTTCTTCTAGTTTCCAGAAGGAAAAAAATTTTTTTAAAGATTTATTTATTAATGCATACAAGAATTGGGGTACAGGCCAGAAGTGTGGTGAGTGAGAGGATTCACTAAAGACAGAGTGGGGAACAGAACAGGCAGATCGACCGAAATACACTACTGAGGGGAGCAGCAGGCGAATCAGGAGAGGTCTGCTGTGCCAAGTGGGTATCTCCTTGGCCATGGATCGACTCATGGTGCAGTGGCTGCAGACAGCTTCATAGGTTGCATCTTAACCCCTTGCGCCATCAGGGAGGCCCGAAAAAAAAATTTTTCTAGAAGAAAATTGAAAGAGGTCCTCTCTCCTGGGAGCTACACCCACATTGGTTAGTAAGACAATTTCACAAAAATGACCTAAGCATTACTTAATTTATTCTTGTGTGCTACTATGCATCTCCTTGGCCCAATGGAGCTTCTGTTCTAGAGAAACACACACAAGAGAGACTTTGGCCTGCAGGCCGCATCCCAAGCTCATTAGTAGGCAAACTGTTCAAACCTATCCTAAAGATTTCTTCTGGTGGGCCTCCCTGGTGGCACAAGGGGTTAAGCACCACACTATGAAGCAATCCTCAGCCTCTGCAGCATGAGTTCTATCCCCAGCCGGCCAGGGAGAAACCCACATGGCGCAGCAGACCTTTCCTGACTCGCCCGCTGCTTCCCTCACCAGTGTATTTCAGTCTGCCTATTCTGTTTCCCACTGTGTCTCTGGTGAATCCTCTCACCCCCCGCATCTCTGGCCTGTACCCCAGTTCTTGTATGCATAAATAAATAAATGTTAAAAAAAAAATGATTTCTTCTGGAGAGTCTGCGATCTCTCAGAGGGAGCTCCAGAACTCGCTATGAAACACTTCTGGGGTGCAATCTTCTATCTTCAGACTCTGAAGATAGAAGTAAATATTTCAGAGAGGGGGGTGGAATCCACAGACTCTCTGACTTTCCCAGCCTGCTGGCTGATGCTCAGGGGAAGATATGTACTTCCAACAAGGAAATCCCAGCTAATATGTACTTCCAACAAGGAAATCCCAGCTAACATAACTGTGATTAAAATAACCATATTTTGAGGGCCTCCCTGGTGGCGCAGGCAGTTGAGCGCCGCACTGTGAAGCTGTCCACAGCCTCTGCAGCACAAGTTCGATCGTGGCCGACCAGCAAGGATCCCACATGGCGCGGCAGACCTCTCCTATCTCGCCTGCTGCTCCCCTCAGCAGTGTGTTTCATCAGTCTGCCAGTTCTGTTCCCCACTCTGTCTCTGGTGAATCCTCTCACCCTCCAGCGCATCTAGCCTGGACCCCGGTTCTTGTATAAAAAAATAAAATCTTTAAAAAAAAAAAAAACCCATATTTTGAACTCTAGATTTAAATGCTAGAAAATAGAACCTTAGTATGGATATCAGAACCCTTTAGAGGGGCTGTTACACACAAATAGCTGGGCCCTATCACAGAGCAGCTTATCAGCAGATTGGGACAGGGCCTGAGAACCTGCATTGCTAGCAAGCGCTCAAGTGATAGTTAACACTGCTACTGGAACCTCTGTTTGTGGGATGAAATCCTCGCCACAACCCAGAAAGCTAAAGTCTATTGCCAGGCCTCCCTGTTGAGCAGTCAGTCCACCTGTTCTGCTCCCCACTATCTCTGGTGAATCCTCTCACCCCCCCACCCCCCATACCTCTGACCTACACCCCAGCTCTTGTATGCATGAATAAATAAATCTAAGAAAGAAAGAAAGAAGGAAGGGAGGAAGGAGGGAGGGAGGGAGGGAGGAAGGAAGGCTGTTGCTATCCTGATGCCCTTTTCACAAGTGAGACAGCTGAGACCAGAAGTAAAGAAATTTATTCTGGATCATATATCGGGGGTGGGAGTAGGGAGCACAGACCCTCTTGAAGCCCCCAGCTCTGATCTGTCCCAGGCAGTGGGCCAGGAGAGATTCCTACCTAGGGTTCAGTATACATTTTACCTGTTTAAATAAATCCTTGACTGGCACAGAAAGAGACCTTTGATTCCTCCATGTGGCCCACAAAACCCTGCTCCCTTCTTGCCCCCCCCTCCCCTGGCTATTCTTCCTCTGCCTACCTCAAATAGTAGCCACGCACAATTACCAGCTGTTCCCCTCTTGCCCTTCTCTCATCTCTGGCTTTATGCACAGTTCCTCAGTTACCAACCAAATGCCTCTCTAGGCCTGCTCCATCCATAACTAGTTTGCTTCTGCACAATGACTCAGCTTAGACTTAACTTTTATCTCCTTCCCCAGGCTGGTACCCCTCCTCTGATATGAGATTGAGATACTTTGGAGGACATCTGTTTTTAAATGTGTTGAAGGGATGAGTTTAGCAGACCAAAGAGCATGTGCTAAAGGTAGCCAATGTTAAGGGACTGAATATTAATATGAATATGAATTATAATAGCTACACTTGTATAGCAACGTCTGAGAGCCAGGTACATATTTTTACAAAATAATGTAACTTAAAATATAATGGTAATGCAAAATAGTACAACCACTTTGGAAGACAGTTTGGTAGTTACTTAAAAAACTTAACATATTCTTAACCGTACAACCCAGAAATCATGCTCCTTATATATTTACCAAAATTAGTTAGAAATTTATGTCCACAAAAACTTGCACATAAATGTTTATAGCAGCTTTATTCATAATTGCCAAAACTTAGATGCAACCAAGATGTCCCTTCTGTAAGTAAATGTGTTACAGGGCAGGGAGAGGAGCAGCCCAAACCCCGCAAACCTGCCTATTCTATATAGGGTTCTGCCATCCGCTGCATCAACACAAAATGTATGAGACTTTAATGGGAAGCAACTTTAATACAACTAGGAAACAATACAGGAAAGGCAAAGAATCTAGTTTCTAAATCAAGCACCCAAAGTTACCCGTCCCCTCGTGGGTAAAACTCCATCCAAATGGGATCGGCCCAGAGCAAGGCCCCAAAGCCTGCCCCAAGTCTAAAGCATCTTCCAGTGGGGACCCACAGAAAAGGGTCAGAAACAACCAGACAAGCCCGGAAGGAAAAGAGCAAAATCACAATCAAGATAAAAGCTGCCATTGTCACCTCCCCACGGGTCTCACCCACATCTGTGTCACCCAGTCCACGACCAAAAGACAAGCAGTTTCTTCACGTGTCCCTAGGCTCCATGTGCCTCCTCCAGGTCTCCTTCTGGATCCATCCTGCTTCCTTCCTCAGTCTCCTCTGCAGCCTCTTCTCTTCCTGCTCAGCTCTACCCTCCATTTGGGTGGGGCAGGGAACCTGGAACCTCCCCCCTTTCCTGGGGACCACCCTGTTACAAATGGATAAACAAACTATGGTACATCCATCCAGACAATGGAATATTAGTTAATGATAAAGAGATGAGCTCTCAAACCACAAAACGACATAGAGGAACTTTAAGTGCATATCACTATGTGAAAGGATCCACCCTCTAAAGCCTGCAAACTGAATTATTCCAACTATATGACATTCTGGAAAAGGCAAATCTGAGAACAGAAAAAGAGTCAGTGGTTTCCGGGGTTTAGGGAAGAGGGAGAGATGAAATGGTTAGATACCCCTCCTCTGATGTGAGAAGTTGAGACACTTTGAAGGAAATCCATTTTTAAACGGATAGGGGATTTTTAGGAACTTGAAACAATTCTGTGGGATATTATAACAATGGATGCATATCATTATACATTTGTCTAAATTCACAGAACATACAACCCCTAGAGTAAATCCTGAGGTAAAATATGGACTCTGGGTGATAATGATTGATAATATAGGTTTATCAATTGCAACAAATATACCACTCTGGTGGGGAATATTCATAGAAGGAGAGAGAGAGGCAACAAGTATAAGGAAATCTCTGTACCGTCTCCATTTTGCTGTGAATCTAAAACTGCTCTTAAAGTTCTATTTTTTTTTAAAGATTTATTTATTTATACAAGCACTGGGTACAGTCAGAAGCACGGGAGGATGAGAGAATTCACCAGAGCCAGAGTGGGGAACAGAACAGGCAGACTGACGAAACACACTGCTAAGGGGAGCAGTGAGCACTGCAGGAGAGGTCTGTCACGCCATGTGGGACCTTCGCCGGAGGCCTGGAATCGAATCAGCGCTGCAGAGGCTGTGGGCAGCTTCGCAGCCCAGCGCTCAACCGCTGCGCCACTAGGGGAGGCCCCGCTTTTAAAGTTCCTAATAAAAATAGAACATACAACACACCAAGAATTAACTGATGGGGCCTCCCTGGTGGTGCAAGGGGTTAAGCACTGCACTATGAAGCAATCCTCAGCCTCTGCAGCACGAGTTCGATCCCGGCTGGCCAGGGAGAAACCCACACGGTGCAGCAGACCTCTCCTGTCTTGCCTGCTGCTCCCTTCGGCAGTATATTTCACTCAGTCTGCCTGTTTACTCCCCACTCTGTCTCTGGTGAATCCTCTCTCTCTCTCACACACACACACACACACACACACACACCCGCATCTCTGGCCTATACCCCAGCTCTTGCATGCATAAATAAGTAAATCTTAAACAAACAAACAAACAAAAAAACATTAGTTTACACTTTAAAAAAAAAATTAACCCTGATGTCAACAGTGGACTTTAGTTAATAATAATGCATGGATATTGATTCAGTTGTGACAAATTATAGTCATATTTACACATGAGACACCAGAGAGCATCTCTCTCTCTCCACCCCCTCCAACCTCCTCCCACATGAGAACACAGTTAAAAGGCTGTTGTCTATAAGCCTGTAAGAGATCCCTCACTAGAAATGTAATGAACTGACACCTTGAATCCTATGATCCAGACATGTAAGAAAAAAAATTTCTGTTGTTTAAGCTACCCAATCTATGACATTTTGTAATAGCAGCTCAAGCAAACTAAGTACAAGATTGATTATGAGGAATTGGCTCACATAATTTTGGAGGCTGACTAGTCTGAAATCTGCAGAATGAACCATGAGACTGAAGACCAAAGGGAGAGCTGATGCTGCAGTTAAAGCTCCAAGGCCGTCAGCTGGCCGAATTCCTTCTTACTCAGGGAAGGTCTTCTGTTCTATTCAGACCACCAGCTGATTTGATGAGACCCACCCACATTATGGAGGGCAGTCTACTTTACAAAGTCTACACACTGCAATGTGAATCTCATCCAAAAACACCCTCACAGAAACATACAGAATAATTTGACATACAGAATAATCTGAGCACATTGGCCCAGCCAAGTTGACACATACATTTAACCATCACCAAAATAGGCTAGATATTTCTGGACAAGTTTCACTGGACCTTTGCGTGACTTCCACCTTTGGTGGAACATACTGACAAATTCCATCTTTGATTCTGGGGCTGTGTGGGAGCTGTTTTCTCTCCTTTGCAAGGATGAAGCTGGTCATAGGGAGCTTAAATTGAAAACATCTCGAATATAACATTTCTTTACCTTCAGGATGGAGAAAATAAACAAGAGGCATACATTGTAGTTTGGCCCACATTGGCTTCATTTTATCCAGCATTTGTTAAATGATTTAAGGCAGGGGTTCTCAATTAACCAGAGTGTTACTGACATTGGGGGCAAATATTCCTCTGTTGTAGAGGTGTTAAGCAGCAAGCCTGGCCTCTGTCCATCAGATGCTGGTAGCATTCTTGCCCTCCCCGCCCCCCCGCCCCAGGTTTCTGGCAACCAAAAAATGTCTCCAGACATGGCTAGATATCCCTTGGGGTGGGAAGCAAAATTATCCCCTCTGTGGAGAAGTGCTGACTTACTATAGCTTCTAACTATCCTTTTACCTTCACCTATTCATGAGAGGACCATAACAGAAATAACTGCTCACTTCTGCCCCAGGGCTTATGGAGAGCCACACTTGTAGCCAGCACACCGTGCAGCAGGGGATGGGCGTGACTGAACCAAATGGTTGGCCCTTTGGCCCCTTTCTGTCAGCCTTCTCTTTGCCTCTCTTTCTTTGTACTTTCTCCTCCCTTTCTTCCACTGGCCTCATTCTGCAATGCAAATTAAGCCTGGGAGTGGCACCTGTGAGATTGTGGCAGAACAGGTTGTCCAACTCTGAACTGGAGAAACAAGAACCTCTCTGCCCCAGCAAGTGTTCCTCAAACATCAGCTGCGCATGTGCTTCTATGGCAGAGAAAGCGCATGGGCCTCAGTGACTCTGCTCCCAGGGGAAGCATTTTGCAGTCTTGGGTATACATAGCTGTTACTTCTCCCTGGGGATGCTCATCAGTTCTTGTGATGACTTTATAAACCCAAGACACTCTCCTATGAAAGCAGAAGCTGCCTCTAAAATTGTGGAAGTGACTGCCACCTCGCTTCTATTAAAATGATTTATATTAAAACAGAATAGAACAGGGCCTCCCCGGTGGCGCAGCGTTTGAGCGCTGGGTTGCGAAGCTGCCTGCAGCCTCTGCAGCGCCAGTTCGATCCCCGGCTGCTCCCTGGCCACCAGAGGAGGGTCCCACATGGTGCGCAAATCTCTCCTGCCGCCCGCTGCTCCCCTTGGCAGTGTACTTCGGTCCTTCTGCCTGCTCTGCTCCCCACTCTGGCTCTGACTGTACCCGCGCTTCTGACTGTACCCAGTGCTTGTATAAATAAATAAATCTTTAAAAAAAAAAAAAAAACAGAATAGAACAAGTGTAGGCTAGAATATGGAGAAATCCTTGTGCACTGTTGGTGGGAATGTAAAATAATGAAACTGTGAAAACAGTATAGTAGTCCCTCAAGAAATCTTGTATATACTGGGTGTATATACAAAATAATTAAAAGCAGGGGCCTCCCTGGTGGTGCAAGGGGTTAAGTCTCAGCACTATGAAGCTATCTGTAGCCGCTGCAGCGCTAGATCTGTTATAGGGCAGCCCCGATATTGAACGGGTTCCTGGCTGTGGGTCCTCACCCGCGCGCTTAAAAGGAACTTATTAATACTCCACTACAGGCACACACACGCGGTTAATAAAAGGTTTATTTACAAGGGAAAAGGAAATAAGGAAAATGTACAACTCAGGGAGAAAATAGGGAAATAAAGTCTTTAATGCGTCCTACCCGATCCGCCGACCTGGAAACCCAAAAAGCACTCTCCGAGCTGGCCGGACGCTGCGAGCTGGCGGAGAGTCAAAATGGGGGACCCCTCCAAAGCCCACGTGTCTGGCTTTATACCAACCTGGCTGCTTAACCCCACCCTCAGGTCCCAGCCACCTTCCCTTGGGTGGTGATGGGATTTGGAGTTCCCAGTGTCTTTGGCTTTGGCCTGGGGTGGGGGTGGAGTCCACAAAGCCTGTATGGAAATAGCTTTGGGACATCCTTTTCCCCCTAACAATTCCCCCCTTTCACTTTTTGCCACTATTTCCATGGTGATGAAGATCAAATATATGGATGTTGGGATGCAGTCTCAGATGAGCATTTTTTTACCAGGTTCCAGTGTGAAAGAAAACCAGTCCCTCCAGGTGTTTGTTCATTGTGGAAAGCAAAAGCCCTCTATTCCTGGAAAAACAGTTCATCAGTTCAAGCCCAAAAAAAAAAAAAAAAAAAAAAATCTGGAGGCATTAGCCAAAACAAGACAGCAGATATGTCAAAAATCACAGGAAAAAAAATCTTAAAATGGTTCAACTGATGTAAAACACAAATTTTCTCAACCTTGGTCCCAAACTTTTAACAGCATAGCAAAAGTTTGCAAACTAAATCTACTTTTAAACCATTTTTCCTATTTTTGCATAAAATCACAGGGCAGAAATAACAGCAATTTTTAGCTGGCTTTGTTGAAATACTCCATATAGGATCAGAGCGAACCGTTGGCATCGGTCCATGTAGGCTTCAGGAACAAAGTTGGTCTCATCAGACTCCATCTGGGCTTTCCTCTTCTCGAGGGTACCAGGGATTTTTCGTTGGCCGGGTTGTCCAGTCCTGCCAATGGAGGCAAGCTTCCTCACCTTCTTTGGAGGTCTCTGGAACCCTACAAACAAAGCAAACAGGTTCTCCTCTTCTTGGTTCAGCTCTTTTTCAACTTTCTGGAAAAACTCCATGCAAAGCTACACAATCAAACTCACGTCCAATTTCTTTTTTTGTTTAAGCAGACAAAATCCCTATGGAAGTTATGCAAAAACAGACACTATTCAAGTAGCAAAAAATATTACTACCACTATTTGTATGTTGTGTTGGTATCAAGGGGAGAAAAAATGTGACAAGTTAGCTTTGCTGGAAAAAAATTGCAACCTTGCTGCAGATCCTGGTTACTCAAAACAAAACAAAACAAAGCAAAAAAAAAAACAAAACTTTGTGGATTCAGGACAAAATGCATAAAAAAATTACCAGTATTGGGCCTCCCGGGTGGCGCAGCGGTTGAGCACTGGGCTGCGAAGCTGCCCACAGCCTCTGCAGCGCTGGTTCAATCCCCGGCCATCGGGCGAGGGGCCCACAGGGTGCGCAGACCTCTCCTGCCACCTGCTGCTCCCCTCAGCAGTGTACTTTGTCATTCTGCCTGTTCTGTTCCCTGCTCTGGCTCTGGTGAATTCTCTCACCCTCCCGTGCTTCTGACTGTACCCAGTGCTTGTATAAATAAATAAATAAATCTTTAAAAAAAAATTACCAGTATTATGTCAAAGAAAATTTAGTAAATGTCACGTGTATTTCCAGGTCTATTCAGTCCTTTGTAGGAAAGTTTTAACTCTCAACAGTTCCATCAATAGGAATCTGTTGAGACCTTTTCTCCCTATATTTCCAGAACCAATTTCTATAGATATTAAACAATTGAAGTATACAATATTACAAGGTGACAATCACCACTGACAATTTACATACATACCAGGTACTGAGAGGTTTTTTTATACACATTTTAGAAAACCACTGTTAACATTTCTGTACATGCCAAAGTTTTACCATTTTCCCAAGTGACAATGCTTCCCTTTCAGTTTTACTTCATTAGGTAAAAGCCAAATAGAACAAATTCATCTAATGCCTTCCCAGGAGGAAAGGGAGAAACTTTGTGGAATGTCTCAGGAGCTCTACTGAGGTTCCACAAAATTTCCTTGCATCAGCCAAATGACAGGCTACCAAAATTGTACTTGAATTTAGATTTCTGGGAAGCTTTGCCATAAATATCAGAAAAATAACAGAAACAACAATATTCAATCTTTATAAGGCACCGGCTTAGTTCAGTAGCACAATGTTGACAATCAAACCATAACCTTTAGTTTTTCTCATAACTGGAGACTGGTTTTTTTTTCCCCCCAACGTCTGTGGGCACCATGTATGCCAATTTGTCAATCACTGGAGGCCAAGACAGTTAGACACAAGGACATACAGACAGACAACATATAGACACAAAGAGCTCTTTAGTAACCATTCATCACGCCTGGGATAGCTCATACAACTGCAGTTTCACTGATAGGCCAAAGTAACAAAAAACAAGCAGAGAAAAAACTTCAAAGTTAAAAAAAACCAAAAAGTTGATAGGAAATAGCAAAATCAAGATTGAAAACCTTTCTATGTAAAAAAAATACTGTCAGCATATGCATGATCCTAGGTGTTATTTCATGTTTCCTAAACTTTGAAAGGAAGAAGATAGGTTAGAGCATGTTAGTTTTTTTCCTCAGGGTTTCTTCAGAAAAAAATGAGTCCTTGGGTATCCTGCAACAATAACTGGAAAAGAAGTCAGTAACATTCAAGTTTTTGTCTGTTTCTTAAACAAATATCTCAAGTCCTCAATGGGTTCACAAGGCCAATGGGACTTCGTCTCTGGGTCAGTTCCTTCTGGCGCTTTCTTAACTCTGGAATGATGTACCCAGGCCTGCAAGTTTCAGAGAAGTATGTGTGCTTAGCAAAACGTCGTATGGACCGTCCATTTTTCGGACAGCTGGTTTTGGGCATCCCGACTCTGCCAGGTCTTCAGTAAGACCTGATCTCCAGGTTTGAAGGGATGCAATGGTTGATCAGGAGGCATAGAGATCCTCGAGGTTGCAAAGTTGTGAATTACTGCCAGAACCTCCTGGATGTGTTTCACATATTGTGTGGTCCGGCATTCTTGTGCTATTTCTCGACTGGTTTTCAGAACTGAGGCCTAGAAGGGTCTTCCAAACACAATTTCAAAGGGGCTTAATTGTAGCCCACTTCTAGGTGCCACTCTTATCCGGAGGAGGGCAAGGGATAGTACCTGGTCCCAACGAAGCTGTGTTTCTTGGCATAGTTTTGCCAAGGTTTTCTTTAAGATGTGGTTCATTTTCTCCGTTTGTCCAGAAAACTGCGGTCTCCATGCAGCATGCAATTTCCAGTTGATCTGTAACGCACTGCTTATTGCATGAGTAACATCAGAGACAAATGCCGGCCCATTATCACTCTGGATGGAGTCCAGCAACCCAAAGCGAGGGATTATCTCCTTCAGCAGCTGTTTTGCAACCTCGGAAGCTTTTTCCATCTTTGTGGGAAATGCTTCCACCCATCCCGAGAACGTGTCCACAAAAACCAGTAGGTATTTGAAGTTGCCTAGGCATTTGTGTAAATTTGTGAAGTTGCTCTAGGCATTTGTGTAAAGTCCACCTGCCAGTCCTCAAAAGGGCACTTGCCTCAATATTGAACCCCATCAGCTTTAGGGTGGGAGTCAGTCTTGGGGTTATTCCTGGCACATAGTTGACAACCTCGGGTGATCCGTTGTGCTATTTTATGCAAACATGGTCCCTTCAAATATGGGCGCACCGTTTCTAATAAGGCATCTCTCCCATAGTGAGATCCTTCATGAAGATGTTTTAGCACCGGATATACCAGGGCCTCCGGGAGGAGTATCATCCCATGGGAGTTTACTCTCCAAGTAGAGCTGGGGTCAAACTCAGTAAATCCCCATGCACGAGCTCTCTCCTCATCCCGCTCGGTGTATTCAGGAGCATGCTGAGTCAGGTCCACAAGAGGCATGAGTGCACCCTGAAGGGCAGGACGGGCAGTGGCCTTAGCCACCCAATCAGCTGCCCTGTTGCCCTTTGCCATGTCAGACCCACCCTTTTGGTGGCCAGGACAGTGCATCACGGCAACAGCTGATGGTAAAGCTACTGCCTTTAACAAGGCCAGGATTTCTTTTTTTTTTTTAAATATTTTATTTTATATAATTCTTACATCGTTTTTCATCTTTGCACAATGTATGCATTTTCATTTTGGTTATATTCCCCATACAGTTGCACCCCCCCCCTTTATTTTGACTCTAGTCCTTGCTGTCCCCACCCCTCCACCCCCACCAGTGTGTCTCTAGTTTATAGTTGCATGTTGATTTTGGGTTCTACTTTGTATTGATTAGTCTTTTTCCTGGTCTCTTATTTAGATTTTCTAAATTCCTGCTATGAGTGAGACCGTCTGGTATTTTTCTTTTCCTTTCTGACTTATTTCGCTGAGCATGATCCCTTCTAGCTCCATCCATGTTACTGCAAACTGCATGTGTTTATCTTTTTTGATTGCTTAGTAATATTCCACTGTGTATATGTACCATGTCTTCTTGATCCAGTCATCTATTTTTAGGCATTTGGGTTGTTTCTATAGCTTAGCTATTGTACATAGTGCTGCTATAAACGTAGGCATGCGGGTGCCCTTTGGAATTAATGTTTCTGTGTCATTTGGGTAAATATCTAGGAGTGGAATTGCTGGATCATATGGAAGCTCTATGTTTAGTAGGTCAAGAAATCTCCACACAGCTCTCCATATTGGTTGGACCAGTTTGCACTCCCACCAGCAGTGCAGGAGAGTTCCTTTTTCTCCACAACCTCGCCAACATTTGTTGTTGCTAGTTTTTTTTAATATGTGCCATTCTCACTGGTGTAAGATGGTATCTCATGGTAGTTTTGATTTGCATTTCCCTGATTACAAGTGATGTTGAACATTTTTTCATATGCCTGTTGGCCATTTGCATTTCCTCTTCGGAGAAGTTTCTTTTTAGCTCTTCTGCCCATTTTTTGACTTGATTATTTTCTTTGTTTTTGTTGAGTCTCATCAGCTCTTTGTAGATTTTTGTGATCAGTCCTTTATCACTAGTGTTGTGTGCAAAAATGTTCTCCCAGTCGGTGGGGTTTCTCTTTGTTTTGGTTATTGTCTCTTTTGCTGTGCAGAAGTTCTTTAATTTGATGTAGTCCCAGCTGTTTATCTTTGCCTTCACTATCACTGCTTTGGGTGATGTGTCTGTAAAGATGTCTTTGAGGTGCATGTAATGTAGTGTTTCGCCTATATTTCCTTCTATGTATTTTATGGTTTCAGGTCTTATGTCTAGTTCTTTAATCCATTTTGAGTTGGTTTTGTGCATGGTGTGAGGTAGTAGTCAAGCTTCATTCTTTTGCATGTAGCGACCCACTTTTCCCAGCACCATTTATTGAACAAACTTTCTTTGCTCCATTGCATATTCTTTGCTCCTTTGTCAAATATTATTTGACCATAAATCTGTGGGTTTATTTCTGGATTTTCTATTCAATTCCATTAGTCTGTGTGTCTGTTCTTGTTCCAATACCATGCAGTTTTGATGATTATGGCTTTGTAGTAGAGTTTGAAGTCTGGGAGTGTGATGCCTCCATTCCCTTCTTTTTTTTTTTTCAGGAGAGCTTTGGCTATTCGGTGTTTTTGGTGATTCCATATGAATTTCATCAATAATTGTTCTATTTCTTTGAAGAATGTCACTGAAATTTTTATTGGAATAGCATTGAATCTGTAGATTGCTTTTGGTAGGATGGCTATTTTAATAATGTTAATTCTTCCAATCCATGAGCAAGGGATTTCTTTTCATTTCTTTGTGTCTTCTTCTATTTCTTTTAACAGTGTTTTATAGTTTTGTTTGTATAGGTCCTTTACCTCTTTTGTTAGATTTATTCCCAAGTATTTGATTTTTTTTTTGTTTCAATAATAAAAGGGATGATTTTTTTGATTTCTTCTTCTTCAGATTTATTGTTTGTGTATAGAAAGGCTACTGATTTTTGCGTGTTGATTTTGTATCCTGCCACTTTACTAAACTGATTGATTAGTTGAATTAGTTTTTCTGTGGAGTTTTTGGGGTTCTCTATGTATATTATCTTATCATCTGCAAATAGTGATAGTTTGACTTCTTCTTTTCCTATTTGGATTCCTTGTATGTCTTTCTCTTCTCTTATTGCTCTGGCTAGGACTTCCAGTATTATATTGAAAAGCAGTGGTGAGAGTGGACATCCTTGTCTTGTTCCAGATCTTAATGGAAATGCTTTCAGCTTTTCACCATTGAGAATGATACTGGCTGTTGGCTTGTCATATATGGTCTTTATGATGTTGAGGCATGTTCCTTGTATCCCAAGAATTTCAAGGGCTTTTATCATGAATGGGTGTTGTACTTTGTCAAAAGCTTTCTCAGCATCTATTGATACTATCATATGGTTTTTATATTTCTTTTTGTTGATGTTTGGATGACGTTGATTGATTTTTCGGATGTTGAACCATCCTTGTGTCCCTAGAATGAATCCTACTTGGTCGTGGTGAATTATCTTATGGATACATTGTTGGATTCTGATAGCTAATATTTTATGGAGGATTTTTGCAACAGTGTTCATTAGAGAGATTGGCCTGTAGTTTTCCTTTTTTGTGTTGTCCTTGTTTGATTTTGGTATTAGTGTAATGTTGGCTTCATAGAACGTGTTTGGTATTATTCCTTCCTTCTCAATTTTTTGAAAGAGTTTGTGAAGGATAGGCACTAATTCATCTCTGAATGTTTGGTAGAATTCATTTGTAAATCCATCAGGTCCTGGGCTTTTGTTTTTGGTGAGCTTTTTGATTACCATTTCAATTTCGCTGCTTGTAATTGGACTGTTTAGATGTTCTATTTCTTCTTTATCTAGCTTTGGGTGATTGTAGAGTTGTAGGAATTTGTCCATCTCTTTTAGATTGTTGAACTTGTTTTCATATAACTGTTCATAGTAGTTTCTGATTATTCTTTTGATTTCTGCTATGTCCGTTGTAATTTCTCCTCTTTCATTTGTGATCCTATTTATTTGTGCTTTCTCCCGTTTTTCCTTTTTGAGCCTGGCTAAGGGTTTGTCTATTTTATTTATTTTTTTGAAGAACCAGCTTTTGGTTTCATTGATCTTTTGGATTATTTTTTCAGTTTCGATTTCATTTATTTCTGCTTTGATTTTTATTATTTCTTTTCTTCTACTGGTTTTGGGGTTTTTTTTGTTGTTGTTGTTCTTTTTCTAGTTCTTTGAGCTTTGAGATTAGGTTGTTTCTTTGAGTTCTTTCTTGTTTCTTGATGTGACCCTCTATTGCTATATGTTTTCCTCTTATTACTGCTTTTGCTGCATCCCATACATTTAGGAAATTGGTGTCCTCCTTGTCATTCAATGCAAAGAATTTTTTTTAATTTTTATTTTTATATTCCCCATACAATTGCAACCCCGATTTTGACCCCAATCCCTCCTCCCCACCCCACCCCCCCGAAGAGTATCTCTGGTTCATAGTTGTTTGTTGATTTTGATTTTTTTCTTTCTTATAGTTATTCTTTTTCCTGGTCCATATTTAGGTTTCTAGATTCCTGTTATGAGTGAGACCATCTGGTATTTTTCTTTTCCTTTCTGGCTTATTTTGCTGAGCATGATCCCTTCCAGCTCCATCCATGTTGCTGCAAATTGCATGTGTTTATCTTTTTTGAATGCTGAGTAATATTCCATTGTGTATATGTACCACATCTTCTTGATCCAGTCATCTATTTTTGGGCATTTGGGTTGTTTCCAAAGTTTAGCTATTGTGAATTGTGCTGCTATAAATATAGGGGTGCAGGTGCTCTTTGGAATTAATGTTTCTGTGTCCTTTGGGTAAATACCTAGGAGTGGAATTGCTGGATCATATGGAAGCTCTATCTTTAGTAGGTTGAGGAATCTCCACACAGCTTTCCATAGTGGTTGGACCAGTTACACAAAGAATTTTTTAATTTCTTCTTTGATCTCCTCATTAGTTCAGTGGTCTTCCAGTAGTGTGGGTTTCAATCTCCATGAGGTAGGAGAGTTCCTTGCCTTCTTTTTATGGTTTATTTCTAGTTTGATGCCTTCATGGTCAGAGAAGATGGTTAGTGTGATTTCAATCTTGGTATATCTGTTGATGTTTGTCTTGTGTCCCAGTATGTGATTGATCCTGGAGAATGATCCGCGTGCGCTTGAGAAAAATGTGTACTCAGATTTTTTGGGGTTTATTATTCTATAAATGTCTGTTGAGCCCAAGTGCTCTAGATCCTTATTTAGAGCTTTAGTGTCTTTATTTATTTTTTGTCTCGTTGATCTATCCATTGTTGATAGTGGTGTGTTGAAGTCTCCTACTACATATGTGTTTTCTCTGATGTCTGTTTTCAGAGATGATAATAGTTGTCTGATATATTTTTGTGCTCCTTCATTTGGTGAGTATATGTTAATGAGTGTTATTTCTTCCTGAAGTATTTTCCCCTTGATCATAATGTAGTGACCGTAGGGGTCTCTTTTTACCTTTTTGAGTTTGAAATCTGTTTTATCTGATATAAGTATAGCTGTTCCTGCTTTCTTTTTTGGTCCATTTGCTTGTAGGGTGGTTTTCCATCCTTTAACTTTGAGTCTATTTTTATCTTTTGTAGTTAAATGTGTTTCCTGGAGACAGCAAAAGGTTGGGTTTTGTTTCTTAATCCAGCCTGCGACTCTGTGTCTTTTTATTGAAGAGTTTAGTCCATTTACATTTAGAGCTAATATTGATATGTTAGCATCTGTATTTGCCATTGTGTTTGTCTTTCCTTTGATTTTATTTATTTATTCTTTTAATAACTTTTTTTTTTTGCCTTCTTTCATTGTTATTCATCCCTCTGTTGGTTCTGGCTTTAGGACTCTTGTAGTATTTTTTGGAGTGGGGGTTTAGTTGTAATGAAATTCCAGAGTTTCTGTTTGTCTGGGAAAGTCTTTATTCTTTCTTCATAGAGGAAGGAAAGCTTTGTGGAATAGAGTATTCTTGGTTGGCATTTGTTGTCTTGGAGTCTGTTGACTATGTCCCTCCATTCTCTCCTTGCCCGTAGTGTTTCTTCAGAGAAGTCTGATGTCAGTCTAATTGGTTTTCCTTTGAATGTTATCTGTTTCTTCCCTCTTGTCAGCTTCATTATTTTTTTTTTATAGAGGCATGTTTCATTTATTTATTTATTCATTTGTTTGTTTTTGTTTATACATGCACTGGGTACAGTCAGAAGCGCGGGAAGGCGAGAGAATTCACCAGAGCCAGAGCGGGGAGCAGAGCAGGCAGAAGGACCGAAGTACACTGCTGAGGGGAGCAGCGGGCGGCAGGAGAGGTCTGCGCGCCATGTGGGACCCTCCTCCGGTGGCCGGGGAGCAGCCGGGGATCGAACCGGCGCTGCAGAGGCTGCTGGCAGCTTCGCAACCCAGCGCTCAACCGCTGCGCCACCGGGGAGGCCCAGCTTCATTATTTTTTCCTTATCTTGGATTCTTGGGAGCTTTACTATTATGTGTCTTGCTGTATTTTTCCTTTCGTCATGGAAGTTTGGTGTGCTTCTTGCTTCTTGTATGTCTATTTTCAGCTCCTTCACGTTTGGGAAGTTCTCTTCAATTATTTCCTTGAATATTTTCTCTGTTCCTACATCTCTCTCCTCTCCTTCTGGGATTCCTACAACTCTTATATTTCCTTTCCTCATGGAGTCAGATAGTTCCTGAAGTCTTTCTTCAGTCTTTTTCCTTCATACTTCTCTTTCCTTTTCTGTTTTGGTTCTTTTTATTTCTGTGTCTTCATGAGTACTTATTTGTTCTTCTATTTCATCTATTCTGCTTTCATCTTTCTGCTTTTCCCAGAGTTCTTTAGCGCCTCCATTAATTCTTTGATCTCCTGCATTTCTTTTACTTCCCTCTTTAGGGACTCAATTTTATTCTTCTGATTGTTGATTATTTTTCCCATGTCATTTTTTACTTCCTTTAGTTTTTTAATCATGGCAATTTTAAATTCTCTTTCTGGAAGGCTCAGAAGTTCTTCTAAGTCACTGTCATTGCAAGCTGGTGGGTGGTTTTCTTTTTGTGGTGTGTCTTTTTCCTGAGGAGTTGCTAGGTTGGATGTAGTTTTTCTTCTCCCTGCTGCCTGTTTTCTAATTTGCCCTATGCATTGGGCCACTGTGTCACTGGTACTGGCTGACATCTTTTTGGTATGCTCTTTCTGGGGTTTTGGAAACTGGAGGTCCAAATGAGTCAAATACTGTTATGCCAGAAGTCTAGTGAGACAGTGGTACTTTGAGTATCTTAATGGTCACTGTCACAGAATATCTCCTCCTTCTGTGTTTAATTACAAAGGTGTGTCTTGAAGTCCCACAGATTTCCCTGGAGGTGAGGCAGCTGGATTGCACTCTGGGTTCCAAATCGCTGGATCCCCCTTTGGGCTCTGACTTCCTGCCAGGCGGGACCAGCTCACCTCTGACTGCTCAGGGAACGTTCTCCCTCTGGCTCTGTGGGGAGCCTTCTGCTAGTTTCAAGCAGTCTTTATTGAAGAAAGTCCCTTTTCTAAAATGGCGAGTCAGAGACACACTCTCCTGCATGCCCAGTCTGCCCCGAAGGCCAGGATTTCTAATGGGTGTTTGACGTCCTTGTTACTGGTGGTAAGGAGTCCCCGCTCCTTCCAAATGGCCCCATGCATGTGGAGAATCATAAAAGAGTATTTTGAGTCAGTAAATATATTGACTCTTTTACCTTTTGAGAGTTCCAAGGCACGGGTCAGGGCTATTAATTCAGCTTTCTGCACTGATGTACCTGCTGGAAGAGCCTTGGCTTCCACGGTGTTCTGGAGCGTCATCACTGCGTATCCTGCACATCAACGGCCTTGGTCCATGAAGCTGCTGCCATCTGTAAATAGCTCCCACTCGGGATCTGGCAGAGGCTGGTCAGTCAGATCTGGTCGGCTGGCATACACTGTGTCTATGATTTCTAAACAGTTATGGATTAAAGTGTCATCCTCAGGTCCGTCTGCATTGCTTGGAAGCAGTGTGGCGGGATTCAGGGAATTAGAAACCTGCAGCTTCACATTAGGATTGTCCAAAGAGCTGCTTGATATTTTCCCATTCGCCCAGCGGTGAACCAAAGTCCACCCTTCTGTTCCAGCAATATCACACACACAGTAATGGGCTGACCCAATGTAAACTTCTCCACCTCGTGTAGGAGGTCACAAGTGGCAGCTACAGCACGCAAACATGGAGGCCATCCCTTAGTGGTGTGGTCCAATTGTTTGGACAGATATGCAACAGGCTGCTTTTCTGACCCCAACAATTGGATTAGCACTCCTAGGCCAACCCCCTGTCTCTCATGTACTTAAAGTCTGAATGGCTTCCTAAGATCTGGAAGCCCTAATGCTGGTGCTGAGATCAACTTTACTTTTATTTCATCAAAGGCCTTTTGACATCTGGAGTCCAAGACAAAGGTTCAGAGTTCAGGCCTTTGAGAGCATCATATAAGGGTTTTGCTATTAATCCAAAGTTAGGAATCCAAATCCTGCAAAACCCAGCCATACCCAAAAATCTGTACAACTGTCGCCGGTTGCTGGGGACTTTTAAGGGCTGAAATTACCTGTTTTCTTTCCGTCATCAGGCTCCATCTGCCTTTCTTAATTTCAAACCCCAAATACGTCACTGTTTACATATCTGTGCCTTTTGAGGTGACACCTTATAGACACATTCTGCCAGGTGGTTCAGTACCACTGTGGTATTTTCCAGACAAGATTTGTAGTCTGGGGCCTCCCCGGTGGCGCAGCGGTTGAGCGCTGGTTTGCAAAGCTGCCTGCAGCCTCTGTAGCGCCAGTTCGATCCCTGGCTGCTCCCCGACCACCGGAGGAGGGTCCCACATGGTGTGCAGACCTCTCCTGCCGCCCGCTGCTCCCCTCAGCAGTGTACTTCGGTCCTTCTACCTTCTCTGCCCCCCACTCTGGCTCTGGTGAATTCTTTCACCCTCCCGCGCTTCTGACTGTACCCAATGCTTGTATAAATAAATAAATAAATAAATAAATAAATAAATATTAAATTAAAAAAAAAAGAATTTAAAAAAAAAAAAAAAGATTTGTAGTCTGGACTTGCAATCAATAAATCATCTACATATTGCAATAAGACACCCTGGTGTAACTGAACCTTCCTGAGATCCCTGGCCAGTATTCCCTCCAAAATAGTTGAGGAGTTCTTAAACCCCTGTGGAAGCACAGTCCAGCAATACTGGAGAGTGCTCTTGGACTTAGGGTCTTGCCACTCAAAGGCAAAAAGCAGTTGATCCTGGACATCTATTGGGATACAGAAAAAGGCGTCCTTCAGGTCTAATACTGAAAACCACCCAAAGTCACCAGGTATGGCAGTTAATAAGGTGTAGGGATTAGGCACGGTGGGATGTAAATCCCGAACAATGTCACTAATGGCCCTTAAATCTTGGACAAAATGGTACTCGCCTGTATGGGTTTCTTCACTGGCAGAATCGGAGTGTTATACGGTAAACGACAGGGCCGAATGAGTCCAGATTGAAGGAACCTTTTCAATACTGGCTCAATTCCCCTCAAGCCCTCCTCCTTTAAGGGGTATTGCTTCCTCCTCGCGGTTCTGCTCCCCTCTATCACTTCTATCTTTACAGGTTCTGCAGTTTTTGCACTTCCTGGGGTCCTATCAGCCCATACCCATTTACTTACTCGTTCAACAATTTCTTTTTTTTTTTTAATAGAGGCATGTTTATTTATTTATTTGTTTGTTTGTTTGTTTTGTTTATACAAGCACTGGGTACAGTCAGAAGCGTGGGAGGGTGAGAGAATTCACCAGAGCCAGAGCGGGGAGCAGAGCAGGCAGAGGGACTGAAGTACACTGCTGAGGGGAGCAGCGGGCGGCAGGAGAGGTCTGCGCACCATGTGGGACCGTCCTCCGGTGGCCGGGGAGCAGCTGGGGATCGGACCGGCGGGCGCCGCAGAGGCTGCGGGCAGCTTCGCAACCCAGCGCTCAACCGCTGCGCCACCGGGGAGGCCCTCGTTCAACAATTTCTGAAGGTAAAAGTTCACCTTTCGGTGGAACATCTTGAGTAAGTAACGTCTGGAACCACAGAGCATGCTCTGGAGGTACCTGTAGGTGAAGCCTCTGATTTTTGGGTGAGAACATAATTTGTGCGTTGAGCTTACTTAAAAGGTCACGATCAAGTAGAGGGATTGGACACTCTTCCATGTATAGGAAGCTGTGCTGGAGCTGTGTGGTGCCCAGCCGTCACTCCAAAGGTTGTAAGAAGGCTTTCTGTTGTGGCCTTCCCGTAATCCCAGTGACTGGTACAGACTCTTTGCTCACTCTAGTCAATTTAGAATTCAAAACAGAATATGTTGCTCCAGTGTCCACCAAGAAATCAATCAGACGGTCCCCCACAGCGAGTGTTACCTGGGGCTCTGAGGGGGTTATTCTAATGGGTTTCTTTAGATCTAGTGCAGTCCCCGGCACCCCTATTCTTCATCTGAACCTTCTCCATGAACTATCATTTGTCTCCTTTCCTCTGAACTTGGCTCTAGATTCCTTCTACTCTGTCTATATTCCCTCCTATCTTCACCTGAGGCTCTACTCTGTGCTGTTATTTGTCTTCTTTCCTCTGTACTGGGCTCTCGATTCCTTCTCTGTCCATATTCTCTATCGTCATCTGAGCCTCTACTCTGGGCTATCTTTTGTCTCCTCTCCTCTCTCCTTGGTTCCTGGTTCTGTGTACTCCTTCTATATTCCCTTCTGTAACCCCTGCGTGAATCACCATATCGTGGTGTTCTCAGTCTTCTATGCTGCCTTCTGTCATTATTGCGTCTGCCACTTCCCTGTAATCTGGGACAACTGTCCTTCCAATGTCCCTCTTCCCTGCAGAAAGCACACTGATTTCCTCCTAGGGGTTCTCATCTCAGTCCATTACTGTTTCCCTGAACCCCTGTCCTGTGCTCTCTTTGTACGAAAACAGTCACAGGTTTCGGTCTCCTGTCCTCTCTATTATTATAAACCCTAAATGCTAAGTCCACTACCTGGGACGGACTCATCTCTGTGACGCCGTCCACCTTTGCTAACTTTTTCTTTATGTCTGGGGCACTATGTGTGATGAACGCCATAGTGATCAGAAAAGCATTTTCTGAGGCATCTGGGTTTATATCCGTGTGGTTGGTGTACGTTTGAATAATTCTCTCAAGGAACTCTGACGGATCCTCATTAGCTCCTTGTTCAAGTTGTAATATTTTGTTAAATTTTTTTGGTTTGGGGATTCCCTGCTGCAGTCCTACCAATAAACATTTTTATACAGTTCTAACATCGCCATTCCTCCATTGTTGGGGTCCCATTCAGGATCTACCACTGGGACAACCATCTCTGGCTCTGGGGATTCTCTATCCTGTTGGTGGAGGCAGTCAGCCTCCTCTCTGGCTTTTCTGAATACCATTCTCTGCTCATCCAGAGTTAGTAAAGTATGTAACATTGACCTGTATATCTGCCCAGTTAGGGTGGTGGGAGACGAAGATAGAAGCAAACAAGTTGGCCATCCTCTTAGGAGCCTGCCGGTACAAGGGGACAGAGCTCCTCCGATTCAGGAGGTCCGCAGTGCTAAAAGGATGGTGTGACCAAAAGTACCCAGCATGTCACCCATGTTCATTCAAGCCACCCATCGGCATCTGGTGAAGAGGAAACTGTCCTGCCTCAGGGTGATCTGCCTGCCAAAGTGGGTGCCACATCTAGTGTGGGGAGGAGACACCATTTTAGTTTCCTCCTCGGAGGGCAGTAGAGGCTGTGAAGCCTCAGGAGTCTGAGCAGGAGGGGCTTTGTCACATGGAGAAGGACTTTGTCTTGATGTATTTAAGATATTTAACAAATGATGCTCCTCCTTTTCTAACTCTGCCCTCTTGCAGTCCTCATGGGAAGGGGAAGGTTTATCCTTTCTCTGTGCCATCAGCTGAGCCTCCGCCATATTCAATTTATGGAGGACAGCCTGTATCTGGGCCTGCATGCTTTTAAAAGCTTGATCCTGCATGCTTTTAAAAGCTGACTCAAAAATGTTACAGTTTTCATCCCTCATACTCTTAATAGTTAAATCAAGGGCCTGATTTTGTTGTTGCATAGCTAGGTTAAGAGCCTGAATTTGTTGTTGCATGGCTAAGTTAAGACCCTGAATGTGTGTTGCACATTCTCAGTATGTGAAGTAGAACATCTACCTCTCATAGAAACAAGAATATAGCAAATGGCACTTACACATATTACCAAAAAAACCACCCAGAAGCACAGACTGTAAAGGGATGGCTTGTAAACCACCCATGTATGTATACAGAAGTAAAATTATATGCCATAGACCAGGCTTCATCAAATTATTTACATTTATGAAACTGGTGGTAATATTTAACGGAAAAAAGCTATTTAAACTCAAGGCCAGAAGAAAACTGAAAGAACTCAAGTAGGAATGAAACTGTGTAAGTTAATGGTTGAGGCCATGTTTGGGTCAAAAACACACCCACAAGAGAGAGCTGTACGCAAGGGAAAGGAAAAAAAAAGCCAGACTTTTCAGGACTTGAGACAAAGATTATACTGCGAGTCCTGCAGACCTAGCGCACATATGGTGACCAACGCAAGGAAAGTTACTTTGGGCTGGTCAACCATGGGTGTAACTCAGGCCCCACGTTGGGTGCCAATCTGTTACAGGGCAGCCCCAATATAAAACGGGTTGCCTGACTGTGGGTCCTCACCGGCATGCTTAAAAGGGACTTAATACTCTGCTCAGGCACACACAAAAGGTTAATAAAAGATTTATTCACAAGGGAAGGGGAAAAGAGGAAAATGTACAACTGGGCCTCCCCAGTGATGCAGCGGTTGAGCACTGGATTGTGAAGCTGCCTGCAACCTCTGCAGCACCAGTTCGATCCCCAGCTGCCAGGCGAGGGTCCCACATGGCACGCAGACCTCTCCTGCTGCCACTGCTGCTCCCCTCAGCAGTGTACTTTGTCAGTCTGCCTGCTCTGCTCTCCCCTTTGGCTCTGGTGAATTCTCTCACCCTCCCATGCTTCTGACTGTACCCAGTGCTTGTATAAATAAATAAATCTTCGGGGAAAAAAAAAGAAAATGTACAACTCAGGGAGAAAAGTGGGAGATAAAGTCTTAAATGCGTCCTACCCGATCCACAGACCTGGAATCCCAAATGGCACTCTGAGAGCTGGCCGCAAGCCACAAGCTGTGAAGCCAGGAGGCGAGCAAGAGAGAGACCCCAAGGCCCACGTGTCTAGTTTTTATACCAAACCTGGCTGCTTAACTCTGCCCTCAGGTTCCAGCAACCTTCCCTTTGGTGGTGATGGGATTTGTCTTTCCCAATGTCTTGATGGCTTTGGTTTGGAGTTGGGGTGGAGTCCACAAAGCCTGTATGGAATTAGCTCAGGACATCCTTTCCCCCTAACAGTTCTATCCCAGGCCAGGTTGCTGACCCACATGGTGCAGCAGACCTCTCCTCTCTCACCCGCTGCTCCTCTCAGCAGTGTATTTTAGTCAGTTGGCCTTTTCTGCTCCCCACTCTGTCTCTGGTGAATCCTCTCTCTCTTTCTCTCTCTCTCTCTCACACACACACACACACACACACACGTGCACGCGTGCACGCACACACGTCCCCCGCACCTCTGGCCTACACCCCAGCTCTTTATAAATAAATAAATCTAAAAAAAAAAAAAAGCAGGGACTCAACCAGGTATTTGTATACCTGTGTTCAAAACAGCATTTACTCATAATCACCAAGAAGAGGAAACAACCTTAATGTCCATCAAACAGATGAATGAGGGGCCTCCCTGGTGGCGCAAGGATTGAGATGCAATCTATAAGGCAATCCTCGGCCACTGCAGCACAAGTTCAATTCCTGGCCAGCCAGGGAGCAACCCACATGACACAGCAGACCTCTCCTGACTCGACTGCTGCTCCCCTCTGTAGTGTGTTTCAGTCAGTCTGCCTGTTCTGTTTCCCACTCTGTCTCTGGTGAATCCTCTCACACACACCTCCCCCCCACACACACACACACCTCTGGCCTGTACCCCATTGCTTGTATGCATAAATAAATCTTTAAAAAAAGATGAATGAATAAACAAAATATAGGTATATTCATAAATAAGATATTATCCTACCTTTGAAAAGGAAGGACATTCTGACACATGGTCCAATGGGGATGAACCTTGACTCATCTTGTTAAGTGCAAGAAGCCAGATGCAGGAGCACAAATGCTGCGTTACACCCCTTGGCTCTACAGGAGTCAAGTTCACAGAGACAGAAAGTAGAGTGGTGGGTGCCAGGCGTTGGGCAGGGGGAGTGGGGAGTTAACATTTTTTTTTTTTAAGATTTATTTATTTATTTATACAAGCACTGGGCACAGTCAGAAGCGTGGGAGGGTGAGGATTCACCAGAGCCAGAGCGGGGAGCAGAGCAGGCAGAAGGACCGAAGTACACTGCTGAGGGGAGCAGCGGGCGGCAGGAGAGGTCTGCGCCCCATGTGGGACCCTCCTCCGGTGGCCGGGGAGCAGCCGGGGATTGAACCGGCACTGCAGAGGCTGCGGGCAGCTTCGCAACCCAGCACTCAACCACTGTGCCACCGGGGAGGCCCCGGGAGTTAACATTTTTAGATGAAAATAGCGCTGTGGACAGAGTGGGGGTGTTTGCACAACAGTGTGAGTGCTTAATACCATAGACTGTATACTTAAAAATGGTTAAGATGGCAAATTTTTTTTATTCTATTTACTTAAATGTTAAAGAACGTCAAGCGGTAATAAGTCCGGTCATCCAGCTAAGTTCCTTTGAGGGTGACCAAGCCCTCCCCAGCTACTGACAGATGTGAAGAATCTCCAAACCGGAAGTCTCAGCCCAAGATAATCCAGAATCCATTAGCTGGCTTATCTGGATGCCCTCGGAATCCTGGAGATTATTTTCGTCTGATCAAGATCAGAACAGCGGCTGTTTCAAAATCGAGGGTACGGCGAGGTCCTCGAGGCGGCTGAGATCAGTTCCACCTCCGACAGTAGCCCGGAACGCCAGGCTTCTGTCAGTGCCCACGCGCGGCAACCCCTGCGGCGCCCCGGCTGCAGGGTAGAAGGAAAGCTGCTTGCTTTCCTTGTCCATGACTGGCTTTCCTTTAAAGTTCATCTGCCGCTCCCTCTGATGCGGTGTTACCTGACTTCGCAAAGTTGCCTGCCACACAGGCTCCCCTAGGAAACCGGATTTAGATTTTTCTCCATAATTACCTTTGCTAACAGAATCAAGCAGAAGCAGCCATGAATTATTTTGCTAATGTAAGGTGAAAACTGCATTTCCTGTTTCTGAAATCACAGCCTTGGGGATTTTCTTAGGCTAGGACTGGCCCAGGATTGCATTGATATTAATGCAGCCTTAGCCGTGGCACACAAGACCCCTGCCCTCCCCTCCACCACTCCCCACAGCTCACTCCAGCCACACCAGCCTCCTGGCTGTTCCTCTGCCTACCTGCAAAGTCCTGTTACAGGGCCTTTGCACCTTCTGACTTTTGCCTAGACCTTCTTTCCCCAGATATCCACATTCCCCTGGCTGCGATTCCCTCAGACCTTTGCTCAACCGCTGATCACCATCTGGCTTGCCTTCAGGTCTCAGAGCTTCCGGGCCCCTTTCTCCACAGTTCTTATTCCTCTCTTGCAAATTCTCGGGTTTCCTTATTTACTATGTCAATGGTGCACTTATTATGCCAACAGTCTGTCTACTCTGTTCCTCATGCCCTTCTCCCACTGACATCTGATCCCTGTGAGAGCAGGGGTCTTCCTTTTGTTCATCAGTGTATTGGGCAGGCGTACGCCCAGTAGGTAGCAGGGGATCAAGACTCTAGTGGAATAGATACGTTCACCTATGCCTCCAATAGGACGCTTGGGTTTAAGATTTGAAAGGTTTTTTTTTCTTTTTTTTTTAAAGACTTATTTATTTATTTATGCAAGCACTGGGTACAGTCAGAAGCACGGGAGGGTGAGAGAATTCACCAGAGCCAGAGCGAGGAACAGAACAGGCAGACTTACTGAAATACACTGCTGAGGGGAGCAGCAGGTGGCAGGAGAGGTCTGCGCGCCAGGTGGGACCATCGCCAGCAGCTGGGGATTGAACTGGCGCTGCAGAGGCTGCGGGCAGCATCGCAGCCCAGCACTCAACTGCTGCGCCACCAGGGGAGGCCAGATTTGAAAGGTATTAAGTGGGTGAAGATTACCAAAATTTTTTTGATAATTTATTTCTTAATTAGTACTATATATATATATACATATATATATATATATATAGAGAGAGAGAGAGAGAAAGAGAGAGAGAGAGAGAGAGACTGCTTTATTTATGCATACAAAAGCTGGGGTGTAAGACAGAGGTGTGGGGGGTGAGAGGATTCACCAGAGACAGAGTGGGGAACAGAACAGGCAGATCTACTGAAATACACTGCTGAGGGGAGCAGCAGGCAAGTCAGGAGAGGTCTGCTGTCCATGTAGGTATCTCCCTGGCCAGATATCAAACTCTTGATGCAGTGGCTGTGGGTGGCTTCATAGTACTGACATTTAACCCCTTGCTCCACCAGGGAGGCCCCAGGACAATATATTTTTAAAATATAATAAGAGGGACCTCCCTGGTGGCCTAGAGGTTAAGTCTCACTCGATCACCACGTTGACCTGAGTTCAATCCCGGGGCAGGGAGTTAACCCACATGGTCAGCAGACCTCTCCTGTCTCCCCTGCTGCTCTCCTCAGCAGTGTATTTCAGTAGATCTGCCTGTTCTGCTCCCCAGTCTGTCTCTGGTGAATCCTCTCACCCTCCCACCTCTGGCCTACACGCAAGTTCTTCTATTTATTTTTCTTTTTTTTTTTAAGATTTATTTATTCATGCATACAAGAACCAAGTTACAGGCCAGATGCATGGGAGGGTGAGAAGATTCACCAGAGACAGAGCTGGGAACAGAACAGGCAGAACAACTAAAATACACTGCTGAGGGGAGCAGCAGGCGAGACAGGAGAGGTCTGCCGCGCCATGTGGGATTCTCGTCGACTGGCCTGGATCAAACCCGCGCCGCAGAGGCTTCAGACAGCTTCACAGTGCTGCGCTGAACTGCCTGCGCCACCAGGGGAGGCCCTCTGCTATTTGTTTTTCTATTATATTAATTTAGTCAGCAAAATAATTAAATAAAAATCTTACAATAAAGGAATAATTTTTTAAAAATATATATGTAATAAGAGTATATAAATGTCATATTATAGGGCCTCCCTGGTGGCGCAAGGGGTTAAGCAACGCACTATGAAGCAATCCGCAGCCTCTGCACACGAGCTCGATCCCCGGCTGGCCAGGGAGCAACCCACATGGCGCAACAGACCTCTCGTGACTTGACCATTGCTCCCCTCAGCAGTGTATTTCAGTGAGTCTGCCTGTTCTGTTCCCCACTCTGTCTCTGGTGAATCCTCTCACCCCCCATATCTCTGGCCTGTACCCGGTTGCTTGTATGCATAAATAAATCTCTTTTTTAAAAAAGTCATATTATAAAGCTGTACAATCTTTTTTAAAAAATAAATTTCAAGGGCCTCCCTGGTGGCTCAAGGGGTTAAGCAATGTACTATGATGCAATCCGCAGCCACTGCAGCACGAATTCGATCCCCAGCCAGCCAGGGAGCACCCAACATGGCATGGCAGACCTCTCCTGTCTCACCCACTGCTCCCCTCAGCAGTGTACTTCCGTCAATGTGCCTGTTCTGCTCCCCACTCTGTCTTTGGTGAATCCTCTCACTCTCCTGCATCTCTGGCCTGTATCCCAGCTCTTGTATGCATAAATAAATAAATCTTTAAAAAAATAAATAAATTTCAAGATTTATTTATTTGTACAAGCACTGGGGTACAGACCAGAGGGGCGGGAGGGTGAGCGAATTCACCAGAGACAGAGCAGGGAGTAGAACAGGCAGAAGGACCAAAGTACACTGCTGAGGGGAGCAGCGGGCGAGACAGGAGAGGTCTGCTGCGCCATGTGGGAATCTCCCTGGCCAGCTGGGAATCGAACTGCAGAGGCTGCGGACAACTTCACAGCGCTGTGCTGAACCCGCTGCGCCATCAGGGAAGCCTCTAAAGCTGTACAATCTTTTGTTATAAATTAATGTTACCTTAATTAAAAAAAAATAAAATTTTCTATAGAAGTAGCTCCATCTATCAAAAAGTTTAGGCCAAAAATCTCAGCATTAGCCTCTCCTCCTCCCTCACCCCCACATCAAATTCAGCTGGAAATTATAGTTTTTCTAGTTTCCTATCTGGATCCAGCTACATTTCCTTTTCCTGGGCTTTTTGGTCTGTCTGTCACTTGCCACAGAAAAACTGTCACTCCACAGAAAAACTACTCAAAATGCCCTCCTGCCATTCTGTCCCCAGATGGCTATGGGTAGCAAATGTCTATAGATTTTGATAGCTGTCATCCAGGAAAGGTGCCCCAGTCCTGGGACAACAGTGTGTCTTCACCAGAGACAACATTGTTTCCTGTGGTACTGTGATTTATAATAAGAAATACATTTGGTCTTCAAACAAAGACAGCACAAAAATTATAAGCTAATCTCCCTAATGAACACTGTTGCAAAAATCCTCAACTAAATCCTTGCGAACAGAATCCAACAATGCATCCAAGGGATAATATACCACAATCAAGTGGGATTCATCTCAGGGGCCCAAGGATGGTTCAACTTATGAAAATCAATTGGTGTAATCCAGCACATCAACAAAAAGAAAAATAAAAACCATGTGATTGTGCCAATAGATGCTGAGAAAGCATTCAACAAAGTCCAGCATCCATTTATAATGAAGGCCCTTGAAATTCTCGGGATAGAAGGAATATACCTAACATGATAATAGCCATATACGACAAACCCACCACCAATATTATTCTCAATGGCGAAAGCTGAAGGCCTTTCTTTTAAGATCAGGAACAAGATAAGGATGTACTTTCTCACCACTGCTCTTCAATATAATACTGGAGGTCCTAGCCAGGGCAATAAGACAAGAGAAAGACATACAAGGAATCCAGATAGGGAAAGAAGAAGTAAAACTATCACTATTTGCAGATGATATGATAATATACGTAGAGAACCCCAAAAACTCCACAGAAAAACTAATTCAACTCATCAATCAGTTCAGTAAAGTGGCAGGATACAAAATCAACACGCAAAAGTCAGTAGCCTTCCTATACACAATCAATCTGAAGAAGAAATCAAGAAAACCATCCCTTTTATAATGGAAACAAAAAAAATCAAATACTTGGGAATAAAACTAACAAAAGAAGTGAAAGACCTATACAAAGAAAATTATGAAAACACTGTTAAAAGAAATAGAAGAAGACGCAAACAAATGGAAAGACATCCCCTGCTCATGGATTGGAAGAATTAACATTATTAAAATGTCCATTTTACCAAAAGCAATATACAGATTCAACGCTATTCCAATAAAAATCTTGATGACATTCTTCAAAGAAATAGAACAAATACTGATGAAATTCATATGGAACCACAAAAAAACATGACTAGCCCAAGTCCTACTGATAAAAACAAATGGAAAAGGAGGTATCATACTTCCAAACTTCAAGCTATACTACAAGCCATAATAATTAAAACAGTTTGGTATTGGAACAAAAACAGACACACAGACCAATGGAACTGAATAGAGAGCCCAGAAATAAAACCACACTTATATGGACAACTGATCTTTGACAAAGGAGCAAAGAATATGCAATGGAACACAGACAATTTGTTCAATAAATGGTGCTGGGAAAACTGGACCACCACATGCAAAAAAATGAAACTAGACCACTACCTTTCACTGTGCACAAAAATCAACTCAAAATGTATAAAAGAACTGGACACAGACCTGAAACCATAAAATATATAAAAGAAAATATAGGTAAAACACTACAAGACATACACTGCAATAACATCTTTAAAGACTCATCACCCAAAGCAAAGAAAGTCAAGGAAAAGATAAACACCTGGGATTACATCAAACTGAAAAGCTTCTGCATGGCAAAAGAGACATTAACCAAAACAGAGAGACACCCCACTGATTGGGAAAAAATCTTTGCACTCCATTCAACTGATAAGGGACTGATCACAAAGATATACAAAGAAGTCACAGGACTCAACAAAAACAAAATAAACAATCCAGTCAAGAAATGGGCAGAAGAACTTAAAAGACATTTCTCCAAATAGGAAATGCCAACAGGCATATGAAAAAATGTTCAACATCCCTTATCATCAGGGAAATGCAAATTAATACCACATTGAGATACCACCTTACACCAGTAAGAATGGCACATATCAAAAAAAAAAAAAAAAAAAAACAAGCAACAACAAATGTTGGCGAGCATGTGGTGAAAAAGGAACTCTCCTATATTGCTGGTGGGAGTGCAAACCAATCCAACCACTATGGAAAGCTGTGTGGAGGTTCCTCAGTCTACTAAAAATGGAGCTACCATACGAACCAGGAATTCCACTACTAGGGACCTACCCAAAGGACACAAAAACATTGACTCAAAAGAACACCTGTGGGCCTCCCCGGTGGTGCAGTGGTTGAGCGCTGGGTTGCAAAGCTGCCCGCAGCCTCTGCAGCACCGGTTCAATCCCCGGCTGCTCCCCAGCCACCAAAGGAGGGTCCCACATGGCGCGCAGACCTCTCCTGCCGCCCACTGCTCCCTTCAGCAGTGTACTTCAATCTTCTGTCTGCTCTGCTCCCCACTCTGGCTCCGTGAATTCTCTCACCCTCCCGCGCTTCTGACTGTACCCAGTGCATGTGTAAAATAAATAAATCTTTAAAAAAAAAAAAAACACCTGTACACCTATGTTTACTGCAGCACTATTTACAATAGGTAAAACCTGGAGACAACCCAAATGCCCAAAAATAGATGACTGGATCAAGAAGATGCAGCATATGTACACAAAGAAATATTATTCAGCAATCAAAAAAGATAAACTCATGCCATTCACAGCAACGTGGATGGAACTAGAAGGAATTATGCTCAGTGAAATAAGCCAGAAGGAAAAAGAAAAATATCGGATGGTTTCACTTATAGCAGGATTATAGGGGAACCAAATAAGACATCAGTATAAAAAAATAATAGCTTACAAAACACAACAAAGGGAAAACGGACAATTATAAATCAGAGACATACTGCAGGGGAGGAGGAGGTGAGAAAGGGATCAGAGGGAGGGAGGAGCACATGGGACTGAGGTGATGGTGCACGGGTGAATTGGTGAAGGACACTCTATGGGGACTACACCTGAGGGGGTGGGGGGAAGCAGATATTGTTTAAAAATGAACAATGATGTAAAAAATGAAAAAAAATAATTAAAAAAAAGAAATGAAATGTTTGGTCTTCATCCACATTTCTGGAACAGAGCTCCTAAAACCTTTGGAATGTCCTAAGTAATGAAATCATGAAGCTGTCTTGTTATCCATAACTAACCCCTTTCAACCACATCAGATTTTTTTTTTTAAGATTTATTATGCAGGGCCTCCCCGGTGGCGCAGCAGTTGAGCGCTGGGCTGCGAAGCTCTGCAGCACCAGTTCAATCCCCGGCTGACAGGCGAAGGTCCCACATGGCACACAGACCTCTCCTGCCGCCCGCTGCTCCCCTCAGCAGTGTACTTCGGTCCTTCTGCCTGCTCTGGCTCTGGTGAATTCTCTCACCCTCCCGCGCTTCTGACTGTCCCCAGTGCTTGTATAAATAAATAAATAAATCTTAAAAAAAAAAGATTTATTATGCATACAAGACCTGGGGTACAGGCCAGAGGTGGGGGTGGGGAAGAGGACTCACCAGAGACAGAGTGGGGAGCAGAACAGGCAGACTGACTGAAGTACACTGCTGAGGGGAGCAGCAGTAGAGTCCTACTGTAGTGGCTACAGATAGCCTTATAGATTGCATCTTAATCCCTTGCCCCACCAGGGATGCCCTGGATTTGTATTAATGAGATGACTTTTGGGACCACCTGAATTTGGGGACTGTTTGCCAGGGAAATCATCATGTGATTGGCATGTTGGAACTTCTGTCCCACCCCTTTAACTCCAGGGACGGGAGAGGGACTGGAGGTTAAATTAGTCACCAATTGCCAGTGAGTTCAACAGTCATGCCTGTGTAATGAAACCTCCAGAGAAATCCAAAGGGATGGGATTCTGAGACCTTTCAGGATGGGGAACTTGGGCTAGAGTCCTGTGGGTGGGAGAGCGGCTCGGCAACCACCGGTGGCCAGATCCCCTCCGCCTTCTGGTAGAGATGCTCTTCCTCACGTTCCATGCAGGCTCCTGGGAAAGCTGGTGCTGCTGCTGCCTGATTCTGGCCGACAGACCTTGGGACCTGGGCGGGCGCTGGCGACTGGAGATGGCAGACACAAGATCCGTGCATGAAACCAGGTTTGAGGCGGCGGTGAAGGTGATCCAGAGTTTGCCCAAAAATGGTTCATTCCAGCCAACAAATGAGATGATGCTCAAGTTCTATAGTTTCTATAAGCAGGCAACAGAAGGACCCGGTAAACTTTCAAGGTCTGGATTCTGGGATCCTATTGGAAGATATAAATGGGATGCTTGGAGTTCATTGGGTGATATGACCAAAGAGGAAGCCATGATTGCATATGTTGAAGAAATGAAAAAGGCTTAACTTGGGCCTCCCTGGTGGCACAAGAGGTTAAGACACAGCATTATGAAGCTATCAGTAGCCACCGCAGCACAAGTTTGATCCCCGGCCAGGAAGCAACCCACATGGCGCAGCAGACCTCTCCTGCCTTGCCCGCTGCTCCCCTCAGCAGTGTATTTTAGTCCATCCACCTGTTCTGTTCCCCACTCTGTCTCTGGTGAATCCTCTTACCCCCCTGCACCTCTGCCCTGCACCCCAGTTCTTGTATGCATAAATAAATAAAAATAAATCTTAAAAAAATTAAAAAAAAATAGGATAGGAAACTAGATGCATCCATGTGCCAGGCCCCAAACTGCACAAGGACAGAAGCTCCTGTGTTCAGGATGCACCCTGTGTATCTCTTCTTCTGTCTATTGATTCATATCCTGAATTCTGTAAGCTACTGTAGCAAATTAATGCAAACCAAGGAGGGGCTTACGGGAACCTCTGATTTATATCTGGTCTAGTAGAAGCACAGGTGATAGCCTAGATTTCTGATTGATAGTAAAGGTGAGGGGACGCAGTCTTGTGGGACAGAGTTCTTAATCTATGGGATCTGATGCTGTCTCCAGATAGGACAGTGTGGCACAGATTTTTAAAAACTTGTGCATTTTGACCTGCCCTCAGCTACATCTCTCAGGGACTAGCACAGGACTTGCTTTTGTTTCACACACATACACACACCATTGTCCCAGGACTGGGGCAACTTTCCTGGGTGACAGCTGTCAAAATCTATAAAGGCATTTGCTACCTACAGCCATCTGGGGCCAGGAATGGCAGGAGGGCAAGTGACAGACAGACCAAAAAGCCCAGGAAAAGAAAATGTAGCTGGATCCAAATACGACACTGAAAAAAAATCAACCCAACACAAAGAAGGCAGTGACAAAGGAATTAGGGGAATTAGGGACAAAGAAGATAGAAGATATATAGAAAAACAAAGTCCTATGTATCTCTTAGCAAATATTTCCCCAGCATTTACTGATCATGGCCAGTCACTGGAGATTTAGTCCAAAAGAAGACAGACCAGACGACCCCCCCCACACACACAGTGTTCACGTGTCAGGTTGGGGGTGCAACACGAGAAACATCGATGTACCAATCACGTACAAACTTGTGGCGAATGCCCTGTAAAGGACCATGCATGACAAGGTGTACCCAGAATGCCCCCCTCCAGAACAAGGCTGCAGGTAAAAACAGAAGAAGGAATAGAGTTAAGGCAAAAAGCAGGAACTAGGGCCTCCCTGGTGGCACAAGGGGTAAAGCACCACACTGTGAAGTAGTCTGCAACCTCAGCAGCATGAGTTCGATCCCCGGCCAGCCAGGGAGCAACCGACATGGCGAAGCAGACCTCTCCTGTCTCGCCCGCTGCTCCCCTCAGCAGTGTATTTCAGTCAGTCTGCCTGTTCTGTTCCCCACTCTATCTCAGGTGAATCCTCTCACTTCCCGCATCTCTGGCCTGTACCCCAGTTCTTGTATGCATAAATAAATAAATAAATAAATAAATAAATCTTTTTAAAAAGCAGGAACTAGTGGGGACTGTGTAGACTATAGAGAGAGCTGGCTGGTCAGCACCACTGGCTTCAGTGTGTAAAGTGAAGACTTTGAATGTACCAGCCACTTTTTGTCAGAAGTGGTTTTGCAGCTGAACTCGTGGGTACACAGTTTGCTGTCAGAGCCCAGTGCAGGTGTGTGTCTCAGCCACACACAGTTGATGGTGTGTGTGGGGATGTATGCCATTTGTTTCCTTTTGTTGTTCTTTGAAAAAGAAAGAAATCATGCTTAAGCACGTGAAGGAGAAGAATCAAACAAAAACATTGAGAAGAACCAGTCTGAGCATCTTTGTCATCACTGAACACAACATGTGCATCTCTGTTACATCATTTTGGATAATTCTCTGTAGTCTTGAAATAATTTTGAATTTAAAAACATTTCCTGTAAAAAGAAAAAGAAAAAAAAGAAGAGGAAAAAAAAGAAAAACATTTCCTGTATATGCAGATGTCAAAATCTAAAGTTGTATACTGAAACTTACCCAATGTTGTAAACCAATGTTACTTCAATTTTAAAAAAGGGGGGCCTTCCTGGTGGCACAAGGGGTTAAGCACCGCACTATGAAGCAATCCACAGCCTCTGCAGCATGAGTTTGATCCCCGGCCGGCCAGGGAGCAACCTACATGGCGCAGCAGACCTCTCCTGACTCTCCCGCTGCTCCCCTCAGCAGTGTACTTCAGTCAATCTGCCTGTTCTGTTCCCCACTCTGTCTCTGGTGAATCCTCTCACCCCCTGCACCTCTGGCCTGTACCCCAGCCACCCCAGCCCTTGTATACATAAATAAATAAATCTTTAAAAAAAATAAAAAGTAAATATTTTTAAAAAAAAAACCCTAATACACTTGAAATGAAGCATCAAGAAGGTAAAAGTAGAAAAATATGTTCTCAATAACTCTAATCATGAGGGAAATGCAGATAAAAACCATAAGATTTGACTTCACACATATTTTGTTAATTGTGGTGAAATATATGTAACATAAAATTTACAGTCTTGATCATTCCTAAGTGTCAGGTTCAGTGGCATTAAATACACTCACTTTGTTGTACAACCATCCCCACCATCTATCTCCACAACTTCTTTCATCTTGCAAAGTCAAAATGGTGTCTCCATACAACACTAACTCTGTGCCTTCTCCCCCAGTCCCAACACCCCCCAACCCATTCCCTGTGAACTTGAATCGTCTAGGTCACTCTTGTAAGTGGGAGTCTACAATATTTTTCCTTTTGTAACTGGCTTATTTCATTCAGCATAATGTCCTCTGTTTTCATTTAAGTTGTAGCATCTCAGGATGTCCTTCCTTTTTTATTTTTAAAAAGAGATTTACTGGGCCTTTCTGGTGGTGCAGGGAGTTAAGACACAACCTGTGAAGCTATCCACAGCCACTGCAGCACGAGTTCAATCCCCAGCCAGGGAGCTACCCACATGGCGCTGCAGACCTCTCCTGTCTCACCTGCTGCTCCCCTCAGCAGTGTATTTCATTCAATCTGCCTGTTTTGTTCCCCACTCTGTCTCTGGTGAGTCCTCTCTCTCTCTCTCTCTCTCTCTCTCTCTCTCTCACACACACACACACACACACACACACACACACTCCGCCTCTGGCCTGTACCCCAGTTCTTGTATGCATAAATAAATAAATCTTTTTTTAAAGATTTTAAAATCTTTTTTAAATATTTATTTATTTATGCATACAAGAACTGGGGTGTAAGCCAGAGGTGCAGGGGGTGAGAGGATTCACCAGAGAAGAGTGGGGAGCAGAACAGGCAGATTGACTGAAATACACTGCTGAGGGAAGCAGCTGCGAGGCAGGAGAGGTCTGCTGCACCATGTGGGTTGCTCCCTGGCTGGGATCAAACTCATGCTGCAGTGGCTGCCAATAGCTTGGTAACGCTGTCTTTAACCCCTGGGCCACCAGGGAAGCCCAGGATGTCCTTCCTTTTTAAGTCTCTTGCATGGACAAAACACAGATTTTACTTGTCTGTCATCTCTTGATGGATACCTGGATTGCATCCCTTTTTGGTTTTTGTGAATAATGTTGCTGTCAATGTGGGTATTCAAATGTCTGTTTTAATCTCTGCTTTCAATTATTTTGGGTGTATACCCAGAAAAACAATTGCTGGAGCATCGAGTAATTTTTCAGGAACCACCATTCTGTTTTCCACAATAGCTGCATCATTTTCCATCCCCACCAACAGTATAGTTTCCCGTTTCCCCACGTCCTGCTCTATACTAATTATAGATATATATATATACTTTCTGTCCTGAGGGCTATGAGGTGGAATCTCTTGTGGTCATCCTGGTAATTTGTTTTTTTTTAATATTTATTTATGCATACAAGAACTGGGGTGTAGGCCAGAGGTGTGGGGGGGGGGTTTGAGAGGATTCACCAGAGACAGAGTGGGGAGCAGAAAAGGTGATCTACTGAAATACACTGCTGAGGGAAGCAGCAGGCAAGATAGGAGAAGTCTGCTTTGCCATGTGGGTAGCTTCCTGGTGGGGGATCAAACTCATGCTGCAGTAGCTGGCAATAGATAGCTCGATAGCACTGTGTTTTAACCCCTGCGCCACCAGGGAGGCCCTCATCCTGATATTTTGAAAGCATTTTAAGTCTTAAGTTTTACCAAAAAAGCCCTACACAGAGAGAGATTTGTGGAATTATTTCAAAAAACCTTCAACCAAATGGCTATTTTTTTTTTTCCTTTCAAAAGAGAGTATCACTATATCAGTTAGGCCACAGATCAGAAACCCAACTGGGAAAAAACAGAGCTGGTCATTATATGCACCTTGAACAGACCTCCCTGCAGGAGGAGATGAGGACTTCCCAAAGACAGCTGTCCTGAGAGAGAGCTTGAACCAATCTACAGAGCACACTCCCTACCCTGTAATTGGTCAGTGCTTAGTGGGACTCAAACAGTAGAAGATTCTAAAAGTTCTAGCATGAGAAACATCTAGAAAAGCTGAATTCCAAAGGTACACCTTCATGCTTTTGATTCCAAAGACTATGAGAATTTCAATTATAGTTTGTGCATTGCTTAACAATGAAAATATGTCCTGAGAAATGTTTTACTAGATGATTTCATCATTGTTCAAACCCTATAGAGTATAATTACACAAACTAGAAGGTAGAGCCTACTACACAGCTAAGCTATATGGTATAGCCCTATATGTGGTCCATTGTTAGCCCAAATGTCATTATAGGGTACATGACTTTTTTTCCAGGTCATTATTTGCTATGAAGAGTTACAGCCAACTTGAACTTTGGGACTCAGTTCACACAAGTCTTCCCTCATTTCTGACATCAGTTGCAAATCTCAGTGTCCTCAAGACCACCTTCTGGTTTGATAACTCACTTCAAAGACTCACAGAACTGACCAGAAGCTATTATACTCATGGTTATTGTTTATTACAGGGAAAAGATACAGATTGAAATCAGCCAAAGGAAGAGACATGTGACGCAGAATCCAGGAGAAACACCAAACTCACAGCTTCCATTGTCCTATTCCCAGCTATTCTTTCCTGGCATCAATGTGTGTCAATATACAAAGAGCATCAGTCAAACAGAGACACTCAGCTAAGCACAGGGTTCCAACAATGGTTAGGACACTGTTATGTGGGCACAATTGATTGGTTGATTGCTGCCAGTGGTCTTAGTCTCTAGGTCAACTGCTGCAACATGATCCCAAAGGCCCACTCTAAGTCATATCATTAGAAAATCCAGTGTGACCCAAGGCCCACAAAGACACTCCTGTGTTACAGACCGGCAGAAGTTGGAGACAAAGTCCAGAGCTCTATTTGGGCAAAGTTAAATCTTCTGCTGTACAGTTTCTCAATTTGTTTCCTTCAGGAAATAGTAAATTCCATGAGGACTGGAATCGTCTTTGTTGTCTCCTAGTAAGACAGCTGTATGGAAAGAGTGGGGACTATTTTTTTTTAATGTCTTCTTCCAGTGTGAAGCATTCAGGTCATTGTCAAGGAAGGGGTGTCAAGGGAGAGGGTGTAACCTGGGTGCCCAGCATGGAACTACAGGATACACATTTCAGGACCGCGCTTTTCACTGATGGCCATTGTGAGTGTTCTTCCTCTGAAGGTGCCAGCCAATGAAATGGGTTGAATGTATCCCCCCAAATTCAGATGTTGAACTCCTAACCCCCCATGTGATGAGGAGGGGCCTATGGGAGATAGATTAAGTCATTAGGGTGTAACTCTCATGAATGGGATTAGTGCCCTTAGGAAAGGGACCCCAGAGAGCTCTCTTACCTTCTTAACTACTGTGTGAGGACACAGAGCTGACTTCAAACCAATGAGTAGACCCTCACCAGTATCCAGCCTTGCTGGAAATTTTATCTTGGACTTCCCAAGCTTCAGAACTGTTGTTTATAAGCTACCCAGTCTGTGGCATTTTGCTTTAGCATCCTGAAAGGAATACGAGAGTGCTCTTGGATCTATCCACCATGCCACACCTCTCCTGAGCTCTTGTGTTCTCTTTCCAACTATAGCCCCACAACAGAGCTCCCAAAAGCAATACTTGGACTTCCTCATGGCAGAAAGGGTCCCCAGGGACAGAGACAGTGTCCCTCACAGGGTCATCTCCCCTAGCTGAGTGATTTTGACCCAATCTCAACTCCTTGAGCCTCAGTGGCAGAGGTTGGACTACAGTCACCTTTCCCCAACATGTCACTGATGGCATGGGAACACTTCAAAGGTTTTGGCATGGTTAGGAGTCTGTGTCCCTCACAGCTTGTTCACCTGCCCCCTTCTGATGTCCCTTGTGAAGAGGCCAAGGCAGGGCTTGGGCTCAACTGCTTCAAGTGTCTCGCTAAGATGCATTGCATCACTGACTTTTATTTTTTTTAAGATTTATTTTATTTTTTTATGCATACAAGAGCTGGGGTACAGGCCAGAGATGCGGGGGGTGAGAGGATTCACCAGAGACAGAGTGGGGAACAGAACAGGCAGATTGACTGAAATGCACTGCTGAGGGGAGCAGCAGGTGAGACAGGAGAGATCTGCTGCCCCATGTGGGTAGCTCCCTGGCCGGGGATCGAATTTGTGCTTTAGTGGCTGCTGATGTCTTCATCGTGCTGAGACTTAACTCTTTGCGTCACCAGGGAGGCCCTTGCATCACTGACTTTTAAAAATTGTTCTCTTTAACTGTTGTGAAGTATATGTAACAATAAAATGTTACCATTTTGACTATTTTAAAATATACAACTCCATGGCATTAAACACAGTCACACTGTTGTACATCCATCCCCAACATCCATCCCATAACGGATAAATCTTTTCATCTTCCCAAACTGAACTCTATACCCATTAAACACTAGCTCCCTATTCACCAGCCCCCAGCCCCAGACCCCCAACATCTCCTTTCTGTCTCTGTGAATTTGACTCTTCAAGGGACCTCGCAGAAGCAGAAGCCTTTGATATTTGGGGTTTGTTTTTTTTCTTAGATAACTGATTTTTAAAATATATTTTTACATCATTTTTCATTTTTGCACAATGTATGCATTTTTATCTTGGTTATAGTCCCCATACAATTCCCACCACCCATTCACCAGTGAACCATCACCATGGTCCTTTGTGCTCTTCCCACCCCTGTTTTGATCCAAGATGCTCCTCCCCCCTGCAGAATGTCTCTGGTTTACAATTGCCTGTTGATTTTGATTTTCACTTCATTATAATTACTTTTTTCCCCTCCTGATCCCTTATTTGGATCCTCTGCATTCCTTCTATAAGTGAAAACATCCAATGTTTTTCTTTTTCTTTCTGGCTTATTTCACTGAGCACAATTCCTTTCAGCTCCATCCATGTTGCTGCAAACGGCATGAGTTTGTTTTTTGTTTTTTGTTTTTTTTTTTTTTGATTGCTGAGTGATATTCCATTGTGTATATGTACCACATCCTGTTTTTTTTTAAAGATTTATTTATTTTTATACAAGAGCTGGGGTACAGGCCAGAGGCGCGGGAGGGTGAGAAGATTCACCAGAGACAGACCAGCAAGCAGAACAGGCAGATTGACAGAAATACACTGCTGAGGGGAGCAGCGGGAGCGACAGGGAAGGTCTGCTGCACCATGTGGGATTCTCGCCAGCTGGCCGGGATTGAACTGGCACTGCCGAGGTTGCAGACAGCTTCACGGCGCGGCGCTCAGCCCCCTGAGCCACTCGGGAGGCCCTCTTCTTTTTTTTTTAATATTTATTTATTTATGCATACAAGAACTGGGGTACAGGCCAGAGGTGTAAGAGGTGAGAGGATTCACCAGAGACAGAGCGTGGAACAGAATAGGCAGATCTACTCAAATACACTGCTGAGGGGAGCAGCGGGCGAGTCAGGAGAGGTCTGCTGCGCTATGTGGTTAGCTCCCTGGCCAGGGATCAACTTGCACTGCAGAAGCTAGGACAGCTTCATAGCACTGCGCTCAACCCCTTGCACCATCAGGGAGGCCCAGTACCACATCTTGATCCAGTCATCTATTTTGGGGCATTTGGGTTGTTTTCATATCTTACCTATTGTAAATAGTGCTACAATAAACATAGGGGTGCAGGTGTTTGGATTAATGTTTTTGTGTCCTTTGGATAGATCCCTAGGAGAGGAATTGCTGGATCACATGAAAGCTCCATTTTTAGCAGATTGATGAACCGCCACACAGCTTTCCATAGTGTTTGGACCAGTTTGCACTCCCACTAGCAGCATAGGAGAGTTCCTTTTTCACCACATGCTCGCCAACATATGTTGTTGCTAGTTTTTTTGATATGTGCCAATCTTACTGGTGTAAGGTGGTATCTCAGTGTGGTTTTGATTTGCATTTCCCTGATTATAAGAGATGTTGAACATTTTTTTCACATGCCTGTTGGCCATTTGCTTTTCCTCTTTGGAGAAGTTTCTTTTTAGCTCTTCTGCCCATTTTTTTTGTTTTTTGTTTTTTGTGTTTTTTTTGTGGGACCCTCGCCGGCGGCCGGGGAACCAACCAGCGCTGCGGAGGCTGGCGGGCAGCCTCGCAGTCCAGCGCTCAACCGCTGCGCCACCAGGGGAGGCCCTCTTCTGCCCATTTTTTTTAAAGATTTATTTATTTATGCATACAAGAGCTGGGGTACAGGACAGAGATGCGGGGGGGTGAGAGGATTTACCAGAGACAGAGTCGGGAGCAGAACAGGCAGATTGAGTGAAATACACTGCTGAGGGGAGCAGTGGGTGAGACAGGAGAGGTCTGCTGTGCCATGTGGGTTGCTCCCTGGCTGGCTGGGGATCGAACTCGTGCTGCAGAGGCTGCGGACTGCTTCATAGTGCGGTGCTTAACCCCTTGCGTCACGAGGGAGGCCCTCTTCTGCCCATTTTTTGACTGGATTGTTTGCTTTGTTTTTGTTGAGTCTTGTCAGCTCTTTGTTCATATTTGTGACCAGTCCCTCATCATTAGTATTGTGTGCAAAAATTTTCTCCTAATTAGTGGGGTGCCTCTTTGTTTTGGTTAATGTCTCTTTTGCTGTACAGAAACTCTTTAATTTGTTGTAGTCCCAGCTATTTATCCTTTCCTTCACTATCTTTGCTTTGGTGATGTGTCTTTAAAAAAAAAATTATTTATTTATGCATACCAGAGCTGGGGTACAGGCAAGAGATGCAGGGGGTGAGAGGATTCACCAGAGACAGAGTGGGGAACAGAACAGGCAGACTGACTGAAATACACTGCTGAGGGAGCAGCGGTTGAGACAGGAGAGGTCTGCTTTGCTATGGGGGTTTCTCTCTGGCCGGCCAGGATCGAACTCGTGCTTCAGAGGCTGCAGATTGCTTCATAGTGAGGTGCTTAACCCTTTGTGCCACCAGGGTGGCCCTGGGTGATGTGTCTTTAAAGATGTTACTGAAGTGTATGTTGTGCAGTGTTTCATCTATATTTTCTTCTATATATTTTATGGTTTCAGGTCTTATGTCTAGTTCTTTAATCCATTTTGAGTTGGTTTTTGTGCAGAAGCCTATGATATTTGTAGTCTTGCGTCCAGCTTCTTGCTCTTAACATAATGACCTCAAGGTTCACCAATGTTGTGGAAGGTATCAGAATTTCTTCTCTTTTAAGACTGATTAATAATCCATTGTTTGGATATACAATGTTTTTTTTTTTTTTAATGTATGCAAGAATTGGGGTGTAGTCCAGAGGTGCCATGAGCTGGGAGGGTATGAGGATTCACCTGACACAGAGTGGGGAGTAGAACAGGTAGACTGACTGAAATAAACTGCTGAGGGGAGCAGCAGGCAAGTCAGGAGAGGTCTGCTGTGCCTTGTGGGTAGCCAGGATTGAACTCCTGCTGCAGAGGCTGTTGATAGCTTCCTAATGCTGAGACTTAACCCCTTGTGCCACCAGGAAGGCCCTAGATATGCAATGTTTTGTTTATTCATGCATCTGTTGAAGGATGCTTGGGTTGTCTCCACCAATTTGCCATTTTTTTGCTACTGTGAACAATGCTGAACATGGGTTACAAGTACCTCTTTAAAACTGTTTTCATGTTGGAGGTGAGGGGCACATATCCAGAAGTGGGATTGTTGGATCATGTAACTATTCTCTCTAATTTTTTTAGGAACCATTGTACTGTTTTCCATAATAGTCGCCATTATATCTGTCTTTGTTATCTCTCTTTTTTAAATTCAATCTTCATCTTTTTTTCAATAGTAAAGCTTTTTTTTAAAGATTTATTCATTTATGCCTACAAGAGCTGGGGTACAGCCAGAGGTGTGGTGGGTGAGAGGATTCACCAGAGACAGAGTGGGGAGCAGAACAGGCAGATCTACTGAAATACACTGCTGAAGGGAGCAGCAGGCGGGTCAGGAGAGGTCTGCTGCACCATGTGGGTCACCTCCCCGGCCAGAGATCAAACTCGTGCTGCAGTAGCTGCGTACAGCTTCATAGTGCTCCCTCTTAACCCCTTACTCCACCAGGGATGCCCTCTCAGTACTTTTAATATGAAATTTTTTTACTTCATAAAAGGAACAATGTTTATTGATTAAAGATGGAGCTCATTAAGACACCAATTATATTTTACAACTTTATGTGTATTGGCTATATGTTGAATGTGTTTCATTCTTTATGAAATGTCATCATTTCCCTACCTATAAAATAGAGGCATTGGGCCTCTATTGACACTGCTCAATAGAGTGCCCACTGCTCCTCTCAGCAGTGTACTTCAGTTGATCTGCCTGTTCTGTTCCCCACTCTGTCTCTGGTGAATCCTCTCATCCCTCTGCTGCACCTCCCCCTGCAGTGACCTTTAGGGCTAATGGCTTTCTCCATGGTCCCTAGGTCCGGCTGGGCAAGGAACCAGCATGCAGGGGGAAAACAGCAAAACTACCTGAAGCAGGGGGAGAACAGCAAAACTCCCTGAAGACATAGATAAGACAAAAGCCTGTTGAAAGATAACGACCACCAGGAGCCACCACAGAAATACTGACTGCAGGAAACCTTATCTCGCCTCCTCAAGGCCCACAAACTTTATTCTAATACAACTGTCTCTCTAAAATCTTTTCTCTTTCTAAAATCTTTTCTCTTTCTCTGTCTAAAAAGTTCATTGGTTGCTGATTAAAAAAGAACATACGAAATCTAATAACTAGGCTAATTCAAATGAAACGTTACTAAACTCTGTGTATTAATAGAACTGTTAGATTAATAATTTCTCTGTTGTATACTTAGCCTTGTTAGCATTAATCTTAATGATAAAAATATTACATTGTGAAAAGTAAAACTCACCTGTGCTAATTAATAGTAATTTAGTGGTAGTGAGTAGTTAAAACAAAAAAGTAATCACATAAAACAAAAAAAAAATTAATAGCCTAACTACTTAGAAATGCGCCTGGGTCCAGATGTAAATCACTGCCCTGTCAATGATAAGCTAAACCTATAAACAAACTGATTTCGTTCACTGATGTTCGCCATTCCTATGCTCTTAAAAAACATATACATACTGATCACCAACTCAAAAAAAAATTGCACTCAGATTTTCACTCTCTTGAAGTGTGTCTGTTTGTCATTTCTTTCACCGACTCTCTGACCACCCTGCGCGCTTCTCTCAACCCTGAAACGGCCTCATCGTCTACTGCTGTGCTGGTCCGCGGCACCCCTCCCACACACACATCTCTGGCCTGTACCCCAACTCTTGTATGCATAAATAAATAAGTCTTTTTTTAAGTGGGGAACAGAACAGGCAGATCTACTGAAATACACAGCTGAGGGGAGCAGCAGAGGAGTCTTTTTTTTTAAAGATTTATTTATTCTACAAGAACTGGGGTACAGGCCAGGGGTATCGGGGGTGAGAGGATTCACCAGAACCAGAGTGGGGAACAGAACAGGCAGATCAACTGAACTACACTGCCGAGGGGAGCAGTGGTCGAGTCAGGAGAGGTCTGCTGCACCATGTGGGTATCTCCCTGGCCGGGGTTCAAACTTGTGTTGCAGAGGCTGCGGATAGCTTCATAAGCTTTGTCTTAACCCCTTGTTCCACCAGGGAGGCCCAATATAAATAAATATTTTTATTAAAAATATTTTTATTTTAAAAAATAGAGGCATTGATAGGGATCTTCCTGGTGTACTAGGGGTTAAGTCTCAGTGCTATCACTGCTGCAGCTGAGTTGGATCCCCAGTCAGGGAGCTGACGCACATGTGGTGCAGCAGACCTCACCTGTCTCACTTGCTGCCCCCTCAGCAGTGTATTTCAGCAGATCCACCTGTTCTGCTCCCCACTCTGTCTCTGGTGAATCCTCTCACCCCTTCACCTCTGGTCTACTCCCCAGTTCTTCTACACAAAAAATAAAAATAAAAAATAAATAAAATAGAGGCATTGATAAATAAAGTTTATGTGTGTTATTTAATTGTGAAAAAAATGCTAAAAGAACAAACCATCAGTAAGGAATCCTATACTTGGTAAAACTATCCTTCAAAAGTGAGAGCAAAATCAACATAGTCCTAGGTAAACCAAAACCGACGCAATTTGTTGCCACTAGATCTGCCCTGTAAGAAATGCTCAAGGAACATGAAAGTGGCACACAAAAGGACACTAGACAGTGTCCTGTGGGGAAATAAAGGTCTCAGTAGAGGTAAATGTCTTGGCATTATAAAAACTAGTATTATAACAAGTTTGTCTTCACTTTTTGGTTTCTACATAATTTAAGAGATTGATACGTTTTTAAAAAATCAACCATTGATCTTAAAGTTCCTATTGCTCTTTTGTTAATTTATAACTCCATATTTTTTCCAACAATGCATTAAAAACTTTTTTTGTGTATGTCTTGAGACACATAATATATAAAGATGTGATTTTGTAACATCAACAACTGAAAAAAGTGGTTAGAGCAATAAAGAAGCAGAATTTCTCTATGTTGTTGAAGTTAATCTGATATAAAGCAAATAAGAGTGTCATAACTTTAAGATATTAAGTGTAATCCCCATGGCAACCATGAAGAAAATAGCTATAGAACAAACCCAAAAGGAAATGAAAAAGGAATTTAGACATTTCACTACAAAAGTTAACTAAGCACAAACGAAGACTGTATTACAGGAAATGAGGGACAGAGGAAGCTATAAGTTATATAGAAAACAAGTAGCAATGTGACAGAGTAAGTCCCTTCACATCACGCAGTCTTCAAAAGGAAGGAAGTGCTGACACACGCTGTGAGGACATCATGCTGTGAAAGAAGCCAAAGAGACAAAGACTATATGATTCCAATTATCTGAGGTCCCAAGACTTGTCAGATTCATAGAGACAGGAAGTAGAATTGTGGGTGCCAGGAACCGGGAGACAGAGGTTTTGTTTTGTGAGGTGACAAATGCTCTGGAGATGCACAGTGGGGATGTTTGCACATGGTGTGAAGAAGCTTAATGCCAAGGGGATTTGACACTTACAAATGATTATAAAGTTAGCTTATGTTATTTGTATTTCACCATGATTAACAAAGAAAGCATGTGAGAAAGAAAAAAAGTCCTTGAATCATGAAAAGACATGGTGGTAACTTAAATTCACTTTGCTTAGTCAAAGAAGCCAGTCGAAAACACCAACTACTTTGGAATTTTAACCATAAGACATCCTGGGAAAATGCAAAACTTTCCCCAGTAAAATATCAGCAGTTGCCAAGAGTTGGAGGAGGAGGAATAGGCAGATTGTGGGGTATTTTCAGGATAGTGAACCTATGCTGTGATTTTTTTTTAAAGATTTATTTATTTATGCATACAAGAACTGGGGTACAGGCCCAGAGGTGTGGGGGGGGGGTGAGAGGATTCACCAGAGACAGTGGGGAACAGAACAGGCAGATTCACTGAAATACACTGCTGAGGGGAGCAGCGGGCGAGTCAGGAGAGGTCTGCTGCACCATGTGGGTTGCTCCCTGGCCAGGGATTGAACTCATGCTGCAGTAGCTGTGGATAGCTTCATAGTGCTGACACTTAACCCCTTGTGCCACCAGGGAGGCCCCTATGCTATGATATTATAGTGGGAGATATGTGACGTTATGTATTTGTCAAAACTCGTAGAATATACAAAACCAAGAGTGACCCTCATGTAAATTATGAACTTTAGTTAATAATGATATATCAATATTGCTTCATTCTTTATCACAAATGCACTGCACTAATTCAAGATGGTAACAATTGGGGAAAATTTGGGGGTAGGAAGGAATTGGGGCTCTGTGGAAACTCTGCACTTATCACTCAATAATTCTGTAAACCTAACACTACTCTGAAAAATGAAGACTGTTAAATTTTCAAATGCATGTCCCACCCCAGAGCAAAGTCTGCCTCTGTACCGGGTCCCACAGTCACATGACCTGGCGGCCTTAATGCTCCCCTTCCCTTGCCTGGGCTGCCCTTCATCCCAGGACTGCGCTTTCCACCACTCTCCCCCTTCGGGCTCAGTGGTCCCTCAGCTTCTGGAGGCAGGCGGCCATCTCAGCAAGGGAATCTGAAGAACCACAGTGTGGACAGGAGCTAGATCTTTTGAAGCCCTCTTTTGGCTCAATTTATCTTGTCTAGCTCGCTCTGGGTTCACCAAAATGAGCTGATGTCATGTCCCTTTAAAAGGAATAAGGGAGGTGCGCCTCCCCGCTGGCGCAGCAGTTGAACACTGGGTTGCAAAGCTGCCCTCAGCCTCTGCCGCTCCGGTTTGATCCCTGGCAACCGGGCAAGGGCCCCACATGGCGCGTGTAGACCTCTCCTGCCACCCGCTGCTCCCCTCAGCAGTGTGCTTTGGTCCTTCTGCCTGCTCTGCTCCCTGCTCTGGCTCTGGTGAATTCTCTCACCCTCCCGCGCTTCTGACTGTACCCAGTGCTTGTATAAATAAATAAATAAATCTTTTTTTTAAAAAAAAAGGAATAAGGGGGGGTGGGAGTGGGGGTGGGCCTCCCTGGTGGCGCAAGGCATTGAACATCGCACTATGAGGCTATCTGAGGCCTCTGCAGCACAAGTTTGATCCCCGCCGGCCAGGGAGCTACCCACATACCACAGCAGACCTCTCCTGACTCACCTGCTGCTCCCGTCAGCAGTGCTTTTGGTCAATCTGCCTGTTCTGTTCCCCACTCTGTCTCTGGTGGATCCTCTCAACCCCCGCATCTCTGGCCTGTACCCCAGTTCTTGAATGCATAAATAAGTCTTTTTTTTAAAAAAGGGATAAGGGGGACCTCCCTGGTGGCCATGCAAGGGGTTAAGCATCAGCACTATGAAGCTGTCCGCAGCCACTGCAGCACGGAGTTCCATCCCCAGCCAGGGAGCTACCCACATGGCACAGCAGACCTCTCCTGTCTCGCCCACTGCTCCCCTCCGCAGTGTATTTCATCAGTCTGCCTGTTCTGTTCCCCACTCTGTCTCTGGTGGATCCTCTCATCTCCCATACCTCTGGCCTGTACCCCAGCTCTTGTACGCATAAGTAAATAAATCTTTTAAAAAAAGAAAAAAAGGGATGAGGGAGCGACACCAGGCAGTACGGAATGAATAAGTTCCAACTTCACTCCAGTGTCCCTGGTACCACTTAAATAGTTTTAAACACCTGATTTTCCCTCAACAGGAGTCAGCTGTAATAACTTATCATGAATTAATAATTTCAGACCTACTTGTAGGAATAAAGTTCATGCCTCTTAATCATCCTCTGTCCTTAGTAAACACATACTAAAAGATTGATTTTTTTTTTGGAGGGGGTGGCAGGCAATACCTTCCCTCTAGAATCTGACCACACAGGGCAAGGACAAGGCAGCACATTGTGCTGGTGGCCTATCACACCTTGGAGAGCCCTGCACACATGGGAAGAAGGTCTCTGCTGCTGGCAGCTGTCCCTCAACACTGTCACTAGATAGAGGACGCCATTCTCTCCACATGGGTCCCTTAGATCAAAAGAAAACAATAATTCCCAGCATATTCCCTCTTCATGCTTGATCCCTGATTCCTTCCTTTCTTTCTCTCTCTCTCTCTCTCTCTCTCTCTCTCTCTGTGTCTCACATTTTTTTTAAAGATTTATTAATTTATGCATACAAGAACCAGGGTACAGGCCAGATGTGCAGGAGGGTGAGAGGATTCACCAGAGACAGAGCAGGGAACAGAACAGGCAGACTGACGGAATACACTGCTGAGGGGAGCAGCGGGCGAGACAGGAGAGGTCTGCTGCGCCATGTGGGTTGCTCCCTTGCTGGCTGGGGATTGAACTCGTGCTGCAGAGGCTGCGGATTTCTTCATAGGTTGCGTCTTAACCACTTGCGCCACCAGGAAGGCCCTCTCTCTCATTTCTCATCTACCCAGAAACAGGCTTCCTCAGGCAGGGACTTAGGTTGCACCATTGCCATATCTCCTTGGACTCTCAGTCTATGACTTCCTTTATGGCTCTATACTCATATCAGGACTTGGGTTGCTTTCCCTCCCTGCCCCCCCCATCTCCCCCAAGTTCCTCTCTTTAGGTGGCAGATCAGATCCAGCTGCCACGTAGTTAACTTCTTTGGAGGCAAGATTCTGGAGATACCCCATCACTGTAGGAAAAAGAACCCATGTACCCCTCATATCCAGAGAAAACATCTCTTCATGAAACCCTGGTTTTTATTCCAAAGGGAGAAAATGCAACTCAGTTTTCCCCAGAAGTGGTTTTCAGGCCAACCTGGTTCAAGGCAAAGGCTACTCAAACCTAATGCAGGAAACATTGAATTCGAATAGATGAGAAAATGGCTAGTGTAGACCAGGTGAGAGAGAAAAGAGGAATCTGGTGCCCTCTGGCGGTCACCACACACTCATCTCTCTGTGCTGCTCAGGGCCATCAGGTGACCGAGGTCTGCTCTGAAACCACCAAGATGTCCTTCCGTAAGTGACTGGATAAACAGACCTACCACATCCAGACACTGGAATATATTCACTGATAGAAATAAACGAGCTCTCAAACCTCAAAAAGACTTGGAGGAGCCTTAAATACCATATTGCTGAGTGAAAAAAAGCCAATCTGAGGGCCTCCCCGGTGACGCAGATGTTTGAGTGCAGCACTGTGAACCTGTCCACTGTGGGTTCGATTCCCAGCTGGCCAGGGCGAGACCCACACAGAACAGCAGACCTCTCTTGCCTTGCCTGATGCTCCTCTCAGCAGTGTGTTCGCTCTGTCTGCCTGTTCTGCTCCCTGCTCTGTCTCTGTTGAATTCTCTCACCCTCCCACGCCTCTGGCCTGTACCCCAGTTCTTGTATAAATAAATAAATCTTAAAAAAAAAAAAGCCAATCTGAAAAGGCCACCTACTGTGATACCAGCCATGTGACACTGTGGGAAAAGTAAAATTCTAGAGGTAGTAGAAAGATGAGTGGTTGCCAGGAATTTAGGGGAGTATGGATAGGTGGAGCATGGAAGATTTCTAGGACAGTGAAACTATTCTGTGTGATATTGTAACGGATGCTGGAAGTTACATCTTTGGTAAAAAACCTATAGAATAGACAATAACTAGAGTGAAACCTAATGTAAACTGTGGAATTTAGTTAATAATGTATCAAATGGGGGCCTCCCTGGTGGTGCAAGGGGTTAAGACGCAACCATGAAGCTATCTGCAGCCTCTGCAGCACAAGTTCGATCCCCGGCCAGGAAACTGCCCACATGGCACAGCAGACCTCTCCTGTCTCGCCCGCTGCTCAGCAGTGTATTTCAGTCCGTCTGCCTGTTCTGTTCCCCACTCTGGTTCTGGTGAATCCTCTCACCTCCCCACACCTCTGGCCTTTACCTCAGTTCTTATATGCATAAATAAATAAATCTTTAAAAAAATAATGTATCAAATGATTCAGATCAGTAGCCATTCTTCCCTTGTAAGCACTGTTTCCCACTAAAGCAATGTTAAAGGAAAAACTAGGAGTGGAGGAGAAGTGTTTATAGGGATTTTCTATTATCTGCTTGATTTTTCTATATACCTAAAACTGAGGTCTTATTAATTTAAAATCAGCTTTTTTGGGTCTAACTAACACAGGAAACTACGTATATTTGAATTGTGCAATTTGATCCATTTTGACCTGTGTATATACCCATGAACCAGTGTCACACTCCCCTTCCGTCCCCCAACAACCATCCAATATTTTCTGTCACTAAAGCTGAGTTTGCATTTACCCAAGCATGGAAATCACTCAGTATTTATCATTGTGATTTGACTTCTTTAATTCAACACAGTTATGTTGAAATTCATGCCTTGCTATCACTACTCTACTTTCATTCTTGAGAGACATCCCCCTGCATGGGTGCAGCCCTCACCTTCTGAGTGCCCTTCAGGTTATCCCCCCACCACAGAATCCTTGGGCTTTCACCTCCACAGACTCTGTGTCCCACTGTCCCACCCCACACCCAGGAAACTCTCTCGGGGTAGTCGTGGCACTCTCCTTGCATGTTTGGTCTCAGGAGACTTTGTCCCTCTTGACTAATGGCTAACATCTTGAAAATCTTTTCTTCATATTGTGATTTACAAGAAATACATAGCTGGTTATTTATATATATGTGTGTGTGGTGTTTTTCTGTAGTTCCTGGCTCACAGCTCCCAAAGCCTTGGATTCCCTTAAGTGTTGAGAGTGATAACAATTCCTTCTGTTACATTAATAAGGTCACTTTTGGAGAAGAATCTAAGGATGAGTGCTGGTTGCCTATAGAACCAACCATGTGATTAGAAGGTTGGAACTTCCAGGCCCACCTCACAGACCTCTGGAATGGGCAGAGGGGCTGGAGCTTGAGTTCAACCACCCTTCCCCCATGTTCATATGTTGAAACCCTAAACTCCAGAGGTGATGGTATGAAGAGATAGAAGGTTTGGGTAGTGATAGTCATACTCCACTGGGAATGGTGACTGATAAAAGAGGCTCCAGAGAGCTTGTTTGATAACACAGTAAGAAGTGTCTCCCGGGCTGGCCCCTCCACGGGAGACAGGCTCACTGACCATGCTGGCACTCAAATCTCAGACTTCCAGCCTTCAGAACTATGAGAAATAAATTTCTGCTGTTTATAAACCACCTGTCTGCAGTGTTGTGTTATAGCAGTCTGAGCCGACTAAAACAGTAGCCAGCTCTGGACATAATACGCTTTATCAGTAGATGGAGATTTAATCCTTTGTTTTGGACTGTCTTGAGTGTCTGCATGGGTGCAGGAGCTCTTCCTAGAGAATCACACACATAGCATAGCAACTGACACGAATGCCCATGAGCCACCCTTCCATGCTGTTGTCAAACAGTTCTCCCAGGCAGCTGCTCGAACTTACATTTCCCAGCTGTGAATGCCCGATTCTCCACAACCTCACCAACACTTGGTATTGTCAAGCCTGTTAATTTTTGCCAGTCTCATAACTGAGAAATGACATTTTTGTTAAGATCCCTCCCTGTCCTGGTATTCCAGGATGACTCTGGTCAGCACAGGTATTGGAGGTGAGACTCATTAAAAGTAAGAACAAGTGTGGCTTCTGGTTTCCCTTAACCTTTTCTTATCCCTGGATTTAGGAATCAGAGGGGCAGAAACAGTAGCCCTCAAGACCCTCTCAATCAGCAGCCTCCAAAATGCTAAAGAATACTGCAGGCCCTCCAATAATGTTTTGTTACAACATTGATGGGGAAAAAAAATCCCACTGGCATTGAACAAAATGACATTATTCAAGGATCTGCTTTTGTTATGTCTTTTCACTTAAGGTCACAGCTTCTAAGAACCTGTATCCCTGTATCGACAATGTTAAACAAGGAGCTGTTGTGTACAAAGATGAGTCACTGAATCAGCATGTAAGGGCAAGGACAGGTTGGGCACAGTGCAGAATATCTATGATGGGAGCTGACGGATAAAGGAGAGTCCTGGAGCCCTCGGTGGCTTTCTCAGGCTTTTATTGAGCTTTTACATGTAGAGCAGCAACCAGGTACATGGCAGGCAGGGGTGTGGGGGGTCAGGAGGCCGGCATACCCCCAAACCCCCGACAAGTCTTCACTCTGGGCTTCTCTGGCGTTCTTTTCTCCTTTTCCTCTCCTGCCTCTCTTCTGCTTCTCTCCTCCTGGCGAATATCTCAATACTGCAGTCATGGCCCAAAGAAGTAAACAACACAAATATAACAATGCAGGGCAATCCTAATGGCAGGAGGGCAGAAAAGCCTGAACACCACTTACCCTACACAGCACTTTGAAAATAATCTGATAATCTAGTTAGCGTTTCTTATTACAGCCTATGCGATAATTTCCTATCATTAGGGAGTCCGCCACATAGCTTACATATGTAGATTTCTTTCTTCCACTCAAATTTACTTCCTATCTTTGGTTTTGTTAAAAATAAATAAATAAATAATAAAAATATATATATATACACACACACACACACACACACACACATAGGAGTCTCCCTGGTGGCACAAAGGGTTAAGTGTGCTGGGGGAAAGGATGTCCTAAGCAAATTCCATACAGGCTTTGTGGATGCCACCCCCACTCCAGCAAGACACTGAGAACTACAAACCCCATGATCCCCAAAGAGAAGTTGCTAGCACCTAAGGACAGAGTTAAGCAGCCATTTTCTCTGTTTGTAAATAAAAACCAGCCATGTTAGTGGGGTCCGGCTCACTTGGCTCGTGCTCTTGGCCAGGCAGGTTTGGTCTCGGTGGGTCATTTGGGATTCCAGGTCGGCGGAACAGGTAGGATGCATTTAAGAATTTATCTCCCTCTTTTCTCTCTGAGTTCTACATTTCCTCATTTCCCCTTCCTTCCCTTGTAAATAAACCCTTGTTAACGTTTAATGTGTGCCTTCAGTGTAAGTCCCTTCTAGGGGTGAGGGTGAGGGTGAGGACTGAGGGTGAGGACCCACAGTCAGGCAACCCATTTTAGAGCGGGGTTGCCCTGTAACAAGTGCAGCACTATGAAGCCATCTGCAGCCACTGCAGCACATGTTTGATCCCGGGCCGACCAGGGAGCTGCACACATGGTGCAGCAGACCTCTCGTCTGGCCCCCTGCTCCTCTCAGCAGTGTATTTTCAGTCAATCTGCTTGTTCTGTTCCCTACTTTGTCTCTGGTGAATCCTCTCACCCCACCCCCCCAAACCTCTGGCTTATACCCCAATTCTTGTATACATAAATAAATAAATCTTTAAAAAAATATATATATATTTAAAAAAAACTGGTAAGTATCTGGAAGACTATGTCAAATCAGAGGAACGGGATTATGGAACCTAATTATTTTACTAATTTCTATATAGTTTGGGGAAAAGGAGACTTTTAAAAGTTTAATGAAAAAACATACCAAAGAAACACTTGAATGCATATTTTCATAGAAACACTACTAACATTAACTCAAAGGGGAAAACAACCCAGTTGTCTATCTTTGCATAAGTAAATAAAGAAAATGTGGTCCATTCATGTGAAAGAATATTATCTGGCCATTAAAAAGGAATGAAGTCCTAAAACATGCTACAACACAGATGAACCTTGAAAAACATGCTAAGGAAATGAAATTCAAAAGGTAACAAATCGTATGATTTAATTTATTTGAAATACCCAGAATAGGGCCTCCCTGGTGGCACAAGGTGTCAAGTCACAGCACTATGAAACTATCAGCAGCCACACCAGCACAAGTTCAATCCCCGGCCAGGGAGCCCACATGGTGCAGCAGACCTGTCTCGCCCGCTGCTCCCCTCAGCAGTACATTTCAGTGGATCCTCCTGTTCTACTCCCCACTCTGTTTCTGGTGAATACTCTGACCCTCCCGCACCTCTGGCCTACACCCCAGCTCTTGTATGCATAAATAAATAAATCCTAAAAAAAAGAGAAATACCCGGAATAGTCAAATCCATAGAGACAGAAAGTGGATTGGCGCTTGACAGGAGTTGGTCAATTGCTGATAGAGAGTAACTACTTAATGGATACTGCTGTTCGTGGAGGGCACTAAAAGTAGAGATGGTGGTCACACAACAGTGTGAATGTTCTGAATACCACTGTACTGTACACCTTAAAATAATTCATTTGATGTTTTGTGTCACCTGACTAAAAATAAACAAAATAAAAAAGTTTCAGCATTACTAACACAGCATTTTTTTCTTTTATACACAGTGAGTCACATAAGGAAGGTAGGGGGAGGCAGGGAAGGAGGAGATTGCCTGGAATATCTCTGGATCCAAGAAAACTTTTTTGGCAGTCCCAATATGGCTGCATGAGCTATTTGGAGCATCTGGTTCCAGCTGACTCTAGGATAGTTCCCCTCTGTGTGTCCCCTGTTCTGGTCTCACATGGGCCAGGAGTAACCATTTCCACTGGTATCATTGGTAATAATGAATGGTTGTTAGTAAGAGCCAGTGGTCTGTCTAGAGAGGACACCCTCAGGGAAACCTCAAAAGGGCAAGTCCTCATATGACTGGTAGTAAATTCTTCAGAAAGTCCATCTGCTGGGTCATGGTGAATGACAGCATATGTGGGATGCCTGCATCTCGTCAGCTCTAAATATGATTGCAAGGACAAATATACCAGGTTCCATTTCTTGGCCCCTAGTGAAATGACTGAGGCATTGATTGCAAATGATAAAACTATGAGATGAAGGACTGATAGCAAACTATGAGATAAAAGACTGATAAGAAACAGTCTTAGTGGGACAACCAGACCTGGTATGCCTCCCTGGTCACAGAATAAGGGTAGGCAACAGGACCCCTCCCCCAGGAGGGAATGTGTTGGAACAATTTAACACGATTTTAGTCTAACCTTTGAGTAGTGCCTCAGACCAGCATCATTTGAAATTTAAAAACTGGTTATCTGAGACTCTCAGTCCTTGAACTAATCAGACTAGAGTTGGACCTAGAGATTTAATGTTCACCAGATGCTGCAATGCGCATTTTGTATTGAGAGGTGATTTACAGTTATTATCGAAGAAAAAGAAACAGGCTTTGTGGCAAAGCAAGCTGACAAATCCAGTGAGAGGGATACATCTGGAATAACAGCATCTCATAATGTTGATAAGGGCGGAGCCACTCCCTGTGTGGAATTTGTGCATTCTCCCATGTCTGTGTGGGTTTCCTTCAGGCATTCAGTTTCTGCAAGTCCTGAAGATGTGCACACGAGGTTCACTAGCATGTCTCAATTGTCCTGTCAGCGAGTGTGTGTTGTGTATTCTGCAATGGAAGAGCATCCTGCCCAGGTTTGAGTCCTACTTTGCACACTGAGCTACTGGAATAGGCTGTCTCCTACCCTACCAAGAACTAGAGTATTTGGGTTGGAAAAAAAAATGTATATAAATAATATTTAACTATTACAACGAAGTGTTATGGCTCTTTATTTGGAGGATTCATGTTATTGTGATCAGAAGTATGCTACAGGAACTTAATTCATATTCATATCAATTAGCCTATGGTAAGTTGGTTTTGTTACATGTTATTTCACTTAAAGTGGAGGTTTTGAAGAACCTATAAATGATATCGAGTGAGGACTCACTGTGTATCTCAAGATGACTGAACCCATTTGTGTAATAAGTCAAAGATTCTCTAGATTAAAAGGAACTTCAGGGCCTCCTGGTGGCGCAAGGGTTAAGACACAACCTGTGAAGCTATCCACAGTCACTACAGCACCAGGGAGCAACCCTCATGGCACAGCAGACCTCTCCTGACTCACCCTCTGCTCCCCTCAGCAGTGTACTTTGGTCAATCTGCCTGTTCTGTTCCCCACTCTGTCTCTGGTGAATCCTCTCACCTCCCCCACTCCCCCCACTCATCTCTGGCCTGTACCCCAGCTCTTGTATGCACAAATAAAAAATAAATCTTTAAAAAAAAAAAAAAGGGCCTCCCTGGTGGCACAAGGGGTTAAGCACCACACTATGAGCAATTCACAGCCTCTGCAGCACAAGTTCGATCCCCGGCCAGCCAGGGAGAAACCCTCTCCTGTCTCGCCCATTGCTCCCCTCAGCAGTGTGTTTCGGTCAGTCTGCCTGTTTTGTTCCCCACTCTGTCTCTGGTGGATCCTCTCACCCACCGTATCTCTGGCCTGTGCCCCAGCTCCTGTGTGCATAAATGAATAAATCTTTAGGAAAAAAAAGAGAAAGAAAGACATTGTGAGATGATCAGAGAAATGTGATCATGGATGGTGTCAAACATCCAAAGAATGATTGTGAATTTTGTTAGCTGTGACAATTTCACTGTCATTATGTAAAAACAAAAACAAAAAAACTAAGCACGGAAATTATAAGAGTAAGATGACATGATAGCTGGGATTTGCTTTAAAATACTTCAGGAAATAAAAGAAAAATTAAGAAGGGACAGCTGGGGGCCTCCCTGGTGGCGCAAGGGGTTAAGACGCAATCTATGCAGCTATCCGCAGCCAATGCAGCACAAGCTTGCTCCCTGGCTGGCCAGGGAGCTACCCACATAGCACAGCAGACCTCTCCTGGCTTGCCCACTGGTCCCCTCAGCAGTGTACTTTGGTCAATCTGCCTGTTCTGTTCCCCGCTCTGTCTCTGGTGAATCCTCTCACCCCCCACACCTCTGACCCATACTCCAGTTCTTATGTGCATAAATAATCTTTTTTTAAAAAAAAGGGACAGCTGACATGAATGTGGCACAATCTTAATTATTGAATTGGGTAATGAGCACATTACCCAATGTGCACATTGGGTACAACATACATGTGTACATTTTGAAATTTTTCACAGTTTTAGCTCTTAGTCAGCTGTTCTCAAACTTTAACTGACCTATTGGCTCTGTCTCTTCTCTGTCAAGTGACTCCCCGGTAAGTACATGTCATTTGACCAAACCTGGAGGAGGTGATTACCTGACAGCTTTTGTTTGTTTGTTTTAAAGGCCTTTTTCAAGTCCTTGTCTTATAGCTGTGAACAGCTGTTTAAAAACTTGTGGCATCAGGCAGCTCTCCCTCGCACCTGTGACTATGAAGGTGCCTCTCTTTCTTTCTCTTCATAATCTACCTATCCTTTTATAGTGTGGAAAAAAAAATAAAAACTTGTTGCATCTGGGCAGAGCAAATCTGAAAAAGCCCACCAGGCACTTGCAAATGATGTGACTGGGTCTGCTGCCAGGCAGGGCTGGGGTGAGGGGCAGCTCTGCATTTGCTAGACATCAGAGGGTGCCTCCTTAAATCCTCTAGGGCTCTGGCCTTGTCTTAGTCCAGCTCCTAGGGCTTTGGGTGCCTCAACACAACTCCCAGAAAACTAAAAATCTGGACGAGCTCCCAGAGCCAGTCAGGAGATCCTGCCCACTCCCAGCACCCTGGGATAAGAGAAGAAGGAGGTCTAGAGGAGCAGTCTCATGGTCTCTCTGCTAACAAGGTAAACGCCCATTTAGGGGATTATGTGGCCCCTCTCGGAAGCCCTGACTTTGCCCACCTCTCCCTAGTTCCAAAAAGCAGTAAATGGATATATGTGCAGAATGCGCTACCTCACTATTGCCTCTCAGAACAAAGACCGGGCCAGCGATTGCCACCAACGCTGAAAGACAGGAGCCAGGCAGCTCATCTCACCTGAGCCTCTGCTGCCCCTGCTGGTCTCTCTGAACAGTATTTTCTGCACCAGAGAATTACTGAGAGTGGGTCAACTCTGACGGACCTGGAAAACTGAACTGATTAAATTGATTCAAAAATAAACTTTAACAGCCTCTCTGGTGGTACAAGGGGTTAAGTCTCAATGCTATCAAGCTATCACCAGCCACTGCAGCACGAGTTCGATCCCCGACCAGGGAGCTGACCCACAGGGCACAGCCGACCTCTCCTGATCCTCCCCTCAGCAGTTTATTTCAGTCAGTCCGCCTGTTCTGCTCCCCACTGTCTCTGGTGACTCCTCTCACCCCCACCACAAATCTCTGGTCTACACCCAAGTTCTTGCATGCATAAATAAACAAAACATCTTTAAATAAATTTTAGGAAAAAGGGAAAACTGGAAAATGCTCATATTAGATTCAGGTGTCTTTTGGCTCCAAGACACAAGCACTGGGTGGCCCTAGAGAGGCTCTGGGCCCTCCAGGCTCTCTGAAGCACAGGCCCCAGGAAGGCGAAAATAACTTCCCTGCTACTTTACAGGCATGGAAGCAGATTTTTTGTTCTATTTTTGTGAAAAATGCCATTGGACTTTTTTTTAAAGATTTATTTATTTATGCATATAAGAACTGGGGTACAGAGGCCTCCCTGGTGGTGCAGGCGGTTGAGTGCAGCGCTGTTAAGCTGTCTGCAGCCTCTGCAGTGCCGGTTTGATCCCTGCCGGCCACGAAGCAACCCACATAGTGTGGCAGGCCTCTCCTGACTCTCCCGCTGCTCTCCTCAGCAATGTATTTCAGTCAGTCTGCCTGTTCTGTTTCCCGCTTTGTCTCTGGTGAATCCTCTCACCCTCCCGCATATCTGGCCTGTACTCCAGTATACCTAAATAAATCTTTAAAAAAAAAAAAAGGGAACTGGGGTACAGGCCAGAGGTGCAGGGGGTTGAGAGGATTTACCAGAGACAGAGCGGGAAACAGAACAGGCGGATTGACTGAAATACACTGCTGAGGGGAGCAGCAGGCAAGACAGGAGAGGTCTGCCGCGCCATGTCGGTTTTTCCCTGGCCGGCTGGGATCAAACCCATGCTGCAGAGGCTGCAGACAGCTTCACAGTGCGGCACTCAACCACCTGCACCACCAGGGAGGTCCTTGATGTCTTAATAGTTTTCAGGGTACAGGTGTTTCATCTCCTTGCTTAAATTTATCACTATTCTTTTTGGTGCCAGTGTAAAAAGGACTGATGCGCAGATTTGTATGTGTGTTCATTTTGTATCCTGCAATTTTATTTTATACTTTATGTTCTAAGTTAGGGTTTTGTTTTTTTTTTTTTTTTTTAAATCTGTGTATGTTATCCAGAGTGAGTTTTACTTCCTTTCCAATTTGGATGCCTTTTCTTTCTCTTCAAAGCTAGCCAGTGGGAAACCTGATTCAAACTCTACTTTGAAGCCCACTTCTCCAGAGCCCAGGGCCAACTACCTTAGGGAAATGGAGACAGTGCACCCTCTTGACTGTTTCCGGTAACTGACAGGCCTGAGACCTGAGCATCTCTTCCCCCCCCCCCCCCCGACTGGCCAAAGGCTGAGGAGCTAACCCCAGTCCACTTCCTCTCCCAAGCAGAGACATACCAGCTCCCAGTCACAAGAGCATCTTCTCCTTTAAATCTTACAGTTGGGGCCTCCCTGGTGGCGCAAGGGTTTAAGCACCGCACTCTAGAAATCTGCAGCCTCTGCAGCATGAGTTAGATCCCCAGCCGGCCAGAGAGAAACCCACATGGTGAAGCAAACCTCTCCTGGCTCGCCCGCTGCTGCCCTCAGCAGTGTATTTCAGTCTGCCTGTTGTTCCCCACTCTGCCTCTGGTGAATCCTCTCACCCCCCACATCTCTGGCCTGTACCCCAGCTCTTGTATGCATAAATATTTATAAAAAATAAAATAAACCTTACACTTGCAGAAGCCCACATTGGACTGAGCACTGTGGAATGTTGAGAGCTCAGCAGTAAACAGAGCCTGGGCCCACACTCTGGGGCCCTACGTACACTTTAGTGGTAGAGCATGAAGTACACCTGGGTCCCGTCATAGCTAACAACTCTAGTCCATACAACTTACAACAAACCCTGGAAGCCGAAGCTACTAGAATGGGGGGCAAAAACATGATAGGGCTTCTCTAGGAGAAGCTTAACCTCTGGCCAAAGACAAAGCCATGTGTTCTTCAGGCTATGACAAAGCCCAAAATTGCTCCTAGTACATTGCCAGTTGTTGCCAACCACTGTTCTGAGCGTCACAGCTAAGTCTGCGTAGGATACACCTGGCTTGAAATCTGAGTGGCAGTTCAAAACGGCCTCAGACAATGAAGATATGCAGTCCTTTCAATACTTCTGATCACAGTGAAGAACAAGTCTCACTTTGATGCCAACGTGTCTCAAACCTTTCCCTGCAGTTGGTTATCTGTTTAACAGAGAGGTGATGATTTAGGTCCACAGTCTTTGGCAAATTAACAATGTAGGATTACAATTTAGTGTCATTTGCCTTTTGTCTCATTGCATTTGGTTTTTTATAACCATTTATTTTTATATTCAAGGTTTATTTATGGCCAGTGATAGTAATATTTAATCATTTCTAACAGGTTGTTGTTACGATTGAAGAGAGTATCACAAGTTTGAGGACTAAATCAGAGTTGGTAATCTCTCATGACTTTGAAAAAAATAAATGCTTGAACCTTTTTCCTTTGTAAAACAGGAAATGTTGATTTATAAGATGCTCCCCTGCCCCCAAAATAAGAATAGAAAATCACCATGTGCCCAATGCACACAGAGTACGAATGGCAATACACATCACAACAAAGATGGTTGTTTCAGCTTCTGGTTTTATTAACTAGCCAAAGAACACCTAAGTGACAAAGGTCATCTCATTCCTCTCACTTAAGTACCATGTTTGTACAGTGACATATTCCTTCCCATAGTATTGTTTTTAGGGTTACTTAGGTGTAACATAACCAGAACCTATGCTTCCACATAGACACTCAGATCAGAAAATTCTTTCCGCTTTAAGTCACTCTAACACTGCTATCAATACACATGTTAAAAACGGGCTGTTTTTGCAAAGTTTCCCTGAAATTCCAAAGTAAGATCAGTATCAGTCGTCTGGTTTGGTATTGCTTATGTAAAATGTTATTATTTGGAGCAAGATGGGTCAAGTGTACACAGGATGTTTCTGTCTTACTTCCCCAGTTTCCTCTGTGACTATACTTATTCCTAAATAAAACTTAAAAAAATTAAATGTTAGTCATGAAAATTAAAGAGATGTTAAACATTTCAGCTCAAAACTTAAAAAGAAAACCTGAAAGATCTTATGAGAGTTTGAGAGTCACCTGACAAATGTAATACCTCAGTCAGTGGGAGTGTGAAGATAGATGAATGCTTATTTATGTGTAAGGCTCATTACTAGCTCTGGCAGTGATAAATACGGTGCTGTCCCCTCACCCCCACCAACTCCTAGACCAAAAAGACTGAATTTCTCTCTTAAAAAGGTGAGTGGGGCAAGGCCCCAGGACTTTGTAAACACCCAGGTAGAACACTCCACAAATAAATGATTTCAGTCACTCTGCATTTGAGGCACACTCACACCAATTGCACAATCCCGGGTGAAGAGTCTGCCGGGACTCAGAACCTGGCAGGGACCCAGACCTCACTCGGTTTCATCTTGGGATCTCCTCTGACTGCACAAATGAGTCGGCTTGGCTCAGGACGAGCCTGTCCTTCTTCTCCTTCTGCAAGACCTGCTCCTCCCACAGAGCCTGGTCCACCTGATCGTCGGTGAGCACCACAGGCTTGTACTTCTCTTCGAAAAGCCGCTCGTTGGCCTCAGAATGCAGTTGGTGGGGTCCAACGACGCGCAAATGTGCTGGCAGGTGTAAGAACTCGTCGTCGTTAATATCGCAGTCGCGCATCCGGGCCGCCAGTACCCACCAGCGGCCCACGAAGCCCACATCCAGGATCCTGTCCGGGAAGTCAGCCCAGCGGGGCTGCAAATAGCGGCAGCGGGCCTGATAAAGGCTGGCCTGGGCGTCGAAGGGGGCCTCGTACACTAGTGAGCCTAGGCCCAAGTTCACATGGCGCAGGCGACCACGGCCCCGCAGCCAGAGCAACCTCTGCACGAACGCTTCGGAGTCACGGTTGCGCGTGGCGGGAGCCAACAGCAGAAGGGTCCCGGAAGCGTCGAGCAGCGCCTCCTCGAAGGCTGCCTCGCTCGGCGCTAGCGCGCAGCAGGCCGCCGCGCCACCCAGCAGCCCCATGTACACAGCCGCACGGCCGGGCCGGACCCGCGCAGCCGCCGCAGTATCCCTGCAGGCTTCAGCATAATCCCGGAGCAGGGCACGGGCCCAGATGCCTGAGAGAGAAATACGGTGAGAACGGTCCGGCTCCTGTGGCCACCCATCCCGTCACTTTCCTTCGCTACTCACCAAAGCGCGCCCACACGCCCGGCTTCGCGGCCGCTGAGTCACCCGCCTCTCCCCAAGCTTGGGACCAAAATCTCTTTACGGCGGCCGTCGCCATCCTCTTCCGTCTGGGCGACCGGTCTCCGACGGGAAACGCCAAATACGTGAAATAAAAGGCCCGGGAGTCTCTTTTGCGCAAGCGCTCTATCATCGGAAGTAGTTTCCCTTCGGAAAAGAATAGAAATGGACCGGCACCGGATATTGCGTCTAGTTCCAGCTGGGATGTGGTGGGTGGGCGGGCCGCGCAGGCGCAAAAGGCTGCGCGACGCCGACTGAAGTAGCCTCAGGTGAGGGGGGCGGGGTGCACCTGTGGGCTAGGGCGGCGAGTGGTCTACCTTTAGCAGCCTGGCGGGACTCAAGACTGAATGATAGACTCCGGGAGGGGCGCTGAGGGAGGCTGGGGGTGGCCCTGATTGGCCTCTGTCCTTACAGTGGGATGCGGTGACGCCCTTGAGCGACAATGGCAGCTGTGGACGAGCTGGCCTTCCATGGTGAGTGTGCCTGAGACCTCGCCCAACTCCCAGCCCCGCCGTTGGCGGAAAACTTCCGTCCACATTCCAATTCATACCTAACCAAGTCAGCTGTAGGCCGTGACCCGAGACCCCGAGCCCTGACACAGGACGGACCCTTCTCTAAGTCGACCCCCTTCCACCCGTGTACTCAGACCTCAAAGCAAAGTCCCGACTGCAGCCCTGACCCAATTCCAGAACCAGCCCTAAATTGCAGTCTCATGTCTGCAGTGAGGGAACACACCTCCTTCCCACTCCCCAGAATTGCCAAGTCAGTCCTTGCTGGGCAGAGCACAGAGGTGGCCATCAGATGAGCAGTGGGTCAGACCAAATTGTATTGAACCTCAAAACATGTCTGTCACCTACATTCCTTCTTGATAGAGTTTGAAGAAGCCACTACTCTGTTGGCTGAGAGCCCTGACGCTGTCACCACAAGCAGAAGCGATCAACTGACCCCACAGGGCCATGTGGCTGTGACTGTGGTCTCAGGTGGTAACTATGGAGCTGAGAACGAGGAGGAGAGTGACAAGACTGCGGTGAGTCATATATTTCCTGTGCCTGGCACGTGACTCAGTTGGCGAGGGCAAGCACTGAAAGCCCACATTGTGCAGCTCCTACAGGAAGAGCAGCAGCAGCAGCCTGGATTCTGGACCTTTGGCTACTATCAGAGTTTCTTTGATGTGGACACCTCTCAGGTCAGTCTTGGGAAGCTGGTGGGATGGGGCTTGGACTCACCCTTGGGGTTCAGCCACTGCTCACCAAGCACTTCCTGTGTATCGGTCCTGGGCAAGATGCTGGCCATACCCATGTGGCCAGCTATTAAAAGAGTTTTAGCCCAGGCTGTTAGAGATAATTGTGGTGCGTTGTAACGACTATAGCGTGACTGGGCTGGGTTTCTTGGGAACATGTTATATGTGTTAGCTGAGGAGGTGAGGAATTTGCTGAGACATAAAGAAGATCTAGTCAGGCTGAGTGGAGGAAAGCATAAGTATGTTCCAGGCAGAGGAAACAGCACATGCAGTGAACCAAAAGTGAGAGAAGACATGAGCTGCTGCAGTAGCTACTTGTCCTTGATCTCATTGGAGAGTATGTGGGGGACAGGTAGGCAGAAGCCAGATCACAAAAGGCCTTAGGAGCTATTTGGGTTTTATCCCGAGGGTGCTGGGGGAGTCCTTGGAGGGTTTAGAGAAAAATGAGGAGAATGAGCGGACATGTAGCATGGAGTGTAGAATGTGGATGGCACACCCCAGGCCAAGGTGGGAGAGGACCATAAACCAGGACTGCAGAGTTGTTGAAAAGAGATGGAGAATGCTCTGGAATCATTGACTATCCTTATTGAAGCTTGGGGTAGGGAGGAGAGGCAGCAAGGTTTGCCCAGGGCAGCCAAGCTGTGAGGAATAAGGATGATGACAAGCCCAGTAAGTCCTTGAGAGTGGTGGGAACTGGTCCAGAAGGGCTTGAGCCCATCAAAAACCCAGGGGGAAAAGCTGAGCCCTCAGCAGAGTGTGAATAGAGGAAGTGGAAAGTCATCAGGTAACGATTATCTCAGGTCTTCAGAGGAGGTTGGTGCCTTTCCTCTGGGTGGTGGGATGCCCCAGGCAAGTTTCCTTGCTGGCTTGGCCCTGCCCTCAGGTCCTGGACCGAATCAAAGGCTCCATCCTACCCCGACCTGGCCACAACTTTGTACGACACCATCTGCGGAATCGGCCAGACCTGTATGGTAAGTGAAGTCGTGTGTTCTGCTTACTCAATTATTCATTCAACAAATATGAACTGAGTACCAGACCTTGGTAGACAGCTGAGAACAAAGCAGCCAGTCACAGAGAGCATGGAACTTAAACATTCTATCCACGAAGAGAGAGACATGAAAGATTACAGGGAGCAAGATACTGAGAAGCAAATGGTTTGAGGAGAGTGGGTGTTTTGCATGGTTAGTTATGGAACACCGGCCATTCTAAGCCTTGTTGGTGTCAGGACTGGGGTGGAGGGTGAATAGAGGAAGGACATTCCAGAAAGGGTATAGGCCCTATGGTGGAAACATACCCAAACTGCAGGGCAGCATTGTCATTGGAGTGAGCTTCTAGGTGGTTTTAGATGTCATGGGACATTGCACAGACCTCCCACACTGATGAGAAAGGATTATAATTAAAGGGCTCTTATGCTGCCTGTGGCTATTCTGGTGCCTGGGGTCGGGGAGCAGTGAGGGCAGAAACTGGGAGACCACTGTGGTCCAGGTATGGAATGGTGGGGCCTAGTCCTGGTGGAAAGAGGAGTGGTTGGATTCTGAAATGGATCTAGAAGGTGGAGCTGGTAGGATTTGTTGACGCTAGCTGTTGGGCAGGAGGAGCAGAGCCAGTGTTGGTGCCATGCTTTTTTTGCCCGCACTACTACAAGGAACAGATCTGCTATTTATTGATGGGAAAGCCAAGCAGGTTTGAGAGGAAAGAGGAAGTGTAGGAGGTGGTGAGGAAGACATTGGATATAAGTCCAAAGTCGAGCATAGGGTACCTGAGGTGTTTGTGAGTTGTTGTCATAGTGGTGACATAAGAGCCCTGAGGCTGGATGAAATCACACAGGGGTAAAGGCAGATGGGAGAGTGGGCTGGGGAATTGCCCAGTGAATTTGCCAGTGAGCTCAGAGCAAAGCCAACAGTGCAGTCATGGGAGCCACATGGGAGTGTTTCCAGGAGCAGCTCAGCCCCGCCAAAGGCTGCTGAAAGGCCCAGAAAAGTGAGTGCAGAGAACTAGCTTGGGATTCAGTCACCAGGTGATAAGAGCAAGATGGAGTGGGTGGAGACAGCCCGGAGCTTGGGTAGAGGTGGCGATCTCAGTGCTGTTGACGAAGCAGATCCATCTGTCCTAGGAGCTCTGGGCTTGGGACTCTAACCACACCTGGTCCACAGGTCCCTTCTGGATCTGCGCCACCCTGGCCTTTGTCTTGGCCATTACTGGCAACCTCACCCTGGTATTGGCCCAGAGGAGGGACCCGTCCATCCACTACAGCCCTCAGTTCCACAAGGGTAAGCACAGGAGGTTCAGCACAGCACCTGGCGGGACTGGCGGTGCCACAGACTCCAAGGGGTGACTACCTGTCTTAATCCACAGTGACCGTGGCTGGCATCACCATCTACTGCTATGCATGGCTGGTGCCATTGGCACTGTGGGGTTTCCTGCAGTGGCGTCAGGGCACTCAGGAGCGCATGGGCCCTTACACCTTCCTGGAAACTGTGTGTGTCTACGGCTACTCTCTCTTTGTCTTCATCCCCACTGTGGTGAGTTTGGCCCAGGGACTACTGGTGACAGGTAGTCCCTACAGGTGCTGTAGGGACAATTCAGTAGCCTGGTCCCCATGTCTCCCTCAGGTTCTGTGGCTTATTCCCGTCCCATGGTTGCAGTGGCTCTTTGGGGTGCTTGCTCTGGTCCTGTCCGCTGCCAGCCTGGTGTTTGCCCTCTGGCCAGTTGTCCGTGAGGACACCAGGTTGGTGGCTGCAGTGCTCCTCTCCACCATCGTGCTGCTTCATGCCCTCCTGGCCATGGGCTGTAAGGTACAGCTCTGGGTGGTCACAGGCTGAGCCTTTGGGTTGGGATTTGGCTCACTGACCCTGACACTGACCTTGTGGGGTGGGGGGGGTTTCGGTTCAGGTTTACTTCTTCCAGCCACTGCCACTGCCTCCAGAGAACATGGCTCCTCCACCCCAAGCTACATCTCTGTCTCCAGATATACATCTACCATCTACTCTGCCAAGATCCGTGTCAACCTAAGGTACCACCTATAGGTAAGAAACTGTTTCAAACTGGCTGAGGGAGTTTCCAGACTCTCTTCCCCATGGGAGAGGTCATGGGATCACTCCAAGGAGTTTCTTTCTTTCAGGCCTGACATGAGCAGACACCTCTGCTTGCCCTGCCCCACAGATGATGACTAAAGGCTCCTTTGACACTTCAAGATCATTCTGCTACTTTCCAGACTTTTCTTACAAAGCAAACACTTTTATTTTCTATGCAAAGGTGATTGAGAGTTTATATAAATGCGGGAAAGGGACAGCTGAGCAGGGACCTTCTAGTGTGGCTCAGGTAGGCAATGCAGCCTCAGACTGCTCCAGGCTGCCTGCTGGGCCTTCTGCTATCCCTGATGGAACACATGGGAGAGCAAAAGGGCTACCTCAGCCTCAACTGTGCTCACCCTCCCGGGGTGCCCAATTAATAGGGCCTTGGCCTAGCCTGTGCTCCACATTTGAGTTTGGGGTATTAGAAACAGGGAGCAGAAGTAGAAGAAAATTGCCTGTGCTGAAACATACATTTCCTTATTTATTTTGTTTCTAGGTGGTTTGTGTCTGTTTTTGTCTTGTTTGTTTTTTCTTGAGGGAGAGGTCCCCACAAGGCCCGTTCCCAGGCTGGGGAGGGACCCAAATGCCATCATAGTTGTAGGGACTGGAGCATCTACAAATAGGAGGGGAATACACAGGCCTAATGTAGCTACACGGGAAAAGGATGCCTTCCAGGACAGATCCTTGAGGTTTCTATGTTGGGCCCCAGGCAGCTGATGACGACCCTTTTTCCCTTCAGGCCCGGGCCGGCAGGGCCCATTCTAGCTCCAGGTGTGGGAGGGAGACCTGCAGTGCTCAGTGATAGGACAGCAGCAAGAGGCAGGGGCCAAGGATGGGGGCCTTCCCGACAGCCGGGTGGTTGTACATTCAAGTGTGAGGTGAACCCTTTGGTGGGAGGGGGGCCTGGGGCTCCAGAGGCCTGGCCCACCCCCAGTCCCAAAGCCTTTGCAGGGCCGCCCCTCCGCACTGAGCCTCTGAGTGGGGGAGAGGGGCTGCTGGCTCGGCCCGGCCGGCCTGGTTCTCAGAGGGTCTGTGGATTGACACTGGTTTTTGTTTTTTTTTTTTTTCGTAAAAAAATAAAATTAAAAAAAGCAGCATGTCACGCCCATGGTGACCAAGGCCTGGTAGTTGAATGGAGGCCCTGCCTGGTTAGGGCTGCTTGCCCACTGGGGACAGGCAGGGGGGCTGGCGCTGAAGGACTAGGTGGATGCAGCTGTTCCCCTTTGCCCTCCCTATTGGGTAGCAGCTACCAGGCCCACACACGCCCATTATGGTAGATGTCAAACCCAGGTCGGGGTGTAGGGCAGGAAGGAGAACGGGGCTCCCACAATATGATCTTGTGTAAAACATGGCAGCAACACACGCTCAGGGCCAAGATGTGGGGGTTGGGGACGGCGGCGGCAATGTTCGTGTAAAAAAGTGTCCAAGTTCCCATAGCAAAGAGGGCTGTGACCGGTGTTTGGGCTTCTCCAGTACAGGGGTGAAAGCCGCCCGCAGAGAGGGGGGTGGGCGGGTCTTCATTTGGTTTCCTGGTGCTGTCAGTCCGTTCTGCTGCAAGGGCCTAGCTCCCATAGTGCATGGTGTTGGTTGGGATGGACATGGGTGAGGCCATGGAGATGGCGGGGCCACCCATGGTGAACTGGCTGTTGACCGCGTAGTGGGCACTTGAGCCACCGCCACTGCTGCCCTGGGCACCTGAGGACCCTGTGGAACAATGCATGGGCACTGAGGGGCCAACCTTGGCCCCTCGCCCACCTGGACCCACAGCAGAGTCAGAGAGAGAGAGAGACAGAGAGAGAGACAGAGCAGGCAAGAGGGCAGGTGGCCCAGCGGTGGGCGCACACACACCCGCAGGACCCACATCCCGGCCCGTGTTACCTTGGACAATCCCTGTGCTCATTATGGAGCCCATCCGGGAGTGGGTGTGATTGACAATCCCCGTGTTGGCTGCGCAGCAGGAGGAAGGAAGGAAGGAAGGGAGACGGTGTCACCGCCCCCAGCCTGCCCTGGCCACCTTGTCTCAGTGATGCTCACACTTCGCTCTCAGGCAGGGGCGTGGGGAGGGCAGTGCAGTGGCAGAGCGAGGCAGAGAGGAACGGAGACCCCAGGAAGAGAATGTGCTGGTGGCAAAGGTGGTACAGAAGGCCCAAGCACAAGGGCATCCTAGGCACCACCCACCACTCCCAGACCCAGGGGGATACTCACCTAAAGGAATCAGGTTGTTGTGGCCCACACTAGAGCCTCCGGCGATAACACTGCTCAGGTCATAGGCTGTTGGCATCCCTGTGCCCAGAGAGGGAGATGTCAGGTGTGAGGGACAGGGTCCTGTTGGGGGAGCTTTGCCAGGGAGTGCTGGTAGGAGTGACCAGGAAATGGCCCTGCTGTCTGACCGCCAAACCCACTAGGGTCTGCTCACCTGCCACAGCCATCCCACTGCTGAGGTTGTAGGTGCTGCCTGTGTTCCACATGTTCTCCGAGGGGGACGTGTAATGGGAGCCCGGCGGGGGTGAGGGTGTCGTGCCTGTGTATCTGTGGCAGAGATGGATCCGTGGGCAGGGCCGAGGGGCTGCGAGCCAGGCAGGCACCTCCCACATCGACCAAGGACCCATCCTACCTGAAGAAGGGGTTTTTTAGATCCAGGAGGTTACTGGACTTGGAGCCCGTCTGGTCTACTTGGGCCACAATACTGATGTCGTAGCTCTGTCTGCGGAGGATGGGAGAGCAGCCATTAGATTAGTGAGTGGATGACCCCTGCCAGCTCCCCAAGCCCTGGATGGCACCTTGTACCTTTTGTTGGCAATAAGCAGACATGTCCCTGAGAGCGTGTCCCCAGCCTTGGCAAACAGTGGTGACTGGAACAGGCACCGGACCTGGTACCAGTGAGTCAAGGGCTCTGTTGGGGCCGTGGACAGCCACACGGTCATTCTGCCGAGCAGGGACAAGTACACACTGACTGAGCTGGAGCCACTACTGTGTATGTTGAGCTCTCCCCAGGCGCCTGTCCCTTCTGATGGGTCCCCTAGGGCCCTGGCACTGGGACAGACTGCCACCCAGGTATATATGGCCACATAGGTGCCAAGAGATACACCAACCAGGTCCCACAAAGGACCAGTCAAGTCAGAACAGGGTGAACACCACCCCCATATACCCCCGCCCAAAAAGAAGAAAACTAGGCTCTTGAAGGCCAGCTCTTCCTGCCTTTTGGAAGGGACAGGGGAATGAGGAGTCATGTCCTGCCCTCCTGGCCCCTAGGCTTAGGGGTTAGAGCCACAGGGAGCTCCTTGGGGTTAGGACTAGGGCAGGGAGCAGCATGTTCAATTGCACTCACATGGAGCCAATGAAAGCGACGTCAAACCAGAAAGCCAGACCATGAACTAGCCCTGAATGCAGCATGTGGAATTTGAATGGGATTTCTATCCTGGAAGGCAAAGGACAGTGGTGGCTAGGAAAGCCAAATAGGGACTGCCAGGAAGAAGAGGAGACATCTGGTGGCCCCAACCACCTGCCCAGAAGGAGGGGACAGGTGCCCATACCTGTGCAAATCTCCTTCTTTGGCTTCTAAGAAGTTCACTGTGTACTTGACAGACTTGGCCATCAGGATCCGGATGTCAAATGTGTCCTGGAAGAGACCACAGGTGTGACCTGGCTTACACTGCAGAGGTCAGTGAGAAAAGGGAGGCCCCTGCCCCTCTCCCTTTGGCCATAGCCTCTAAGCCATTCAGCTAAAGCCAGCATGTCTTCGTCAGACGTGCTAACAGGAGGATGAACTGCTGCAACACCATGGAGGGCAATTGGGTTAAAGCTTTCAACATGACCACTATACACTGCATTAAAGACTTGGCACTTTCACTTCTGGGAGTTGAACCTACAGATATATATATACGCATGTATGAATTCACATGAATAATCACAGACTGCCTATAGAAGCAACATTGAAAATATCTAGTTCTGAAGGGGCCAAGATGCTCAAGAAAAGGGAAATGCAGAAATGAAAGATGTGTTCTATTTGTGATTTGCAGCATTTGCTGATTCCTAAGCTATGTCTGGGGTGGGGTGTAAGGCCAAGAAACCAAGTAGAAAGCTGCTTCTAAGAGACTCAAAAACTTAAGGTAAAGGAAGGGGACCAGTGAAACACTGGGCTGGCCCTGACACCTCGTAAGGGTCCACCCAAAAGCAATGCTCTCAAAGTATGGGCCCTTTCAGCACACACTTCAAGGTCAAAATTATTTTCATAATAGCACTAAGATGATTTCTGCCTTTTTCATTCATTAAATGCAGAAGCAGAATTCAGCTGTCTTCTATTAAGCTACATACTTAAGAAATCTGCAAATCAAAAATGCCACTATTCTCACTGAAAGGTTTTCTTGGAACATTTTCTCATCAAAATGCTTTTTATGGGGGCCTCCCTAGTGGCACAAAGGTTAAAGATAGCACTATCAAGTTATCACCAGCCACTGCAGTATGAGTTCAATCCCTGGCCGGCCAGGGAGCAACCCACATGGCATAGCAGACCTCTCCTGCCTCGCCCGCTGCTCCCCTCAGCAGTGTATTTCAGTAGCTCCTCCTGCTCCCCACTCTCTCTGGTGAATCCTCTAACCCACCCACCCCCACCTCTGGCTTACACCCACCCCCACCTCTGGCTTACACTGGCTTACACTGGTATTTATGCATACCAGTTCTTGTATGCATAAATAAATCTTTAAAAAAATGCTTTTTATGTTAAGATATAATGGATTTTTATTATTTTAAAATGAATTAATAAACCTGTATTTAAAAGTTTTTTGGGTTTGTAATATTAACAGCTATCAATAGATACAACACACAAATTCTTACAGATCCCCCATTCTTGAGAACAAAAAAGGGCCCTAAGACTGAAAAGTATGAGAAATGCTGTCATATACGGGAGCCAGGAACTAGATCAGCCAAATGTTTTAGACTGAAAAGCAGTCTTCAAATCTCTCAAATGTCTGATAGGACCAATGTGATCTGTCCATATGGCTAACTGCTTGGAGAAAATAAACCCCTGAAAGGAAAAATATCATTCAGATTCTCTAAAAATTATCATTCTAACATTTAATGACCAGACATACAAAGAGACAGGATCAAAGTATGAGAATCAAAAATCAAGAGAATAAACACATTCACCTCTTACCCAGATATGAAAAAGTGATCATACACTTAAAATTAACATGTTCAAGAAATAAAGGTGAAAAATGGAGAATTTCACAGAGAATTGAAACAATAAAAGATAAACAAAATGAAATTCCAGAACTAAAATTAAGAAATCAGATTAGAAATAGAGGCCTATAAGATGGATCAGGAGAAAATGAAACTACTGAGAGAAAAAGGATGGAAAATATAGAAGAGTGTAAGAATCACCTGAGACTTGTTGAAAAGGTCTGGTGTACACATAATCTTCTCCCAGGGGGAGAGAGAATGGGACAAAGAATGTTTAAAGAGATGCTGCCCAAGAGTCTCCATAACTAGTGAAAGTAAACAAGAGAAAAGCAGTAGTAAAATATACCTAATTAAAACAAAAGACAAGAGAGTCTCCCTGGTGGCATAGGGGTTAAAATTTCAGCACTATGACCCTATCAGCACTATGACCCTATCGCCAGCCACTGAGGCCTGAGTTCGATCCCCAGCCAGGAAGCTGACCCACATGGTGCAGCAGACCTCTCCTGTCTCACCTGCTACTCCCCTCAGCAGTGTATTTCAGTAGGTCCACGTGCTCATCTCCCTACTCTGTCTCTGGTGAATCCTCTCACCCACCCTGCCTGCCGCACCTCTGGCCTACACCCCAGTTCTTGTATGCATAAACAAATAAAAATAAATCTTTAAAAAAAATGCAAGAGTTAAAAGAAACAAGAGAAACAGAACAGTAAGATGATAGATTTATATGCATAAAACCCAATAATTACTGGTAAGTGCTGGTAAAACATTCTACTTGAAAGACAAAAAAAAAAAAAAATTCAATCTGGGTAATAAACAAAACCAAATATGCTGCTTACAGGACACAAACCTTAAGTAATAAGAACTCAAAATGATTCAAAATAGAAGAATGGATAATCATTTACTGTGCAAAGAACAAAAGCAAGCCAGAGTAGCCAACCCACTCTCAAGAGAAAGTAAAGCATGTACTACTAGAGATAAAATAATTAATCAAAAAAGAAGAATATCTTATAATCCTAAATGTGTATGCATTATTAGCATGGTGTCAAAAATTATAAGGCAAAACCTTTCAAAACTAAAAGGGAAAAGAAGTCTACAATCGATAGGAAAGGTAGATAAAAAATCAGTAGATATAAGGCCTCCTTGATGATGCAGGGGTTAAAGGCACAGAGCTATCAAGCTACTGGCAGCCACTGCAGCATGAGTTCTATCCCCGGCCAGGTAGGGAGCTACTCACAGGGCGCAGCAGACCTCTCCTGTCTCACCTGCTGCTCTCCTCAGCAGTGTATTCTGCTCCCCACTCTCTCTGCTGAATCCTCTCATTCCCTCGCACTTCTGACTTACACCCCAGTTCTTGTATGAATAAATAAATGAATCTTTTAAAAAAAATCAGTAGATGTAGAATTGAGGCCCTAGATGGGGAGAGAAGGCAAAGTGGGGAGGGTGTACAATGGACTGATGGAGAACTGTGGGTGCCTTGGTGGTGGGTGTGTTTCGAAGGGTGTGGTGTAATACCTGTAAACAATATATAGTACTGTAAGCCAGTGTTACCTCAATTAAGAATTTTTTAATTTTTAAATAAAAAGGAAAAAAATCAGAAGACTTGAACAATTAACAGTTTGACCTAATTGACATCCATATAACACTTGTACTGAACAGTGATTTTAAAATACACATTTTGCTGGAGTGCATACCATAGAAATCAAAAGAGACCACACACTGGGCATAAAGCAACTCTCAACAAATTTCAAAGGACTGAAATCATACAGTCTATGCCCTCTGATCACAGATTTTAAGACAAAACAACAATATGTTGACTACTATATTTTGAGAAGAAAAAGGTCTAAAAACATGTATTGGAACATGAACATTAAGAAGAAATCATCTGGAAACAAGAAATACTGTTTGCCTATAGGAAGGAGACTGGTTGGGATTTGAAATGGGAACGCATGGGTTTATCAGTTAAAATATCTCAATAATTAAAATCACTCCATCAATAAAATCAGTTCACCAAGGACCCACTTATCTGGTAACAGTTCACAGGTACTGCATGCTTACTGCGCGCCAAGCACTACAGACTTTGTGCTACTTTATTCCTAACATCTCTGCAAGAGAGCTCTGTGTAGGCAGAAGCCAGAGCCCCGAGACAGTGGCTACCCCAGGGCTGCACAGCTGGCACAAGCCTAACAGGGAAGCCCATCAGCCCAGAGGAGGGCCATGCCCAGTGCTAACTGCGATAGTGCTCTGGGTGTCCCACTCACCACCACAGGCTGCCGGAAATACTCATCCACCGCGGCGCCTCGGAGGGCCGACAGGTCTACTCCGTGGAAGGATGGCTGGTACCTGCAGAAAGCCCCGGACCCCCCCATGACAAGGTCACCAGCAGCAGGAGAGACAGGTGTGGCAGCCTGCCTTCTCTCCCAGCTGGCCCTTGTCCAGCCCAAGTCTTTCAGGTCCTACTGAGGATGAGGGGAAAAAAAAGAGAAGCGGGCCATCCCGGAGAAGGCAGGCGTGGGGCCTGGGCAGGACACCCAGGGCACACTCACCAGAAGTTGGCCTTGGTGAACTGCTCCATGTAGAGCTGTTCATCCGTGAAGGGCGCGAGGTGGACGTCACCAATGGTGGGGAACATGTTTCCTGGGAGTAGGGGGCAGGGAGGGGTGCTGACATCAGGGTGGGACATGCCGCAGGGCCTGGCAGAACCTCCAAAGAGCCCCAGGACCAACCCTGGGCCTCCCAGCCTCTCATTCATGCCTTCATTCATCTCATATATTCAGGTGATGCAGAGACAGCACCCACGCTGCTAATGGTCATGACAAGCACTTGACAGGAACCATATCACTAAACCTAGCCATCTCACTAAACTCAGACAGCCACCCAGAGCCAGGAGGGCCTGTCCTTACGTCCCATTACTAGGGCTGGGAAGCAAGAAGGCACCCACCAGAGTCTTAGGGGCAAGTAAGCAGTGCCCAGGGTGTGGCCAGACCACTGGGGCCCTGCTTCCTCAGCTGGTGGGTCACGACAAGAAAGCAAGGTGAGGTGTTCTGGACAGAATGAGGGTGAGCCCCGTGCTATTCCAGTTGGGCCTCAGCTGAGGCTACAGACTGGCTGGGGATTCAGCTGAAATTCTATCACCATGATTGGCTGGGCACACAGCCTCATCTGGGTGGTCCTCATCTGGGTGACTCATGGGCAGTCATGAGTCAGTCAGTAGTAGGGACAGCCTGTGCTCGGATGACCCCGCCTACCTTGGGAAGTCTAGGGCCCTGAGTCACCTGGCTTCCAAATGTGGGACTCCCTCCATCCTTCTAAGCCAGAAATGGGCCCCTGAGGGGCTAACAGGATCTGCCATCTTCAGGAGCTTGAAGGCTGGGCCACAGCCACAGGGTTGAGGGAAAGGAGCTCCTGGACTGTCTCAGGGGCCACTTGAAGATCACCTGCCCCCGTGGACCCGACTAACCTCCCTGGGGTATCACAGGTTGATGCCCTCAGCCCTCAATAGACCTAAAGACGTGGTTAGGGGAAGAGTTCCCTTTAATTCCCCCCAAGAGTTTCCTGAGAAGGAACAAAGCACATGTACACAGACAGGGGAGGCGGCAGTGGCCCCAGGTCTTTTTCTGGGAAGGCTGCTTGAGCAGAGGGATATGCAGCTCCCCCAGAATCCCTCCAACTGCTTTTACGTCCCGTAGGAACAGCACACTGTGCTGGGGCCACCACATCTAGGGGGCATGGGAGAGCAGGTCCAGACAGTCTCGCTTCCCACGCACACCCGGACACAGGAGCAAGCCATGCCATCAGACATGCCAATCACCTACTACCTCCAGGAACTGAGCTCACGACACGTTCAAGGCCTCAATCAACAAGGTCCAGAGGAGGAAGTAGGTGCTGGCCCCGCCAGCACACTGAATCACCATTCTCTGCCCCATGGCTGCCATCCTGCCTCTGATCCTCCTGTGCCACATACAAATAACTACCTGCCTACATAGAAATAACATATGGAATCAGAGCCAAGCAGAGAGATGGATGCGCACCAGCAGACATTTAGGGCTACACAGACCCTCCGTGACATTGACAGCAACATAAACAGCTATCAGTGGCCCAGAAGAATGGACAGGCAGACACACCAGACAGCTGCCCCCCACTCTAGTCCACATATATGCACATATATACACACACACCCCCAGCCCTGTCTCCCTAGCTTTGAAGAATGCAAGGACTCAGCAAGGTGAAGGCTCAGTTCACAGAACCCTTAGGAATGCAGATGAGAGGCCAGCTCCTGGGCAAGATGCTCCTACCGAAATGCATTACAGCTTATGCCCGAACCAGTGGATGCCACCCTCATGACATCAGGGCTCGAGATGGCAGAGGCAGCCTGGTGACCCTTTGGGGGCTCAAGGAGATCTCCTGTGTACTCTGGCTGTGTGGGTGGGGCAGATAGGTGATGGCCTTGTTTGGGACCCAGGGCCACCGATCACAGCCATCTGGAATACGGTTGGGGCAGGAAGCAGGGGCAAAGGCCCCAATGTCCCCAGTACCCTGGCACTGACACAGGCCAGCAGGGAGCTGAACCACTATTGAGCCTACTGAGCAGCAGCCAAGGCTCTTTAAGGGGGCTTGTGAAGCCCCAGCATGGTAGCTACTCCCCCAGCCTGCTGGCCCTGCACCCAATGGGACACTCACCACTGGGCTTCAGGTACTTCTTGGCATGGAGGTAGCTCTCAAGCATGCGCTCATTGAAGAGCATGTAGCCCATGGGCTCGGAGATGATGATATCCACCTGCTCAGGGAGAGAGACCTCCTCCACCTTCCCAGGGATGACCACGATACGGTCGGTGAGGTTGTTACTCTTCACTAAGACCTGCAGGCAGGCAAATCAATGAGGTGAGGGGATCCCTGTGCCCATACCTCCTCTCAGGGAAGCCTCTGTTCCCCCATTGTCACCAAACTCCCTGTTGCCTCCTTATAGTAAGGTCCTAGCCACAGTCAAGTTCACCCACAATCAGTTAGTAATCTATTCCTCTCTAGCCTTCCCTGCTATGGCCACCCAGTTCCCTGAGGTCACCTCTATCCTCAGGGGACTATGGCTGAGAGGTGCAGAGATGGGGATGAGGCTTTGCTATAACCACCAAAGCTAAATGTGGATACATGCTCCCAGGCAGCACTCCCAGCGCTCAGAATCTGTGCAAAGATAGTTGCAAGTGGGGGAGGTGACACATGTACAAGGGCTCAGTACCACATGTGTTTGTGCTGCGAAGACTGAGATGCAGCTTAAATGTCAACAACATCCTTACATGTGTCTATAAACAATGATCTGCCTGGGCAGAAATGCTCTGCAGCCGCTAGAAACTGAGGGAGCTCTCCACAGGAGGACACAGTCCCAGGTACATGGTAAAGGGAACAGAGAAGGGGCCAGGTGGTCGTGTGCTCATTTGTGTGGGCTCTGGGCAGGTAGAGGTGGGGAACACGCTGGCTTTTGTGGCCACAGCCAGCTCTGGAGAGCTTTCAGGAGTGTCTCCCTGCGGGGTGAGGTGGCAGAGAGCCTGGATGGAGTAGGGCAGCATCTTCACTGTTTTGGTTAACAGTTGTTTCCAATTCTAAGGTTCTGAACTCAAAATGAAGATTTCAGTGCAAGAAAAGGAAAAAAATTAAACTAAATCCGTAGTTACCCACATTTACAAATGCCTCAAGTCTGGGTGACTGTGTAGTCCAAGCCCTGAAGCACCAGGCTACACAGCCCCTGGAGACCTGAAACCGCCCCAGAAACTAGCAGTAATCACCAGTCATGGGCGGGGCAGCACCTCAGGCCCATCAAGTCCCTCCCTTCCAAGACCACTCATTTTAGGGGACAAAAAAACCAAAGTAAACGAGTGCTCCCCTTAGGGGCTGCAGCAGGACTGGCTTCCCAGACTGGAGCAGGTACAGAGCTACAGGGTGATGGTGAGAATGGGCTGGGGGCCCGGCACGCTGCTGACCTCAGCGTGCTGGGCCATGGTGCTGGCCTCTACAGCATAGATCTTCCTCGCTCCAGCTTGGGCAGCAAAAAATGACAGGATCCCAGAGCCACAGCCAACGTCAAGTACGATCTGAAGGAGGGGGAATGGGGAAAATAAGACATTGGTGAAGTGACAATTGTGCCAGGTATGCATGGGGAGTGGCATTTACTCCCTGACAGACCCACCCCATGCCCTGAAGTCTGCTTCCCCTTAACACCACTGGCTGTCCAAAAGGCTGCTTTCAAGAACAACCTGGAGCACAGAGGAGACCCATTTCTGGATCAAAGAGTGGTAAAATGAGGTCTCAGAAGACAGTGAGGATGTTAAGAACACCACACATAACCAGACCCGATTCTAAAGGAACAGACCTGATTCTAAAGGAACAATTTGAGTTGATGAACTATCTATGCAGCTTGGGTATCAGCTTGTCCAGTTTCTCTGGGAATGAGCTCTTGCTAGGAAAGAACACCTCAGAGCCCGGTGTCTAAGTGCTGAGTGGCCATGTACTCAAAGAGGGCAAGAGGAGGGCGGCCCTAATCCCAGACCCCATCAGCCCCCAGGGAAAGCTCCCAATGGGCCCCAACCCTATGGTCAGCAGGCCTCCACATCAAGCCCAGCAAGCCCCTTCTAGGGCTGAGACCAGGGTCCTCCCGGAAGCCAGTGCAGCAGCTGAGCAGAGTGCTTCCCCAGGCCTCTGCGGCCCTCTCAGAAAGGAAAGGAACGATGGGACGTGTTGGTGGCAATATACCCTGGCAGCGTGCTAACCCCTTCCGAGAGAAGTAGTCAGGGCTTCAGGTGGGGCAGGTGAGCTGTCTAAGCACTGGCACCAGTTTGGCATTCCCAAAAGAGTGATGGCCCTCACAATATGGGCTCCTGGAAGGTCAAGGCTAATGTTCAGTAGGTTGTCCCACATTCTAAATTTGTCTGACTGTTTCTGCATAAGTGGAAGCACAATAAATGCCTCTGTGGTGACATACAGGAATGTTCTAGCTCATAACTGCCCTGGGCATGGGGCAGGCACAGTAAAGCACCCAGTAGGGGTGCCAGAATTGTCAACTGTCAAAGCTCCAGATGAACCAGGCCATGGTTCTCTGTCCCAAAAAAGCTGGAGATTTTTGTGAAGGAGCCAAGCTCTGCTCAGGCTCAATTCATACCAGTGGCCAGGATAGAGTAGATGCCGGGATGTCCAGTGAGGTGCCAGGAACAACTGCTATGTCAGGACGCCTCCCCAGGGTTGGGGCTCAGGGCCTCAGTGTCCTGAGAGTACTTTCAGCAGTGCTGGAGGCATGACCAGGCACTACAGTAGGCACATCCATGTAGACCATGCAGAGCCCTCCAAGATGTGTTGAGAAAAATATGCTCCCATTTGGTTCAAAAGAAAAAGCAAACTCTAGGCCACAGAAAAAGAAGAGAACAAACTTTCCCCATTGAACCTATGTGCTCTGGACTGCTCTCTCTTTAACCATGAGTGTATACTGCTTGTCAATAGTAAAAAGATTTTAAAAGGAACTAGGGAAGCAACTAAACAAATATCACAACCATGTGACTTAACAGCTATGTCCCAAGACATGCCATTAGCTGGGGGAAGTATTTTGCAGGAAGAGTATGGAGGATACAGTTCTATGTTGTTGCTTAACAATAATAATAATAAAAAAAATCAGATGAAATAATTGTAAAACGTGCTAATATATGCTGGGAGAAAATCCGGAAGAGGCTTTACCACTGGCTTAAGTTGCTTTGAAATAAATGACAAAGGTTTTTCATACCTGTTTTTCACACATGGGCTTTTACAGTAAGTAGATCTGGTTTTGTAACCCCCCAAAAATTAAACTCAAGACACAGAGAAAAAATGTATATAAATAACTGACACAATGACGAAGAAGCCAAGGGAAGAGCACCAGAGTCCCATGGAAGGCACATGTGGCCTCACTCACCTTGTCCTTGAAGTCTGTGTGGTTCTGAAGGATTGCACGCTGATAGGTGCCCGTCCGCACGTAGTCCTGCATCATGTTCTGCTGCTGGGATAGGTAGCCATAAAACTGGAACAGAGATATGCCAATGGCACAGGGCATGTAGCAGGGTCACAGAGGGCCAAGGTTCTGGCTTGCCCTGTTAGAGCAGGTACTGTGCCTCTAGCACAAGCCTCTCTCTGGAGGCCATCCACACCCCCTCTGCTGGCCTGGGCCCCCCTGGAGCAGGAAGCTGGAGGGCTGCTCCCAGCAGGGACACTGCCATATCACCATGGCTAAAGGACAGAGCTGGATGAATCTGGACCTGGAAGTCATCCAGGTTTTGCCAGAGGTGGTGTTCTAGGACCAGGGATCACCTGCCCCATCTTAGGGGCCCCAAAGCATAGAGGAGCAAATCAAACAGAACCCTAGAATTCAGAGCACCAGGCAGGTAAGGTGCTGCGGGTTCTCTCTGTAAGACAACAGGCGATCAGGAGGCAGTGCAGCATCTGGGCAGGGACACAGGCTTTGGCATCAGGAAGACCTGGTTTCCCATCTTGGCTCTGTTGCATTATAGCTGTGTGACTTGGAGCAAGTCACTTAACCTCTCTGAGCCTCAGTTTTCTCATCTGTAAAATGGGGATAATAATAGTACTTACCTCCTAGAGTTGTTGGGAGGAATCAAGTTCTCCCTACATGTGAGAGCACTTAGACCACAGCCTAGACTATAATGCATGGTCAGTTATTAGAACTGTTCTACTGTTACTCAAAATGCCCATAAGGCTAAGCTTCAACTGCACTGAAATCCTTCCAGCAACCCTCTTAGGCAGGCACTGGCATCTCTGTTTCACAGATGAGGAAACTGAGGCCCAGCAAGTAAAGGATGCCTGCCCAAGGTCACGCAGCTAGTAAAGGATAGATCGAGAACATGAACCCAGGTGGGTCTGTGTGGCCTCCTGGGGGCTGCCTGGTAGAAGTGACAGACCCACCTGGAAATACTGCACGGCAGAGGACTCCTCTGTGCGCTCGCTGAACACCGACCGCTCCAGGGTGTGCCCCCGGCAGGTTTTCAGGATGTTGTAGAAGGAAAAGAAATCTGGAAGGAGGAAGTCAGGTCACACATGTCCCCTTGGGGGAGGGGGAGAGGGTAAGACAAGCTAGCAGCCCCTCATTCAATCCAGCTGCACATCCTGACTTTTCTACCTTGAATGTGTGTTTGACCATTTCTTTTTTCTAAAAACAATGTTTAAATTTAAAGAAAAGAAGGTGGTCGAGCCTGCCCCTTGGTGGCCGACACAGTTGAAAATGCAGGTGTCCCTGCACTGAAGCGCAGGTGTTCCATGCCCCCTGTGGGCTGCAGGGCAAGGGTTCCCAAGACTCTGAAGCTGCCCATTGACCCACGCGTCAACTTCTGGGATTTGCCTTAGCAAACAGGTGCAAGTCCACCCCAAAGCTCAAGGCTGTGTCTGTATGTGGCAGAGGACAATGTCCACATAGGGAACTAGATGGAAGCCATGGACATAAAGAATATGGAATCTGTGGACATAAAGCAGCTATCGGAGGACTGATCACAGGTATGCAGAACCAGGAAATATGCGCTAAGTTGTATTTATTAGTACAGAAAGATGACCACTAAATTCTATCAAGATAAAAGAAAACAATCACAAAGACATAAAGTAGAACGGTGGGGGCAAGAGGCTGGGAGGTGCTGGGCAGTTGGTATTTCATGAGGAAAGTTTCAGTTCTGCAAAATGAGAGTTCTGGAAGTGGTGGTGACTGCTACCCAATCTAATGGTTAATGTTTTTTGGTTTTTTTTTTTTTTTAAAGATTTATTTATTTATACAAGCACTGGGTACAGTCAGAAGCGCAGGAGGGTGAGAGAATTCACCAGAGCCAGAGTGGGAAACAGTACAGGCAGACCGATGATACACTGCTGAGGGGAGCAGGGGGTGGCAGGAGAGGACTGCACACCATGTGGGACCCTTGCCCAGCGGCCGGGGATCAAATCAGCGCTGCAGAGGCTGTGGGCAGCTTCGCAACCCAGCGCTCAACTGCTGCGCCACCGGGGAGGCCCTGTGATGGTTAATGTTATATGGATTTTACCACCATTTTTCAAAAAGCGGAACAGTATTCATGTGGCAATCTCTAAAAATTAAGTTTGGGAGGATGGTAGCAATGGCTGTACAATGGAAAGTGCTTAATGCCACTGAAACATACACTAAAAAATGGCAAATATTTGCTACATGTGCTTGACCATAATTTTAAGAAGTGATAGGGATTCAAAGACCCCCACCATGACATGATTCTCTGAAAGGAGCACACCAGGCTGGGGCATCGGTTGGTCTCTTGGAGAAGGGCCACAGAAGCCAGGTCCTGAAGGACCAAAAGGAGCCATGAGGGAGGAGGGACTGGGACAGGGAGCAGTAACACACTCAAACATGGCTTTATCTCCACATGGGAATAAGATTTTTGATGGCATCGGAGCATTCACCAGATACACAGGCCACTTCTCAACCAAGCTCCAAGCCCCTGGTTCTGGGTGCCAGGCTTCTGCTACTGAGACTGAAGGGATTCATACCGTTCGGTGTGGCAAACTGGATGAGGACACTGTTGCAGCCCAGGGTGATGATGAAGGACTGCTTCCCCACACGGCTGCACTCCGTCTCCCGGGACACTGAGCACTTAAACACACACACATCTTCATCTATAAGAGGAAAGAGAGGTGAGCGTGAGCTGGCAGGTCCCAGGGACACTTGTTCCAGTTGCGTTCTATCATTTTCACCCACCCTCAGAACCCCAGAAGAATCTGGGGTACCACAAAACCACCCTGGAAGTGTTGTTAAGTGACCTGCTTGTCCAGACCATACTGAGGTCAAGGTAATGGCCAGCGAGGAAAAAGGGAAACCAGAGCTGAGACAGGAGCCCAGCCTGGAGACCTCTGCCAGGACATTTCCCCATGGAGCACCATCTGGTGCCAGAAACCCCCTCCTGGTCCATTGGGCATCATATGGGAGGACAAAGGTAATACAGGTATTTGAATACAGGTATTTACATCATTTCACCTTTATGACAGACCTACCTGTTTAGTACCTGTTTTTGATAATCAAAAGAAATCTAAGAGGGTTTTTCACTTTTACAGTGAAAAGAGACAATAGCATTCAGCTTCTTCACTTTATGCTTTTTTACCTTATAAGGGATTCCACAGGAACGCTCTACTTTTGGGTAGTGCGGGACTCTCCCTAAGGGCATCTTTGGCAAGGTCACAGGTCACAGGCCCCAGCAGCATGCCCCAGGTCCCGCTGAGAGTCAGATATTCATTTGCCAATTCTCTGGTCATACTGCAGAAAATCACTGGGTGGGAACCTCAAGAAAGAAATATCCCAAAGTACCTCTACTTCCTTCAGCTGACTCCTTTCTTACACTTATGTGTTGTAGTGACGGTGAGCCACTGTAGCCATCAGAGCAGGACAGCCTGGACTTATGTCATGCCTACATTTCTTAGTGTTTGACACAGGCAGGTCACTTAGCCTCTCTGAGCCTGTTTTTCTGTCAAAGAGGGTTAATAGAGCAAGAGACACTAAAAAGAAGTGACCCTCAAATTTCAAGTGTGATCCTGGACTAAAAAACTCCTCAAAAGTTATAAGGGGGGGCCTCCCCGGTGGCGCAGCAGTTGAGCGCTGGGTTGCGAAGCTGCCCATGGCCTCTGCGGCGCCGGTTTGATCCCCGGCTGCTCCCCGGCCACCGGAGGAGGGTCCCACATGGTGCGCAGACCTCTCCTGCCGCCCGCTGCTCCCCTCAGCAGTGTACTTCGGTCCTTCTGCCTGCTCTGCTCCCCGCTCTGGCTCTGGTGAATTCTCTGACCCTCCCGCGCTTCTGACTGTACCCAGTGCATGTATAAACAAAACAAACAAACAAACAAATAAATAAAACACGCCTCTATAAAAAAATGTTTAAAAAAATAAATAAATAAATAAAAGTTATAAGGGGGCCTCCCTGGTGGCACAGGGGTTGAAGTCTCAACGCTGTCAAGCTATCACCAGCCACTGTGGCCTGAGTTCAATCCCTGGCCAGGGAGCTAACCCACATGGCAAAGCAGACCACTCCTGTCTAGCCCGTTGCTCCTCTCAGTAGTGTATATTTTCAGGAGATCCGCTTGATCTGCTCTCTGCTCTGTCTCTGGTGAATCCTCTCACCAGCCATGCTTCTGGCCTACACCCCAGTTTACAAGCACAAAAAAATAAATCTTTAGACAAAAAGCTATAATGGGGCCTCCCTGGTGGCACAAGGGGTTAAGCACCGCACTATGAAGCAATCTGCAACCTCTGCTGCACGAGTTTGATCTTCGGCTGGCCAGGAAGCAACCCACATGGTGCAGCAGACCTTTCCTGACTCGTCTGTGCCTGTTCTGTTCCCCACTCTGTCTCTGGTGAATCCTCTCATCCCCCACACCTCTGCCTGTAACCCAGCTCTTGTATGCATAAATAAATAAATCTTAAAAAAAAAAAAAGCTATAATGGACAATGAGAAATATGAGTGAGGGCTGCAGGTGCAATTATTTAGTCAATTGACATTGAATGAGGGTGCCAAGAATGTTCGTTCAATGGGGAAAATACAAATGGTGCTGGGACAAGTAAAAGAATGAAGTTGGACCCCTAACTCACACCATAAATAAAACTTGACTCAAATGGACCAATGACCTAGATGTGAAAGTTAAAACTATAAAACTCCTAGAAAAAATACAGGGTTAGGGCCTCCCTGATGGCGCAAGGGGTTAAGACACAGCATTATAAAGCTATCAGCAGCCACTGCAGCACGAGTTTGATCCCCGTCCAGGGAGGTGACCCAAATGGCACATCAGACCTCTCCTGTCTTACCCCCTGCTCCCCTCAGCAGTGTTTTCAGTCAGTCTGCCTGTTTTGCTCCCCACTCTGTCCCTGGTGAATCCTCTCACCCTCCCACGCCTCTGGGCTGTACCCCAGTTCTTATATAAATAAATAAATAAATCTTTTAAAAATGAAGAAAAAATTATATAAATTGACCATCAAAATTAAAAAACCTTTGTGCCTCCAACGGCACTATCAAGAAAGTGAAAAGACCACCTACAGAATAGGAGAAAATAGTTGCTAATCATTTATCTGATAAAGATCTAGAGTTGGGACTGTATGGACAATTCTAAAATTAAAAGATATACAACCAAAATAAAAACGGGCAAAGGACCTAAAGAGACTGTTCTCCAAACAAGATACACAAATGGCCAAAAAGCATACAAAAAATGCTCAACATCATTCATCATTAGTGAAATGCAAATCAAAATCACAAGGTAACACTACACACCCACCAAGACAGCCATAATTTAAAACAAAAAAGAGGAAAATAAGTATAAGTGAGGATGTGGGGAAAGTAGAAACCTCATAGCCTGCTGTGGAAAACAGTTTGGCAGTTCCTCAAAAAAGCAACCAAAAAAATAGATGGAATAAATAAACAAAAAATAAGTAAGAAAGGGGCCTCCCCAGTGGCACAGCAGTTGAGTGCTGGGTTCTAAAGCTGCCCGCAGCCTCCGCAGCGCCGGTTCAATCCCTGGCCGCCGGGCGAGGTTCCCACATGGCATGGCAGACCTCTCTTGCCACGCCCACTGCTCCCCTCAGCAGTGTATTTTGTCAGTCTACCTGTTCTGTTCCCCGCTCTGGCTCCGGTGAGTTCTCTCACCCTCCCGCGCTTCTGACTATACCTAGTGCTTGTATAAATAAATAAATAAATAAATCTTTTTTTAAAAAAAAAGGGGGGGGGAGTTCAACATGGAATTACCACTTGACTTGGCAATTCCACTGGTCTGTCAATTACTATAGTAGGGCCTCCCTGGTGGCACAAAGGGTTAAGCGCAGCACTATGAAGCTATCAGCAGCCTCTGCAGCACGAGTTCAATCCCCGGCTGACCAGGGAGGTGACCCACATGGCGCAGCAGACCTCTCCTGACTCACCCGCTGCTCCCCTCAGCAGTGTATTTCAGTCAGTCTGCCTGTTCTGCTCCCCACTCTGTCTCTGGTGAGTCCTCTCACCCCCCACACCTCTGGCCTATACCCTAGTTCTTGTATGCATAAATAAATAAATCTTAAAAAATAAATAAATGGACACACAGCTATGGTCCATCCACACAATGAAATATTACTCAGCCATAAAATGGAATGGAGTCCTAACACTTGCTACAACATGGACAAACCTTTTCAGAAACGTGCTAAGTTAAAAAAAAGTCAGGACACAAAAGGTCACACATAAATCCCATTTATACAAAATATGCAGACTCAGCATATCCATAGAGCTAGAAAGCGAACGGGTGGTTGCCAGGGGCTGGGAGGAGGGAGAACAGAGAATGCTTAATGGACAAGAGATTTCCTCTTGGGGTGAGGGGGATGTTTTGGACTACAAAGATGGTTACATAATACTAAACACAGCAAACTTACTAAGTGTACTAAAATGCCACTGAATTTATACATGTTAAAATGGTTTCTGTCATGTGAATTTTATCTAAATAGAAAAAAAAAAGTTCCCAATTGGTAAATATAGATGCTAAGGGCCAACAGGTGTTCATGGGGGTGCACGCTCTCTGTTCTTTGTGTGGTCGGAGCACGGGGCAAGGACCTGACCCTGGAGGAGGGCTCCTGGGCCACAGCCCGGGCTTCTGCCATATTACTCCACACCTTAGGAGCCAGGGGCTGCTCTCCTAGAGTCTGGGCAGGTACGTGGAAAGCATGTGCTGGCAGGCACAGCCCAACTGTACCCACAGGGGATCCTGGCCAAGGTGCTCCCAAGTCCAGCTAGATATTAGTTCCAGGAAGAGACCCTAAACCTTGGCATGATGCCTGTACCCACGCACACACTGGGGCAGTAGATAAAGTCGATCTGTCAGCTGTGCCTGGATGACAAGTAGACCAAGGATGGCCTCTGTTTATGAAGCAGCCTGGCAACCTGACCAGTTGCCCGAGGTGCCCTCTGCAACCTGGCGCCTGGCAGGCAACCAAAAGGACCTGCGCTGAGCACAGCTTGGCTTCATCCCTAAGGGCTGGGTTTGGGCCAGGGAAGCCAGGGCTGAGAGTGACCCAATCTGTCCCGTCATAGCAGCAGCAACCACAGCCCATGGAGCCAGCAATTTTGAGTGTCACATCTACACCTCTTATGAGCCAGTCACTGGCACATAGGAGGCACTCAGTAAATATTTGACAAACCAAAGAAAAGCTGGACCATGTTCCTAACTGCTTTTCAAGCTCTCAGACTGGCAGCCAAGGCCTCATTCCTCAGCTTCCCTCTCCCATCCCTTTCCTCATGGCCACACTTAGTCCCTTGGCCCCCACAGTGGGCAAGCCTTCACATATACCATTCTACCTTCTCTTACCCCCCTCTTCTCACAAGGATCAGTCCTCGGGACAAAGGCAGAATGGTGTAAGTGCCTATTCCTGCCAGTGGCCAGTCCCATGGGGCTACGGCTCACTCGTTGCCCAGGGTTGCATGATGAGGCAGAACAGAGCTAGAATGCCCACACCCACACCATTTCCTGTGCTGCTTCCAAGTGACTGAAATTTAATCAATCATACCTGTATAATAGAGCCTCCATAAAATCCCAAGGGATGGGGTTCAGAGAGCTTCCAGGTTGGTAAACACATAGTTTTAGAGAGAGTACAGCCATCAGAGAGTTCGGAAGCACTACACTCCTTCCCACACACCTTGCCCCACGCACTCCTCCCATCTGGCTGTTCCTGAGTTACATCCTTTTATAATAAACTTGTGATCTAATGAGTAAAATGTTTCTGAGTTCTGTAAGCCTCTTTAGCAAAGCAATCCAACCCAAGGAGGGGGGTGTGGGAGCCTCTGACTTAGAGTAAAGTCAATCAGGTATCTGAAACAGGGCAGAGAATATAGTCTTGTGGGATGGAGCCTTTCACTTGTGGACTCTGATGGTATCTGCAAGTAGACAGTGTTAGAACTGACCTGTAAGATGCCCAGTGGTGTGAAATGTGCCCCCCAGCCGCCACACACATACTTGGTTATTAGAAGTGTTGAGTGTCAGCACTGAGAGTGGGCGAGTCACACAAGGAGGAGTGGTTTTCCTTTAAAGGGTCCAACAGGAAGAATAGAGGTGGGGAGGCTTGAGACAGCATCGCTGGCTGCTCCAGGGAGGTTGCCAAAACAGGCAAGATGGGCAAGCTGGAGGAGGGCTGTGAATAGTGAAGAAAAGCTGGGAGTCCGGCTGCTCTCAGTCATGGGCAGCACCCAAGGGACCACATACTGAGACAGGCAGAAATAGAGCTATTCCTCACCCACCTTGACTTCTCCGAGACAGCCCATAGGAATCCAGGGTGGCAGAAGGTGGGTCTCCTGGGTCCCAGACTTAAAGGAAATACATTTTAAGGTGTTCACCAACTTACACTTGGGCTGAACCCAGGGCCCAACTCAGGGCCAGGCATGCCGAAGGGCCTCAAAAGCAGGTGGCCTCAGAGAGAAGCAGACACAGGGACCTTTCTGAGAGGTACTGACCAAAGGGTTTCCTCCCACCCATTCAGCATCTAACATGGCCAATGTGCTATGGTCTCCTGCCTACTCACACCCCTGCATGGTTTCCCAGAACCTTCTGGAATAAGTCCAAGCTCCCTATGGGGCTCACAAGTACCCACCAACACTTGCTGCCTCTCCAGTTATGCCACCCAACTTCACTACCCCCAGACCACAGGCATGACCTTTCTCGTCTCTGACTCCTGAGACCTGGAACACCATCCCTTCTTCGCGTGTGTCCTTGTCACCTCCTCCTAGAGGTCTTCCAGCACTTCCTAGACATGGCATGGCACAGTGGTTCTTTAAGGTCCACCTTGCTTGCCCACCAACTGCATGTGACCGGCACAACAGCATGTGGTCCACAAAGGGCACTCAAAAAGCTAAGAGTTTTGGCAACGGAGGCAGGCCGGAGCCGCTGCCATCGCCATGACCCGCGGTAACCAGCGCGAGCTCGCCCGCCAGAAGAATATGAAAAAGCAGAGTGACTCCGTTAAAGGAAAGCGCCGAGATGACGGGCTATCTGCTGCCGCCCGCAAGCAGAGGGACTCGGAGATCATGCAGCAGAAGCAGAAAAAGGCAAACGAGAAGAAGGAAGAACCCAAGTAGCTTTGTGGCTTCGTGTCCAACCCTCTTGCCCTTCGCCTGTGTGCCTGGAGCCAGTCCCACCACGCTCGCCTTTCCTCCTGTAGTGCTCACAGGCCCCACCACCGATGGCATTCCCTTTGCCCCGAGTCTGCAGTGGGTCCCTTTTGTGCTTCCTTCCCCTCAGGTAGCCTCTCCCCGCCTGGGCAACTCCTGGGGGTGGTGGGGAGCTACCCCTTCCCAGTGTTTTTTATTCCTGTGGGGCTCACCCCGAAGTATTAAAAGTAGCTTTGTAATTTAAAAAAAAAAAAAAAAAGCTAAGAGTTTTGGGGCCTCCCTGGCTCCCTGGTGGCGCAGCGGATTGAGCGCTGTGCTGTGGAGCTGTCCATAGCCTCTCCAGTGCAGGTTCGATTCCCGGCTGGCCAGGGAGATTCCCACATGGCGCAGGAGACCTCTCCTATCTCGCCCACTGCTCCCCTCAGCAGTGTATTTCAGTCGATCTGCCTGTTCTGTTCCCCACTCTGTCTCCGGTGAATCCTCTCACTCTCCCATGCCTCTGGTCTGTACCCTGGTTCTTGTACAAAAATAAATAAATCTTAAAAAAAAAAAAAAGCTAAGCGTTTCCACAGCAAGGGATCAGGACTCCTTGCTTAAGTACAGGAGGCAGCCAGGGTAACAGTACAGATGCCCAAGTCCTACAGCATGCCCTTGAGACTGTCACTTAACTGACTGAACACCCTGGGCACTGGGCAGTCACACAGTTAACATCCCTGCTACTACTTCCCATCCCTTTGCTTCTAGAAAGTGAAAGAACAAGCAGGGGTCCTTGGGCCCTTCAGGTTAGACACACCTGGGTCAGTGGGACCTAGTGACTCTTGTGGAGAACAGAAAGGTGGAGGGTGAGCCAGGAAGGCAGCCACCGCTCAGGCGGGAAAAAAAACAAAAACAAATTAAAAAGGCCACATTTCAAGTCCTGGCCTCGCTAGTGAGAAAATTATGATAGCCACCGAATGAGGAATAATTAAAACTATTTATCTTGGCAGACTAGGGGGAGAGGAGAGTAGAAACTCTTGTCCAAATGTGAGGTCTTTTATTAAATCACCTCCAACTGCCAAATAAAACATGAGTTAGTTGTTCACCTTTCCACAGGAAAATATTCCACATTAAAATGAAAGAGTCAGGTGAAAAGGAGGACGAGAACCAGCCCCTCAGGCACAGAAATATCAAGGTGCTAATCTCAGCCAGCCCACCCAGCAGCAGCCCTCTGCTCGGGTACCAAGGCTCCGTGGGCAGATGTGCCTGCAGCCTCTCCATGCCAACTTGGGCACAGGGGCCTCAGGGTGATCCAGTCAGTCAGACCTACCCTTCCACCTGCACTCCGGTTGCCAGTGGGAAGCAGAGGGCAAAGGATGCCAATAAAAAGGTAGGGTGAGCAAGGATACACACCAATGGGGGTGTAACTCATGTAACCTGCTTGCAGCAGCATTTCCAAACTGGGCACTAGAAGATGCCCTCCAATCCTGCATGACAGGGCACCCCCACGGCCAGGAGAGGGAAGGATCATTCTCAATTCATTCAGAGAGAAAACCAAGAAGGGCAGTGGTTAAAATGATGGACATCAAGGAAGACCTGGGTTCAGAGCCATATTTGTTCTTCTCTGGCTGAGTTAGCATGGACCTTGGTTTCCTCTTCTGTTAAACGAGATCATGACACAATGTGTAGAGAGAGATGATAAAGTCCCACTGCCTGCCTGTCTTACTCCCAGCCCCAGGAGTATCATCTGTGCAATGGGGATTAAAAGAGAATGAAACCGCTCCCTGCCACAAGGATTCTGAGAGATAACAGAGGCAGCAGGGTGTGGACTAGGTACTTAGTGACTGGCAGCAGCCGCTATCAAGGCATCAGAACAATGACAGTCTTTTTATTTTCTAAAAATTTATTTATGCTTACAAGAACTGAGGTCTAGACCAGAGGTGCAGGGGGTGAGAGGATTCACCAGAGACAGAGCAGGAAACAGAACAGGCAGATTGACAGAAATACATTACTGAGGGGAGCAGCGGGTGAGACAGGAGAGGTCTGCTACACCATGTGAGTAGTTCCCAGGCCAGCTGGGGGATCGAATTTGTGCTGCAGAGGCTGCGGATAGCTTCACAGTGCTATGCTTAACCCCTTGCGCCACCAGGGAGGCCCTTAAAGATTTATTTTGGGGCTTCCCTGGTGATGCAAGGGGTAAAGTGTCAGCACTATGAAGCGATCTGCAGCTACTGCAGCACGAGTTCGATCCCCAGCCAGGGAGGTGACCCACATGGCACAGCAGACCTCTCCTGTTTCGCCCGCTGCTCCCCTCAGCAGTGTATTTCAGTCACTCTGCCTGTTCTGTTCCCCACTCTGTCTCTGATGAATCCTCTCACCCCCTGCACCTCTGGCCTATACCCCAATTCTTAAGAGTATGCATAAATAATCTTTTTTTAAAAAAAATTTATAGGGCCTCCCCGGTGGCGCAGCAGTTGAGCGCTGGGTTGCGAAGCTGCCTACGGCCTCTGCAGCGCCGGTTCAATCCCCGGCTGCTCCCCGGCCACTGGAGGAAGGTCCCGCATGGCGTGCAGACCTCTCCTGCCGCCCGCTGCTCCCCTCAGCAGTGTACTTCGTCACTCTGCCTGCTCTGCTCCCCGCTCTGGTTCTGGTGAATTCTCTCGCCCTCCCGCGCTTCTGACTGTACCCAGTGCATGTATAAACAAAACAAACAAACAAATAAATAAAACATGCCTCTATAAAAAAAAAAATTATATTTATTTATAAAATAAAAATTTATATTTATTTATTTGCAGAAACTGGGGTGTAAGCCAGAAGTAAGGGGAGGAGTGAGAGGATTCACCAGAGACAGAGTGGGGAGCAGATCCGGCAGATCTACTGAAATACACTGTTAAAGGAAGCAGCAGGCAAGACAGGCGAGGTCTGCTGCACTGCGTGGGTCACCTGCCTGGTAGGGGATTGAACTTAGACTGCAGTGGCTGGAGATAACTTGATAGCGCTGAGACTCTAACCCCTGCATCACCAGAGAGGCCCAATGCCAGCCTTGGAAGAGAATGCCACTCTAGGAATCCTAACCCAGCTTGAAAAACCCCACCCTAACTCCCCACCCTATCAGCTGTAACCTAAGCCAGTTCCTCTGGTGCTGTCCTGGGGAAAAATCAGAACAGCTGCTGCCACACACTGCCCAACCCTGGGGGGTTATTTGAGGACCATGAGGTCACCCCGGGCTCCTCAGCACCCTGATGAATCCTGACCCCTCCCAAAAGCACCTAGACCCCTGTACACTGTGGCAGCCCAAATCTGGGCATCTGTTCCCAGGGCAATCATACACTTCCAACCCAGAAACCCCTTTTAGAGGCTTTATACTACTGCTCAATTTGCATATGTCTGCAAAGATGTAGGGAGACCCAGAAAGCCTCCATTCCCATTGAAAGAATGAACAAAGAAAAGCCAATTTCAATCTGTAGACGCTGACATGCTAAGATGACCAAGCCACACTATTAAGGGGAGAGCAGCATAAAATACACGCACAATAGATGTAAAAAACCAAAGGGGGTGGGGGAGTTGTTGCATGACTGAGGTTGGTCTAGAAAGAAACACAATAAAGTGACTTCAGAGACTTTGCTGGGATGAGAGGCACACTCCTCCCTCATTGTTTAAACGTGGAAAACTTTAAGTTTAGTGGGTTCCCAGGGAGATTTATCCACGCAGGCTGGTATATGCCTAGAAGACCAGAAAGGTCACTCTAGAAAACTGGTGCAGAGGGGGCTGGCCAGGTTCAGGATGGATGAAGAGCCAGGCTTTTCATGTCACAGTCTCCTGAGGGCTTTGAATTTCTACCCTGTACATGAAAGATAACTAGACAAAAGGCCATCCTGACAGGGGAGGCAGGGAAGGCCTGGTGTTTACTTAAGTTGTCTGGGAGCTCCCTGATATATAAGCAGGTCTGATTAGGTGTTCCCCAAATCACCCCCTTGGGGAAGAGTAGTGAGAACAGGCCAGCCCTCTGCAACCTAAGTCCTGTCTTCCTAGATCTAGCTGGAGGATGGAACACTCATCTCAGCCTCAAGAAACTGTCTCTCCTAGAGTAGGATGGTAACCAACCCCGCCCCCCCCAACAACCTAAGTGGGTGTGATGGGGGAGGGGCAGCAGGCTGGGCAGGCCCAGGCATCCTGAGGCTCAAAAGGCTAGGATTTCTTTAGGCCAAGTGCAGTGGACCTGCAAAGCCCTTCTCAGCCAGGTGCAGTTCCCAGAACCCCAGCTCTTGAGTCAATTAGATCCAGGTTTGGATCTGGGCTCTGCCACTTGTCCCCACCAGCCGCAGCTTTCTTTTCTAGAAAAATAACAATGCATGGCTCCAAGGTGTCATAAAGACTAACACACCCTGTGACCGAGACCTAACCACACCAGCAGGTATTGACCCATGTCAGCCACCACGTCCCCAAGGCACTTTGGCTGGAGGCAAAGAATACAACAGCGAGGTGACAGTGAGAAATTCTGGACACAATGTTATAAAGATGAGGGGAAGGGGAGAGAATTCTGGACACAAGATTATAATGGGTCCAGAACAGGCACCTGCTGGCCATTGCACCAATCTGGCTGGAAGCCTCTCGGGTGCGGCACAAGCTCCTCAGGGACATGGAGCCAACTCACTGAAGCCTACGGGTAAGCTACCGCACACAATGCCTGGCAATGTCTTCATTAGAGGCTCCAGGTTGGGTCTCCAGGCCAAGAGAAAAGGACCGTGTACAAAGGAGCCTATAAGCCAGAGCTGACAGAACACGAGACTACTTCCTTGGGCAGACACAGGATGGAGAGGGCCCTTGCTCCTATCACCAGCATTTTATTTCTTAAAGTAGGGGATGAAGCATACAGTGAGTGTTGCGTTACCCTTTATTCCTGGAAAATATTTCACAGTAGTTTAACAGCAACCACTTCTGCTAGGCCCAAAGGCTCACATTGGGGTCCAGAGGTAGCAATTTATGAGGCAACTTAAAAAGTTAAATCTACAGTCTACGTGTCACTAAACAACGGGGACATATCACTTAACTGAGAAATCCATCATCAGGTAAATTCGTTGTGCGAAAGTCAAGTGTACTCATGCACAACCTACTACACACTCAGGCTATAAGGAATGGCTCAATGGGACAACATCATATGTGGCTTATCATTGGCCAAACACCCTTAAGTGATTCATGACTATACTTCAAGAGGGGCCCTGAGAATACAGGTTTCCCAAATCACTTCACAAGTCACCCTGCGACAGGATGACAGGACACTGGGAAGGCTGAATATCTGAGAGGCAGCCATCTGGGAGGCACTGCTTCCTGCCTCCCAGAGTTTCTTTTGACATCTGGGGAAGCAAGGCCACCATGGCAGCCCCCAGCACTTCTCTGTCTCAGGACAGTTAGGAGCTGCCCAAGGATGCTGGCCATAGGCTGAAGAAAAGTACCTGTATGAAAGACACCCAAGTCTCATACATCCCTGATAGCTTTGAGATGAGAGGCCGGGGAACTAGGTGAGGAGAGGCCAGCTCTGTCTTAGGGTTAAAGGTTTTGGGTCTGCACACCTATTCTGGAGATATCCATAGACCAGTCAAATATTGAGTGTGCAGAAGAGCAACTCCAAGAAAAGAAGGACCAGACAAAGACAGGGTTTGATGTTTCTGGAAAGAATACTAAGGACATGGCTGTGGCAGAAGCCATTACATGCAAATGTTTCCCCCATCCATGCTAATCAGCTGCTACAGCCTGGGGCTTTGTGAGCTACAAAAGGGACGGCAGATGTGTGCCTGAAAGCAGGGAGCCTAGCGGGTAATTATGAAAAGGGAGGGCGGCCAAGGCAACAAAACCAGCAGCCCTAGCCCCTTGTTTCTTGTGCTAGGCTAGGCTGGCCCCTCCTGCTCTGGCCCCGACTTTGAAGCTGTGATTTATGTAAAACTGGGCAAGCACTTAATACATTGGGGTACCTCAGTTAATACTTTCAACCACCTTCAAGGCACACTTGTTTTCAAGAGAGAAAATTAAAGCACAGAGATGATACACAAGAAGAGTTTTGGCCTGGAGACCCAGTAGCTTGTGAAAGACTCCAGACAAAGCTGTCCCAGCTTCCAGAAGAGAATAGCGCTGAGGGCTGTAGGGGTCACGACCTGGCTCCCTGACCACAGCTAGCAGGTGCCCCTGGGCCTCACCTCCTAGGGCTGTGAGGAGTCACTGAGAGTCTCCATTTATTGTGACAAATGGCAGGAGCCAGTTGGGCAGTGCTGTGTGAGAACAGAGGCATGCAGGGAAGGCCTTTGGCAGAGGAAGGCAGGGTGAAAAGAGGCATGTCATAGAGCAGCAGGATTGCCTCACGCCTCACTCTGACTCTGTTACTGCCGGGACAGTTTGCTTGGTACAGGAAGGAGCTCTAAGCAGCAAAAATGTTGTTCCTAGGAGGGGAGAATGTCCCAGGGCCAGCCTCAACCCAAGAACCAGGGATGGCTTCATAGCAGCCAAATGGGGAAAGGCCTGACAATAGGGCAGACCTGGAGAATGATGAAAGAAACTGCTGACTTGGAGCCCTAGGCAAGGGCATCTTTAAAGAAACATTTTGATCAATGGCCCAGAGGTGAAACAGGATGTCCTGGGGCCGTGCTGGTATCAGAAGGCCTCCACCAGGCACACTGGGCCCACTACAGAGGGCCTAGCACAGGATGTTTTGAGTTAAGAGGGCTGATTCCCCTATCCCTGGGGTCTGCAGCTGCCTCTCCAAATGTGGCACAGGCAAGGGGACAGAGGATGCCTGACACCACAATAGAATCGCAGTGAGACACGAATGAGGAAAGACTGGCACTGGAAAGTTCTCAGGAGTTGCTTCCCTTGTTATAGGGCAACCCCGACATAAAATAAAACAGGTTGCCTGGCTGTGGGTCCTCACCCACGCGCTTAAAAGGGACTTATTAATACTCCACTACAGGCACACACACACGGTTAATAAAAGGTTTATTTACAACGGAAAGGGAATTGAGGAAATGTACAATTCAGGGAGGAAATAGGGAAATAAAGTCTTTAATGCGTCCTACCAGATCTGCCGACCTGGTAACCCAAAGGCACTCTCAGAGCTGGCCGGACGCTGCGAGCTGGCGGAGAGCCAAAATGGGGGACCCCTCCAAAGCCCACGTGTCTGCCTTTATATCCACCTGGCTGCTTAACCCCACCCTCAGGTCCCAGCCACCTTCCCTTTGGTGGTGATGGGATTTGGAGTTCCCAGTGTCTTTGGCTTTGGCCTGGGGTGGGGGTGGAGTCCACAAAGCCTGTATGGAATTAGCTTTAGGACATCCTTTTCCCCCTAACACCCTGACACAGTGTAAGGACAGAGGGGGCAGATGGGTGACACTAAATGTTGAATCCCTTTCTATGGCACTGACGTTTCACCAGCACTGCCTGAGGAAGCAGTTAGGTGGAAACAGAAAAACAAATGTGGACTGGCATCCTATTCTGCTGTCTACCACACATGGCTTTAGTTTTCTTGAAGAACTTGAGCAGAGACTAGACTGGTTTCAGCCCAAGTCTCGCCTCTGTTGAGTGCCCTGGTGCCAACCAACCTTCAGGGTTGGGCAATGAATGTAAAGCATCTGGCAGAGTGCCTGGCTGGCACACCTCTGGTGCCCAGTAAACACTGGCCATGGTGTCAGTCTTGGATGCACTGATAAGCAGGGCATGGGGATTAGGGTGGTAGGGAGCAAGCTAGGCATCCTATCACCATCCCTCACCCCACACCCTGGAGCTCCTTCAACATGGGGGACTTCAACTTCCAGTCCCCAGGGGGTTCAGGCCGGAGCCAGGTCTCTATTAAGGGACCCCTAAGGGCACAAGTCAGAAGTCTGGAAGCCCTGCCTGCCCCTTCAGCTAAAGGAAGAATGTGGCAAATTCACTGGAATGTTCCTCTTGGGTTTGCAAGAGGCCCCCCAATCTGTCTTTGATTATTTACTCACATGTCCCCGGGAAGAGATCACAAGAGCATCCCTATTTCATTAGTACACAGATCTGCCAGGGTCCTTTCAAGGGACCTTGCCAGAATTGCATTTAGTGTGTGTTGTCAGCAGGTTTTTAGACATAAAACCATTCCACCCCGACATGTGTAACGCATCCAGTGAAAAAACAATCCAGCCGCAGGAATACAATTAGCGGGGGAGCAAATCTACCACCAATCTTAAAGAAAAAGAGCCCAGGGCCTCCCCTGGTGGCGCAGCGGTTGAGCACTGTGCTGCGAAGCTGCCCACAGCCTCTGCAGCGCCGGTTCGATCCCTAGCCACTGGCAAGGGTCCCACATGGCGCGACAGACCTCTCCTGCTGCCTGCTGCTCCCCTTAGCAGTGTATTTCGTCAGTCTGCCTGTTCTCTTCCCCGCTCTGGCTCTGATGAATCCTCTCACGCTCCCGCGCTTCTAACTGTACCCAGTGCTTGGATAAATAAATAAATAAATCTTTAAAAAAAAGAAAAAGAAAAACAGCCCAGACCCACTCTTGCCAAAGCCATGATCAATGAATCGCTTGAAAGAGACAAAAAGATGAAATAAAACTGGGATTCTCCCCTTTCTCTCCAAGGATATGGGGCTGGGTGGGAGACAGAGCCACACACCCACCCATCTCCCCAAAACTGTTCTAGATCTGTTTTCAGGGATAACCCACCTGGTAGCAGACCTATTTATTTTTTTCCCCAAAGATTTATTTATTTATGCATACAAGAGCTGGGGTCTATGCCAAAGGTGTGGAGGGTGAGAGGATTCACCAGAGACAGAGTGGGGAGCAGAACAGGCGGATCCACTGAAATACATTGCTGAGGGGAGCAGTGGGCGAGACAGGAGAGGTCTGCTGTGCCATGTGGGTAGCTCCCTGGCCAGGGATCGAACTTGTGCTGCAGTGGCTGTCAACAGCTTCATAGTGCTGAGACTTAAGCCCCTGTGCCACCAGGGAGGCCCCTAGCAGACCTATTTGACTGAACAAAGCTATGTGGAGGTTAGAGGGGTTCCAGCCTCCTCTAACAGGTTGTGGTTACAGGGATGTACACTAATTGTCACGAGCCTCAAACAAAATATCAAAGGCCTGAGCACATCGATTAGTTAACAAATAAGAATTAACAGAATCCACCAGAGGAAACAAATCAGGGCCACAGAGTCCCCATATCCAGCTCTTGTAAGCCTGGGTGAAACCTGGTCTCAATTTCCTTCACATAACTGGATTTTGGAGAACAAAGTGGATGAGATGAGAGAAATCAGGGACTCTGGATTCAGAGATATGAGTTATGAACATAACAAGCTTCAGGGCAGATATCACAGTTTTGAGCGGATATGAGGAACCTGATTCCACAAGTGAGTCCCCAAAGTGAGATGACAGGAAGGTGAATGCTCCCTCCCAAGTTATTCAGGACTAGAAGGGCTCTGGCAGGATCTCCAAGGCCAGTAGGAGATCCTACTGCCAGCTCTACCTATCTGGGATGTTATGATCCATCCCACACCTGGTTGCTACACCTTAGACACATCTCTTCTAGACCACAAAATAGAGTTAGACCAATGATATACACCATGGGTTACTCACCTTCTGGATGTAGTAAGCTAACATGGGTCCTCAAAACTGCCCTCCACTTTGGAGGAGGAAACCAGAATGTAAAACTAAAGTCACCTGGTGAAGGTCACAGAGTCACATAAATGTAAGGCTCCAGCGCCTATGCTAATCAGGGCCTCCAACAGCTTCAAACCAAGAGAGAGTGGTACAGTCCAAGCAGTAGGAAGGCAGAGCATTCTAGCCTGGAAATGCAAAGCAGGGCTGCTGCGAGACCTGCCAGAAACTGACAGGGACCCAGGAGAGCAGTGCACTGACTCAGAGATACTTTCCCAGTCTGAGCCACTGGCCCCCACCTTGTTCCCATGAGTTCCCTCCTTCCCACTTCAACTCTCTCTGGTCTCACACCCCCACACTTAGCTCCTCAGCAGCCATTCTCTACAGGCTGGCTCTGGGGTCACTTTCCCCACAGGGGTAGAATGAGGTTATTCATCCACCTTCTCTCTGCTTCATCAGACTGGGCACACATAGGGGGTGGGGATCACGGGATTTGAGAGGAACCCTGCCTAAAGGCACAGACATCCACCCTGCCATCAGCTAAGTCCCTCTAGTGAATCCTCACCACCGACTAGAAAGCTGAGATCTGGGGATATTGGCTTAGTCACCAAGGAAAGGAAGAGGTAGAACTGGGCTTGAGCCCAGACACAACCCCAAGGTGTAATGTCACTGCCAAGCACTCAGAGAATAAACCAATGTCAAGGCCCTGATTGGGGCCTACCTCACCCCACAGCAGTGCTCGAACCACACTGGCTGCCCTGGGCCATGTAGGCCCCAGGACTCATTCTGACATCCATCCCCCTCCTACTCCCCCCACCCCCACCCACACCAGACACTATTTTAAGCACTTTACAACAACTTTCTAGGGTGGATACTGTAGAAATCTCCAGCACAGGGGACGGAACCTGATCAACCCCTCCCCCAGCATTCTCCCTTCACACACACACATCACCCAGAATCCACAAATGCAGGGCACTGTGCTTATATCCCGAGTGTCACAGTATCCACCAGGTATTAAGACAGTAACTGGCACACATCAGATGCGCAGCAAGATTTTGCTAACTTCAAGTTAGGGCCTGTTGAGGATCCCGTGTCCTGGATGAGATCAGTTCCCCACCATCTACCATGTTGGTGGGTCCCCCTCCCTCAGCCCAGTATTCCTGATTAGAAATTCAGTGACCTGCCCTTAGCTCTCACTGGTCTGACCTCTCATCTCTGCCCTTTCAAAGTCCCTCCCAGTCCCAGAGGAACATAAGGCCCCCAGCTCTCCCATGGACTATCCCCACCCCTTACATGCAAGAGGCACGCACTTCACTCCCCAATCTGGGGCTGTCGTCCAGTGACTATCAACCTTTCTCAGGTCTCTCTGAGAATCCCATCAAAGTGAGGGAGACTCTCCCCAGAAAAATGAACAGAGAACCAAAAGCAAAGCTACTGCCATGGCTATGGCTTTCCAAGTCCTTACTTGGAATCAGGCAACCGCTGCAAAGCACTTTACATGTATTCCCTCCATGGAAGTACCATGTCACCCCTTTTCTACAATCAAGGAGGTTCCATGCAAGGTTACAACCATTGACTCTTTTCCCTCTATCCCTAATGCAAAACTGGGTACCATTTCAAAGGGATCATGGGACACACCACGCCACCCCCAGGGTTACCCAACACTTCAGGTTAGGAGTCCTAGTTCTGAGCTGCCTGAGTCATCCCTGCCACTGAGAACAGTCAAGTCCATCCCTGCATTCTACCCTCTCTGGGACTGCTATTTCCTCCCTGATGTCTTGCAATCTCATCATCTCCCCTCTTAAGCAGATCCTGACACAGAGTGGGCCTCCTGGGATAGGAGCCACACCTGCCATAGAGGATTCCTGAGCCTCCCTGTTCCGCTAAATCTGATGTAGTACAAGACCTAGCATCTCAGAAAAATCCATGAGTTCATACCATACTCCTCCTACCCGTGAAAGGCCCTGTACACCTGTAATGCCCACACCTGCTAATGAGGTGCTGTTTAAGGTGCCAGCCACTTTCCACTTATGATCTCACAGGTAGGTCCCAAATGATCTCAGTCATTTAGCTGAAAGACGTAAGACCCAGTGTGTCTCAGATTACAAATTTTTGGATTTTATAAAGGTAACAAGGCACAGATGACACAAACTATTTCTAGCAAAGTGCAGGCAACACCTGTAACCAGCAAGTTTCTGCAGTGAAACGTGCGATAAGTCTTACCAAATTGGATATGGAGAGCCCCATGTGGCAGCTTAAGTTGGATTTTGCAGTCAGGTTAGATTTTGCTGTCAAATAAGTAGCAAGTTAGGCTTTCAGGTGGAAGTGAGGAAGAGGAGGGTTTGGGGTGGGTAGTGGCCAGGGACTGGAAGCCAGGCCTGCATGGAATTGGGTTTAACAGCTCCCACCAGGCCAAGAGTAAGACCTATTTCCCCACACCTAGTGGAAACCTTAATTCAGACAAACCTGGTTCTTTATTTTAGGAGACAACTATTGCAAGTTAGGGAACAAATGGCTACTGGCATGAGGCCTGTGTTCTGGTAGCTGTAAGCAGGGAGGGAACTCCGGGCTATTGGGTGGCATGCCCTTTCTGGAGGTGGCATCACTACCAGTGTAGTTTCAGGGCATGAAGGCCTGGGGTTGTTAGTCTTTCTAAGTTTTCAAAAGTACAAAGTCATATCTTTTTTAAAAAAGATTTATTTTTTTTATTTTTATACAAAAACTGGAGTACAGGCCAGATGTGCGGGAGGGTGAGAGGATTCACCCAAGACAGAGTGGGAACAGAACAGGCAGACCAACCGAAATACACTGCTGAGGGGGGAATGGGTGCGACAGGAGAGGTCTGCCCCGCCATGTGGGTATCTCCACAGCTGGCAGGGATCAAACCGGCACTGCAGAGACTGTGGACAGCTTCACAGCGCTGTGTTCAACCGCCTGCTGCGCTCAACCAGGGAGGCCCCAAAGTTATATTTTGATGTGAAATCACTTGATTTTTTAAAAAGGGGGGAGGGGCCTCCCTGGTGGCACAAGGGGTTAAGCACCGTACTATGAAGCATCCAAAGCCTCTGTAGCACGAGTTCAATCCCCGGCCAGCCAGGGAGCAACCCACATGGCACAGCAGACCTCTCCTGTCTCGCCCACTGCTCCCCTCAGCAGTGTAATTCACTCAGTCTGCCTGTTCTGTTCCCCACTCTGTCTCTGGTGAATCCTCTCACTCCCCGCATCTCTGGCCTGTACCCCAGCTCTTGAATGCATAAATAAATAAATAAATGTTTTTGGAAAATAAATAAATAAAAGGGGGGAGCCTATTTTTATTTTAACCTTACAGTGAAGCAAACCTTGTGGGCAGGTCACTCACAATTCCTGGCCATGGGTCATAGCCTTTGCTATCTTGGCCCAGATGCCCTGGGCAGAATTCACCATTTGTTCCATAACACACTCTAGGCCTCTCATATAACTGTTGGGGCAGGGTAAGGTGAAGCTATTTGGTTATATTACTGCCTTCTCTGGTCCTCTGTCCCTCCTCCCATCAACACTGTAAGTAACCTACTGCCAGAGTAATCTTCAGAAAATATCAATTTTATCATATTTGGCCTTCCAGAAAAACGTGCACAATTCCTTGACTATATACAGGGAAAAGGTCCCATCACTTGTGAAACTGGACTGGGACCCAAACTTGCTCCCCTCCCCCAAGTTCCATTCCTCATTCCCCTTTGCTCCAGGCCAAGCTGCTATCTCTCTCCCCACCAAGCTGCTATCTCCCTCCTACCACCTCCACCACATGGAGCACCTCTTCATAAAATAAGAATGTCCTGGGCCTCCCCGGTGGCACAGTGGTAGAGTGCTGGGCTGCGAAGCTACCCACAGCCTCTGCAGCACCAGTTCGATCCCCAGCCACCGGGTGAGGGTCCCACATGGCATGCAGACCTCTCCTGCAGCGCCCGCTGCTCCCCTCAGCAGTGTACTTCCGTCAGTTAGTCTGTTCTGCTCCCGGCTCTGGCTCTGGTGAATTCTCTCACCCTCCCACGCTTCTGACTGTACCCAGTGCTTGTATAAATAAATTAATTTTAAAAAAATTTAAAAAAAAAAGAATGTCCTTCCCAATGCTCTATGTCCACCTCTATGTCCACATCCTACCCACTGTGGCCAATGTGACTATCTCTCAACATTTCTCCCTTTCTCCCACAGAAATAGAAGCACATGCGGGGCCTCCCTGGTGGCACAAGGGGTTAAGACGCAACTTATGAAGCTCTCCGCAGCCAATGCAGCACGAGTTCAATTCCTGGCCAGGAAGCTACCCACATGGCACAGCAGACCTCTCCTGATTCACCTGCTGCTCCCCTCAGCAGTGTACTTCAGTCAATCTGCCTGTTCTGCTCCCCATTCTGTCTCTGGTGAATCCCCTCACACTCCACACCTCTGGCCTGTACCCTAGTTCTTGTATGCATGAATAAATAAATCTTAAAAAAAGAAAAAGGAAAGGGCCTCCCTGGTGGCGCTGGCAGTTGAGCACCGCACTGTGAAGCTGTCCGCAGCCTCTGCAGTGTGGGTTTGATACCAGCTGGCCGGCAAGAAATCCCATATGGTGAAGCAAACCTCTCCTGTCTCGCCCGCTGCTCCCCTCAGCAGTGTATTTGGTCAGTCTGCCTGTTCTGTTCCCCACTCTGTCTCTGGTGAATCCTCTCACCTTCCCGCACATCTGGCCTGTACCCCGGTTCTTGTATAAAAATAAATAAATAGTTAAAAAAAAAAGGAAGGAAAAAGAAATAGAAGCACATAGCTGCTCAAACCACATTTCCCAGCCTCCCTTGCAGTAACCATGTGACTGCATTCTAACTAATGGGTTGAAAGCAGAAGCACCCTGAGCTAGCTTCTGAGAGCTTTCCTTGACTGGCTCATGCCCTTGACAAAACTCTGTCTCTTCATTCATCCTATCCCTAGAAACCAGGAGGTAATGGCCAACTCCAGCCGCTACCATTCTCAGATAACAAGACCTCACCCAAGAATGGTAGAACCAGGCTACCTTCAGGCACGTGGGTCTCGGGACTTTATTGTGAGAACACAAGAAATAAAATGCCATCTTGTTTAAAGCCACCGCTACTTTGGGGTCTGAGTTATGCAGGGATAAATTCTGACCACCTCTGTTTACTGAAACCCTCTATAACAAAACAGTGGGTCCCACCGCCCTGACCTCCAAAGCCAGGGAGCGCTTCAACCTTCCTGTCATGTCACTCACCTAGGGCTTGAAAGTCAAGCCCTTTCACCTATTTTTCCAATAAAATGGGATTGGTGTCGCATTTTATGGACTGTTCTAAGGAATAACAGCCAGGGTCACAAGTGGACAATACAGTTGCAAAGGTGTATTCTGCTTGGCCCGAGCAATCACTACATTTCACAATCAAAACATATACACAAATAAAGGCTTTCCAGTTCTCTTAATGCTGTGGCAGATCTGATAACCCTGGCAGAGGCTGGGTTCCCATAGCTCCCTCCTCCCCCTGCCCGCTCCTTTCAGACCAGGGGTCCACAAGCTTTTTCTGTCAAGGGTCAACAAGTAAATATTTTAGGTTTTGCAGGACAACTGTGGTCTCGGCTGAATATCTTTCTTTGGGTGTTGAGGGTTTTATTAATCAATCTTTCAAAAATGTAAAAACGTCCCATAGCTCTGCTATATAAAAACAAGTTACAGCCCAATTCACCACAGGCCCTGACTGATACTATTATTCTTTTCCCAGTTGGCCCCAAGGTCAGGCATTTGAGTCTGTCAATGCAGGTTCCCACAGAGCCCAGGGTACAGTAAATGCTCACTGAATAATGGCAGCCAGCAGCAGCCTGGATGCCCTCCCAGCACTACCTTCTCCATTGTCACCCACCTTGACAATGTACTAAAGGGGGGACACAAGGGCCTCTTCTGTACCCTCTCCCCATCCCCAGCTGTCAGGGGTAAGGGATGGGGGTGGGGGTAACAGTACCAGGAGTGTGACTGAAGGAAGTCACCAGGTTTTTACAAAGGGTTTTTTCTCTGGGGTTTCCACACCTGGCATGCCCCCCACAAACTGAAACTTAACCCCTGTCAGATCTAGTCTGGTTACACATCTCTTTGCCAGGGGGGCAGGGAGAGTCTAGAGAATCAACCAAACTGCATAATGCTGACCAAGAAAGAAAAGTGACAGTCATCTCCAGAAAGGATGCCACCAGGTTGAGGAACTGAGAATCAATTCTACTCTCTGCCCCACAAGGAGCTTCCCTGGGAAGTTGCCTCCTTTTGAGGGTAGGTATCTACATCCAAGAACTTGAATGAGACGGGGAGGAGGGAGTAGGATAAAAACAAGGGGGGGTGGGAATTGTATGGGGACTATAACCAAGAAAAATGAATATTGTGCAGAAATGAAAAGTGATATAAAAAATATATAAATTTTTTTTTCATAGAGGCATGTTTTTTATTTATTAATTTCTTTATTTGTTTGTCTGATTTGTTTATACATGCACTGGGTACAGTCAGAAGCGCGGGAGGGTGAGAGAATTCACCAGAGCCAGAGCGGGGAGCAGAGCAGGCAGAAGGACCGAAGTACACTGCTGAGGGGAGCAGCGGGCGGCAGGAGAGGTCTGTGCGCCATGTGGGACCCTCCTCCGGTGGCCGGGGAGCAGCTGGGGATCGAACTGGCGCCGCAGAGGCCGCGGGCAGCTTCGCAACCCAGCGCTCAACCGCTGCGCCACCGGGGAGGCCCAAAAATATATAAAATTTTTAAAGAATGAAAAAAAAAAAATACATCCTTTCTGCATGATAAAAAAAAAAAAAAACTCAAAAGATCGTGCCAAACCTTCCTCGAGGCCCAGCAGCCTCCACCTCAGCTCAGGGAAAATGGCCTGGTTTACCCAATGCCATGGACACAGGCCAGGGTGGCTTCAAGTAGCAAGAAGGTGTGGAGGGTCCCCACTGGCTACAGGGTGAGTGGGTTTCCATACATCTGTCACCTTTCCCACATGGAGGATGAAGACATCAAGGGACAGGGATGTAAATCCTGCTACCCATACCCATCTCCCAACCAGTGCAACACCTAAGGCAGAGGTTGCAGCCCAGGGGACACTCTCCCATCTGCTGAGGATGCAGGGCAGTTGGGCAGTCCTGAAGCATAAGGGGATCCCACCTAGAAAAACCATCTCTTTACCACTCCACATCGATGACATCATTCAGAAGATACCTAAAACTATGTACCGTCTACCACCAGACACCCTGCTCCACACCCCAGAGTCCACCTCACCCACTTTACTGGGTCCCGGGGGCATTATTTCCACTTTCCGTAAGGAAACTGAGGCTGTGAGCAGGTAAGTGTTGCTATAGGAAAGGAAAGAGGTGGGGGGAGGGAGGGGTGAAATGACTAGTTCAAGATCACACAGCCAGCTCTCCAGTCCGCCTGTGCAGGTATCTCTTTTCGCAAGCCTTTTCTCTTTGCAAAGCAGCAGCGGCAGCTTTCCTGTCCCCCTGTGACTATGAAAGTGACTCCCACTTTCTCCTTTTCCTAGTAAACCTGTCCTGTCCTTTTAAAATGTGAAAAAAATAAAAGAAAGAAAATAGACCACATTGTCAGTGACCCCACCTGTCAGACGCTCCCTCTCCAGGACCCTTGCCAGCACCCAATGCTATCTCTCCTCTATCTCCCACATGTGAAGCCTGGGAAATATCCTGGATTATCCCCTGTCCTCCCCCAAACAGACTCCAATCTGGGGTCTGGAAGCCCAAGATGTGGAATAGAGCTCCTGTAACACATCACCTTCTCACCTGGTCAAAGCATTCAGGTCCCTGCATTGTAAAAAGTTCAAGCAGGGAAAGGATATTCACCCCAAGAGAAAGCCTGGTCATCCAGCAGTCTGGATGACCCCCTTGGCATGCCCAGCTGCACGTCGCCCTTGTGCCCCTCAAAGGTTTGCCCATCTTTGGCCTTTCCTGCTTCACACCCAAAGGCTGGGCCTGCTTTCAGATCTGTGCCTTGAAACTTTGCACTCACAGACCACTTTCGAAGCCATGCCTCTCTGGGCACCCCTCTCCCCAGGCCTGCTCAGGCAGTGTGGCCTCACCCTGAACTGTAACCCAACCCACCTGGAGGCTACTGCCAGCCCATTAAGGTAGCAGGGCCTGCCCCAAGCCACCCCCATTCTAACAATGAGGAAACTCAGGCACAAAGTCCCACAATTAGAAAAGTGTCAAGGTATGAGTGCAGCCCAGAGTAGATTTCACAAAGCTATGTACACCCAAATCCTCACCCATGAGCCCGTGAAAAATGGGTTTTACAGATGTAATTAAGAAGGGAGCGGCAGGCGAGTAAGATCAGTAAAAGCCAGTGTTTAGAACGGACCCTAAATTCAATGACATGTGTCCTTCCAGGAAAAGACAGGGTTATGGGGAGAGGCCATGTGAAAACATAGGCACCGCTGTAATTCTGTAAACCAAACACCACCTGGAGCCACTGGAAGCTAAAAGAGGCCGGGAAGGACACTCCTCTAGAGCCTCTGGAGGGAAGAAGGCCCTGAAGACAGCTTGATCTCACTTCTGGCCACAAACTATGAAAGAACACATTCCTGACTTTTTAAGTCACCAAATTGGTCAAATCAAACTGGGAAAGTAATACAGGGGCCTCCCTGGTGACACAAGAGGTTAAGTCTCAGCACTATGAAGCTATAGGCAGTCACTGCGCATGCGAGTTTGATCCCCAGCCAGGGAGCTATCCACATGGCACAGCAGACCTCTCCTGTCTTGCCCGCTGCTCCCCTCAGCAGTGTATTTCAGTCAATCTTCCTGTCTGTTCCCCACTCTATCTGTTGAATCCTCTCACCCTCGCACTTCTGGCCTGTACCCCAGTTCTTGTATACATAAATAAATAAAGCTCAAAAAAAAAAAAATTCTTTCATGGCCCCAGGACAAGACCTTCTGAGACTGAGGATTTATTTGAGAAATGTGGGCTCTCTCCTCTTCATGAATATTTCAGCTAGGAATCACCTCCAGAAGATAAGTTTATAACAATGTGTCGACACTATCAACAAAATATAATTTGGACAAAATCCTGGAGTAAGATGTTAAGAACGAGAGACCCTGTGTGTGGAGTATATGATAACCACACCATCTACCCAATAATTCCATAAATCTGAAACTGTTCAAAAATTTTAAAAAGTCCATATACAAAAAAAAAAAAACCACTCTACCGGAACTCCTTTGCTAGTAAGCCCAGAGTCCTTAGTTTGAGAAATGCTGCCTTACTTTATTCTGTTCCCATTAAAGATTGCTGAGGGCCTCCCCTGGTGGCACAGGCGGTTGAGCGCTGCGCTGTGAAGCTGTCCACAGCCTCTGCAGCGCTGGTTCAATCCCGGCCTGCGGGTCCCACATGGCGCAGCAGACCTCTCCTGTCCCGCCCGCTGCTCCCTTCAGCAGTGTATTTCGTCAGTCTGCCTGTTCTGTTCCCTGCTCTGTCTCTGGTGAATCCTCTCACCCTCCCACGCATGTGGCTTGTACCCAGGTTCTTGTATAAAATAAATAAATAAATCTTTAAAAAAAAAAAAAATAAAGCTTGCTGAATGAGAGCTTTCCTGGTGATGCAAGGGGCTAAGCACCACACTACAAAGCTATTCGCAGCCTCTGCAGCACGAATTCCATCCCCAGCAAGCCGGGGAGAAACCCACATGGCAAAGCAGTCCTCTCCTGTCTCGCCCACTGCTCCCCTCAGCAGTGTACTTCAGTCAGTCTGCCTGTTCTGTTCCCCATTCTGTCTCTGGTGAGTCCTCTCCCCACCCCCCACATCTCTGGCTTGTACCCCAGCTCCTGTATGCACAAATAAATAAATCTTTTTAAAAAAGAGATAAAGCTTGCTGAATGAATGACCATGCTTACCATCCAGAGTGGAGGTAGGCAGTCCTACTAAGCTTAAGATGAAACTTAATTGTCTGTCCTGAGCTCCCTTCCTCCCCTTTCCTCATCAGGTCAAAAAGGCCCCAGCTTTGCCCCCAGCAAAAAGTTTGGACACTTGGGAGAGAGACAGCTTCTTTAGTTTGGGTTTTCCAAGTAGAGGTCCAGGGAGAATCCTGTGTGAACCATCTGCTTCACACCCTTTGGACCCTTGTTCCCAAAATGGCAAAAGAAATTCACACAAGCCAATGCCAGTAAAGGCCGCCTGAGTGGCTCCACAGAACTTCCCTGCAAGAAACCTGAAGAGACAAAGCTGAATGAAACAGAATAGCAAAATGTGGACAAGAATCAGGAATTAGGAGACCAGAGAAGAGTAACAAGAGAAAGGAAATGGATCAACTACAAAGACTGAGGTGCCTTTGGCAAAAACATTCTGATTTTTTTCCACTGAAACCTTAGTTTTGAAACTAGCTTCAGAAAATGTAACCCAGGTTACATCCCCAAAAGGGGAGATCAAAGGCCAGTGGTGGGGGAGGAGGCTGCTACCTCTTACTCGGGAGCTGGGCATCTGGAAGAGGCCCCCTATCCAAGTTTCCACTAGGAGCACATACAATGGCTCACACCACCCTCCAAGGGCCCTCTCCGCAGATCTAGAAGTTTACCACTGGGGGTCCTGAACACCAAACCCTCCAGATGGGTGGAACCAGGTCCTTCAGAAGGACGACCGCTTCCCAACTGCTCTCAGCAGTCCAGAGGGGGCTCCCCTGAGGTGGCCAGAAGCGGCCCACGCCGCTCCCTCACCGCTAGGGTAGCCACACCCGCCCCCAGACTCCCACCACCCCACCCCCGAGGTCCCACAACCCCGGCTTCCTCCGAATTCACCTTCCACTTCTGGCCCCCCACTTCCTGCCCACCATCCCCCCAATCTCAGGGCACTCACTCCCCTATTTCCCGCTTCCCTCCGCACTCCGGGCTCCTCACCTCTGGCCCCCGCGCACGCCTCCTTTCTCCGGCCCTCGCCTCGGTCCCTCCGCGCTCCTCGCGCCGCCGCCCCCCGGCTCCCCTCGACTCGGATCCACACGCCCTCCGCCCGCGGGGCCCCCACCGCGGCCCCGGCCCCCCGTCCCGGGTCCTCCAGCCCTGTCCGCCGGCCTCGTGCGCAGCCCCGCGCGCGGCCTCCCTCCGCGCGGCCCGAGCCCCGCACTCACGGCTGTAGAGGGCGATGCCCGCCGCGTCCGGGCCGGCGCGCACCTCGAGGCGCAGCGCCTGCTGCTCCGCGTGCCGCTGGATCTCGCCGTTCGCGTCGCCGATGGTGAGGAGGCGGGCACCGGGGAACACCGACACCGCCGCGCAGGGCCCCGCGCCGACCTGGCCCGCCACCCCCGCGCCGCCCACTCCCGGCCCCGCCGCCGCCGCCGCCGCCGCCGCTGCTGCCATCTTAGATCCGGCTCCAGGCCCCGCCGCCGCCGCCGCCGCCGCCGCCGCCGCCCGCCGCGCCCGGGCCCAGGCCGCCGCCGCCGCCGCCGCCGCGCAGGCCGAGGCCGAGGCCGAGCCGGGCAGCGCCGCCTGCCGGCCACGCGCCTCCTTGCCGCCGCCTTGCCGCCGCCGCGGCTCAGCCCGTGGCGCAGCGCCCTCTGCCGGCGGCCCCGGGCGAGGGACGGGAGGGCACCGCGGGGCGGGACCGGTCCCGCCCCGCCCCTCCCCGCGTGAATGGTCGCCGCTTTGTGAGGTAGCTCCGCGCCCCAGGAAAGGCGGGGACGGAAGTGTGCGTCACGGGGCGGTGCTGGGCCATGAGGACACGCCCCTAGGCGCTGGCCCCGCCCCCTCCTCGGCCCCTCTCCGGGGGCCACGCTTTGTAAGGCGGTGCGCTTGGGAGGCCAGAGACGGAGTGGGGGGGAGCGCCGAGGAGGCGGTGCTAGGCCACACGGGCACGCCCCCGGGCCCCGCCCCCACATACGGGCACGTTTGGTGAGACGGCTTCCGGATCTGGGGAAGGGCGGGGGCAAGTCTGACGCCCGACATCTCCGACACACCCCTGAGGCTGGGGTCCGCCCACTGACCCCGCCCGGCTTTGTTAAGCAGCACGCGGAGAGGCGGGGTCCAGCCGCGTCGGAGTCCCGCCCTCATGCCGGCCTTCGTCCCTCCTCCCGATACTCGCTTTGTGAGGAGCCAAACTCTGGTGGCCTGCCGGAGCCGAGCGAGGAGAGCCAGGACATCGGGACACGCCCCCAACCTTTGGGCTACCCCACCCTGCCCGCCTGGGAAAGCGGTTTGAGGTGGGATTAGGCCTCTGTCCCTTACCTGATCAGGTGGGATAACCTCCTTCCTTGCACAGGCCTCTCCTGTCTTCCCCATCATCTCCATCACCTTCCCAGAAAGCCCTTCTTCTGCATTCTAGTCCCTTCACTGTCTTTTCCACCAGAAAATATTTTCAGACCCTCCTGTTACTCTTCCTTCTTCCAATCCTGACTGGCAAGTGAATCTAGCAGAATAGGGCCGATTGCTGCTTTACACACACATCCATATTTCCTCTGAGCTCCCCTTCAGTGCTCCTGGGCTCCATTCTCTTCGGGGATTTCAGAGGGGCTTGGAACCACTTCCAATCTTCCCAACTCCCACACCACCCTGGATCGTGGTATTGAATAATTATCCCCAATGTCCCTCTGGCCCCACACATCATGTCACCTTCTATACCCACCAATGCAAAGATTCTAGCAGAGATCTCTAGTGGCACTGGCCCTCTCTTCACACCCCCATTGGCCTCCCCATATACCACCCTGGCTGCTTTCCCCACCCTCCGGGCATCCATCAGTTAGACTCCAGAGGTCCCAGGATACATTCCACAGAGATCTTGGGAACAGCTCAGCATGTGTTATAATAATTTAGGCATGGCAACAGGACAGACACATAAAACATATCCCTGTAAACTGTGCACCAAAACCAATTGCATTGGCCAAATCGGGTGAGGTGGGGGATCAGGTGGGGCGTGAGGAACTGGGGTGGTGTACAGAGCTCAGATCTTTTATGGCTCAGCTGGGGGCCAGAAGGGATTCTAACATCTCCTTCCATGGCGGTCTGAGATGCTAGGACTTGAGAGACTTCCTACTTTCTGTCCAGCATCCATCCCCTCTCCCACTCCTGCTCCTCTGAGAAAGGTCACAAGGCCAAGGGTCCCCTTCATCTTCTCTGTTCAATTCCCTGAGAAAGCAGCGGCCAGGGACCTCCATAAATAGCTGAAGGGACCTCAGGTCCTGCATGGACCAGCCACCTCATGGGAGAAGGCTGAATGGAGGGCACGCCGCCATAGAGAAAGGGACTCCCAAGACTTAGCCTTGTTGTTAGGCCCGGAAAGTGCTGAATTCCGGTGGTTCAGGTGAGGATGACGTAGAGGTGGGCCTCTTCCGGGGCCCAGTATTGCTAGGTGTCCCAGCGGATCCTGAATGAGTATTCAGGGTAGCTGTGTCTTCTTCCGAAGTCATTTTCTGTGTTCATGGAAGAAAAATAGACAACAGGTGATTGGGGGGTTTCAGGATAGAGTGTTTCACCATGTTCTGAGCCTGAGGCTCTTCCAGACCAACAGGTCTTCACACACACACAAACACACACACACACAAACACACACACACATAGCTACTCTGTTGTCCTATCTTCCTTTCAGAATACGAGACCAGACAGCCTAGGTTCAAATCCCAGATCTAGCACTTCCTACTTGTTATGACCTCATTCAAGTGCTTGCCCTTGTGTGCCTCAGTCTCCCCTTTGGCACAATGCTAGTAGGACCCGACCCTCAAGTTGCTAGGAGGCAGAAAGAACTGAATAGGTAAAGTGCCTGTCCCACCATAATTGCTAAGTGTTTGCTAATGGACCACGCTATTACTATTAATTTCCTCCCATTCTGGAATCCCTCAAAAATCTATCCTCTTCTCTACCTTGGAGGCTCCTCCCCCAAATGCCAGCAGTCAAGAAAAGATGAACTTGCTAAAACTGAAGCCTGGTTGGTACCAATTGGCTGGGGCTCCACTCCCAATCCTACCCTTCCCTAGGTGGATGACTCCAATAAGGCTCATAATCCTCCTCAGTGTCTGTGTGCGCGTGTGTATCTATATCTATCTGTCTATATAGCACAACTCTACCTTGTACCATGTTTTATAATGAATACTAGAACCTTAGCACAGGGCCTCCCTGGTGGCACAAGGGGTTAAGACACAGCACTATGAAGGTATCCGCAGCCACTGCAGTAAGAGGCGCAGCAGACCTCTTCTGTCTCACCCGCTGCTCGCCTTAGCAGTGTATTTCAGTGGATCTGCCTGTTCTGCTCTCCACTCTGTCTTTGGTGAATCCTCTCATCACCCCTCCCCCACATCTCTGGCCTGTACCCCAGCTCTTGTATGTATAAATACATAAATCTTTTTTAAAAAATAGAACCTTAGCACAGTAACATAGTACAAGCTGGAGTGCTGTCAGTTGGAGTTCTTCTTTGTTGCTATTTCAGCTAACAGCACAGCCTTCCAGTACTTCAAAAATAAACAAATTGAAAACAGGGGTTTGTTTCATATCCATGTTCATAGCAACATGACTGACAATGGCCAAAAGGTGAAAGGAACCCGGTGTCCATTGACAGGTAACTAAATACGCAAAGTGCGGTATAAACATACAACAGATAATTCAGTCTTCTGAAGGAAGGAAATCCTGACACATGCTCCGACATGGATAAACCTTTAAGACATTATATTGTGAAATAAGCCAGTCACAAAATGATGAACATTGTATGGTGTCATTTCTATGTAAAATGTCCAGGACAGGCAGATGAATAGACAGAGGGTAGAATGGTGGTTGCCAAGAGTTTGTGTTTAGTGGTCGCTTCAGTTTGGGAAGTGAGGAAGCTCTGGAGATGGAGGGTGCTGGTTGCATGACAGTGTAAATGTGCTATGCCATGGAGCTGGACAATGAAAATGGTTAAAATGGTAACTTTTATATGCTATAGGTATTGCCACAATTTAAAAAAGAAAGAAAGAAAAGAAACTGAAAGACCACTGCACGCACTGTTCAGGAACAGGTGCACATGCATAACACCTTAAGCCTGAGGACAGAGATGCTGTTTTCACCTTTGCATCTGCAAGAAGCAATGCGTAGAGGAAGAGGTTTTGTTAGGGGGAAAGGATGTCCTGAGCAAACCCCATACAGGCTTTGTGGACTCCACCACCACTCCATCAAGACACTGGGAACTACAAACCCCATGATCACCAAAGGAAAGGTTGCGAGGAGCTGAGGGCGGAGTTAAGCAGCTATGTTCTCTGTTTGAGTATTTAACTGACCATGTGGCCAGGGGTCTCTCTCTTGGCCACGCAGCGTGCTCAGTTTTTTGCCAGCTCAGTGGGTCATGGGGATTCCAGGTCAGCGGAAAGGGTAGGCTATATTTATGAACTTATCCCTCTCTTTTTCTCCCTGAGTTATTAATTTCCCCATTTCCCCTTCCCTTGTAAATAAACCTTTTATTAACCTTTTGTGTGTGTCTATAGTTCAGCATTAATAAGTCCCCTTTACGTGCACGGGTCAGGACCCACAGTTAGGCAACCCATTTTATATTGGGGTTGCTCTGTAACAGTTGGAGAGGTATTAAATGATAGAAGAAAATGTTGCGTATATATGTAATTTTGACATACAGATGTATTTCATATTTTAAAATTTTACATTTTGAAATTCTAATATTAAAATATTGTTAAAGTCACCAGGAGTAAGATTCAGAAAAATTAATTATTTTTATCCTTGCATTTCTCTGTTTTCTATTATTTCACTTTAAATGTGTTTACAAAAAGAGGGGTGGTGGGAAATCACCTGGCTGGTAACCTGAGCAGGGCAGCTTCTCACAGAAAGTTTTAGAACTTGCCCTGTCTGTTGGGTTTTTCTTAATATCTCTGACTTGCATTCATTGCAGTCTTCCACCTCTGCTGCCAACATGCTGGACCAGACCACACACTACTTTGCCTGCTTGGATCAGTGCCCTAATCTCAGTCATCTATACTCCCCACGGTGGCCAGAGGGGCCCCAATGAGCATCTGAATTGGGTCACATTCCTCTGATAGAACCCTCCATGGCTCCCACCTTACTTGGGATCAAGTCAATGTTCTCCTTGAGGCTCTTCTCAATTCCTCACTCTTCTTCATCCCAGTTTTAGCTGGTCTGTGGCAAGAACATGTCCCAAGCCTGGAAAAACTTCTGTAACTGCCTACTGCCACCTATTTCTGAGACTTCCTGACTATCCCAACTGAGAAATGTGCTTCCTGGTCACTGCTTCCCCATGTGTCTTCATCTGTCCACCACCCTCCCCACCATAGAATTTAGATGCTCTGAAAAAGTGAGGGCCTTGTCTTATTTTTATCCAAATATCCAGAAAGGATGTGTGGAGCTGGCTCCATCCTCCACCCTCTGCCCCATCACAGTGCCCCAAGCACCCACCCCAGGCTCGCTGACAGTAGCCCTGAAGCATTCATTCATCCAAATGGGACTCTGAGGCCTCCTCAAGGGGGTCACCTGCACCCCAGCCCTGTACCTCCCTCTGTGTAGAGAGGGGCAGCTAAACATTTCTTTGACCCATGGGATCCATGACTCAGATAACTCTACTTTTTTTTTTTTTTTAAAAAAAAAAAAAAGCATAAACATCAAGGCCACCCCAAGATGCAGCTGTAGAGAGGAGTCTCACAGATGGTATTCAAATCCCAGCCCTGACACTGTGTGACCTGAGGCACACCCCTCACTGAGCAGGGAGGTGCTCCTTGAGAACTCCCCCCTGAAAAAGTGGAACATTTAAGCTGAAGTCCCTGAACTTGGATGTATAAGTAGGCTTTCCTTTATACCTGGAGGGGCTGGTGTGCATCAGACTGTCACAAGTCTCCACTATCTGAAAGAAGCTACCAGCTTGCCCTAAGTGTCCTGTCACTGTTCTGGGGGAGAACATTGATCCTAACAGCAATCACCTGCAGTGGCCTGCCTATTGCCACATAAAGACCTAGATGAGGTCACCTTCAGTACTCTGGGATTTTTCAGAGCCAACACTCATGTCACCAACAAATCTCTGCTCAGTGATTCTGGGCTTGTCCCAGGCTCCCAAAGTGCAGAGACCTATCCTGGCGGTGGCCCCCAATTCCCATGACTAGTGCAGTCATTAAAACCAGGACCAAGAAACAGAACCACTTACCATGGAGATGGCAAACAGGGAGTTATCGAAGGACATGTCTGAAACAAAGAGAAAGGATCATGGCCATTTAAATTCCCAGCTTGCTGCTCTCCTATTGCCTTGCTCTAAGCACTCCCACCCCAAGTCAGCCTTGAGGAAGAGCAAGGGTCCCATCTCCTAGCAGCCTCTGTGCTCCCTCCCAGTCAGTTCTTCAGGGGCCCTATGCACAGGTGCACCATGAACTGCTCAGAATCCTCCCTTCAGGGGCTTCTCACTGACACACACCCCCTACTCCCGGGGGAAAATGAGTCACCCATTTCAATTTAAAAAGCTGCTCACGCTCACACTGCAGCTTTTCTGGATCACCTCTCAGCAACTCCACCACCCTAGGCTCTCCCACAATCACCCAGCTACTCCCTGCTCCTCCAGCAGGTCTCTGCTTGAACACTTCCCCTCCTAGGTCCACAAGGGATCCAGCCCACCATCAGTTGTTTCCCCACTGGAGTACGGATGGCCTTGTGGACAGAGGTCACCTCTGTCTTGGTCATCGTGGAACACCCCTCCCAGATCTTGTCCCACACATTTATTGAGTCTAATTGGTGCTCAGTAAATGTGTGGGATAGTGGAGGAAATACAGAGAACAGTCTGACAACTCGGTACCTTTTCACAGTGCCTGACACACCGCAGACTGGCTGCCGCTGCCCCCTGCTGGAGGTCATCAGAATAACACATTCGGAGCCGCTAGGGGCTCCAGTTGAAGGAGGGTGTGAGACACCATGAAAGACCGGAGGGACTGCACAGCCCGGGTGCGTCCCCTGCAGAGCTGAGCGGTGGGAGAGGGATCAGGTCCTAGAAAGCACAGCCTCTGGCAATGGAGTCAGGAAAGGCTTCCTAGAGGAGGCTGCCTTTAGACTGAGGCCGAGGGAGGAAGAGTGTTGTAAGCACAGAAGGAGAATGTGTGAAGGGTCCTGAGGGTGAGGAGAGGTGAGGAGGTGAGAGGTGAACCTTAGCGAGGAAGCAGTGGGGAAGAGTGGGGAAGGATGTGTTCTTGACCCTAAGGCTGAGAGTGACAACAAAGAGATATGAGTAACAAGTAATGAGACCTGATGGTGTTTTGAGGCGGTGACCCTGCCCTGTAGGGTATCAGGAACGAGGAGGGGCACAAACCTGTGCTGGCGAAGTTAATCTGGGCCCAGCAGGATTCTCGCTCTCTGCAAATGGATACCAGAGAAAATGAACACTCACTGGGGTTGACTGATAAGGCAAAAAGCTTGTTCTGGGAAGCCCCCACTCCAAATTTGACCCTCACTCTCCACCCGCACTGGAATTCTCCCCATAAGTGCTTGCACAGGGCAAACTCTGATTTCTGTGAGCAGATCCCTTCCCATGCTCAGAATCCCCAGCACCACTCAGTGCCACTCAGGAAGACTAAGGGATGGAAATTCTCTCTAGAGCTGCAGATTTTGATCCCTGCAGTTGCTGCTAGCTCTCCACCAGGTTGCCAGTTGGGCATCCTGCAACACAGGGGGCGTCACCAATCCCTTCTAGAGTGATTATGACAATTTTGGGCAGCCAGCCAGTGGTAAAGGGTTGTAAGACTCAGCAATTTGGGCTCCCCTGGTGGCACAAGGGGTTAAAGTACCACAATCCCCAGCCTCGGCAGCAGGAGTTTGATCCCGGCCCACCCAGACAGGGAGCAACCCGCATGGCACAGTAGACCTCTCCTGACTCACCTGCTGCTCCCCTCAGCAGTGTATTTCGGTGGATCTACCTGTTCTGCTCCCCAATCTGTCTCTGGTGGGTCCTCTCATCTCACCCCCCACCCCCGCATCTCTGGCCTGTACTCCAGCTCTTGTATGCATAAATAAATAAATCTTAAAGAAAAAAAAAAGACTCAGCAATTTGTTCCCTGTGTGACTGTGCGCCAAGTCTTAGTCTCCTCGCTGTAAAGTGTTATTTACAGGGACTGCTTCCAGAGCGGGATTCAGAGCGCAGAGGGCGCTTCATCAAAAGCATCTATTCCTAATAAGCGGCCCTTCCCGCTGGGGGATGCTGTTTGGGATCGTTCCTCCACCTAGTCAGGGAAGTCCCTTTTGTCTGGGTGCAACACCCTTCAGGACAGAACTCCTTCCTGCAGACTGAGCATTTCTTCCCCAAAAATGACGCTCAGAGGGTCTCCAGAGAAGGTCTCACCTTTTCTTCTGTAATTTTTTAACTTTAACTGGAAACAAAATATAAATATGCATTGGTTAGATTTTGGTCTTTGTTGCAAGAGTCTAAAAGCCAAAAAACAGAAAGCACCCCTCATTCATTTGCCACTCAACCTCGCCTTCACCCCTGACAATTTGCCCCTCACTGGACACTTACTGCCACCCTCACCTTCTCCCCTGCCTCCTCTCCCTGCAGTTACACGAGTCATGTGCATTGGTAAAAACATCAAACAATTTGCAAGAAAATAAAACTGGGTGGTTTTTTAAAAGTATTATTTCCAGTGTGTGCCAGAAGCTGAGGAGGTGAGAGAGAAATTGGTGTTTAATGGGAACTGAGTTTCAGCTGGGTAAGACGAAAGAGTTTGGAGAAAGATGGTGTGGAGGGGTGGTAAAACAAAGGGTTAAAATGGTAAATTTTATGTTATGTCCATTTTACCATATTAAAAAATATGTATTTCCTCTGCCCACTACCATCACTGCATTTCTGGGGGGCTCTTTCCTGCTAAATTTGGAGTAAGACCTTCCCAAACCATCTAAAATTGATGTGAAAAACAACAAGTAAAAACATGGGTGTGTGAGTACATTTATACACTCCAGGAGCTGCACACTGGCAGCCTGTGGACCATGCTTTCTTTGCCTACAGTTACCTTTTCTGACCACCACAGCAACGGTCACCAGCCCCGCAAGGAGGAGAAAGGCGCCAGCCAGGCTCAAGGACAGTGCCAGGATCCAGGTGGGCACTAGAGGAGAATGGGAAAAGAGAGAGTGAGCAGGTCGTGGAGCTGTGGGGTTGCAAGAAGGTAGGAGACCTGTCATCTCTCCAGTTTACCTTCCCCCACTCCACCCCCTCCACCCCCCTCTCACCCCCCCAACACCACCCCCCCCAACACCCCCCCCCACCCACCCCCACCCCCGCAATGCCCCCAACCAGGTGGCTTTGGTGTAGCTGGGCCCTGAGGACTCTGGCAAACCTTGTTAGGCTGATTATCATATTCCTTCCCCTGTTCATTGTGATAGGCTCAGGGTTAGGCATGTGACAGAAGCTGAGCCAAGGCGGGCTTACTTTGGGTCTTTGGCTAGACCACTGGGGAAAAAATTTACTCTTCTGGCCAGCATTAAAAAGCTGGGAAGATACACATCTAAAACTTCTGCTCATGATTTTGTCACCATGAGGGGGAGGGTCTGCCTGAGAATGAAACACAGTAGAAAGCACAGCCAAAAGGTAGCAAATCATTCCTGGTATCTTTGTGCACCTGGATCCACCCATGCTTAAAGTCAGACTATGAAATGACTTCTGTAAAACAACAAATCCCCTTCTGTTGCTGAAGCCAATTTGAGTCAAGTTTTCACTTAATTGCAGTCTGAAGAGTACTGCGAGCCAACATCTGCAACCAGCCACACAGTGGACACTGAGGCTCAGGCAGAGGTCAGACTACAAACATGAAGACCCAAATCCACAGTTTATTTATCTGCGAAAAAGAATCAGGTATCCCTCCCTGGAGAAAGAGGGGGTCTTTTAGGGAAATTCTGACCCCAGTGGAGATCAGGAGCTTAACCAGGAGAGAGAAGGAAAGAAGCATGCTGGGTATTCTCACAATGCTAGTCTTTGTTCATTCATCTGGAGCAGAAGAGTTGTGGCCACCTCTCCATTATGAGGCCACAGGATCCAGGTGAGAGAAGGCACCATTAAGAGTGGAGTATGAGGCTGGCTGGGAAGGACACAGAGACCACTGTGTCCTTGTAACATGTGGGCCTTTGCTGGCAACAAAGTTCTCTTTGCAGCAGGAAAGTTCTGATTGCTAGTGATTCAGAGGCTACATCTGGAGGCCATTCCCTCCCCCAAAATATGAAATCCAGAGTGCATACCCACTCCTCTCTCCTCCCAGGGTTTCAGTAACACTTTGAGAGAAAGCCCAAGTCTTTGCTACAGCCAGGGGACCCTGCACAAATCTCCTTGCCACTTCCAGGCCCGCATCATCCCCCATTTTCACCACATTTCAATCTTTACAGGGTGTCTCCCTGTTCCTCAGATACACCAGGTATACTTCAGCCTCAGGGCCTTTGTATGACTGCTCAGTCTGCCTGGAACACTCGCCCTAGACACCCTCATTAGTGGTTTCTCCTCATCATTCAGGTCTTTGCTCAAAGAGAAGAGCCACTCTTCTCTCTAAAATGACACCCCACCAGGCAGTATTTCATCCTTGGCACTTGGCTTGCCCCTCTGAAACAACAGAATATGGTCATGCAAGGAATAACGACATGTTGGTCAGTGACGAACCACATCGTCCTACTGTTATGACTTTGTGACATCCTAACATTTCCCCACCAGCAGCAGCCTCATACATCTCTTACCAAATGTCTCAATAGCATCAGTCCCCTTGGGCTTGATTTAATATGATGCTGTTTGTTCCTCAACGACCCCTAACCATACAAAATCCACTGCTACTGGTGACTTCGCACAATGACAGAATCACCTAATGCATTTCTCAAAAGATCTCCAGTCTTTGAACTCCATGTGACTGTATTTCTTGGACTCTTTATTTATCATCTGTGTCCACCACTCCAGAATGTCAGCTGCAAAACAGCAGGACCTTTTCACTCACTAGCTAACCTGCACCACCAATGACAATGCCTGGGATGTAGCAGGGGTTCAAAAATGTCATGTGGCCGGGAAGGAAGGACACAGAAGAATAAGGAGGCTAGCTCTGCCACCTGCTAGCGCTGTGATATGGGGGAGTCCCTTCATCTCTTATACCTCAACTCCCTTATCTGCAAAAGGGAGAATGGCTGTGGCCATGGCATGGGGTGTCTGAGGACTAGAAAAGGAAAGTAATTCCTGGTAAGTTGGAAACCTGGCTCATCCTGTGACCACTTCCAAAGTGAGGGAACAGCACATGCAAAGCCTTGGGGATAAGAAAATGGAGCCCTTGATGGTTAGGGTCGATGGGAGGGCTTTACCTGGGAAGGAGACCTGCACGGACTCGCTGAAGTTTGACATCTGCAGCTGGCGGTGTTCACCAAGCACACCATACTGGCACTGGAATGTGCCCCCTGGAGCTTCCTTGCCACCACCACTCAGGTTGAAGGTGACTCCGAGCTGGTCTGCAGGAGCCTGTAGGAGCTGGACCACTTGCCCTCCACGATACAGTGTAAAGTTTGCCCCTGGGAAGCCCCCGGGGGCCATACATGAGATATGGATGGGGTCCTCTTGGTTGCTGGGATGGGGGGGCACCAACAGGATGGAGGGTGCTGGAATCGCCAAGGAACCTAGGTATAGAGTGAAGGAGGTGCGGTGAGTGGGTGGTTAAAGCAGAGGCTGACCTGGATGTGTGGCCTTGGGCAAGTAGCTCACCCTCTCTGGTCCTTGTTTTTTATGTATAACTGGAAAGTAGTGATCCTTACCCAACAGTGATGTGCCAGGCCCCGTTTTAAGTGCTAGGGACAGAGCAGTGACTGAGATAGGAGACAGAGCCTGCTTTGGGTGGCGGGCATTCTATAGGAGACACAAACTGCCGTAGAGCTCATCAGACCTGGTAATGGGAAGCCTGCAGTGGTTGGGGCAACCATGGAAAGTTTCCCCAAGGTAACATAGAGCTGGGGGAAGAGCATTCCACAGAGGGAATGGCATAGTAAAGGCCAGGAGGCTGGAAGGGGCGTGGGGTGTTCAAGGAAACAAGGGTGTCTGAAGGTGGTGAGTGAGAGGGGGAGCAGAAAGAGGGACCAGACAGACAGAGGCTCTATCTTGTTTCCCAGGCCATGGTGAAGAAAGAGGATTTCAGGGTATTATTGCTCCTCGTAGGAGGGACCCCACGGTCCTGAGCAGAGTGTCTGGCTCAGGTTAGGTCTGTATAAGCCTTCCCTTGTCCAGTTTCCACTTGACTCCAAGGAGATCTTCCTAGTACCCCAGCCTGGGAGACAGGAGCTTACAGAGACCAGGCCTGAATCATGGGGTGTGGATTCTACCGTCTCCCGTAGCTTGGTATTTCTGATATTCTTCACCATGGGGGTGATGGGGAGCCTGACAAAAGGAAATGATGCTCCTGAGGCATTTCTAAGGCTCTTAGGAAAATATGTTAGGGCTCAGCCTCTAGCTTCTGGGAGGGTAACCCTGCCATGGTTTCTGCCCCCAGAGCAGAGGCCAGGGGGAGGGAAGAAGCAGGGCAGGGATAGCACAGGGGGCATCAGGCTCACCAGCTGCAAAGATCAGGACAGTCCAAGGCATGTCTCCTCACGAATTTGACTGGGAAATCTGGCTGAGGCCAGTGTGGCCCAAGGCTCACCACCAACTTCTCCTGTGAGGCCAGAACAGGGAAAAGAGAAGCAGGACTGATTCTGGCAGAGTGTTTCCTCACTGGCAGGAAGTTGCACACACATACTAGGGTGCTGAAAGGGACTCACTCCTCTCTCCACCCCTTTCACAAATGCACATCAGATCCTGCCACATTTTTGCACCTCAGTGGTCATGGTGCTGCGGATGGGAGGGACAGATGGATGAGATGGTATGTTTATTATTTCCTCCCCCTGAGAGGATATCTCAGTAGGAGCAAGAACAACGGCAGTGAGCTGCTTGGGAAACCCATGCCAGAGACACAAACTGCAGCCCAACCAGTGCCCAAATTGAAATGCATGCAGTTGGAGGGTGGTAGGGCTTGGCAGCTAGGGCTTGGCCTCTGTGATCTCAGGCAAACCATGGCCCTCCTTTGAAGCTTCAGATTGCTGCTGTGTAGAATGGGACTAAGAGTAGCAGACATTAGGTACAAAGAACTCATAGTATGAAGAGCAATATCCAGTGCGGTGTGAATGATGCCTATGTGGAGATCCAGGGAAGAAAAATCATAGGAGTTTCACCTACCAGGTGAAAGAGAACACTAGGTCCAGAATGAGGAAATGGTATACTTTGCAGGACAAATTGTTTCCCATTTACAGCCCAGAAACTTCCAAAGGCCTATCTCAGCAAGAGGTTAGATTTGGTCTCTCTAAACATTTCTGTTCAACTCAAGCAGGTTCACCTGGCAGTTTATACACAGAAACGGCACAAGCATGTAGTCACCAAATGCCAAAAAGTGTCATTAGAGTGGCCTTTTTTTTTGGGGGGGGGGGAGGGAAACATACAGCTCATTCCAACTTTCCCCTGCCTAAGATACAATCCTATCAATTTAGTCAAATCCCACTTCTTCAGTCCTCAGTTTAGATATCACTTTCTGGGGCCTCCCTGGTGGCACAAGGGGTTAAGCATAGTGCTATGAAGCAATCCGCAGCCTTGTAGCACCAGTTTGATCCCAGGCCAGCCAGGGAGCTACCCAAATGGCGCAGCAGATCTCTCCTGTGTGCCCGCTGCTCCCCTCAGCAGTGTATTTCAGTCAGTCTGCCTATTCTGTTTCCCACTCTGTCTCTGGTGAATCCTCTCACTGCCTGCACCTCTGATCTGTACACCTGTTCTTCTACGCAAAAATAAATAAAATCTTAAAAGAAAAAAAATCACTTCTGGGAAACCTTTTAATATCCTTTTGAATTTAGACAAATCTTGCTTAATCCTATTAAGAGTGCCTTGTTAATATTCTTTGATTGCAATTAGCATGCTCCTGTTTTATAGGAATTTGTTTATTTCATCTATGTTTTTTAAATTTGTTGATATAAAACTGTTTATATTTCTTTTAATGCCTGTAGGGCCTGTAGTGACGTCCCCTCATTCATTCCTAATAACAGTAGATTTTTTTCCCCTCTTTTTTTTTGATTAGTCTTGTTCAATGTGCATTAATTTTTGTGCGTGTGAATCAATTTTATTAGTTGTTTCAAAGTACCAATTTTTGGCTTTTTTTTTCTATTTTCTGTTTCACTTTTTTTTTGTTATATATATTATTTTCCTCTCTTTTGAGTTACCTCATGCTTCATCCATTTTCTTTTTCTTACCTTATTAAGATGGATGCTTGGATCATTGATTTTAGACTTCTATCTTCTGATAAAGCATTTACAGTTATAATTTTCTAAGTACTGCTTTAACTGTATCTCACAGTTTTGATATATTGTGTTTCATTAAGTTAGAAATATTTTATTTCCCTTGTGAATTTATTCTATGACCAATGGTTATTTAGAAACTTACTTAGAAGTGTGTTGCTTAGTTTGCAAGTATTTAGGCTTTTTTGGGAAGATTATTGTTAGTGATTTTTTTTTTTTTTAATAGAGGCAAGTTTTATTTATTTATTTGTTGGTTTTGGTTTTTTTTTTTTGTTTATACATGCACTGGGTACAGTCAGAAGCGCGGGAGGGCGAGAGAATTCACCAGAGCCAGAGCGGGGAGCAGAGCAGGCAGAAGGACCGAAGTACACTGCTGAGGGGAGCAGCGGGCGGCAGGAGAGGTCTGTGCGCCATGTGGGACCCTCCTCTGGTGGCTGGGGAGCAGCCGGGGATCGAACCGGCGGTGCAGAGGCTGCGGGCAGCTTCGCAACCCAGCGCTCAACCGCTGCGCCACCAGGGAGGCCCTGTTAGTGATTTTTTTTATCCTTTTGTGGTCAGACTATACTCCACATAATTTAATACCTTGAAACATATTTTTAATGGCCCAGCACATCTTGATCTATATTCTATAGCACTTGAAATGAAAGTATACTCTGCAGTTGTCTGGCACAATATTCTGTAAACAAGTTAGTTCACAGAACAAATGTGAATGTATAGACTTCATCCAGCTCTCTTCCTCCAGGAGTGCAGGACCTGTGTTGTGTCCTGCAGTTTCCGAGTGCTCACCACCCTGCCTGGCACACAGACAACCATAAATGTTTTGGGATAGTCTGACCTGAAAGCAAAGGAACATTTATTCAATCTATTTTTGTGACTGTGTACTGGGTGTGTAGGAGACAAAGCTAAGAGATAGGGCCTCCCTGGTGGCACAGGGGTTAAAGTCTCAGTGCTATCAAGCTATTGCCAGCCACTGCAACATGAGTTCAATCCCCAGCCAGGTAGCTGACCCATATGGAGCCTCAGGCTCCCCTCAGCAGTGTATTTCAATAGAGCCACCTGTTCTGCTCCCCATTCTGTCTCTGGTGAATTCTCTCACCCCCCCACACCTCTGACCTAGACTCCAATTCTTGTATGCATAAATAAATATGTGACCTGATGTGACCTCTTTTTAATTTCTTTTTTAAAGATTTATTTATGCATGCAAGAGCTGGGGTACAGGCCAGAGGTGTGGCGGGTGAGAGGATTCACCAGAGACAGAGTGGGGAACAAAACAGGTGGATTGACTGAAATACACTCTGAGGGTAGGAGCGGGAGAGACAGGAGAGGTCTGCTGCGCCATGTGGGCTGTTCCCTGGCTGGCCGGGGGTAGAACTCATGCTGCAGAGGCTGCAGACAGCTTCATAGGTTGTGTCTTAACCCCTTGCACCACCAGGGAGGCCCTGTGACCTCTTTTTAAAAAAATCTTTTTTAAAAAAGCAAAGTTAAGAGATATTCCTGGTTTATTTATTCCACCGACTGTTTACTGAGTGTCACCAAGCACAGAAATGTATTTATTAGGTGCCAGGGATGTTGCAATAAATGAAACAGCTCTTCCCTGAAGGAGTTCAGAGTTTGGTCAGAGAATCAGAGTGGGAGTTCAGGTGGTAAAGTGCCATGACAGAAGCTGTCACTGAGGGGGGTTCTTGACCCAGTTTCAGCAGGCCCAGCAGGCTCAGGGCTTCTGAAAGGAGGTGATCTCTGACTCCAAAAGTTGGAAGCGATGGAGGAAGTATATTTTAGATTAAGGGAACAATATGTGTGAAGGGTCTTGATGCATGTAGGGACTTCATCATGGGAGCATTTAACATGGAAGAATCTATAACTGGAATTTTGAATTCAGGTAAATAGCCACACATACGTGTATTAGTCAGCTATCACACAGGTGGTACCTGGCAGAGGCATGGCTGAGAATTCATGGACAGGGTGGTGAGAGATCAACAGGGGATGGTGAATCCCTGGAGTCAGGGAGCTGTCAACGGTCTAGGTGTGAAGTTGCTGGGGAAGAAGTGGTCCTGGAACTTGGAAAGGGTTGGAGTGGTAGGCTTTGGCAGAGATGCAGACCAACAGGGTTGGAAACAGAACTTCCTCTCCTTCCCCTCAGATCTCCTACCAGAGCCAAACCTAACTAGAAGTGAAAGGAATAGGCAGCCAGGGTGACTAGTATGTGACCAGTTTCTGGGGCATGGAGTGGTGCAGGAAAGGATAGAGAATAGCTCTGGGGGTCAGGACAAACTTTCTGGAACATATTATTGGAATTTTTTGCTTATAATTTTAGGGGATTTCTGCCCCCCAGAAGTCAGTCTGCAAACTCCCTATGGTTGTAAGAAAATCACACTAAGGATTCTAGGCCAATGTTACAATGGGAAGATGGATCCTACCTGATGTGACCTCTGCTAATTGCTCCTGTCTCTCTTCTGGCTGCTCCTCTTACCTCTACCCTGGTTCCTTTTTGCCCCTGGAACCCTCTGAGAATCCTCTCACCGCAGGGAACTGTTCTGTATGCTTCCTCTCCCTTCTACTTCAATTCTGAGCTTTAATGTCATCTCTTTAGGGAAGCTTTCCCTGACTCCCAAGCAAACCAAGCCACCCATCCACCTACCACCTAGCATTACTCCTTAGTGCCTCTGACTACCTACCTTAGTGCTAAACTTGTGTACAATCTTGACTCCCATGCTGAGGTGACAGCACCACGAAGAGTTTTATTCAGTATCAAAAACTCTGTGAAGGGCCTCCCTAGTGGCGCAAGGGGTTAAGTAGAGCACTGTGAAGTTATCCGCAGCATCTGCAGCACAAATTCCATGCCCCCTGGCGAGGGAGCTACCTCTCCTGCCTCACTTGCTGCTCCCCTCAGCAGTGTATTTCAGTCAGTCTGCCTGTTCCATTCCCCACTCTGTCTCTGGTGAATCTTCCCATCCCCTGCACCTCTGGCCTGTACCCCAGTTCTTGTATGCATAAATAAATAAATCTTTTTAAAAAACCAAAACTCTGTGAAGATTGTTGAACAATTGAAGATGAGAGCTTTTATTTAACCAAGGGAAACAAGAATCAACCATTGAGGCCTCAGATATCATTGAAAACTGTGGTAGCTCCAAGGGCCTTTCCCTCAACCCGCAAATCAAGCAAAACAATCAGAATCAACTTTGTCCAATCTCTGGAAAATAACCAAGGGTTTATACCAGTCAATCCAATGCTCATTCACCAGGGAACTTGAACATGGCAGGAAAGATCTGTAGTGTTTTCCCTGCCCTTGCTTTCTTCATTCTGCAGCACAGCAGAGTCTCTGTTACTATTATGGGACTCTTGGGCCCCAGGAGCAGTCTTCCTCTTGAAGCTGTGTCTGTGTTCTACCATGGAAATAATCTGACAACTGACTCAAGGTGCTTGTCCATTTAGTTCAGAATGCTTTCTTGGAAAACATCTCAGGCAAAGGAGCTCACAGTTTCCTGGGGAGGGGAGCAGCAATAATGAACAGGCCAAGAGGTGGGAAGGAAAGGTGAGTAATTAGACATGTTCACATAGTGGGAAATTTAGAAAGCAATGTACATACTAAGGGCAGGACAAGTGCTGAGAAGACTCTGAGTTTTCATCTCTGGTTGATCTTTAGTTTCAGGGCAAACAGAAAGTGAAAGCTAAGGCAAGTGGTTAGTGCCCTGAAGAAGAAGGATAGAAGGAAAGAGTACCCTAGCATAGATCTGCAAAGAGTTTGAGACTTTTTTCATTGTTTCTTTTTTCTTTCCTCTCTCCATAATATATAAGTAATCTTATAACTCAGCAACCAAAAGACAAACAAACCCAATTTGAAAATGGGCAAAAGACTTGAATAGACATTTCTGCAAAGGGCATATGCAAATGATCTACAAGCACATGAAAAGATGCTTAACATCATTATGGAAACATAAATCATAATCACTATGTGATATTACTTAAAACTCATTAAAATTGTTGCAGGGCCTCTCCGGTGGCGCAGCGGTTGAGCGCTGGTTTGCGAAGCTGCCCGCAGCCTCTACAGCACCTGTTCAATCCCTGGCTGCTCCCCGGCCACCTGAGGAGGGTCCCACATGGCACGCAGACCTCTCCTGCCACCCGCTGCTCCCCTCAGCAGTGTACTTTGTCACTCTGCTTGTTCTGCTCCCCGCTCTGGCTCTGGTGAATTCTCTCACCCTCGCGCGCTTCTGACTGTACCCAGTGCTTGTATAAATAAATAAATAAACAAAATCTTTTAAATAAATAAATAAACTAAAATTGTTGCAATAAAAATAAACTAGAAACTAAGTGTGATGAGTGCAGTCATGGGGAAAAGTATTGCATTTCCTCAAAAAGTTCAACACAGACTTATCACATCATCCAGCAATTCTACTTATATGTACCTAAAAGAACTGAAAGCAGTTTTTGAATATCTATTCAAGCGAATACACATACACACATGTTCATGGCAGCATTGTTCATTCACAATAGCCAAAATGTAAAAACAGGGTCTTCCTGGTGGCACAAGGGGTTGAGACGCAGCCTAGGGGGCTGTCCGCAGCCCCTGTAGCACGAGTTTGATCCCCCAGCTGGCCAGGGAGCTACCCACATGGCCCAGCAGACCTCTCCTGTCTTGCCCGCTGCTCCCCTCAGCAGTGTATTTCAGTCAGTCTGCCTGTTATGTTCCCCACTCTGTTTCTGGTGAATCCTCTCACTCCCCGCACCTCTGGCCTGTACCCCAGCTCTTGTATGCATAAATAAATCTTTTAAAAAATGTAAAAAAAACTCAAATGTCCATCAGCAGATGGAATAATAAATTGTGGCATATCCACACAACGAAATATTATTCAGTCATCAAAAGGAATTAAAGGCAGAGTAACCTTTTGAAGTTTATATATGATGTCTCGCTTAGTTTTAACATTTTGCAAATTACAAAATACCATGTATTTATGTAACAAGTGAAATAAAATAAAGAAGCATAAAAAAAGGAATTAAAGGCTGATTCATGGCAGGGGAAATGAACCTCCAAAACATGCTACAGGAAAGAAGTCAGACAGAAATGTCAGGTATTCCATTTATACGAACTATTCAGAATAAGTACATCTACAGAGGCAGACTGGCAATTGCCAAAAGCTGGGGTGAAGGGGGAAAGAGGCATAAGTTTAATGGGTAGAGGATTTCCTGGAGGGCTGATGAAAATTCTTTGGAAGTAGGCAGAAGTGGTGATTATATAGCCTTGTGAATGTACTAAATGTTACTAAATGCTTCCTTCACTGAATGGTTCATTTTAAAAATGAAATGGGGGCCTCCCTGGTGGCACAGCGGTTGAGCACTGGGTTGCGAAACTGCCCGCAGCCTCTGCAGCGCCGATTTGTTCCCCAGCTGCTCCCCTGCCACCAGAGGAGGGTCCCACATGGCGCACAGGCCTCTCCTGCCGCCCGCTGCTCCCCTCAGCAGTGTACTTCAGTCCTTCTGCCTGCTCTGCTCCCCGCTCTGGCTCTGGTGAATTCTCTCACCCTCCCACGCTTCTGACTGTACCCAGTGCTTGTATAAATAAAATAAATAAATAAATAAATAAATAAATCTTTAAAAAAAAAAAAAAAGAAAGAAATGGTTATGTAACCATTATGTGTGAATTTATCCTCATTAAATATATCCATTAAGGACCTCCCTGGTGGCACAGGGGTTGGGGACAGTGCTGTCAAACTATCGCCAACCACTGCAGCACCAGTTTGATCCCAGGCCGGCCAAGGAGCTAACCCACATGGCGCAGCAGACCTCTCCTGCCTCACCTACTGCTCCCCTCAGCAGTGTATTTCAGTAGATCAGCCTTTTCTGCTCCCCACTCTGCCTGGTGAATCCTCTAACCCCCTGCACCTCTGGCCTACACCCCATCTCTTGTATGCATAAATAAATAAAACTTCAAAAAAAAATCCATTGATGAGGGCCTCCCGGGTGGCATAGGGGTTAAAGTCTCAGTGATATCAAGCTCTCACCAGCCACTGCAGCATGAGTTCAATCCCCGGCCAAGGAGCTGACCCACATGGTGCGGCAGACCTCTCCTGTCTCGCCCGCTGCTCCCCTCAGCAGTGTATTTCAGTAGATCTGCCTGTTCTGCTCCCCACTGTCTCTGGTGAATCCTCTCATCCCCTCCCCACACCTCTGGCCTACACCCCAGTTCTTGTATGCATAAATAAAAATCTATCTTTAAAAAAATCCATTAAGAAAAGGGAAACTGGGGCCTCCCTGGTGGCCTGAGGGTTAAGTCTCAGCACTACCACCACTGCAGCCTGGGTTCCATCCCTGGCCAGGGAGCTGGTCCACCTGAGGCAGCATTTCTCCTGTTTTGTCTGCTGTTCCCCTTAGCAGTGTATTTCAGTGGAGCTGCCTGTTCTGCTCCCCACTCTGCCTCTAGTGGATCCTTTTCCCCCCATGCCACCTCTGGCCTAGACCCTGGTTGTTCTATGCAAAAAAAAAAAAAAAAAAAAAAAAGGTGTGGGGGGGGAAATCACCCATTCACCCGTTTTCTGCAGCTACTGCAAAGTGTCCGAGCATAGAATCTGAATGACAGAAAAAGTTGGAGAGAAAGGAATACCAAAGTCAACCATAAACTTTGTCTTTACAGAGTGGTGTTACTTCCCCAAACTCTCCAAATGCAGGAAAGAGCTGACAGTCACCAGCTGTGTTTGTATAGTAATTTTCACCACTTGACAACCTCTCTCAGGCTATCTTTAAAGACTCAAACTTCCCGTCTAAATATTTTTTTTCTTACGTTTAGACATAATCACGAAGCAGTTTGTTTCTCTAGTGTCTTTGGCTTATGTGTCTGTTTCCCAAAGGGAGGTTGCTTCCAAATTCTCTAAACAGACAAAGGGCAGGCTGCCCAATGGCTGGCGTAAACCTGGAATTAGAAGAGATAATATTTCCAAGGGTCTATGATGCACTAAGCACTAAACAAGTACTATCTCATGTAATCTTTACAACAGCCCATTGATGTAAGCCTAGTATCACCCTGGTTCTAGGGGTGAGGAAACTGAGTCCCAGCAGGGTGACTCCCTCAAGTGTCTTGAACTAGGCACTCAGGTTCTCCAGCCACACTCCCACCTCTCTTCTCTAACCTTACCCCAGGCCAACTTCAATCACTTCACCCGCTGTCCCCCAGAGTTGGAACACCCTGGGTTGCAGGGTGGGCCTTCTAGCCTCTCTATATAAGGAAAACCCAGGGTTCAGCAAGAGCTAGGGCTAATTTCACTTAATTCTCACAATCGTTCTACGGGGGGTGGTAGTTCCATCACCTCCAATTTACAGACGAGGAAACGGATTAAGTGATGGTTCTAAGACGCAAGGGGAATGAGGTGTCGGGGGTGGGGGTGGGGGGGGGTGTCGAATCTGGTGCCAAGCTCACACCTGGAAGAACAGGAAGCGCCCACGTGACTATCAAAGGCCTGCTACCTGCCCCAGCTGAGCCTTTTTAATATCGGATGCTACAGGTCGCGTGCAGGGCCACGCCCAGTCTCAATTTTGGGGCCCGCCCCATCCAGGCTGGATTGCCTAACCGTCGTCGCGCGCGGCGTACTCTGGGAAAACCGCAAGGAGGCGCCTTAGAAGGACCTAGCAATCTCTGCCATAGTTGTCGTAACTTTTGCCTGAAAGAAATAAAACATCATGGTATTTACTTTTGCCACCCTCCGCCACCAGTGACATAAGAAACCAGGGCTGGCGGCCTTTCGAGGGAAATCCCTAAAATGTGGCGTGTTTTCAGGTGCATCAGGCATCCATCTGGGCTGCTAGGCTCCCGGGGTCCTTCACTGGCCTCCGCTGGATTTGGACAACCGGCAGAAGCGACTGCCAATGAGCTCTGCCGTGTACCGCCGTGGGCAGGGCTAGCCTTTAAAGGAGCCGCGACCCGTTAGCAAACTCGAGGGTGACCCGGATGATGGCGGCCGGTGCGGCCCTAGCCTTGGCCCTGTGGCTACTACTGCCGCCAGTGGGGGTGGGAGGGGCAGGGCCCGCACCTATCCAGGACGGCGAGTTCACGTTTCTGCTGCCTGCGGGGAGGAAGCAGTGTTTCTACCAGTCCGCGCCGGCCAACGCAAGCCTGGAGACAGAGTACCAGGTAAAGGGTGCCGGGCCGGGAATGAGCCGAGCCAGGGAGAGGGGGATGTGGCCAAGCAGTGAAGGCGGGGCATGCATTAGCAGGAAGGGGGGCGGAGCCCTGCGTAGGAGCGCGGGGGCGGGGCTGGGGAGGGGAGCGCGGGGGCGGGGCTGGGGAGGGGAGCGCGGGGGCGGGGCTGGGGAGCGGAGCGGCACGTGAACGCGGAAGGGGGGGGAGCAGGAGGTGGGGCTAAGTGGAACAGCCGAGCGGGCGGGGCCGTGGGGAAGAGGGAGCTTTTCCGAGGGCTGGACGCTTGCAAGTGGGCGTGGCAAAAGAAAAGCGCTGGGGTGATCAAGGGAGTTGGTGGACGTGGCCAGGATGTGCCATAAGACGGGGGTGTGGGGGTGGGGGGTGTGGTGTGGTGGAGGTGGGTGTTGGTCAATATGAGGATTTCTTAGGGTTGTGGTACAGGCGTGGCTCTGTCATTTTATTTGGGGGCGTGGCTAGGTCAGGGATGTAACCTGACGGGAGTTAGTGGAAGCTTTCCTCAGGGCCAAGCCCAGACAAGGTGCCCGGCAAGAGGGCTGGGAGGGGTCAGCTCTGAAATATAGGTGTTGCTGTGTGCGCTCAGGTAGGCCCTTGGTGTTCTGTGTGGGTCTGTGCGGGTTTGTCCAGACCTGGCTTTCTCTGGCAGGTGCCCTAGGCCTACCCTTCGCCCTCCACCCACTCTTACCCACTCCAGGTGATTGGAGGTGCTGGACTGGACGTGGATTTCACGATGGAGAGTCCTCAGGGCGTGCTGCTGGTCAGCGAGTCCCGCAAGGCAGATGGGGTGCACACGTGAGTTAATTCCAGTTGCTTGCTTGGGTTCAGTTACAGCCCTGCCTCTCTTCAGTGGCCTCGAGTTACCACCCTCTCTACTTTGCAAAGTCCGGCAGGCTAGCCACTCAGGTCATATTTGTGTCTGTCTGCCCAGGGTGGAGCCCACAGAGGCTGGGGACTACAAGCTGTGCTTTGACAACTCCTTCAGCACAATCTCTGAGAAGTTAGTGTTCTTCGAACTCATCTTTGACAGTCTACAAGATGATGAAGAGGTTGAGGGCTGGGCAGATGCGGTGGAGCCTGAAGAGATGTTGGATGTCAAGATGGAAGACATCAAGGTGTGCCCAAGCACAGCTGGGACCACCTCTCCCAGCTCTCTGGCAGTGTGCCTCTGCCTGCCTACCTCAGCTGGGGTCCCCCATGTCCTGACCCAGAAGCCTCCCTCACTTAGTGGTACTCCCCAACTAACAGTAGCAGCTCACAATTAAAATATTAACACATTTCTAGGAGAAACTTGTTTTAATGGCTCAAATAATTCATTAAATACTTTCATAACCACCCCAAGAAGTAGGCTGGGTACTCTAATTATCTCCCACTTACAGTCACGCAAACTGAGGCACAAGTTGGCTAAGTAACTCATTCCTAAGGCCACATGGCCAGCAATTGACAGAGCCAGTATTTGAACCCAGGCAGTCTGGCTTGAGTAGCTGCTGTTTATTAGCCACATGTAACACATTCTTTACATATACGTAGGGATTCAATTTTCACAGCAGTTCTGAGGAAGGAACTCAGGTGCGGGGAGGTTCATTAACTTGCTCATAGTCACATAGCCAGGAAGTAGCAGTGAGGACTTAGGCTCAGGCAGACTGGCTAGTCTGTGTGCTCAGCTGTCCCAACTCCCAAACACATTCTTGTCTTGCCCCATATTCCCTGGATTTATCAGTATCTGCTCCTTGAAGGACTGACCCTGCTCTTCCCTTTGTCCCATAGGAGTCCATTGAGACCATGAGGACTCGGTTGGAGCGTAGCATCCAGATGCTGACACTGCTGCGGGCCTTTGAGGCACGTGATCGAAACCTGCAGGAGGGCAACCTGGAGCGGGTCAACTTCTGGTCAGCTGTGAATGTGGCTGTGCTGTTGCTTGTGGCCATCCTGCAGGTCTGCACACTCAAGCGATTCTTCCAGGACAAGCGCCCCGTGCCTACGTAGCCCCAGTCATGGATGGAAAATGGGGAAAGGAGGGCAGCAGGGCTTGTGTATGAGACTTGGGGTCCCTTCCCCATCTTAGTTTCCTATGCAAGGAGACTGTGCAGTCTGGGACTGAGCTGTGACTTCCTTGAGACCCCCGGTCCTGGGTAGGGAACACAGGCTGGCTTGCAGGCCTGGGGCCCCCAGGACTTAGAGAGGGAGGGAGAGCTCAGCAGTGGCACTAACTTTCCTGGAAATCATGCATAGGGCCTTAGTAATGTTAGAATGCAACCCTTACATTTTCTGGCTGCTGCCTCTGCCCCCTACCGTGAATGTGCCTTAGTCAGAGTCTTCCAGCCTACACCAGTGCTGCCCAGTAAAGGATGGGGCCCAGAAAGCAAACTTCTCTGACTGCTCCCCACCAGGGCCCTCTGAGCCAGGTCATGGTGGGAGGGAGCTTGCTGCTTTAGGGACCCCATGCCTTTCTCTCTGTCACCAACCAAAGGCCTCTTGCTGATGCTGCTGGGAGCAGCTTCTAGGCTGGGGAGGTGACATGGCTGCAGTATTCTTGCCAAGATAGTCACTTTATTGACAAGGAGGAGCCCCTGGCCCCTCAGCTCCACAGGAAGCAGGTTATGAGGTTTGGTGACAGAACACTTGGAGTAAGGCCTGTAATCTCCTGCCCCTCCCAGTCTCTGCAGGGTCCCCAGACAGGGCTGAGGGATGGCCCAACCCAAGCCTGTGCAGGAGCCTCATGGAATAAAGGGCAGTCTGGCCTGGGTGCCAGAGTCAATAAATTATGGTCAGAAAATCATAAAGCCTGGTGATTGGGGCTCAGAGACACGAGCTAGGATAGACCTGCCCCAAAGGGGCAGCCAGGCAGGAGGGAGGGGTCTCCCACGAAGCTCAGAAGAAAGGTCGGGCGGGAGCCGATGGACGTGGTCTCCTGGGCACAAGAGAAAAATCAGAAAGCAAATTTTAACTGTGTCCCTAGCTGAGCTAGAAGGCCTGGGTGTCCAAGAGGGCAAGAGGAAAAAGTGGGACCTGGGAGTAGTTCTCAAGACTATGGGGGTGGGGAGGGGGGCAAGACACTGGTTTGGGGTGGAGGGCTGGAACCCTTGTCCCTTTAGTGATTCCCATAGCTGCTCTAGGCCTCTGTGTAAGTGGTGGAGAGCCCGGAATATCTGCCCCTGCTCCTGAAGAGTTAAGTAAAAGCTCTTCCCTTGAGAAAATGGTTCTATTCTGGAAGATGTGACATTTCCCCCTCTCCCCAGAGCAGAGCCCTCTGTGAGTTAAGGTGAGGCAAAGTCCTGGTGGGAGGGTTTGAGAGGGGGTTATCATTGGCAGTGGTCTGCAGCCCACATCCTTCAGCCTGAAGGCTAACACAAAAGGCCCACACAGCAGCCACCAGAAGCTTCTTCCCTTTATTTTAGTTTATTAATAGGATACAGAGTGCAGGCACTTACAATGGTCAAACTGAGCAAGGAGCGAGAAGGTCTGCTCAGAGAGAGAGGCTGTCTGGGGCCCACCATGGGTGGGAGCCCAGAGGCCCTCAAATCTTCCTCAACCCATTCAGCCCTGAGCCCAAGCCTCCCTGGAAACCCAGGAAGGGGGTGGGGGTGGGGCTGAGGGAAGAGAGAGTGAGGCTGGCCAGTGGTGAGATCTAGACCTGGCAAAGGCACCTCCGGCAGCCAAGGCTGGGCTGGTTGGTTAATAGGACAAGGAAAGAATATGTACAACTCGGGCAGCACTGGGAACTCCCACTGATGAGAAGTGGACACACTCCCTGCACCCCAACAAGGATCAGAGTGGGGGTATAGGTGCCCTTGGTGCCCCAGTTTCCAGAAGGCTTATCAGGTTTCCTGTTCAGAGAAGCCCCTGGATGAGTACCCCCCCAGCCCAGTCTAGATCCCTCATGCAAGATGGTGCCCAGGGTACAGTTCCCTCCTCTGCTACCCAGATGCCATCCCATCAAAGTGCAACACCTCAGCACCCCCGACCCTGGGACTTCAGGGTCCTTTCACTCAGTGCTGTGTCAGGGAGGAGTGGTCAGGGTTAGGGAAGAGTCAGGGGCAGCCCACAGGAAGCCTGGTCCCAGCATGGGGACGGGAGGGCTAGGGGCAACAGAGGGGCCCAGACCACCGAAGCTCCTGCACCTCGGGTACTCGAGGACCCCCAAGAACATGCCCCCTGCAGCCTAGTCGAGCAGGGACGGCTCGGCTGGGCGGATAATGGTGGGCCGGCTGGGCGCAGCAGGGGGTCTTCTGCTGCAAAGAGAATAAAGACAGATGGGAAGGGGAGATTGAAGTGAGGCCCAAAGCGGGCAAGATGAGGACCCAGGCACCCCCACCCCAGGATGCTACCCTATGCTCGAGGCTCTAAGATGACTAGGGTGTCATGAAGGAGCTCAGCAAACCTAGGTGTCAGTCCCCCCACTGTCACTAGCTTGCTGTGTGACCCTGGGCATATCTCTGGCCTGCCCTGGACCTTGAGCTCCTCATGGTCAAGTGGGAATAGTCTGGCCTGCAGCAGGCTGAGGGTGTCAGAGGTGGACGACGACAACAGACACATGGGTCCTCGGGAAAATCAAAGGTCAAACCAGAAGGGATTCTGTGAGGCGTGACAGGTCCCAAGCTGCATGGTAGGCCCACCAACTCCCACAGAGGATACACCTGGGAGCCCTGGGTCACCGATTCTACCATGATGATTCTGGCAGCAACTTTGCCTTTTTGGGCCTGTTTCCCTACTAGCTAAATGGGGATGCTTGTGACTCCTACACTCTCTGCCAGGTGCAGGGACAACTCACCAGGGGGTGTTACATTTGAGGAGAGACCCCATGGCACAGGCTAGTAGTGGCTCTAGATGGCAGGCAGTGAGGAGGGGCTTACCTGGGCAATCCTGGGGGGATTGCAGGTGGAATCCGAGGAGGTCGAGATGGAATTTGAGGAGGGGCTGAGAAGGGGTCGTTGTTGGCAAACACGCTCTGGGGTCCAGGACGGGACGGGATGGGAGGCGCTGAGAACGAGGCTGCTGCCCCCACTGGTATGGGAGTCAGGGGGGGCCCTGGGGTGGGACCTCTCACTGCTGGGGGCCGGCCTGGGGGGTGCACACTGGATATGGGTCGGCGCTGTGGATTCGGGCTGTGGAGGAAGAGGGTATGAATTGAGCCCTGGCCATACCAGCCTGGCTTCCTCTGAAAGGTTGGTACCAGCTACCACCCACAGACAAGCAGATGAGCACCCAGTCTTGGGTGAGGGGCACAGCAGGTGGGCTGGCACTCTGCTTTCTCCCCAGACCTGTTTAGTGATGGGCTGTGCCATTCTGCCACCCACAGCCCGAGCCAGTGCCTTGATACCTGTCCTTGGCTCCCAAGGCCTCCTGCTTCCCTCTGACCTCCCACAGAGCCAGGCACTTTCCCCACCTACCCTCTGTCCCCTCCAAAGCTAAAGACATTGCCCAAATGCCTCCGCAAGGCCTGGCACCCAGCCCCACAAAAGGCTCTCCGGGGATCTGAGGGGAGGATGGTGTGCCTTCCTCCTGAGGTCTTGGTGGTACTGGCACCTTCTATGTAATTTCTCCTGATAACCCTCTCTCCCACCACCTGTCTTATCACTGGTCAGGTATCCCTTCCTAGTGCTCTGAATTGCCCTACCAGGGTCATCCATCTGACAGCCCTGGCAAGGGTATGCTGTCCAGATTTTCCCCCACCCACCATTTTGGTCCAGCTCTGTGCTTCAGGAAGCCGTGCCTAAGGCCTGGGACCTCCTGCCCTCTCTGGCTTCCATTTAGGCTTAACCAATGTGAGGTACTAGGCAGGTGGCAGAAGAGGGAATTTGGGATTCGGGGTGCTAGATCTCTCTACAGCTCTAGCTCTGACTGGTGCCTGTAACCCTTCTCTTTCCTTTCTCTTCAGGCCTAGATGGGGCAGCAGTTCCCACTGTGGTTGCTGTGCCACCCAGGGTAAGGCCCCTTCATCCCACCCACCCATGGGTTGTGCCCTGATGGACACACAGGGGAAGCTGGGAACCTGTGGGACCTGTGGCTGCTTGTGTTCTGGAGCCAAGTGTCATCAACAGGCGGGGGCACAGGCGTGGACACGGTGCTGGTGCTGATGTCCCCGATGATGTTGAGCGCCTCCTTGACGGCGTGGTACATGCGTAGCATGTCATCACGCCGCTGGGCCTGGTCAGCAGACTCTTCCATGAGGCTGCCCTGGTCTGCTGATGAGTACAGGTAGGCCAGCAGCTCGTGGTGGATAAAGGCCTTTGTCTGGGGGCAAGGGTTGGAGAGGTCAGAACTTCCTACTGTGACACTGGAAAAGCATCCAGCAAATGTGGAGGGGTTTGGGCTTTAACTTTACTGTGGAACTTATAAACTTGGACTTTAAACTCACAAGATATTTAAAATGCAGGTGAGCCTTCCACACAGTTGTCTTCTGAGTCCCTCAGGGATATTGTCAATTGTTGTCCCCACGCATCTCATGAGATTCATGTGATTCCATTAAACTCATGGGAGTTTAATCTTTTTTATTGCTATCTTTTCCCCCCTTGTGGCCTAAATTTAACTGGCTTCTGGTGAAAAACTAGTGGTTTCTGTTCATTAATTTTATCCTTTGTTCTTTTCACATTTCTCCTATGTGGGACAACAGTTTTCTGATTATTTTTCTTGTGGTTTCCAGATGCAGGTGCCATGTGGACACAAGCTTCTACAAATAGGGACAATTTTTCCTATTTTTTTCTTACTGCTCATACCTCCCATTTTTCTTATAGAACTACACTGTCTACTAACTCTACGTGAAAATTACATCAAAGTGTTCTTAATTTTAGAGGACATGCATCAGAGCTTCGCACTGGAGGTGAAGGTTAGATTCAAAAGGATATATAATACCTCAAGACTCCACTCCACAGTTATCCTTTTAAGAATGAATGTTGAATTCTCTCAAATACACCTTCAACAGCTACAAAGATGACCATGCTTGATCATTTTTAATTTGAGGATCATGTGAATAATTAATGCCATCGAAAGACTTAAATTTTGAAAAATTGGTAAGAATTAAAATAAATTATCTGAAAGTCTAGAAAGATACATTGAAAAACCTTGTAAACTCTGGCCTCCTTAGCTCCTCCAAGTTTCCCTTTCAGGAAACAGCTGTTCTCACGAGGTTTTTGTTTAGTTTTGTTTTTTAAAGATTTATTTATTTATGCATACAAGAGTTGGAGTACAGGCCAGAGGTGCGGGGGTGAGAGGACTCACCAGAAACAGAGTGGGGAACAGAACAGGGAGATTGACTGAAATACACTGCTGAGGGGAGCAGTGGGCGAGAGAGAGATATGCTGCGCCATGTGGGTTTCTCCCCAGCTGGCTGGGGATCGAACTCGTGCTGCAGAGGCTGTAGATTGCTTCATAGTGTGGTGCTTAACCCCTTGCACCACCAGGGAGGCCCATTCTCACCAGGTTTTTGAACAAACTTGTGGAGATGTCTGTGCCTATATAATGCATATCTATTTCCCCTTCTTTTGTACACAAATGGAGTGTATTCTGTTATGCTTTATACCTTTTCCACTTAATAATAAAAGTTATTACTGGAGATGACACTCACCTAAAACATTTTTTTTTTTTTTGCAATAGAATGAACACTTATTAAACGGATTCTATTTTTTCTTTAAAAATTTGTTTTATTTAAGGCCTCCCGGGTGGCGCAGTGATTGAGCGCTGGGTTGCGAAGCTGCCTGCAGCCTCTTTGGCGCTGGTTCAATCCCCGGTTGCTCCCCGGCCACCGGAGGAGGGTCCCACATGGCGCGCAGACCTCTCCTGCCACCCGCTGCTCCCCTTAGCAGTGTACTTCGTCAGTCTGCCTGCTCTGCTCTCCCCTCTGGCTCTGGTGAATTCTCTCACCCTCCCGTGCTTCTGACTGTACCCAGTGCATGTATAAACAAACAAACAAACAAACAAATAAATAAAAAAAAAAATAAAACATGCCTCTATTTAAAAAAAAAAAAAAATTTGTTTTATTTAGGGCCTCCCCGGTGGCGGAGCAGTTGAGCGCTGGGTTGCGAAGCTGCCCGCAGTCTCTGCAGCGCCGGTTCGATCCCTGGCTGCTCCCCGGCCACTGGAGGAGGGTCCCACATGGCGCGCAGACCTCTCCTGCCGCCCACTGCTCCCCTCAGCAGTGTACTTTGGTTCTTCTGCCTGCTCTGCTCCCCGCTCTGGCTCTGGTGAATTCTCTTACCCTCCCGCGCTTCTGACTGTACCCAGTGCTTGAATAAATAAATAAAAATCTTTAAAAAAAAAAAATGGTTTTATTTATGCATACAAGAGCTGGGATATTGGCCAGAGGTGCAGGGGGTGAGAGGGTTCACCAGTTACAGAGTGGGGAGCAGAACAGGTGGATCTACCGAAATACACTGGTGAGGGGACCAGTGGGCAAGACAGGAGAGGTCTGTTGTGCCATGTGGATCAGTTTCCTGGCTGGGGATTGAACTCATGCTACAGATAACTTCATAGTGCTGAGACTTAACCCCTTGCGCCATGAGGGAGGCCCCTAAATGGATTCTATTATGAATAGTGATTTCTAATAGTGGCCACTACAAAACAATACTGAAAAGAATAACCATGTGTGCTCAGTTTGTACATGGCAAATGTACCTGTAGGAGAAATTCTTCCAAGTAGCAGTGCTGGGTCAAGCATGTATGCACTTAAAGTTTCATAGAACACTAGCCAATCATATACAGGCAGAACCATATACATCATAAATCTCATCTGAGGAAATACACTAGAACACCCTCGAAACTTAGTATGATCACAGATGAGGAAGAGGACATGAAGAACAGACTAAAGGGGAAGGAGTTGGGATTTTTGTTTTAGACCCTGTCAAATTTAGAGCTTTTATAGTCACAACATACACCAAACCTGGCCTTTATATTTGAGTGCCTAGTGCTAAGCCAAAGGCCTGAGGTGTGAACCTCTGGAACATTCCAGCAGCATTTCACCAGAGAAGACTACAGCTCTGAGAGGTTTGGAATCACTGGGGCAGGCAGGTAGCAAACACAAGAAAAAGTGGGCTGGGCCTCAGCACATCAGGAGGATGTGGCTGCTGATGCAGAGCTACAGTTGGGAATGGATTCAATCTGGGTTTCAATCGCATTCTTCTGAATGATGTGGGGCAGGTTTCTTGATCTCTCTGGGCTTCATTTCCAGTCTATAAAACAGGGAGGAGGTTAGCAGTCCCTCCTCCTAGGTTTATTACAAGGTTGAAAAAAAATTGAGAGAGGGGGGCCTCCCTGGTGGCGCAGGTGGTGGAGTGCCGCACCGTGAAGCTGTCCGCAGCCTCTGCAGCATGGGTTCGATCCCGGTCGGCTGGCCAGCGAGGGTCCAACATGGTGAAGCAGACCTCTCCTGTCTCGCCCGCTGCTCCCCTCAGCAGTGTATTTCATCAGTCTGCCTGTTCTGTTCCCAGCTCTGTCTCCGGTGAATCCTCTCAGCCTCCCACACATCTTGCCTGTACCCCGGTTCTTGTATAAAAATAAATAAATCTTTAAAAAAAAATTGAGAGAGGGTCTCCGTGGTGGCTCAGGGATTAAAGTCTCAGTGCTATCAAGCTATCGCCAGCCACTGCAGCATGAGTTTGATGCCCGGCCAGGAAGCTGGCCTATGTATGGTGCAGCAGACCTCTCTTGTCTCACCTGCTGCTCCCCTCAGCTGTGTATTTCAATAGGTCCTCCTGTTCTGCTAGGTCCTGTTTCAGTAGATCCACTCTGTCTCTTGTGGGCCCTCTCACCACTGCATCTCTGGCCTATACCCCAGTTCTTGTATGCAGAAATAAATAAAAAGAAATCTTTAAAAAAAAACTGAGAGAAAGTGCACAAGCATGGCATAAGTTTCATTTACCTGGGGGTGTGAGTCTGTGGCCTGCATCTTTCAACTTCCCAAGAGTGGCTGGGAATGCTGATTCTAATGTTTAAAAGATGGTGACTCGTTCTAATTTTTAAAATTTTATACAAATGGCGTTCAAGCCAAATCTGGTTATGGCCACCCCTGAGCTCCTTCCTGGTGACCAGTGGGCCCTGGGGAGACAGGCACTCACATTGTTGATCATGAGGTGCATGATGGTCTTTGGCATGAGATCTCGGATGGACTTGTTGATGATGTCCACGTATGAGTCCACCAGATTTCGAATGGTCTCCACCTGTCGCTCCAGCTGTGGGTCCATGGAGATGGTATTCTCCTGGACACCATCCTCGTTTTCTGCCTGCAAGGGGAGAAGGGGATACAGTGAGGGGTGACTTTATCCCGAGGTGAGTACAGTGAGTCCCCCCTTCTCTGGAATTGCTTGTCCTGTCTGACTAAAAACTGACTCTGTGGGGGTAGCTCCTGATGGGTACATTTGTACCACGTGGCCCTGCCTACCCCTGGCTGGGGCTGCTCAGATCTAGTTCAAGTTGGATTAGATTCTTTTACCTGGGGGTCTGGAGAAACATGTTACTTTGGGGGCTGAGGGCAGCTATCATCACTCTACTTCAAAGATGGGAGGAAAGAAAAAGAACGAAGTAGATGGAATCCCAGTCCACATGTGTCCCTGCCCTTCCTTGGCTTTAGATGGAGAACCTTCTGGGTTCTGATAAGAAATCCCTCCTGCCTTTTTGCTTTGTTTGCTCAAGAGGGTATCACCACATGCCTTTAGAGAGTTCAACAGGCCCACAAATGACACACCCAGGGGAGACTGGATGCCCTTCCTCTCACAGGTAGGGCTGGTGCCTCACCTGGTCCTTCTCAGGGTAGACGCCGGCTCGGAGGAACGAGGCCTTCCAGCTGTCCACATCCTCCTGGGAGTCACAGGCCAGTTCGATCTGCCGCAGGTCCTTATAGACGTTCCTGTAATGAAAAGGAGGAAGGGGTGGAGGGGTGTGCACTGATGCTGCCAAGGCCCAGCGAGTACAGAGCTAGGCAAAGGCTCTGGGGGCTGACCCACTGGCGTTCGCCCCTGATCCAGGCCTCTGTGAAAGGAGGACCCAAATGCAGCAGTATCTGCACTCAAGTCTACGGGGGCACTGTGCATTAGTGCCTACTGTGTTGAGCCCTATATTGTGGGCTCAGTCAACTACTCTCCTTCCCTTGGGGCCAGCCTATCCCCTTTTCTCACTCCCCTGTGGGGGCCAAACAAGTCCCGAAAGTATGTGGCATGTATCCCATGACACCCTCCCCCAGGTGTGGAGGCCCTTGAGTTGTCTGATAGTGGAAATGGTCTCTTGCTGAACCATACAACAAGACAGCCACGAGTCACACTAGGAATGGTCTGGGTGACCAAGGAAGAGAAATTTTTAATTTTTATTTTTTAATTTTTATTATTTAATTTTTTTTTAACTGAAGTAACATTGAGTTATAAATTTCAGGTGCATCACTGGACATCAACATGTGTGCATATTACATTAAATTCATCATGAAAGGATTTTATTTCACATCAGCTAAATTAGATTTAAATAGCCCCATGTGGTCAGTGGCAATTGCATTGAATAGTGAAAGTCTAGAATATGCCCTGATTTCTGGAGGACAAGTAGGAATGTGGGGCTGTCCAGGAACAGCATTAAGATATCCAGGCAAGGTGTATAAAATGCTGGGCAAATGTGGGCCTGTGAGTGGAAGACGCACAGGCTTGGGCTGGAGGAAAAGCAGACAGATGCTATCCGGCATTAACAGAAGGCTCCACAGGCAAGGCTCCACGTCACAGGCACAATGTCCTGTCCCACAAGGCAGGTGTGGCCAAGACTGACAAGCTATCTGAAGTTTCATGTGAAGCCTGGGTTTGGAACTCTATCAGGGGTGAGTGAGTAGCTTTGTAGAACCAGCAAAACCATTCTCTCTCTCACACCCGCGTCTACTAGGAGTCTAGTTGGTTCTAATTCTTTCAGTACCCACTCCCTCTTCCTCTTCCTCCATGACCCTTGCTCCACCTGGGTCCAATTCTCACTATCTTCCACCCAGACCTCCTCCCTGGTGTCCTGCCCCTCCATTCCCTGCACAGACAACAGAGGGCGCATGTGAGCACCCCGGCCAGGTTATATCCTCTGCTCAGCACCTTCCAAGATACCCATCAGAAGCACTCATGGCATTCTTCTGTTTCTGGATAGACTTTCTTTCTAGAACTTAAGACTCCAGGGTGTGGACTGTCATCTGCTTTGTGGATGCTGCTAAGTGACTGAACAAGGCAATGGTTTCCTCCCTGGGACCCCCTCCTCACCTCTGCTCCGTGTTGAAGATGGCAAAGACATGCTTGTTAGACATGAAGCCCTTCTCCACATCGCGGATTTTGAGGTTGTCCAGGGGCAGCATGTATTTCTTCTCTTTCTCCTGAGGGTGGAAGGAGAATTGGTCAGCCAGTATTATTTAATGGAGAACCTGATGATGCCCCAAGCTGGACTTTACTTCAAAGACCACCCCTACTAACACCTGATGCCAGTCAGTGCAGGTCACTTTAATGAAATTAATACCTGTGCCACCACCTCCTGCTCATTCACTGCCCCAACAGCCAACTTCCCTCAACATCTCAGCTGGGGTCCCATCCAAGGGCCCGTGCACATGCAGGGCTCTGAGTGTCTGCACAGCTCCCTCCTTGCCTCTTTCAGGTATCTGTTCAGGGGACACTTCTGGTGAGGCCTTCCCTGACCTCACCCCAAACTCCATTATGTGTCTGTCTGTTCTCTCTTTCTCCACCAAGTGGATGCTGGAAATCCCTCCAGTTTACAAGAATGAAACCATTACTTGGTTAATGTCTTCACAATGAGCCTGTGTATGAGTTCACTACTATGGCCCCATTTTACAGAGAAGGAGGCTGAGCAGAGAGAGAGGGGCAGCTTCAGACAAATACAGATCTGGAAAGTGAGGCATCCCCTCTCCCCCCCACCCCAGAAAAGATTGATGCCTGAGTGCCTACGCCAAAGAAGTGTCACTTGCTTCTAAATGGTGAGTACATTCAGGAAGCGCCGACTGAGTGCTGACCAGGCTGTCCCCAAAACTTTAGGGATGCAGCTCAGAAAGGATGCATCCCTTGGCTAGGCGCACAGGGCTGGTGTTTGAAGTTATGGCGCTAGAAGTTCTGGAGCCAATGCTCATCCACTGAGGTTGGCAAAGCACCTACTACTGCATGCCTGTCAGGAGATTAGGTCCCATAGGTCTATCTCAGGAGACCGGAGCACAGAGACAGGGTCCCCTGACTCATGCCTATGTGACCCATGACAGATTTCAGGGACTGATACCGAGAACTGCTCGTCCGCCAGTTTAAAGAATCCTCTCTGGCATCCCTGCCAGGGAAGCGCTTCTACTAGGGCCACAACAAGTAAGTCACAGTGGGGCTTCAGAAGCCAGGTCTGTATGATCCAAAGCCATGGTCTCTCTGTGACACTCCTTGGCCTTCCTCTTCTTAGGCATCTTTGAAGAGGACAGACAGCCCCTCTCACCCAGCAGTTTGCCTGTCACATGTATCCTGTCCCTATCCCTGGAAGGCTCAACATAGCTGCTGCCTTTGAATTCATGGTATTGGAGCAGTCATGGTAATGGGCGGGGGTCAGGGACTCCCTGATGAGCAGAAGTCGCTGGAAATTTTAGGACTGTGGAAAGGGATACAGACTTGGTACATGAGCTCTGATCTTCGGTGTTAAGAGCTCAGATGGGCTCTGCCCTCGTCAGTTGTATGACTTTGGGCAAGTCACATACCCTCTCTGCCTCCGTTTCCTCATCTGTTAAAGGTGGGCAGAAGTCTTACTATCAAGGTGCAGAGTAAGGATTAAGGTGAGAATATGAAAAAAGAGTTTTCTTTTGTCTGTCTGTCTCTAGTTTTGGTGTGTGGAAGAGCCTTTGCTGCCTCCACCCTGTTGTGCCATGAGGCAGGAAGCTTCTAGTTGGCTGGCCAGGCCAAGTAACTGAGTCATAGGCCTTTCGGGCTCCAAGTGAGACACCACATCTGGAACTGCTTACAGCATGATTTGGCCTACAGTGTCTTGATGCTGCAGCATGTGTACAACACACACACACACGCACGCACACATGCATGCAAGTGCCCCACCCCACCCCCACCCAGAGACCTCACAGAGAGGCCCCCAACCTAAACCCTCCTTCCACGCCCCCATCCACTTCCCTCACTGCCCCCCCCACCCCCGCAGGATTTCCTGAAAACCCACAACTTTCTCCAGATGGTGAGCTGGCCCCAGTCTTGCCACGTCAGAAAAGACGGAGCTGATCGTCACAGGCAGAGCACTAGCTTCCTTGCCTGCTTGGAGGAGCTGAGGCGCCGTATTCCAGCCGCCACCCGGGGGGCCTGTAGGATGGACAGCCGGCCCCGCCAACCCAGTGTTCAGACTACCTGTTCAGGGGGCTCTGAATGTGTACAGTAGTCTGCACATTGGTTAGGCTGGGCTCGGGCAAACGGCACGTCAGGACAGCCCCCCTGAATTTGCTGCTACCCCCACAGCAAGGCAGACTTGGAGGTGAGTGTCATTGCCCAACACCCTGTTTCCCACTAGGGTATAGACTCAGGTGGAATATTCTAGAGAGAATATTCTTCTCCTTTAGGAGAAGTACCTGGGTGGGTAAAGAGCTAGGAGTCTGTAGCCGAGACTCTTATACCCCATGGCAATAACCACCACCTCCTGTTTATTTTTCAAATAAAGATTATTGATGGCTTGCCTGTCTGAGGCTTCCCCAAAAGTTGGCCTGACTGCCATGGGTGGTCACTGCATGCGTGATTCTCTCACGGTCCTTGCTGGGATCCTACCTTGGGTGACAAGGCACAGGATTTTAGTCTGGCCCCCTCTGGATCTGAGCCTGCTTTGTGTCTGGGGCACACGGGGCCCCTTTCACAGCTCTGCTGGTTTTCATTACTATAGGCGCTCAACAACCCTCCTCAAACTTCCTCTGCCTCTGGTTAGGGGGCCCAGGAGGTGGTCTGGGGCTCCTGCTTTCAACCCCAAGATGAGGGGAAAATCAAGCACCCCTCCTTAAAAGTTAAGAACTCTTACGACTGGACTTATGATGCCACCATTTAGGTAACTGCCAGGCTGGGGTTTGGCTGGAAACCCCTGTATAACCACTGAGGGCTGTTGCTAGGCCTGGCATTCCCACCCTGGAGATCCCAGAAGATCCCCACACTGCCCAGCAAAATGCAGGGACCAGCCATCAGCTTGCCTGACTGCTTAAGTCCCATAGAGGGGACAGGATTTCAGACTGCAGCGGCAGAGAAGGAGAAAATTAGAATGGTTTTAACCAGCCATTTTAAGAAGCTGATCTGTCACGTGGGTTCTTTGGTCTCCCTCTCTTTTGCATCTTAACCCGTGAGAGGCTTGCCATCTCTGGGGTCTTAGACATTCCCACCCCTTCCCACCCTGGCTGAGAAACAGCTGTCCAAACAGGGTCCCAAACAGAGAGGCTTGGGGCACCTGAGTTGTCAGGAGGTTCCAGGGAGAGCCTCTGGCCTCGTATTTCCCATTCAGGGACCCTTCCCCACTCTGTGATGTGGGGCAAATCACTACTCAAGCCTTTTTCCTTGTTCCCAAATGAAGTATGAGGACTTAGGAGGAGGAGGGTACCTTCAAATATAGCCTTGAGGGGCTCTGGCAGCCAGCAAGGAAGACACTGGCCAGGAGTTTCACCCCCGCCAGACCCCCGCTCCCAGCTCTACCTGCCGATGTAGAAATATACATGAGTGAGCCCAGGCCTGCCCACCCCTGGGTGAGGGTTAGCTATCAGTGAGGCCCCCAATGTGGACCATCTCCATTGGGGATGCTTCCTAAATCCCCCTGGAGAAAGAGATCTAGGTGGAGCAGCTCTTGGGGTGATCAGAGGAGTCCAGCTTCTCCTGCTGGTAGCTGTGTGACTAGATTCTGAGGGTACATAAACAGAGTGATGCACATGCCTTCCTCATCAGATCCTTCTTTCCCTTCATAGGGTTGCTAGAGGTCCACTTGGTGGTGGACACAGGGGCACCCATCTTGGACCACAAGGCAGCCAGTCAGCCTTGCAGCACTGGGTCGTCAAGTTTACCAGGTCAAAAGCAAGAAACAAACTTTAGGAGTGTCTTCACCTTGGGTCTCTGACACATGCCCAAATAGATATCCACCTAACACCACGTAGGTTGTGGGCCTCCCATAGTACAACCTGGGAAAACGAAACACAGTGCCCCTTCCTGGTGATGTTCGGCCTGCCTCAGAGCAGCAACAGGCAGTCACTTGAAATGAGTGGCTCTCCTCCAAGGTTAGGTTGTTCTGTTAAGGATAGGAGGCTGGGTCAAGCGCCCACTTCCTCCTGATAAGGCAACCACGAGTGAAATGTTCTAAAGACAAGGTAGCTAAAAAAAAAAACACCTTACAGTAGACAGGGGCCATTTCACTCCACTTCATAGTTGAGGACACTGAAGCCCAGAGAGGCTAATGGTCTGGAGGAGTCGGCGCAGCCTCTGGGCAATGGGACTCGAGCACCCAGCAGGCTGGCTGTGAGCCTGAGTCCCGAACCCCAGGTTCTGGCCCTTCTAGTGAGATACAGGGCCCACTTTGTTGTGACTTTGGAGGCAGGGATCCCTTTCCAATCTGTTGATGGCTTCCCCTTACCCCATTTTGCTCCTCAAGGAGTCAAGCCACCTCTGGGCCAGACGCTGCATGGTAGGGTGAGGTGCTATTTGATGCTTAATCTGGCTCGTGATTACCATCCCAGTGGTGAACTCTGAGGCACATTTCTCAAATGAGCAGGCAAGTGAATGCATGCCAGCCAGGGGAATAGCACCCCCAACTACTGCCCAACTGCTCCATCAGTCACTTACCTCCTCATCCTTGTACCAGGACAGTGACTCAGCTGTCAGCACAAACCAGTACTCCTTGGAACCACCTTTCATCAGGCTGATGTTGTTAATGGTCAACCAGCCCCGGCGGATCACCTGGTGAGGAGGGTATGGCTCAGCGGAGGCACCCCGGCTCAGCCCGCCCCCCCAGTGCAGCAACCAGTGCTTATGCCCAGAAAAAGGAAGGAAGCCCAGACCCTGACAGACACACTTCTAGCCCAAAGCCAGACACCCCACTCTGCCTTGCCCCAAGCACTTCCTGCTGGAAACCAATATGGCACACCCAGGCAGACACCTACTCACTCACAGGTCCAGGAGTGACAAGGAACAGGCCCGAGAGAGCCCCTTTGCACATGGTTAAAATGAGTTAGCACAGGTGGCAGAGGGGTCCAATGCTCGTGTTTAGGTCCTCATCACATGAGATGTGACAATGCAAGAGCTTACTTGTCTTGGTGAGATGTGGATACAGGATGCCTATGGCCCCTGCCCCTCAAGCTCACTGGAAGGTGGTGTTGGAGGAGCAGGGAGTCACCCACACAATGGAGTGGTTCCTTTGCTCTCTCCTTTGTGGGTAGACTAGCAGAGGTTTAACATGCAGTTGCCTCCCTGTTGGCTCATCTGCCCAGCTCACCGGGACTGGGGGAGGGTGCGCTCAGTGGTCACAGAGACCTGCTCTTACCGGTGGTTACAGCCAGAACTTGCTCCCGGGTTCCCTTCCCCACAGGCTCTTTTCTGAGTGAAGGGATAAAGGAAAGTCTCTACCCAGAGGCTTGGGGACAAAAGTTTGATTCCAGGAACCTCTAGGGGATCATGCCCCATGCTGACTTCATATCCAGTGGCCCCACTTTTCTTTGACTGACACCACAGGGCTCTAGGCTGGGGGACCCCAGGAATGGGAGCTGTCTGGCCATAGCTGCCATGAGTGGAAGGCAGAACCCAAGTCTATGCGGGGAACTCACCTGACAGCTAAATGCAGGCAGCCTGGGGGAGCCATGTTCCCATGTTCCCTGGGCCATGGTGGCAAGAGTAGGCCAGAGCCCCTACCAGTCTGGATTGAGAACCCTGGGGCAGTGGGAAGCACATGGAAGCACAGGCAGGGCCACCTGGGGCCAGGGCAGTGACAGACTGGGCCAAGCTGCAGAGGGTGTGCTGTGCGTGGCCACAGACATCTGGGAAGGGCTGATGTTGAGCACCCCCAGAGTGGGGTAGGGCAGGAGCACTGGAGTTGGGGCTGCAGGAATGACTCTGGGGTCTACAGACTATATCTGAGCTTGCCCTGATCTGCCCTCAGTTTTCAAATCCTAATAGGGTCACCCCAGTAGCTGGTTTTGGGATCTAAGCCTCAAAGGTTATGAACATGAGGTGGCCATAAGCACCCAGGGACTCCTGTGCCATGTAGAAGTCTCTGCCCAGAATGGGGACAGTAAGAGATGCTACCTGGAAAACCTTGATAAAGTCAAGGGCACAGCCTTCTCTCTCCCTAGCATAAGGCAACACTTGGGAGTCATGCAGTCCTCAGGGGGTATGTAGGGACTTCTGGCACCTGCCCACCCATGGCTGCCTGGTGGGTGAGGGGTCACTCTTAGCCCCAAAGAGGTCATGGCATCCTCCTTGGCAGCAGGATGACTGACTCGAGTGGTTGACCCAGAACATCCTGGATTTGTGCTCAATCTGGGATTGCCCTCAGGCCTGGGTAAACCAGGATAACGGTCACACTGGGGGCACTGCCACATAGCATAGGACCTAGGAAGGAATCCCTATTCTGGCAACCAGGCTGTCTGCTGTCCAGCCCCAGAGCTGTCTGCTTCTCCCCAGGAACTGCTGCTAAATCTCAGTTGAGTCATTAATTGACTGCCAGGAAGGGAGAGTAAGGGATAGGGATCAGTCCCCCCTAGGTAGAAATCCTCAGAGAGGCTGCAGCACTCTCCGGACCAACCTGGATTTCAAGGAGGCTGATGTGCCCGTATGGCCTGTCTGCACCCTTGGTTAGCAGCCAGAGCGGCAGGGCCCAGGCAGTGCTGTGGGGTGTGTGGCCATGGTGGGAGCACTGCTTGAGGCCAGGCCAAGAATGGCATATCTGAGCCTCAGAGCAGGAGGCGGCTGATAAGGCCTGGAGAAGCCCCAAAGTCCCCTTTTCAAGCTATCCAGAGAGCTACCCAAGTGGGGCGAGAGAGGAAGTGCCACCCCCAGGAGGGAAGGGAGAAGTGGGTGGCAAGGGGGCTAAGTCTAGAGAAAAAGAAGTGGCTAAGTTCCCATATTTAAAAACCTGATTTGTGCCCAAGGGGGCACATGCCATAGTGATTGTGCTTAGGAGGAGGAGGAGCTGGGTGGGGGTGCAAGGACGGAAGAGGCACGCAAGTCTCCCATGCTTTCAGGGTGTTACAGCGACAGGCATGCAGGCACTCTGGGGCTGGAGACAGGGCCACCAGGGTGGCATGGGCAGGAGGCAAGCAGCAGCACAGCTGGGCCTGCTGGCAAGATGGTCCAGTTTTCTCCAGGTGAGAGGCTGGTCTGAGTTGCCCAGACAGGGATGGAAACTAGGGCTGGGAGACCCAAGAGATAGACTTTGTGGCAGGGGTGGAATTTCCCAGGAGAAGAAGAATGACTAAACCCCTTGGGGTGCTAGGTGAAGCAGGCCCCTGGGGTTGCTTGGGGTGATGCATGGGGAAAGCAGCCACCAAGGGTCCAAGGACAATCACTCCTTCTATCCTCCCCCTCCAAGACTGGCCATTTCTTCAGCCTCTAGACCCTGGGCATAGTGAGGTTCTGAAACAGAATCACAGCTCAGCTACTGGAAAGATCTCTGCCAAAGGTCAGCAGGGGTCCACACAGCACCCCAGTGGCTGGGAATAGGAGAATATCCCAGAGAAGGAGGCCTCTGTGCTGGAGCACTCTCCAAGGGGTCAGGCCAGCTGCCCGGAGGTGACCACCCTGAAAAGAGCTCAACTCCCAGGGTGTGAGCAGCTCCTGCATTGCTGGGCTAGGCCAAGCCATACACAGAAAGGAGGTGTCACCTACAACAGGGAAGGCAAATACCATTCATCTGGGGGAGGGGCTCACACTAACCCACAGTTAGGAGCTGCCTGGAGAATTCTGGGTGCAATGGGTAAAGAATGCTAGATCAATTAATGATGGCTGCCACAGGCAAAGGAGATGGAAGGATGCAAGTGGAACAGTGTGGTCTAATCAATCATCCTATCTGCCTTAGAGGCAGGAGAGAGGCAGCATCCAGGAGAGAGTTCCCAGGTCAGTCATTCTGTCACAGGCATAGGTAGGGGGGAAAAACACCTTGGGCGGAAGTCACATTTGCCACAGAAAAGGGAGTGGGTGACATGCTTAGGAAAGAACACCAGGCTTTGTTAGTGATGTCTGACACAGGCACATTAACAGGAGATAAGCACAAGGGAAAAAGTACTGGATCAATTAGTCAAGTCAGCCATGAGTGCAAGAGAGGGATATTTCTGTATTGTGATGGAAAGGGGAGTGGCAGTAGCAAGAACAAGTTCCAGTAAGGTTTGACCAAAATCTTCCCTGGCCAGGAACGTGAAGAGAGAGGGGCATGGAGTGTCAGCCAAGTATTTGCCATCCCGACTTAGAGGAAACCAGGTCAACCTGTCAGAAATGGGCTGAAGGGGGTTCTCCAACAAGGCAGAGGTCAGGTTAGTGCCTATGTGAGTTGGCTTATGGCTGATGCCCAGGACAACACTAAGACCTGCATCGCGGCACAGGGTTTGTAGGTTAGCTTGATTGTTAGTCATGTTATTTTGGGGAGGAAGGGAATGTTACAGGGCGGCAGGGTCTCCATTACTACTAGGGTCGCTAAAGTTCACTACCACACTAAATGGGTACTTACCAAGATCTCCCCCTTTGAAAATGCAAAGTTAGGGTGGTGGGTAAATCACAGAGGAGCAGGTGGAGGAAAAGAGACGAAAGGGACATGAGGGAACAGAGAAAAAAGCAGGAAAAGCACAAAAATGGAAGAAGAGAAGAGCAGGAGGAAAAACAGCAAAAGAAAAAAAATTACATGCTATTAATTATATTCATGGTGTTAATATTTAATTCATTATCATCTCCTGAAACAAAAAAGCAACAACATACGTATTACCTATGGCAAGCGCAAAATAAAAATCATGCAGCGGTTACATCCTTCTTTTTCAAGAGGGCTCTATAGTCGTGCAGGTAAACAGCAGAGCTACCCCTCCCCCCCATGTGGAGAAGTGGGGGAAACTGATAGAATCTCTGCAGGAATGAAGAGTTTTCTTAAAATAAAAAAAGGCACCTAATACTGGCAAATATAAATACGTTCATATTTCATTCAGCTTCTGGCTGGGGCACATCAAAAGGGACATCCCTTTCTAAGGCTCCGGGTTTCTCCAGATGTGGGGCTCAGCACAGAGCCAAGTGCCCCAGAACACAGTTATCACAACACAGCCCCCTATCCAGTCCTCTCACACAGGTTCCAAGTCCCTGGGGCTGGGACTGACACCTCAATTTGGCTATAGACACCATAGGTGACTGGGCTGCCCTTCTCTCGAGGGTCAAGTTCTGTGACCTTGGGTGTCAACAGGATGTCCTGGGTTTATGAAATTTGCTCCCTAGGCCCTGCTAGAGCTTCAGCTCTCACCTCATTTTCCTGAAACATCAAAACCTTAGTAGACTCGAGAGGTTGGGGGTGGAGGGGTCTGGGGTTAAGGTGCCAGCTTCCGGGAGGGTGTGCCCTGCACCGGGCGCCAGCACTGGTTGTCCCTTAATGCCCTCCCGCCGCCAGAGTGGAGGTGTAGGCTGTGGAAGGGTGGCTACCTGGTTGGGGATGGCTCTCTTCTTGTTCAGCTGCGTGTTCCTCTGCTGGGCACTGAAACCAGAGCACAGAGAGGGTTCATGCGGCAAGATGCTGAGAGGGACAAGGATCAAAAGGCCCTTATGGCCCAGGTGAGGGCATCTCTTCCACAGGGGCAGGGGGGGTCAAGCGACCAGCAGAGGCAGAGAGAAGCCCCTTCACATAAACACTGCCCAAGGGAAATAGCTCAAGCTCATAAAACAAGAAAACACTGAGTTAAATCAAAGCTTCTAGGCCCTGGTCTCAGCCACTCCTGAGAGTGCAGCTGCTTCCACAAGTCAGTGAATCCTGCAGTTTCCAAGAGGGGGTAAGAGAAGCTGGGAGGTAGCTGGGAGGAATTCCGGAGGTGACTCCAGAATAACTGCAGTGCCAGGCTGTTAGGCAGCTAAAAACTTAAAGCTTCTTTCCATTTTCATTATCCCAACCTTGCCACCAGGTCCTACGTGGCCCTGGCCACAGGGTTCTCCAGCTTGGGTCATGAGACTCAGAGACAACTGCTTGCCATGAAAACACCACTCATCTCAGATGACCCCTGAGCCAATTGAGAGGACAATCAAGGTCAACAGGGAGTGTTTCCAGAAGGTCCCTTCTTTGTCTAGCCCCAGATCTCTTTTCTTGTTCACCTATCCTGTTTCTTGACTAGGTATGTGCCACACAGTCCCACTGTATTTTGTATGTGTACTAGTCAGCTCCCCAAGCTCCTTCTACTTGGATGGTGATAGCAGAACCTGCAAATATTTAATGTCTCTTGGTACTTGAATGTCATTATTGTCTTTTCCTATCCTATTGCTTTAGCTGTAACATTTAGGAATAATATGAAAAGGCAAACCATTCTTGTTTCATTTGCTTACTGCGTCTGTGGTTTCACCTTAAAATTCAAGCAGGCTATGGGTGTGTGTGTGTGTGTGTGTGTGCGTGCGTGCGTGTGTGTGTGTGTGTGTGTGTAGGAAATAGGCTTCTATTCCTACTAGATGAGTAAAGTTGGAACATTATGAATGGAGGTGAGATTTTATCCAACAATTTTCTAACACTTGGTGAGATTACTATAGAGCTTTTATGTTTTGTTTGTTTGTTTGTTTGTTTGTCTGTGGGACCCTCGACGGTGGCCAGGGATCGAACTGGCACTGCAGAGATTGCGGGCAGCCTCGCAACCCAGCGCTCAACCGCTGCGCCACCAGGGAAGGCCCACTATACGACTTTTTTCTAATTCTTGTTTTCAGTGTTTAGAGGGCAGCGAGAAAGCAGTCTACAACAAGTATACGACAAAGTTTGATCAATAGTGTCTGAAGGAGGTAGGACCACCCACAGCGATGGTTGGAAGCTTGTGAGGTCCAAGATGGACTACTTCTAATAGCTTCTTGGCTCCTATCTTTGCCTGGCAACCATGTGGCTGTCCCTTTAGCTTGCCTTCACCCAATCAGAGATTTCTTGAAGCAGGGCAGAGAGGGAATCTCAAGGCCTACCCCTGGCCAATAGGACCTTTCTGGCCTGGCCTCTCACCTCTACCTGGTCTTTGTCATGTTTCCCCATGCTCCTGCTGCTCAGCTTTCCTTCCCTGCCTCCTATACGCCCCCAGGCTCTCCTGCCTGACATCTGGAGGTCATGATGTTCTGGGGAAGGTCCTGTCAGGCCACATCCCTTATTTCCCTTTCTCAAGCCCCTCACCTAACCTCCTGTCCAAATCTCATCTTCCTTGTGACAATTTGTACAATTTGTTACCATTCCTGCCTGTGGTATCTGAAGGGGCAGAGTTCAAGTATGGCTTGTATCAACCAAGTCCAAAGGCTCTGGGAAAAGGCTCCACAGCTATTCAGCGGGTGCCTGGGACATCTACCCAGGCTGGGAGGAGCCTGGTACCCTGGGCCCTCCCCCAGCCAGGGTGTCCCCATTTACACACCAGGAAAAAGGCACACAGCAGGCAATACCCACCCGGTCACCAGCTGCTCAGTATAGTAACAGCTGGGGGAAGTGGGAAGGCCCAGGAATCCAGAGGAAAGAGTGGAGTGGTCAAAGGAAAAACAGGAGAGATTGTGAGAAGGAACTGTGGATGAAGTATAAGAAGCAAAGATATCAAGACAAGGAAAAAAGCAGTAAACCAAGGAGGGGGTACCAACATTTTCAGTCCATACACTCCTGGCTGCTGAGGGAACAGGAGGAGAGGCTGCCTCCCCAGAAGCCGAGCCTTATCTCTAAGGTGCTGCCTGAGACCCCCCCCAAACCCACACCTAGCAGGGATAATCCAGTGAGGGCTATCTCCACGTTTGTCTACATTCCAGGAGGAGTTTCTGATCATCCCCCCATTCCTTCTTTCCTTCTTTCTTTCTTTCCTTCCTTCCACCCATGTACCCAACATAAAGTAACCGCTCGATCAAGTGTGTTGAGTGCGTTGTTCTACCCAGGTAACTACTTAGACAGAGACTCTCTAGCCCAGCTCCTCCTCAAAGAAGCCTGTCAGACGCCCAAAGACAGCTCAGAAGGCCACCCTCTGGACTCCCATGGTGCCTATACAGCCCCCAGCATGGACCACACCATCTGAACTGCCTAGGTGCATTCCTTTGAGGGTGAGGCCCTGGGTCTGTGCTTGCTCCTATGTATTATAAGGCATGGCACTAGAAGGCACATCCACAAGATCTGGGAATAAATAAAAGGTGGGTAGCCTCTGATGATTCTAATGGGCTCAGAGCAAGAAGACTTCCATGGGCCATCAAAACAATCCTTGGGGAGTCCAAGCTTGCTGAGGGGACCTCGGGGACTGACAGAACCAGCGGGTGACCTCACCACAGTATGTTTATTCTACCTAGTGCCAAAATCATAGTTCTGCACTCTGGTTCCTTTTCTGGGTACACAGAAGGTTCTGGTCTCAAATCTATGCTATAGGGAGGGAACCCATGGAGATCCTGAGCAGCATTTCCCAAGAGTGGCTTCTGCAACCCTGAACCACTGACATACTCTATGAAAGGGGTGGCTGCATTTGGGGGTACCTAGGGTACACTATACATGAGGTGAAGAAAGACTCAGAAGTCCTGCAAGGAAGGAAGCACTGCATGCTGTTTGCCTTGCTCATTCCCGATGAGTTTGACGACAGGAGGCACATTATAGACAATGGGACTGGGGCTGCTCTTAGCTCATGGAGGCTTCCAGATACTCTCAAGATGGTTCCATGCTTCACCTAGGAGCCCTGACAAGATCCTCTTGCCCCAACCCACTTAGGGAATCCCAACTTGACCACTTCCCTTGGGGCTGGCATTGGTGCCACCCTACCCACTGCTGTCCTGAAAAGTACATGTACATACTTGGCAAATCCAATGAAGTCCTCATGGTTCGTGTTGATGTAGGACTGCTCAATATCAATCAGAAGCAGAATCTGGGGGAAAGCGGGGGTCACTGTGAGTGTACAGCAGAGTGGGGCAGGGAAGGACAGCAGCTGGAGCACTTTCTGTACCCACCAGCAGGGGAGTCAGAACCATGCTGCTTCCCCCAGGAGAACAGGGGCCACAAGTACATGGCCCTGGTTCCCCTCCCACCACAAACACCTAGGACCCATCTGCAAGGGGAAGGAGGCATGGGCTGCTTTCAAACATCAACGAAGTAAGGCTGGATCAGAGGAGCAGAGTGAGACAGGCGGCTAGCATGGCAATCAGGGACAAGTCCTCTGGAGCTGGGTGACCACTGAGGCTGTGGTCCCATTTCAGCCACTGAGTGTGACCCTGGGGCACATGTTACCAAGCTACGGAATGGGGAAGTGAAAGATTTAACTAGAAAGATTAAATAATTCACAGTGTATAAAGATTTCAGCGCCCAGCATAAGTGCCACATTAAGACAGCAAAATGAGGAAAAATAACGCTGGGGGTAAGGGCTAGGGCATCTGCTTGGTCCTCTCTGCCCCCTCCCCTGCAGATGACTGGGGTGGGGGTATAGAGGGCTGGGATGTGACCCCTCCATCCTCCTGGCTCTGGCCTCTAGGTCTCCCCACTTCACCTGTGTTAGTACAATCTTTGCTCTGTACAACCAGCTTTTTTACACAGTACAGTAAGTCCCCTTCTGACCCAAAAAAGGCCAAGATAATGTGACTAGGAGAGGACATTAAAATGAAACACACATGCAGGCACACACGAGTTAGTTGGGATGTCATCTCAGGTAAGGGGCAGGATCCTACCCCTTCTCCTCATTGTGCTGCAGGGCCCTCAAGCATAAAATGGGTCAGCACTCAGACCCCATGGGGTTGTTGGAATCACCACTGTTGATTCTGTCAGGCCTGAGTCCCACTGCCCCTGAGCCTGTGGGTCAAGCCCAGCAATGATGATGCTGGGGTAGCTGGGAACCATGGTGTGTGTGAAAGGGACAGCAGCATCCTTGCCATTGATGGCAACAAAGTGAACTGGCATCTCTCAAGCTTCTGATATACTTTTCAGGCCTAGAAGCTACAAGGGAAGGGCTGAGTCTGAGGGTCAAATGAGCCAGTTTCTCTATCAGTGTCAAGGGGAGAGGGTCTGTTTCAAACACAATACTACAACCAAGTAGGAGACAATGGTTCATTTCACTTTCGATTTAAACAACTGCCAAAAGTGGGCAGACGGAGGGGAAGTGACTCAGACGAGGGGTTGGGTCACTCAGCAGGGGACAGATGAAACTTTTGCTGCATGTGTGTGGGGGCACACCACTCTCTATCAAGAAAATGTTAAAACACAAAATGCAGCCCAAATAGCCATGAAGCCATGGAAGACTGCTTAACAACCAAAGCAACAAATTTTGGACACACTACAAACGACAGGGATGAATCCTAAATGCATTACTCTGAGCAAAGGTGGTCAGAATCAAGGAACTATGGAATACAAGTCCATTCTGGAAAATGCAAAACTGCAGGGGCAGGGAGCAGTCCAGTGGTTGCCAGGACCTGGGACTGGGGAAGTGTTGATAACCAAGGGAGCAAAGACTGGGAATTTGGTAGGGTGGGGTGATAACAGAACTGCTGTGAATTTTGACTGATATAGAAGGGGGATAACCTTGCTATATGCATTTGCCAAAACTCAAAGAATTGTACATTCAGGATTTACCGCATGTAAATTATACCAGAAAAGCAAAATAAAAGCTAATACCTGCTCCTTGGTTTTTCCCTCTCGTTCCCGGATGTAAGTGGTGACGATTCGTTCTGTCTCCTCTCGTAACCGGGGATAGGAGGTGAGCTGGGGGGAAGCAGAGTGGAGGCATTGAAGTGGCCCCCATGACATGGGAAGCACATGAACCACATGGAAAATGCAGGGAAAAGGGAGATGACATACATGAGTGGCCCACCGAGCCCCTACCCCTTTCCTGTCTCCTAACGGTGCCAGTCAAGAGATAAGAAGGGGATGTTGGAGGACGGTGGGCCTGAGAGGTTCCCACACACAAGCAGAAATGCTTTCAGAAAATGTGATTCAGAGGTGGAAAGTGTAGGGAGAGCAGGTGGTGTGTCTGCCACCCAGCAGTGACCACCATCTGCTTCCCACCCAGAACTGGGGGAGAGGAAGGAGGCTGGTGTCACTAGAGCCATTAAGGCTTAGGGTGAGGACTCCTACCCAGCTCGTGAGTGTGCAGCACCTGCCTAAGGATAGTAGCGGCAACATCTGGGCCACCCACCTCGGAGGGACGCCCTTGAAGATAGCCATTCTGTATCATCTAACCATTGGAACCTGCTCCTCCAACACCCTGGTGCCTCTCGTCTTTGTAACGGTCACCAAACCAACACACAGGAAGTCCACTTTCTGCAGTTTGCGTCAAGTTCGTAAGTTGGGGAAATTGAGCTGTGTGCCAAATCACTCATTAAGTGGCCTGAAACTAAGAACATGCAGGCCTGCAACCTGATGATGTGTATCACTCCTACGACACAGCTGGGAGGCCCTCTTTCTCTAAGGGCTCCAGGCCTGAGTCCTGTTTGTTGCCTATCATAGCATTTGACACCTCCCATCAGTTGGTACCAAAACTGCAAAGGTGGAACATGCATGTGATGCAAGCCCCCATTTTTGTCTGCTGATGCAAAGTTCAGATGTCACCAAGTAACACTGGCCCAAGAAGAGGGAGGGGGGTGGTCCTGCCAAGGTAGCATTTCCCAGATGCTTGGGTTAACACTGACAAATGGGAGGGAGAAGGCAGGGGGCAAATGCATAGGTGATAATAATGAAACCTTCTATTACCTTCTCGGCACACCTTTTAATGACCGTGGCCAGTTCTGAAACCACGAGATCAACACACTTCAAACTTGGCTCTTTGAGTTTTACAATCTGTTTTTTCACAATGGCTTCAAAGGCCATGTCGGGGGTGAAGAGCCCCGTCCTGGGTCATGTGGAGGGCAGGACGAGGTAGAAAGACACCCAGGGACAGTGCAGACCACACACGCGGGACAGGAGACAGAGAGAGAGAAGAAATGAGAATCAGCTGGTTAGTGACATGCATGGAGGAGCCTGTGCCCGCATTTGCCCCGGAAGCTGCTTCAGATCAAAGAAAGGTCCTGAGTGACAGGTGGGATTGGCACAGGGTTTAATTATAGAAGTACTACAGGTTGGTGTCATCATATGGACAGCTAAGGGAGTGCAGAGGCCTTGAGTTTTCATACCCATGAAAAGGACTCTAGGATGACATCACCTTCAACCCATCTGGGTCCCCCCATCCCCCTCCCCTTTTTATTTTCCAATTGAAGAAGCTTAAGAAGCAAATGTGGGCTTTGCCAGACTAAGTAAAGAAGGCTCAAGCAGAAATGACCTGCCTTGGAAAGCTGACCCAGAGCTCTCCGCTATCATGGACGTGCAAGCACAAACTGCCCACAGAAAGTGCTTCAGCTGCTTGGCCAAAGTGTGCTGCCCTGGGAACCAGGCTGGTGGGGGGTATGGGGCCTGGCACATCCTGCCGAGTGGAGGCAGTGGCCCGTGAACACCAACACACAGGAGCTTGTGACCCATTGGATCTGAGGTCAGCTGCTCTGGGTGATAGTGCAAGGGGTGGGTGAAGGCCCTTCGGAGTTCAGGAGCTTTGTGGAGTCTGGGACTGGGCACTCATTATGCTGCTGGCGTCTGGGCCTTTCTGAGTGCTGTGGGGACAGAAGAGTGGCTGGCTCCTGAGATGCCTGAGGGCGCCAGACTTTTGTCAAAAAAGGGTGCGACCAGGGAGGTTCCAGGCACTCGGCCTCCAGCAGCTGATGCGGGGTCCCTCTCTGCTCCCGGAAGGCAGCAAAGCGACAGCCCAATGAAACCCCCAATTCCATCAGACACATGCTAGGCTTGGTATCAGGGTCCTAGGGAGCCCTGCCCACCAGTCTGGCCAGTTCTGCAGGGCCAGCCTGCCCTGCTTGTGCCGGGGCTATAATGCTCCTGTCCCAGACTCTGGGAAGAGGCTATATTCTTAGAAACTGAGGGGATCTGGTTGGGGCTTGAGGTGAAGGCACCGGCCGGGCAAAGGCTGAGGCAGCACTGGGAGCCTGATACCAAACCCCCATACCCCATTTCCACAAGGCCAGGAATCATCCTGCCGAGGGTCCAATACCTTACTGGTACACTGCCTAACTGTATTGATTAGCTCCTGGATAACCAGGTCGACACATTTCAGACAGGGCTCTTTCAGCTTGACGACCTGCTTTTTCACAATGGCCTCGAATGCCATGTCCGGGGTGAAGAGCCCAGTCCTAAAACCATCCATACCCAGGGGCAGGGGAGATAAGTCAGAGAGAAACAAAGCACGGTCAGCAATGTCATAGGCATGGGTCAGATCCCCTAGTCCATGTGAGACCAGACAATTGGGATGATAATGTTTGTTGGCATATGGAGGGGACCTGGGCGGCTCACGGGAGACCCATGCTGGGAACAAATGCAAGTTCTTATAACAGCAACTCAGCTCTGGCTTTCTAACACCCCTGCCTCCCCTCCACCCCCTCAAGCAAATTTGTAGTGAGCTTTCTCAGCTGACCAAAGTAGCTGCAGCTCATGCCATCTGGGTAGTAGTACCATGGGTACTAACCCAAGGGTAGCAGTCCCATGGACTCTAGCAGGTCTACAAAGGACTGAGCACACATGCCCTCAAGTGCCCTTTGAGATCCAGGGGGAGAGGACAGTTACTGAAAAACACCCAGGGACCTCTAAAGGCATCACAATCTGCATACCCGGAGGTTTGGGAGGGACAGACTTGGAGGGAGGCAACATGGAGACATAAGGGAACATAGCTATCCCCACGGGACTTGCCTGACTCCATGGATATTCTTAATGGCATAGCTGATTTCCCGTCTCAAGTCCTTCTCGTCAAACTCCATCTGAGAACAAAGAAGCCAAATGCATATGACATACCTGGGAAATCCCGCAAAAAGGTAAGTATTTGGTGAATGTTATCTTCTGAATGTGGCTGTCTTTATATGGCACAATATTATTTGCTCAAAATGTAAAAAAAATTTTGAAACCCAGTTTCATGGTTTGAAACTAACATTCTCTTTTTGAGGGAATGTGAATTCATATAAATTTTTCTACACTTGATATTAATCAAAAGGCTGAGAAGTGAGGGGCTTCCCTGGTGGTGCAGGGGTTAATGTCTCAGCACTATCAAGCTATTGCCAGCCACGGAGCATGAGCTCGAATGTCAGGTAGCTGGCCAGGGAGCTGACCACATGGTGCAGCAGACCTCTCCTGTCTCACCTGCTGCTCCCCTCGGCAGTATATTTCAGTAGATCCACCTGTTCTGCTCCCCACTCTGTCTCTGGTGAATCTCACTCCCTGTACCTCTGGTCTAGACCTCAGTTCTTCCATGCATAAATAAATAAAAACAAATCTTCAAATTAAAACAAAAAAAGGGCCAAAAAAGTGATGAATTCATGTAAATTTTTCTTATGGACTACTTGGCAATACAAATCGAGACTCTCCAAAAACATACTGTCACCTGGTAGTTTAAAATGTTCTAGAAATTTTTCTTGCGGAATTAACAAAGAGTTACATTCATAGAACTATTCATAACTGTTGGAAAGTGTGAAAAACACCTGAATGCTCAATGAGTAACTGGTTCAATGCATGGTGGGACATCCATAAGATTGTTTTACTACTAACAATGCATGCAATGTGTATGACTAGTCTGGTAAGATGGCTGCCATATGAAAAAAGCAGGTTATAATTTTTTTCCCCTTAGCTATGTATGTAGGAAAAAGGCAAAACACTGGTTTTACTCATGTGGAAAACAAAGAAACAAAAGTAATGACAAGTAAAACAAAAACAAATTCTTAGACCGTCAGAACAAAACAGTGGTTCCCAAGAGGGGAAGGGGGAAGGGATGTTGGGTATACTAGGTCAAAGGAATCATATATGGTGAAGGATGGAAGCCAGACTTCTGGTAGTGAACAGATGCTGATTTATAAGACTCTGCAACTGAAACCCATTATGATGTTATACACCAATGTTACTTCAGTAAAAAACTTAGTAAGATTTAGGGTCAGACAGCCAAGATTAAATCCTAGCCATTCAATATCTATAGAAAATACTTAACCCTCTGAGCCCCAATGTTTTTATCTGTAAATTGGGGGTAATAAGAACATCTACCTCATCAGTTTGCTGTAAATGTATTAATAATAATACACATGAAGTACCTACTGTCAGTCTTAAAGTATTCAATAAACAGTATTATTTTCATCCTTTTAAAAATACATATAAAATTACTTAAAAATTAAAAATACACATATATGTGCACACAAGTAAGGATGAACGTATGTGCTGTTTGTGTATACAAGGGGCTTACCCATCTGCACAGAAATAAAAGACACATCCAGGTGTTAACCCGAGTTGCCTCTGGATGTAAGAATTATGGGTGTTTTGCCTTTTAGCTTCTATTCTTTTATAGAAAAGAACTTTGCTAGTTTTTTTAAAAGATTTATTTTTTTATTTTACATATTTATCATTTTTTAAATTTTTTTAGACAATATTTGCTTTATTTATTTTTTAAAGATTTATTTACTTAGGACCTCCCAGGTAGTGCAGTGATTGAGCGCTGGGCTGTGAAGCTCCCGCAGCCTCTGCAGCCCCGGTTTGATCCTCGGCCACCAGTGAGGGTACCACATGGCGCGCAGACCTCTCCTGCCGCGCCTGCTGCTCCCCTCAGCAGTGTACTTCATCAGTCTGCCTGTTCTGCTCCCCACTCTGGCTCCTGTGAATTCTCTCACCTCCCCCCCCACTCCACTCCCCACCCCTGCACATCTGACTGTACCCAGTGCTTGTATAAATAAATAAATCAATCTTAAAAAAAAAAATTCTCAAAAAAAATTATTTATTTATACAAGAACTGGGATACAGGTCAGAGGTGCAGGAGGGCGAGACAGTTCACCAGAGAGAGCGGGGAGCAGAACAGGCAGACAGACCGAAGATACTGCTGAGGGGAACAGCAGGTGAGGGAGGAGAGGTCTGCTGTGCCATGTGGGTAGCTCCCTGGCTGGCTGGGAATTGAACCCACGCTGTAGAGGCTGCGGACAGCTTCACCCGCTGCACCACCGGGGAGGCCCAGATTTATTTATTTTTATACAAGAGCTGGGGTACAGGCCAGAGGTGTGGGAGGGTGAGAGGATTCACCAGAGACAACACGGGGAGCGGAACAGGCAAATGGACTAAAATACACCTGAGGGGAACAGCGGGCGAGACAGAAGAGGTCTGCCGTGCCATGTGGGAATCTCCCTGAATGGCCGGGAATCAAACCCGTGCTGCAGAGGCTGCAGACAGCTTCACAGCGCTGTGCTCAACCTGCTGTACCACCAGGGTGGCCCTTTGTTAGTTTTTATATCATAAATGATATGTACCTACCGTGAAAGCTATCAAACTTCAAGACAGCTTAAAATCCCCCAAATCCCAGGGCCTCCCCGGTGGCACAAGGGTCGAGCGCTGGGCTGCGAAGCTGCCTGCAGCCTCTGCAGCGCCGGTTCGATCCCCGGGCGCCAGGCGAGGGTCCCACATGGCGCGCAGACCTCTCCTGCTGCACCCGCTGCTCCCCTCAGTGGTGTATTTCGTCAATCTGCCTGTTCTGCAACCCGCTCTGGCTCTGATGAATTCTCTCACCCTCCCCCGCTTCTGACTGTATCCAGTGCTTGTATAAATAAATAAATAAATCTTTAAAAAAAAAAAAAAATCCCCAAAATCCCAGCACTGACATTTTTGCAAACACCCTTGGAGATTCTGTGCAAAGGCACACCTTGACTAGTGTACCATTTCTTACAGTAAGAAGTACAAAGTATCACTTCTATGTTATGTTACACATGCTGCTCTCCTAACCTGCTTTTTTCCCCCTCCTACAACAGACTGGGGATATTTGCCCATGTAAATTTGTCTACATCTTCTATGTGTACTGCAACAGGTATACTGCTTTTTTCTCAGAGAAAAATGGAATTTCCACGCAGCTCTGTTGGAAACCTCTAAGCTGCCCATCAGGACACCTGAGGGGACAGTGCTGACCAGAGACATCAGGGCCCAGCACTACCTTCACCAGTTCAAAGGGAAACCGCTCGTGGAAGATTCGATTGATCCGGGCGCCCCCAGAAAGCTCCAGCGTATCCACCTGGTCTCCAGAGCCCTCGATCCTCTTCTCAAAGTCCACCCCAAATTGCTGGACCATCCTACCAGGAAAAAGAAAACCTGAATGTCAAAACCAAGGTTTCAACATGGCTCTAGGTTAGGTCCTGAGTCAAGCCATGGCTTACTTTTTTTAGCAGCAAAATGTATGCATAGGTCAAAACAAATCAACAACACACAGGAGGTGCCTATTACAAGCACTCACTACGCAGCAGGCCTGCTATGGTTTATTCATTGATTGAATTTGGGGGAGTGGGGCAGTTTTTACTCCCCACTTTGCAGATGACAAGAGTGAGATGTAGGGATCACAGCTCAGTCACATCTGCCCTGAGGTTTGACTGGGGTGTTAAGGCAGCCCCTCCACACAATTCAGGTGGTTTCAGCCACCTTCCAATCTGTTCAGGTCGGGACATTACCATGGATGGGCTGTGAGGTCTTACACAGGAAGCTTTGTCCATCTTGGCCTCAGTTTCTTGATCTGCAAAGTGTGTAGACTGTAATAGCATCTACAACACAGGGTGTCTGTGAGGATTCAAGGAGTTTCTAGGTATCATTAAGCGCAAGAAATCACTGATTCTATAATGCACTATTAACTTGTGTACCCACAGAAGATAAAGAATGCTACCAATTAAATGGCAATTCACCTAAACTTTTGATTTCAGAGAAGTTAAATTTTTAAGGCCTCATATAATTGATGAAATATGGTAATGCCACACATGGCCACCTCAGCATCCAGCCCAGTTCTTACAAAGTACCTCTAAGTGCTGCTTATCAGCTTATTAGTAGCATGACAATGTGAGCAGTACAGAACGGGGACAGTTATTAGCATTTTGGTTTTTTGAAGCATTTTTAAAAAAAGATTCATTTATTTATGCATACAAGAACTGGGATACAGGCCAGAGGTGGGGGAGGGGGGGGTGAGAGGATTTACCAGAGAGTAGGGAGCATAACAGGCAGATTGACTGAAATACATTGCTGAGGGGAGCAGTGGGTGAGTCAGGAGAGGTCTGCTGCTCCGTGTGGGTAGTTCCCTGGCCAGGGATCAAACTCATGCTGCAGTGGCTGTGGACAGCTTCATAGGTTGTGTCTTAACCCCCTGCGCCACCAGGGAAGCCTCTAGAAGCATCTCTATTTGCTCCCCTCAATCCCTTGCACTGTCTGCCTTAATCATTCCCACTCATCAAATTCTTGATCTACTCAAGTAGTATGTGGAGTTTCCTCAGGAGAGTGGCCCCAGTGGTGACCAGCCCTTGCTGTGACTGCCACATTAACCCTGAAGTTCTTTTATGGACAAAATGATTGATGCCAGCAAACTACCAGGGCAGCAAGCTCAGCTGCTGATAAACAGGGCTTCCCCTCACACTGGTGGGGGGGCAGATGCAAGGTGTCCCAGGTTCCTAGACGCCCCTGGCCCACATCAATGGATGCTGTGTAAACTGGATTTCCTTCCCAGAGACCACACAGGCCTATGTTAATACTACATCTGGAAAGGGGTACCCTGACTGAAGGTCAAACCAGGCTCAAAGTCATGAGACACAGCACCACAGCATGGACTACCAAGTGGACAATGGTGACTTCAGCCACCTTCTGCTAGCTGCAGGAGGACACACTGCATACAAGTGGTAGCCTCCAGGGGGTTCAAGAATCCATACCGTGCTCACAGCACTTCCTTATCAATTGTCAGAGGGTCAACTGTGTTCCCTCAAATTCATGTTGATGACCTAACCTCCAGGACCTCAGAATGTGACCTCTTTTTAGAAAAAGAGTCATTGCAGATGTAATTAGTTTGGTTAAGGTGAAGTCATACTCGAGTAGGCTGGGCCCTTAAGCCAGTGTAACTGTTGTCTTTAGTAAAAAGGGCAAATTAGGGTCTCCCTGGTGGCACAAGGGGTTAAGCACAGGACGGTGAAGATATCTGCAGCCACTGCAGCACAAGTTCGATCCCCAGCCGGCCAGGGAGCTACCTACATGGCACAGCAGACCTCTCCTGACTCACCTGCTGTTCCCCTTAGCAGTTCATTTCAGTCAATCCGCCTGTTCTGTTCCCTACTCTGTCTCTTGCAACTCCTCTCATCCCCTGCACCTCCGGCCTGTACCCAAATTCTTGTATGCAAAAATAAATAAATCTTTAAATGCAAAAAAGGGGGCAAATTGGACATACAATGAGAGCTCCATGTGAAGATGAAGGCAGGTGCTGGGAACACCAAAGACTGCCAGCAAACCACCAGAAACCCTCAGAGGGAACCAACACCTCAATCTTGACTTTCAGCAACCAGAACGATGAGAAAAATTTTTGTTGTCTAAGACACCCAGTTTGTGGTATTTGGCCACAAGTGATATCATTAGAAAGCAGTGATTGTGAGTTTATAGCCTCAGGTACACTTCTAAAGAACACACATTCCTGTTCCTTGTTCTAGAAGGGGGCAGACTCACGTGCAAAGCACAAAAGCCAAGAGAAGAGAGTTGTTCTGAAAAATACTCCCATCATTCTGCCCGGGGAAACAACCTGCTGGGGGCCTTTAAACGACCTGCATGCTACAGACAGGATGGGGCAGATGGGGAAGAGGACAGGGTGGACACGGAGCAATGACCAAGCTGTGCTGGGGTAGAGAAGCCAAACCAAGTGATACGCTGTGATGATGATGATGATAAAAGTGACATCAGTCAGCTCTTCTAGCACCGGCTCCCATGACCCACACACCACACCAGCCTGTGTGCAGCCCGAGGGAGTGAGTCCAGAAACCAATTAGGGTGGGCCACAGGGCACGAGGAGTGACAACATCTCTCTGGAGCCCAAGATGGCGAGATGGAGTCTAATTTCAGAGCACATTCTCCACAATCCAGTGATTCCTCCTTCAGGAATTTGCCCAACAGGAATTCTTGCATGTGTGCTCAACTATAAATCTGAGAAGCATCTAGTAAAACAAAAAGTTCTCAAATGTCCTCTACATGTCTCCAGCTGTGAATAAACACATATGCCAGGCACCATGAAAAATGGAAGGCTCGTGATGATGCTTTAATAAGAAGGGGAAAAGGAAAAGCAAAACTGGGGGACAGACTGATGCCAATGTTGTCATACTCTTGTAAGGAAAAAACCTCCCTGGTGGTCTAGGGGTTAAGTCTCAGCGCTATCTCTGTGACAGCCTGAGTTTGAACCCCAGTCAGGGAGCTGACCCACATATGGCGCAGCAGACCTCTCCTGTCTCACCCGCTGCTCCCCTTAGCAGTGTATTTCAGTAGATCCACCTGTTCTGCTTCCCACTCTGTCTCTGGTGAATTCTTTCATCCCCTGTACTTCTGGCCCATACCCCAGTTCTTCTACACAAATATAAATAAAATCTTAAAAAAAAAAAAATAAAAAAAAAAGGGAAAAATCTGAGATGGGGAGGGGATGCACAAAAGGGAGGTAGCATTTTCACAGTGACCACTTTGTGCCATGTAAAGAGGACTATTTTCATAGGTAAGGGTCAGGAGGAAGTCATGCAACAAGTACTTCAAAGAGGTGACCACTAGTCAAGAGGGTACAAGAGGGGCCTCTGCTTATCTGTGCAGCCTGAAGTCTGTAGGAGGACCTCGGCCTGCACCTAAGATGCTCAAGAAGCCATCATGGGGGGCCTGCAGATGATAGCAGTGCACCTCCACGGGGCTTGGAGGGCCTCTGGAGAAAAATGGAGTTTCTCCTGGCCATATGACAGGATTGCTGCTACTGCTATCCTCATTTTTGGGGTGAAGAAAGCAAGGCTCAGAGAGGTCACTTGCCTGTGGTTGCCCAGTGTGCCAAGGTTCACCCCAGGCCACACAATGGAAGTCTGCAAAGGGCCAATGTTTACTCTGTAGATAGTTTTTTGGAATGCACTTGAGGCTATCTGAGCATAAAGGCATTCTCCCCACCTTCTCTGACCTACCTATAGGCACAATGTTGGGCTTGGGGTCATGTTGTGATGGCCGGAGGGGGCAGTGTCTCTCTGACATATCAGTGGCAGGTATCTCATGCTTGGCGTTATCTGCTATCAAGGCTGAAGGGAGTTTCCAAATCCCCTCTAACCAAGCCCTTTGAGTGCCCCAGGGTCCCTTGCAGTTAAGAAAGTGAATACAGAGGCCAGAAGGGCCCTGAGCAAGAGAACCCGGGATTCCTGGCATGCAGGCTCCTCCATCTTTCAGTACAGAGGCTGTATCAAGTCCCTCAAAGGTATGGGCTGTAACAGCAAGAGAGGAGCACAGCCTCAAAGTCAGAGGAGGGATTCCAAGCAGTGGAGCAGAAGCTGGGCTCTAAGTCTATTCTTAGACTATTCTTAAGTCTATTCTTCCTGGAGCAGCCAGAGGGTGCTGTGAGCAACGGAGAGAGGCCACATCCCCCCTCTGGCAAGAACTCCAACTCAGCAAAACCAAAGTCCTCCTGGAGGACACAGGTCCTAACTGCTCTGCCCCATCCCCTCATGTCTGCCCTCACCCCTTTCCAACTCCCCCTCATTCATGGTACTCCAGCCACGTGGACTTTTCCAACATGCTAGGTGCAGGCTTTCCTTGGGACCTCTGCACTGCCTAAGCCCCACACTCCATATCTGAAAGGACCCCTTCCTCATATTTGCCTGATTCTCATGTCTCAGGTAGGCTTCCTGAACACTCCTTAAAAATGGCACCCCCACATCCACACCAGGACTCCTTAGTTTCCCACTTTCAGATTTCATTATTTAACACACTGTACATTTTATTATTATTTTCTGTCCCATCCAGTTCCACTTTCTGAGCACATTGGACTCTGTCCTGTTCACTGCAGCAACCCCAGGGCTCAGGAAAGGGCCTAACTAGCACACAGGGTTCTGGACAACTGTTTGTAGATGAGTGAATGAGGATCGGGACCCTGTGGCTGTGGAGGCCCTGGTGTACCAAGTTGTGGTGGGTTGGCGGGGATGACACGTACTGAAGCAGGGCTTTGGTTTTGCGCGTGGGGTCATCGGGCCGGAAGTTCTTATACTCCTCCACTTCCTTCTCTAGAGACAGTAGCTGGCTCTGTAGCTTGCAGCGCAGGGCTGGCAGTGACTCCCGGATGTGGTTGGTCAGTTGCTATAGGAGAGAGAACAGAGGTCAGAGGGCAGTGTGGGGGGGGGGTTTGGAGGGGGGGGTGCGTGGGAAGGGGGGATGCATAGAATACACATACATAAGTTTTGCTCCCTCTGTGAAAAGGAGGGAGGAAGGATACATTTTCACTAGCAGGAATAGCAACAAGGAAGACTGGTAAGAAACAATGTTGAAAAAGGAAGAAAGGAGCAGACAGGCAGGAGGCCTCTTACTGTGGCCCCTTTTTCTTCTCATTCTACTTTGGGACCATGTGGATTTGTTAATTATTTGCAAATTTACAAGGAGGAAGCACTGCAGAAAAGGTTACAGAATGAGCTCATGGTGGGTTAGAGGAAATGCTAGATACAGAACAATGTGTGAAATATTACTGCTCAGGCTGGGACATGGAGAAAATAAAGGAGTAAGAAGGGCAGTACAGATGCTACCAGTCTCTCCAGGCCTGAAAATCTCTCCAGAGGGAAGCCCCGGAAGGGATGAGATGGCTGCCTCTGGGATAGGGGCCAGTTAGGGGATGGTTCAAGAAATTGGACATTTCACTAGCTTGGGGCTGGGTGACTTTTTTTTTTTTTTTTTTTACTATTACAAACTATAGATACAGGAGAGAAACCAAAATAAAAGCCATTCAGTCAGCTAAAACTCAAAAGTGAAAAGTGGCATTTTGTTGCCATCTGTTCTAAAATAGAAAACAAGTTGTAAAGTATCTGCCAAACTGAACAAAGATATGTAGGAGCTTCCTACTCTTTAACAATCTATCACCCTAAAAACCTTTGTGAAAGGGCTCTGCCCCCAGACAATCTCAGCCCACACATTCCCCACCTCCATGGGAGTTGGGGGAGGGGGGAGGGCTATGTTACACATGCTGCAGACCACGGCTGTCTTAGACATCCCACCAATCTTACACTGTCTTACACTGTCTTAGACATCCCACCAATCCCATTAAGCTCATAAGAAAAAGGGAGGGGAAACAGGGTACTCCACCACTTTATAAGGCACCCAGATATGCAGCCAGTTGCCCAAGAGGAGCTGCTGGCTCTCAGAGAAGGCAACTCCCCATTTGCCCATTTGTGGGGAGTTTTTTTTTTTTAAGATTTATTTATGCATACAAGAGCTGGGGTACAGGCCAGAGATGCAGGGGGTGAGAGGATTCACTAGAGACAGAGTGGGGAGCAGAACAGGCACACTGACTGAAATACACTGCTGAGGGGAGCAGCGGGTGAGTCAGAGGTCTGCTGCACCATGTGGACTGCTCCCTGCCCGGAGATCGAACTCATGCTGCAAAGGCTGTGGATTGCTTCATAGTGCGGTGCCTAACCCCTTGTGCCACCAGGGAGGCCCTGTGGGGAGTTTTATTTCCCTTTCTCCCCCTATGCCCTCCCGCCCAGGCAGACACCACTTCCGGTCCTGGAGGGGCCCTCCCACCACACACTCACTTCCCTTTTTGCTCTCATGAGCTGCCTTCTCTGGCTTCCTTCTCTGGGGCTTCTTCCTAGTCCCATCACTACCTCACACTTGATCATGCATATTATCAGGTGACTAATTCTGCTCCTGTCCCCCCATTAGAAATATACCATCCCTCAGGACAGGGCCTGGCTCTCTTAGCCACATTATCTGCATGAAGGAACAGCACTCCTTGGGTCCTGCTACCATTTGGGAAGCTGCCATTGAGTATCCAGGGTGAATGTCTTACTCACCTGGGTTGGACAAACCAGGACAATAACTAAGGGCGAGCACTGCCTGCCCAGGTGTGGGCCACATAATCCCACATCATGAATTTTACTCCCTACCAAACTGGCCCATAATCAAAGTGATATTATAAGCTGCTGCCTTTTATTGACTAGGAGAATGAAAAACCATCCCAAGGGTCTTTCACCAAGAGACTGGTTCAACCGACCACGGTCCTTGTGTTTGAAACTATTATGCAGCCATGAGAGAGAATAAGGAAGGGCTCTTCTGCACATGGACTGAGACCCCAGAGATGGTACTGAGAGGAAAAAAACAAAAAAAAGACATCCTTGACTATGCCATTATCCATTGAAGGAAAGGGAGAAATGATTCGTCAAGTTCCCTTTTGCTTTTATGGACAAAAAGAAACTCAGGAAGTACTAACAGTAGGGCCCTGTGGGTGGGAAGGCAGAGAAGGATGATTCACAGTACACTTTCTAATCCAGTCATGTATCACTTAAAGACAAGATATGGTCTAAGAAATGCACTGTTAGGCAATTTCACGGTTGTACAAACTCTGCAGAGTGTCATTACACAAACCAAGATGATGGAGCCAACTGCGCCCCCAGGCTGGAGTGAGAACCAGTTGGGACCACTAAGGGATACACAGTGTCTTCTGACCCATGTTCAGAGATGCAGGTCTGCACTAGTTTTGCTTATGAGTGCTAGGAATATATTACCTAAAAAAGAGCAACAGAGAGCTGCTGCGATTTGATAAGTGTGGAATTCCCCACTGGGTAGCTGCTAAGCACTTAGCAGTGGGGGGGGGGGGGGGAGGTGGAGAACATTCCAATGACAAAGGTAAAGAGATTAGGAGGGGCTGGGACCCTACCCTGAGGCTACCCAGTCAGAGGTCAGGATGGACTTTGGATCCAAAGTCCTCCTATTTAGCTACTGTCTGGTGCTGTTGGCTACAGCAGCCATCATCCAGGTTTCTGTAACCCAGGTCACCAACATCAGGAGCCATATGCAAACTTTTCATATGCAAAATTACAATGGCAATTTAAACAGTAGTAATATAGTGATGGAAACAGTAGTATTGGCAGTGTGGCTTACTAAACACCCACTCTTCACCAGGCCTTGAATCAAAGGTAGATTGAATCATTTTGCTAAAATAAATGCTGCTCTAGACCAAGCCACTGTGAATTGCAGTTTTGTGCAGTGCACAGCCTGAGCCAACTGCTCAAAATCCACACCTACCTGATTCAGAGTCTTCTGCAGGAGTGGCGTACCCATGCGATCAGCTATGTGCCGGTAGGCTGGATGGGAGAGGAAAAACTTCCTCTCGGCCGCCAGTGCTGCACGGATGTCCTTCTTGCCTTCAATGTCCTTCTGGCTGCGGTTCACCACACCAATGTAGCCTGCAGGGAGAGAGGGTCAGGGTGGGGGCAGCGCCAAATGAGCCAAGATACAAGCATGGACCTGGATCCCATCTTACAGGACTGGGTCATGAGCCAAACCCATTACTCAGACATATCGCAAATACTCGAGTATAGTCTTGAAAAGCAACCTTAACTGGAGGAAGGAGAGACTGTACATAGTGTGGTATAAGGGGAGTTATTCAACACTTCTCTTGGGGAATGGACGTGACAACTCCAGTCTTATGCAGACCTGACTGCCTGCCATGCTCTCCATATCTGTTAGCAGATCCATTTTACAGATGGGGGAACAAAGGCATGCCAAGGTGAGGCCATAGATTCACAGAGAGGCGTGCCAAGTTCACAGAAAGGATCAGAAGGAAAACCAAGATCTGACCTCAGATCCACAGGAAGCCCAAGTTCACTGTGGCTACTATCAGACTAAGGAAAGGAAACAGCAGGGGGAGGGAGAGGCATGGGGCTTGGTTTCTTGGAAGGTGCAGTAGTTCTGAGTCTTTCATAAGTCAAGAGAAAGGAAGCCCTGTGAAATGATTCTGAAGGTCACACAGGTGACAGGAGAGATGAGGGAGAAAAAGCCTGAGGTCATGAGAGGCAATTAGCTACAAGTGAGGAAGAGGGACTTTCTCAAAAACAGAGAGCAAGGCCAGAGTGGGCAGATTTGGATATCACTGAGCAGGGAGGAAGAGAGCTGAAGCGGTCCTGATCATTCGACCACTTGGGGTTAATGCTGATCCCAGTCAGAATGCCTTAGGGTTGAAGATGGTGGCCCAAGATGTGGTATTCGAGGGAGCACAGGGTTGGGGTAGCTAAAGGATCTGCTCCCTCCTTCTTAAATCTTTGACAAGAATCTTCGGTCCCCTCAGCCAAATGGGTTTTTGGGTTTTGTCCTGACCCTGCTCTGTCTTGATAATGTTAGGGGAAAAGGATGTCCCAAAGCAAATTCCATATAGGCTTTGTGGACTCCACCCCCACCCCAGGTCAAAGCCGAAGACACTGGGAACTCCCAATCCCATCACCACCAAAGGGAAGGTGGCTGGGACCTGAGGGTGGGGTTAAGCAGCCAGGTGTGGTATAAAGCCAGACACGTGGGCTTTGGAGGGGTCCCCCATTTTGGCTCTCCACCAGCTCGCAGCGTCCGGCCAGCTCTGAGAGTGACTTTGGGTTTCCAGGTCGTCGGATCGGGTAGGACGCATTAAAGACTGTCTCCTAAGATTACACCATAAGATCTGTGCCACCATAGATATGGTGGAATAAAAATTAAAAGGGGGGATTGTAACAGGGTGGTCCCCAAGAAAGGGGGAGGTTCCCTGCCCCACCCAAGGGAGGGTGGAGCTGAGTAGGAAGAGGAGAAGCTGCAGAAGAGACTGAGGAAGGAAGCAGGATGGAGCCAAAAGGAGACCTGGAGGAGGCGCATGGAGCCTAGAGACACGTGAAGAAACTGCGCTTGTCTTTTGGTCGTGAACCGGGTGACACAGATGTGGGTGAGACCCATGGGGAGGTGACAATGGCAGCTTTTATCTTGATGTTGATTTTGCTCTTTTCCTTCCGGGCTTGTCTGGTTATTTCTGACCCTTTGCTGTGGGTCCCCACTGGAAGATGCTTTAGACTTGTGGCAGGCTTTGGGGCCTTGCTCTGGGCCAATCCCATATGGATGGACTTTTACCCACGAGGGGACGGGTAACTTTGGGTGCTTCATTTAGAAACTAGACTCTTTGCCTTTCCTGTATTGTTTCCTAGTTTTATTAAAGTTCCTTCCCCTTAAAGTCTCCTATGTTTTCTGTTGATGCGGCAGATGGCAGAACCCATTTAGAATAGGCAGGTTTGCGGGGTTTGGGCTGCCCCTCTCCCTGTCCTATAACAATAAGAGCCATCTCTCATGATTCAACGTCTCAGCAGCACTAGTGGTAACCAAGGTCTAAATGCTTTCCCCACTCCTATCCCAGACAATGAGAGGAGGGGACCCCAGGAGCAAAAGAAATGACTTGAATGGTGCTAGTAAGGATGATGGCCTGAAGTGCCCACAGCTGAGCGGTAATCCTAGGGAAGAAATGGGAAAGGAAAGAGAAGCAATGAAGAAAGCAATGGGCTAAAGGACAAATATCCAACACCACCACAGTGAAAAATAGGAAACAAGCTAAGCATGCAACCGGCAGCTTACACACGCCTACATAAGGAATGCCACGGGACCGCGGGAAGCCATCCTAAAGAATATTTGTATAACCAACGTTACCTCAAAAAATAGTATGATTTGAAAAAAAAGAATATGTGACACGGGAATGTTCTGCTCTTCTGCTAAGTGACGTGGAAGAGCAGGTCACATGGCAGCATGCTACAGGAGAGCAGGTGTGAAAGACCACATCTCACTTCCTTGTTTTGGGAACCAGGGCAAGGAGTTAGCCTTGTTGCACCTGTTTCTTCATCCACAAAATGGCAACGAGAACAGAGCCATCGCCCTAGATTGGTTATCAGCATTAAATGGATTCTCACACATCAGGCGCTTACAACAGTACCTGGTACACAGAGACAACAAATGCTTGCAAGTCTCATTTTTTAATTACTTAGGCTATTCCCATATCAGAATCTCTAAACTGAACCGAATCATGCCTCAGTCTACTAGTTACCAGTTTACAGGGACTGATGGGTCATTAAATCCCACGTATGTGGTGTGTGATCTGGGGTGGGGAATGGCGTGTGTCTGATCTCTTCTACAAACAAATGGTACAGAAAAAAAACAAAGGGGATGGGAAAGAAATGTTTTAAAAAGAAATTTAGGTATTCCTGTGGGAAAGAGTATGAGGCCTAGCATTTCTTGCCCTAGGAAGAAAATAACAGGAAGAGCGGACACGAGGGAACGGAGATTTGCTACACACTGCTAACCACTGAGGCTGGGTTCAGGGAACTCCTTATACTTCTCCCTACTTTCAAGAATGTCACATTATACAAAGTATGAAAGTTACAAATCTTGAACTTTTCAGAATGAGATTCACCAAGTGTTAACTAGGAGCTACTGGGGGAAGTCAAGCTGTAAGTGATTTTAGTGTCTTCCTTCCATATGTTTTGGGAAAGATCCACAAACGAGGTGTTTACTGTGAAATGGAAAATGTATACAAATCAGAAAAAAGACCCTAAAGTCACACTAAAAAAAAGTTAAAGAAGAATTTACAATGAAACTGAAAAGCAGTGATTCTGGATGTGGGGAAGGAAATAGTGAGGTGACTGGATCTCAGCAGACCTCCGGATATCTGCCAAGGTTTTCATGACAACAAAAACAAACATCATTTTAAAAAGTAGAGAGCAGCAGCCCTCCTGCTGCTCAACCCCACCCATCATCCTTACCCCCACCCAACCCCAGGACCCCCACCGGCCACACCTCTTCTCAAAGGGAGCAACTTATTCTCCAGGACGTCCCTGGCATCAGTGCCTTCATCCATCAGATCAAGCTTGGTGATGACGCCAATGGTCCGCAGGCCTGAAAGAGTCCAGAGATCAGAGAGTACCACAAGGCAGGAGCAAGAGCTAGCAGTGGGTCACCCACTTCCAGGCTTCGTGACCTGGGACAAGTCCTATCATCACCTGCTTGACCTTAGTTTCCCTATAGTAAAATGAAAACCATAACAGCATTAATCTCAGGGGGGCTGTCTCGGAGGATGAACAGGCTCACGGCAAATGCTCAATCAGTAAATGTTGGCCACAGCACATCATTGCCACTGGTATTCAGCGATGGCATTTTATTATAGAAGCAGTAGGGGAAAACCTCATGAAAACTCGATGTTTTATATTCTGAGTTTCACACAAAGTTCCAACAGCAACTGTTGGAATTCTCAGCAACTGTTTCTGGGGTTACCTTTCACCTAAAATGCTAAGATTCTACCATAGAACCACCCTATAGAATCCGCAAAATTCCTCCTCTCCTCAGGTTGTCCAGAATCAAGGAAGCCCTACTAGCAAAGACTCACACCCGCATCGGTATCCAAGGGCTGCCTCTGTGGTGTGGGGTGGGGAATGGTGTGTGTGTGAGAGAGAGAAAGGAGAGAGAGAACAGATGGGAGCACTGAAAGATGATGGTGGGTGCTAAGGTGGCCAACCAAGGGGTGACAGCAGGACTTCCCTGGGGCCCTTGCCTACTCGTATCTGCTGTGATTGTGAGATGGCAACTTTTTGTACTTTTTTTTTAAGACTTATTTATTTATGCATACAAGAGCTGGGGTACAGGCCAGAGGTGCAGGGGTGAGAGGATTCACCAGAGACAGAGTGGGAAACAGAACAGGCAGACTGATTAATACACTGCTGAGGGGAGCAGCGGGTGAAACAGGAGAGGTCTGCTGTGCCATGTGGATAGCTCCCTGGCTGACTGGGGATCGAACTCCTGCTGCAGAGGCTACAGATAGCTTCACAATGCTGTGCTTAAACCCTTGTGCCACCAGGGAGGTCCAAAGAGCTGGCACCTTTTTGGAGGGCAAAGGCAGAGCAAGGTAGAGGAATGTGATAGGGAGGGTTCCTGGGGGTATCAACTCTATTGGAAAGGTCAGATCTCACCAGAGCATTGCTTACAAAAGACCAGGAATAACCCAAATATCCCATGGGCTGGCCTAGAGGATAGCAATGTGTGTACACATAATAGGAAATCACACACATATTCAGGCAAATAAGATTGTTCCATTTTGGAAAAGGTGAGTTTACATGGAAGAACAAATTTAAAAGAATATTTGCCACATATCGCCACCAGTATGTCTGCAGAGGAAGGGGAGCTGTCACTTTCTAGGTTTGTAGAAATATTTTACAATGGTGACATATTTGGGGTAATCATGATTACCTTCAAAGGCAGAAAAACACTTTCTGCCTTTTTTTTTTTAAAGATTTTTTTTATTTATGCAAGAACGGGGTACAGGTCAGATGTGCAGGAGGGTGAGAGGATTCACCAGAGACAGAATGGGGAACAGAACAGGCAGACTGACGAAATACACTGCTGTGGGAAGCAGTGGGCACGACAGGAGAGGTCTGCTGCGCCATGTGGCTTGCTCCGAGGCTGGCGGGGATCAAACTGGCACTGCAGAGACTGCGAACAGCTTCACAGCACTGCACTCAACCACCTGCGCCACCAGAGAGGCCCAGAAAAACACTTTTTAAGGAAGCACACTGGCACCAAATGGGGCTTAACTATATTCAGTCCAATCAAGCCTCTGCAGTGTCTCTGTCATAGTCACACCCCATTTTGTGGGATGTGACTGAGGCGGTGGGGAGGCTGTGGGGGACTGTAAGCAGAACAGGGGCAAAAAGGGACACACACCTGGGAAAGTGCAACTGGAATATACTGGGATGTGGTACAGCCTGTCTACCAAGGGGCAAAGATGCTCAGCGCACAGCCCTGGATTTTGAGCAGCTTGACGTCCAGGGCAGGCACAGGCCTTTAGAAACCCAGGGAGCATGAGCCACAGAGCTTGTCTCATCCCGTTCCTCACTGTGCCTGACGCCCTCCAAATCACTATGAAATCCAGGTAGTCAAGGGGAATTGCAAATGCACTTCAGTATGGCACACTCTGCTAAAACCCCAACACTCTCAAAATTATACCCTGGTCCCCAGTAGTCCATAAGGCCCTGCTCAGTTGGCCCTGGGATCACCTACCACCTCCCCTGCTCCCTCCAGCCCTCAGTTCCTCTGCCCTCCCTTTAGCTCATTCTGTTCCAGCCACTCAGGATATTTAACATCCAGGGTCCATCCTGCCGGATTTTGCCTTTTTGTCATTCTGGTCTTGTAAAAGACTTCACATTTTCAGAGGCCACAGATCCCCCCTCTCCCCGCCGCCCCAAAGTCACCATCAAAGGATTCTATCACCTTCCTAGTGCTTACCACCCCTCAGATGATCCTACTTGCTTATTTCTCCCACTGGAGATTCAGCTCTCCAGTGCTAGGGCCCTCCCTCAATTTTGGACCTTTCAGGGTTCCCAAGGCCAAAACTCTACCAGGCATGCAGTAGGTACTTAACTGACATTCACAGAATGCATTTCACTGGAAAAGTTTGCCTCTGCGTGCTGTGAGCCAGGGTGCCACAGTTCCCACTATTATCTATTGCCCCCAACTTACTTCATTAACTCCTTACTCTTTTACCTTTCCTGCCTGGCAGTTATAGAGACATCTCCAGCATACTCAATAGTTCCATAGATTGGAACTGCCACTCCCATTCTGACAGAGGGGGATCAAGCCTCAGGAAGGGTAAGTAACTTCTAGAGGTGGATTTGGACCCCATCTGGGCCCCGGGAAGCCTGGCAAATCACATCCCCTAATCTAGCTTCCTACACAGGCAAAGTGGGGGCCATGATGACCAAGGAAGAATGTCTACCTGCCTGTCATACAATGCCCTTCAGGGTCAACATCCGTTTGCATTATTGGCCCTGTTGGGAAATTCTGTGTCCCAGTGGCCTTTTCTTGATAGTCATGTCAGAACACCGGTGACTTAGAATCAAGGTTACTAGGAAGTCACAATGCTCCAAGACACAGGGAAGAAGGAAATGCCACTGTGGGGTTCAAGGGTTACCTTGGGGGTCGACCTCCTTGGCTAGCTTGAGGGCATCCGAGTTGGCCAGGTCCATATTGGCAGGAGTAACAGCGAGGATGAGGGTGCTCTCACGGCTGATGAACTGCAGGATCATTTCCCTGACCTGGTACTCAATGTCTGGGGGCTGGTCCCCCACAGGCACCTTAGTTATGCCCGGGAGGTCGATGAGGGTCAGGTTCAGCACTGGGAAAGAAATCAGAGGGAAACCCAGGGAAGGTGAGGTATGCAAGCCCTGTAGCAACACAGCTCACTTCCCCAAGTGCCAGGGAGTTAGGTCTTGGGGTTTTTTTGCTCCCCGGGGTCACACTTTTTATTTTTTATTTTTCAAAGATTTATTTATTTATTTATACAAGCACTGGGTACAGTCAGAAGCGCGGGAGGGTGAGTGAATTCACCAGAGCCAGAGCAGGGAGCAAAACTGACAGACTGACGATATACACTGGTGAGGGGAGCAGCAGGCGCAGCAGGAGAGGTCTGCACACCATGTGGGACCCTAGCCTGGCGGCCGGGGATTGAACTGGCGCTGCAGAGGCTGTGGGCAGCTTCACAGCCCAGCGCTCAACCGCTGTGCCACCAGGGGAGGCCCCACTCTTTTTAAAAAAGATTTATTTTATGTATTTATGCATACAAGAACTGGGGTGTATGCCAGAGGTGCAGGAGGTGAGACGATCTACCAGAGACAGTGGGCAGCAGAACAGGCAGATCTATTGAAATACACTGCTGAGGGAGCAGCGGGAGAGACAGGAGAGGTCTGCTGCACCATGTGGGTTAGCTCCTTGGCTGGGGATCGAACTCATGCTGCAGTTGCTGGTGATAGTTTAAGACTTTAACCCTTGAGCCACCAGGGAAGCCCAGGGTCACACCTTTTGATCCAGTAACTCCCTTTCTAGGATCCCAATTCTATAGGTATTCTCTATGCACTCCATTTCAGTGATGTCTGCATTTGTAGACTGGAATCACTTTATTTATTTTTTTTAAAAACCCAGGTTCTGAAATCTTTTTTTTTTTAAGATTTATTTATTTATTTATACAAGCACTGGGTACAGTCAGAAGCGCAGGAGGGTGAGAGAATTCACCAGAGCCAGAGCGGGGAACAGAGCAGGCAGAAGGACCAAAGTACACTGCTGAGGGGAGCAGCGGGCGGCAGGAGAGGTCTGCGTACCCTGTGGGACCCTCCTCCGGTGGCCGGGGAGCAGCCGGGGATCGAACCGGTGCTGCAGAGGCCGCGGGCGGCTTCGCAACCCAGCGCTCAACCGCTGCGCCACTGGGGAGGCCCTGGAATCACTTTAAATAGCTAAATAAATCTTAACTCAATGATTCCACAAATACCAAGCAATCAATAAAAGCAAAAGATAGGCTGATAAGAAACACACATATTTGCTACCATTTGAAAGTGGTGAAACATGTATACACTTATAAAGGTTTACACATTTTTTTTAAAGATTTATTTATACATACAAGAACTGGGGTACAGGCCAGAGGTATGGGGGGGCAAGAGGATTCGCCGGAGACAGAGTGGGTAACAGAACAGGCAGAGGGACTGAAATACACTGCTGAGGGGAACAGCAGGCAAGACAGAAGAGGTCTGCTGTGCCATGTGGGTAGCTCCCTGGCCAGGGATGGAACTCATGCTACAGAACTCGTGCTGCAGTGGCTACGGATAGCTTCATTGGTTGCATCTTAACCCCTTGCGCCGCCAGGGAAGCCCTGTTTATGCATATTACTTATCATTAAAGGAATGTGAAATATATTTGCAATATTGGGGTGTGAGATGAGTTTTTGCTAAGATTTCATTTTTATAAAAATAAATTTTGGGGCCTCCCTGGTGGCACAAGGGGTTAAGATGCAACCTATGAAGCTATCAGTAGCCACTGCAGCATGAGTTCAATCCCCAGTCAGGGAGCTGCCCCCATGGCACAGCAGACCTCTCCTGTTTCGCCCGCTGCTCCCCTCAGTACTGCATTTCAGTCAGTCTGCCTGTTCTGTTCCCCATTCTGTCTCCGGTGAATCCTCTCATCCCCCATACCGCTGGCCTGTATCCCAGTTCTAGTATGCATAAATAAATAAATCAAACTTAAAATATTAAATTTTAAAACTCAGTAAAAAAACCCATATTGGGGCCTCCCTGGTGGCGCAGGCATTTGAGTGCAGTACTGTAAAGCTGTCCACAGCCTCTAGTGCTGGTTCGATCCCTGCTGGCCATAGAGATACCCACATGGTGAGCAGACCTCTCCTGTCTCGCCTGCTGGTCCCCTCAGCAGTGTATTTCAGTCAGTCTGCCTATTCTGTTCTCCACTCTGTCTTAGTGGATCCTCTCACTCTCCCACACATCTGGCCTGTACCTTGGTTCTTGTATAAACAAACAAACAAACAAACAAACAAATAAATATTTTTTAAAAAACAACAACCCACATTGAAGACTTAAGCTATACATGCCTCTGAGCTGCAAGCTTTTCTATTTAAATGATGCAATTTTAAATTCAGGGTATTTTGCTGAGAAATTGGTTTTCTGGTTCCTCTCAAGGAACTGGAAGACCTGGTTGGCTGCTTTGGGCTGGTGTCATTCTGGCCACAGATCACCTGGGAGCCAAACAGCAGCTCCTATTTTTTACAAGGCATACAGTAGCAATTTGCCCGGTTCCCACTATTGCTTATAATCTTCCCAGCATGCTATGTTTTTCTTAGAATTGAGATTCATGTTTTGGTGCCACATTCCTATTAAAAGTGGGAAGACACAGATCAAAAGGGCTATGTGTATATGAATAAAAATGGGAGGGGACATAATCTCTGAGACTGTGATGACCACAGCATCAGCTTTCCTCTGCCCTCATGAGGCCTACCGTGTGGTGAGTAGACACGCAGGTTGATGGGCACTGGGGAGATGCCTTTGTTGGACCCAGTGACCCTTTCGGTCTCATTTTCAATCTCTTGTCGGACTTCATCAAAGTCTGTAAACTTTTTGGACTTGAGGTGCAAAAACTCGGCATATTCTGAAAAGGGAAGAAAGAGACACAAAATGAGAAAGAGAAGCAATCTTGTGGCTGGGGAGCAGATGGCCTTCTGGGATAGCAGAGAAAGTATAAGATCTGCCACAGTTGCTCTACGAATTCGGGAGCAACAGAATCATTCTTGTGACAAATATTTGAGGGAGTACTCCTATAGACCAAGACCAAGGTCTTTTCAGACCTGTGGATTCCACATGGAACAAAACTGGCAAAGATCCTATTCCTGAGGAACTGGAGTTCTCCTGTAGCAGTTTGCAAAATTAAACATTGTAACATACTGTGAATATTAAAAAAGAAAATTCAGCAGGTGAATAACACCAGCATTTACTGTTTTGATAACTATAAGAGGAAATATCAGCACAAATCAATCAGACAAAGGATAATTACATTTGATGAAGCTTTTGCTTTGCTATTACATAGGAGAGGAGTCCGGCATCATGATGCAGGCCCTCCCTCACTATGGGTTTCAGCAGCTATCCTGAGAGGACCATGAGCTACCAGCACTTTCCAGCCAGGAGGGATCCTGGCTCCACATCTGTGGAACTCTGTAGGGTAAATGATTTTCAGGCTTGTCTGCCCTCAGCCATTAGGACTGCCCTTTCTGATGGGGCATGGTACATTTTGTTACATTGTTATATTTTGTTATGTTGTTTACTCTTGTGGGCCATCACTGTAGAATTGAGATACTTGCCAAGAGAAGCTGAGGCAGGAGAGAGGCAAGAGAGAGAAAGGGAGAAAGAAAGCCAGAAAGAAACCTAGAGTGAAGACATGCTCGGGACTAGGAGGCCTACTAGCCTCCTGGCCCCGGGGCACCCCTGCTTGCCATGTACGTGGTTGCTACACTAGATGTAAAAGCTCAATAAAAGCCTGAGAAAGCCACTGAGAGCTCCAGGACTCTCCTTTACCCCTCTGATCTGCTCGATTCATAGGAAACCTGCTCAGTGGCCCTTCCTGCCGCTACAGACTCCCTTGTCCTTCCCCCAGATGCTCACAAGGTCTGGCTAAGACTGGCTAGGACACCACTGCTGGCTTCCCCAAAGCTTGTCTTAGTGCCCATCTCCCTCCTGAGTTTCAAGGGGAACCACCTTGACATGAACCCCTCAGGAAAAATGTTTCTGGGCAGTGCGTTGAGTGAATATAAGGGGCACACCTCCTGAGCCACATTGTCTGGAAGTGGTATGACATAGGGGCAAAGGAAACAAGGAAGTAACTAATGCAGTGATGCTTACAAAGAAATCCAAAGCACAGAGTCAGAGTAAAGCAAGAATACAAAATGGTCATGGAAGGAGGGACTGAAGTACTGAGACCAACAAGCATACTCTGTACAATTCCTCATCATTTCCATATGTTTGAAATTCCATGGTAAATCTTGGGGACGGGGGACCTTCCAGGCTCAGCGATCAAAGCTCCTGGAACGATGCTAAACAGAAGAGGGAAGTAAGTCAGGCTGGCAAAGAACTGACCTACAGAGATGCAAAGGTGCTATTTCTAAGAGTCAAAAACTAGAAACAGTTATGATGTCCACCAGGAGACCTGGCTAAAAAATAAAAAAAAATCACAGCAAAGACCCATTACCAGCTGCCTCAAAAGAAAAGGTGTAATCTGAAACAAAAAATCCAGGCTGGTCTAGAATCTTTATCCACAGGGTTTGCCAGCCCATCTCTTTAACCCGATAAAATAGCCAACATGCAGCCCTTGCTCACTGACCCCGAGTTTACAGTCCTATTTGCTCCTCACAAGGCAGCACCTTAGCAGGTAAACATCTTCAAGATGTCTGTAAGACAGAGGAGGAAACTGAGTTCAGAGAGGTGAAGTGGCTTGGCCCAAGTTCAGCAGTAGAGCTGATATCTGGAGTTCAGAAAACTTGCTCCAGTTGGTGGCTCTCAAGCCACATGGACTTTTTGAGGCCACCACAGGCTCTGCACCTCTCTCAACCTCTGCTGCAGGGGTCAAGGATCTCTATGGGCTTAGATCACAGAGATTCAGGTCTGGCCATGAGTACTGGCCATTGAGAGTAGAGGCAAAGAGGACATGGGCTGGAAGATTCAAGATCACTATCATTACCATCCCATTACCCTCATCATCCCAAAGAAAGTCAAGCTCCAGTCTTCCACAGGAACATGCAGAAATACTCTTTTTCCAGCAGCAGCTACCAAAAATGGAACAATCCCCCAACTCCCACAGCAGCTCTCAGTTCTCTTCCAGCTCAAGGCTCCAGGCTCAGCACCAGCAAGAGACCATCCCCCTTCCAAGAATGCAAGAAGGGGACTGGAGCTGGGGCCAGGACATAGGCCCTCTCCCCTGAAGACCTCTGTCCTGCCAGGCCTGGTGCCTGACAGGCCCAGCCACACCTCCTCCTCTAGGGTATCTATGCCTACTACCCCTTCCAAAGAGCCTTCCCTGACTCCATGCTACCTGGCACCCTTCTTACATCTTGGGCCTTTTCCCCTGTCAGAGTCAGGTCACTCTGGGTCATGTTTATGGGAATAGGATCTGCCGGCTATGTCCCTCCCACCCCAAGTACAGTGGGCACTGGCCATCTCCCCTTCTGACAGCCCATTCATGGGTGAAGGATGTGCAGGAGACATCACTTTGCCAGAAAGTCATCACTTTTTCCCCAGCCGGTCAGTGGGCAGCAGAAATGAAACCCTCTGTGCCGCCAGGGAGCCAGCGAAGCCTACCCCTCACCACCTGCTTTCTTTACTGGGCTCCATGTCACTTCACAACTATAGGCCTGCTTTCTACCCTCCTAAGGCCAGACCTTATCTCTCCTCTCCTCAAAACCCTCCACGGCTCCCACCTTAGTCACATAAAAGCCAAGTCTTCCCTACACACCACAAGGCCCTGCAAAATTTCCTTCCCTCAATTTCTGCTCCAGCTTAATCCCCTCCAGCCACTGGCTTCCTGTATTTCTCATATTTCTCATACTGCAAGTCTGCTCCTACTTCAGGACCTTTGCATGGGGTCTTAGGCACTCGCCCTAGGCACTCGCTCCTCATCTCCTTCAGCTGTCACCATCTCTGTGAATCCACCTGAGATGACACACCTGTGCACCACACAGGACCAGCTTTCTAACACTGTTTACCATGTTGTCCAGTGTATTTTTCTCTGGTTTCCCACTGGAAGATTCACCCTACATGTTGTAGCATTTCCAAGTCTTGTCTGCCTTGTGTGTGCACAGATAACAGAGCCAGTTTCACCAGTCCCTAGCCCCAGCCATAAAGACACTCCACTGCCGTCCTATAGCCTAAGTCAGACTGTCATCCCTCGAGGAGGGTCAGCCATGTGTGACCAGCCAGGGTGACACGAGTGATCAGTCACCCTCCCAGGGCACACGCCCACTGGCATTTCAAGAGAATGGTGAAATGCCCAGGTTCTTCTAGGACAACATGCCTTGAGCCCAACCCCTCAGGCCTGGAAAGGCACCATGTGATTTTGGGAGGTGACAGGAAGAAGAGAGGGCGGTAGGAGTGCCTGGCATGTCCACCTTGGCATTCCAGTCCTTCCAGGTGCCACGGTTTCCTCACAATGCAATGGGACTTGAGAAAGCAATCAAATGCCACAGCACTCAACCCACAGAGGAACACGAGCAACTCACCTGTCAGTCTCAGGGAAACCTTCAAGGCTGCCGGGGGTGGCGGTGGGGGTGTTAGTGCACTGCACACAGGGGCTCTGCCTGGACTCTTGGTGGATGCAGCCCATGCCTGGCGCGATCTCAAATCAACAAAGACCAGAGCCACCAGGCTGAGCCCCAGCAACAGGAGACGGAATCTGCCTTCCCCAAACCTGGTGTTGACAGGCATGCTGACCTGGGACACAGCCCAGGAGAAAGGAGTTTGGGCTCAAACACACTTGGGAGACCCTGTTGGTCAAGGATGTGCTCACAAGGGACTTCTCAGAGCCTGCAGCCAAGCAAGAAGAAAGCAAGACATGGGGTACCTGTGGCCTTCATTTGGCCTTCAAGCTCCCTTTGATTTTAGGCAAGTTGTGGACATCTCCCAACACTGGGGAGGTGTGATACTGTGATTCATAAGAAGAAATGTATCGGGCCTCCCCTGTGGCGCAGCGGTTGGGCGCTGGGTTGCGAAGCTGCCCGCGGCCTCTGCGGCGCCGGTTCAATCCCCGGCTGCTCCCCGGCCACCGGAGGAGGGTCCCACATGGCGCGCAGACCTCTCCTGCCGCTCGCTGCTCCCCTCAGCAGTGTGCTTCGGTCCTTCTGCCTGCTCTGCTCCCTGCTCTTACTCTGGTGAATTCTCTCACCCTCCTGCGCTTCTGACTGTACCCAGTGCATGTACAAACAAACAAACAAATAAATAAATAAAAATACATGCCTCTTAAAAAAAAAAAAAAAAGAAATGTATCTATGGTCTTTGTCCTGTTTCTGGCAGAGAGTCCCTAAAACCCTTGGAATGTCCTATATCAAAAGAGCATAAAGGAATCTTGATATTCATAACAAGCCCCTTTCACCCACACCCAGACATGTGACTTTAGGAGTCACTTATGGTGACTTATGGTCACTTATGGTGACTTTAGGACACACCTAAGGATGGGACTGATGCCTGGGGAGACCAGACCTTCCCCCAACCTTCGGTGGCGATGATTAAATCAACACCACCACGTGTTTAATGAAACCTCCAGAAAAACCCAAAAGGACAAGGTGCAGAAAGCTTCCCCATTAACATGGAGAGCTTATAGGGAGCGCTGTAGAGGATGGAAGCAACTCGCCTTCTCCCCACGCCTCACCCCACAAATTGTTTCCATCTATCTGTTCCTCAGTCATAACCCTTTATAACAAACTGATGATCTGGTGAGTAAAATGTTTTCTTAGTTATATGAGCCTCTCGAGCAAATTAACCCAACCTGAGGGGGAAGGGGGGAAACGCTGATCTGTTGCTGGTGGTCAGCGGCACAGGTGACAACTAAGGCTTACATCCCGGACCTGAAGTAGGGAAGTACTGTGCAATTGATCCCTTCACCTGCAGGCTCTGACACTAACTCCAGGTAGAAAGCACCAGAACCAAATTGATTGTAGAACACCAGGTCAGCGTTTGCTGAGAACTGGAGAACTTCTTGGTGGCATGGGGGCGGGGGAGGGATACACACACATTGGAAGCAGCAGGCCTAGATTGGCATCCTGATGAGTCCCCAGCTTGGTTTCCTTAGGGAGAAACAAGGCCCAGCCCGGACTGCTATGGAGTCTATCAGCTTAATAGAAAGGGCTCTGCCCAGATGGGCTCCCAGGGAAAGTGCTGCACCAACAGTCACTGACCTCCCTGACCACCTTCCACAGGAGGCATGGAGCACAGGCCATCCTCGGAGCATGCCCAGGCATCAGGCCCTGTGTTGGACACTGGGAAATGTGGCCGACAAAGCAGATCAGTGTGTGTGTCCTTGTGGCACTGACTTTTGGGGTGGGGAGACCATTAAGAAAAAGACAGAATGTGACAGAATGATTCATGTAACACAGGCTACAGAGGAACTAAGGTGGCAGTCACAGCGATGGGGTGGGGGTTCAACCAGGAATGGTTGTTCCAGCAGGGAGCACAGCCAGGGCAAAAGGCTCAGAGACACAAGGCTGGGCTTAAAGATGAGGAGGACCATCATGAGCTGGGGACCAGGAGGAGGTGAAGTCCCATGGTTGACAAGGCCTGTTGGAACCACCAACCTTCGAGAAGGAGACCGAGAGGCTAGTCAGCCCCTCTTTGGGTCCTGTGAACAAGGCCAGGCCAGGAGAGGAAGATCAACAAGGAAGTCCAGCCATGCACATTCCACACAGGAACAGCCCCCAGCACCCCAAGTATATGAGCATGAGGGTGGTGCCTAAGAAGAAGCAGGGTAACCATGAGCCATCACACTTCCTGATGGCCACGGTCATAGGTAATTTTTAAACTAAGCCAATTAAAAGTGTTGGCTCATGAGACCAGCCCAGACTAAGGAGAAGCAGGGTGCCACTGGGTATCACAGGAGTCAGAAAGCCCAGACTGAGGGTGGGGCCACATCATGAGACTTCAGACCCCACACTGAAGGCACATGGTTGCCACCACTTTACTCCCACTTTACATATGAGGGGCCCAAAGCACAGGGAGGGTCACTTGCTTGAGGAACTGGCCCTAAAGGAGTGGCAGCCTGGCTGTGGAGTCCTGCCCCCAAGAGTCAGCTGGACAATAAAGTTCAATCTCTAGGAGCAATGCAGCCTCTAGAGCCTGCAAAACACCAAGTTCTAATCTGCACTCAGCCCCTTCTCTCCTGTCAGTGGGTTAACACCTTCCTCAGCCTGGTACTCTGCAAGGTCGTGGCCCCCCCGAGGCCCAGTTGGGATTAGCACTGACTCCCACCTCCAGGTTCCTCTAGACTTCCCTTGATCCCAAGCATTGTCCTGGGCCAGGCCTCCAGCACAAGGCAGCCAGCGGGCTGAGCCAGTCTCTCCCCACCCCATGTGTTCCCATTGCCTGAATCGCTTACCACGCCTGTGTACCCGCCCCTGCACCCCCTCACCTCATAGCTTTGCACATGTGCTCCCCTACTGAGAATGTTCACCTTTGGCACCCAGCAAACAACATCCAATGCCTGATAGACTCTCACCAAGCCACCTGTTTTTCCTTCTCAGCCCCACTGTAGCGACCCTGTATCTGCCACCTCCACAACTGAGCTTCAGGGAGGCTACAACCCTCTGGAGTGCTCGGACTGTCACCTAGTCAGACATCTACCTGGGGTGATGGGGGCTGGGAATGCCGGCTCGGGGGCGGAAGAAAGAGTGCAAGATGGGACATAGCCGACATCACATCCATGTGGGACCACTCTCCCGACTCCCACAGGATCTATGTCTCCATCTCCATGGCTGCCCCCTGTCCCCACCCGTTCCCGAGCATCTGCTCCTGCTTCTACCCAGTCCTCCTACCCCTACGCTGGACCCTAAGGTCACACTCTAAGAGGGAGTTCAGGCTGGGCTTTAAAGACAACCTTCCCATGTACAAGTGGCTTCAGTGCCAAAAGCTCAGTTCCCTCCTTGGTAAATAGGGATGACAGGAATGAAGATTTCAGTATTACCTGAGCCAGGGCCTAGACAGATGCGCACCCTCAGAGTTTCTGCCCTTGGACCTCCCTCCAGGCCACCACTGTCATGTACTTCTTCCCTCCTCCCCACCCCCAGAGGAATTTCAGTTCTTCCAAAGGGCCCTCTGGGCATCTCCTCCTCACAGCCTTCATATCACCACCTTTCTGGAGTTTCCTTCCCTGATACACCATCAAACTCAGCTCAAACATCACATCCTCAGAGAAGTCCTATGTCGGCCCCAACCCCTAATCCCACATGCTCCCATCTGATGAGTGTCTGGCCTCAAGTGGGACTTTGTTGTCTCCCTCCTGGTCTCCCCACCACTGCCCCCCCACACATACCCAGAACTAATGGGAGCATGGAGAATAGTAGCCCTGGTCCCATTCGCTGTCACACGCAGCCCTGCAGGATACAATAAGTGCTCCATAGACCACTGTTGGGTGTCGGCCCCTGTGGAGGTGATGGGGGAGCCCTGACACCATGACACAGCCATGACCAGCCAGTTTGGGAAGTCAGATGACATGTTCTCCCAGCGAGCCATTCCCTAACAGGCCAGTAATAAGCACAAAACCACAGCTGTTTGTAAAGCACCACTCAGCAAGGGCCTCGTTTGTGCCAGGCACTGGCGTGAGGGCTGTCTGTGTACTGAATAACATGGTTTTCATGGCAAGACAACCGACAAAGGATGTACTAGAATTATCTCTATTATTCCTATCCAGACAGGAAACAGGGCCTGAGCAGCAGTCCTCCCCAGGGGCCAGAGAGCCAGTAAAGCTGTGAATTCGAACCCAGGCAGTGTGGCTCCCAACTCCCACCCACCAGGGCAGAGTTCGTGGAGTGGCATCAGCATCACTTGGGAACTCATTAAGAATATAGGTTCTCACTCCCGCCACACCAGCCTGCTCAAGGGGAAGGAGAAACCTACAGGGCCAAGCTCTACCATGCTAACATCTGACCACCAGCTCTACAGGTGCCCATCCTGGTACAGCTGATCAGACATCTGAACACAGCCCATTGGCTGGCCCATAGCCTTTGATGTGTCAGAGCTCACAAAGTGAGTACTGGGCCAATCTGCTGCTCACTCACTGGAGTCAACTCCCCCGGTAGGCCCCCTGGGGTTGGGCAGAGCCAGAAGATAAAAGGACTAGAAGGCAAGATTAGGGCTGAAAGTTCTGTCTGAGGCCTAACCTCAGATGCCAGATGAGGAAGAGGGTTAACCTAGCTAAAGCCGTACTCTCCTTATCAGTAAAATGGGAGTGTGTGTCTGCTGTCCAGACAGAGTCCAGGTCAATGTGGAAGCAGGATGGAGACCCCTCTGCGCTCTAGAGAGGAGAGAGGCCCTGCCACCAATGGCTTCTCTTTCCCCTTGGAGATTCTGACCCCCGATACTTTCCAGGTTCAAGTGGATTTCAAGTTGGGAGACAGGCCCATGTCATGTCAGAGCGTGTAGAAGAACAGAAGGAAACCAAGGCCACTGAGGGAAGGACAGAAGATGTACATGTGGGCCATTCTTTTTTTTTTTTTTTTTTTTTAATGTGGGCCATTCTATATGCAATGGGCTGGGTCTCCCAAAAATCAATGTCAAGATTAAAAAAGAAATAGTGGGGATGCTGCTCTAATGAGAAAAAAAGAGAGATGACAAGAGAGCATCAAGTGGGACCGATCAGAGCAGCTATAAAATTCACTGGGGAAGATAGATAGCTAGGGGACGACTGGCAATCTAAGTATCGACTGGGCACTAGATGACATGAAGGAATGATGACTTTATTAGGTGTGGCTCTATGACTGTAGGAGAGTGTCCTTAATGCAAAGAGAGGTGCACCAGAGCACTGCAGGTTGACGTGTCCTGTCTGCTACTGCTTTTGAAAGCACTCAGCAAACTTGTTATCTACAACAAAGCAGGCAAATATGGCACCTGGTGGCCTAGTCACAGTTGAGGACACTCAGGATGGGTGTGTGGGTGTTCACTGAACTGTTCTTCAACTTCCCCACACACAGAGAAACGTGAATTCAAACCCCACTGACAGCCCAGGACCCCTAACTCCACCACTTGCCCCCTTGCCCTGCTGGCCACCATGTCCATGGTCATGTCCTGCTGCAACTGCCAGCTGCCCCCAGCATACCTGTTTTTGAGAAGATGAGTTGCAGAATGAGAGGCCGCCGGGTAACGATTCCTGAACCGCGGGGAAGGAAGTCCCTGTGGGAGGGGAAAGGGACAGAAATTACTCACACAATCAGGAAGTGTGACCACACAGAGTGGAGCAATCCCCTCTTGTAATTTGGGCGACCTCAACAAAGACACCAACCCCAGTCAGAATGCTCTGGCTTTGGAGGAGCCTCGTAGCACAGGGGGTATGGGCTGATTGAAGGTTGGTGACAGACCCATTTCCCTCTGATGGCCTTTGCTCCAGCTGCAGCACGCCCAAAGGACCATTTCCTTGACAAACAGTTGGACAATCTCCCTTGTGCCCAACCTACATACAGGTTTTAAATTACTACAATACCATATGTATGATATAAAGACTAAACAGAAGGAATGTAGTCGATGTCTTTCATGTCCAGAAAAGACAAATCAACAGAGGAGGGAAGCAGATCAGCGGTTGCCAAAGGGTGGGAAAATGAGAGGAAGGGGCATTCCAGGCTGGGGAAAAATGTTCAAGAATTGGCTGTGGTGATGCTTACTAACATTTACTGTTGTTACTAAAAATCACATTTGAAACTGGTACATTTCCTAGTATATAAGGCACTTCTGAATAAACCATTTAATAAAAAAGATACATATTTTATTATGTTCCTCCAGGATGCAGTGGCTAAGGACCATGACCTCCCCTTCCCCAAGCACCAAGTGTAGCCTTGGCCCTGACTCTCCTGGAACCCCAAGCCACCTGGATGACAGACAGGAACCTGAGAACTGGGGACAGGTGAAGACATCAGACACCTGGCGTCTCAAAATCACGGTCATCCACCCTCCCACACAGAAATCACCAACAGCTCTGGTGACAGCTTGGGCCCCTTCACCAGTATCTCCCATTCCACCTCTCAGATGGAGTGTCGATACTGAATACAGGACTGGCATGAATGGGATCCCCAGCATCCTGTCTGCGTGTGACTGAAGTTGGTGCCTTTTCACTGCTGCATGGATGGCCAGTCTGTTCGACCACCAACTAGTGGAAGGGGCACTTTGGGTCTTTCCAGTTCCCATGAGGGGCCATCACAAATAAAGCTGCTATGAACACACTCACACTTGCGTTTTGTAGACATAAGCCCTGGTTTCTCTGAGTCAAAGGGTAGACTTGAATTTGGACAGGCAAAACAAGTTTCAGAATCAGAGTGGTTGGTTCACTCTGGAGGAAATGACCGAAGGGGGCACAAGGGAATTTCTGGTATCATGATAACATCCTCTATCTTGATCTGTCAGTAGTTGTGCGGGAACTTGCAGTTATTTTAAAAATCCTGCGACTGGGGCAATTTACTGTATCTGAGTTAAATCTCAGTAAGGTCACAGGTAGAAACAAGTCCAGGAAGGTGCATTGGTGAAGATTGGGATACAGAGGTCCAGAGTACCACTCTGTGAAACTGGTCCACAGAAACCATCACAATCTTGTCAGTTTCTCAGTAGGAAGAAGAGCTCACATCTATAGAACTTTAAAGTGCACTAAGACGACAAAATAAATTACAGCCTATCTGTGCCACTCTGCAGCCCCAGAAAGCAAAAATAGAGCTTTTAATTTCCTCACATGCAACTTCCTTCTGAGTGTGCTAAGTGAAGGGAAAGTGTCTGTTTTGTGACTAAAGAAAATTTAACAAGTAACAAAATAGAGCCCAGGGAGGCCGGGACCTGTTGGGAGGGAAAATCATTGCATGTTCTGGAACACTTTTGAATTCTGCATCATTCACATGAATTACTGTAAAAAATTATTTTTAAGAGTAGCTAACAGTTGTCAAATGTGGTGCATGCCAGCAAGGAGCTGAGAATTTTCTGTGGATTTGAGCCATATAACCATGACAAGATCCAAGGAGATAGATCTGTGAACTCCATTTAAAGCATGCAGCTAGGCCAAGGGGTTGGGTGCCTGCCATCCCAGAGTGGTGGGAGTGTGGTCTGAAGTCTATGGGGCCTTAGCCCCTTACCACCAGGTCACTTAGTCTCTGGGTCTTCACGTCGCACACAAGCTACAGTGTCTCTCCAGTCAGAGCCAGGACATCGGCCACTGGTGCTGAATGTGCTGTCCTGTGACTACTCTGGGACTGTGGGGGAGGGGCCAGGCACTGTGAACACAGTGGTGACACCACAGACAAGGAACAATGAGAGCCTCAATACAACACAAGAGCCACTATGATGTCCAAACGAGCCCCAAAAACTTCAGGCATAAGGCAGGGAAGGTGACTTTCAGGTCTGGGCACTTGGTGATGAGCAGACAGGACAAATGGGGGTGGGGCCTAGCCCAGGCAGAGGAGGTAGAGACCCTCAGGGAGAAGCCTAGGGGAACGAGCTGGGCAAATACACGGGACCTCGTCAGATTGAGTTCTAGAAGCTCCCGGACTTCAAGTTGGAAGGTCTATGACAGCCACCCTCAACCTGGACAGTCCCCCCAAATTCTCTGAGAGACTCAGGGAGGATGGGCCTGTCCTGCTGGGCCCTAAGGTACACAAAAGCTTTCTGAGACACAGTAGCAAGAGCGCACTCTGGACCCTTCCCAGTCTGGGTGGTGGAAGGAAACCAACTCCCAAGCAGCAACTCCTGTAACACAATCATTTGGAGGTGACTTTCAAGTCTGATCAATCTGCTTCCTCCTCTCCCACTCCACTCAAGTTCCATGGGTCACCAGTTCCTCCAGGAGATTGAAAGTACCCCCCCACCAACTTCTTCTCTCTGCTACGAGGGCTGCTGGGCGCCCTGGCTACCCCATGTGCTGTGTGACCTCGGCTGGCTTCCCTGCCTCTGTGGTCTGGGTTTCCAGGTCAGTAAGATAGGGTAAGTCCACCTACCTCCGAGGGCAGCTGGCAGACACAACAAACAACCCACAACTCTGACTCAAATGACTTCTCCCTAGAGACTTCTCCTACCCTCACCAGAGGTCCAACCCCCAGTCCCTCCACTATTTCCCATAACTACTAACATTCTGTATGTCACTTATCTGCTACTTGTCTCCCTGTCACCCCATGTCAACTCCCCAGGGAACGACTTGGGGTCTATTCTGTTCCCTGACAAGATAGGAAGTGCTCAGTAACTGCTAACCCTGATCATTTCCACACCTGGCTTCTAATCCACAGGCTTCAGCCTGGTCCTCAGCTCCTGATCCATCCTCCTCCTGAGTCATCTGTGGTTGTCTTTCTAAAACAAAGACCTGTATCTCCAAGTCTCTTTTCTGCATAGGCCATGTGACCAATCCCATCTTTAATGGGTTCCTCTACTTGCCCATCCCCGAATCCCATGCTGTACCTTCATCCTCTAGGGATCTTTCCTGTATTTCTGGCCTCCAAGCCTCTGTAGGAGTTGTTCCCTCTACCAGGAAACCCTGCCCCACAAGCCCTGCCCACGTACCTCAGGCAGATAGAGTATATCACCCTGCTCCCTCCTAAAGGCACCCTTTCCCACTCCTACCAATATGACCTCCACTGGAGGTCAAGTTCTGTGACAGACTGGGACTTCTTCAACCTTGGCCTGCTCACCACTGGATCTCCAGCAACTAAAACAGTACGTGGTATATAGCAGGTGCTCATTAAATGCCTGTTAAATGGACAGGAGGAACAAGGATTCTCTGTAGTCAAAAACCTGTTCTGGCCCCACAAGCTATGTGGCCCTGAGCAGGTCTCTGCCCTTTTGGGCACTGGCATGGCCATCTATGGGATGGGAGGACACCACCTGTCTACTCTGAGGGACCCAGCTGACTTCATGATCTGATATGTCACTGCACCCCCTTGGAACCTCAGTTTCCAAGCTCTAAAATGGGCCATCTCTCCTTAGAAGATGATGAGGGCTCTAGGGCAGGCGGTAGCAGACAGGAAGGGAAGGGCCTGGCAGGAGGTGGATCAGAAGCCCAGGCTATTTGTTTATTGTCATTTGACAGAGTACATGCCCCACCAGGAACCTTTTGATTTCCAGACTCCAAAAGGGCAAGGATATCTATCTGCAGAAACAATGGAGACTGAAACCCCAGGTTGGTGGTGGGTAGGAAGGCAGAGGCCTCTCAGAGGAGAGAAAACCAAAGAGATAAAACCAGCAGAAGATGAATCAGCTGGAAGTTTGACCACAGCCTAGGCCATCCCTCACCTGAGCAGCCTGGTGGCAGATATTACAGCAGGTACCCTGGACTGGGATCCCTTCTTCATGCCAAATCCTCACACATGGGGTAGCGGGCAGACCTCAGCACAATGCCAAGCACAAGAAGAGCCCCTTGTGGGGCAGGATCCCCATCTTCCGGGCCCTTGCGGTACCTGTTTTACTCTCTCAGGCTCTGACTAGAGCCTGCACAGGGAACACCGGCCACCTGCCTTGCCCTGTTCTAACCGGATCTTGAGCAACAGTTCAGCAAGCCCCCTTGCAAAGCCAAAGGAAAAATGCCAGAGCCAGTATCCCCATTTCACACATGGGTAAGGCTCAAAGTTTTATGGCTTGCTCAGACTACTCAGCAAGGAAGGAGCAGAGACTGGATGGGAACATGAGTGGGACATCACTGAAGAAGACCCAGTCACCTCCACCCACCCAGGTCTCCAGAGCCTCAGCGTTCAGCATTTCATACCTCATGGTCCCTGCTTCATCTGCACCCAGTAAGACACTGTCCAACAGTGACCACTGGTCACTTGGAGCTGGCCAGTACTTAGTGACCCCAAACAAGTGCCACTGAGTCTTTGAGGTCACCTAGGGTCATACACCTAGGGTCGTTATCCCCTGACTTAGGTTGCAGAGCTGGGGCTCCCCCACTTCTCACCCCCAAATCTACCTGGCATCAAGTGCTGCTGGCTCCACTTCCAAATGGAGCCTGAATCATCTCATCTCTCATTCCATATCAAAGGTCATTGGCGGGGCCTCCCTAGTGGCGCAAGGGTTAAGCGTCAGCACTGTGAAGCTATCCACAGCCACTGCATGAGTTCTATCCCCTGGGAGGTGACCTACATGGCGCAGCAGAGCTCTTCTGTCTCGCCCGCTGCTCCCCTCAGCAGTATATTTCAGTCAATCCACCTGTTCTATTCCCGCTCTGTCTCTGGTGAATCCTCTCACACCCACACCTCTGGCCTGTACCCCACTTCTTGTATGCATAAGTAAATAAATCTTCCTCCTCGGTGGCGCAGCGGGTTGAGCGCAGCACTGTGAAGCTGTCTGCAGCCTTTGCAGTGCCAGTTTGATTCCCGGCTGGCTAGGGAGATTCCCACATGGTGTGCCACACCTCTCCTGTCACGCCCGCTGCTCCCCTCAGCAGTGTATTTTGGTCGTCTGCCTGTTCTGCTCCCCGCTCTGTCTCCGGTGAATCCTTTCACCCTCCTGCGCCTCTGGCCTGTACCCCATCTCTTGTATAAAAATAAATCTCACCAAAAAAATTTTAACTAAAAAAAAAAAGGTCACTGGCCAGATCCATCAGTACTTGCTTGGGCCAGGGTAGATGCTGCCTTGCAGACTGCCCATCCTCACCCCTCTCTGCTCACCCCAGAGTGGTCACAGGCCACCTGTGGACACTCAATCAGAGTCTGTTCCCCTCTGTCTAGAGACCTCCCACTTCACTCACTACCCATGTCCTCCTGTGGTCACAAATCCCTGTTCTGCCCATCCCCTCCCCCCTCACTGCTACTGAGTCTCTGTCTCTCTCTCCCCCCCCCACCCCCTCGCTTGGCTCCTGGCACAGTGTCCTCTTCCACATTCCCCAAACATAACAGGCAGAGGCTCTGCCTCAGGGCCTTTGTTGCTCTGTGCGCACAGAACCCTCTCCCTGAAGCATTTACATGGTGAACTGGCAACTCCCAGCCAAACTGACTTTTTTTTTTTTTTAAGATTTATTTATTTTTTATTTATTTATACAAGCACTGGGTACAGTCAGAAGCGCAAGAGGGTGAGAGAATTCACCAGAGCCAGAGCAGGGAGCAGAGCAGGCAGAAGGACCCAAGTACACTGCTGAGGGGAGCAGCGGGCAGCAGGAGAGGCCTGTGCGCCATGTGGGACCCTCCTCTGGTGGCCGGGGAGCAGCCGGGGATCAAACCAGTGCTGCAGAAGCTGCAGGCAGCTTCGCAACCCAGCGCTCAACCGCTGTGCCACTGGGGAGGCCCCAAACTGACTTTTCCCTACTACTTCATTCCCCCCAAAATGAAGCAGTGGGTCTCCCTGGTGGTGCAAGGGGTTAAAGTTAAAGTCTCAGCGCTATCAAGCTATCCTAGCTATCGCCAGCCACTGCTGCATGAGTTTGATCCCCTACTAGGGAGCTGACACACATGGAGCAGCAGACCTCTCCTGTCTTGCCCGCTGCTCCCCTCAGCAGGGTATTTCAGTGGATCTGCCTGTTCTGCTCCCTACTTTGTCTCTGGTAGATCCTCTCACCTCCTGTACCTCTGGCCCACACTCCAGTTCGTTTGCATAAATCAAAAAAAGCAATGAAGCAGGCCTCCCTAGTGGCACAAGGGGTTAAGCACTGCACTATGAAGCAATCCACAGCCTCTGTAGCACGAGTTCGATCCCCGGCCGGCCAGGGAGCAACCCACATGGCAAAGCAGATCTCTCCTGTCTCGCCCAGTGCACCCCTCAGCAGTGTATTTCAGTCAGTCTGCCTGTTCTGTTCCCCACTCTGACTCTGGTGAGTCTTCTCACCTCTCCCCTACCCCCGCATCTCTGGCCCATTAACAGCTCTTTTTTTTTTAATTATTTTTAATTTTTATTTATTTATGCATACAAGAGCTGGGGTACAGGCCAGAGATGTGGGGAAGTAAGAAGATCCACCAGACACAGAGTGGGGAACAGAACAGGCAGATTTACCGAAATATACTGCTGAGAGGAGCAGTGGGCGAGTCAGGAGAGGTCTGCTGCGCCATGTGGGTTGCTCCCTGGTCGGGGATCAAAATCGTGCTGCAGAGGCTGTGGACGGCTTCATAGGTTGCATCTTAACCCCTTGCACCACCAGGGAGGTCCCTGCTGTATCCACTGCTGGTCTTTGTGGCCCGTGGGCTTACAGCTCTTATATGCATAAATAAACATTTTTTTAAAAAAGCAATGAAGTAGTTCCCCATTATATACCATCCTGCTCAATTCTCAGTTCTACTCATCAATGGCATTTCCAGGTTACTGATTAGTTCACATGGCTGTGGTTTGTCCCCTCCACCCACCCATTCACTTGTTAGAGCTTTAGCCTTACAAAGGTCCCCTGCCTGGCACTTTCTTGGGTCTCTCCCCACCTCCCAACACAGAGCTAGATACAAGGCAGGTGGGACCAAAGTTGCCATTTTACAGACAAGGAAACTGAAGCTCACGGTGTGTGTGGGGGGGAGGGGAGGGGCTGGTGAGCAGGATGGCGCCTCTTTAGTCTTCAATCACTCCAGGGCACCATCCTTCACAAAATTCCCAGCAGATTCCTCCCTCCTCAGGAATCCTGCAGCTTCTAAAGCAAGAGCTGCCCTGGCACTCAGCCACAGTATCACCTGCTCCATGGTCTCATCTGGTAGCCAGGCCAAGTGCAAAAGTAGGAAGTGGCCCAAGGCAACTAGTGGCCTTGACTCTGGACTCTCAGGCTTCAGCTGGAATCTAGGTGCTGCCACTTCCTCCCTGGACAATCAGGAACAATCAGATCACCAATTTGTGCCTCAATTTCCTCATCTGTTAAGTGGGGTGAAAGCCATCTGCCTCGGAGAGTAGTTGGAAGGTTTTACAAAGTTCTTGCCATGGTGCTCAAAATAAAGAAACTGGGGCCTCCTCGGTGGCGCAGCAGGTTGATTGCAGCACTATGAAGCTATCCACTTCCTCTGCGCATGGGTTCGATTCCCGGCCGGCCAGTACCTCTGAATCCTCCCAGCACCTCTGACCTGTACCCCAGTTCTTGTATAAAAATAAATCTTAGAGAAAAAAAAAATCTCATACAATCAAAGTAAAAGTCGATACGAGTCAGATCACGTCCTTCCTCTGAACCAAAGGACCTCCCATGGCCTCCTGAGGCCCTAAGCTTGGTTACCTCCCTGCCCTCAGCCCCTACCTCTACCAGCCCCACTACTGGTCAGGGCACAGCAAGGAGTTCATACCTACTCCTGTCTCAGGGTCTTGCACATGCTACCTGCCTGCCAGGCATGACCAGCTTCTCTGAGCCTTTTACAATCCTGGCTCCCTCTAGTCACTCAGCACTCATCTCAGATGTCCCCCTTTCCTCCTCCCCCAAGTCACCATGTTTTCATTCTCCTGAGTGGATCTGCAAAGATGGTTACCCCCTGTGGTGGGCTTTCCAGTGTGAAACCCATTAACCACCTAAATGTCCATCAGCAGGGAACTGGCTAAATAATCCTTGTACCTGATCCAGGTAAGGATCCAGGCTGTGGTGCTGAAAGCAGAGTGCAAGACAGAACAGATTGTATCCTTTGATTATTTTTTTTTAATGTGTATGCACATTTCCTGTCTGTGTCAGGACAAGTCTGGAGGTGTCACCACATGAACCCACAGGCTATATGTTGGTAAATTTATGCTGGCAGCACTCCACCCTATTCCAATACTCCAGAACCATCTTCCTTACAGCCTTGTTCCTTCAAGCAGAAAAGGGGCAGTAGCACTGGGGGCAAACCCATCTCCCTTGCCCCTCCTTCCCAGAGAGATGGGGAGAGGAACTGCCAAATGGACCCAGTACAGTGTCACACAGAACTAGATGGTCTTAATGCTGTTCCCAAGGTCTCTCTTTCCCAACCCTATCTCCTGTCTCTCAGCAAATCCCTTGAGTGATGCCTGCAGCATACCTGGATGCATCCTCTTCTCCCCACCTCTCCTCAAGCCTGAGTCTGCTAGGTTGTAGTCGCACTTCCCCATCTGTCCCCTGTCCATATGATCTCAGCTAGCAGCCAAGGAAAGACTTTCAAACTGTGAGTTAAATCACTGCACCCATTGAAGTTTAAAAGCCACCAATGGCTCTGGCACAAAATTTTGGAAGCCAAAATTCAGGAGCTGGCACAAAATTTAGTTTCCTCCCTGCAACCCACAATGCCCTGTATCAGCACCCATTACCTCCCTGCCAGTTCCTCCACCAAGGCTGCTCACTACCAGACACCCTCACATCTTTCAACTATGCTTCCTTTGATCACTGGTTCAATGGTGTCCTCTGAGTACTTCCCCAAGGTTAGGCTCACCCCATACTTCCTTCCTGCATCCTAGTCCTAGGCTCTAGATTGTTGGCAGCATGAAGACAAGGATTCTTATCTGCTTTGTTCACTGCTATGTCTGGTACATAGCAGGTGAGTAAATGCCAGCTGAGGAGTGAACAGTTAAGGGTGGCTGGTATCTCCAGGGTCCATATGACACACAGGGGTTGATTGCACTGAGCTCCACATACAGTCCTCAGGGGCCCTCACCAACCTTGTTTCTCAGATGGGGAAACTAAGGACAGAGAGTTTAGATTGCCCAGACCAAAGCCACAAAGCTAATAGCGTCCCTCCCCCCAAGCAATGAGGCACCAACCCAATCCTGCCCCCATCGGCCAGGTACTTTTCCATTCACTACTCCACACATTTGGGTGTAAACAATGGAAGGAGCCCCTGAACTCTGAGGCAGGAGAGCCAGTCTTTGCTCCCCACAGAGACAACATGGCGAGCAGGTGGTGGTGGTGGAGAGCGCAGAGTCTACAGCCAGACAGCTCAGCCACAGCCTCACTTTATCACCTGGATGACGGACTTCACCTTCCCCGGACTTCAGTTTCTCCACCTGTAAGATCAGGATCACAACAGTGCCCACCCTATCACGTTATGGGCAGGACTAAAAGGCACATGAAGCCCAGTGCCCAGCATACACAGGGTCCTACTCCACAGGACAGTTCACAAGGGGACAGCAGGAAAGAGGGATGTTGGGCCTCCCCGGTGGTGCAGCGGTTGAGCGCTGGGTTGCGAAGCTGCCCACAGCCTCTGCAGCGCCGGTTCGATCCCCAGCTGCTACCGGCCACCGGAGGAGGGTCCCATTTGGCATGCAGACCTCTCCTGCTGCTCTGCTCCCTGCTCTGGCTCTGGTGAATTCTCTCACCCTCCCGCGCTTCTGACTGTACCCAGTGCTTGTATAAATGGTAAATAAATAAATAAATAAATAAATAAATAAATAAATAAATCTTTTAAAAAAAAAAAAAAGAAAGAGGGATGTTAACTCTTGGCACCACAGACCCTTCTCCTGGGCATAGCTTTTCTTTCTTTCTTTTTTTTTTTTAAAGATTTATTTATTTATGCATACAAGAGCTGGGGTACAGGCCAGAGATACAGGGGGTAAGTAAGAGGATTCACCAGAAACAGAGTGGGGAACAGAACAGGCAGACTGACTGAAATACACTGCTGAGGGAAGCAGCGAGCGAGACAGGAGAGGTCTGCTGCACCATGTGGGTTGCTCCCTGGCCAGCCGGGGATCGAACTCGTGGTGCAGAGGCTGCGAATTGCTTCACAGTGTGGTGCTTAACCCCCTGCGCCACCAGGGAGGCCCTCCTAGGCACAGTTTTTCTTGGCAGATCTGGCAAGCTGAAAATTTGTTTCTACTCCAGCACAGCAACGTACTGCAGCAATCTGCCCTTGGCATAGCACAGACATAAACCTGTTGACCCACAAGGTGGTCAGGAAGTGGAAAACTAGCAAGCACCTAAAAGATCATGTATGAAAGTGACTGGACTTAGTGGGACCAGGCCATTGAAAGGGATACTACAGAGTCGTAAAGAAAGCACAAGCTAAAGGCAAAACAGGCAAGTCAACAATGATAGTTAGCGACATTAATACCCCACTTTCAATAACAGAACACTAAGCAAAGAACCAGTGAGGAAGTAGAAAACAGGACCACCACCATAAACCGGTAAGACCTAAACAGACATGTATAGAATGCTCTGCCCAACAATGGCAGAACATACATTCTTATCAATAGCACATGGAATGTTCTCCAGCATAGGCCATAAATCATGACTCAACCAATGTAAAAGGACTACAATCATATAAAATATGTCCTCTGACCACAATGGAATGAAGGTAGAAATCAGTAATAGAAGGAAATTTGGGGAAATTCATAAGCATTTATAAATTAAACAATGCACTCCTAAATAACCAATGAACCAAAAAGAATGAGCAAGGGAAATTGGAAAATACTTTGAAATGAATGAAAAAGAAAACACGGCACACCAAAATTTATAATATACAGCTAAAATAGGCCACAGAGGAAAATATAGATGTAAGTACCTGTATATTTAAAAAATAAAGATTATCTTTATGCTATGGATCAGCAGCCTTATGTGTACGTCAATTACGCTTCAATAAAGTCTAGTAAAAATCTATTAAAAAAGAAAGACTTAAAATGAGGAATTAATCTATTTAAGAATCTAAAAGAAGAGCAAACTAAACCCAAAAAGAAAGAAGTCAATTAGAAAGATTAGATAGGAAATAAATAAAATAAAATGATAATAGAAAAATGGAGAAAACTCAATAAAAACAAAGTTAATTCTTTGGAAAAAATTAACAAAATCTTCAACACTCTATCAACATTAACCAAGAGGATAAAAAAGGCAGATTGAAATTATTTAAATCAGAAATGAAAGCAAGGGGACTTCCCTAGTGGCCTAGGGGTTAAGTCTCAGTGCTATCACCTCTATAGCCTAAGTTTGATCCCCTGCCAGGGAGCTGACTCACATATGACACAGCAGACCTCTCTTGTCTCTCCCGCTGCTCCCTTTAGCAGTGTATTTCAGTATATCTGCCTGTTCTGCTTTCCACTGTCTCTGGTGAATCCTCTCAACCCCCCACACCTCTGGTCTACACTCCAGTTCTTCTATGCATAAATAAATAAATCTTAAAAAAAAAAAAAAAAAGAGCTGGGCTGGGGACTGACAATATAAAGGGTAGAGTTTCCTTTCAGGACATGAAAATGCTCTGAAACTAAATAGTGGTGATCCTTGCATAACTCTGTGAATATATTAAAAACCACTTTAAAAGGAATTTTTGGCTTGTGATTTTTCAGTAAAGACGTCATTTAAAAGAAAGAAAGCAGGGCCTCCCTGGTGGAGTAGGGGTTAAGTCTCAGCGCTATCAGACTATCACCACTGTGGCCTGAGTTTGATCCCTGATCTCCTGTCTCACCCACTGCCCCCCTAAGCAGTGTATTTCAGTAGATCAGCCTGTTCTGCTCCCCACTCTGTCGCTGGTGAATCCTCTAACCTCCTGCACCTCTGGCCTATACCCCAGCTCTTCTATGCATACATAAATAAATAAATCTTAAAACAAGAAAAGAAAGGCAAGCACAGGAACAACCCACAAGCCAACAAGAAAACAGGTCTATCAGTCATTTTTCAGAAAAAAAACCACTGTAACCCACACAAATCTTTCCAGCAAGGGTCCGGTCTTTAATGAGAACGGTCCTAATCCCGCTCTCTGAGCCTGTGTCCCCTTGGTGATTCTGATCTTAGCTGATCTTCTACTTCTTTGGTATGTCTAACGTATGCTCCCCTACCTGGCCTAACTTCTAGCAGTGAACAGATCTGTTTGCACACTGCCAAGTTGTAGCCTAGTGGGAGCTTACACAGAAAAGGCTCAGCTATCTTTGGTGGGTGAGTCCTGCTTAGTGACTCTAACACAGGTGGATGAGTCTACATGGACAGAAAGATGGGTTTCTTGAGCATCTAATATATAGCAGGCACGGTGCAAAGGGTGACACACCCAAGAGCAAGGTCCTACCATCAGGGTACTCACCTTCTACTGGGTGGAGATGGACAATAAACCAAATACAAATAGGACAATGACAGGGAGTGACAAGAACTTCCAAGTAAAGGTAGGCAGGACAAGGAGGAGTCACAGGATGGATGATTTAGCAGAGTGGCCAGGAAAAGTTTCTTGAGGAGGAGACATTTGAAAGGAGGCCTGATGGAGGTGATAAATGAGCCACGGGGTTACCTGAGAGAAAAAGCTTTCCAAGCAGAGGAAACAGCACATGCAAAGGCCCTGAGGTGGGACTCTGTGTGATACGTTTAAGGACTGGTGGTGAGGGACCCTGTGGCTGGAATTGATCAAGTAAGAGAAACAAGAGGAGATGAGGGGAGAGAAGCAATAAGGAGATCACGCAGGTACCTTCCAAGGGATAGTGAGGACTTTAACTTTTACACTGAGTGAGTTTTTTATGAAAGGTTGGGAGGAGGAGCAGGTCAGAAGGTCAGAGAGTACAAAAACAAGGAGGAGCAACTACACTAGTCCAGGTGAGCAGTGATCCTGGGTGGAAAAACACAGCATTAAAAACTAAAAACAGGGCCTCCCTGGTGGCCTAGGTGTTAAGTCTCAGTGCCACCACTGCGAAGGGCCAACTAGACCGTCAGAGTTCAATCCTTGGCCAGGAAGCTAACCCACAAGGCTCAGCAGCTCCCGTCTGTCTCCCCCACTACTCCCCTCCGCAGTGCATTTCAATCTGCCTGTTCTGTTCCCACTCTGTCTCTGATGAATCCTCCCCCGCCCCTGCACCTCTGACCTACACCCCATTTCTAATATGAATAAAATAAACAAATCTTTAAAAAACAAACAAACTGGGTCTCCCTGGTGGTGCAAGGGTTAAGACGCAACCTATGAAGAAATCTGCAGCCACTGCGGCATGAGTTCGATTCCTGGCCAGCCAGGGAGCAACCCACATGGCACAACAGACCACTCCTGACTCACCCGCTGCTCCCCCTCAGCAGTGTACTTTGGTCAGTCTGCCTGTTCTGTTCCCCACCCTGTCTCAGGTGAATCCTCTCACCCACCACACCTCTGGCCTGTACCCCAGCTCTTGTATGCATAAACAAATAAATCTTTAAAAAAAAAAAACTAAAAAGAAAGCTTACTCTATCCTGATACACAAAGATCAGTTTTGCAGAAATCAACAAGTTGATTCTAAAATTTATAATGTAAAGGCAAAGGAACTCGATTAGCAAAAGCAATTTTGAAAAAGGAAGAGGGCCTCCCTGGTGGCACAGCGGTTGAGCGCTGGGTTGCGAAGCTGCCCGCAGCCTCTGCAGCACCGGTTCAATCCCCGGCCACCGGAGGAGGGTCCCACATGGCGCACAGACCTCTCCTGCCCCCTGCTGCTCCCCTCAGCAGTGTACCTCGGTCCTTCTGCCTGCTGTGCTCCCCGCTCTGGTTCTGGTGAATTTTCTCACCCTCCCGCGCTTCTGACTGTACCCAGTGCTTGTATAAATAAATAAATAAATCTTTAATAAATAAATAAAGAAGAAAAAGGAAGAGAGGACTCACCTAGCCTCATTTCTAGACTTTTTAGCTAAAGGACAGACCCACACATCAATGTTACTGAACAGAACCACAAAAGAATCCAATGAAGACACGGCCAAATGGTTTCTGACAAAGGCAACTCGGGAGAAAGGACAGTGTTTTCAATAAATAAAACTGGAATAACTGGACAGTCACATGTAAAACCAAAGGTCTAAACCTCAATCTATAACTCATGAGTCATACAAAAATTAACTCAGTACAGATCATATTTATAAGCCAGACAGAAATCTGCGGATAAAAGTTTCTATCAACATTACCGAGTCACCAGAACCTAGAGACCATCCACAGTCCTTCGTGGGCGAGTGGTTCAATAGACCACAGCCCAGCCACACCATGAAATACTCTTTAGCAATAAAGAAGATTGTACTACCGCACACATCTTGGATGACTCTCAAATGCATATGCTGAGTGAAACTAGCCAGACTTAAAAGACTGCATGAGTCTGTATGAATTCTAGAAAAAATAAAACCATAGGGTGCTGAGCCCACCAGGAGGTGCCAGAGTAGGGTGGGGAAGGGGTGGCTACAAAAGGGCACAGCTCCTGGTTTTCTGGAGCTGAAGGAAGTGTTGTTCTGTGTGGCGACAGCAGGAGGTTGCCAGCTCTGCCTTTGTCAAGGTGTTTACTATATGTAAATTATACCTGGAGGGGAGCCCCTATGATGGCGCAGGGGTTAAAGTCTCAGAGCTATCAAGCTTTATCGCCAGACACTACATGAGTTCCAATCCCTGGCCAGGGAGGTGACCCACATGGCACAGCAGACCTCTCCTGTCTTACCCACTGCTCCCCTCAGCAGTGTATTTCAGTAGATCCGCCTGTTCTTGTTCCCTTCTCTGTCTCTGGTGAATCCTCCCACCCCATGCACCTCTGGCCTACACCCCAGTTCTTATATGCATAAGTAAATAAATTAATAAATTAATTATACCTGGAGGGGGGGAAAAAACGAGGAGCAAGCTCTCCATGTGCTGATTCCCAAAGATCTCACTACTCAGAACAGGGTGTAAAGCTGTGGGGGAGAGGGTGAATAAACACTTTTGTACTTGCTTTCATTTGCACTGATCAACGAGGGGGTCACACAAGAGACTAGGAAGGGTGGTTTAACATGGGGGTACCAGCTAGAGGGAGCAGGCAGACCAGAGGCAGGGCTTGTCTCTACCCTTTATGCTAGTTTTCAATGTACTGCCATGTCAAACGTATTACCTAAAACAACTATAGTAAAAAACACTCTGGATGCTCCTAAAAGTTAGTCTATGAAAAGGAGAAAAGTTAACTCTGCAGTGGGGAAGCCTGGCAGGCACCACCTAAACCAAGAGCTCAAGGCCAATCACCATCAGTGTGATAGGCCTTGTTGATATCATGGACCCCTGATGAGATGGAAAGAGAGAAGGCCACCTCACTTCCATGATCGTCCCCAAACCAAAGTCTAATCATGAAAAAATTCCAGACAAGCCCAAATTGAAGGATATTCTAGAAATAACCAACATCAGGAAAAAACGATGCCCTGTTACACACCACTGGGGATGAAGGAGATGGGATGACTAAATGCAAAGTAGAATCCAAGATGGGGGCCTGGGCCAGAAATAGGAAATAATAGGATAAATTTGGGAAATCTGAATAAAGTCTGGCTTTTGTTGATGATGATGCTGATAATAATAATAATAATAATAATAATAATAATAATAGAATTAATTTCTTAGCTGTGAGAGATGGGCCATGGCATGGGAGATGATTAACACTAACGGGAGGGTTCATGGAAGCTCTTGGTACTATCCATGCAACTTCTCTGTGAATTTAAAGCTTATTTCTAAAGGTGAACTAAAAGTTCAATTACAACAAAACAAAGGCAAAATCCCTCAAGAGCAAAATAGCAGGAACTGGCAAGTGGTGTCACATTCTGGCAAGACTTCAGACTAACAAAATGGACACGACACTGGGGGCACGGGGACATTCACGAAGAAGTAAATATAAAAGACATATCTGGCAAAAGCCACAAAGAGAGGTGGTTCCCAAAGGGCAACAGAAACCTGTCTTACTCTGTGCTCATTCTAAAGGAGTTGTTTTGCTTTTTTTTAAACCATGAATAAACAGTCAAATAATTCTTGTAATTGCAAAGAAGTTGAAAAAAAAATCAAAACAAGTGTGTAACATTCTACCTAGTACTGGGAATGCCTCCTAGGTGCGGCCTTCTACCCCAGAAAGTGGTCTGCTCTGAGCTCTCCAGTGACCTGTGCCAGACAGTGTCATCAGGTGATGCCATCACAGGTGCCACGGAAGCAGAGCAGTTTCTACCCAGATGAGAACTCACTGTTGCAAGACAAGACATGCCAACCCAAACCACAGGAAGACTGCCTCAAGCTGAGTTGGGTTCATGGCCTCCAGTCACAGGCCCCTGATCTTGATTTATAGCTCCCTGGCACTCCATCACCACACCAGGTGAAAAAGAACAACTTCTGAAGAGCTAAGCCTCAAAGCCATTGGTTCCCCAGTCTCAGGGCCAGCTAGGGATTCCTTGGTGAGGAAAACTATGGCTCATTAGAGGGGCCCTGGCCATCAACATAGACACAGAGGCCCTGTGGCCTGAGACAGAAGGGGCTGTGTCCTCAACCCACCAAGGGGGTTTCCTCCTAGGCTGGATTGGCTGTGCCAGGGTGTATCACCAGGCAGTGGGTATAACCCCAGCTGGGACTGTTCCTGCCTGCTCCACTTGCCTGCCAGCCTGCCAGCCACAAAAGAATCTTATCACTGGGAAAATGTGTCATGGGGCAGAGTCTAGAGGGCGCCTCCTTGTCTGGGCGTGGGGGTATCCCTGGGGCTCTGAACAGCTCTGCTGGTCACTTGTCCACAGCCTCACAGGTTGACAATCAAAGCAAGTTCAAGTTTGGCCAAAGTCTCCTGTTACAAACAGCAGTGCTTCTCTGAGCTATGGTACATGACAGGAATCATTCCCCCAGGAGGAGGGGTTCAGTGGTCTGGGGAGGGGTGTGGTACGGGGAGCTGGGCTGTCAGAGCTGAGGAGGGAAGACCCCTGGCGGCTTCCTTCTGCTGGTTCTGCTCTGGTCCAAGGAGGAACCTGACCAGCCATGGGGGAAGGGAAACTGCCTTCAAAGTTGGGCCCCTGTTATGAGTTTGCTGGGCTCCTAGGCAGGAAGCAAGAATAGAGGGGCACCCCACTAGTAGCTGTGCAGGGCCACAATCACCACAGCCCAGAGAGTCCATCTCACAGTCAGGAAAGCCAGACTAGAAAGACACCCACATCCGGCCAGCCTCAGAGTCTTAGACCATTATTATTCTTTGTTTCAATGGAGCAATAGCAGCCCTCCCTGTCAAGATACGCTTGCTTCTGCCCACCCCCACCCCAGTATCCCCTAAACCCCTTTCCATGTCACCCCCTTGATTCACAGTCCCACACCCCCCAGGGTGGTCTTCCAGAGTCTGAAAGTCTATGCAGTGAAATCAGTCCAATTTTACTTTCTAGGTACAGCCGCTCAACAAGTATGTGTACTTCTCCTGTGTTCCAGGACAGCGAGGAACACATGGACAAAAATCCCTGCCCCGACAACCTGCCATTCTCGGGGGGTAGGAGGGAGATGAAAACAAACAATGCAAAATAATTTAAGGTGCCAGTAATGCAAAACACATCAAGGCAGGCCATCTCAGAGCACAAGGGGCCCTGTGTGAGTCAAGGCAGGTCAGGGTCAGCCTCTCAGAGAGGTGAGGTGAGGTGTGAACACAGATCTGATGAAGATCTGTGAAGGAGGTGAAGAAGTATGGCCAAAGAGAGATAAAGGCAGAGGAAGAAAAAGACCCAGATGGCAGTGTGCCTGGGGGTTTTCTGTGGCCATGTAATTAGAGGGATGAGCAAAGGGAAAAGTGCGGAGAAGTGAGGGCAGGAGGTGACCAGGGCCATGAAGATCTGGGCTTTTATACCAGGTAGATGGGAGCTATGAAGGGTTGTGGGCACAGGAGGGACCCCGGGGATGCTGCAAGGAGTGAAGGCAGAGGTGATGGCACTGGTCCAGGTTTGGTGGCTGTACAGGCGATAAGGAGGGGTGAGGACATGGTGAGGACATACTGATGTGGGATGTGGAGGCATCAGAGAGGACCACTTCCAAACCCACTCATTCAAGCCCAGTGAAGTGTGGTGGGGAGGTTAAGGGCAGCACATTCCGTGCCCTTCCATGTCCTTCCTTCCTACATTCTATGAGGCCCTCCCAACTGTACATGCAAATCCTATGACTGGATGATCAGAAACAGCCTCAACATCTATCACCTGGTAGATGATAGGCTGATATATAACAAGGTTGAGAAGAGAAAAAAACAAAGGTGTCTTTGTGCTATGGAGTACTACGTGGCCTGAAAAGGAAAAGAGTGAGTACTATTGCTAACAGGACATGAGCCATGAGCTGGGATCACAGCTGGGAGAGCTATGTACAAGGGTACAATGAGTGCAGTAGTCACCTGCCTGCTTCTCACCAGTTCCTGCCCAGTCCTTATTGCCTCAATAGGAAGATCCACCACCTTCTCCAAGAGGCCTCCCCTGACCACCACTTTCACCCTGAGGCTCCTAGTCAGGGTCACCATCTTTCACATGCCTCTGCCCACTTCTCATGGGGATGTGGCTTTGCCTACTTCTCATATGGATGTGTGGACAAGGACCCTAAGGCCTCACTCATGGCAAAATGCCCATTTCAACCCACTCTCTGCCACTTGCTATGGTGGCATCATTCTCCATCAGAGAAAATACAACCTGAGTGAACAAGTAGTACAGGGTTGAGTGGGCCTGTACTTCCTGAGTGGGGAAGTACAGGGACTCAGTGGGCCCAGCTGCCTGCCCCACCCCCATCCTTCAGCTGCCTCACCTGGAAAATGGGGCCAGCCCAAGATGACATTCAGACAGCACTCAGTGCCTGGTCACACAAGGGCATCAAAGACGTGGAAATCCACATAGTGCACGAGGACCAGAGTCACACCCAATCGCCACTGAGGGCAAATGGCAGCTGAGATGACACCAGACACCCCGATGGATACAAGTGTTACAGGGCAACCCCAATGTGAAATGGGTTCGCGTAACTGTGGGTCTTAACCTGCGTGCTTGCAAGGGACTTATGAGACTCAACCACAGGCACACACAAAAAGGGTAATAAAGGATTTATTTACAAAAAGGGGAAATGAAGACATGAATAACTCAGGGAGAGAGAGAGATAATAAATTGGTGAAAGTGTCCTACCAGTTCCACTGATCTGGAACCCCAATGGCACATCTGGTTAGACGCCAAACCTGGCAGCCTAACTCCATCCCCAGTCCCCGGCAATCCTCCCTTCAGTGGTGATGACATTATGGCATTTGTAGTCCTTGGTGTCTTGGATCGCTTTGGTCTGGAGTGGGGGTGGGGTCCGTAAAGCCTATTTGTGGAGTTTGTTTACAACATCCTATCCACCCAACACAAGGCCCCCATCAACACCTGTTCTAACACCTTCTAGAAACTTTTGAGGCACACACAGTACAAGACAATTAGAAACCAGATCCTGTGAAGCCAGGCCTGGAGAAAAGGAAAGTTAAAAAATGTGATGAGGGCATCCCTGGTGGTGCAAGGGGTTAAGACACAACCTATGTAGCTATTTGCAGCCACTGCAGCACAAGTTCCATCCCCGGCCAGGGAGCTACCCACATGGCGCAGCCGACCTCTCCTGACTTACCCACTGCTCCCCTTAGCAATGCACTTCAGTCAATCTGCCTGTTCTGTTCCCCGCTCTGTCTCTGGTGAATCCTCTCATCCCCCACACCTCTGGCCTGTACCCCAGTTCTTGTATGAATAAACAAATCTTAAAAAAAAAAATGTGATGAAGCCTGGAAGAGAGTGCTAATCCAAATTTCAGCCAGTTGGCTAAGGAGCGGGGAGGCCTCCCACAAAGGCCGAGGGTTCTGGGTTCCAGTCAGGCCACTTAAAACCCCAGCATTCTTGTGCAAGCCTTAATTTCCTCATTGGTAATGGTGATCAAGCATGATCTTAAAGCGGGTGAGGAATCTGTGCCAAGATCCCAGAGGGGATGATGGTGACCAGAGGTGTGGGGGGGTGAGAGGATTCACCAGAGACAGAGCGGGGAGCAGAACAGGCAGACGGACTGAAGACACTGCTGAGGAGAGCAGCGGGCGAGGCAGGAGAGGTCTGCTGTGCCATGTGGGTTTCTCCCTGGCTGGTGGGAAATCAAACAGCGCTACAGAGCCTGCGGGCAGCTTCCGCAGGGCAGCGCTCAACCCGCGTGACACAGGGGTGGCCCAAATAAATAAATCTTTAAAAAAAAAAAAAAAGTCAAATGGTTACAAAACAAGTTGTAAATGGTAAGAATAGTAAAGCCGGTTCTGAAAGGCAGACATACCAAAAAAGAGCCAACCTATTACCAGCGCTGTACTGGTATGTGTTACCAGTGTGCATATGTACGTAAGCACACGGGGTCCTGGCAGGATGTACCCCAAACTGGTGAAGCTGAGAGGAAGGGACAGGGTAACTGGTGTGCTCCTCACCCATTATGGTTTCCCTTTTTACAAACACACGATCTCCAGAGTTCTGCGGGTGTAACTGCAATTTAGGAAGAGCTGGCACCTGATAGCAGTTTCCTGACCCTTACATGCCTGCGGGGTCTCACCTCTGCCTCCATTTTCTTCCAATATCTGCAGCTTGTACCCCGCCGGCCAGAGTATGTAGGGGTCCCCAGTTCCTGCCCTTTTCTCTGCCTGGATGTTCTTCTTTGGGATCTTTTGGAGGTGGTTACCTTGCAAGTTGGGGCACCTGTACCAACTCCCCAATCTGAAACAGTGCCCTCCAAGCAACTCTTTCACTCCCCCCACCACTTTTCATTGCACTTCTCCACCTTATTTAACTGTTCACCTGATTTCTGTCCATGTCATCCCCATTGGATCCCTAACCCTGCACACAGTAAGTGCTACTTAAGGACTGCAATTAGACATACAGCTAACAACTTCAAAGGATCTCAAAGGCCATCCCACTATTCACCCACTCCTGAGAGCTATGACTACACTTTCCCAACCCCACTGGACCAGGAGCCTGGTTTTGGAGATGTCTAGCCAGTGCACACCTTCAGCCCCCACCCTCAGTTTCCCCACCAGTAAAGGAGGGATGCTACAAGCAACACCTGCCTCCCTCACCCAGGGCTGCTGGGACCACATGGTTAGATTTTAGACTTAAGTCCGCAGGGCTCAGCTCAAGGTGATTTACCACAAACATCAGCTCTTAACCCTCCAACAGCAGATGAGACTGAAAGGACCACCCGGTTCCCAGGTCAAGCTGAGTGTGACTCTAAAGGGAAAAAAACCCAGGTCTCAGCAGGGACCAGTACTAACAGGAAACCAAATGCCCCCAGAAGCAAGAGTCTTTTCTCTGCAGTGCTATCCTGCTTTGGAGGCAAGGCAATTTTTCCCTTTTATTCTGATCGTAGCTAATGCCCTATAAATATCTCATTATTGGCTTGTATTTTTCCAAAGCTTTAACACAATAAGGGCCTAATTACCGCATGCGTTTGGCAACCCCAGTAAATTAAGGGTTAGCTGGTGTTCCCATTTTCCCCTGCAGTTGAGAGGCCTCTAATTTCAGCATTTTCATTCAAATTGGTCAAAAACTTGGCAGATGTGGGCTCTGAGCCAAATGCAGACTTGTGGAGAGACACAGGGTTCCATTCCACTCCTTCCTCTCAGGAGGAAGGAGCCTTCCTCTAAAAATTCTAAATCTATCAGTGTCCATGGGGCCATCTTCTGCCGTCACCTAGAAACAACTCAGCGTGTTACCAGGGAATTGCAATCCGTGGACCTAGTGAAGGTCATTATCATTGAACAAATCTGAGAAGAAAAAAAAAAGCAACCCAGAACTGACTTTGGAGAAACCTGACCTCCTGATTATAAACATGATTCCCAAACAAGCAAAAACAAGGCAAGAATCACATGGAAGAAGACCCCACCTGAGGGCCAGGGGCACACATCTTTCTGGGATCTTATTACAGATACAACGGTTTTATATAAAATGGGGCCTCACCTTCCATTTGGCTTGGGGCCTAACAGATCTGACAACAGTTTCTGGATGGCTGAATCCTCGTCTAGATCTTTCCGAGTAGCTGTTTCGGGGTCAGTTGTCTGGACACATGAAAATGAACCAGAAACAAGCTCCCACTAGCACTTGAAGACCTGGTTCCACAGTAGCCGCAGAATTAAAGCACCGGCAACTCTCAATTAGTATTTATGCTAAAATGAAGTGTTACTTATATTTACAAAGTAATCACAAATTTATTTTCTTAAAAGAAGAAGGAGTTAGCAACTGGTGACCAGAGCTCTGACCCAGAGCTACTGCAAAACTCAGACCAGCCTAATGTTTCAGGGAATTAGCTCATTTGATCCCCACAGACCTGTCTGGATGGAAGGAACACTAAGAACCCCATTTTCAAGATGAAAAAACTGAGCCCAGAGAAGTGAAGTCATTTTGCCGATGTGCAGCAGCACCCCTAGACCATTCCTGTATGGCTGGCTGGAGTACTCTCAACCACACAGGCAAAGCTCTTCGGTTTTGTCCAAAAGGAAGGATAGTGGAAAGAGTAAGTCATTTCCAAGTGGCTCCAAACACCTGTTTGGGGACAAACCAACCCAAAGAACATACCACATGTCCCTCAGTCTGACAGGCACACAAGCCAAAGGTCATTCAATGTGCCCACTGTGTGCCAGGTAGTGGGTGTGTGACACAGTCATGTATCCCTGGAAGGACACACCCCCAAAACCAAATGGAAATGCAGCTGGGGACAGCAGAGTTGTCCTGCCCTGCCTCCCATGGCTGCTTCTGGATCCACATGTACTGGGGGGCTGCTCAATGAGATAAATGAGGTGAAGGTGAGAGCCAGCAGTCAGGCTCAGAAAAATAGTGATGGGGCCTCCCTGGTGGCACAAGGTATTGTCTCTGCACTATGAAGCTACTGGCAGCCACTGCAGCAAGAGTTCGATTCCCAGGCAGGGATCTACCCACATGATGCGGCAGACCTCTCCTGTCTTGCCCACTGCTCCCTTCAGCAGTGTATTTCAGTAGATCCGCCTATTCTACTCCCACTCTGTCTCTGGGGAATCCTCTCACCACCCACCTCCGTACCTCTGGCCTGCACCCAGTTCTTGTATGCAGAAATAAATACATCCTTAATTTAAAAAAAAAAATAGTGACAGAACCACCAGCAGCCTTCTCTTGGTTCAGAGCCTTACCTGGCCCCCAAGGCTAGCTGGAGATGCACCCCACCCCACCTGATAGCTCCTGAACCTCATCTCCCCCCATCCACCCCTACCCCCCACTATCCTGGTCCAGGCACACTTCTACCTCAGGGCCTTTGCACTGGCTCTTCCCATAGCCTGGAATGTTCGTCCAACAGATCTGCACCTCATAGAATTAAAATCTCTACTCTCATTGTCACCTCCCCTAGGAGGCCTTCCCTAAGCACCCTATGTACTTACTTGTCAATATTTATTCATATACTATAACAAAGGATTTGGGGTTTTTCTCCTTACATTGGTGTTCATTTCTGGACAGCATTTGTTTTCTGCCCTCATGTATCGTCTCTGTAGTTCTCCCATCAAGGCACCTGTAAGCACCCTATTTAAAACCACCCTCCTGGGCCTCCCCGGTGGCGCAGCGGTTGAGCGCTGGGTTGTGAAGCTGCCCGCGACCTTGGCAGTGCCAGTTCGATCCCCGACTGCTCCCCGGCCACCGGAGGAGGGTCCCACATGCGCGCAGACCTCTCCTGCTGCCCGCTGCTTCCCTCAGCAATGTACTTCGGTCCTTCTGTCTGCTCTGCTCCCCGCTCTGGCTCTGGTGAATTCTCTCACCCTCCCGCAATTCTGACAGTACCCAGTGCTTGTATGTATGTGTGTATGTGTGTATGTATGTATGTATGTATAAATAAATAAATCTTAAAAAAAAATAAAATAAAATAAAACCACCCTCCTGGGGCCTCGCTGGTGGCACAAGGGGTTAAGACGCAACCTATGAAGCTATCTGCAGCCATGGCAGCACGAGTTCGATCCCTGGCCAAGGAGCAACCCACATGGTACAGCAGACCTCTCCTGACTCACCCACTGCTCCCCTCAGCATTGTATTTCCTTCAATCTGCCTGTTCTGTTCCCCGCTCTGTCTCTGGTGAATCCTCTCACCCCCTGCACCTCTGGCCTGTACCCCAGTTCTTGTATGCATAAATAAAAATAAAACCACCCTCCCACACCACTGCACTCTCTCCTTAACCCAGCTCTTTACCCATAAGAATTATCAACCTCCAAAAGTATTTCTTTCTTATCTACCCCCACCCTCCACTCCCTGGGAGGGCCAGTTCCTCTGGGGCAGGGGTTTGGTTTCTTGCTCAGGTCTGTGTCTGTGTACCTGTGCCCCGGACCCCGGCCACACACACAGTGAACATGCTCAGAAAATATTTTCAGGGCCTCCCTAGTGGCGCAGAGGTTAAAGACAGCGCTATCAAGTTATCGCCAGCCACTGTAGCACGAGTTCGATCCCTGGCAGGCCAGGGAGCAACCCACATGGCGCAGCAGACCTCTCCTGCCTCACCCACTGCTACCCTCAGCAGTGTACTTCAGTAGACCCACCTGTTCTGCTCCCCACTCTCTCTGGTGAATCCTGTCACCCTCAGCACTTCTGGCTTACACCCCAGTTCTTGTATGCATAAATAAATCTTTAAAAAAAATTTTTTTTCATAGAACAAATGAAAAACTCATTGAGTATTAGCCTTTTTGGTGCTAGTCATTCCTCCAAGAATCTAAATGGGTTCATTTAATCCTTACTCATCCCTCAAGGAGGGACATCAGTCACTTATCTTCTCTAAGAGATGAAACACACCCAACAAGGCTGCCTGAAAGAGGCCTAAGAGTAGATACAGTTAACAGGCCTGTTTCCTAGTTGGAGAACTGAGGACCAGGGAGGAAAGGCTCAAAGAATCAAGTCTGGGCCTTGGGGACTCCAAACTGGAGGCCTCAACCTCAGCTTCCTTCCGCTTTCTCCCAAAGAACAACTTTCCAAGTCCCTCCCTCTTGCCAGATAAATGACAAGGTCATCAGAGCCACATGATTCCCTCTCCTTAGGGCCAAAGGTCTGTCTGCTGATGCAGACAAGCAGGGGGGTCTTCAACTCAATAGTTTCTGGGGCAGGAGGGTTCAGACAAATGTGAACTGGGCCTGGGAGAGCTCTAGGGAGAAGAGGGGATTGTGGCAGCTGAAGTGGCCATGCTTAGTCTGATGGGATATAGATTGCTGCTTGAGATCCAAACAGTTGGTGCCAAATAAAACACGGGTCCAAGGAGGTCAGAATGTAGTGATTATAACAACAATGGCCATGGCTACAGGGTCCACACGCTTGACACACATTAACTCACTCAGACCCCTTAGAGGATCTAGTCATCACCCCCATTTTACAGAAAGGAACCTAAGTCTATTCAGCTAAAGTTATGAGTCCAAACATGATGGAGCCAGGCCTTGGGCCTAGAGCTGGGCAAAACATCACTAAACTCTAAAGATCTTTGAGTATTTATTTGCTGGCACTGCAGAAATCTGGATATCGATGTAATTATCAAATGTTGGCAGTTTATTAAAAAAAAGTCGTGTTTATGGGCCTCCCCGGTGGCGCAGCGGTTGAGCGCTGGGTTGCAAAGCTGCCGGCAGACTCTGCAGCGCTGGTTCGATCCCCGGCTGCTCCCCGGCCACCGGAGGAGGGTCCCACATGGCGCGCAGAACTCTCCTGCCGCCCGCTGCTCCCCTCAGCAGTGTACTTCGGTCCTTCTGCCTGCTCTGCTCCCCGCTCTGGCTCTGGTGAATTCTCTCACCCTCCCGCGCTTCTGACTGTACCCAGTGCTTGTATGTATAAATAAATAAATAAATCTTTAAAAAAAAAATTAAAAAAAAAAAGTCGTGTTTTTTTTTCTTCTTCCAATGTCAAACAATTGAAACAAAAGACACAGCAAGCAGCTCTTGGTTCCCTGTGGCCCCTGATCTGCAATTCCTGATACAGGACTGAGCTAACTGGGCCATTCCTACCCGAGCCGGAGTCTTAGAAAATCCATGAGGAAGAGGCAATGAAAGAGAGAAGCCTGAGGTGACCCTGGGCACAAGTCCTTGACGTGCTCTCGTTTGTTCCTTAAGAGCAGCTGGATGTCCATTGTACATGGACATGCTGCTTTTTGGCCAAATTCATGAAAAGTTGTGAGATTCAAGGTGTGGCCCGCCTGCCATCCCCTTAGCGCAGCAAAGAGGCCTTGCCCACATTCCAGAAATAAAAAGAAGTTAACTCTATTTGAGCATCCCATAACGGAAGGAAGGCCTTTATATATCTTTGGTTCTCTGGCCCTGAATTAAAGTTTTTAAGGACCCAAGTCTGCACTGAAGGCTTCTGGGAGAAGATTGCCACTGGAGTCATAGCTGTAGGTCACATATTCCAGGATAGGCAGGAGAGAAAGCAAGGAACAGAGAGACTGAGGAAAGGTCGGGAGGTGAGACTTGGGGGTCCCCAACCCAGAGCCCCAATTCTTCACTGAATGGCCTTGGACAAGACTGCTCAACTGAGCCTCAGTTTCCTGCTCTATGAAATGTGGGTTGTAACAGTGCTACCTTTGTACACTTAAATGGAGTCCTGCATGTGACTTGAGAGCATTTAATTTTGATTAGCTTTCACTGTAGTTCTGAGAAGAACCAGCCTCATGAATAACAGTCCCTCACCACAGACCTACTCTGTGCTAAGTCAGCATTTTCAACACACTGTGCCCTTGCGGCAGTCTTCCTAAGGCTTTATCACCCCATTTTCAGGAAAGACACAAAGGCTCAGAGAAGTCAAATCACCAACACAAGGTCACAGAGCTTTGCTGAAACCCATCAGAAGCCTGGGTAGGCAGGAAAATGGCCACACAGAGGGGCCCACACCCCAGCCCAAGGTTCAGGCCAGGGACCTGGCTGACCCCAAGTCCACACCTTTCCGCCACATTGGACAGAAGGCAACTTGCCAGAGACAAAACAGCAAACAAGGAAATTCATGCTGCTATGATCAAAACCCCAGACTTCTGGGAAGGCAGGGGTGGAGCTGGGTGCTCAGTTGGGCCCCACCAAGCAGCTAGCTGGTGGTGCTGGGCAAACAGCAAAACCTTTCTGAGTCTCCCCGCTGAACTCTAAGGTGGGGATAACAGAACCTCCACCTCACTCACTCATCGTGGGATTCCAGATGATGAACCAAGAACTCAGACCAGAGCCTGCTACATCAACATTACCCCATGGCACTGGTTAACAACATGATAGTTGTAGTTGTAGCTAGTCACAAACAGAATACTTCCCAGAATGGAGAAGGGAGGCAGAAGAACACAAGCAAAGGGAGAGGGGAGAACTAAGCATCTTCTATGGCCACAGCACCCATTCTTATCCCTTTGCTTCCTGAATCCTGGAAACAGCCCAGAGTGAAGCCCACTGGACAGATGGGGAAACTGAAGCTTCTCAGGGTTACCCAGGAAAACCTGTAACCCATTTCTTGCCACTGAGGCCTGACCAGACAAGAAGTCCCTTCCCAGACTCCAAGGAGGGACCCCAATTTGCAGGCTTTAGCATGGGAGCCCCTGTGTTCTAGGCTCTTGGAGAGAATCCTGGAGAAAGTTCCCCTACGTCCAACTGATCCAACAGGAGTGAGGAGCTCCCAACAGATCCTCCAGCCCTCTTCTCTCCAAGTCCTCTAGCCCCCATTGAAATGGGGCTAAACAGTTAGGGGCTGCGAAGGCACTCTTAGGCAGACTAAGTGGAGGACAAATATCTGGACAAACAGACATAAGGATGCACTTGGAAGAGCGTACCCCTCAAACTCCCCCCCCCCCAATTGCCAGGGACCAAGCTGAAAAGTCAGCGGAAGAAAGCCAGACAACAGGGTCCACTTGGGTCCAGCCAATCAGTCAGACAGCAGAGGTCAGATGAGGCAACTCAAGAGAAGGATGGCTAAGTGTTAAGTGAAAGGGGCACGGATGGGCGGCCAGACAGCACTGGTCACACTGAACAGCTGTCCAGACATCAGGGGGCTGCACCGCAGGACTGGACAGATGGACAGTCAAACGGTAGTGGCAGGGAACCCTAAAGACAGACGACCAGACGGGAGGAGGTGCTGCAGAAACACGACCAACCAACCAGACCCCAGGGGTAGGCCCAACAGACATGTAGGTGGCAGGTTTTTGGACACACATACAGGGAAGGGGGTCCTACCCCTGACGCCAAGCAGCGAGAGGGTGACGTCCACCCACTAAAGCAGGTGCGCACCTCCTGGCCCACGCCCCCCAGCCCGTGAGACGCCCGGAGAGCCCAGGCCGGCTCCCTAGCCCAGCTAGGAGCCCTTCGCTCAAGGCGTCCCACAGAGCCCGCCTCCCTGTCCCTGTCCCGTCGAGGGCACGCAGGCGCCGCAGCTACGCCGGCGGCGCAGGGCGCGCCATTCCCGGTCCGCCCTCCACCGCAGGCCGCCGCCCGCCGGCCGTGGCCGCAGCTCCCGCTCACCGGCCCACGAAGTTCTCGAGCACCGAGCTCTTTCCGGCGCTCTGGCCGCCCACCACGGCGATCTGCGGCAGGTCCAGGTGGCAGCTCTGGCCGATGGAGCTGAAGGCGTCCTGCAGCTTGTTCACCAGCGGGATCAACTCTTCCATCCCGCGGTTGCCCATGGCGCCGGCGATCCCGGCCTGAGCGCCCCGCGCTCTCAGCCCGCACCCGGCCCTCAACGACGCGGCCCCGCGGCGTCCGCGGCCGTTGCTCCCCGCCTGCCCGAGCCTCGGCGCGACGTCCGCTCCCGGCTCGGCCTCACGGTCGCCGCCTCATCCGGTTCTCTGACTACACCCGACCGGAGCGACCTCCCGCCCGGGCCCGGGGGCCGAGCCCCAGGTCCTGGCGCCTCCCCCGATTGGCCGGTAGTGCTGTCATTCGTGTACGTAAGCCAATGAGAGCGAGGCACGAGCCCACAGCTGAGTGAGCCTGCCTCCCGGGGACCTTCTCGCGGACTCATTGGATACAAAAACTGTCGCTTTTGTGCAAGAGCCAATAGCGGTAGGAAGCGAGTTGTCAAAGGGGGGGGTGCGGTGTTTCGGAAAAAGCTACGTTGGCCCCGCCTTTCCTGGAAAGTTCCCAGATTGCAAAAAAATGTCGCCAATTTTATTGGCAGAAAGACCCGCCAGTCAGTAAACGTGGCCAATGATATCCAGTATCAATTCTCAGAGACTGTCTTGTCACTTGACACTACCTAGTTCCCCAAAATTGTCCCATTGGTTTATATAAACATCACTCTGCTCCTTCAGCTAATAAGCGGAGGCGGGCGGGCTTTCCAGGCGAATCTTGACTATGATTGAGAACTGAATCGGTCAATCAGAGACGCTCCCGTTCTTGAGATTGTTGCCCGTCTGGTGGAGACTTCTGGCGCAGAGGGTGGAGACTCACCGTACTCGCCAAGGGCGACACCTTGTGGTGAGATCTTGCGGTGACCCTCGCGTGTGCGTTTCCTGGCTCCGGAGAAAAATACAAGTCCCAGAAGGCACCTCGGCCTCGGGCTCGCACACCTGTTCTCACTGGGTTCCAATGAGCTTAGGGTCAGGACATGTCAGTGCTTCCAGGGCAGAGGCACTCTCCCACTTTCATTCCTATAAGGCCCTCTCCTAGGAATAGCATCAGTTCATGCCCCGTCTGGATGCAGCTAATGTCTCCAACGTCCTTCACCTGCCGCTTCGATTTTAGCGCACCTATCTTTTGGAGTGCACAACAGATCCTTTCCCCAAGAAAATTCACAGTATTTTGCAGACCGTTTTGCAGGATTCTGGAAACTGGGAAACCTCTTGGAAAAGAGACCAGGAATAGGTGGTAGGATTTTTAGAAGGGAGTTGATTCCTCTGAGTCAGAGAAGCAGTCCACTAAGGAGGCAGACCATCTGCCTGCTCCATGACCCAAAATCTAGACCTTAGAGATGAGCAAAAGAATGATGGACAAGTATTGGCATTGCAGTCCTAACAAGAATTGCACATGGAAACATCCTAACTGCCCATTCTTGGAACTGGTTAAGAAATACTAGGCAGGAACCTCCCCGGTGGCGCAGCGGGTTGAGAAAAACGCTGTGAAGCTGTCTACCGCCTCTGCAGCGCGGGTTCCATCCCCGCCCGGCAGGGAACAACCCACATGGCGTGGCAAACCTCTCCTGTCTCGCCCCCTGCTCCCCTCAGCAGTGCTTTTGGTCCATCTGCCGGTTCTGCTCCCCGCTGTATCTCTGGGAGAGTGAATCCTCTCACCTTCCCGCGCCTCTGGCCTGTACCCCAGCTCTTGTATAAATAAAATAAATTAAAAGAAAATAAATGCTAGGCAACAGCTGTAGAAAGCATGAAGTCTGTATGTACTGAAATGTAAACAATTTTAAACAGTCTAAGAGGAAGACAAATTTTTTTAAAAAATAAGGTACATGGGCCTCCCTGGTGGCGCAGCGGTTGAGCGATGGGTTGCGAAGCTGCCCGCAGCCTCTAAATCACAGGTTCGATCCCCGGCTGCCGGCTAGGGTCCCACATGGCGCGCAGACCTCTCCTGCCGCCCGCTGTTGCCTCAGTAGTGTACTTCTCACTCTGCCTGTTCTACTCTCCGCTCTGGCTCTGGTGAATTCTCTCACCCTCCCGGGCTTCTGACTGTACCCAGTGCTTGTACAAATAAATAAATAAATCTTTAAAAAATAATAAGGTACAGAACTGCAGGTAAAGGCATAGATATTCATGAAAAACTACATACATATAGAAAAGTTCTGGAAGCATACACAAACTGGTAAAAGCAACTGCATTTTTATGCTATTTGAATTGTGGGTCCTACACATGTATTATTTTCCATTAAGAAAATCTTATCTGGGCCCCCCCTGGTGGCGCAAAGGTTGAGCACTGGGTTGCAAAGCTGCCCGGCAGCCTCTGCAGGGCTGGTTCCGTCCCTGGGCCACTGCGAGGGGTCCACATGGCGCGACAGACCTCTCCTGCCGCGCCCGCTCCTCCCCTCAGCAGTGTATTTCGTCAGTCTGCCTGTTCTGTTCCCCGCTCTGGCTCTAGTGAAATCTCTCCCGCGCTTCTGACTGTACCCAGTGCTTGTATAAATAAATAAATAAATCTTTAAAAAAAAAGAAGAAAATCTTATCTCCTGGGCCTCCTTGGTGGCATAGTGGTTAAAAGTCTCAGGGCTATCAAGCTATCGCCAGCCACTGCAGCATGAGTTCCATCCCTGGTCAGGGAGCTGATCCACATGGTGCAAGAGACCCTGCCTGTCTCGCTCACTACTCCCCTCAGCAGTGTATTTCAGCAAATCTGCCTGTTCTGCTCCCCACTCTGTCTCTGGCAAATCCTCTCACCCCCTGAATCTCTGGCCTGCACCCCAGTCCCTGTATACATAAATAAACAAATAAATAAATAAATAAAAATCTTTAAAAGACCAAAAAGATCTTACCTCCTATGACTACCAGCTTTATAACGGATTATATTTGGGTTAGATCCTGGGCTTGTTTATTTGCTGAGTGATAATGACCAAGTAACTTCATTCCTCCACACTCATTTCCAGGTCTGTAATATGGGAAACATGGCTACACATAGATCATAAAGTTGCAAGAATTAAGTACACATGATGACCAGGCACAGTGTAAACACCACCTAAACAACACCTATTGTTATCACTGCTTTGTTAACTGACAGCAAGATTAAATCGCATGTCTAAAGAGTCAAAACCAAGAATACAAGCTCTGGAGCCAGGCTGCTACTGCCTTAGTGGTATCCTTGGGCAAGGTGCATCCCTCTCCAGACCTGTTTTCCTACCTATAAAAGGGAAGGACTTGGGCCTCCCTGGTAGTGCAGGGGTTAAAGACAGCGCTATCAAGGGCCTCCCCGGTGGCGCAGCGGTTGCCGGCTCGATCCCCCCGGCCACTGGAGGAGGGTCCCACATGGCGCGCAGACCTCTCCTGCCGCCCTCTGCTCCCCTCAGCAGTGTACTTCGGTCCTTCTGCCTGCTCTGCTCCCCGCTCTGGCTCTGGTGAATTCTCTCACCCTCCCGCGCTTCTGACTGTACCCAGTGCATGTATAAACAAAACAAACAAACAAATAAATAAATAAATAAAGCATGCCTCTATTAAAAAAAAAAAAAATTAAAAAAAAAAAAAAAAAAACACACGGTCTTAAAAAAAAAAAAAAAAAAAAGACAGCGCTATCAAGCTGTCACCAGCCACTGTAGCACAGGTTCGATCCCTGGCTGGCCAGGGAGCAGCCCACTTGGCACAGCAGACCTCTCCTGTCTCGCCCGCTGCTTTCCTCAGCAATGTATTTCAGTGGATCTGCCTGTTCTACTCCCCTCTCTAGTGAATTCTTTCACCACCTGCACTTCTGGCTTACACCCCAGTTCTTGTATGCATAAATCTTTAAAAATAAATAAATAAAATAAAAGGGGGAGGACAAGTGTGCCCACCCCCAGGGCGGATGGAGGGCCTGGGTCACAGGAAAAAGGAGGCAGTTTCCGCTCAGGGCACTTCCTACATTCTATGCCAGAGGGCTCCCAGATACCAGCTGTTATTGTGGTTACTTATTATTAACTGATATTGATATTGGAAGGGAGAGGACACTGGCCACAGTGACTCTCAGACCTAGAAGAGGATCAAGAAATGACACCTCCCCATGAAGGCACAGACTCTCCCAAGGTAGAATACAAGGGCCTCCCTGGTGGCGCAAGGGGCTAAGAAACAACCTATGAAGCTATCTGCAGCCACTGCAGCACAAGTTTGATCCCCAGCCTGGGAGCTACCCACATGGCACAGAAGACCTCTTCTGTCTCACCCTCAGCAGTGTATTTCAGTCAATCTACCTGTTCTGTTCCCTGCTGTCTCTGGTGAATCTTCTCACCCCCCACATCTCTGGCCTGTACCCCAGTTCTTGTATGCATAAATAAATAAATTTAAAAAAAAAAAACAGATAGAATACATAAAAACAAACCCTTCAATATGTTCTATTCATCTTCCTCCCCACCCTCCCTGCCCCATGCCAGGTCAGCCCAGTGTGATTCCCACAGAGGCCAGGGCATCAGTGGCCCAGGTGGGACAGAGGGTGGGGTCCCCATACATGGTGCCCATGAAGTCCCGCACAAAGTCAGGAAAGCGCTTTTCCACGATGCTGGCACGCACAGTGCTCATCAGCTGCAGCTGTGGGCAGAGGGGACAGTGTCAGTGTCAGCCAGTTGGCCAGGAAGATCACCCCACATCATCCCTTATTGCCCACCTGGCCACAGGCCCACCTGGTAGGCAATGTTGTGGACAGTGAGGTGGTGCAAGGCAGCAGTGTTGTCACTGTGGAGCAGTGCATGCAGGAAGGCCCGACTGTGCCTGTGAGTGAGAGGTGGGATTCAGCAGGGCAGGGGCTCGCTGCCCCCCAAACCCTCCTCTGATCCCCAGAACCCCATCATTCCCCTACTTCTGGCAAGTGGGACAGGCACATTCAGGGTCTATGGGACGGAAGTCCTTTTCAAATTGCTTCTTCTTCAGTTGCAGGTTCCCAGTCGGCACAAGTGCAGAACCAAAGCGCTGAGGGAGAAGGAGAAGTCGGCTTGACCAGATCTCTACATGCTCCGGCCCCACCCCCACCCCGTCTGCCCTTCACCCAAGGCCTCACCGCCGTCCGGGTGGGGAAGACACAGTCGAACATGTCGCATCCAAGAGCCACGCAGACCACCAGATCAGTGGCATAGCTGGTGTTGGGGCCATGGGCAGAGTTTAGCAGAGAACCTCAAGCCCTAGTCATACACCCAGGCCACCCCCACCCTCACTCTCTCAGGGAATCTGGGTCACATTTCCTCAGAACTGCCCCCAAGGGAAACCATGTCCTTCCCCCAAATCCCCTCATCAGGAAACCACCGTCCATGGTGGAACTGTGCCCTCTCTACATACCCGACCCCCATCAGGTATCGGGGCTTGTCCTTGGGCAGCCTTGAGGTACTCAGCGCCACCATCCTCCAGAACTGGCTCTTACTCTCACCCCCGCTCAGGCCCCCAATGGCGAAGCCAGGCACATCCCTCTTGGTCATCTCTGGGGGGTACAGGTCAGGGTAAGGTAGGGGCCACCAGACAAAAGGAAATGGGTCTCCTCCTTTGCACCTGCAGGTGGAGCCTACCCAAACTCCCCAGAATACAAATGTGTGTATCTGTGCATATATGTTGGGCTGCCTGGGGAGCTGCTGGTGATCTCAGCAACCATTCACTGAGTGCCTAATGCATATAAGACCTTCAGTCCTCAGGAGAAGCCCATGGGCACACTCCCTTAGCTGAAATCCAAGGTAGAGCCACATGTGTTTCAGAATTCAGAATGTTCCAGATTTTAGAACAGTGAATGCTGCAGATTCTGAGTTATAGTCTGTCATCAACCGCTGTAAGTTTCTGATTCAGAATGTAGGAAGACTCATAATAAATGGGATAAATAGCCACATAGATGTCAGTCTTGCATTGCAAATCCCCAAGTGTTTGGATTTGAGAAGTGGGCAATCAGACTCCAGTATTTCAGAGAAGAGGCTGCATCTCCACACTGTGGTTAAGGCCTACAAAGCCTAACCCAGGGCCTCCCTGGTGGCGCAAGGGGTTAAGACGCAGCACTATGAAGCTATCCACAGCCACTGCAGCATGAGTTCAATGCCTGGCCAGTGAGGTGACCCACATGGCGCAGCAGACCTCTTCTGTCTCACCCATTGCTCCCCTCAGCAGTGTATTTCAGTCAATCCACCTGTTCTGTTCCCCACTCTGTCTCTGGTGAATTCTCTCATCCCCCACAATGCTGGGCCTGTACCCCAGCTCTTGTATGCATAAATAAATAAAAATCTTTTAAAAGCAAAACAAAATGAAGCCTAACTCACTCTTCTGCACATGCCAGACACTGGATTTGAACCCAGGTCTGGCCTCAAAGCCCAGGCTTCTCTCTAGCCCCAGCTGCACCATTCAATCCGAGAGAGGCTAGAGTATCGACAAAGCAGGAGGGGTCTGGGGAGCTTCCGAAGTTGAAATGAAGATCAAAATCAACAGGGGATGGCTGGTAAATACAATGTCCTGGCCTCCCTTGGTCTCTTGATCCCAGGCAGGCAGGGCGAGAACCTGAGAGGTTCATATGCAGGTGAGCCTAAAGCTCCCACAGAAGTGCCACCGGGGCAGCGCCGGTCACTTTTCAGCAGGTGGTATTTTTTTTGTTTAACATAAGAGAGCAGAAAATACCAGAAAGTATCTCATGTAGAAGAGGTTTCCAAAAGCCTAGGTTTCTGCTTTCATACATGTCCACACCAACTGAGCAATGACATGAAAGAGATCTCTGAATGGAAGTCTCTGTTAAAAAAACTTACTGGACCATGGGCCTCCCTGTTGGCGCAAGGGGCTAAGCACCACACTATGAAGCAATCCGCAGCCTCTGCAGCATGAGTTCGATCCCCGGCTGGACAGGGAGCAATCCGCATGGCGCAGCAGACCTCTCCTGACTCACCCACTGCTCCCCTCAGCAGTGTATTTCAGTCAGTCTGCCTGTTCTGTTCCCCACTCTGTCTCTGGTGAATCCTCTCACTCCCCTACATCTCAGGCCTGTACCCAAGCTCTTGTATGCATAAATAAATAAATCTTTAAAAAAAAAAAAAAAAGACTTACTGGACCAAAAATGGAGTAGGGGCAGTGTAAGGATAAAGAGGAATTACAACCAGGACAATGTACATAACAGCACAAATGATGTCAGAATTAGGGGGGACTTTTGCACATTAATTCCTCACTTCAACTCTATGACATTGGGAGTACATCCCCATTTCACAGATAAAGGCTCAGAAAGACCGAACTATTAGTCCCAGGGTGTACAGCATTGAGGCAGCAAATCAAAGGTTCAGCTCCAGCCCAACAGACTCTAGAACCCAAAGTTGTGTCACTGCCTTTGAGCCCCCATCTCTGCCTCCCTTGTCTCCACAGCCATGGCATTGACCAGACTTCCTTGTCACCCTTACAGTGTATCAGTTAACTTGTAGCTTCTAGAAGATGGTCCACTCCTAGCTTAGCAATATCCAAGCTGTGCAGTGTGGGTAAGTGACTTAAGAGCTCTGTGCCTCAGCTTCCCTATTGGTAACCTCAGAAACCTGACACCTACTGAAATTTCTATTATTCTCCTAACACATTCTACTCCTTTGCCCTAAGCACCATTGCTTCAGCTGTTGCACCCACCTGGAATGCTCTTTCATCCATTAACCACTGTGTGAGCACAGTGGACACATACCAGGCGCACATGGGGCTCTCAGAATGGACCAGCCCTGGTCCTACCAGCACATGGCTTTACCTTCAAGGCAGGTAGCCCGGAGATCTGCATCCAACCCACCCTGGATGATGGCGAAGAGGTTCTGCTTGTCTGGCCTCTGATGAGCTGCAATGCACCGGTCTAGCCAGCGGATTGACCTGCAAGAGGGCCCTGTCATGAGTCTTAGGGGCATGAGAGGGGTAAGGAGACAAGGCTATAGTACCAGGACCCCCACCACCACCAGACACACACATGAGCACATGTGGACACACACATGCACACACACACCTGTACATGGCCTCCTCCACTCGTGGCCCTGTTACCGTACTGCTCACTACGTCATCCAGCTGCATGATGATGTCAGACCCTGGAAGGGTGACAGGGACACAATCACTGGGACAGTCCCCACTTGCTGTTGGGGATAAGCAGGACCCTCCACCCCCACGCCACCAGGTTCTACTCTTCTCATAGAGAGCAGCCAGAGGGAGCTTTTCACAATGTACATCTGCTCTTGCCCCCACACCCCCCCATCTAAAACCCTGCCTTGGCACATAGAATAAAATCCTACTTTTATGAATTCATCCTTTAAGAACAACATCATATATGTACAAAGTGATTCCTGGCAAAGTAATGGCAATGGCAAGATGGGACCCAAATGTCTGTCAACAGGGATTTAAAATAAACCACAGTCTAGGGGCCTCCCTGGTGGCACAGGGTTTAAAGACACTGTGCTGTCAAGCTATCTCCAGCCACTGCAGCATGAATTTGATCCCCGACCAGGGAGCTACCCACATGGTGCGGCAGACCTCTCCTCTCGCTTTATTTATGCATATAAGAGCTGAGGTACAGATCAGAGGTTCAGGGGGTGAGAGGATTCACCAGAGACAGAGTATGGAGTACACAAGGGAGACTGACTGAAATACACTGCTGAAGGGAACAGTGGGTGAGACAAGAGGTCTGCTGTGCCATGTGGGTCTCCTTCCTGGCCGGGGATCGAACTCATGCTGCTGTAGTTGCGGAAGCTTCAGAGTGTTGACGCTTAAACCCTTGCACAGGGAGGTCCTGAGGTAGTAATAATCTTTTAAAAAATCCAATTTAGGGCCTCCCTGGTGGCGCAAGGGGTTAAGACGCAACCTATGAAGCTGTCCACAGCCTGTGCAGCATGAGTTCGATCCCCTGCCAGGGAGCTACCCACATGGCGCAGCAGACCTCTCCTGACTTGCCTGATGCTCCCCTCAGTAGTGTTGTTCAGTCAGTCTGCTTGTTCTGTTCCCCACTCTGTCTCTGGTGAATCCTCTCACCCCCCACACCTCTGGCCTGTGACCCAGTTCTTCCATGCATAAATAAATAAATATATTTTTTTAAATCCAATTTATTGGGGCCTCCCCGGTGCCGCAGAGGTTGAGCGCTGGGTTGTGAAGCTGCCCGCAGCCTCTGCAGAGCTGGTTCGATCCCCGGCTGCTCCCCGGCCACCGGAGGAGGGTCCCACATGGCGCGCAGACCTCTCCTGCCACCCACTGCTCCCCTCAGCAGTGTACTTCGGTCCTTCTGCCTGCTCTGCTCCCTGCTCTGGCTCTGGTGAATTCTCTCACGCTCCCACACTTCTGACTGTACCCAGTGCTTGTATAAATAAATAAATAAATCTTTTTAAAAAATCCAATTTATTGTAAGTATTAATGCAATAAAAGCAAAGTGTATATCATATGATCCAGCAATTCCACTTTTGCATAGATAAACCAAAAGAATTGGAAGCAGAGTATTGAGCAGATAATTTGCATCCATGTTCATGGCAGCATGATTAACTGTAGCCAAAAGGCAGAAGCAACCTGAGTGCCTACAAGTGAATGAATGGATCAGCAAATGTGCACCATCCATACAGCAGAATATTACTCAGTCTTAAAAAGGAAATTCTAACACAGGGTACAACATTGATGAATCTTAGGACATTATGCTGAGTAAAAGAGGCCATATATAAAAGGACAAATAGGGCCTCCCTGGTGGCGCAGCAGTTGAGCGCTGGGCTGTGAAGCTGCCCGCAGCCTCTGCAGCACCGGTTCGATCCCCGGCCACTGGGGAGGGTACCACATGGCAGGCAGACCTTTCCTGCCACCCGCTGCTCCCCTCAGCAGTGTACTTCGGTCCTTAAGCCTGTTCTGCTCCCGGTTCTGGCTCTGGTGAATTCTCTCACCCTTCTGTGCTTCTGACTGTACCCAGTGCTTGTGTAAATAAATAAATCTTTAAAAAAAAAAAAAAGGACAAATATTGTGTGCTTCCACTTACCTGTGGTCCCTAAAATAGACAAATTCATAAAGACAGAAAGTAGACTAGTAGATGCCAGGGGCTGGGGGGAAAAGGGGGAATTGTGTCTAATGGGGACAGAATTTCAGCTGGAAATGTAAGATGAAAAGCGTTCTAGAGCCAGATGATGGGGTTGGTTACACAACAATGTGAATGTGCTTAATGCGACACGACTAGATTTTTAAAAAAAAAGATCTATTTATTTATACAAGAACCGGGGTCCAGGCCAGATGCATGGGAGGGTGAGCGGATTCACCAGAGACAGAGAGGGGAACAGAACAGGCAGCCTGACGAAATACACTGCTGAGGGGAGTAGCCGGTGAGACAGGAGAGGTCTGCTTCGCCATGTGGGATTCTTGCTGGCTGGCTGAGATGGAACCCGCGCTGCAGAGGCTGCGGACAGATTCACAGAGCTGCGCTCAACTACCTGCACCACCAGGAAGGTCCCAACTAGGTTTTTGGGGGTTTTTTTAAAGATTTATTTATTTATTTATACAAGCACTGCGTACAGTCAGAAGTGTGGGAGGGTGAGAGAATTCACCAGAGCCAGAGTGGGGAACAGAACAGGTAGAGTGACGAAATACACTGCTGAGGGGAGCAGCGGGCGGGGCAGGAGAGGTCTGTCATGCCATGTGGGACCCTCACCGGCTGCTGGGGATTGAACCACTGCTGCAGAGGCTGAGGGCAGCTTCGCAGCCCAGCCCTCAATCGCTGCACCAGGGGAGGGCCCCAACTAGGTATTTTAAAAGGGTTAAGAAAGTAAACGTTCAGGGGTCTCCCCGGTGGTGCAGCGGTTGTGCGCTGGGTTGCGAAGCTGCCCACAGCCTCTAAAGCACCGGTTCGATCCCCGGCTGTTCCCGACCACCGGAGGAGGGTCCCTCTCCTGTCTCGTCTGCTGCTCCTCTCAGCAGTGCATTTCAGTAGATTCGCCTGTTCTGCTCCCCACTCTGTCTCTGGTGAATCCTCTCATCCCTCACACTTCTGGCCTATACCCTGTTTCTTGTATGGGTAAATAAATAAATCTTTTTTTTTTTTTTTAAGATTTATTTATTGATTGATTGATTGATACATACATGCATACAAGCACTGGGTACAGTCAGAAGCACAGGAGGGTGAGAGAATTCACCAGAGCCAGAGCGGAGAGCAGAGCAGGCAGAAGGACCGAAGTACACTGCTGAGGGGAGCAGCGGGCGGCAGGAGAGGTCTACGTGCCATGTGGGACCCTCCTCCAGTGGCCGGGGAGCAGCCAGGGATCGAACCGGCGCTACAGAGGCCGCGGGCAGCTTCGCAACCCAGCGCCCAACCTCTGCGCCACCGGGGAGGCCCAATAAATAAATCTTTAGGGGGGCCTCCCTGGTGGTGAAAGGCGTTAAGACACAGCACTACAAAGCTATCCGCAGCCACTGCAGCACGAGTTCAATCCCCAGCCAGGGAGGTAAGCCACATGGTACAACAGACCTCTCCTGTCTCACCAGCTGCTCCCCTCAAGAGTAGATTTCAGTAGATCTGAAAGAGTGCTCTACTCCCCATTCTGTCTCTGGTGAGTCCTCTCACCCCTGCATCTCTGGCCTGTACCCCAGCTTTATATGCATAAATAAATAAATCTTTAAATATGTATATATTTGCTATCTTGATTGTGGTAAAAGATCACAGGCATATATATATGTATGTGTATATATATATACACACACACATATATATACATACATATATCTATCAAAATCTATCACAAGATACGCTTTAAATGTTTGCAGCTTACTGTTATATCTCCCCCCACCCAAAAAAAAAAAATTTAAGTGCATCCACTACCCACCTGGCTACCTGCTCACTAGTTCTCCTCCCCCAGGACATGGACTACAGTTTCTTTCCACAGATAAATCTACACAAGTAAAAATAAATCATACATGTGCTTTTTTAATCCTTCCTACAAATGTAAACATATAATGAATGCACTCTACCTACACCACTTTCCCCCTTTCTATTTGTAATGTTCCCTCAAGGCCCAGACTGCAGTGTACTGGAATTTCTATGGAGGGGGGAGGCTGCTCTGCTTACCCAGAGCATTCTGGATCTCCACAGATTTCTCCGGGCTCAGAAGGGTCTCGTCGCCATCGTATGGGGAGCAGAAGCGGACGCCTTCCTCTGTCACCTCTGAGAGGGACACCAGAGACACCATCTGGAAACCTCCGCTGTCCTAGGGAAATGCCACCACAGGGTTGTCAGGGGATGTGGAGTGGGTATATCTCACCTCCCAGAAGTACTTTCGGATCAAGGGCCCAACTCACCGTCAGCAGATTGTGGGGCCAATTCATGAATCCGTGGAGGCCTTGGGCTTTCTGGATCAGCTCCGGGCCCTGGGTTGGAGGGGGTGGGGGACGTATCAGGTTAGGCGGAACACGAGACTGGGGGCTCTTGTTGGGAAAGGGCTGGCCACCTTCGATCCCCGTCCTGTCCTCTCGCCCAGCACAATGCCTGAGGACGACCCGTAGCGCTCAATACGCCTAAGTTGATTGACTTTTGGAGGTGTGTCTGAGTCTAGGAAATGCCTCAGCACTTCCCACGCTCCACTGCCTCCCCCGGCTGGGTTACCCACCGGCCTCAGACCCAGATGGTAGGTGTTGCCCAAGCAGATGCGGCAGCCCAGCGCTTCCAACTGCTCGGCCGTGATACCCTTCATGGTGGCCTGCGTCCCCACTGGCATGAACACTGGAGTGGCCACAGGCCCGTGCGGCAGTCGCAGTTCGCCCGCCCGGGCTCTGGAGCGGCTGCATTCAGCTACTAGCTTCATGATTCGGGGTGCGGACTCCACTGACGCTGGCGTAGCAGCTGCCGCCATCTTGGCTACTGGAACCACGAGGGCAATGGACCATCCTGGGTGGCGCCATATTGACTAAAGTCACGTGAAGCGCGACCAGAGCAGAAAAGCTGGAAAGAGCGTCAGGGGACCATGGCAACGGACTCGGGCTCTCTCGTACAAGCCGGGCGCGGAGACTTGCTCCCACCGGCTGCGTTCTGCTGCCTATAATCAAAATTGTCGTGGATTCGAATCTCATTCCTGCTATTTTTGTTTTTAAAGATTTATTTATTGGGTCTCCCCTGGTGGCGCAGCGGTTGAGCGCTGGGCTGCGAGGCTGCCTGCAGCCTCTGCAGCGCCAGTTCGATCCCCGGCCATCGGCGAGGGTCCCACAAAAAAAAAAAAAAAAAAAAAAAAAAAAAAAATTGGCCCCTCCCTGGTGGCACAGGGGTTATAAGCACCGCACTATGAAGCAATCCGCAGCCTCTGCAGCACGAGTTCGATCCCCGGCCGGCCAGAGAGAAACCCATATGGCGAGGCAGACCTCTCCTGTTTCGCCCGCTGCTCCCCTTAGCAGTGTATTTCAGTCAGTCTGCCTGTTCTGCTTCCCACTCTGTCTTTGGTGAATCCTCTCACCTCCCGCACCTCTGGTCTGTACCCCAGCTCTTGTATGCATAAATAAATAACTGTGGTACAGGCCAGAGGTGCGGGGCGTAAAAGGATTCACCAGAGACAGAGTGGGGAACAGAATAGGCAGGCTGACTGAAATACACCGCCGAGGGGAGCAGCGGGAGAGATAGGAGAGGTCTGCTCCACCATGTGGGTCAGCTTCCTGGCCGGCCAGGGATCGAACTCGTGCTGCGGAGGCTGCGGATAGCTTCATGGTGCTGTGCTTAACCCCTTGCGCCACGAGGGAGGCCCTCATTCCTGCTATTTTCTTGCACTACAATTAAAGCCACTCTAAATCATAATTTTCTATTCCATAAATGCGAGATTGAATGAGAAGGATGGATGTATCCATCTTAACACGGTGTTTGGCTGAGGTGTGTGTTCCAAAAGCTTAGAATAGGACCTATTAATTAGTATGTGCTCCAAAAATACTCCTTTAAAATAAAAAAAAAACACAAATAAAAGAAAACAAAATCGGACCTCCCTGATGGCGCAAGGGGTTAAAATGCAACCTATGAAGCTAATCGCAGCCACTGCAGCACGAGTTCGATCCCCGGCCAGGGAGATAACCACATGACGCAGCAGTCCTCTCCCGACTTACCCACTGCTCCCCTCAGGAGTGTATTTCAGTCAATCTGCCTGTTCTGTTCCCCACTCTGTCTCTGGTGAATCCTCTCACCCCCCACACATCTGGCCTGTACCCCAGTTTTTGTATGCATAAATAAATCTTTAAGAAAAAGAAAAGAAAAGAAAAGAAAATCAAAGGAAGGAATCCCACATTTGCAGAGAGGGAGGCTGAGGCCAAAACCTGTATTCAGGTTCACATATATTCAATCATTCAGTGTACATTCCCACTAGTGCCAGCCTCCTTGCTTCAGGTGGATGAGAGAGACTGGGTTTGTTAAGCACTGACTGTTAATAAATCATGTATAGTATGAATAAATCATACATAGTATATCATACATAGTAATGTATGATATAATCATTTTAAAAACATTTATTTTATTTATTTATGCATACAAGAACTGGGATATAGGCCAGAGGTCCTGGGGACAGAGTGGGGAGCAGAACACACGAATCTGCTGAAATACACTGCTGAGGGGAGCAGTGGGCAAGAAAGGAAAGGTCGGCTGCGCCATGTGGTCAGATCCCTGGCTGGGGCGGGGGGTGGGAATCGAACTCATGCTGCAGTGACTGGTGATAGCTTGATGGTGCAGAGGCTTGACCACTTACACCATCAGGGAGGCCCAATAATCATTATTAATGAAAATGGAGCTGATATGTAGCCTGGCCAGCAGAGGGCGCCATTGCCCCAGAATGCTTCATCTCAGTACAACTGGCCTAAACTATTCCAATCCTAGCAAGATTGACCCACTAGCACCTTTGTGCTGATGATTCGTTTCTCATGATGGTGGATATTCCTCACTGAGGCCACTCTGGTAAACACCTTCCTAGGTGAACAACCTCAGGGCTTCTGCAATTTCAGTTGTCTCCAACACTGTTCTTTGCTGATTTTCCACAGGACTGGCTTATGTTTTCATTTGCAATTGCTACTGATTTCACAATCTTAATAAGTCTTCATTCTTTCTGTATATCACATAACCTGTAACTGAAATTATTACTTGAAAAATCTCTACATTTCTAACACCCCAGTTTTTATTGCTAGCATAGTCCTCCTATTAAAAAAAAAAAACAAAATTTAAAAAACAAACAAACAAACAAAAAAACAGGGCCTCCCCGGTGGCGCAGCGGTTGAGCGCTGGATTATGAGGCTGCCCGCAGCCTCTGCGGCGCTGGTTTGATCCCCGGCCGCCGGGCGAGGGTCCCACGTGGCACGCAGACCTCCCCTGCCGCCTGCTGCTCCCCTCAGCAGCATACTTCGTCAGTCTGCCTGTTCTGCTCTCCGCTCTGGCTCTAGTAAGTTCTCACCCTCCCGGGCTTCTGGCTGTAGCCAGTGCTTGTATAAAAAAAATAAATAAAATCTTTAAAAAAACACAAATAAAATAAAATTGGACCATCTCTACATTACAGATGCCTCCTTGACATACCCACTAGGTGTCTAGGTTACCCAAACTCTGCATTTCCAAAGCATAGCTGCTGGTTGTGCCCCCAAGTTTGCTTACCTACTCTATCTTCCCCTTCTTGGAAATAACAGTTAAATCCTTCCAAGAACTTACACCAGAAACTTCAGGCTAGTCCTTGAGCTGTCTCTCACTCCCTATATCTGACTTATCAGCAAAAAGGGACTCCTCTTCTTTCTAATCTCTCTGGAATTAACCACTTCATACCTACTGCATCTATTTTTAAAAAAAGATTTAATTATGCATACAAGAATTAGGGTACAGGCCAGAGGTGTGGGGGGGTAAGAGGATTCACCAGAGACAGAATGGGGAACAGAACAGGCAGGTCTATTGAAATACACTGCTGAGGGGAGCAGCGGGCTAGGCAGGAGAGGTCAGCTGCGCCATGTGGGTAGCTCCTTGGCTGGGGATCGAACTCGTGCTGCAGTGGCTGTGGATAGCTTCATAAGTTGTGTCTTAACTCCTTGTGCCACCAGGGAGGCCCTATATTTAGAATTTTTGCATCTGCTATAAATTACATTCTTTGATGATTTTACTTTCTTGTACTGTCTTTGACTATGGTGTTTAGATTGTGCAAACCTGATAAAATAATTTGAAGAGTGACCTTGTTTCTGTTTTCTGGAAGAAATTTTGGAACATCAGAATTATGTTTCTTGTTTGTTTGTTACCTGTGAATTCATCAGGTTGTCTTCCTTAAAGGAATTATTTTAAACCGCTGTTTTAAATTTTGTAGTGATTATGAAGGACTGCTCAGGTTTTCTCCTTCTCAAGTAAGCAGTAGTTTTCTAAGAATTTGTTCATATAATCTAAGTTGCCAAATTTATTGGTCTACAGTTGATTCTATATCTTCAGATTATTTTATTCCTTTCTTTATGAATTTGAAGTGTATCTTTGCAATGTCTTTCAGCACTATGAAGCTATCTGCAGCCACCGCATCACTAGTTCAATTTCCCCCCTTCACCCCAGCCAGGGAGCTAACCCATATGGCGCAGCAAACCTCTCCTGACTCACCCATTGCTCCCCTCAGCATTATGTTTCAGTCAATCTGCCTGTTCTGTTCCCCAATCTGTCTCTGGTGAGTTCTCTCACCCCCAACATCTCTGGCAAGCACCCCATTCTTGTATGCATAAATAAATCTTTTAATTAAAAAAAAGAAAGATAGTATCACAGGGTATAGAGCTCAAAGTTAACAATTATATCCTCTGAGCACATTAAGCATTCCACTTATGATTTCCATTATGACTCTTAAGAAAAAAGGTCTTGGGCCTCCCCGGTGGCGCAGCGGTTGAGCGCTGGGTTGCGAAGCTGCCCGCGGCCTCTGTGGCGCCGGTTCGATCCCCGGCTGCTCCCCGGCCACCGGAGGAGGGTCCCACATGGCGCACAGACCTCTCCTGCCGCCCGCTGCTCCCCTCAGCAGTGTACTTCGGTCCTTCTGCCTGCTCTGCTCCCCACTCTGGCTCTGGTGAATTCTCTCACCCTCCCGTGCTTCTGACTGTACCCAGTGCATGTATAAACAAAACAAACAAACAAACAAATAATAAATAAATAAAAACATGCCTCTATAAAAAAAAAAAAAAGTTAAAAAAAAAAAAGAAAAAAAAAAAAGAAAAAAGGTCTTGGGCCTCCCTGGTGGTGCAAGGGGTTAAGCACAGCACTATGAAGCTAACTGCAGCATCTGCAGCATGAGTTGGATCCTGAGCTGGCCAGAGAGCTACACACATGGCACAGCAGACCTCTCCTGTCTCAACCGCTGCTCCCCTCAGCAGTGTATTTCAGTCAATCTGCCTGTTCTGCTCCCCACTGTCTCTGGTGAATCCTCTCGCCCCACCCCCTGCACCTCTGGCCTGTACCCTAGTTCTTGTATCCATAAATAAATAAATCTGCAAAAAAGAAATAAGGTCTCAATCTAGATGCTATCTCTTGGGATCTGTTTTTGTCTTTCTGGTTTCTTTTATTTTTTAAAGATTTATTTATTTATGCATATAAGAACTGGGGTAGAGACCAGGGATGTGGGGGGTGAGAGGATTCACCAGAGACAGAGCGAGGAACAGAACAGGCAGATGTACTGAATGAAATACACTGCTGAGGCGAGCAGCAGGTGAGACAGGAGAGGTCTGCTGCACCATGTGGGTAGCTCCCTGGCCGGGGATTGAACTTAGGCTGCAGTGGCTGGCGATAGCTTGATAGAGCTGAAACTTTAATCCCAGTGCCACCAGGGAGGCCCTGTAAGTTTTTTTTTTTTTTTAATTCAACAGCAAAACGGAGGTATGGGAGAAGCTGCTGGATGTTATTCCATTAATCACATTACAGCACACCTATCCCTGTAACTTGGTTTTGCTCCTTCTGAGATTCATTTCTTTTATAGGCCAACATACCAGATGTACTGATATAAATATACCACAGCATACTTATTCACCCTTCAAACAGAGTTGCAGACTTTTTCAGTTTTTGCATTTGTTGGTTTGTCTTTGCTATTTCATACAGCACTATTAAGAACAATTGTGAACACATCTCCTTGTATATCTCTGCAAGAATCCGGGCCTCCCTTGTGGTGCAAGAGGTTAAGTCTCAGGACTATAAACAGCTACTGTGGCACAGCTATCAACAGCTACTGCGGCACAAGTTCAATCCCTAGCCAGGGAGCTAGTCCACATGGTGCAGCAGACCTCTCCTGTCTCATCCACTGCTCCCCTCAGCAGTGTATTTCAGTGAATCGCCTGTTCTGCTCCCCACTCTGTCTGGTGAATCCTCTAACCTCCCACACCTCTGGCCTACACCCCAGCTCTTATACGCATAAATATCTTTTTTTTAAAGTTTTATTTTTATACAAGAATTGGGGTACAGGCCAGAGATGCACGGGAGGGTGAGAGGATTCACCAGAGACAGAGTGGGGAATAGAACAGGCAGACGGACCAAAGTACACTGCTGAGGGGAGCAGCGGGCGAGAAAGGAGAGGTCTGTCCCACCAAGTGGGTTTCTCCCTGGCTGGCCGGGAATCAAACTTGTGCTGCAGTGGCTGCATATTGCCTCATAGGTTGTGTCTTAACCCCTGCACCACCAGTGAGGCCCTATAAATCTTTTTTTTTTAAATGGATCCTAGGACTGGATTGAAGAGCCTTCAACTGGATGTATATTCGACTTTACACAGGACTACTTTTCTTCAAGCAAATATAACTGATACCCACAACAGCAGTGTAGGAAATCTCCCTCTTTGTATTTTGTAACATAACTCATATTTTCAGAACTCTTAAACTTTACTAATCAGGTGTGTATGAAATGGCACTTTATTGGTGTTTTAGTTTCCATTTCCAGGATTCCTACTGAGGTTGGATACTTTTTCACATGTTTCAACCATTTACGAATATCTTTTATAAGCATAGGTGATTTGGCAGCAGTATTCAACATGGCCAAGGTGCTGACCATGACTGCAGTGATTTTGGTCATGTGGTGGCCACTCTGAGTCTTGGTTGCTTTATCTTTAAATTGGGGCCAGGATCATTATTGAGATACACAGGACTTGATGCGCAATGTGTGGCCAAATAAATGCATGAATACATATTCAGTGTATCACGGAATACCCATACTGAGTCAGGATGTAATCTTACTGCTGACCACAGCAAATAAACAAATTTTAAAAATCCACACCCTGAAAGAGTGAAAAAACAAAAACAAGTAAAATATATCAGGATCATGTTCTAGGGGGTGGAGGTGATGGTGGGGGAAAGAGAGTATTTTGGAAGTGATCATTTAAGTAGGGTGATTAGTACCAGACCCATTGAGGCAAAACTTGAGTTGAGGCCTGAAGATGTGGGAGAAGTCATGAAATCTGGGAGGGAGAATTTCAGGCAGTGGAAACAGTGAAAGCTAAGACCCTCGAGGTGGGAATGTGCCTGGATCTCTGCAGTGCAGCAGGAAGGTCAGTGTGACTGGAGGGAGTGATAAAAGGGACAGGAAGTGAGCGTGTGGACATGACAGAATGAAGCCCTTCGAATCCTCTAGTTTGCGTGGGTACTGTAGGTTTTCCTCTGAGCTAAATGTATAGGCGGCGGTTTCTTTGTGGAGCGTGGGGAAATGAGCTTTACTACCAAAAGTCAAAGGAGTGGAAGGGCCTCCCCTGGTGGAGCAGTGGTTGAGCGAGGGGCTGCAAGGCTGCCCGCAGCCTCTGCAGCGCCGGTTTGTTCCCCGGCTGCTGGCGAGGGTCCCCACCCCCCAAAAAAAATAAAAAAAAAGGAAGGAGTGGAAGTGGGGTGAAGCAGAGGTTCAGTGGTATTTGCTTTAGATGTTTGGCACTGGGCACGATGAGGTAGGCGCTGGAAGCACAACTTCAGCACGCTGGACAGCGCCGTGCTCGGTGCCTGGAGACCAAGGACGCGGCCTCTGGGGGCGGAGCCTTCAATAGAGGTCTTAAGTGTTGAGGCGCGCAAACCTCACACTCTATAGGGGCGGAGCTTTCGACAACCTATTTGATGTGTTTTCGGTGGTCCAAAAACTCATAGCTTGACGTCAGGCTGTTGGAACTGATGCGGCTGGGCCTGGGAAATATTTCCATATGGAACGGGACATTTTGATTGAGTATGGAAGAGGTGGGCGGTGGGCACCAGCTGGACCTAGGAACGGAAGAGTCGCAGAGGGAGGCTTGGCCTGTTTCTGCAACCCTTAAGTGGAGGCCTACAAATCGCCCCAGGTGTGTGACCAATACTGGGGAACTCTCAGTAGATCCTATCTCCCCTTCCCTGCCATCACTGCACCTGTCAAGACCAGCCCCCAAACTGGTGACCAAGTGGTTGGTCTTAAGAAGGAATACAGGGCCTCCCTTGGTGGCGGGGCGGCTGAGCGCTGGGCTGCGACGCTGCCCGCAGCCTCTGCAGTGCCGGTTCAATCCCCAGCCACTGGCGAGGTTCCCACATGGCGCGCAGACCTCTCCTGCCACATCTGCCGCTCCCCTCAGCAGTGTACTTCCATCAGTCTGCCTGTTCTGCTCCCTGCTCTGGCTCTGCTGAATTCTTACCCTCCCGTGCTTCTGACTGTATCCAGTGCTTAAATAAAAAAGCTGGCATTTATTAAAAAAAAGGGGGGGGGTTGGATACAGAGGTCCTGGGACACATTAAGAGCAGAGATGTAATTTCTGGGCAGATTGGGAAATCCAGAAACTTTCTGGGCCTATTTGCCCAGTCTGGGAAATGTTGTCTTTAACCTGAAAGCTATTCCCTCACCTAGTCCAGGAGACTGCAGTCTGTTTGGATATTCCAGAACTCAAGCCCGTGTTCCAGATGGTCATTCTTCATCTCATACACCCATTCTCTGCTTAAGAGTCACAAGGACAGTTCAGAGGCAAGAATCAGCTTAGGTCCTCAGTGCAGAACCCTTATATGGCTCTCTGCCCTTTGCACTGCCAAGGCCCTACTATCATCACACTTCCTTTTCACACCCAAAATGCTTTTGACTTCAGCTCCAATATGTCCATTCCCACTTCCCAGCTGAATTCGGGGTTGGGGAGCATGCTGTTACCACTGGATGGCATAGCCTTCACTCTCCCTCCCCAACACACCTTGTTCAGGTTCAAATTTAACCATCCCATTTTGCTTTAAACACAGGAAGTCTTCCTATTACACTCCTGGCCCTGGCTGGGTCAGGGTCCTCCTCAGTGCCTGGAAGCTCCCCAAGGACAGGGACCAGATTCACAGCCACATTCCCAGTGATGATTGCAGAACTGGTAAGTAACACAGAACAAATACAAGCTGAGTGAATGAAACAATGAGCAACGAAGTTTCCATTTATTCCAGGATGGGTAAGAATGAGCTTATGAGCCAAAAAGGCTTCCTGCGTTGAGGTCTTAGGACAGGACTACAAAGGGAAAAGCCAGTGTGGGGGTCACACATGGACACTGAACCCTCATATCAACAGCCAGGCTGCAGAGGGCCAGGCCTAGTCTGTCCCTAGGGGTTAGGTGGGGCCTGCTGACTACACAGATATGCTCAGATGACTGTTTCCCTGTCAAGGTGGAGGGCCTTTAGGCATCTGAGTGGTGACTCCCAGGTCAGACTGTAGTACAGAGGCACCACCAGGGATGCTGCTATATCTAAGCAGGTAAAAATCCTTGATCTGTCCTTTTATTACTGCTCAGAGGCAGTTTGGTCCTAGATCTTTAAACCCCAGTAACTCCCCTGGGATCACATTAAACTCCCAAGGCTGTCCCTTCCTTGATGTGACCTCAGCCCACCATGCAACATACACCACCTGTCCAGTAAGTCATATGGTCTTCCTTCCTTTCCTCTGAAGACATCATGAGCCTTCTGGTGTTTCCAGTCCCAGGTCACTAACCAGGTATACTATCCTGATCAACTTGCTGAGCTGTGTGTGGGAGACACCTATCCTTCCTGTGGATACAGTTCATGGTGGTCCTCTGTCAATGCTCACCATGACCTCGGCTGATAAAGGGCTGGAGAAACAGCTTGGCAAGGACCTTCTCCAGGCTCTTTTTGGGCTTGGAGGGCAATGGGTCTGGGAGGACCTCAGTAAGCTTTGAATTGGATGACGTGACTGGCACATGCAATTTTTAACCCTCTTGAGTCTAAGAGCTGTTCCCTCACCTACTCCAGGAGACTGCAGCCTCAGCTCAGATATTCTCCATGTTCAAGGTGTCAGTCATATCTTCATAAGCCCAGCTCCCTGGGGCAACAGGTCCTGTGGGCTGAGACTCTGCTGTTGGCCAACTGAATCATAGCACTACCAGCACCAATGAGGTCCCTAAGCAATTAGGACACCACAGACTGTGTTCATCAACTGTCACCTTGAGACAGGTAGCGACCCTTGCTACCAAGATGCTGCTGGTACCGTGTTGTCCAGACTTGATGCTGGCTGTGGTCGATAAACTCCCAGGGCTATGCAGGCAGCAATGTAGCAGAAAACCTTCACCCAACGTCCTGCCAAAAGTTCAAGTCCCAACAGCTGATACCTATGAAGATGACCTTATTAGGAAACAGGGTCTTTACAGATGTACTTAAGGAGTTGCTCCAGGTTCAGAGTGAGCCCTAAATCCAATGACTGATGTTCTTATAAGAAAAAGGAAGGAAATTTGAGAGCCAAAAACTCACAAGTCATGTGAAGGTGGAGGCAGAGACTTGAGTGGTGTTGTCACAAGCCAAGGAATGAATGCCTGGAGCCCCCAGAAGCTGGAAGAGAAGGAATGTTCCTGTTTCCAGGATATTGCTCTGTTCGTGGCAATATTCTCTCCAGTCACCAACACTTGCTCTGGTGCTACCTTCCCCACATGACAGAGGAACATGTGATCAAGTACCAGCTCCTTAAGGACTTGAGTCTACACCCAAAAGGCCTGGGACAGCTTCACCCACTGCCTTCTTTGAGCTGCCTCCCCTTGTGGTGGGTCTGCTGCATTCAAAAAACTAAATGTGGCAGGAGTCATTGCTTGGGAATCTGACACGAGAAGACCTATCGTGACAATGCAGGTGCAGTCTGACGACATTTGGCAGGTGGGGCCGGGTGTTTCTCTTGTGGGTCTCTGAGTGTCACAGGTTCCCCCACAGCCTTTATCCTCTCATCTCAAACACAAGATCCCAATGATCTTGTTGGGTCTTTTTTTTGTCCTAGCCCTGGATGAGTCTGGGATGACATTTCCCATCAAAGCCAAGGCTGGATCACATCCTCAGTCTCTGTCTCCAATATTGCACATGCTGGAAAGATCCAGGGAATGTCAGGCCAACCCAAGCTTGGCTTCACAAGTCCCCTCTCTTACTCCCTCTCCCTGGGCTGGACCACTCACTACCTGGGACCGCCTCTGCTACAGCATAAAGCAAAAACTTGCCATTTTTTTTCTTTCGGAGCAGAACACCTTTCTTTTCCTAGCAGGCAAATCTTCATCATTTGAAGGCACATTTGTGTTTCCGCATCAGCTGTGTGGTTTCTGAGTAAAGAATGGTTTTCATTCTGCTCAAAGCCATTGTTAAGCATGGGAAGCCAAGGGGCTACCTAGTGCCCAGGCCTCATTCAGCACCCATCTGCAAGGATGGAGAAACAGTTTCCAAAATGCAGGTTGATGGCAAGACGAAAAAGGACATCCTTAGAGATGCAACCCATGACTTCCCAGACAGGTCCAGGTAAGGGCAATGCAAGTGCTGTCCCACCCACCCCTGGGGCAGGACTGAGTTGAAGGCTGCTCTGGGGTCCTCCACCTCTCCCCCGCTGAAAATATACACAGCAAACACCGGAAAATCAATTAAGACTGAGAACCACTCCTCCAGGGAAACCTGCTGGAATAGGGCTGAACAACTGAAAAGAACACCACTGTGCCAGTCAAGAGTCTGGGCAGGGGTGGTAACAGGGAGGAGGCAGGCTATCCTGGCACAGAGGGTTGTATAGCTCACTCAAATTGGCCTTTTCCAAATTAGGTTTGAAGCCTGTAAGGATGTTTGACTCCACGGTGATGTGAAATTGCACTTAAAACTACACCACGACTCATGGAGCAGAAAGCAAAGCGCTTGAATTGTGAGCAAACCCCACCACCAGCAAGGACCTCCACAGAACTGAGTGTGTTGGATGAGCCAGGATACAGGGTCTGCACGATCCAAGGAAATTGATTGCTGGTGCTGCCAAGCTCAGAGTACGGGCGTCTAAAGGCCTGAGTTGGACCCGCTGATGACCAGGGACTATCCTGCTGCCCCCACCCACTTCTCGGTGCTGGGAACAGAGTGTAAGAATCTGCCCATCACACTGTTGGTGGGGGCAGACACCCAGGCCTACTACGGGTGCAGAGTTTTCTTTTTCTTTATTTGTCTACATTCAGCTGAATTCAGATGTACTGCCTGAATGATCCAGACATACAAAAAACCCCACTCTTTCCCGCTGGTTTTTAAAATAAAATCTTCACTTATAAAACTGAAACACTAAAGCATTAAAATACAGAAAGCTCATTTAACTCACTTCACAAAAGCATTAACAGATGACGTATCCCTTCCGTAACTATTTAAAGACAAACTGCGTTAACACTAACACCAATTGTAAATAGACAGAGGGATACTGAACTGCAAGAACTCAAAAAAAGTCTACTCAGACAAAGTTGTAATGGCAACTAACAAACCATTGAAGACACGGAGTCCCAAACACGGCTAAATATGGGTCACAGGACGGGTCACGGGAGTGACCAGCTGCACCTCACAACACAGCAACGTGGAGGGGGTGGGGCAGAGGGGGCCTGGAAAGGCCGGCTGACATGTTAACTGTGATGCATAAAACTGAATCTTACAACAGGGTAAGTGCAGAAGGTACAAATCTTCACCCCTCGGGGGCTTTATCTGTACTGGTAGTTCATGCTGTGGTCTGCGTTTCTGCCGTAGCCGCCCTGTGAGGACTGGTAGGAGCTGGGAGGGCCGCTGTAATTCTGGCCGGACCCCGGGGAGTTGTAGTTCGACTGTGACGAGTAGCCTCCTAGGGGGAAGAGAGGTGGGTGAGAGGTGAGGGACTTGGCCATGAGTCAGAGCCCAGAACAATACCTGTCATCTGAACCATGATCGCTGGCCTTGGGCTCCTATTCTGCTCCACTAAATTTCTGAGTCACAGGCAGCTATCACCAATGTCCTGCAAGATGGGACCATCAGACCCTAGTTTGTGAGTGGTTATCTGCCCAGTCACACACACATCTGACAGCAGAAGCTGTAACCAGAGGTTGCTGGAATATAAGTCAGTCTAAATCATGGGCACTAATCACAGGTCACAGGTCAGACTGTTTGACCTCACTGTTATCAGCATTTCTTTACATAGATGCCAGCATTTAAGAGTTGGAAAGTTTTGCGTCTCTGGCATCTGAAGAGCCTGAAATTGGAGGTATTTTTTAAAAACAATTTATTTACTTATGCATACAAGAGCCAGGGTGTAGGCCAGAGGTGCGGGGGGTTGAGAGGATTATTCACCAGAGTAGGGAGCAGAAGAGGCAGACTGACTGAAATACACTGCTGAGGAGAGCAACGGGTGAGCTAGGAGAGGTCTGCTGCACCATGTGGGTTAGTCTCCTGGTAGGGGATTGAACTCGTGCTACAGTAGCTGCAGATAGCTTCATAGTGCTGAAAATTAACCCCTTGTGCCACTAGAGAGGCCCTAATTGGAGGTATGTTAAACCTATACTCATAAAGGGTCCCACAAACCCAAGATTCCCACTCCCTATTCTCACATCCCTGCAACCCTGCCCAGGCCAGGTATCTGTGTAGCCTCTGCTGGTTCTGTGTTTAGTACCCCCATGCAGTGCCACCTGCTCCTGCAGGCCCACCTTGTTTGCCTTGGTATGAGCCGCCCCCAGAACCTCCGCCGTAGCCCCCATGTGACCCTGGATTGTAGGACGACCCTCCTGAGCCGTAGCTGTTCCCGCCGCTCCGGCCTCCACTACCACTGTAGTCTGAGGGAAAGAAGACAGTGTGGTTAAAGGGCCTTGTCCAAGAGATGCTGAGGTAGTCCAGGGTCCTGGTGCTGTGGCCCTGCATGTGGCAGGCCCTAGGCTGAGACCCTGGACCTGTGCAGATGTCCCTGTACTGTTTAAATCCGACACAAGTCAGTCCAACCAGGAAGTACCAGTGAGAGCCCTTCAATGTATCCCGAATCAGTCCAGCAACAGTTTTGAAGCCCAGTTCCATTCTACCTTCCCACCTGCTCCTCCAACCCAAGCTTCCCAGCAGTTTGAAGCACGTGACCAGCCCCAAACCAAGGGGAACCTCATCTCCCACCCTGGCACCACCAGGGTGCCTGGTGGGCACTCAAACTGCCCTCCCTCTACCTCCCACAAGCCTATGCACACACAGCATGGCATTAAATCCTTGGCCCTGCCACTGACCACTGTCCTGTCACAAAGAACAAGTGCACACCTATACTTTCCCAGCAGGACCACCAATGCAGTCACAACCTACTGGGTATGTGCAGGAGGTGCAGGCAGAAGTAGAGTAACTTGGTCTCATTTAGGAGTTGGATGAAATGCTGTCTCTAGAGTCGATCCCTGGAGATGACCTTGCAGTGTCTGGCCCACACTCAGACTCCACCCTTCTGCCCCAGTGTCACACAGGGTCCCTCATTACACCTGCCTTCAGAAAAGGCAATGGCAAGGGAATGGCAGAGAATGGGGTCTGAAGGGGTTCTACCTCCACAATTTTCCTTATGCCCTCCCTGCTGCCAGCACTGCCCTGATTCCTTCCAGTCCCTCAATCAAAGATTAGGGCAAGGCTGACTTTCTGCCACTCTATGGGCTGTGCTGCTGACCCACCCCGGCTAGGCCGAGGGGCACTGAAAGCCAACTCACTGAATTTGCTCTCGTAGTTGTAGTCCGAGCCACCCCCGCCCCCGGGGGAGCTGTAGGAATTGGAGTAGGAGGAGTAGTTGCCTTGTCCATGATTGTAGCCTTTCTGTTTGCCCTGTGGAGGGCCATAGTTGCTGTACTGGCTCTGGTTGTAGGACTGCTGCTGGCCTTGGTGAGACTGATAGCCTGAACCGTAGGATGGCTTCTGTTGGCCCCCATGTGGCTGCTTCTTTCCAGCATGTTTCGGGGGCACAGGTGAGTTGTAGTTGTCACCTTGATAGTAGGAGCCGTAGCCAGAGGAGCCCCCGCCGCCCCCGCCGCCGCCACCACCAGCATTGCCAGAATGCCCTCCATTGCTGTAGAATTGACCTAAACAGGAAGGCAGTGGGTCAGGCATAAGATCTGTGAGGGGGAAAGGGGAAGAAGGTCACAGCTGTATGCCCTGAAGGCTGACCTCCAAAGCCCACTGCCCAGGCCAGGGGCAGGAGAGTAGAGCATGGCTCCAGTACTGACAGCAGCCTGGCTTGGGCAGCCCAGCCTTCAGCTCCACTCACCCAGCAGCTGATGAAAACAATGGATCTTTGCCAAGCAGCGCCCGACAGCAGCTTTTGCAGCAGATGTCAACATTACAATGAGATGGGCTCTGAGAGCAGGATGACATTCACACCTAGCTCACTGCTACCCAGATGTCCTGAATGGTGACAGGAAAAGCAAAGCCCCAGAGAAGCAGCCAACCACCCCATCCCTACTGTGCTGGGAAAAGGCTCTGCAGCCTCAAGCCTGGACAGCCCCAGGACAAGCTCTTTAAAAGGCACCAAGAACTGGAGTCATTCCTGGAAGACCAACTAGACTGACCAGGTTCTTATAGGAATAAGAGGAAAATAAACTCAAAGACTAGGGGTGTTTCTCCAATGTGACTGCTGCAGACACATGACTTAAGAGGGGAGTCCACAGCCCCTTGGGAACAGACTGGCTAACACCAGGATCAGAATGTCCAGGCAGGACCTCAAGTTCCAGCCTCAGGCGGTCTCCTCAGAGGCCACTCCTGTTCCTAGCACAGCTGCCGGGTGCAGATGGGACTGAGCAGGACTGACAAGCGTGCAGCGAGGCCACCACATTCTCAGGCCCTGAAGCTGAGAATGAGACAGTAAGGACTCCCCACGCCCCACCGCTCTGGTCACTGGGTATGGATCCTGGAATACAGGGTGGTCAATACCCCACCCCCCATGCCCAATGCTCTGGTGGACCAACAGGGATAGGTCCGCTATGGTGAGGTGGAAGGATGGGGAGAATGGGTGGTGTGGGTGGCTCTCTAGCTCTGTGGTCAGTCCCCAGTGCTCACACAGGGAGAGGGCAGCTCTGGAGCAGGTAAGTCAGGGGATGCTTTTAGTGGCTGGTGCTGTCTATGTCTGCTGATGGCAGGGCAGTCCCACTATGCCTAGGCTGAGTGGGAAGAGAGAGGCCCCTCCCACACTGCCTGTCCTTCCCTTCCATATTTAGCACCCAGGGTCCCCCGCCTTTTGGGTGGGGCCTATTTGGGAGTCCTCCTGTGCCTTCCACCCACTGGAGGTGTGTACGCCACACCAGTGTCAGGTTGTTTGCACAATAATTTGGATAGAACTGATATGTGACATCAGTTTATTTCCTTCAGGCAGGCACCCCCACCCCCCTTCACAAAGCCAGAACACCACGGCGCAGGACATGTCTCACAATGCGAGAGAGCAAACATGCGAAGGGCCTTCAAGGAGGCTGCAGGACAGAGAGCCTCAGAGCCCTGCCACCTCGGCCGACCCAAGTCCTGCACTGAGCCCTCCTTGCCCCTCCTCAAGCACTGGAATGAATGAAGACGCCAAGTCCCAAGGCCTTGTTACTTTAACATGTATTGATAAAAAAAAATAATAATAATAATAAAGGGGAGGGGATGTTTTCAACATCATTCAGGAGAACTATTTCCTGGTATAAAAGACATTATTCTCAAACAATAACTTTCTAAAAACAAAACAAAACAAAACAAAAACATCATGCAATCAAAGTTTTAAGAAGTTTCACTGAATGTTTCAAACCTCTGGGAACAAATTCTGTAGTAACCGTTTTGACGAGTTTTTGCCTGAATCAACGCACAATCTTGCAAGTCAATACAGAGGCAGGCTTCACTGCAAAAAAAAAACCTGCTGGCCAGAGCCCACACCATATTAGTTTCTAAGAAAGACTCCTCTGCCAGGAAGCAGGGGTCTCAGTAAAGAGCCAAATGCCTCCATGTACCTGTGCACACAGGAGGAGCACAGACTCAAGTCTGCACCCTGAGGTGAGAACCATGGCTGCAGGCCCAGCTACGTGGGCCCTGCTCAGGCCGGGTTTTTCATGGGCAAGCTGAGGTATACATTGGGCTCTTTCTATTTATTTTTAAAGTCCCATCAACAACAACAACAAAAGCTGGAATTCCATACATTTGCATTTCTGATTAGGACTTGCAAAATTCCACGTTCTCTCTCCCTTCAAGCCTGTCTGTTTCTTGCACTAGTAATGGAAGCACAGTTTTGATACCTTTGAGAGTTCACCTCTAGCTAAACCAGCCATAGAATATCGCATCCCCAAACAACAACCCACCAGAGCATTTACAAAAGGCGGGAGAGGTTAACTCAGCACAATATACAATTGCCCCACGTTACCAACATTTTACATGCGTACGTAGATTAAAAAAAAAAAATGCCGGTTGCTTTGGATTCAGGTGGTGATGAGATCGTTTTCATTACTGTCAAAGGCATCAACCAGATTTGGGAATTTGTTAAAAGATTAAAAATTCATACAAAACCTGCTGTAAATTAAGACAAAGGTAGATTAAAATGTATCATTATCTGTCTCTTAAATAAAGTAATGCTTTCCATAAAAAGCAAAGGTGGGCTTTGCCTTGATGCTGACCAACGCTGGCTCTAGAATTCTGTGCAATTCTGCACAAAAATGCTTTCTCTGAAAATTGTTTTCCACTTATTGTGAACTTCAATATGACCAAGTTCAAAGGCAAATCACGATAAAAACTGCCATTGTCTTAAATTCTGCAGGCTAAGAGTTTCAGACAAGCTGCGGTGAAAAGCCACGGTTGAGAAACCCAGTGAAGCACAGGGGCACAGCACGGACACTTTGGGTTTTGGAGTTCGAGAAAATTGGAGTAAAAAGTTGATTTTGTGTGCAATACTTTTAGATGCTCTAGGAAGACCCAAAATCATGATAGCCGTAGCAGTCTGTGAAAAAGTCACCTACAAAAGGGGGAGACAGAGCAGAGAAAAAAAATTAGAATTCTTTTGAAAAATGGCACAGAGCGCCACATTTGAAATTCATGTTTTAGATTTCTCTGCTCCTGTAACCCCCCAATGAAGGCTCCTTCTCAAGACAAGAGCTGTGCACTGTCAGGAAATGTATATCCACAGGATTGGTGCTTCACATGGCTTAAAGCAGAGAAATTTAAAATTTTAACTTTTAAAGACCTTTCAAGTCACACAAGCGTGTTTTAACACTTAAAGAGTAAATTACACTTTTGCAAGGCTGGGGGCTGGAGGACTGCCTGATCTAATACCCAAGAAGAGATGCGTACCACTGTTAAGTCTCAGGGAGGCTGCTGCTGGTGGGCCACCTGCACTAACTTAGGCATAGAACTAAGCTGTAGCTGTTTCCCAAGTTCAGACAAAGAGAAACACACACTTACTGTAGCCAGCTGTCGCTGAGTTGCCTCCATATCCATAGCTGCCATAGCCGGCACCTAGAAGAGAACAGATGGGTTACAGGGCAGGGCAGGGCTACTCTGCCCTCCCAGCAGCTTAGCCCAAGGCCAGGGACCAAGTTGCATCCTCAGACAGTACAGGATGGGAGTGCTCACCAGCATTCATGTAGCCTCCATGGTTGGCACCACCAAATCCTCTCCCTCTCCCTCGACCTCGGATATTCCCTCCTCTTCCCCGCCCTCGAAGATTTGGGGGCGGAGGCACTTCATTGTGCATGGGGCCTCCCATGCCAAAGCCAGGATTATGTGGCTGGATGGAGAGAAAAGAATCAAATTAGACACATCTCACACGCAAGTAACAGAATTTGTGCCAGTACCACAGTTCTTGGGGAAGGCCGCTTACCTTTGCAGCAAATTTTGGGCCCCCTCTGACAGGGACAGGGGCTCTCTTCTTCTTGTTGGCTTCAAGGGCAAGAGGGGCATCAGGGAACAGCTTTTCAAGTGCAGCAAGGGCTGCATATGCTTTTGCCACCTTTTTATTTGAGCCAGCACCTTGGAACTTCTGTCCATCTACCTCAACCTGGGAAGAACAGGTGCATGTTGAGAATGCCCCATGCGTCCCCTGGATCGGGGGACTACATGCAATTACCCCTCCGGCCCTCACCTCCATGACGAAGCGCTTGTCATGGCTGCCCCCAGTCTCTGAGATGAGTTCGTACTTGAGGCCACGCCTCTTCTCGTTCAGCTCCATAACTGGGTTCTTGCCATGCTTTGTCAGGATCGGCCCCTGCTGTTTTACGTTCTCAGGGAAAACAGAAAAGAGAACCAACAAACTCAGTTAAAGGCTCTTAAGCACACACAAGGCACTGCAGCTGAGGCCTTCTGCTACATTTATCTGTTCTCCCCCAGTAGTGAGCTCCTAGGACTCCTGAGTGGGCCTCCCTGCCTCATAACCACCTGCCTTCACACCCATCTCGGGGTTACCTCAGCCTACTACAGGGAGTTAAGACCCTCTCAGCTGTGAGCTACATTCTTTTTTTTTTTACATTTGTGTATTTATTTATTTTAATTTATACAAGCACTGGGTACAGTCAGAAGCGTGGGAGGGTAAGAGAATACACCAGAGCCAGAGCGGGGAGCAGAGCAGGCAGAAGGACCGAAGTACACTGCTGAGGGGAGCAGCGGGCGGCAGGAGAGGTCTGTGCGCCATGTGGGACCCTCCTCCGGTGGCCAGGGAGCAGCCAGGGATTGAACCCGAGCTGCAGAGGCTGCGGGCAGCTTCGCAACCCAGCGCTCAACCGCTGCGCCACCGGGGAGGCCCCTATGTGAGCTACATTCTTCTGGACTAGAGCAGGGGAGGAAATAACAAGAACCAATGACTACCCCGGCTCCCAGGACTCAGGGATGCCTACTCCATCCCAGCCCCCACCATGTGCTCACCTCGGCAGTGGGATCAGATGGGAAGGCAGCACTAGGGGTTGAGACAGCTTCCACCACAGGTGGAGGAGCCACCACAGTCGGCTTTGCCTCCGTCTCCTCGGCTGAGTCCTCCCCCTTGCTGGAGTCCCTGCCTTCAGCGCCAGTAGGTAAGCCCATGTCCTGTAACACCTGTAGGATGGAGACCGCAGGACACCCACCAATGAAGTGGGCTTGGCATGGGGATAATCCATACACAAAAAAAATTCCCACACCCCAGAAACCCAGGCTCAGAAGCTAGGTCCAGCAATGGAGTTTGTCCTTTGACTTCCCAATATATCCTGATTCCCAGTCATGCCTGGGGATCCTCTGTCAGTCAATACAAGACAGGCATCCTTGCCATGAGTGACTTAGCAAAACTTCAAAAATTTAATCACTTTAGTGTTCACAAGTTATAATTCTTGCTATCCACACCAGAACTCTATTAGGGGATGATGGCTCTAATGGAGTCTAAAATGAAATGTTTTTGCTATTTAAACATAAACACACATTGCACCACATTACAAGCCACACTTACCTTAACAGCCACATGCAGCTTGGCAGTCTTTTTGGATGGTCCAGAAGCTTCAAATGAGTTGCCATCTACCTCCACAGACATGGTGAAGATGGGGGCATGGACCGGCCCTGTCTGAGAAACCAGTTTATACTGCAACCCTGGCTTCAGCTGGTTCAGTCTCATCAGCGCATTCATGGCTTGGGGCGGCTCTGCCTTCTCCTCTAGAGAGAAGACCAACACTGTTATGGACAGCTGTTCATCAGGGCTCTGCTGGAGATTAGTTCCTTTTGAGCTGGAGAAGGAAGGCTCACCTCTGAGTGCCTGCTGTGAGTATAACAAAGGGGACTAGGTGGCCACACATGCCATGGTCCACCCTACACTTCAAGGTATCTGGTGGGCCCTGTCAGCAGCTGAGGTACAGCCACCCCACTGTATTGTGTAGCCCATGCTGTATTCAGTCGTTTAAAAAAAAGACTCAAATATAACATCCAGGAAAATTTTAAGTCAAAGTTACCACTTGGGGAGGGGAGGACCCTGAATCAGAGCCAGATGAGGGGAATAAAGGCTACTAATGAAGGCATATACCTTTTTTCTGAATCTTCTTCTTCTTTTTGCTGGGAGACTTTTCCTCCCCATCTTCCTCCATTGGGCGTTTCATGGGTGTAATGGCATAGGTGGTACTGGGGGGGATTTGAACTGAAAGAGATCAGAAGCAGCTGAGAATCCAGACTGGTACTCAGCTGATATTCCAAGATGTCACTGGTGGCCCAGGCCCCCCTCAGCGTGCTTACCCGTGTAGTCCACTGGGTTTTCATTCTTTGGTTTCTTGGGCATCTTAGAAGGCAGGGGGTCCATGCCCAGGACTTTATGGAGCTGACCAAACGCAGCAAGCCGCAGAGCATGCTGGAGAAGGGGAAGAGGGCTCTGACTCAGCCACCCTGATCCCCTGCCCAAGCTGTGTGTGCTCACTAATGCCTTCTGGAAGGGGTGGGAGCTGAGGGGGCTGCTAATGGTCTCCCCTAAAACAGCAAGGGGTCCCCCAGCAGCCAGGGGAGGGACTGACTGCCAGGGCCCAGCCTTGCTGTGGGGGAAGGCCAGCCTGTGACCACCCCCCTGGAGAGGCATACAGGAGACCCCAACCTGGGGACTGGTTGCCACACGGAGCCACGTGGTAGGCCTGCAGGGGAAGAACCCCTAAACAGTTCACACAGCAAATACATTTCCCCGCTGGACTCAGTGTCTGAAAATGGCACCTGAGCAGGCAGGGAAACAGGCCACAACCATGCGTGGCACCAGGGGAAAGAAGCAGCCCAGATTGGGGCGCCCTGTATCAGGCATGATCCCTTCACCTCTGGTCCCGACCTGAATCTACCCTGAGAATACCCAGTAATGGAACTGGAAGCCAGTGATTACAGACTGGGTAAGGGCTGACGTTGGCAATGGCGATGACTATACCTGCGCACTCTGTGTGATATCTTCCCGTTGCTGTCTGTCTAGATGCCCAATAGCATCAGTGGCTTCTTTTTCACAAGGGTCATAAATGCCAGAACCATCTGAAGGCAGGAAACAAGGAAGATATGCAGAGGATTATCTTTTAGCATCTCGGAAGACTTGTGCTGGCTGAGGGAACCAGGTGCGTTACCCCCCCGCGCCCCATCCACACCCAGCTCTGGAAAACACGCTGAGCTTGGTGACCCACTCAGCGTCCAGCCCGTGTGAGAAATAATCCATGTGTCTCAGAGCAAGGAGCTCGCGTGGGAGTGGGTCACCACTGCCCCGGATCCGCCCTGAGTCACAGCTGCGGAGCCGACACAGGGCTGGATATGATGGTGCAAGAGGGTAGTCACATGCTTCAGTCCTAAGGGGACACGGGGCTGCTGCTGCCCTAACCCAGTCAGGGGACCCACCAGGAAGCGACCTCAGTGCCTCAATCCCTGTCCTCTCCCTACAACTTGCAAAGCACAAGACCCCAACCTGGCATCACGATGCCTGACGCCAGGCACTCCAGCACCCTCCGCAGGGCCTCGCCAGCACCCATCGGTCTGTTGGCTGTGCCAATGGACTTCTCACAGAGAAGCTCGAGGGGCTGCAAAGCAAGAGAGACAGTTAGTCAGTATGCAGGAGAAAGAGGGTCAATCTTGAGGATCTGTCACTGTGCACAAGCCCACATAGGTGGTAAGGGTTATAGCTGCCCATGTTCAGATTGGGGCTAAACCAAAGACAGGACACCTAAAGCAGAACTCAGCTCACTTTTCCTTCAGTGATAAGGTGCTAAACCCTGCAGACTATATAGGTCAAGTGCCAAAGTACAGGCCACTGTGTGGATACTTAACATGTAACAACTGAAAAATACAAAAACCTTAACTTTTTTAGGCTGTAGAGAATCATGTAGCTGGCTGGAATTGGCCCATGGGCCCCAATTTGCTGACCCCTGTCCAAAAAGGCAGCCAAAAAGGCTCCTTGGTAGAGTGGAGCACATAAAGAATAATTGTGCCTCATCACCTCCCTCCTCTGAGACGTGCACTATCCATGGAGGGTCCTGTCTCAGTCTCATTCCCACCTCGCCTGTGGTTCCCTGGATGCCATACCCTTAATATGCAGCTCTAACAGGGCTACATTGGCCATACCCAAAGGCCAACTCCACCCTAGTAACCATCACACACTCCTGGAGTATGAGGAAGTACACATGATCCCCTGGTGGTCACAGCTACACGGTGTCTTACCCATCCTCTGAGGGGTCCCCAGGTGGGCACACGGGTACACAGGTCCCTTAGAACCCGGATGACAATGACACATGACTTCAGCCCATTGGCTCTGGCCTAGAGGAACAAAGGACAGGCTCTTTACACCAAGGCACCTTTTCGAATACAAAGCAAACATGACCAACACAAGTCTCACAGTGCTACTGTGTCAAGAGTTGATGGTGAACATTCACGACCATCAAATATGTGGTCAGCAGCAATTTCACCATGTGCATGAGAATAACGTTACTCTTGGCACAAAGCAGCAGCAGCCCACCTACTCAGTCACAAGTCTCCTTTGGGGGGGGGGGTCAAATTTGTTTATGCGTGCTCATTTAGCAACTGCAGACTGCAGGTGCTAAGTTTGGCACGGCAGCCTTCAATGTTACAGAAACTTTATGGTGTAAGTTAGCCAAGTTAAAACTTAGGAATTCTCTACCGAAAGACAAATAGAAGAACAAAATGCAAACCTGGAACCACTTGGCGTGACGGAGGGACGCCAAGGCAGCAAGGCATTTCTGCCTGTCCAGAACGTCCGGGGGGTCGTTGACTGATAGCGTTTCTATTCATGGATGGAATAAGAAGACAAGGCACAGTTTGACCAAGGGGTTTCTGTCAGGTGGAAAGGGGATGTGGCAGCTTCCTAAAGGGCAGCTGAGGCTCCCAGAATCTCAAGTCATCTCCACCCTTGACCAGGGAAGGAGAAGTTAAAGAGTATTTAACTCTGCCTGCAGAAGAAGTAGTAAAAATTGGAGGCCCCTCCAAAATACAAAAAAGTGGGCAGGCATTCTAATAGGGATCATTACATGGGGGAGGGGACAGATAGGCAGATCCCATCTTCTAAGGCTGTTACCTTACTTCCCCCACAAATCAGCTATGCTAAAAATTCCAATAGGAAAAAACAAAAACAAAAACAGATGGGGGGAGTGGAAATAAACTCCCTCTCAGCTTCCCACAACAGCCATCCCCTGAGGCATCTGCAGCAAATGGGACCACCTTCCGCCCACTAGGTGGGACTGCCCTAGCCCCAGCCCTTGACAGAGAGAGTCCTGTTGGTCAAAGGTCCAGCGTCCCTAAATTGATACACTAGAAGGGCTCTGGTAGTCTGAATCATGTACTGGAACCAAAGGTCATCAAAGACCAGCAACAGGGCCTAAATTTGAGCCAATGCTGCAGCAAAACCAGAGTGTGGGTTGTTTCTGCTATTTGTGTGTCAGTGACTTGGTCTATTACCTTGGTCTATTACCTTTCCTTTATAGTGTGAGATTTGTGATGAAAAAAATTCTCCATGGAAGAGAGGCATGAGGGGCCCTGGGTGAACTTTGATTTGTGAAAGCATTATTAGGGCCTAAGGTTCAAAGATTTGCTCCGATAATTGCACACTGTTTAAAACTTCATCCAAAACTGTGTATCAGAAACTTGTATATCATTCACTGCAGCTGATAAAATTGGACAGGGGTGAAGACGAAGAAGCCCTCATTCTGCTGCAACACAAGCTAGCTACACAATTCCAACTGGATGTTCATGCAGAAACCATCAGGTTATCATTAGTAATTTAAAAACCATGAAAGTATCAGGGACACACTTTTCCAAGAAAGGCCAGAGAATGGCTCAATAGATACATCAAGTATAATACTGATGAGAAAGTTTAAGGATTATGATATTATGGTGCAATTCTCTATGAAAAGTGCTACTCACTTTTAGTGCAACTGTTTTGTCAAGCTCCCAAGTATTGAAACTGAACGGGAGATGCAGTTTCAGAGTAAAGGTGGTCAAAGTTACACCGATAGGCTTTTATCATAGTAGTCTAAAACTGAATAGCACATTTGAGTAGTAAGAGATCACCAAGTTTCCAAAGGCCTGCTGGCCTTTCTCAGTCTCCCTACCTCCAGCTAATACTTTCTCCATTTCTTCTCTGACGACAGGGGATGTCAAGTGGATGGTCAAGGACAATGGAGGTTCTTTTGTGTTTTTTATCACAATTGCAGCATCATCTACAGATTGGAGGATTTCGTACTTGTCTTCTGTAACAGCCTAAAAAAAGGAAAATGCAACTTTCAAAGACTTTCTCCTCAAGGCCTTCAACAATTCTTTAATTTAACTGTTAGTTATTGTGGCAGACAGGTCAATTCTTAGGGTGTCATGTGGCCCTCCATCTAGACCCAGCAGGGCCTCCTTCCTGCTGGCCAGGACTTCTAGGTACTCCAGAAAGGTGACTGACTACATACAGAAGTAATTCCCACAGGGAGCTTTATAATGTAGGAGTTAAAGATGTGGGAGGAGACAAGGTACAAATGCTTATGCTGTCACCTGACAATCACCTTGGGCAACTAGTTCATTCTGTTTTCAAATTTGTGAAATGGACTTCATGACATGACTCACACAAGGCACGAGGGGGCTCAAAAGTGGACAATGCATAGAAAACACAACGCCCAGCACGGACTGGGCATCCCACCACCACTATGTCCACACTGGATGAGCAGCCATCAGAGTATGGAATGAGAAGTACATGATGAAATGGGGTGGTATCATCTGATGCAGATTAAAGTATATACTTGCTGCAAATGGAGGTTGTCTCTTAGGATATTCACAACAGCTTCCTTCTTTATACCAAACCAGTTTATATGCCCTAATGAAGAAAACTCAAGCTTTTATGACTTTTGTTATTGAAAATAAAGCAAATATCACTTTGGGGGGAGGATAAATGCACTTTGAAAAATTTAAATTAGGGTTTATGTGCCTCAAACCAGAGACACTATGGGCTAGATCTCTCTCATCTGTGGGGCTGCCCTGCAAATTATATTAAGATTATCAACATCTCCAGCCTAGCACCCCACTTCCCATGCCGTGGCAAGCAAACTGTCCCCAGACTCTGCCAAATGTCTAGTAGGGGGCAAAATCATGCCAGTGATAAAACACCAAACTAGGGGCCTTCCCGGTGGTACAGCGGGTTGAGAGCCGCACTGCGAAGCTACTGCAGCCTCTGCAGTGCGGGTTCCATTCCCGGCCGACCAGGGAGCAGCCCACATGGCACGGCAGACCTCTCCTGCCTCGCCTGCTGCTCCCCTCAGCAGTGTCTTCCATCTGTCTGCCTGTTCTGCTCCCTGCTCTGTCTCTGGTGAATTCTCTCACTCTCCGCGCCTCTGACACTACCTCAATTCTTGTATAAATAAATAAATCTTTTTTTTTTTTTAAAATAGAGGCATGTTTTATTTATTTATTTGTTTGTTTGTTTATACATGCACTGGGTACAGTCAGAAGCGCGGGAGGGTCAGAGAATTCACCAGAGCCAGAGCGGGGAGCAGAGCAGGCAGAAGGACTGAAGTACACTGCTGAGGGGAGCAGCGGGCAGCAGGAGAGGTCTGCGCGCCATGTGGGACCCTCCTCCGGTGGCCGGGGAGCAGCCAGGGATCGAACCAGCACGGCAGAGGCCGCGGGCAGCTTCGCAACCCAGCGCTCAACCGCTGCGCCACCAGGGAAGCCCTAAATAAATAAATCTTAAAAAAAAAAAAAAAAAAAAAATTCTTTGGAAAAAAAAAAAACAAACAAAAAGGGGGCCTCCCTGGTGGTGTAAGGGGTTAAGCACCACACTATGAAGCAATCCCAAGCTGGCCAGGGAGCAACCCACATGGCGCAGCAGACCTCTCCTGACTCACCCGCTCACTCCCCTCAGCGGTGTGCTTTGGTCAGTCTGCCTGTTCTGTTCCCGCTCTGTCTCTAGTGAATCCTCCTTACCTCCCACGTCTCTGGCCTGTACCTCAGCTCTTGTATGCATAAATAAATATATCTTAAAAAAAAAAAAAACCTAAATTGATGAAATACACTTTATTTATATCTTTCTTTAAAAAGTGACTTTGGGGCCTCCCTGGTGGCACAGGGGTTAAAGTCTCAGCGCTGTCACGTTATCACCAGCCACTGCGGCATTAGTTTGATCCCCAGCCAGGGAGATGACCCACATGGCACAGCTGACGTCTCCTGTCTCGCCCATCTTGCCCACTGCTCCCCTCAGCAGTGTATTTCAGTAGATCCGCCTGTTCTGCTCCCCACTTTATCTCTGGTGAATCCTCTTACCCCCCACACCTCTGGCCTACACCACAGTTCTTGTATGCATAAGTCAATAAAAATGAGTCTTTAAAAAAAAAAAAAGACTGTAAAAGTTATTCCCTTCCTAAGTATTTATACAAACTTAGTTTTCTTTAATTATAGTTTTTATGATGAGAATAACATTGACTTAAAAATTACTTATCCCTAAAAAAGGAAAGTTTAGGGATTCACCGTAACTAGATCTCCAGCAGTACCTACTCACAGCATTAGCTCCACAATTTCAATTCTGATCTCTGACCAGAATCCCAAATTATCAGTCATATGTAACATGATGCTCTCTAAAATGAGATTTTTTTCTTGGTTGTTTTTACTTTCTTCTTGTGCTACATCCAGGGTGAATCTGGCTGAGGAGATGGGATGTGACCATGACATCCAGAGGGCCAGCAGTCCCAGAGGTCCCCAATCAGGTGTGGTAGGTCAATGACTCTGTTCCCTGAACTTCAGTTGTATCTTCCAAAATATTTCAATGCTCAAGTCCTACCTTAGAGGGTCCTTATGAGGATGAAGTTAAACATGTAAAGAGCATGTCTGGCTTAGGTTGTGGCATAATGAATGCTTAACAAATGTCAGGCTGTTATTCAGGCAATACTTTTGTAATAAGACAAATAAATTGGGTTTTTTAAAGTTTCTGTTTACACCGAGATCTGCACCACACAGGGAAAGATAATAATTGTACTATATTCATCTATCCTCCCACCCACCCATCAAGTTGAAAGTAAACATAAAGTTCAGGCCCAGAGCAGTCCTCACATGATGCAGTCTGGCATACAGTGGGCACTGGGTCCTTGCTGCATGCCACTGCAGCAAGCCGACTGTTATCCACAGAATCTCAATGGCACCCTGCCTGTTACCTTACAAGATATGAGTACAACACATGTAAGGGGACCACTGCTTCCTTGACAACCACCCTCCCCTGACCAGCGGGAGTAAAACTCACAGTAAGCTGGATGGCCAGGTTGTCAGCCACCTTGTCCAGGAGGGCGGTTGTAGGCTTCTCTTTACATAGCAGCACCAGCTCCAGATCTAGGTCCCCCTTGAGTAGCAGGCCCTTCGCCACAAGGCCTACACGCATTACGCCTCGAAGGGTCCTGGTCATGTGCTCTGTCTTCTGCTCCCTGCAGGACAGTCCAAATAATAGTCAGTGAGGGACCCAGAACCCAGAGGCCCCCCAAAAGGGCAGAGCTTCTCAAAAAAGGAGATACTCCTAAATCTTGCAAGCTGAACATAAAGATGAGGTATATAGCAAGGGAGAGGGAGGAAGAGGGGTCAAAATGGGAGGGAAGAGCACAAGGGACTATGGTGATGGTTCATGGGTGCTAGGGTGATGGGAAAAATATGGGGACTACACCCAAGGGGAGAAACCAATTACTAGACAAAAATGAACAATGACTCAAGAAAACAGATAAATATGGCCTCCCAGGTGGCGCAGGTGGTTGAGTGCAGCGCTGTGAAGCTGTCCGCAGCCTCTGCAGCACAGGTTTGATTCCCAGCCAGCCAGAGAGATTCCCACATGGCATGGCAGACCTCGCCTGTCCCGCCCTCCACTCCCCTCAGCAGTGTATTTCAGTCAGTCTGCCTGTTCTGTCCCCACTGTCTCTGGTGAATCTTCTCACCCTCCCGCACATCTGGCCTATACCCTGGTTCTTGTATGCATAAATAAATAAATCCTTAGGGAAAAAAAACACAACAGAGAAATAAATGCGGGGGGGGCGGCGGGGAGATGCTTCCCCCTACACTGGCTTATTCCCCTCGAAAAGATATCCCACCAAACCTCAAGCATACCCAGCTCCTTCTTTGGTTTCATCCTCCGGGGGCATATCCAGGCTCTCAGACTCAGCATGCTCACCACTGCCTTTTTCCTGCTCATCTATCCAGTCAGACACAGCTTTGAGAGCTCGTTCCGTGTGGGACACCATGTTCTGAACTGCCTCCAGTTCCTCTTGGGTCGGATAAACAGAAGAATGCTTTGCCATCACATGGCGATCATCATTCACAAAAATTCGCATTGGACGCTAAAAATGTGAAAATTTGGTTAAAAACAACAGATATGTGCAATCTGCCACATATCCTTTAAGCTGCACACATCATTAATAAACTACATTATTGGGCCTCCCCGGTGGCGCAGCGGTTGAGCGCTGGGTTGCGAAGCTGCCCGCGGCCTCTGCGGTGCCGGTTCGATCCCCGGCTGCTCCCCGGCCACCAGAGGAGGGTCCCACATGGCGCGCAGACCTCTCCTGCCGCCCGCTGCTCCCCTCAGCAGTGTACTTCGGTCCTTCTGCCTGCTCTGCTCCCCGCTCTGGCTCTGGTGAATTCTCTCACCCTCCCGCGCTTCTGACTGTACCCAGTGCATGTATAAACAAAACAAACAAACAAATAAATAAATAAATAAAACATGCCTCTATTAAAAAAAAAAAAATTAAAAAAAAAAACAATTAAAAAAAAATAAAATAAACTACATTATTCATGTGAAAATAAGACTATATGAACTGAAGGTCTGCAGAACAGAAAAAATCAAATCTGAGTCATTCTTTCTCTAGGCAGTAAGAGCACTCACTTTATACTTCAGAATATTTTAGTTTTATAACTTTATGCTTCAAATATACTTTCTTTGAATTGTTAGACCATGCATTATTTCGTAACTCAACAAATCTAATGAAAAGTGATTATACAGCAGTCCCTCCTTATCGCACTTTCAGTTACCCATATTCCACTGTGGCTCATAAATTTCAAACGGACAAATACAGGAATAAACAATTCATATGTTATAAATTGTGTGCCTTTCTGAGTAGTGTGAGGAAATAAAACAATTATAATGGTAGACTATGATACAAATCATGTGAATGTGGTCTCTCAGAATCTGTCTCAACTATCTTTTTGTACTGAATGCTCCTCCTTGTGGTGATGTCATGATGACACAGTGCCTACGATGTGAGGTGAGGCAGACATTGTGATGGAATTATTAGTTACACTGTTAATCTTGTACTGTGCCTAACTTCGGCTTTAAACTTTATCATAGGTATGATGAGTAAGAAAAAAAAATTATCTGGAGTTCAGACTGTTCATGGGTTTGGACATCCACTGGGGTCCCGGAATACCTCCCTGTGTGAGTAAGAGGGGACTACTGCAGAATCAAATGCTTTGGGGGAAATAGTACAAACATCTTTGTATATGAATGAAGAACTGTGTCTATGATTAAAAAAAAATTGTTTCTTACCATTTTTACTTCTTTTTCTGTAGTGTCTGGAAATCAATTTTTTTGCTTATCTTTTCAAACTGTGACAGATTTCCTTGGTGTTATCAATACTTCTATCTATAAGATCAGAAAATCTTTTTAGTTTCAAATATTTCATAGATGGATGAATTTTAGCAGCCACACACTCAGCAGGATGAAAGACAGCAGTGGTCTCATGGAGGAGTCCTGTTAACACAGCAGACACATCTTTATTTCCAAAGAACCATGATCATGCCAAGTTATCACCATCATGTCAAGGTACAAACAGCTAACTAAAAAATCCCTAAAATCAAAACAGCTGGTTTCTAGAAGCCAGGTCTGACTTCAGGTTCCAATGATTTTTGCTTTCTTTTCTATCCTCTTTTGTTGTTTCTTATATAAAACATGCCAATTTTTATATAAGTAAAACATAAGAGTATCAACAAGTCTCATAAATTGGCTAACAGTAGAAATACTTAGCAAAATCTTGGTGCTTGGAGAAGGAAAAATGGGGGAAAGCGCTCTCGTCTCTGAGGCTAAGAAAGATGGGAAAGAAAGCAAGGAATGGAGGGCTCCAAAAGCATCTGTTGACTAGAGAGGCAAGCTCCATCTAGGGTTACTGGAAACAGCAGCTGTGATCACACAACTCTGGAGAGTTGAGGCTGGACTGTTCAAGTCTTCAGGACAAACTCTGCTTTAAAACTCTAAGTAACATACAAACTACAATGTACTCAATTCCCACTCTGCACACAGAAATCTTCCAAACTAGTAAACAACAACAAATATTCCATGCAGGGGGCCTCCCTAGGGGCACAGGGGTTAAAGACAGTGTTATCAACATATTGCCAGCCACTGCAGCATGAGTTCGAACCCTGGCTGGCCAGGGAGCTGCCCTCATGGCGCAACAGACCTCTCCTGTCTCACCCCCTGCTCCCCTCAGCAGTGCATTTCAATCAGTCTGCCTGTTCTGCTCCCCACTCTGTCTCTGGTGAATCTCCAACCCCCTGCACCCCGGCTTACACCCTAGTTCTTGGTATGCATAAATTTAATCTAAAAAAAAAAACCTAACTTCATCCACACAACAGAGAATAGAGGAATCCACCCATTTCACCTAACCACACAAGAGCTACACTTCAATCTAAGTAGATTAATTGCTGGAATAGTGGCAGGCAATGGTCCTACAAATCCAGGCAAGGGGACAGGTGTGGTCGAAGGCTATTTGTAGGAAGAAATGAAGGACCAGTCCCTCAGCTCAGGTACTCACTATACAGGCCAACTCAGTGAGCCACTCAGTGCTGTAACCAGGTGGGTGCCCTACAGACCTGAGCCTGAAACCCTGCCTGTTCAGTCCACCCACTGGCCAAAAGTTTCTTTGGCACTTTCTTCTATACCTACAAATGGGGAATATCTGAAAAGGGAGGGTGAGGGGAGGACACAGAAAATTAAAGTTAACCTATAAGAAGCATGAAGCACAAATTCCATAGACTCTTAAAAATTGCACCAATCTCTACCACCAACAGACAGATCTTTATCAAGCAGGCTGGGAGGCCTGTGATGAGTGACCGCATACAAATGTGCACCCAGTGTTAAAGAATGATCACACATTCAGCTAAGAATGAATATTCCTGTGATGCCATTGTGGTTGTGCTGGAAAAGAATATCTTTACATGTTAGCTATGTAGTTAATAGCTGAAAGTCCTGAACTGTTACTTACTGTGAAATACTTCACTGAGGTGGAGAAGGGGAGAAGGATGATGAGACTGCAAAATGTTGGTAACTGTTAAAGCTGGGGGAAGGCTACATTGGAATTTGTACATGTTTGAACAGCTACATAGTTTTTTAAGAAAATACACAGTAGGGTCTCCCTGGTGGGGCAAGGGGTTAAGCACAGCACTGTGAAGCTATCCCCAGCCTCTGCAGCACAAGTTCGATCCCTGGCTAGACAGGGAGCTACCCACATGGTGAAGCAGACCTCTCCTGTCTCAACCATTGCTCCCCTCAGCAGTGCATTTCAGTCAGTCTGCCTGTTCTGTTCCCCACTGTCTCTGATGAATCTTCTCACCGCCACCCTCCCCCACCCCCCTCTGGCCTGTAACCCAATTCTTATATGCATAAATAAATAAAGAGAAAATGCACAGTAAATGTAAGCACTCTCACAAAAGCGCAGCCATGGCAGGTCATCTAAAAATTAAACCCTGGGCCTTCCTGGTGGCCTAGGGGTTATGTCTCAGTGCTTCCACCAAGTTGGCCCACTACGATGGCCTGAGTTTGATGTCTGGTCAGGGAGCAAACCCACATATGGCATAGCAGACCTCTCCTGTTTCACCCAAGCTCCCCTTAGCAGTGTATTTCAGTAGATCTGCCCACTGTTTCTAGTGAATCCTCTCACGCCCACCTCCAGCTCTGGCCTTCACCCCAATTCTTCTATGCAAAAATATATCTTTAAAAATAAGTAAATAAATATTAAACCAATGCTCAGAAAACCAACCCTAAATTAACAAGATGCTGGCCTTCAGAAATCTACTGGTCCTTGACACATCTAAGCTGGAACCTCATCCACTTGATAGCAAAGGCTGATGTGTAAAACCACACTTATTTATTCAAGAGTACTCAGCATGCACCCCCTTCATGGCAGGCCCTGGGCTGGACGTTGGGACAGTAAGGGATACAGCAGACAAGTTCCATTCCCTTTTACACACCTTAAAAGGAGAAACTCCTTTCCTACAAGTCTAACTTGTGTCAGCAGCCAGTGCTTCACTGTACACTTACTACCTCCTTGTCTTAACATTCTTCCTCTACCACAAATACTAAATATGGAGACTTTAAGACAACAAAGAGCTTAAACCAAGGATCCAGGTGGCTAAAATCTTTTCATTAAAGGTTTTGTATAACTGGTATTGTATAAAGACTGACACAAGACCTATACTAGGGGAGTATGGTCACACTAGAGTGTCAGAAAGTCAGGAAGCACCAAGAGATCAATGTAGGCACATAGAAGCGCAGACTAGAGGGCTCCTACAGGCTACATATGGAGTATTAAAAAACAGAAATGCCTTCACCTACCTGGAATGCCAGAACAGGTTAAAACTAACCAGTGGTGGGAAAAAAATTCAGAGCAGGGATTGCCTCTGAGAGATAATGCAGGGGACATCTGGGTCCAAGGGAGCTTTCTAGGATATCACAGTCTCCATCTTTGTAGGGGTTTTGGTATATGCAGTGATCAAAACTCACTAAATGGGATACTTTAGATCTGTGCATAACTTCCAAAGAAAAAAAGAACTATAAATAAATACTGAACTCCAGTTATATTGAGGGGGAAGACTGCTACTTACTTTGAAATCTATCATAAAAATAAAATGAACCAAAGGAAAAATAGAACACATGGAGGGCAGCACGTGTGACAACCAAGTATGGTCTAGTAATAATGGCAGAACCAGGTTTCCCTAGTGGCATAAGGGGTTAAGTCGCAGCACTATGAAGCTATCCACAGCAATTGCAGCATCACATAAGTTCCATCCCTGGCCAGCCAGGGAGCTGATCCACATGGCGCAGCAAACCTCTCCTGTCTCGCCCGCTGCTCCCCTCAGCAGTGTATTTCATTAGATCTGCCTGTTCTGTTTCCCACTCTATCTCTGGTGAATCCTCTCACCCCTCCCCCCTGCACCTCTGACCTGTACCCCAGCTCTTTCAGGCATAAATAAATAAATCTTTAAAAAAAAAATGGCAGAACCTAGGGTGTATATGCAGGCATGACACTGTCACCTTTTGCACATTTGAAAATGTAGTAAGATGTTAAATACATCAGTAGAATTGGTTGAGTATTATAAATTTGTAAGTGCATAAAAATGTATATAAATGCATAAGTTCGTATGATGCTTAAAGGGAAAAAAAATAAACGCTTTTGCCATTACTGAAGACATCTCTATGCCAACTCCATTCTCTGATAAGTGCTGAAGACTCAACTGAAGTTCATCCACAGTGGATGCAGAGCACCTCTACCAAATACACCAATCTGAAAAAGAGACTAGGAGCAGAAGACTTCCCTTCCACCAGGGGAACAAAATATTTTATTGTGTCAAAATGTGAGTGCACCAAAAGTGCTTCAAAGACAATGAAACACTCCGAAATAGAGCTGTCTTCATTCAGCGAGTGTCCTGCATTTCTATGTGCTGCCTTCACAGTTAAAACTTGGAAGGTGGGAGTGTCTTACTCTAGACACTGCCTCACAAGATCTTCCTTCACTGCTGAGAGTCCCAAGAAGGGACTCCTGCAGGGACTCCCTGGGCTGTGACTATCTTTGATCACCACATTCCTTCATCTGCACTCCATTCCTTCCCAGGCCCTCCTCCCTTAGTCTAGGACTTGGTAGCAACACTACTTGATTCAGGTGGGCAAAGAGAGGAGGAGTACTAGTTATCTGAACCAAAGTAAAGTTCCAAAAATTGGAGTCAATGCTCCTTTGCAGGGTAACAAAACCAGACTACCTTATCTTTATATAAGCCCAGATCTGTAATCCATGTCAGCTGCTCTGGTCCTGAATGCCAGGGAATCCATCTCATTGGCAGACTTTGAGGTGAACCGAAGCTTTTCAAGATTTTCAGCAAAGAACAAATTTTCAGCAGGATTTTACTGACAAGAAGTTCAGAAAACCCACCCAGATGCAACACTCCACTGCCCCTACCAAACCAACTTTAAACAAAAGGAGCAAAAGGATGCACACAAAGCTGGCCCTGCAGCCATGTTTATTATTCAAACCTGAACACAGGCAAAGCCTGGCTTTCACCAGCCCAGTCTCTAAGCCAAGGGGCCTCCCTGGTGGCGCAAGGGGTTAAGCACCACACTATGAAGCAATACACAGCCTCTGAAGCACGAGTTCGATCCCTGGCCAGCCAGGGAGAAACCCACATGGCGAGGCAGACCTCTCCTGTCTCACCTGTGCTCCCCTCAGCAGTGTGTTTCATTCAGTCAGTCTGCCTGTTCTGTTCCCCGCTCTGTTTCTGGTGAATCCTCTCACCCTCCACCATCTCGGGTCTGTACCCCAGCTCTTGTATGCAGAAATAAATAAATCTTTAAAAAACAAAAAATAAGAAAGAAAAAAAAAAGGAAGCCAAGGAAGACGTGAGTATCAGGATTTTATTTTTAAAAGATTTTTATCTATTTATGCATACAAGAACTAGGGTGTAGGCCAGGGTGAGAGGATCCACCAGAGACAGAGTGGGGAACAGAACAGGCAGATCTACTGAAATACACTGCTGAGGGGAGCAGCAGGAGAGAAAGGAGAGGTCTGCTGCACCATGTGGGTCAGTTTCCTGGCAGGGGATTGAATTCACCAGGGAGGCCCAGTATCAGGATTTTAAACATGACCTCTGTGTGGTCTGGGATGTTCTAACACACAGGAATCAGGTTACTTTTGTATGGTCTCCAAACCAGTCCACTAATATCATGAAGAATGACAGAAGTTTAAGCCACAAAACATTATGCTTGAGTTGCAATAACCATCTTTCTGACCCCTCAATAATTAGAACATGATGGTCAAAGCAATTGCTATCAGAAAAGAAACATACCCCAGTTTGGCACATGTGGCTGAACAAATGTTTACAGAATGAACAGGTGTAGTGGCAACACCTGACAGGTCATGGCTTCACCTATCTTCTGGGGTGAATCCTCCATCCAGGGTGTTTCACAAAAACAAAGCAGGAGGAATTATCCTGAAGGGAATGAGCCTTTAAAAAGGACTCATCCCTCGGGCCTTCCCTGGTGGTGCAGTGGTTGAGCGTTGGGTTGCGAAGCTGCCTGCAGCCTCTGCAGCGCAGGTTTGATTCCCGGCCACGGGCGAGGGTCCCACATGGCGCGCAGGCCTCTCCTGCCGCCCGCTGCTCCCCTCAGCAGTGTACTTCCATCCGTCTGCCTGTTCTGTTCCCCGCTCTGGCTCTGGTGAATTCTCTCACCCTCCCATGCTTCTGACTGTACCCAGTGCTTGTATGAATAAATAAATGAATCTTAAAAAAAAAAAAAAAAAAAAAAAAAAAAAGGACTCACCCCAGGGCCTCCCTGGTGGCACAGGGGTTAAGTCTCAGTGCTATCAATCACCAAGAAGGCCAGAGAGTTAACCCACATGGCACAGCAGACCTCTCCTGTCTCATCCGCTGCTCCCCTCAGCAGTGTATTTCAGTAGATCTGCCTGTTCTGTTCCTCACTCTGTCTCTGGTGAATCCTCTCATCACCCCCCACCTCTGGCCTACATACCAGCTCTTGTATGCATAAATAAGCAAAATAAATCTTTTTAAAAAATTTAAAAAGACAAAAAGGACTCACCCCAATGCCTATTTTCCTGACCTCTAGAGCTAAACTTTCTTGGAGGATAAAGTGAAATGATACAAAATGCAATTCTTCAGCTACTTCTCTAACTTTCAGATTCACCCAACTAAAGACACCAGGGAAATAATTTTGACAGAGCAACCACACAGAAGATGCAAATCTAAAATCAACTTATTTTAATATATTTAAAAATATTAATATTTTAATCCAACAAAATTCTAAGATCCGGCGCTCTGGTTCCCAGCACTATCTGCAATGAATATTTTTTCTGGTTCATTCTGAGGTGCCAAGTCAGCAAGATCTTCACAAATATTTTCAATTAAAAGGACTGTCTTTAGGGCCTCCCTGGTGGCACAAGGGGTTAAAACGCTATGAAGCCATTCACAGCCACTGCAGCATGAGTTCAATCCCCCACCAGGGAGCAACCCACATGGAGCAGCAGACCCCTCCTGCCTCGCCCACTGCTCCCCTCAGCAGTGTATTTCAGTCAATCTGCCTGTTCTGTTCCCCACTGTCTCTGGCGAATCCTCCCACCCCTCACACCTTCTGGCCTGTACCCCAGTTCTTGTATGCTTAAATAAATAAATCTTTAAAAAAATAAATAAAAGGACAGTCCTTAAAACTTATTTCCTTAGGTATCTTCAGTGTTACAATGTTTTTTTCCTTTCACAAACCTTGTGAAAAAAATGCCTTTGGTATATAAGAAATAAAAAGCTGGAACTACAATTTGTTTCCCAAATTGTTTCTGGCACCCAAGAAACTCCCAGGACTCCAAGGCCCTTTGGTATTAAGAAGTGCCCATGGGCCTTGGAGTCAGAAGTTCCATGTTTACACCCACCTGGGCTCTCCAACCAGGCAGCTAAGGAGCCTTCAGCAAAATGCTTACCTTTTCAAAGCTGTGTCAAAAATGAAGAGGAGGGCCTCCCAGGTGGCGCAGCGGTTGAGCGCTGGGTTGCGAAGCTGCCTGCAGCCTCTGCAGCGCCGGTTCGATCCCCGGCTGCTCCCCGGCCACCAGAGGAGGGTCCCACATGGCACGCAGACCTCTCCTGCCGCCCGCTGCTCCCCTCAGCAGTGTACTTCGGTCCTTCTGCCTTTTCTCACTGCTCTGGCTCTGGTGAATTCTCTCACCCTCCCGCGCTTCTGACTGTACCCAGTGCTTGCATAAATAAATAAATAATGAACAAACAAATAAATCTTAAAAAAAAAAAAAAAAAAATGAAGAGGAGGGCAGAGGGCAAGATGTCACCAGCCACTGCAGCCTGAGTTCCATCCCTGGCCAGGGAGTTAACCCACATGAGGCGCAACAGACCTCTCCCCTCTCTCCCACTGCTCCCCTCAGCAGTGTATTTCAGTAGATCTGCCTGTTCTACTCCCCACTCTGTCTCTGGTGAATCCTCTCACCCTGCGCACCTCTGGCCTACACCCCAATTCTTCTACGCATAAATAAATAAAAAAAACTTTAAAAAATTTTTTTAAATGAAGAGAAAAACACTACTTTGTCTAAGAGTTGTCAGTAGCAAGGATTAAAGGCGACTGTGAGAAAATGCTTTATTGATTGTAATTACAAACATACTATATTAAAGAAGTAATTTCAGGGCTTCCCCGTGGCTCAAGGGGTTAAGACGCAACCTATGAAGCTATCCTATGAAGCTATCTGCAGCCACTGCAGCACAACTTTGATCCCCAGTCAGGGAGCTACCCACATGGCACATCAGACCTCTCCTGACTTACCACTGCTCCCCTCAGCAGTGTACTTCAGTCAATCTGCCTGTTCTGTTCCCCACTCTGTCTCTGGTGAATCCTTTCATCCTCCACACCTCTGGCCTGTACCCCAGTTCTTGTGTGCATAAATAAATAAATCTTAAAAAAAAAAAAAAAAAAAGCAATTTCAACTATAGTTGGATGAAGCAATAGAAATGTTTTAAAATATGCCTATGTGGGCCTCCCTGGTGGTGCAAGGAATTAAGCACCACACTATGAAAAATCCGCAGCCTCTGCAGCACTAGTTCAATCCCCAGCCAGGGAGAAACCCACATGGTGAGGCAGACCTCTCCTGTCTCACCTGCTGCTCCCCTCAGCAGTGTATTTCAGTCAGTCTGCCTGTTGTTTCCCACTGTCTCTGCTGAGTCCTCTTACCTCCCGCATCTCTGGCCTGTACCCCAGCTCTTGTATGCATAAATAAATAAATCTTAAAAAAAAAAAAAAAACTGCCTATGAGAACACACAGCACAGCAAAAAGCTTAATATGAACTACAAGTGGGAACTACCAAACTCTGTCCAACATTCTCTTCAGGCAGCAAAGAAGAAAGAAGCGCTTAGGAAGTGCTCCATACCTGGAGGCAGACAGAGGAAACCCTTCTAATGGGGAAGTCTGGACTTTTCTTTTTTTACTTGGTATGAAATTTAATGTACTTAAATTGACTTTAATTGACCAAAACTCCCCACACACACAAATTAAGAAAATAGACTGCCTCTCAAAGGAGGTTAAATATTAACAATGTGAATCACTTTAGTGGGCATGGGTACCTTTTCAAATGAAACTTTTTATTGAGGTATTAGTAGCTTCATATGCAGTATAAAAAATGGTGGCGAAAGACAAAGTGCACCTTTACCCAGTTGTCCTCAATAGTTACATCTTACAAACTACAATTCAACATCATAACCATAATACTGATGTTGATACAGTCAGATATAGCTGCTACCTTTACAAGGATCCCTCCTGTTACCCTTGCACCGACACAGTCATCTTCCAATGGCCTCCATGTCTAACTTACACTTATGGCATCCCAAGAATATGATATAAAACTAAGTTATAGAGTATGTAACCTTTCAAGATTGGTTTATTTCATGCAGCACAACTGCCTCGATTCATATTAATAGCTCATTTTTTCTCATTGCTTAGTAGTATTCCATGGAATGGCTATACCACAGTTTAACCATCCATCCATCTGAAAACATCTAGATTATTTACAATTGTTATTATAAATAAAGCTATTATTAACATTTGTGTACAGGCATTTAGAGAAAATATGCAAGAGTGAAATTATGGTTGCTACCTGTTTACTTTTGTAAGAAATTGCCACGGTTTTTCCGGAGCTGAAGCCTTAGATTTTAAATAACAAACTCAAGTCAAAGTCACCAAAATTAACTCAATTCACCTTCTCTCCATTCCTGTCAGTTCACACATCCGCTGTACAAAGCTGTGGTCATTGGTGAGCTCTGGCAGGAAAGCCCACAGACCTCCCTGTTTACTGGGCTGCTATTATCCTCCTGCAGGATTCTGCACAGGTCATCCACAGGACAAATATTTATTAAGTGCCACTATGAGCCACAGGGCCGAGTTGGTTATTTCCATATTGTTGGCATTTAAACTAGCTTTCTGAATTATGAATACACACCAAGGATTATTAACCTACAAAAATTCTAAATGTGCCACAAAGAAGCAAACCTAACTTGTAACATTTCATTCTTTAAACACACACAGAGATTAAAAAAAAAAAAAAAAAAAAAAAAAAAAGTAGTTCCAAAGCAAGCAACAGAAAAGCAAGAGGTCTGAGTTTATTTTAGTAGGAGCTTACTCTTGAGCTTGAACAATTCTAATGAAAACAATTACACTGCCTGTTTGGATGTTGAGGAAAATTATCAACAGACTCTCTTCTCATTGATCACCTAAGTTTATAAAAATAACCATCAAGCAAATTTGCATTCTAATGAAAAGTTGCATATTCAACTTGATGACTAAATGATCCACAAAAAAAAAAAATTGCCACATGATTAGTAAAACTCATTTTGCTCTTGAAACTAGTGCTACATTTTCATTTTTTTTATTATATGGACAACTAATGGGGAGAGAAAAACCTTTAAATTTCAACTGCATATCACTTTCACAAAACACCTAAATATAGCACACATTAAAAGTCTGCCTGAATTTCTAATTGCTATTTATAATGGGATCACGTATAAAGTCCTGTCTTGGATAAATTTCACAACGATTTAGTGGAGTATAAATATCATTAAGAAACAAATTTTGAAAGTCAGTACATTGACAAGGTTCCCTAACAAGCATCTGCTTGCCCTGCTTTCATTATAATAACCCTGGTCTAGCACCACAAAAAGGTAGCACCAACTTACCACAAGTAACAGAGAGATAAGCTAGTTTGGAACAAAATTGTCAAATGCTGCATCAGGAAACTGAAGTTAGGCCCATACCTTCAGGGCCCAAACTCCCTTGACTAATTCTGTGTAGATTCCTGCCAAACCACAATCTTTAATTTCAAACCCTTTCACTAGAAACAAAAATAAAAAATTTCTCTCCCAGGACTTTGCTAAGATAAAAAGCATCTAACCTGTAATGCTTAGAAATTTTAATTCTGATGATGCTTCAGTCAAAGCAAAATTCAAATAAAATGTTACCATTTGGTGAGACATTCAAATGCTAGATGGTGACATGTACACACCTTTTAAAACTGCACAAGGTTAACCAACTTACTGACGAAGTGTAACAGAATGGCAGGTCCAAGGAGGTGTACACCCAAGTTTCTTGGGAAAAAGTAAACTCAGAAGGAAATGAGGAGGAGGGTGAGAGGGGTGGATAAGAGGGGGCTGGCTGGCCCAACCCCAAAGAAACTTATAAAGTCTTTTTCAGAAGTTGAGAAAACATTTCCAATCCCCACATCTTGATGAAACCTACAGACAAGATGCTGCCTGGGGCTTATCCAAAGGGAACAGACTTACAGACTATAGAAGGTTCTTTCTTTCCTCACTGACTCCACCTGTCTTTACCTGGAGTAATTAATTATGGGAGCAGGAAAATAAGCACTAGATATGTGACATCAAAACATTAGCAGTCTCTCTTGCCAATGTGGTATTTTAAAGGGAAAACTTTTAAGAATAATGAGTTAGCCTTAGGTTCCTCACTCCTAAGAAGACTGGCCTCCATAAAAACTTATTACAAGAAGCTAACAGAATTTTTGCCCATAGCCACCAGGCAAGCATAATTAGGAAATATAAAACAAAAACTGTAAACAATTGGACACTTCTCTACCCATAGAAAAAGAATGATTCCTAGGTTTGCCCACACTCCAGGAGGGTAAGGAGACTGTTAAATTAGTATACTGACTGGCAAGGTCAAGCCTGTCTGTAATTACCAGTTTCCAATCAACTCCAGACAATGCTAGGGCCTGAACAGACTTCATTCTCAAATCCCATGGACCATGAATCTACAAGGCCAAGAGACAGCTCAGGTGCAAAGACTCCTGGACTAGGAAGAGTAACACCTGCCAGAGTCCTGGGGCCTTTCTCCCTCTTTTCCAGCTGTGGATGAGTCTCTGGTCCCCACTTCCCTCACAGTTGAAACAGCAGCTATAGCTACATCCCACAGACCGTACACAAAGCTAGTGACAGCACTGTGAACAATTCCTGGAGACTCCCAACCACAAATAACTGAGGAAATGAACCTGAAAGTCTTAAACTGAAACCCTAATTTAGGGTGGCACCTCTCATTTTACGATGAACCCCCAAAATACTACCAGACTATGCATTTTAAACAGGACAGCATCCTAAGCAATAATTACATCACTGAAATACCTGAATCTAGACAAAAGAGATTTGTTATTGAAAGTGATGCCTCCCCCTCATTTACCATCATGCGGAATTCCAAACAAATTCCAATTTTGTAACTATTAAGACAGGTGGTTTATTCTCCCCAAGTTTAAACCCAATTGGAGGAAATGATGCTTATCATTGAACTCTCCAAATAATTCATCCAGAAGGAGAATTAACCCGAGAACCTCAAGAACCACCCCAAGAATCTCAGTCACTGAACCACTTGAGTAAAGTAGATAAGGGCTTGCAGCACTCATGTCTGCATGCCAATCTTGCAGATTACAGTGCATCCAAATACCGCACCAGATCACCGTTTTGGGGGAGAAAGCAAATTTTAGCAATCTGGAAAAAAATTCAACGTTAATCGAACACCCAGTATAAAAAAGGGTAACCTTAGCCCCTCGCCCAAGTTTAGATCCAGATCTGGGGAAGGACTGAATGACCTGAGATTTGGGAACCTCATGAAACCACAAAGGCCTCGTCTGCAAACCACGTGGGGGACAGGATTCCAAAGAAGGGGTCCGAATCTCCATGCCAAGTAAGGACAAAGGAGGCGACGATTCCCGCCACAGGAACCTGGGATTCTCCAAGAACCCGGGGTGGGACTGGGACAAAGAGGAGGAGGAGGGTCGCCCCCGCCGCTCGTCTGGATACTCCTGGCCCGAGGGGGGTGTGTGCTCCCGGCACGTGCGCGCATGCGCGCCGCAACAGACAAAGCGGGACCCGGGGGAAGGCGGCGGCCGGGGGGCCGGTGCGCGTGCACCCCCCCTCCCAGCGCGAGGCACCGCCGCCGGCCGAGGGGCCGCTGGGGGGGGGGGCAGATGCGCGCGCACCGGGTCCTCGCCGCCACCGCCGCCATTTTGTTTCCCTTGCACAATGGGGGAGAGTAACGGCCGAGCGCGGGAGCGAGGCTGGCGAGGGAAGAATGACCCAGGCACCAGGGCGAGGGGACATGGCAGAGGTGGGGAGCGCGGGGCGCCTTAGGCATTGTCACCGCGACATCTCAGATGGGCCCGCGCTGAGTGGGAGGACGGGCGGGGGGAGGGGCAAAGGCGGGAGCGGGCCGGACCGCGCCACATTGACGCTTACCTTGTTGGCGTCCCCTTCCCCAACTACAGCCACCGCCGCCGCCCTCCTGCCACAGCCCGCCGGGGTCGCCCCCCAAAAGCCACGCGGTGCGCACCGGGCTGCTGAGTCCAACTGCAATGGCGAGAAGAGGAGGAGGAGGAGCCGGGGCCGGGGGCGAGCGGGCGGGCGCGCGCCGGGGAGGTGCGGGGGCACGTGATCGGTCGGAGCCCCGCCCCCTCGCCGCCGCGTTGCCGCTCGACGCAGGCTCAAGCAGAGAGGGAGGGAGGGACGAATAGTGATAAGGAGGTGGGTTCTGGTCACGTGACAAAACCGTGCCGTTACGTGCTTATCACGTGGTGTCAGAACATTTCCCTCCCCTTTGAAGCCTGTGCTTAGTCATGTGACAGTGGCAAATTGACGGGCTACCTTGACCACGTGATAAGCACTGAGCTGCCTTCGCTTTGCTGTATTGGTAAACCTGAATCATGTGATCAGGTGGTCGCTCTTTTGTGTTCAATGGCGGTTTTTGAGCAACTTGGCACGTGATGCAAGGCGAAGGGAGGACCCTCCCTGTGACTGCGAGTTCACGCGCCTGCGCGGCCGCCATCTTACACCCGTTTCCGTGATACGTTTCCGTGAATACGTTAGCGGAAACGGGTCGGAGTGCCTGGCACGTGAGCTTCGTAGTGACAGTGTCGGAATCGGCGTCTGCCGCGGCCTTCCACTCTGCTCTCCCCCGCATCTCCTGCGGAAGGCAGAGTAGACCCGAGGCGCATGTGCGAAGAACTTCAAGGCAGAGCCCCCCGCTGCTCCCTCGGGACTGGCGCCGGTGAGCGTCTCTGTTCTTTGGTCTCGAAAACCTTCCCTGCTGCAGAGCCTGGTCCACCCCTGGATCAGGAGCCTCTGAAGGGCAGAGTGGAACTGGTCCGGATCTTCCAGCAACTCTTTCACAAATGAAGACACTGAAGCCCGGGAAAGAAAAAGACCGTGCTGGAGGACTCGTGTCCAGTTCGTGGAGAGCCGGAGCTACGCCCGGCCAACCATAGCTTCTGGTTCATAAAGTTACCGTGGACCGAACGCCTTCTCTTTACAAACCTGGGTCGCTGACTCTTCCTGGGCGCCTTGTGAAATTCCCGGGTGTTAAAAAATTTGCCTGGCGCTCCACTGTCGCCGTTGCTAGGAGAGTTGGTCGCGAGATTGGTTCGGACGCTACCGAGGTTTGGATCAAAAAGTTGTTCGAAAAGTTTTTGTCCTGACGAAGGTGAGAAGTCGCTAAACACTCACGGCCTAATAACGGATATTCCTTCCCAAAACTTAAGAATTATGCAATTTGTTACGGATGCAAGTTCAGTGTCTGCGGTAGGTTTGTGTCCCCAGTATGAGCAAAGACTGAGCTTGTTTCCTTATGTATAAATATACGGTCATCTTGAAGAACTCACTTGACACAATTCTTTGAGCAGAAATACACTAGCTATTGTGGCAAAGGTAAGGTAAAAATAGGAGTATAGAAATGGATGCATGCTGTATCTACTGTTTTTGTCTCTGATTTACACCTTAGGATTTTTAACAGGTGGTAAATTCACGTGATATAAAATGTCAAATGTGCAGAAGGATGGGAACAAAATCAATCTCCCCACACACACACCCTCCTTAGCAACCATTGTAGTTTCTTGTTTCTCCAGCGATCTTTTATACCCAGATAGACTTAATTATATTTTCATTGCTGTTTTTCACGTAAACATTGACGTATACACATTCATGTACATTTTTCACATTCTGCATCTTGTTTTTTTGTTTCCACTTGCATTTCTTAAAAAGCTTGAAATTGCATAAAGTTTTGTAAAATAGTGAGGCATACGTTTAGACAAAGTTTACTAAAGTAAGTTTAGATTGTTCAAGATCACTGACAGTCAAGGTGATAACTGGCTTTAATGCTAAAGTTAAAAACCGTCAATGTCTGACACATGAGGGAATGGTGAGTTCAGAGGGAGGGTGACTTGGCTAAGCTAACAGCGCTGCCAAGTGGCAGAACAAGGAAGGTTTCTTATTTTCTACTCCAGTTCCCCAGACCTTTCTTAGGAGTGCTGGAGGTTACATTTCTGAAGAGCTTTTGAGGATCATTCTACCAAGGTATCCCCAAACACAGTAAAGGGCATCTAGAATAGTGATTAATACCAAATTTTTTGGGTCTAACCCAGTTTCCATGTAGGAGTGGTGAGTAGTTTGGAGACTTTCAGTTTAAGGATTTGCTAGAGTAGCTGGCAAGGAGCAAGTGCTTGAGAAACAGTTGTAGTTGTGATTGTTACCCACTGGGCTGGTATCCATTAACCAGCCTGTTTTTTTAGTGAGACTATTCACTTAAACGGTTGAAGTGTGCAGGAAAGCAGAACTCCCTTAAAACTACAGCCCATCTGGGCCCACCCTGACTGATCCCACCTACCAGGAGCAGCTGGATAGTTTTTTGGCCCAACCTTCAAATAAGCTACATTCACTATACTCCTTGTTTGTGTTCTCTCCTTGGTCACCATATAAGATGGAAGACTCAAGATGCCATCTGCCATCTCTTACCTGCATCGCCACCCTCACTCACCCTCTACACTGGCCTTGCCCTAGCTAACACACTGTCTTATCCTCATTCTACCCTCCACCTCAGTGACTGAAGTATGAGGTGTGTCCTTTCCTCCTGCAGTCCCTCTATCTAAACAGGTTTTCCCATCACAAGGACTCATGTGTCCTTGTGACCATCCTCTCCATTCAGCTTCCCTAAGAGATTTCTTCCTCTTCAGTACCCACACCCCTGGTTACACCCATATTGACTTCCTTTTCCCCTCTCAGAGTAGACATGGGTTGACAAGGTGCTTTAGGAAACCATCCCTCCCCTTTACTCAATTTATAGTTTACCTGGTTGGTGCCTGCTGTCTGACTCCAAAATGTAATCAAAACTGGCCTGGCCAATGATTGGCTTAGAAGTAAGTGACCCAGGGGCCTCCCTAATGGCGCAAGGGGTTAAGATGCAGTACTATGAAGCTATCCTCAGCCACAGCAGCATGAGTTCAATCCCTGGCCAGGGAGGTGACCCACATGGCACAGCAGACCTGTTCTGCTCTCCACTCTGTCTCTGGTGAATCCTCTCACCCCCCCCTCCCCACCCCCATACCTCTGGCCTGTACCCCAGCTCTTGTATGCATAAATAAATAAATCTTTTTTTTTTTATAGAGACATGTTTTTATTTATTTATTTGTTGGTTTGTTTATACATGCACTGGGTTACAGTCAGAAGCACGAGAGGGTGAGAGAATTCACCAGAGCCAGAGCGGAGAGCAGAACAGAGTGACGAAGTACACTGCTGAGGGGAGCAGCGGGTGGCAGGAGAGGTCTGCGCGCCATGTGGGACCCTCCTCCAGTGGCCGGGGAGCAGCCGGGGATCGAACCGGCGCTGCAGAGGCTGCGGGCAGCTTCGCAACCCAGCGCTCAACCGCTGCGCCACCGGGAAGGCCCTAAATAAATAAATCTTAAAAAAACAAAGAAGAGGGCGTCCCCTGGTGGCGCAGGGGTTGAGCGCTGGGTTGCGAAGCTGCCTGCAGCCTCTAAAGTGCCAGTTCGATCCCTGGCCACGGGGTGAGGGTCCCAAATGGCGTGCAGACCTTTCTGCCACCAGCTGCTCTCCTCAGCAGTATACTTCGTCAGTCTGCCTGCTCTGCTGTCCCCTATGACTCTGGTGAATTCTCTCACCCTCCTGCGCTTCTGACTATACTCAGTGCTTGTATAAATAAATAAATAAATCTTAAAAAAAAAAAAATTCTAAAAAAAAAAAAGAAGTGACCCAGTGCGCCTTGTGTCTTCATTCCCATTACATTCTCACTTCCTAGCCTCTGCCCTGGCCAGTCAGAATCTCACATCTCTCCTGTCCTGGTAACTGGTTCACAGGTAGTATTATTTTAAAAGAAAAAGAAAAAGCAGCAGGAGAAGCATCTCTAACCTGCTTCTGATCAACTGAGTGAAAGATGGTCTGTGCTGCAGCTGGTAGGCCAGGTAGACAGCCTAGGAAATAGTGCTGGAAGTGTTCTTTCACACCTTACTGCATTCGTCCAAACACCATAACTTAAGGCCTCTGCACTGGCTGAGCTTCTTCACTTCTCTCAGATCTTTGCTCAAGCATCAGAGTCCATGTGTCATTACCATTTCTTAATGCAATTCAGTTACCCTGATTTATTTTTCTTAAAAATGTTTGGCGACCTGGCCTCCCTGGTGGCACAAAGGGTTAAGTCTCAGCACTATGAAGAAATCAACAGCCACTGCAGCACGAATTTGATCCCTGCCCAGGGAGCTACCCACATGGCGCAACAGACCTCTCCTGTCTCGCCCGCTGCTCTCCTCAGCAGTGTATTTCAGTCTGCCTGCCTGTTCTGTTCCTCACTCTGTCTCTGGTGAATCCTCTCACCCCTAACACCTCTGGCCTGTATCTCAGTTCTTGTAAATAAGGGGCCTGGGGCATCAAGGACAGAGGAGGGGTTTCAAGTGAGAAGGAGGGAACAACTTCATATGACAAAACCTTGCCTCTATAAGTCTGGCCTGCCTTCAGATAGGTTTCTCCAATAAATACAGTTATTTCCTAGGGGTAAGTCTAGGTAACCTGCATTCTTCGTTTATTTTTAAAATATTTATTTATGCATAGAAGAACTGGGGTGTACCCAGAGCTGTTGGGGGCAGGGGGTGAGAGGACTCACCAGAGACAGTGGGGAGCAGAACAGGCAGATATACTGAAATACACTGCTAAAGGGAGCAGCAGGCGAGACAGGAGAGGTCTGCTGTGCCACATGTGGGTTGCTGTCTGACCAGGGATTGAACCCATGCTGTCGAGCTGATAGCACTGAGACTTAACCCCTAGGCCAGCAGGGAGGCTCCCAACCTACATTCTTTTTTTTTTTTTTTTTAATTTTTATTTATTTATTTGTTTGTTTGTTTGTTTATACATGCACTGGGTACAGTCAGAAGCGCGGGAGGGTGAGAGAATTCACCAGAGCCAGAGCGGGGAGCAGAGCAGGCAGAAGGACCGAAGTACACTGCTGAGGGGAGCAGCGGGCGGCAGGAGAGGTCTGCGCGCCATGTGGGACCCTCCTGCGGTGGCTGGGGAGCAGCCGGGGATCGAACCGGCGCCGCAGAGGCCGCAGAGGCTTCGCAACCCAGCGCTCAACCGCTGCGCCACCGGGGAGGCCCCCAACCTACATTCTTTAAATAATAGTTTAAAAAATAAATAAATAAGAGTTAATAGTTTCAGGCCTACCCGGCGGAGCAGGGGGTTAAGACGCAGCACTGAAGCTGTCCGCAGCCACTGCAGCACAAGTTCGATCCCCTGCCAGGGAGGTGACCCACATGGCACGGCAGACCTCTCCTGTCTCGCCCGCTGCTCCCTTCAGCAGTGTGTTTCAATCAGTCTGCCTGTTCTGTTCCCCACTCTGTCTCTGGTGAATACTCTCACCCCTAACACCTCTGGCCTGTACCTCAGTTCTTGTATGCATAAATAAATGAATCTTAAAAAAAAAAATAGTTCATAGTTTCTCCAGTATTCACAGGGCCTTGATTGACCTTAGTTTCCATATACCAAGGTGACATGTATTGGAAAACATCTCCTCTAGACCTCTTGGGAAAAGCCTATCCGACCTTTTGGAGAGATCAGTCCTACACTTGCTAGTGAGTAAACTCTAGGCAACAAGTTTCTTCTCTTTTGTTTATGTCACTATGTAAAGTGCCTGGCTTAGAATGATGTTAGAATGCATCTTTGTAAGCACCATCCCCAGAAAGTTCACTCCTGTCCTTAGCCAACCCCCAACCCTCTTTATACATCACCAGGGTTCGTTTTACCTGTTATAAAATGTTACAGAATTGGAATTCATTATGGACTTCTTTGTGACTGAATCGCCTGGTCATTTTGAATTTATTGCCAGCCCATAACTAATCAGCACATGCATACCTGCATGTCCCCTTTCTGAAGGGGTAGTGGTTCCCTTGCACATGTTCCTTGGCCTAGCCTCACACAGCTCTACCTCCCAGAGTTGCAAACCATGGAAGTGAACACCAGCTAACACTAGCAGAGAACTTGAATCTATTCTACTGCTGTAACTCACAGGCCACCTGGGAGGGCCAGATGAGCTGCCAGGAACACAGTAAACCATTTACCTTTGTAGAGCTGGAACTGGCAATGAGCAAAGCATACAACTTGTCTGATGGCAACCAGTACAACAGACAAGAAGAAAGTTGGAGATGCAGGGCTGGGCAGGTTGCAGTTTTAAGGGTGGTGCACAGGAAAGCTGAGGGATTTGGGCCAAGTGGTTTGCTGGAAGAAGGGCATTCAGGCAGATAGAACAGTCAGTGCAAAGTCCCAGAGGTGGAACTACATGAAAAGAACAGCAGGAAGGCCTGAAGGATTGGGATGGCAAGGGAGGAGAGGAAGAAGTGGAGATCCAAGAAAAGGGTAGGTGGTCCCATAGGATACCACAGAACATGTGGAGACAACAGCTTTCACCCTGAGTGCCTTGGAAGCTGCTGGGTCTGGAACAGCAGAGGGATAGGATCCCTCCGGTATCATTCCTTAATTCACCCTCAATCCCCACTTTACTTCGGCAACCCTACCTAAATCTAACTCTGTCTGCACCTCCCACCTCTGTGAGTTGGGGAAATTGAAAATAATAACACAATCTTAATATTCTTCACTCATGCAGTGCTCTCCCATCCTGTGCAGCTAGATCATCACTCACATCTTTCTTAAAACCTCCAACATTTCCCCCACACTCCACTGTGTTCTCAGCCCATGTCCTTGCTTTTTTTTCTCCACAAGAAAATAGTCACTGTTGTCCACATTTGCCACTATCACAACCTCAAGCACTCATGCCCACATTGCTTGCCTGCCACTCACTGATGCCCCTCTCTGACACCCCCTGTGCCCACTTTCCTCCGCCCCTCCAGAGCTATGACCTCCAGCCACTACATTTAATCCCCTGGTGACCTCAGCCAGTCCTAGCACTTGAAAGATCATGAAAACACCGAGCACATCTGATTGCCACTGGCTTCTAGCCTGGAATTCTTCCCTAGAGTTCAGACACATCCATGCATGTAGGCGACAGCTTCCCTTAGCGGTTTTGTATTCCAGGGGTCCAAAATAACCTCCCTTGGGCCTCCCTTGGCGCAAGGGGTTAAGATGCAACTTATGAAGCTGTCCGCAGCCACTACAGAACAAGTTCGATCCCCGGCCGGCCAGAAGGCAACCCACACGGCGCAGCAGACCTCTCCTGTCTTGCCTGCCCCCTGCTCTCCTCAGCAGTGTATTTCAGTCGACCTGCCTGTTCTACTTTCTACTCTGTCTCTGGTGAATCCTCTCACCCCCTGCACCTCAGGCCTGTACCCCAGTTCTTGTATGCATAAATAAATAAATCTTAAAAAAAAACAAAACGGTTTCCCTGGGTGGCACGGGGGGTTAAGCACCACACTATGAAGCAATCCGCAGCCTCTGCAGCATGAGTTCGATCCCCGGCCGGCCAGGGAGCAACCCTTATAGTGAGGCAGACCTCTCCTGTCTCGCCTGCTGCTCCCCTCAGAAGTGTATTTCAGTCAGTCAGCCTGTTCTGCTCCCTACTCTGTCTCTGGTGAATCTTCTCATTACCCCCCCATCTCTGGCCTGTACCCCAGCTCTTGTATGCATAAATAAATAAATCTAAAAAATAAAAACAAAAAAAAAAAACAAAAAAGAACTTCCCTGTGAAGGACCTTCCTGTCTGAATCCCTTCAGATCCACTTTGTTTCTTTGCATCTTTGCCAGAGCTTTGTATACTTTTGTACAACAGCCTGCCTGCTCCTACAATTCTTCGATTACTAACCTTTGGCTATGACTACACTGTCAACATTATTTACCTACACACTCAGAAGTGCCTGGCAACTTCCTTTTCCCAGGTGCAACCTTCAGTCTCCAATTTACTAGTGCGGGACAACTCATCCTACAGAGCTCCCTACGAGTTCACGGGGCAGGACTCTGCCTGAACTGGCTCTCTCGAAGTCCTGCACCCTCCAGCTTCTTTGGTCCTTCTGTTTCTTTCCCATGTAGTAAGTCAGATCAGGTCCATAATCAAATAACCAAACTTCACAGGCTTTTCATCACTTTCCCAAGACCTCAGAGTCCTGTTCACCATCAACACATGCCTGGACTAAAGCCTCTTCACTGATCGCCCTGCTTCTACTTCACTCAGAGGAAGTTAGTCAGAGGGCTTTCAGCATGCATGAAAGACTGAACCGTAAATGCTGTTACTAATATACTAATACAGCATTAACATGTACATGTCCCCTGGACTAGGCACTGTGCTTAGCCCTTTCTTTATATTCACTAAACTGTTCTGTGCCTGCATAGTAAGTACTCATCTTCAATAGGCTCATGGAAGCTGTGACTTCAAGCAATGTAACATATAATGAAAACAAGTCCTCAAATAACATCCTCTGGGATTTTTTCTTGTTCTCATATGAACGTGAACAGGAAGTGGGCCCCACTGGTGTTGCAAGGGATTAAGATGCAGCACTATGAAGCTACCATAGCCACTGCAGCAGGAATTCAATCCCCGGTCAGGGAGATGATCCACATGAGGCAGCAGACCTCTTCCTGGCTTGCCTGTTGCTCCCCTCAGCAGTGTATTTCAGTCAATCCACCTGTTCTGTTCCCCACTCTGTCTCTAGTGAATCCTCTCATCCCCCACACCTCTGGCCTGTACCCCAGTTCTTGTATGCATAAATAAATAAATCTTTTAAAAAAAATGAACAGGAGGCCAGCTATTTTTTTAAAGATTTATTTATTTATGCATGTAAGAACTGGGGTACAGGCCAGTGGTGTGGGGGGTGAGATCTCTGGTGAATCCTCTCACCCCCACTCAGAGTGGGGAACAAAACAGGCAGATCTACTGCTGAGAGGAGCAGCAGGCAAGTCAGAAGAGGTCTGCTGCGCCATATGGGTAACTCCCTGGCTGGGGATCAAACTCGTGCTGCAGTGGCTGCGGATAGTTTCATAGGTTGCGTCTTAACCCGTTGCACCACCGGGAAGGCCCGGGAGGCCAACGTTAGGATGAGAGGGGAAGGCTCTTTGAGGAGGTGATCCCTGATCTGTAAGGAAGAGGAACTAGTCAGAGGGAGAGCCAGGTGGGTTGCATTTTATGCATAAAACCTGGGGTCAGGGTGTCTGGATCAGAGAGCAAGTGGGAAGAGATAGGGCACAGCCAGGGGGCTGCAGTGAGGTGGGGGCCCTTGAGGGTTCTTGAGCAGATAAGGGTGTGCACTCAAATTTTCAAAGACAGGGCCTCCTGGTGGCAGTGTATTTCGTCTGTCTGTCTGTTCTGCTCCCTGCTCTGGCTCTGGTGAATTCTCTCACCCTCCTGAGCTTCTGACTGTACCCAGTGCTTGTATAAATAATCTTTAAAAAAATTTTTTTTTTCAAAGGTATCCTTCTGTCCCTGAGAGAGGGAACAGTGAAGGAGGGGAAAGGTTGGCGGAGCCAAAGATCAGGGTGAGGGATAGCGCTGGTCCAGTGAGAGACAGGATGGGAGTAGGGCTAACATGGGTGGGGGTAAGAAAAAGAACTCAGAGGATCAAGGTGAACAACCCTGGAGCCCAGAGAGCATCAGCAGAAGATAGATTGATGGCTTTGGAGTCAAAGAAATGGGTTCAGTGCTTTCCCAGCCCCAGTCTCTTCATCAAATCTCCCTGCCTTAAGCTCATCCTCTAAAAAACGAGTAATAGAAGTGTGGTATGGGGCCTCCCCAATGGCCTAGGGGTTATCTCAGTGCTATCACCGCCATGGCCTGGGTTCAATCCCTGGCCAGGGAGCTGACCCACATGGTGCAGGAGACCTCTCCTGCAGTGTATTTTGGTGCTCTCACCCGTGGCTCTCCTCAGCAGTGTATTTTGGTGGATCCACCTGTTCTGCTCCCTGTTCTGTCCTGGTGAATCCGCTCACCCTCCCACCTCTCCCTGCACCTCAGGCCTACACTCCAGTTGTTCTGTGCAAAAATAAAATTTAAAAAAATGTGGGGTATGGTAGTCTATAGGGAGTACTCACAAAGTGGTGATTATTTAAGAAATAACTCCAGAGGCGGGGACTTAGGGGTGAGAAAGATAAAGGTAATCATGGGGCAGACGGCCCACTGTTGATGGTGACAACCGGCGCCAGGGGGCAGCAGTGAACATCCAGGTTCCTTGGCTCCAGGGACAAAGCTGGCCTGGGAACACAAGTCCAGGCCACGTGACTAAGGAGGTGTGTGTGTGTTGGGTGGGGGGGAGGTGTTCAGGCACCACTGCCTCCTGGACTCTAGGGATCAGAGCCTAAAAAGGGGCATTTGTTCAGGGAAACCTGAGCCAGTAGAATGTAGGCTGAGAAGGGACGCTAGTAGATACTTCCTGCTTTCCCTCCTGCCTTCCCCTGCGGAGAGTGACCCCAATTCAGTGCATCCCAGAGCACTGGAAGCTGGGGTCGCCCTTGCCAGCCTCCCCCTTTATCCCACAAATACTGCAGGCCCAGGCTCTGTACAGTAGGCACTTTATTAGTGGTTGGAGTGCAATTTCCACGCGGGATGTGCAGACAGAATGGAGGTGGGAGGGCTGGCAGCAGGCACAGGAAATGGAGACCCCAGGCCCAGAGTTCTCCCTGAGATCCTGGAACAATGCTGATGAGCAAATACGTGAAGTCAGAAGAACTTGGAATATGGCAGAGGGGGAACCCGGAGATCAGGTCCCCTGAGTTTTAATAAATTTTGGCAAAAGAATCCTCAAGGTTAGGAGTCTGGACAGGGTGACTCTGGTTTGCCCACAGCATCTTCCCCTACTCCTTCCCTTGAAATCGTCCCTTCGGTAGATCCGTTTTCTCTCTCACAAAGAGAGCTGTGTCAGTTCTCTCTCACAACTCCTCCAGCCAGTCAGCAGGTTTTCATTAAGCAGTTATTAGTGGGCTCCTTCCTCCTGCGCTGGTCTGTCCACCAGTCTGTTCCCAGCTGTCCTCCCCCACAGACACTCTCCCCCAACCTGAGCGCACACACTCCCACCTGAGCCACACCCAGCGCTTAGGGAACAATGGATGGTACTCCTCAGCCGTCCCATCTCTGATTTTGAGACAGAAAAAAGCTAACAGACTCTTCACTACACATCCAGGTTAAAAAACAAACAAACAAAAAACAAATGCCTGTGATGTCCAGTAAGCCAGTTCAGTCTTGGAGAAGGGCCTTGGTCCTGGCCAGAGCAGGCATGAGCAAACAGGGGCACTGGGAGTCAAAGCTCACTGCGACCACCACTCTGAAGACACAACACTGTCCCATTGTAAGCAGGGGGCAGGAAGTTTCGGGGAACTGGCAGACATCAGTGGCCTCAGCGGACTTCTCCCCATCTGAGCCAATGAGGGTACAGTGACTCAATTTGAAGTCCTAGGGGGCTACTGTGAAAATTCTGCCTCTTGGCACAGGGAGGAGATGCCCCAAGTCTTCTAGGTCCCCAGAAACTGGTGGTAACTGGATGATGGGAAGACAGGGACGGCAGTGATAGGACTTCGGATCAGTCCAACAGGCTGGGGGTTTGAACCCAGCCGCCCAGCACCCAGTGTGAAACTTTGGAGGGTGGGGGACCTAGGCCTTTACGATTCTGCCAGCTTCTTGTTGGTCTTGTTCAAGAGCTTCTTGAGGTTGGAAGACATGAAGTAGGGCCTCTCAGTCGAGCCATCATTCCTCTCCAGATCCTCCACTGCGGAGAGAGGCCCCAGAGCAGGTGGCATGAGGGAAGCCCACAGGCACGGGCCGCCAGGGACAGGGTGGGCAGATGAGGGGCACAGAGAAGCCTCAGAGGGTTAGGAAGCAAGACATACTGGGACTGGAGAGGGCAGACCCTAGTGGGCTCAGAAACAAGTGAACACACACTCCCCAGTCCCAAGCAAAGAAGCCCCACATGCACCCCCGGGTCTATAAAGAGGAAACAAGGAGGCCTCTGGTCCCCAACCAGCCTCCCTCTCTATGCCTCCACTTCAGCCTGTTTTCCCTCCTCCGCACTCCCCTTCAACAGGATGTCTCTCAGCTCGGGCGACATGAAGTAGGGTCGCTCCTGAGAGCCGTCATTCCTTTCCAGGTCCTCACCTGGGCTCCCCCCAGGAACCGGCAGGGGGAAAATGGGGTGATCGGGAAGGGAGGGGAAGAGGGAGGCAGGGAAGAACAGGGAAGCCAGCAGGCATGGAGGAGAGGAAGAGAAAAAGAGAAAACAAAAAAACAGACAGATGGAGAGACCAGAGTTAGTGGCAGCCACAGATCCCCCCAACAAAGCCAGAAACTGAAGCCGGGGCCCAGGGGCAGAGTGTTCTAGCTGCAGCCTGGACCAGGGATGGAGCAGCTTCAAGCACAGTGAGGAAGCTGAAAGGGCATGCCAGGGCCCTAGGACGAGGGGCAGCCAATCCCTAGAGAAGCTGCGGGGCACCCATAAAGTAAATGTGTATCTCCATCAGAGGGAGATGTTATGACCATAGGGGAGAAGGGGTCAGGGCCCGGCAAGGTCTGGGGTGAGGGGTCACTCACAGAAGCAGAGGAACAATGTGTCCACACACATGCCGTAGACACTGAAGAAGCCATGGGCAATCAGATAGGAGCCGATGATCACGGTCTAAGCAAAGGGAGTAAATCGTTTTCACCCCAGGCCCTGCCCAGGATGAGACCCTGCCAGCTGGGATCATGTCATTCCTTTGTTGATAAGCCTGCTCAGAATAACACCCTAGTGCTTCAATCCTGCTGGCAGTGCCCTGCCTTCCATCTGACACTCCTTACTCCTTTTATCCTAGGGCCTTTGCACATGCTGTTGCCTTGAATTAATCTAGTTTATGCCCCTCATGGTTCTGCCTTCAGTTTAAATATTAAGTCCTGAGGTGCCACCTGCTTCAGGAAGCCACCTTTGACACCTAGAGTCTATTTATGCTCTCAACACTGTGCACTCTTCTCCTGGGGTCTTTGTCCATATACAATTTTATTCACTGCTCTTGTCATGGTCCCTGATGTCGCCTGCATGTCCTTCAGATCTTAGATTTGACATCATTCCCAGTGAAGCTTAGGGCAGTACAGATTTTATGCCCACATCCCTATTAGACGATGTCTATTCCATTTACTGCTACATTCCTAGCAACTGACCTTGGTAGAAACCAGATATATATTTATTGATTGAAGTGAATAGACCTTAGAGAAAGAAAGTAACGCTCAAAGTTATGCACCTTAGAACTAGAAAATACTGAACTAAGACAAAATCTAGGTCATTGGGGTCTAAGACCTGTACTCAGATTCCCTGCTATTTTTAGGGTAATGACCCAACCCCTCCACAGCCCATCATCTCTAATCCTTATCTCCACCTTGACCCCACACCTGTCACCCTAGTTTCCTCACTGCTCCTGCCGTGGCCCCACTTCAGGGCTTCTGTACTTGTCCCCTCTACTGCATGTTGTCTGCTTGTCCGTCAGACACTCGCTCCTATATCACTTCCACGGTGAGGCCACTTGGGCTCCTATACCTGCCCAAATCCTCCACCACAGGCTTGGACATTTCCTCCCCATGGCATGTGTGCATGCACCTGTTTGCAATCACACCCACCCACCCATATCGTAATGTCTCTTTACCACTAAACTATAAGATCTCTGCCCCTCCTGGAACACAGTCGATGCTTAATGTATGTTTGTGGCCTGAACACATAATCAGTTCTCCACCTCTGACCACCATCCAGTCAAAGGAGACCAGGCTAGTCCCAATACCTCCTTCTTTCCAGAATCCCACCCATCCCCAGAGGTCCATACCAGTATAGGGACCCAATAATAATTGAGAGTTGGTGCTGTGTCCTGCACGATCCTGATACGGTGGGTGAAGAAGAAGAAAGCCAGGATTCCTGGAAAGGAGCAGGAAACCAAGATAGTTGAGGGTTCTGGCAAAGAAAGTAGTTCTCGGGCCTCCCTGGAGGCGCAAGGGGTTAAGCATAGCACTGTGAAGCTATCCACTGCATCATGAGTTCAATCCCCGGCTGGCCAGGGAGCTATCCACATGTGGCACCGCAGACCTCTCCTGTCTCACCCCCTTCTCCCCTCAGCAGTGTGTTTCAGTGGATCTGCCTGTTCTGCTCCCCACTCTTTTTCTGGTGAATCCTCTGACCCCTGCACCTTTGGCAGGTACCTCGGTTCTTGTATGCATAAATAAATAAATCTTAAAAAAAAAAATAAGTAGCTCCCCCAAAAGCTGACACTAATTACAAAAGACAAAGGGACCCAACAGTTATGCACAAGTCACCCCAACAGGCTCCCACAGCCCAACAAGCTCCCACAGCCCAACAGGCTGGGTGAGCAGAACTCACCCACACTACCCACGATGAGAAGTTTGCCCAACAGGAAGAGGAATTCGGTAACTTTGTCTAGGACAGCCACTCTGCAAGGGAAGGTGAGGAACAGGTGTGAAGTGAATGTGGGCCCGGGAATTAGGAGCGGGCAGGGGTGGGGCGGTGGTGTTTCCCTGACCTGATGATGTTTCTCATGAGCAGGAAGAAGGCGTTCCTGGCTGAGGTACAGAAGTTGGTGCCGTAGATGGCAATCTAGGTGGGGAGAGGGAGGGCGGGAGGGAAGGTCAGGCCTACTGTATGGGAATGAGGGCTCCTCTCACTTAGCAGGAGCCCCAGGACTACTCACCATGATGTAGGCATTCCTGTTCAGGAATTTGATGAACTTCTCCAGGCACCAGAAACAACATTTGAGACAGGTCATGAGAAATTTGGCAAATTTGTTCTCCGCAGCTGGGAGAGAAGGAAGGGATGCTGAGATGAGGGGAGACCTCATCCTAGTAGGGAGCCCCCCCACCTTCTCATTACATGCATTTGCCATAGTCCAGGACTCCTGGAAACCACCTTCTCAAGGAAACAGGGAGAAATTTGATAGAAGGCTCTGAGGGCCCTACCTCGCTTGCAAGTAGGAATCAACCTCAATCCAGGACACTCAGCCCTGACCCCAATAAGGGATCTCATCTTGAGGCCTCTTTCAGCAGAGCCCCCAAGACAGGACCCAATCACCAGCCCCACTACTGCCTGAAGCAAAAGCCCACCCATGCCACCAGCTTGGCCACACCCCAATGTACAATCACACCCAGTCTCACAGCCCCTGCAGCACAAAGAAGCTAGTCTTAGCCCTGCCCTCCTCCTCAGCTCAACCCTCTCTTCAAGAACCAAGGTCTCTTGGCCTCACACCCTCAGCAGGGAGAACTCCACCTGAAGGGTACCCTCAGCAGGTCTCCCATCAGAGGAGCCACTCACCCAAGCCCCTCAGCTCCACCCTCTTAGGTGGGATCCAATCAATCTTTCACCATTTTGTCCTGGCCCCAAACCAGAACCAATTTAGGTTGGCTCTTCAACACTGCCCCACCACACATGGGCCACCCCCCACACCCGCTGTGGAATAAGTGAGCCCCACCTTTCAGGCGCTGATCCAAGTACTCCAGCATCACTCGGATGATCTGCACTATGGCCAAAATGAGGGCACCAAAGGCCAAAGAGCCTGTGTGGTACCTGTGGGCAGAGTGGGTGGTGAGTGGCTGGGCCAGGCTTCCTGTCCCCTATCTCACCCCCACCTCCTGCCCACCCGGGGCCATACCTGAGGGCTCTGCTAAAGGCAGAGAAGAGTGGGAAGGCAGGAAGATCCTCAGGTTTGTGCAGAGCCCAGTAGTAGGAGGCGAAGGCCCCAGCCAACGTGACCTGGCCTAGAGCCAGCACGAAGTTGGCCAGCCAGAAGAACATGAAGGCATTGAAGATTTGAAGGCCCAATAGGGCTCGATGGTAACCTGACTCACCACCATAGAAAGCAAACTGGCAGTAGGCAGTAGGGCACTGGTGGGATTCATTAGAGGCAAAGGTCTGTGGAAGAAACATAGGGCCCACTTATAAGAGTCCATAGTTCAGTGTGGGCTGTGGAGGCCAGGGTCGGGTCACGAATCCATGGAGTGCACAGGGACAGAAGTGGCAGAGATCAGGATGAAGATCACAGGGATGACGGATACACAGAGGATAGTGTCTTATAAAAGACAAGAAAGGGAGGAGTTCTAGAGGCAAGAACTAGATAGGGTTAAGTGAGGGGTGTAGGGGTAGGAAATGAAGGCAAGGGAAACAAAGGTAGGTGATTATGCACTGTAGGGGGAGGTATCTGCCACATTGGCTCTCTTCCCCACCACGACCCCCATACCCAGCACAGGGCATACGGCAGGTACCAAAATGTTGCTGAATGCTCCCTAAGGGGAAACGAGAAGTTTCAGATCATCTGTGGGTTGCTGGGGTAACAGCCACCCCCCACCTCCAGACACCCACCTCTGGGTCACAGGTTTGCCCAACAGCTGGGCAGGCAGCATCACTAAAGATCTTATAGACGGCTTCATTGGAAGTGGACAGGAAGCTGGCAGCTCATTAAGGAAGCTAAGTTCAGGGATTAGGAACCCCAGGGGTAGGTAGAAAAGGATCTCTCCCTCCATCAGGTCTGGCCCTGCCCAGCTACACATCATTTCTGGGCAAGTTTGGCCCACAGCCATGCCTACGGTGGGGAACTGGCACCAGACAAGGGATACACAGCAGTGCTAGCCCAGTAGGCGATGCAAAGGCACAGCAGGAGGAAGGTGACCAGTGGGTACAGCATGGAGCACATCACATATCCCACAGCTCTGTGGAGAAGCAGAGACAGGCATTAGGGCCTGAGTAGTCCCTAGCTCAGGCCCCTGGCCTCCTGGCACCTACTTGCTGGCTTCTCTGATGAGTGCAATAGCGATGAGAATTCTCTTCCGAAGAAAGATGAGCAGTAAGATGATAATAACCTCAAGGATGCTGAGAATGATCACTGTGGGAAGCAGAGGATGGTTGAGTCTGCCAGTTGCCTGGGCTTCCCACTCCTTCCCAGGTCAGGCAAGAACGTTAGCTTCAGACTCACTGAAGGCCATCCAGGTCTGCCGCAAATGCAGGTACACGCGGAAATCTGTCTGGAAGCCGAGGTCCATCACGGAGATGTCAGAGCCAGCCTCTCCACTCAGTCGGGCATACTCCATGTAGCAGTGAAATATTCCTGAGCAGGGGAACCATCATTCCGTGACTAACCTCAGTCTCTGGACTGCTTTCCCCAACACTGCAAAGCAGGTATAATTACCCGCATTTAAGAGGAGCACAAACCAAAGCTGAGAGGGGCTATCACTGAGTCCTGGCCACAGGGCCTTTGCACTTGCTATTCCTACTGCCTGGTACATTCTCTCCCTGAATGAATCCCACACATCCTCCTGTCTCTGCCCAAATGTCATCATCTCAGGAGACCTTCCAGAACCCTGCCCCCATTTAGAATCATGCCTGCCCACATACCAACTTCTTATTACCCACTTCTCTGCTTTGACATCCCAGAGGCTTTCCTCATTTATATGCTTCTTTTCCATCTTTCTCACGTTCTCAGGAACACAAGCTCCATGAGAATAAAGACTGATCCTGATTTAGTCATGCCTATAAGCCCAGGACCTAGAAAACTGCTCAGTACCTAGTAGGCACTCAACACGTGTTGGGAGAACAAATAAGTAAGTGAATAAACATTAGGATGCTATGTGGCCTGAGCCTTTCCTCTGACCCCTGCAGAAGCATTAGAAATTTTCAGTATTCTCTTTACCTCTTGTAGAATGAAAAAAAAAAAAAAATTAAGACACCCAAAATGCCAGCATGCAGCTAAAAACCACTATTAACATGAATATTTTAATATCCGTGTCCTCAACTTAAGATGCAGATCAGATATCTTTCTTCCTGGAAAGTTTAAATGAATAATCAGAACATGAAGCACTGGTATTTGAGGATGAGGACTGCCTCTGGGTTCCAAAGGACTAAGCTTTATAAGCCCCTTCACCCATCTCATCCGCACACTGTCTATCTTCTCATTAAGTCTCCTAAGTAGTAAATACTAATTATCCCCACTTAACAGAGGGAGAAATTGGGACATGGGGAGACTGAGTCACTTGCCCAAGGTCTGAGAGAGAAGCATTGGCAGAGCTAGCATTTAAAACCTGGACTTTCTGGTGCCAGTGCTAAGTGCTAACCACTGGGCTAAGAAGACTACTTAAGAACGCCTTTGCTTTCCAGGCCCCGGTTTTGAAGACTAATGATTTCATCTATGCCCCGCTGACGAACACTGAGGTCGTTTCCAAGCATCTGCTCTTATAAACAACACAGAGATGCCAAGTAAAAGACAGTGTATGCCTGATGGTTTAGGATAAGATATTTGATGGGCCATTGCCATGGGCATTTTGAAGACTGTGGGGAGGGGAGAGTTCTCTGATGGGGCAAACGTACCATAGCCCAGCACCAGAATCACCATGACGATCATCACCCAGACCATAATTCCAGCCAGGAAGCGGAGCAGGACGATGAACAGGAGGCTCATCACCATGGCAATGACCAGGCCTCTGGGAATAAAACAGAACATGAGCACACTCAACCCTCCAACCAGCTTTAGACCGAGCAGCCCAGGGAAGGCCACCTTCCCTCCCTACTTACATGACAATCCAGTACCAGGATACTGTGTAATCTTCAAATATCTGCATGGCCAGCTGCCTTGCCTCCAGGATCCCATTGGCTTTCCTGGGGGAAGGCAGGTGGATGAGGTTCATGTCAGATCTCTCTGATTGGGCCAGCCCCAGGGGATACTCTGCCCCACCCAGGTAAACAGACATCGGTGTCAGGGGCCAAGCAACTCACTTGGCACCCTCCACTAACTCCGTGATGTTTTTCCGAGCGCCGTGCCCATCCTCATAAGTTGTCTCATTGCCCACCATGAGGACTCCCTTGTGAGCATGGATGGCTGGGAAGCACCGCCGAGCCACTGCATGGAGCAGGGGATGGCAACAATCAGGCTGAACCCCTGAAGTCACCCCACCCCTCAGCGAAGTTCACAGGAACCAGGACTCACGAGGTTTGCTGGGGATGAGGACAGCAGGGCAGTCGCCATCCCGAAGCACCTTTGCCACACCCTGCCAAGATGGGGGGGGGGGCAGTGCTTAGTTCCCTCAGGTCAGCACCCAGGCCCTGCCTGGTCTCCCAGAGTAGCTGCCCACTGACCTTGTTGCCCTGGAAGCCAGGCACACAGAACTTTTTGTAGTACTCAAAGTCCTGGGATTTGATAGCATTCAGGTAGGTAAGGTAACGGTCAGGACATTTCTCCACGCAGATCTGGGGGTGAGGGAAGCCAGGAGGCAGGAGTTACGTGGGAGTTAGGACAGACAGAGATCCCAGTCCCCACTCTTCACCAGGGGAGAGTAAAAGGGCTGAGAACAACGCTGTCACCACAGGAGGTAAAGGAACTGGGAAAGGGCTGCAGTTACCTGAGGAGTGGGACACTGGAATTCCAGCAGGACCAGGGGGCTGGCGCACTTCACGATGTTGAAATAAAACAGGTAGGGTTTGTTCCTGGGGTTGGGGAAGGGAGATGGAAACTATCAAGGTATCTCAAGACTATCTTAATGAAAACAACAACAATGGGTACTGGCTCAACTAGCCATCACAATAGCCCCATTTCGCAGACTAGAAAAACAAGCCCAGAAAGGCTGACTCCTCCCCAAGGTCATACAGCTAGAGAGTGGAACAGTGCTGTGAGAACTCACTGCTTTACCTCATCAGTTCACTGCCATTTAACACCAGGTCCTGAAATGTTTCCTCTCTCACACACTGAAAAGTGGACCTCCAGAAGACAGTATGCTTAATGTATCATTTAGTGCTGTGTCCCCAGAGCCTAGGGGTGATGGGAGTTTTATAGCTACTTGTAGACTGGACTAATGACTGGATGGACGTGGGGGAAATCTAGAACCTTCTCGGTGCTTAAGAAGCCATCCTGCATACTCCTCCCCAGTCCCACCAGGCCCCGAGAAGCCAGACTCACGCATTTTTTGTGCCCTTCTGCCCGCAGAACTCGCCTCGGCTATCAGTGGGATAGATCACCTTTCGAGGGTCCCCATGAGTCCAGGCTGTGGAGGGATTTAAGGGCACTGAGGTGCTGCCACACCTTAAAGCCTGCCTCACTTCTGCGCCAGAGGCTGTGGCCCGCCCTGAAGCCCCAAGTCCTGCCCCCTTGTCCACTCACCTATGATGCCTACAGCCACATAGCCCACAATGGCCAGGAGGAGGAACACGCAACAAATTATATCTGTGCAGCCCCTAGGAGCAAGGGACAGCATCAGGGTGGGATTTTCAGTGTACTGAGTATCAAGGACCCATCCTGCTCAGTACACATACCCACCCCAGAGTGCTAACTGGACACATGTTCCTGCTTACATTTTAAATTTTAACACCTAATGCTACATTGTCTTCAAAGTAGTAGAGTGCAAAGCTCAATTCTCTTTTGACAGAGTACCCATTTCCCCACACCTTTTTAAGCAGTAGGTATTAACATTTAAAAGCTTTTCAGGGGCCTCCCTGGTCGAGCAAGGGGTTAAGCACCGCACTATGAAGCAATCCACCAGTTGCTTAGGCAGTAAGAGTTCGATCCCCAGCCAGCCAGGAAGCAACCCAGATGGTAGGGCAGACCTCTCCTGTCTCGCCTGCTGCTCCCCTCAGCAGTGTATTTCAGTCTGCCTGCCTGTTGTAATCCCCTCTCACCCTCCACATCTCTAGCCTGTACCCCAGCTCTTATATACACAAATAAATAAATCTTTAAAATAAAAGCTTTTCAGACCATTTTATATCACAAAATATGAACATTTCCAGCCTAGACTCAGGCCATGAAAAAAATATATAAATACGGTAAAATTTTAAAACATATAAACAACAACAAAAAAACCCCAAAGCTCTTAGATTATGAGGTTGGGGAAGTGATTATGAGACCAAAATGGTGGTCATCAGAGAGGAAAGAAGGAAGGAAGGTCATCAGAGAGGAAGGTCATCAGGTAAAGGGGAGTCAATTGTATGGCAGTAAATGGAAATCAGACTTTTGGGGGATCATAATATTGCATATACAGATGTCAAATTATAATGGTGAAGCCTATCTATTATAAATCAATGCTACCCTAATAAATTAAAAAAAAAAAAAACCTGCAAGTTTCACCCATACTGAAATGTATACAATAAGGAAATAATCCCCCCACATAAACTCCCCTCTATAAGATACCCCTGTTAATGATTTCTTGTGAGTCTTTGGTTATTTATTAGGTACAAATGTTTTCAAATATTTATTTTTTTTGTTAACTCAAGTGACATTATGTTACACCCACTGTTGTTTGTTTTTTTTTTTAAGATTTATTTATTTTTTATTTTATTTTTTTAAAAAGACTTTTTTTTTAAGATTTATTTTTATTTATGTATACAAGCACTGGGTACAGTGAGAAGCATGGGAGGGTGAGAGAATTCACCAGAGCCAGAGCGGGGAGCAGAGCAGGCAGAAGGACCGAAGCACACTGCTGAGGGGAGCAGTGGGCGGCAGGAGAGGTCTACGCGCCATGCAGGACCCTCCTCCGGTGGCCGGGGAGCAGCCGGGCATCGAACCGGCGCTGCAGAGGCTGCGGGTAGCTTCGCAACCCAGCGCTCAACCGCTGAGCCACCGGGGAGACCCAAGATTTATTTATTTATGCATACAAGAATTGGGGTATGGGCCAGAGGTGTGGGGGATGAGGGGTGAGAGGATTCACCAGAGAGAGCAGGGAGCAGAACACGCAGAGCTACTGAAATACACTACTGAGGGGAGCAGCGGGTGAGAGGTCTGCTGCACCATGTGGGTTGCTCCCTGGCTGGTAGGGGGGTGGGGGGATCCAACTCCTGCTGCAGAGGCTGCAGGATAGCTTCACAGTGCTGTGCTTAACCCCCTGCACCACCAGGGAGGCCCATCTAGTTTCTTTGGTAATTGTATTTCAAAATAATAGACCAAAGTGGCACATTCAGGAGCAACCTGCCTGAACTACATCAGAACAAACATTTAAAAAATTCATTATTTTCAAATTCCTTCCTAAAAGGACTGCACCAATCGGTTTCTGAGCCAAAATAAGTTATAATTTTTTTTTTCATCTCTGCCAATCTGAGATGGGGAAATTCTGTTTGGTTATTGTGTTAAATTACATTCTTTTTCAGTGAATTTGAGCATTTTTCCATAACTTCGTTGTCCACAGTATTTCTTGCTCTATAAATTACATGTTCCAGTCTTTTGCCTAAATTTTTTAAAGTTCTTTGTAAGAACTCTTAGTATATTAAGGAAATTAGTCATCTCATTTTCAAATTATAATTAGCACTACTTATTTGGAGAACAGATGGGGGTTGGGGTGGAGTTAGCAAGACACCTCCCCCTTACCTCCAGGAACCCAGCGCCCTTACCTGTTGTAAATGGGTCCTTTGAAGGTGGGGTCATACTTCTGAGGTGATCCTGAAAATCAGCAAGATTGAGCTGCATGGGCCACAAGAGCTGGACCGAGAAGGGACGGCGGGAGCCCAGCACATTCCAGACGCCCTCTAGGGGTGTTTTTGGCCAAGAAGTGAGTAGGACTCAGAGACTTGGTGGATTTTAAGCTTCAGTCCAACTCTAGGTGACCACACCCAAGCCCCCAGTCGGAACAGGTCAGGATTGGAGTCAAAAATAATAAAGAGCCCCAAGTACCACCTGGGTTACCCAGTGGGGAGGGGACTGCAGTGTTGGCCGCCAGGGAACCAGGCAGAGACTGTAAGGTCCCAGGAGGATCTGAGCCAAAAACATCTCTCAGGGGTACCGGGGAGGGGGTATAAGCACAGGCTCTCCGGGTGAAGGGGCTGGAGGGACCTCAGGGGGAGGCTGGGGGCCGGGAGCTGGCAGGTGATAAAGTGGGAGCTACAGAGAGATCTGCTATTCGGATCCCCCCACTTTGCCTACCCCTCTCCTCGGTCCTCCCGCCGTCCCCTCCAAGCGGCCAGGCCCGGGGGCGGGAGGAGAAGGCTGCCTACCGTGTTTCCCGTAGTAGTGCTGCTGCTCGCCCCCCATCCCAGCCGGCGTCCAGCACCGAAAGCCACCCGCCTGCTTCCCCCACCTCCGCGGCCCACGGGTTTGAACGAGCGGGTGCGCGTCCCGAGCGAGGGACCGACAGCCGGGCGGCCGCTCCTCCCAGCTTCCAGGCGGGCGGGGCGGCCCAAACCGGTCTGACCGGCCCCTGCGGTGCGCAGCTCGGGACTGTCGGGACTGAGGGATGGAGGGAGGGAGGAAAGGGCCGGGCGGGCCGGCAGCTGCTCCTGCCACTCACTCGCTGGCCCGATTTAGCCTGCCCTGCCCCCCACTCCCACCCAGCCCCCACCAAGGCCACTCTGTGGCTTCCCTCAGTGGGCCGGGCCCGCCACCTGACCCGCCCGCTGACAAGCCTAGATCACCTTCCATCCCTGGAAGAGGGCCTGATCTTGCCCCATTCTCCAAGTGTGGAAACTGAGGCACGGGGAGGTACATTTCCTGCCCAATGAGCAAAAACAGCAGATCGCTGAATCCAAACAACTACTTTTAGAGTATTTAGGCCGAAAACTCTCAAACTAGTGAATGTGTTTTATTTTGGCCGGCATTAAAAAAAATTAAATACCAACAGTTAAGCACTGGAAGAGTTCCTAATAAAATCCCCATCTTTGGGGCCTCCCCGGTGGCGCAGCGGTTGAGCACTGGGTTGCGAAGCTGCCCGTAGCCTCTGCAGCACCGGTTCAATCCCCGGCTGCTCCCCGGCCACCAGAGGAGGGTCCCACATGGCGCGCAGACCTCTCCTGCCGCCCGCTGCTCCCCTCAGCAGTGTACTTCGGTCCTTCTGCCTGCTCTGCTCCCCGCTCTGGCTCTGGTGAATTCTCTCACCCTCCCGCGCTTCTGACTGTAACCAGTGCTTGTATAAATAATAAATAAATAAATCTTTAAAAAAAAAAAAAAATCCCCATCTTTGGTCTTTCTTGAAAACTGGCAAATTGGAAGCAGCAGCCTCCAGCCATAGCTCTGTTTGGGAGGCCTCCAGGGAGGCCGCTGTCTGATCCTGTTGTGGTGCCCAAGGCAACATACCTGAGCTGGCTTTCCCTCCACACTCATAATCATTAATTTTGAAGCTATTGTTCTAGTGAACAAATATTTATTGAGTGCTCACTTGGAGCAGGCCCTGCCTGGGTTCTGGGTATGGTGGCAAATAAGAGAGACCCAGTTTTGTCGGTCTGTTCTTATGGATCTAAACCATCCACTTGCTGGATGGCCCTGGATTCAAATATTCTTCTGCTCCATCCCAGTCAAAGGACACAGGGCCAGCACCTTGCCTTCCTGAACCTCAGTTTTCTCAATTATAAAATGGGAGCTAAGCATAAAACTAAAACTGGTGAAAGAGCAGGTACTGGAAACTAGGAGGTATGTATGTGGCATGGGTGTTTACAATCAGCATGAATGTACTATATCATCAGTGGAGGGGATCCAACTAATGTGGGCGTATACCTTAGGTATGGGGGTATTGCCAGTCTGGGGCATACAGTCAAGAGTGGTATTATAAATCCCCACACCTACCAACCACCCCCATGCAGACTATATTCCCTGTATTATGTGCCTGTTCTCACCTAACCTCCTAAAAGTCCTTGGGGCCAGCCATACCCTTTACAGTACAGTCAACTATACTGTCAGTATGGGATACAGTTAGCAAGAATGGGGTTATACAGTGTGGTCATTCACAGTTGGTGCTCAATAATTGTAGCTGCTACCTCAGTCAGGCACCCAGGCGGGGCCCTGTCACTAACATACATTCTCCCTTGAGGAATGCCTCCACCTTTCCCCCACAGTGGACTCTAGCTACTCAGCTCCCGCCTGACCCCTGGCCCACAGATGTCAGCTAACAGGTGAGGCCCTGGGCTCCAAACCATCACTTTGGATCACCAGGACTCCCCAAAATATCTTTCATTTTAAGAGGTGGCTGCCAAGCCAAAGGCTGCTGGCCCCCACCACACCCATTCAGGACAGTGGGCAGATAGATGGTTCAGGCCAGGCACAGGCTGCTTCCTTTCTTCTCTTCCCAGCTACACAAGGTCCCTTGGGGACAGTAGTTCAGGTTCAGGACTTCAATCACCAGCTCCACCTTGATGGCCCCCACCCCCACTCAAGCTGCATATCCCTGTGTGACTACTGCCTGCCCGCACATCATGTGAAAATCTCATGGGCACCACACACGTAGCCAGATCACATCAGAGCCATCCCCTGGTCACCACTGACCATCCCCTCAACTTGCCCCATCTCGGAAATGGCATCTCCATCCACGGAAGTGATGAGGTCAGAAAGCCACTCTCCTTCCCATTAGTTCTACCTTCAGAATCTATCCAGAATCAAACCAATTATCACTCTCACCTTTGTCATAATGCCATCTCTGCCTGGTCTCCCAGTGTCAACCCTCACCTTCAACTATCTGTTCCCTCCACAGCAGTCAGAGGAGTGCCAGAGTCATACCATAGCCCTTCTCTGCCCAGAATCCTCCACGGCTCCCACCTCATTCAGAGCAAATGTCCAACTTTGGTATGTAAGTTGGAAAGCCTTCACTGTCAGGTCCCAGATCAGGCTGCCCCTTCTGTGCCCAAGTAACATACCGATTATTTTTTTTTTTTTTATTTGTTTGTTTATTTGTTTATACATGCACTGGGTACAGTCAGAAGCGCGGGAGGGTGAGAGAATTCACCAGAGCCAGAGCGGGGAGCAGAGCAGGCAGAAGGACCAAAGTACACTGCTGAGGGGAGCAGCGGGCGGCAGGAGAGGTCTGCTCGCCATGCGGGACCCTCCTCCGGTGGCCGGGGAGCAGCCGAGGATCGAACCGGCGCGGCAGAGGCCGCGGGCAGCTTCGCAACCCAGCGCTCAACCGCTGCGCCACCGGGGAGGCCCTAACATACCGATTATTTTAAATTAAAGAAATAGTCGGTGGATGAACGATGCGCTAAACCTCCCTTTCTCCCAAGAGCAGGAGTTTTCTCTGGCCTTCCTCCTCAGTTCCCCCTGAATGCAGGAAATAAACCTCTAAATCAAATGTGCCCTCCCTGCAAGGGAGACACAGAGATGTTTATCTTCAGAGACAGGGAGGGGAAGCTGTATAAACAAGTCCTACTTTAGCTCATTACATTCGTTGTCCAAAGTAGAACTTGCAAGAATTTCTTTGTACTGCCTCTTCTTGAGATTGTTGCTTCTTTGTCTAGAAGTTATTATTAAAACCAGTTGTTTTGGTTATTCATTAGGTGCCATATTGTATGGATTCCCATGTACACAAAATTTCATTTGCTTTTTTCTTGGTAATCTCTCTACCATCAATTTATTATTGGGCCAGCCAAAGGACCCAAAGGACTTGAGGAGGAAATCCCCCACTAAACTTTGCCTACATTATCAAGGCACACAAGGCCCTGAACACGCCTCTCTGCCCCCTTCCTGCCCTTGCCTCCTCCCACTTTTCCCTTTGCTTGCTCTGTTACAGCCTCACCACCTTACCGGTATAAGCCTCAGGCCCTTTGCAAGGTCTAGTCCCTCTGCCTAGAAAGCTCCTCCCCAAGGTCTCTTCTTGGCTCCACCTCTCTTAGACATTGCTCAGTCAGCTCTTCAGAAAGGTTTTCTCTGACTACCGTATCTACAATGGTGCCCCTTTTCCCTCTATAACATTTTTTTTTAAGATTTATTTATTTAATCAAGCCTACAAGAACTGGAGAACAGGCCACAGATGCAGGGGGCGAGAGGATTCACCAAAGAGAGTGGGGAGTAGAACAAGCAGATCTGAGCAGCAGGCGAGACAGGAGATGTCTGCTGCACCATGTGGGTGAGCTCCCTGGCCAGGGATCGAACTCGTGCTGCAGTGGCTGTGGATAGCTTCGGATAGCTTCACAGTGCTGCGTCTTAACCCCTTGAACCACCAGGGAGGCCCTATTTTGTTTCTTATCAGTAACATTTACATATTGTTTACTGTCGGCACTCAGGAAATATTTGTTGAATAAATAGCCACAGTATGTCAATCATGTGTATATAACTAAGACTGAAAATAAAAATGTAGTTTAGAATTTTCTATGTGTAGATTTTTTTTTTTAAGATTTATTTATTTTTATACAAGAGCTGGAGTACAGGCCAGAGGCGAGGGAGGGTGAGAGGATTCACCAGAAACAGAGCAGGAGCAGAACAGGTAGACGACCGAAATATACTGCTGAAGGGAGTAGTGGGTGCGACAGGAGAGGTCTGCCATGCCATGTGGGAATCTCCCTGGCCAGCCGGGAATCAAACCCTTGCTGCAGAGGCTGCGGACAGCTTCATAGTGCTGTGCTCAACCTGCTGTGCCACCAGGGAGGCCCTATGTGTGTATATTTAAAATTTCAATTTTTAACTTTCATATGGACAAGAATTTCATCCATGATAGTGTGGAATTTCCATTTGGCAGGAAAGGATAAACCAGTTAGTAGCCCTGACTCTGCATTTGGAAGAAAATAAAGTTAACTCCACCCCTCCCCCCAACAGATAGCAAAAAAAGAAAAAAATTCCATGTGGATTAGTCATGCAAATATATAAAAACTCAAAACGATGACAAATATGGAGGAAAGACATAGGAGCGTGTTTTTGCCAACTGATGGGTTAGGTGGGTGAAGAGAGAGAAAGGAGCACCAGAAGTTTCTGGCATCAACTGAATGGCAGCCAGGCTAGGGGCAGCTGTATTAGAAGGGCTGGTGCTGATCAAGGAGCACCTTTTAGGCCCTGGATTGGTGCTTTTCACCAGGATGGGGGTGTTACCATCAACCCTGCTAGAAGCAAAATTTATAAATCCCAAATATGTCTTTTGGCATAAGGATTACTTTAGGCAGGTAAGTTTTTCAAACACATGAAGGACTCTAAAAGCCGGGTGCAGGCTATACTTTTGTAAGGGCATCTCACCTTTTGTAAGGTGCAGGCTATACTTTTGTATGGGGAAGACCAGGGCAGTTCAAATCTCTAAGGTAGCTAAGTGTAGGCCATGAGAAAGCAGCAACTTAAATAAGCCTAACGTACCCCTTCTTCCCTGTGACAACCTCTCCAGACTGGCCTTCTTCTCTCCTCTTTCCCTCACATCCTTTGTCTATAGTTGAAGATGTTATTTAAGGAAGTGACTTGAATCATTTCAGTGAGTTACTGTTTTTGCTGTCTCTTTCCCTTATGTTTTTCTTCTGTTAATCTGTCTGATGTTAATTTGATTATTCAATCTGCCTAGAAGAACCAAGAGGGGTATAGGATATTTCTTCTCTTCAACAACCAACATTTACAGTGGAGGAAAATAGTTAAGGGAGGGAAGCAGCTTGCCCAGTCACCTAGCACAAGTGGTCAGTCTCTATTTCAGGTTTCATGGGTAAGTGGGAGCCACTGAGGATATCTGAGAAAGAGCAGGACTAGGTCAAGTTGGGGAGAAGACAGACAGTGCTCAAGGAAACTGATGGCCTTTAATGAGACAACTGGGCCATGCTTTTGCTCAATGAACTTCATTTCTCTAGAAGATGGAACTGAAGCTGCAGAGAGGGGCACCTGGCATAAGCTTGGCTTGTTATAGGACAGGGAGAGGGGTAGCCCAAGCCCCGCAAACCTGCCTATTCTAAATGGGTTCTGCCATCCGCCGCATCAACACAAAACATAGGAGACTTTAATGGGAAGGAACTTTAATAAAACTAGGAAACAATACAGGTAAGGCAAAGAGTCTAGTTTCTAAATGAAGCACCCAAAGTTACCCATCCCCTCGTGGGTAAAAGTCCATCCAAATGGGATTGGCCCAGAGCAAAGTCCCAAAGCCTGCCACAAGTCTAAAGCATCTTCCAGTGGGGACCCACAGCAAAGGGTCAGAAATAACCAGACAAGCCCAGAAGGAAAAGAGCAAAATCAACATCAAGATAAAAACTGCCATTGTCACCTCCCCATGGGTCTCACCCACATCTGTGTCACCCAGTCTACGACCAAAAGACAAGCGCAGTTTCTTCACGTGTCTCTAGGCTCCATGCGCCTCCTCCAGGTCTCCTGGCTCCATCCTGCTTCCTTCCTCAGTCTCTTCCTGCAGCTTCTCCTCTTCCTGCTCAGCTCCACCCTCCCTTGGGTGGGGCAGGGAACCTGGAACTTCCCCCTTTCCTGGGGACCACCCTGTTACAGGCTCAGGATCTCATCTTTTGGGCTCTTAGGAAACACAAGAGGGAACACTGGTACTGTCTTCTGATGGGTTAATTAACATTAACATTAAAGAGGGGGGGCCTCCCCGGTGGGTGGCGCAGCGGTTGAGTGCTGGGCTGCAAAGCTGCCCTCAGCCTCTGCAGTGCTGGCTCAATCCCTGGCGGCTGGTGAGGGTCCCACATGGCGTGCAGACCTCTCCTGCCACGCCCACTGCTCCCCTCAGCAGTGTACTTCCTCAATCTGCCTGTTCTGCTCCCCGCTCTGGCTCTGGTGAATCCTCTCACCCTCCCGCGGTTCTAACTATACTCAGTGCTTGTATAAATAAATAAATAAATAAACAAACAAATAAATAAATCTTTAAAAAAAAAAAAGAGGGGAAGGTAAATACTAATGGTTTCTGATAATTGAACCTGGTCCAAACCCTGCAGGATGAGAACTTGCTGAATCTTTGCAGTAGTGCAGCAAGGTTAAGAGAAAAAAAAAAAGGTGTGAATACGCCAATGTCCCTATTTGCTACAGACTAGGCACTCTTCTAAGTCATTACAAGGCATACCTCACTTCATCCTTACAGCAATTTTGTAAGGTTTAGTTTATCATTGCCACATTTGACACATGTAGAAATAGGCCCATAAAGGGCCTCCCTGGTGGCATAGGGGTTAAGTCTCAGTGCTATCATGCCCCAGCCAGGGAGCTAATCCACACATGTATGGTGCAGCAGACCTTTCCTGTCTCACCTGCTGCTCCCCTCAGGAGTGTATTTCAGTGGATCCACCTGTTCTGCTCCCCACTCCTCCATCTCTGGTGAATCCTCTCAACCCCTGTATCTCTGGTCTACACCCCAGTTATTGTATGCATAAATAAAAATAAATCTTGAAAGAAAGAAAAGAGAGAGAGAGAGAAATAGAGAGAAGGAGGGAGGGAGGGAGGGAGAGAGGGAGAGAGGGAGAGAGAGGGAGGGAGGGAGGGAGGAGGGGAGGGAGGGGAGGGAGGGAGGGGGAGGAAGGGGAGGGAGGGGGAGGGAAGGGGAGGGAGGGAGAGGGAGGGAGGGAGGGGAGGGAGGGAGGGAGGGGAGGGGAGGGGAGAGAGGGAGGGAGGGGAAGGAGGGAGGGGAGAGGAGGGAGGAGGGGGGAAAGAGGGGAGGGGAGGGGAGGGAGGAGGGAGGGGGAAGGAGGGGAGGGGAGGGAGGAGGGGGGGAAGGAGGGGAGGGGAGGGGAGAGGAGGGAAGGGAAGGAGGGAGGGAGGGAGGAGGAGGGGGAAGGAGGGAGGGAGGGAGGGAGGAGGAGGGGGAAGGAGGGGAGGGGAGGGGAGGGAGGAGGGAGGGGGAAGGAGGGGAGGGGAGGGAGGAGAGGAGGGGGAAGGAGGGAGGGAGGGAGGGAGGAGGAGGGAGGGGGGGAAGGAGGGAGGGAGGGGAGGAAGGGAGGGGAGGGAGGGAGGAAGGAGGCCCAGAAAGAAATAGTGTGCTATGGCCAGAAAGATGGTGAATAGCAGTGCAGCACCATCCACCTCCTGAGCTGGTGCCTGTATGAGTTTCCTGTGGTTGTTATAACAAATTACGACCAAGCAGATGGCAAATAACCACCAAGTAGGTGAAACAGCACAGATTTATTATTTCCTTGTTCTAGAGGTCAAATGTCCAAAGTGCATCTCATTAGGGTAAAATCAAGTTATTGGCAGAGCTGCATTCCTTCTGCAGACTGGGGAGAATCTATTCTAGCTTCTTGAAGCTGCTCACATTCTTAGGCTCATGCCCTCTTCCTCTGTCCTCAAAAGCAGCAGTCCCAGCAAGTCCACATCTGCCTCTACTGTGTCCTTCTCTGACTCCCCCTCCCTTTCCCTTATAAGGGCCCCTGTTCTTGGTTCCACACAGATAATCCAGAATAATATCACCATTTAAAAATACTTAATTTGGGGGCCTCCCTGGTGGCGCAGCAGTTGAGCGCTGAGTTGCAAAGCTGCCTGCAGCCTCTGCATTGTTGGTTCAATCCCAGGCCGCCAGGCGAGGGTCCCACATGGCGCACAGACCTCTCCTGCTGCCCATTGCTCTCCTCAGCAGTGCATTTCTTCGTCAGGCTGCCTGTTCTGTTCCCCGCTCTGGCTCTGGTGAATTCTCTCACCCTCCCGCGCTTCTGACTGTACCCAGTGCATGTATAAATAAATTAAAAAAAATAAATCTTAAAAAAAAAAAAAACTTAATTTGGCCTCCCTGGTGGCGCAAGGGGTTAAGACACAGCCTATAAAGCTATCTGCAGCCACTGCAGCACGAGTTTGATCCCTGGCCAGGGAGCTATCCACAGGGCACAGCAGACCTCTCCTGGCTCCCCCGCTGCTCTCCTCAGCAGTGTATTTCAGTTGATCTGCCTGTTCTGTTCCCCACTCTGTCTCTGGTGAATCCTCTCAACCCCCCTACCTCTGGCCTGTACCCCAGTTCTTGTATGCATAAATTAATCTTTTAAAAAATAAATAAAAATCCTTAATTTAATCCCATCTGTAAATTGCCTTTTGCCCAACATGTTTATAGGCTCGAGGAATTAGGATATGGGCATCTTGGTAGAGCAGGGGGTATTACTCTGCCAACCCCAATGCCTTAACTTCTTAGACCAGGGTCAGCAAACTGTCAGCAGTTGTGCAGATCCGCCCATCACCTGTTTTCATATGACCCTGAGCTGAGAACAGTCTTTACATTTTTATTTATTTATTTTTTTTTTAAAAGATTTATTTATTTATTTATACAGGCATGGCACTGGGTACAGTCAGAAGCATGGGAGGGTGAGAGAATTCACCAGAGCCAGAGCGGGGAGCAGAGCAGGCAGAAGGACCGAAGTACACTGCTGAGGGGAGCAGTGGGTGGCAGGAGAGGTCTGCGCACCATGTGGGACCCTCCTCCAGTGTCCGGGGAGCAGCCGGGGATTGAACCGGCGCTGCAGAGGCTGCGGGCAGCTTCGCAAACCAGCGCTCAACCGCTGCTCCACCGGGGAGGCCCAGTCTTTACATTTTTAAATGACAAAAAAAATCAAAAGAAGACTTTTGTCATGTATAAATTATGTGAAATTCAAACAGCAGGGGCCATAAATCAAAGTTTTCTTGGCACACAACCATGCTTGACAGTTTTCATGTAGCTTATGGCTACTTTCAGGCTACAGAGGCAGAGTTGTATAGCAGCAATAGAGATCCTATGTGATCCCCAAAGCTGAAAATATTTACTCTCTCACTCTAGACGTAAGATGTCTGCATGGCCTACCCCCACCCCAGGTCTCTAGGCCATGAACCAACATGTGCTGTGCCTAAGTCTGAGCCAGAAAGGTGCAATGTGCTCTCCTGGTGCTAGCGGTATCACACAGGGAGGGGAAACCCACAGTGCTTTCCCTCGCTAAGCTGCTGTGTTCCTGTCTGGAGAATGGAACTAATACTTGCATTTATTTCCTAGGTGTTATCAGGACTCAATGCTCAAAAAGCACGCAGCACAGGTCTAGGGTACAAAGCTTCAACCATCCTTGTAATGTGCCCCTTTTTCAGAGAGGGGACAAATTGAGGCTGCTTGCTGAGACCACTTAGCTGGTGAGGGGTGGCCCTGTGAATCAAAACAAGACTGCCTGACTGCACCCAGGCCTTTTCACCGGTGGATACCAGGAGAGGCAGAACAGAAGATTCACAATGGTGGGGGCGGGTGTGGGAAAGTTGGCTATTCAACCAGCCTGGTATGGAAGATAGAGGTGACCCTGGGGTCCCAGACTTATTGGGCACGATGGCCGGCCCCCGCCCCCAGCACAGTGTGTGTAGAAGATAAGGGAACTGATACATGCTGCCCAGTCACGATGCTGGTGCTGGGACACCAAGTGCCACCCAGACCCGGCGGATTCCAAACACCAGCCAAGTACCCAAGGCCTCGCCCACGCAGTCAGGCCAGCTCACCCTCCTCTTCCCAGAAGTCTGTGCCTGGGAAATGGTCATCCCACCACACAGACGAGTCCCCTTGATGAAGGGCTTGGGGACAGCATTCACCTAGAAGTGATACATGCAGTCACAATGCTAAGAGCAAAAGATAAGTGCCTACATTGTGCAGGGCACCAAACAAGGCATTTACTTCTAGGAATTCATTGAATCTCATAATGAGCCTCTGAGGGCAAATGGCACAATCAAGAAACTGAGGCACAGAAATGCTTCATGACTTGCCCAAAATCCCACAACCAATAGCAGCTGGGATTTGAACTCTGCTCCTGACACCTTTCTTACCTTTCTCTTGAGCTCTGTGTGGTGTGAACAACTCCCACTAACTGGATATTTATAATGCATCAAGCTTTGGACTAAATGCTCTACCCACATCAGTTCACCCTACCCTCCTGGCAGCCCGGATAAGGAGCTGGTACTGTTAGCCCCATTTTATGGAGAGATAAATTGAGGCACAAGTACATGGAAAGTATATATAGGAAATTTTCAGGATACAAAAGGCATATAGTAAAACAGAGCTGAGAAGAGAAGAACTGGGACTGGAACAGAGCCCACAGTAGGTTCCAGAACCTGGCTGAGAGGCAGAAACTTGTGGTTAGCTTTTTTTTTTTTTTTTTTGAGATTTATTTATTTTTGTGTAGAAGAACTGGAGTGCAGGCCAGAGGTGTGGGGGGCGGGGGTATGTGTGTAAGAGGATTCACCAGAGACAGAGTGGGGAGCAGAACAGGCAGATCTACTGAAATACACTGGTAAGAGGAGCAGAGGCGGAAGCAGGAGAGGTCTGCTGTGCCATGTGTATTAGATCCCTGGCTGGGGATCGAACTCAGGCCGTTGTCAAGGTGGGCCTTCAAGGGTGGTAGCACTGAGACTTTGACCCCTAGGCCACCAGGGAGCACCCCCCTTAGTTTTTTTGGTAGACATGTGCTCAAAGACTTAGCACTATGGTGCCAGCTGGTTCATGCCCCCTCCATTATAGCCATCACCCGTGTCTTGGTCTCCTGGCTCTAACATTGCACCCATAGAGGCCAGAGGGTACCCATGGACTCCTGCATCAGGTAAGTCCCCTCCTCTGCTCAGAGCTCTCAGTGTCCTCCATTTTTCTCAGAAGAAAAGCTCAAGTCTTCCCCATGGCCCACAGGCTCTGTATACTCACCCCTCCCATTCCTCACCTCCACTCCTACCCCTTGAACCCTCCACTCAAGTCACACAGGTTTCCTCACTGCTTCTCAAGCTCCCAAATGTTCCCACCCCAGGATCTTTGCACAGGCTATGTCCTTTGCCTGAAACACTACTAGGCTCCCCCTTCATTCCTCTGGTCACCACAGGATGGCCCTTCCTAATCCCCCTACTTAAAAACTTAAACTCCCACCTCCAGGCCTTATAGATCACTCCCACCCCTTTTTGCTGCTCTATTTTTTCCCCTGGGCCCTTCTCTGACACCCTGAGAATTTTCCTCACTCAAGTTAATTTCTTGTCTGTTTCCTTTCCTAGAAGCTAACCCCACAAGTGTGGCGCCTGTTGTATCTCCAGGGACTAGAACACTATTGGGTAACTGCACAGTGTTTGCTGAAGGAAGTTATGAATGGATTTGTTGATATTAAGTCACCTGTATGCTTACCAAGATAAAAAAATTTAACCAGAACAACCCTTTCGATTAATAGAAATCACTCTCCCTCTTATCGTTGGCCCAGAGTCCTTACTTCCTCTCTGTGAGGCAGTTCCTCTCACGGGTTTCCCTTCCCCTCTTCCAGAATCTGTCCACAGTACATGCCATAAGCAGTTTGCAGCCATTCATCCCCCAGTTTTGTAACAGTTCTCACTTTTCTAGTTCACGAACTCATAATTGGCCATCATTTCCCAGCAGCCTACTTAGCTACATCATGTTTTTACAAGGCAACATAGTATTCCACAGTGAGAACAGTACCATTTTTCATTAAACCAGCAGATGACACCCATACACACCCACACACATGGACATTAATGGACTATGCTGAGCAAGGAGACTTCTTGGCTGTGTCACCTCAGGGTGAGGACAGCTGGTCAAGAGTATGTGAAGGGTTTCTTTCACATGGAAGGTAACAATTTTCTGTGCGGTTCAGGGCTTATTTTTCATTTTCAGCCGCCACCCTGTTCCAATGGAAAGAATATATTAATTTTGTTATATGAGTTTAAAATAACTTTCCTTGGACCTCCCCAGTGGCACAGCGGGTTGGGCACAGCACTGTGAAGCTGTCCACAGTCTCTGCAGTGTGGGTTCGATTCCCAGCCGGCCAGGGAGATACCCACATGGTGCAGTAGACCTCACCTGTCTGGCCCGCTGCTCAGATCTGCCTGTTCTACTCCTCACTCTCTCTGGTGAATTCTGTCACCCTCCCGTGCCTCTGGCCTATACCCCAGTTCTTGTATAAACAAATAACTCTTTATATAAAAAAAAACTCTCCTTGGTGATGACCATAATGTAGTATATACAGATGCTGATTTATAGTGCTGTGTACCTGGGACTTATAAAATGTTATAAACTGATGTTACATCAATAAAAAAATTTTTTAAGCCCTCCTTTTGGGAACTGACTAGGAAGGAGCATAAGAGAACTTTCTGGGGTGATGGGAAGGTTCTGTAACAGATCTGCAATCTTTTCCCTACTAAGGACAAGATATTAAATATTTTAAAAAGTGTGGTGTTTCCCATATCAGCCCCTCTTAATTTATTTTATTTTCTCTTTTTTTTCTTAAAGATTTTATTTATTTATTTTTGCATAGAAGAACTGGGGTATAGGCTAGAGATGTGGGAGGATAAGAGGATTCACCAGAGACAGAGTGGGGACCAAAACAGACAGATCTACTGAAATACATTGCTGAAGGGAGTAGCGGATGAGACAGGAGAGGTCTGATATGCCATGTGGGTTAGCTCCCTGGCTAGGGATGGAACTCGTGCTGCAGTGGCTACAGATAGCTTCGTAGTACTGAGACAACCATCAGAGAGGCCCTGTTTCAATAAACATTTATTTATTTATTTATTTATTTATTTAAAGATTTATTTATTTATGCAAACAAGAGCTGAGGGACAGGCCAGAGGTGTGGAGTGCGGGAGGATTCACCAGAGACAGAGTGGAGAACAGAACAGGCATTGACCGAAGTACACTGCTGAGGGGAGCAGCAGTTGAGTCAGGAGAGGTCTGCTGCGCCATGTGGGTCACCTCCCTAGCCGGGGATTGAACTCATGCTGCATGGCTGCAGATAGCTTCATAGTGCTGCATCTTAATGTTACTCTTGCACCACCAGGGAGGCCTCAATGAACTTTTTAAAAAAAAAAGATTTATGTATTTATTTATACAAGCATTGGGTACAGTCAGAAGCGCGGGAGGGTGAGAGAATTCATCAGAGCCAGAGCAGGGAACAGAACAGACAGACTGATGAAATACACTGCTGAGGGGAGCAGCGGGCGCGGTAGGAGAGGTCTGTTGCACCATGTGGGACCCTCGCCTGCGGCCGGGAGCAAACCGGCCCTGCAGAGGCTGCGGGCAGCTTCACAGCCCAGTGCTCAACTACTGTGCCACCACGGGAGGGCCCCCAATGAACTTTTAAATATTCCCTGTGCTTGATTCAAGATAAGGTGGTCTACCCACAAATACACTATTTGACGCAATTGTCAACAACAAAAAGATTGAGGAAGCTTTCCAGGCACTGATGTGACAGGTCATCTCAAAGCCATATTAACCCCCCCAAAAAAAGCAACATACAAGACAAACACCTCTTATTCAACAAATATTTGTTGAGCTCCTATTATGTGCCACACACTGTGGACATATCATCAAACAAAAGAGACGTGAGTCCTGCCTCATGAGGCACTAGAGGGATTTGCTGACATTGCTGTGAAAGAGAAAAAAACAGCCACTGACTTAAGAACATGTATATAATTGCATGTGAATGTCTAAGGCCTGCACTCTGTCTGGAAGGAAACACAAGATGTCATACTGCTGATGAACACCAAGAAGGGAACTTGGTATTAGGGGAGGAAGAGAGAGACTGTTCATGATAAAGTCACAAAATCTTCACATCTTTTGTATTTTGAAGCATGTGAATGTATGATCTCAAAAAAAATAACTGAGGGCCTCCCTGGTGGCGCAACGGGTTAAGACGCAGCCTATGAAGCTGACCACAGCTGCAGCTACTGCAGCACAAATTCAATCCCTGGCTGGCCAGGTTGCTACCCACATGGCACAGCAGACCTCTCCTGACTCGCCCGCTATTCCCATCAGCAGTGTATTTCAGTCAATCCACCTGTTCTGTGCCCCACTCTGTCTCTGGTGAATCCTCTCACCCTACCCCCCACCTCTGGTCTGTACCCCAGTTCTTTTTTTTAAGATTTATTTATTATGCATACAAAAGCTGGGGTGCAGGCCAGAGGTGGGTGTGTGTGTAGGGGTAAGAGGATTCACCAGAGATAGAGCAGGGCACAGAACAGGCAGATCAACTGAAGTACACTGCTAAGGGGAGCAGCAGGCGAGTCAGGAGAGGTGTGCTGCGCCAGGAGGGTTGCTCCCTGGCTGGCCAGGAATCAAAGGTATCGAACTTGTGCTGCAGAGGCTGCAGACAGCTTCACAGGCTGCGTCTTAACCCTTGCGCCACCAGGGAGGCCACAGCACCCCAGTTCCTGTATGCATAAATAAATCAATCTTTAAAAAAAAACTTTGAAATTAACAAATACATACTCCCAGCAATATTTTAAAAACACCAGATGCCAGAACCCCAGGGTCAGCTGAGTTGGACTGTAACAAACAGGGTCATGGAAACTGGTTTTTAAACAATCAACATAGTTTTCTCCGCCCAGATTCCCCACTTCAGAGTCTATTGTTTTAAGTTCTAGAATGATTTTCCCCTGTTGCTTATGCTGAGGGTGGATGGGAGGGTTGGTAATAATCCGTTCAGCCAGGAGTCATTTCCCAATTCCCCTGAGAGCCGGAAAGGGCTCCTCTAAACATGCTGTCTGCCAAGAAGGGAGCTTCCTGCCCTACCCAGTCTCAGTCTACATCTTGACAGAGAGGGCTTCATCAGCTCATGGAAAACCCAAGTCCCCAGGATCCCTGGAGCGGGAGTTCCAGAGCATGCAGAGCTAAGGCACAGGCACAGAACAAATATTCCCACCAGCCAGTGTGGTGTGCCCAGCCCTACAGACAATGAAACATTCTCACCCAGGGTCCCACAGGTCAGAGCCTGGATTTGAATTTGTATCTGCCTGATGTCACCCCTGAAATTCACAGAAGCCACTGGGGTACAAGGAAAGACTACATGAACCACTCCTGCACACTGCTCCAAAGGAAAGTTCCTCATTATCTGGCAGGGACTTCACAGGGCAGCCCCAGGTTCTTGGTTCTGATGAGACTAGACTATTTACAAGCTAAGTGAGACGCCCCTCTCCCATGTCAAAGAGTCAACCCCATGTGGCCTCTCACAAACAGCTGAGGGCTTGGCTGTAAGCAAGACCTAGTTGAAATCACCTCGGGCTCTGCTAGGCCTCACAGAGAAATAATGCAACAACCACAATAATTCCTGTGGTTAATTTGCTGTTCCCTCTGCCTTGAACACATTTATCCCAAATCTTCCCACAGCTGTCAGCTCAGCCTCTAGCCTTTAGTCACCTAAAATCATCCCTGATAATTCTCCCATGCATACAGTGTTCTATTCTTTGCTTAATGCTTACAACAATCTGAGTTTACAAATGTATTCCTTTGTTCAATCCCCATCTCAAGGATTTTTCTGTTTTGGTCACTGCAAGATTCTTAGTGTAAAGACCCTGCCTGTAACATGCTCAGTCAGCACCTGACAGAGTGTGCATTGGGAACACATCACAGAGTGTTAGGCACAGAGGTCTCCCCAAACCAGATATGAGTGTGGCAAGCCTGGGAGGGTTAGTTGAGGTCATCCATGACTATCTCCCTTCAGCCAAGTTCAAGACTGTGTGAATCATATCATCCTCCACTCCAACCTCCAGTCAGACCTCAAGGAGACCAAAGGCCCCTCAGGTGCTCCCCAGAACAAGATTCCCAGATCAGAGACAACCAGCCACACCCAAGGGACACAGCACAGCACTGAGCAGCCACAGGATCTGGGGTTTTAGCCATAACCAAGAGCAAAGGGGCCCCTCAGGAGGTGGGAGCTGGCAGCTTCAAGCAGGGAGGGGAGTGGCTGGGCAGTGGCAAGCTCCCCAGCCTCCCTCTTGGCAGGATTGGGTAGGGAGGGTCCCAGCCCTCCCCATCTGTCTCTCTGCAGTCTCCTGAGGACACAGTCCCTGGTGGAGGGGCACAGCTCTAGTCTACATGTTTCTCATGATTATTTTTAAGTGGTTTCCGGACCCCTCCCAGAGGCTTTTGAGTCTCACAGTTTCCAGGAAGTCCCCATCACACAAGGGGGGGCCGCAGGGGGCAGGGCAGTGCCACCTGGGTGTGTGGCGAGATCAGTCTTGGGGACCCAAAATGAATAAGAGGAAGGAGACACTGAGGCCCCTATCCCCTCCCGTGGGAACCCGGGGAAGGGATGCACCTTGGGGGCCTGTGAGGAGAGTGGGGAGGAGGCCTTATTTTGGCTCCTTCCCTGGGGGGTGCAGAGGCGAAGCCCATGCTCAGAGGTTCTCCGGAGTGGGTCCCAGTGCCAGCCCGGAGAAACCGAAGTGTGCAGCTCAGTCCCTCGCAAAGGGCGAGGAAAGTTTCTCAATTGTTTCCGTTTTTGCTCCTGGCCCCTCACCATAGGCGCCCTGGTTTCTGCCCTTTCCAGGCTGCGAAAGAGACCTGATGGGCTTCCACCCCAGAAATCGGTCTGCCCAGTGTTGCCTCAGTTTCCCCATCTGAGCGAAAGCCCCAGACGGCTACTTCTAGGGGAATATGGCCAGGAGGAAGAAGTAGACAAAGGAAACTGGAGGGGGATCTGGTGAGGTCCGGGCTCTGCCCCTTTCGAGCCCTGGTTGCTGTCTCCCCTCCCCCGCCTGGCATCTGAGCCGCCCAGATAACGGGACCTCTCTGAGTAGAGCATGCGCCGTGCGTCCCGGCCCATCAGCCGGTAGGGGGGCGAGGGCTCCCGGGAGGGAACACGAAGCGACCCGACGGGAGCAAGGGGGTTGCAGACTCTCTGCACAGAGGGGAAAGGCGGGCTGGAGAGCTTCAGCTGCAGCGCGGGTATGTAAGAGCTCAGATGTCTGTCCCCTCCCCCAAAATCCATCAACTCAGTAGAGGCGACCCCCGGGCAGAGGTTGCTCCTACCGTAGGCTCCGTCCTTCCGCGGGTCCTCCATGGTAGCGGCGGGCAGGGAGGAGAGTCCGAGCCAGCGCGACCCCAGCCCGCGCGGGCGGGAAGCTCCGCCGGCTGCAGCGCCCCGCCCCGGGCCCGGCCCCGCCCCGCCCCGCCCCGCCAGCCCGTCTGGCCAGTCCCGGCGCGCAACCTCCAAAGAAGGCACCCGAGCGGGGGGCGGGGTCGAGGGCAGGGCCGGGGAGGGGAGGGTGGGGCTCCAACCTTTGTTTCCCGTCTCTGCTCTCCCCAGCACACTTCACCGTGTGTTGGGGGGGCAAGGAGAAGTCATTCATGGGCCCATTCATCCATTCATTCTTTCCTTCATCACATAGATAATAAACGTTGTTTGTCAGTGAACAGACAAAAAGATGCATTTCTTCATTCATCAAAATGGCAAGAATGTTAGAGTTTGGTAACATCAAGCCGTATAAGCAAACACTGTGGGCCAGAGTGTTCTCTGGCAGAAAGATTAAATCCAAATCGTGTTCACCCGGTATGAGTCTTCTCTACCATTAATCCTAAATAAGCCATCGAAGGTATGTGTACATGCCAAGCACATGCCAAAGGGTGTTACCTGTAGCTCTGACAGTTACTGTAAAAAATGGGGGAGAACAGAGGTGTTCACCAACAGAGGATGCATACAACACAATGGTGTTGTCCCAAGAGAGAATGCCATGCAGTGGATAAAAAGAATGATGTCATGAGGAAAAGCAAATTAAAATTCAACAACGTACCATACACACTCACCAGTGGAAATGCAAAAAGATGCAACTACTTCCCAATTTTTTTTTAAAGTTAAACAGTCACCTGCTATATGTCCCAGTTCTTCTATTCCTAGGTATTTACCTTCCCACCCCAAAACAGAACTACTAAAAGAAAAGAAAAAAAAAAACCACATGTTCATAGCAGCTTTATTCATAATGGCCAAAAACTGGGAGCAACCCAATTATTCATCAGCAGGTGGATGAGTCAACAAACTGAGCCATACAGGGAACACTCCAGCCCTAAAGAGCATGAACTATCAGTAAGTGCAACAGTATGGATACATCTCAAAATAGGCATTATGCTGAGGGGTGGGGGAAGCCAGACACTTGTTGAAGTTGTAGGACAGGCGTGGCTAATCAACCTGTAACAGAAGAAACCTAGCAGTCCTCTTTGCAGGTGATAGGTTCTGGTGGGGCCAGAAGGGAGGCTGGGGGGTGGGGGTAACAAGGGGTACTGGAAACAGGCTTGTGGTTACCAGTGGGTTCAGTTTGTAACAGTTAATTGACTTCTGCTCTTTCTTAATATATATTTCCTTTTTTAAAATGGAAAGAATTTAATAGTCAAACAAAGGAGGTGGCCCTGCAGGTTATAACAAGAGGGAATGTTTATAGAGCCTTTACTCAGCATCAGACAGGGTATTAAGTGTTTTACATTAAATCTTTATAACCAGGGCCTCCCTGGTGGCACAAGGGGTTAAGACACAACCTATGAAGTTATCCACAGCCACTGCAGCACAAGTGTGATCCCCAGCCAGGGAGATACCCACATGGCACAGCAGACCTCTCCTGTCTTGCCCACTGCTCCCTTTATCAGTGTATTTCAGTCTACCTGTTCAGTTCCCCACTCCGTCTCTGGTAAATGCTCTCACCCCCAACACCTCTGGCCTGTACCCCAGTTCTTGTATGAATAAGTAAAATAAATCTTAAAAAAATAAATCTTTATAACCATTTTCCAGTTGGGAAAACTGACATAGCAAGGTCAAGTAATTTACTCACAGTCACACAGTTAGTGAGTGAATTTGGGTACAAGGATTTGAATCCATGGAATCTGAATTCACAACCCACTTATGCTTCACAGCCTGCCAGCCGTACCCAACGATAACACATCTAGACTTTAAGTCATATTGGTGAGGAAAAACAGCAAGTTGTATTTAGTCCTTTAGTCTTGATGGGAAAGAGAGGAAATAACATCTCCTCTCTCTCTCTCTCTCTCTCTCTCTCTCTCTCTCTCTCACACACACACACACACACACACACACACACACACACACACACACCACACACGTTACTTTGCAGAAGAAGATCCGAATATGCCCGAGGTCATCAGAGGGGCCAGGATGAAGCCTTTCATTTATTTATTTATTTTTAAAAAGATTTATTTATTTATTTTTATAGGAGAACTGGGCTACAGGCCAGATGTGCAGGAGGGTGAGAGGATTCATCAGAGTCAGAGCAGGGAACAGAACAGGCACACTGACGAAATACACTACTGAGGGGAGCAGTGGGTGAGAGACAGGAGAGGTCTGCAGCACCATGTGGGATCCTCACTGGCCAGCTGGGATTGAACTGGGGCTGCAGAGGCTGCGGACAGCATCATCACAGCGCCGCGTTCAACCCCCTGCACCACCAGGGGAGGCCCTTTTCATTTTTTAAAGATTTATTTTATTTATTTGTGCATATAAGGACTGGGGTCTAGTCCAGAGGTGTGGGGGGCATGGGTAAGAGGATTCACCAGAGACAGAGTGGGGAACAGAACAGGCAGATTGACTGAAATACACTGCTGAGGGGAGCAGCAAGTTAGACAGGAGAGGTCTGCTGTGCCATGTGGGTCAACTCCCTGGTTCTGGCAATAGCTTGACAGTGCTGAGACTTAACAACCTGCACCACCAGGGAGGCCCATGGAGACTTTTTTTTTACCCATAGTGTTCTCTTTTTCTCTCACTCTCTCTGAGAATGTTTTAATATGCTTATTGAGTAATTAAAACTATATCTCAAAAAATAGATTTATAAACCATTCACAAGAGGACAAATATGTATGATTCTACTTTACAAGGTTACTAGAAGAGTCAAATTAATATACACAGAAGGTAGAATTGTAGGTGCTAGAGACTGAGGGACAGAGTTTCCGTTGAGGAAAGTGAAGAGAGTCTTGGGCACAGTGGGTGCACAACACTGTGAATGTGTTTAACGTCCTGAGATGGACACAAAAAATGGATAAAATGGTAAATTTAACATTATTCATATTTTACCACAATAAAAGTTTTTTTTTAAATATTTATTTATTTATTTTATGCAAGCGCTGGGTACAAGTCAGAAGTGCAGGGGTGGGGGGGGGCAGTGAGAGAATTCACCAGAGCCAGAGCGGGGAACAGAACAGGCAGAGTGACGAAGTACACTGCTGAAGGGAGAGGTTTGCGTGCCATGTGGGACCCTTGCTGGCGACTGGGGATCGAACCGGTGCTGCAGAGGCTGTGGGCAGCTTCGTAACCCAGTACTCAACCGCTGCGCCACTGGGGAGGCCCCCACAATAAAAGTTTTATGATACAAAACAGCTGTGAAGGGGACCAGGGACACTGGGAAGGCCCAGAGCAGGGATCTGAACTAGACATGGGGTGGAGACTTGAGAACTGAATGAGAAAGTGAAGAAAGCAAAAAAAAAAAAAAAAAAAAAAAAGGGGGGGGAATCAGGCATGGGGCACTGGAGGGGTCAGGGGCCAGAGGAAAGAGCAAAAAACAAAGAGGAACTGCAATTAGGGAAGTCAGTGGGTTCAAGTAGAGCCTCATGGGAGAGGTAGGTCAGCAGGGGTTGCCAGGCAGAGCAACCCCAAGGCAATGGGGAACCATGAGGGGTGTGAGAGGGAGGGAGGGACATACAACAGTGATTTTCAGAGTGATCCCTTTACAAGGTCTCCCTGGTTTGGAGAAGGGATCTAGAAGCAGGCTGCAGGCATCTAGGAGGAACTGGGGCAAGGCCATAGCCTCTGGGGACTGGGTAGGTTGCAGCAGGGGGTGGGCTGTTGGTCACACAGAGCTGCTCTGTTCTCTGACCCCACTGCAGCTTTTGGGCTCATGAATTTTTCAGCCAAACAGGCCTTGAGTTTCAGATTCCAGGGCGCTGGGCCCAGGCTTCTGGGTTTTATTTACTGCCTGAAAATATCTCAGGGCCCCAAGAGAAGGGTCAGTTTGAAGGTCAATGAGACCTGGGCTGAGGGCCTGGCAGTGAATGTAGTTCCCACCTTCTGAGTGTGTATTGGGGTGGGGTGTAGGAGAGGTCCTCGTTTTTTGGACAGAAGCAGCGCAAAACTTTGGACTTTGCAGGAGTATAATCCCAGCAATGCCACTGCTGATTGGATGACTTTATACAAGTCATTCGCTTTCTGAGCCTCAGCTTCCCTATCTGTCAAATGGAGACAATAGGATTCCCTAACTCAAAGCAGTTTTTCAAGGAGAATTCCCAAATGAGAGGCGGTCAGGGCAGTGCTGGGCACAGTGAGCACCATATACATGTTAGATATTGTTAATAATCCCAAGTAATACAACTGACCCTTGATCAACAAGGTTTTGAACTGTGCAGGTCCACCGATACGTGAAATTTTTTTCCTATCTGTGGATTGCAGATTCACAGATTGAACTGGTTGAGTTCGAAGATGTGGAATCTGCACATATGAAGGGGGTGGACTACAAATTACAAGTGGATTTGTGACTGCTCAAGAAGTCAGTGTTCCAAACCCTACTTCTTGAGGCCTGTTCAAGCCTCAATTGTACTTGTATCCTGCAACATAGCAAAGTTGTTTAAAGAAGGCTGGGACCCAGCTGTGACTCAGACTCAAATTCTGGCTCAACTGTCCCCTGACTGTGGGGGGTGGGCAAGGAGCTTGAGCAAGTGGGGGTCACCTCTCTGTGCCTTTGCACAGCAACAAGAAGTATAGAAAGAAAATGTTCCAAGGATCTGCATTACTACAATCATTATCATTTTCTGGTCCAAGTTCGTTGCCATTGGAAAGAGGAGTGGGCCTTTCTGATAGTTGCTGCCCTCTCATTCCCCTTCCTCAAGTCCCTTGCAGGGGCACCCCCTCCTTCTGGCTGATAAAGGTCTGTGGCTGGGTTTGGGAAAGGGGGATGAGTCCTGGGAGAACTGAGTGTCTCTCCCTGGAGGTCCAAAGGCCCTCCCTCTTTCTGTGGAACAGAATGGGTCCCAACCAGGCAAAGATTTAATTTTCCTTTCTTTCCCTCCAGCCCCCAAATTCCCTGCAGCTATGATTGCACAATCTTGGGGTAGAACCTGAAAGCACAGTGGCTGATCATAAGGAGCGTAGTCACTGTGCCAGGCATCTAGTCAGCCTAGTCACCCAGTGACGCAGGCTATGGAGGTGGCACCACAACTGTCACATCCATACCTATAGGCCTTTTATTTATTTTTTTTTTAAAGATTTATTTACGCAAACAAGAGCTGGGTTACAGGCCAAGGCATGGGGGGTGAGAAGATTCACCAGAGACAGAGTGGGAAACAGAACTGGCAGATTGACTGAAGTACACTGCTGAGGGGAGCAGTGGGCGAGGAGAGGTCTGCTGCATCATGTGGGTTTGCTCCCTGGCCAGACAGGGGATCGAACTCGTGCTGCAGAAGCTGCAGGCTGCTTCACAGGCTGCCTCTCAACCCCTTGCGCCACCAGGGAGGCCCGCATAGGCCTTTTAGAAGAAAGGGAAACTGAGGCACAAGAATTGCCTCATTAGCTTGATGCCTCATAGCCAGTACATGGTAGAATCAGAATTCAAACCCAGCACCTGTGTTTATAACTGCCACATGGTAAAACAAAATAATAGCAAATAACAATAACATTAATGAGCACTGGCCGTATCTCAGGCATTGTTACAAGCATCTCATTGCATGTAGTAACTCATATACTGGGCAGGAAAACTAGTGAGGAAATGCACAAACTTGAGATCCAGGGTGGAGAAGAAAATGTTCTTCACCAGCTCCACTGGCCAACTGCAGAGCGCGGACCTGACCCCAAGAAGCTGGCTCCAGAGCTCGCACCCTCAACTGTCGCACACATAAATTAACAACAAAAGCAATACCAGTATGAGCTTTGTGCCATGGTCTGCACCCAGAGACTCTTTCTCTTGGGTTTTCCTGCTCATAAGGTCAAAGTGAAAGTTTTTCAAAATTCAGGGAAAAAAACTTGTTACATACACCCTCCCTGGCATAAACTATCAGCAGATTTTTCAGCAAAAACGTTAAAGGCCAGATGGGATTGCCATGAGATATTAAAAAAATTTTTTTTAACATTTATTTATTTATTTGTTTGTTTGTTTGTTTGTTTATTTATTTATTTATTTATGCAAGCACTGGGTACAGTCAGAAGCGCGGGAGGGTGAGAGAATTCACCAGAGCCAGAGCGGGGAGCAGAGCAGGCAGAAGGACCGAAGTACACTGCTGAGGGGAGCAGCGGGCGGCAGGAGAGGTCTGTGCGCCATGTGGGACCCTCCTCCGGTGGCCGGGAGCAGCCGGGGATCGAACCAGCGCCATAGAGGCCGCGGGCAGCTTCACAACCCAGCGCTCAACCGCTGCGCCACCGGGGAGGCCCAAGATATTCAAAATTTTGAAAGGAAAAAATCTTGCACCAAGAATACTTTACTTGGGGTCCTCCCTGGTGGTGCAAGGGGTTAAGCACCGCACTATGAAGCAATCCGCAGCCTCTGCAGCACGAGTTTGATCCCCGGCCAGCCAGGGAGAAATCCACATGGCGAGGCAGACCTCTCTTGTCTCCCCTGCTGCTCCCCTCAGCAGTGTATTTCAGTCAATCTGCCTGTTATGTTCTCCACTCCGTCTCTGGTGAATCCTTTCACCTCCCCACCCCTCCCCGCATCTCTGGTCTGTGCCCCAGCTCTTGTATGCATAAATAAATGAATCTTTTTTAAAAAAAGAATCCTTCGGTCCTCCCCGGTGGCTCAGTGGGTTGAGTGAAGCTCTGTGAAGCTGTCCGCAGCCTCTGCAACATGGGTTCAATTCCCAGCCAGCCAGGGAGATTCCCATATGGTGTGGCAGACCTCTCCTGTCGCGCTCACTGCTCCTCTCAGCAGTGTATTGTATTTTGGTCATCTGCCTGTTCTGCTCCCTGAACCCTCTCACCTTTCCGCTCCTCTGGCCTGTACCCCAGCTCTTGGATAAAAACAAATAAATCTGGGCCTCCCCGGTGGCGCAGCGGTTGAGCGCTGGGTTGTGAAGCTACCCGCAACCTCTATGCGCCGGTTCGATCCCCGGCTGCTCCCCGGCCACCGGAGGAGGGTCCTACGTGGTGCGCAGACCTCTCCTGCCGCCCGCTGCTCCCCTCAGCAGTGTACTTCGGTCCTTCTGCCTGCTCTGCTCCCCGCTCTGGCTCTGGTGAATTCTCTCACCCTCCCACGCTTCTGACTGTACCCAGTGCTTGTATAAACAAAACAAACAAACAAACAAATAAATAAATAAAATAAAACATGCCTCTATTAAAAAAAAATAAAAAAAACAATCTTTAAAAAAAAATCCTTTACCTGGCAAATTGATGGATAGACAGATAGTTTTCCAGACCTGCAAAAGGAGTTCATCACCACTAACTGACCTTACGAGTAATGTTAAAGAAAAAAAAATTAAAGAAGTGTCAAAGGGACTTCTTAAAGCTGAAAAGAAATAGCTCTAGGGCCTCCCTGGTGGCGCAGCAAGTTGAGCACAGCGCTGTGAAGCTGTCCACAGCCTCTGCAGAGCCGGTTTGATTCCTGGCCGGCCAGGGAGATAACCACATCGTGTGGCAGACCTCTCTTGTCTTGCCCACTGCTCCTCTCAGAGGCGCTTTCAGTCCGTCTGTTTGTTCTGCTTCCCACTCTGTCTCTGGTGAATCCTCTCTCCCTTCTGTGCCTCTGGCCTGTACCCAAGTTCTTGTATAAATAAATAAATCTTAAAAAAAAAAAAGTTCTAAATGAGTAACAAGACAACATTTGAAGGAAAAAAATCTCAGTAGTAAAAAGAACTGTATAGCAAAGGTAATAGATTAATCCTTATAAAATAAGTGACAGTTATATGACACAAATAATAAATTAATTATAACTACCATAATTTGATAAGAGATATACCAAATTTTAAAATTGCAAAATGTGACATCAAAAGCATAAAATACTGTGAAGAGGTGGCCCTTCTTCCATGCCTAAGGGGACGATGCCACTAGGATGAGCTCATGAGGTTTTTGATAAAAAATAGTCATGAGACAGAAACAATCAAATTACAGATGGAATACAGAACCGTGGAACAATCACAGGAGAAGATGTCCACACAAATACATTTCTTTCTTTCTTTTTTTTAAAGATTTATTTATTTATGCACACAAGAACTGGGGTACAGGCCAGAAGTGTGGTAGGTGAGAGGATTCACCAGAGACAGAGTGGGGAACAGAACAGGCGGACTGACTGAAATACACTGCTGAGGGGAGCAGCGGGCAAGTTAGGAGGGGTCTGCTGCACCATGTGGGTATCTCCCTGGCCAGGAATTGAACCCATGCTGCAGTGGCTGTGGATCGCTTCATAGGTTGCGTCCTAATCCTTTGCGCCACCAGAGAGGCCCCCAAATATATTTCTTTTTTTTTTTTTTTTTTTCCTTCTTGATGAGAAGTACAAAAAGGCTGACTGTGGCGACCAATGGTTACTCCAGGCAAAGCAACAAGGAGAACATTTTCAGTGTGTTCTAAAATGTTTGGTATAGAAAGCTATACAGTAAAATTCAGAGCAGGGAGTGAATTGTCTTTTTTTTTTTTTTTTTAAATACCCCCAAATATATTTCTTAAAGCTGTTAAAATGACCCAGAAGAACAGAGAACTTGTGTAACTGGAAACACTGAGTACTTGAGGAAATAACATCCGATATTTTATTCTGCCAAATAGATTACCTCTGGATACACTACTCCTGCACGTTGAACCAAAGGTTAAATCTAAAAAAAGGGAAGCTGTTGCAGGAAAAGGAAGAAGAAGAGAGGGTCCAGGCAATAATGTCTCTTAAGATTACTGTTTCAAAGTGATATGTGATTTGGGAATTTTTGGTACAGGTTTTGTTTGTTTATGTCAGTTTTTAATAAATGTAAGTGTAGGGCCAAAAAAAAAAAAAGGTCAATGTCAAGGTCCACAAGTCTGTCTGACCTGTGATACTAAAGGTTACTCTGTTGCCCATCCTATTACTTCTAAAGAGATCAAGGACAAGTTGTTCAAAGAGAGAAAAGTCTTTGTGGGCACCAAAGGAATTCCTCAGCTGGTCACCTATGAGGCTCATACCATCTTCTATCCTGATCTCCTCTTTAAGATGAACCCCATTCAGATTAATCTGGAGAATGGAAAGACTGCTGATTTTATCAAGTTTCTCCATGCCCTGCTGAGGTGCTAACCTGGCAGAAACTGGTGTGACCATCAATAGAGACAGACACACTCTGTGGTACACAACAAATCATTTAATGACTAATTCCACAGAATATATTCACGCATATAAAGCAAATATTAAAGGGAGAAATTGACAGCAATATAAGATAACAGAACTTTACTACCCTACTCATATCTATGGACAGATCATCGGACAGAAAATCAACAAGGAAACATCAGCCTTAAACAACATATTAGAGTAGATGGTCTTAATAGATATATACAGAACATTCCATCCGAAAGAAGAATACAGGGCGACCCTGGTGGCACAGCGGGTTGAGCGCAGCACTGTGAAGCTGTCCGCAGACTCTGCAATGCGGGTTTGATTCCTGGCTGGCCAGGGAGATACCCACATGGCACGGCAGACCTCTTCTGTCTTGCCCGCTGCTCCCCTCAGCAGTGTTTTTGGTCTATCTTCCTGTACTGCTTCCCGCTCTGTCTCTGGTGAATTCTCTCACACTCCCGCGCCTCTGGCCTGTACCCCCCATTATTGTATAAATAAATAAATCTTAAAAAAAAAAAGAATACACATTCTTCTTAAGTATACCAGGGACACTCTCCAGAATAGATCCCATGTTAGACTACAAAATAAGTTTCAATCAATTCAAGAAGCTTGAGTTCATAACAACCATCTTTTCTGACCATGATGGTATGAAACTAGAAATAAATTAAAAGTGGAAAATAGGGGCCTCCCTGGTGGCACAAGAGGCTAAGTCGAAGCACTATGAAGCTATCTGCAGCCACTGCAGCACAAATTTAATCCCCAGCCAGGGAGGTGACCCACATGGTGCAGCAGACCTCTCCTGTCTTGCCCGCTGCCCCCCTCAGCAGTGCATTTCAGTGGATCCACCTGTCCTGCTCCCAACTCTCTCTCTGGTGAATCCTCTCACCCCCTGCACCTCTGACCTGCACCCTGGCTCTTGTATGCATAAATAAATTAACCTTTAAAAAAAATGGAAAGTGGAAAATGGCCTCCTTGGTAGCGCAGGGGTTAAAGTCTCAGTGCTATCAGGCTATCACCAGGCACTGCAACATGACTTAGATCCAGGCCAGGGAGCTAACCCACATGGCACAGCAGACCTCTCCTATCTCTCCCACTGGTGTATTTCAGTGGATCTGCCTGTTATGCTCCCCACTCTGTCTCTGATGAATCCTTTCATTGCCTGCACCTCTGGCCTACAACCCAGTTCTTGTATGCATAAACACATAAAATAAATCTTTGTTTTTTTAAAGATTTATTTATTTATTTATACAAGCACTGGGTACAGTCAGAAGCGTGGGAGGGCGAGAGAATTCACCAGAGCCAGAGCAGGGAACAGAACAGGCAGAATGACAAAATACACTGCTGAGGGGAGCAGCGGGAGTCGCAGGAGAGGTCTGCGCACCATGTGGGACCCTTGCCGGTGGCTGGGGATCAAACCAGCTGCAGAGGCTGCGGGCAGCTTTGCAGCCCAAAGCTCAACCACTGTGCCACCAGGGGAGGCCCCAATAAATCTTTATTTTTAAAATTTTTTAAAGGATTTATTAAAATAAACCTTAAAAAAAGTGGAAAAATTTCATGTGTCACCTCCTTCTCTGATCTCCTGTCTATGGTTCCCTATTCATTCTCTATCACACACACCTAGCCCCCAGCTGCTGGTTCAGTTGCCTTCTGCACCCCCATTCTCACCAGGGATCTTGATTTTTGTTTTTATGTTGTTTGCCTCTCTGTCCTCCCTAGAAAGAGAGCAGTGAAGTGGAGTGGCTTTGTCTATTTCTCAGTCTATAGAACAACAGCTGGTAGAACCATACTTATATCAGACAAAATAGACTTTATTTATTTATTTTTTTTATAGAGGCATGTTATTTATTTATTTATTTATTTGTATGTTTTGTTTTTTGTTTATACATGCACTGGGTACAGTCAGAAGTGCAGGAGGGTGAGAGAATTCACCAGAGCCAGAGCGGGGAGCAGAGCAGGCAGAAAGACCGAAGTACACTGCTGAGGGGAGCAGCGGGCGGCAGGAGAGAGGTCTGTGCGCCATGTGGGACCCTCCTCCGGTGGCTGGGGAGCAGCCTGGGATCGAACCGGCGCTGCAGAGGCCGCGGGCAGCTTCGCAACCCAGCGCTCAACCGCTGCGCCACTGGGAGGCCCCAAAATAGACTTTAAAACAAAGGCTGTAATAAGAGAAAGAAGGACATTATATGGTAATAAAGGTGTCCATCAAGATGTAAAGAGGATATAATAATTCCAAATATATATATGCACCCAACATTAGGAGTTCCTAAATAGAACCACCTAGTGAATAATCAACCATCACCATAATGAAAACAGTTTTCATGTCTGCTCCAGCACACAGTTGGTGTACAATAAATGTTGAATGGCAATTATAATAATTATAGTATAATAATGTCTATATTTTCAACACTTTGTTAATATCTTAGTGTCACATAGCAGGAGCTTGTAAATGTTTTTGGAATAATAACACTAGGAATAAAAATAGAAGCAACTATGTTTGTCCTGTTCAGAGTCCTTTCCATAGTTCCTGAAAGAATTTACTAATGAGTATTTGAGTAAAAGGATAAATCAAGTGGTAAATATATATTGTATGAATGAATAAATGAATGAATGAATGAAACAGATAGTATTGAGTACCCAGTGCTGGGCACTCAATGTGGACACGTGTATGCACACAGACCTTGACCTATGGGCCTCACAAACTCCTGGGAAAGACAGGAAAAACGGATGGATGGATGGATGGATGGATGGAGGGATGGATGGATGGATGGAGGGATGGATGTTTGGGATCTCCCCATCAGCACACAAGTGTGCAAAGGTAAAATGAGGCGGGGCAGCAATTCCACTCCAAACCCCGCCCCTCTTAGTCCCGCCCTGGTCTTTGTGTCGGCGGACCGCAGCACTCACCTGACGGCCTCTCCTTTAAGACGTGCTCACCTGGGCCCTCACCTGCACTCTGGGCTTCCGCAGGAAGAAGGAAGCGGCACCGCTGTCGCCTCCTGGCCCTCCCTCCTAGGTCCGCCTGGCTCCACCATGTCCGCCTCGGCTGTCTTCATCCTGGATGTCAAGGGCAAGGTGAGGTTGGCGGGGTTCGGTGGATATATAGGTAAGGCTGTGCTCTCCCGGATCTAGGGGCGGCCCTGCCTCGCCGGTAGGGAGGCCCCAGAAAGCCATGGGGGGCGTGGCAACACCCCTCCCCCACCCCCTGGGAGTCCAGGCTGTGATCCCACCTGCCCTGTTTACTGGCCGTGTGTCTGCGGAAAAGGGGCTTCACTTCTCTGAACCTCAATCTACCTATCCTTTAAAAAGGGGGTAACAGTGGTCCTCACCCAATAAGAATTAATAGTCCTCGATGCTTGTAAACTACTTGGCCCAGGAGCCCTGCTCCAAACATTTCAATCAACTGAAATTGTTCTTTTTATTCCCTTCACACTCCACAGTATTAATATATGGGGAAGATATCAGGGGCAAGAGACCTTTGGGGGCTGCCTTATCCCTTTCTGAAATCTGTCATTTGCTTTGTCTTTTATTTTATTTTTTAAAAGATTTATTTATGTATGCATACAAGAACTGGGGTGTAAGCCAGAGGTGCGGGGGGTGGGGGGGGGTGAGAGGATTCACCAGGGAGAGTGGGGAGCAGAACAGGCACATCTACTGAAATACATTACTGAGGGGAGCAGCAGGCAAGGCAGGAGAGGTCTGCTGCGCCATGTGGGGTGCTCCCCTGGCCTGCCAGCTGCTGATAGCTTCATAGTGTTGCGCTTAACCCCTTGCGCCACTAGGGAGGCCCTGACCAGATAATTCTTATCTGCTTGATGTCCATGTGTTGTAATCGAAACCAGATCCCAGACCCCCAGCCATGGTTCCAATCTTATCAACAAGGCATTCCACTGATCAACTTCCATGGTCTCTTGTCATGTATCAGTCAATGGCCCCCCCAGGCGTTTCCGATCATACCTTATAATGCATACCCTTCCCGGGGTGATCAGGCTTTCTGCTCTTTTTTTTTTTTTTTTTTTTAAGATTTATTTATGCATACAAGAGCTGGGGTACAGGCCAGAGATGCAGTGGGTGAGAGGACCCACCAGAGACAGAGTGGGGAACAGAACAGGCAGACTGACTGAAATACACTGTTGAGGAGAGCAGTGGGCGAGTCAGGAGAGGTCTGCTGCACCATGTGGGTTGCTCCCTGGCCGGCTGGGGATCGAACTCATGCTGCAGAGGCTGCGAATTGCTTCATAGTGCGGTGCTTTAACCCCTTGCACCACCAGGAAGGCCCAAGCTTTCTGCTTTTGATTGAATTGTAAGGTGCCTTGTAAGGTTGGGCACCTATAACTGATTGACTAGGCAGTTCTGACCTTGTATAGGAATGAGGAACTGCAGGGCTTCCCCGTGGCGCAACAGGTTGAGTGCTGTGCTGTGAAGCTGTTTGCAGCCTCCATGATGCGAGTTCGATCCTGGCTGGCTGGCTGGCGAGAATCCCACATGGTGCCACAGACCTCTCCTGTTATGCCCACTGCTCCCCTCAGCAATGTATTTCTGTTGTCTGCCTATTGTGTTCCCAACTCTGTCTCTGGTGAATCCTCTCACCCTCCCGTGCCTCTGGCCTGTACCAAAGCTCTTGTATAAAAAGAAAAATAAAATCTTGGAAAAAAAAAAAAAAAGGAATGCAGAACTGCAGGTAAGAAATGGTGGCCGGGGCCTCCCCGGTGGTGGAGCCGTTGAGCGCTGGGTTGCGAAGCTGCCTGCAGCCTCTGCAGCGCCGGTTCAATCCCCAGCCGCCAGGGGAGGGTCCCACATGGCGCGCAGACCTCTCCTGCGTCCCGCTGCTCCCCTCAGCAGTGTACTTCGGTCCTTCTGCCTGCTCTGCTTCCTGCTCTGGCTCTGGTGGGTTCTCTCACCCTCCCGCGCTTCTGGCTGTACCCAGTGTTGTATAAATAAATAAATCTTTAAAAAAAATAATAAAGTTGATTAAAAAAAAAAAGAGAGATGGTGGCCGGGCCTCCATGGTGGTACAAGGGTTAAAATCTCAGCACTATGAAACTGTCAGCAGCCACTGTGGCCTGAGTTCAGTCCCTGGCCAGGGAGCTGACCCACATGGCACAGCAGACCTCTCCTGTCTCATCCACTGCTCCCCTCAGCAATGTATTTCAGTAGATCTGCCCATTCTGCTCCCGACTCTGTCTCTGGTGAATCTTCTCACCCCCCTCCACCTCTGGCCTACAGCCCAGTTCTTGTATGCATAAATAAATTAAATAAATCTTAAAAAAAAAAAAAACTTAAAAAAAAAGGAAAAATGGTGGCTGAACAGGCCACTTAAGTCTAGCAAACCCACAATACCTCAGTTTCCTCATTTGTGGAATAAAGAGGATATCACTACTCACAGCCCTCAGAGAGGGCTCTAGACATATTAGCTGTTGTTAATCACTCACCCATTTTGCAGAGGACAAAACTGAGGTACCAAAAGGTGGAGCCTTGGGCCTCCCTGGTGTTAAACCCCCAGGGGTTAAAGTCAGCACTATCAAGCTATTGCCAGCCAGTGCAGCAAGAGTTCAATCCCCGGCCAGGCATCTACCCACATGGCGCAGCAGACCTCTCCTGTCTCGCCTGCTTCTCCCCTCTGCAGTGTATTTCAGTAGATCTGCCTGTTCTGGTCCCCACTCTGTCTCTGGTGAATCCTCTCACCTCCCGCACCTCTGGCCTACACTCCAGTTCTTGTATGCAAAAATAAATAAATCTTTAAAAATAAAAAAAAGGTGGAGCCTTGCCCAGACCCCTCAACCAGGAAGCAGCAGAGTGATACGCAGGCACTCTGATGCTCTTGAGTGGAGGGTATGCAAGTGGAGCAGTGACCAATGCTTCTCTGCTCCCCCTTAGCCCCTCATCAGCCGCAACTACAAGGGTGACATTCCCATGAGTGAGATTGAATACTTCATGCCTCTGCTCATGCAGCGGGAGGAAGAGGGTGCCCTGGCACCACTGCTGAGTCATGGCCGGGTCCACTTCTTGTGGATCAAACATAGCAACCTCTACTGTATCCTTCCCAGGTGGAATCCCTGGGGGCATGGAGTAGCAAAAGCTTGGGTCCAGAGGGGTGGGCTGAGATAGGTATTGCACAGCATATCAGAGGGGTAGGAGGGAGGGTGGATAGACATGGGGGTGGTGGCAGGGGACTGGATACGGTATGTGGGGAGGGGGTATGTCTGTTGGGGTCTGTGCTCTATTTGTATGCTCCAAAATGGTGCCTTTTCCTTAACTTCAATGCCTGCAGTGGTGGCCACCACGCTGAAGAATGCCAATGCCTCCCTGGTGTACTCATTCCTCTACAAGACAGTAGAGGTAGGTCTTGGCCTCCTGTTAGCCGGTTGGTCTGTTTGTCCACCTGCCTTGCCTTCCTCTTTCAGGATTCCTTTCTCCTGGGAACCATTTCCTGACTCCTCTGGGCATGCCTCGGGGTTTACAGCTGCCAGCGCTGCCCCCATCAAAACCCCATCACTCTGTGTTCTCATTAGCTGCCATTAGATCATCTCTCCCTGCAGGGCAAGGACCAAAGAGGTCTCCAAAGGGTATATGGCTCAAATCAAAACCCAAGGGAACTGGGCTTCCATCCCAGCACCCTCATTTCCTAGCTGTGTCACCTTGAGCTAGTCATTGGTCATCTTTGTTCCTCTAAACTGGGAGTGGTAAGTTCTGCCTCAAATTCATATCTCTGAAGTGCCTATAACAGTGCTCAGTATACAGTAAGTGTTTAATAAAGGTTTGTGATTATTAGCACTCTCACTCAAGTTATGAAATCACAATTTATTGTTTGCTTACTATATGCCAGTCTGTATGTCTGAGAGAGTGCTCAGTGAATACTATTCAACAAACAAGAAATATTTACTGATTCGTCTCCTTCTTGTGGGAAAGGAAAGAAGAGAGACATCATCCCTGCCTATCCTGAGCAGTTACAGGGCATGAAGATGAAATAGGACATTATGATAACTAATTACTGGGCACTAGTCACCATGATACTTGGAGGAAGGGGCAGAGGGAGGTGACACTTGAGTGATAAGGAGCTTTTAGAAGTGTGTTCCAGGCAAAGGGAACAGCAAAAGCAAAAGCCCTGTGGTAGGACAAGAAAGAAAGCCAGTGAGGGCTTCCCTGGTGGTGCAAAGGGTTAAGTCTCAGCACTGTGAAGCAATCTGCAGCCACTGCAGCATGAGTTCAATCCCCAGCTGGGGAGCTGACCCACATGGCACAGCAGACCTCTCCAGTCTCTCCCGCTGCCCCCGTCAGCAGTGTGTTTCAGTGGATCTGCCTGTTCTGTTCCCCACTCTGTCTCTGGTGAATCCTCTCACCTCCTGCACATCTGACCTCAGCTCTTGTATGCATAAATAAATAAATCTTAAAAAAAAAAAAAGAAAGAAAGCCAGTGGGATGGAGCAGAACAAGGGACAGAAGGTGCTCTAAATGTAGGATGAGTGGTAGATTCTCTGCTAATCCCCAGGAACTCCAACCAAAGGTTTATGGGCTTCCTGAAGGAAGTCTGTGAGCTTAGATTTATTTTTGCCTAGCAAGTTTCCTTTGCTATCCTGTGTATTTTATTTTATGTAATTATAAACCTTATTCTGTGGGGGGCCATCCACATCACCAAATACACATGGTCTACAAAAAATGTTGTGAGCCCTTCCACTCCCTCCTCTAGGAAGTCTTACTCGACCTTACTACTTCTAGAAGGGCTCCGACTTCATTTGTGTTTTCTTGCTTATTGCACCCAGCATGTTGGCTTATATTGGTTCCATTACCAGTCCATTTTCCCCAGGGCAGGACCCTGCCTGCTTTGATCACCATGAATGTCCTGACACCAACATGTAGTAGGTGCACCACAGTTGCTTTCTGGATGACTGGCTGAGTGGGAATGTAGCCCATGTCCACAGTTACACTAGTTATACTTCTGAGGGTGTTTCTTTCCCTCCTGGCTTCCAGGTATTCTCTGAGTACTTCAAGGAGTTGGAAGAGGAGAGCATTCGAGACAATTTTGTCATAGTCTATGAGCTGCTGGATGAGCTCATGGACTTCGGCTTCCCACAGACCACTGACAGCAAGATCCTGCAGGAGTGAGTGGGCTGTGGGGCAGCCATGTGTGGGTAATGGGTGGTAAGAAGTTGAGGTGTTCTGGGTCCAGCTGCTTGTTCGCCCTGCTTTCCTGCTCCTGCCAGGTACATCACCCAGCAGGGCAACAAGCTGGAGACTGGAAGGTCACGCGTGCCACCCACTGTCACCAATGCTGTGTCTTGGCGCTCTGAGGGCATCAAGTACAAGAAAAACGAGGTCTTTATTGATGTCATAGAGTCAGTCAACCTGCTGGTGAGTCTCCACCTTTCTGCTCTACCCCTGCCAAGGCCTCTGGTCAGGAGAGGGGCACCTATCCTTGCTGACCCCTATGTGTGCATCCTCAGGTCAATGCCAATGGCAGCGTCCTGCTGAGTGAGATTGTGGGTACCATCAAGCTCAAGGTGTTTTTGTCTGGAATGCCAGAGCTACGGCTGGGCCTCAATGACCGTGTGCTCTTCGAACTCACTGGCCGTAAGCTCCTGGAGAGGGCCACCCTTGGGAGTGGGGGACTGCACTCATCTGGAGACCCAGAAAATTGCTGGGGGTTCTGAAATAAGAGCTTGCACGCCCTCTTCTGGGTAGACCCAAAACTGAGGCTACTGGCTCACTAAGCAAAGGCTGCTGCATTATTGAGTGTCTCCCAAGCAGAAAGCAATCCCTCACTTCATAGAGCTGACATTCTGGTGCGAGTAGGAGATAGAATAATATCACACTTGAGAATCTGACTGTGAGCCAGATTGCCTGGGCTCAGATCCTGGCTCTGCCCCGACCAACTGGGTGACTCTGGGTAATTTGCTCATCCACTGAATCTGTTTCCTCATCAGCAAAATGAGGTTATAGTAGCAATAGGTGGAGAAGGTATGGGTAGGAAATCTGCCCCAGCCCCCAGGGTCACCCTACTTGGTCCGCTCCGAGTTTCAGGGAGCAAGAACAAGTCTGTGGAGCTGGAAGATGTGAAATTCCACCAGTGTGTGCGTCTCTCTCGCTTTGACAATGACCGCACCATCTCTTTCATCCCGCCTGATGGTGACTTTGAGCTCATGTCCTACCGCCTCAGCACCCAGGTAAGGCAAAGTCAAACCACACCTAGTAGGAGGGGAGATCTGACTCCAGGTGCTCCAAGAACTCTTTTCCTTTACCTTCAATCCAGGTGAAGCCACTGATCTGGATCGAGTCCGTCATTGAGAAGTTCTCCCACAGCCGTGTGGAGATCATGGTCAAGGTGAGTCTGGGCGAACACTGACTGCGCTTATCTGTTGCCAATCACCCAGCAATACAACCTCTTTTCCCACCTCCCTCTTGGCTCCTCATAGTCTTCCAGCCACATTGGTCTCCTGGCTGGTTCTCAAATATGCCAAGCATGGCCCCCTCTCCACTGCGGGGCTTTTCTTCCTTCTCTCTGGGCCTCTCTGCCTGCAGCTGTGCCCAAGGCTCCCTCCCTTCCTCGATTCTACAGCCCTTGTTTCTACTCCTCCTTCCACTCCCCCTTATTTTTCTTCAAAGCCCCTTTTAACTCATGGATTTTTTCCCCCACAGTCTTTTCCCCAGTGTCAAGTCATAGTAGGTTCTCAGCAGTGCTTTAAACAATGGAAGCTGCATTAAATATTCATATTATGATTTTTTTTAAAGATTTATTTATTTATGCATACAAGAGCTAGGTTACAGGCCAGAGGTGCAGGGGGTGAGAAGATTCACCAGAGACAGAGTGGGGAGCAGAACAGGCAGATTGACTGAAATACACTGCTGAGGGGAGCAGTGGGTGAGTCCGGAGAGATCTGCTGTTCCATGTGGGTCACTTACCTGGCCGGGGATCGAACTCGTGCCGCAGTGGCTGCAGCTAGCTTCATAGTGCTTTGTCTTAACCCGTTGTGCCACCAGGGAGGCCCCTCATATAATGATTTTAATAGAGCTTCTACTCTGTAGAGAAACTAAGGGACATGAGGGAAGAAAACCAAGTTATATCTGCTGCCCTCAAGGAGCTTAGTTGGGGAGACAGACAAACCGTCAGTGAATACAGTCATAGCTGAGCCTTGGACAACCCCAGGAGTAAAGGGAGCCAACCCCCACATGGCTGCAACTCTGCACATAACTTTTGACACTTCCAAAATTTAACCATTAATAGCTTGTTGTTAACTTTATCAAGAACCTTAATAATTAACACATATTTCATATGTTCTTTGTATTAGAACCATTTTCTTATAATAAGGCAAACTGGAGAAAAGAAATTGTTATTCAAAATCATAAGAGCGGTTCTTCCTAGTGGCACAAGGGGTTAAGACACAACCTATGAAGCTATCCACAGCCTCTGTAGCACGAGTTCAATGCCCGGCCAGCCAGGGAGCTACCCACATGGCGCAGCAGAACTCTCCTGTCTCGCCTACCACTCCCCTCAGCAGTGTATTTCAGTCAATCTGCCTTTTCTGTTCCCCACTCTGTCTCTTGCACCTCTGGCCCGTACCCCAGTTCTTGTATGCATAAATAAATAAATCTTTAAAAAAAAATCATAAGAGCAATCATGGGTTTCAGCACAAAAAAATCATACGACAAAATACATTTACTGTTCTGTACTGTATTTATGGATAACTTCAGTTTATATTTGCTTTTTTTTTTTTTTTAAGATTTATTTATACATACAAGAACTGGGGTACAAGTCAGAGGCACAGGAGGGTGAGAGAATTCACCAGAGAAAGTGGGGAGCAGAACAGGAAGACACACTGAAGACACTGTTGAGGGGAGCAGTGGGTGAGGCAGGAGAGGTCTGCCGCGCCATGTGGATTTCTCCCTGGCTGACTGGGAATCAAACCCTCATTGCAGAGGCTGCGGACAGCTTCACAGTGCAGCACTCAACCTGCTGCACCACCGGGGAGGCTCTATATTTGCTGTTTATAAGAAAATCCATATGTAAGTGGATCTTAGCAATTCAAGCCTTTGTTGTTCAAGGGTCATGTATGTATTGTCAGCATAGTCATCAAGATAAAATCCATAATCTGCCTCTACCCTGGTCAGCCCCATCATTGCTTATCTGTACCCATTCTTTCCCTCTGTCTGGATCTCCCAGCTCCAGACTTTACCTCCACAGAAGGCGCCTGTGAGTACTTCTGTGCAGACTTGTCCCTGCTTTGTCCAGAACTCTCCTTGGCACCTAGCTGAGAGTAAAAGCCAAAGTCTTCCTGGCTGCCCACAAGGCCCTGCACAGTATGCCCTGTCAGCTCCCCACCTTTATTTCCTTCCATTGTCCCCCTCCTTTACCCCAACAATGCTGGCCTCCTGGCTGCTCCTGGAGCACACTAAAGAAGATCCTGGGCCTCCCCTGGTGGTGCAGTGGTTGAATGCTGGGCTGCGAAACTGCCCGCGGCCTCTGCAGTGCCGGTTCGATCCCCGGCCAGGGTGAGGGTCCCACAAGGCACACAGACCTCTCCTGCCGTGCCCGCTGCTCTCCTCAGCAGTGTGCTTCATCAGTCTGCCTGTTCTGTTCCCCGCTCTGGCTCTGGGGAATCCTCTCACCCTCCCGCGCTTCTGACTGTACCCAGTGCTTGTATAAATAAATAAATAAATCTTAAAGAAAAAAAAAAAAGTGCAAAAAAAAAAAAGATAGGATCTTCTTTTTTTTTTTAATATTTATTTATTTATACAAGCACTGGGTACAGTCAGAAGCGCGGGAGGGTGAGAGGATTCACCAGAGCCAGAGCAGGGAGCAGAGCAGGCAGAAGGACTGAAGTACACTGCTGAGGGGAGCAGCGGGCGGCAGGAGAGGTCTGCGTGCCATGCGGGACCCTCCTCCGGTGGCCGGGGAGCAGCCGGGGATCGAACCGGTGCTTAAGGGGCTGCGGGCAGCTTTGCAACCCAGCGCTCAACCACTGCGCCACTGGGGAGGCCCGAGAAGATCCTATCTTAGGGCCTTTGCGCTGGTTATTTCTGTTCTTTCCACTCTAACCCATCCACATGTTTGCTTAAATATTACCTCCTTGGAGAGGACTTTCCTGACTTCCCTATTGCAACCTCTATTTCAATTAATGTTACTTCAATTAAAAAAAAGTTTAAATAACAATGTCTACCATTCCTCACCATCCTTCTTTGCTCTTCCTGCCCCCATTACTTATTGCTATCCAATATGTGACCTGCTTTACTTATTTACTTTCAGAACAAACCTATATCTCTAAACTTATGGTGTATTTATATGGGTTACAGAATAATGATGAACCACCCAGCTTACTAGGACAGGTTGGACCAGAGCCTCCAAGTCCCATATGTCCCTCCTCCAATTTCTGCTTCCCCCTTTCCAAGAACTTTATGTAATTTATTTTGAATTTTACATAAAATATTTTTTTATTTATAATTTTGCCACCTACATGTACCATTGTAAATATTTTATTCTGCCAACTTCTGATTTGGGTTACAGTTTTTTGTATGATTTACTTTGTTCTTGTGATGCTTTTAATTTGAATCCCAGGAGCACTAATTCAGTGTACTCATCTATTTCTCCAGTTGAAGAACATTCCACAATGAGAATCTTCCACTCTTGTCCCTCTGCACCATGTTTTTTTCTCAATTTTTGGCTACTCTGTTTCACAGCCTTGTGCCTGTCTCCCAAATGCCCCAAGTAATAGCTTATCCAGAGCTTATAGTTACCCTTCTTATTTACAGATGAGGAAACTGAGGCCTAGACGAGTTAGGGTGTCACTCTTCCGGGGAGAATAGCATGCATGTCTGCCTGGCTCTCAAGAGTCTGTTCTTGGATTTGACTTTGTTCCCCCATCTTTGGGTCTCAGGGGCAGTGGGTAGTGGTCACCAGGGAGGATCTTAATGATCTTTAATGTTGCTTTCTCTGTAGGCAGGGACGGGACTGGAGCCATGAAAGCTGATGCCTTCCAGAAAGAGCACCCAACTCCCCTCTGGCTTACCTCCAGACCTTGTGTCTCTGATCCCACCTCTAAAATATCTCTTCCCAAATTATAAATTATAAATTCTATAAAATTATAGAAATAGTCATAATGCTTGCTACTGTACATGGAACATTTAGAAACCCTGGGTGTAAAGCCGAGGTTACAGCCCTAAGGTTGTAATTTATTACTTTATTTGTAAGGAGGGCATGTGATAATTGAGAATGCAGGCCTAGTTTGAATCCCTGCTATGCTGGTTACCTACAGCTGTGTGACTTCAGCAAAGCACCCTTTTTCTCTGTGCCTCAGTCTCATCTATAAAATGACCTTAGGAATAGATCCCACTTTAGGGAATTAGTGCGAGAGCTAAGTGCTTGGCCACAGGACCAGCACATGGTAGGGACAGACTCAGCAGATGCCTCTAGCAAATGAAAACTCCATGGTGATGGGCTGAAGGGTGTCATTTGGAACTAGGCAAGGGTATTTGACACTGTCCAAATGGAAGGCACCAAGAACAGGGCCTCTGGAGTCTTTTGTGGGTGGGGACTCTGGCTCTGTCACTGGTTGGCTGTGTGTCTCCAGGCCAATGTCTTAATTTCTCTGTCCCTCCATTTCCTCATCTGTAAAATTGACAGGATACATATCCCCACTCGTGGAGGTCTTGATGAGAGAGTGCTAGAAAAGGCTAGGTGAATATTTGTCAGATGCATGGAGGAATTCTTCATATCCCATGCTCTCTCCCTGCACAGGCCAAGGGGCAATTTAAGAAACAGTCAGTGGCCAATGGTGTGGAGATAGCTGTGCCCGTACCCAGCGACGCTGATTCCCCGCGCTTCAAGACCAGTGTGGGCAGTGCCAAGTATGTGCCCGAGAAGAACGTCGTAATTTGGAGTATTAAGTCTTTCCCGGTGAGCACTAGAGTTGGTTGCCGGGTCTTGGGGGACCTGCCCTTTCTGCCCAAGGGCATGGCAGAGAAGAAACCAGAGATCCACATACGTATGCACATGGTTATCCTTTGGGGGTTATAAAGTGGAATCCAGTTTAACCATCATGATAGTTCAACTCACCCACCCAGGTCTGAAGGAAACCGGTCTTGGCTTCTCACCCTTGTCTCTCTGAGCTTGGGAAACCTACCTGCCTTCATGGAGCCTTAATTTGTGAAATGATCAGGATCCTGTTACCCAAGTACTTGGGTGACTGGAGGATTTAGCCTGAACTTGGGATCTGGGGGACATGGGTGGTCATCAGCACCTGAAAAAAAGGAAAATAATCATTAAAAGCCACCAGACAAGGCTTTGCAGTCAGAAGCTACACCAGGGAGTTTGGGCCTTTGTTTCTTGTCTGTGAAATTGGCTGATTGCAGAGCTGGCTCTGGGTGCTGATGTGAGGATGATTTGGGGTAGATAGGAGTCCTTCCATGTGTCTGATGTCCCCATGTCCCTTCAGGGAGGCAAGGAGTACCTGATGCGTGCCCACTTTGGCCTTCCCAGCGTGGAGAAGGAGGAGGTGGAGGGCCGGCCCCCCATTGGGGTCAAGTTTGAGATCCCCTATTTCACTGTCTCTGGAATTCAGGTGAGGGAAGTTAGCAGGGTGACTCCACTCTTTGATTTCAGTGGGTTCTCCTCTTTCATGCTCCTTGGCTGGGTCACCTCCGTTCCCTGACCTGGGTTACCTCTCCTCTGCTGTCATCCTGTCTTTCCACTTCTCTCTTTTGCCTGTGACACCTTATTCCCCATTAAGTTATTCACTAGCTCTCCCACCCAAAAGCTGTTCACCATTCCCTTGACCTGTGCCACCTCATTCCCCTAAAACCATGTTATGGCTATTCTCTTACACTGTGCTGTTTCTTTTCTGGACCACATTCCATCCAGTCCCACTGCCCATGCCACATCTTTGTTCTAAGTCATATTATCTCATTACTCCCAGCCTGTGCCATCTTCTTCTCCCAAGTTGTTTATATTCCACAACTCTCTCCTGTGCCGCCCCCTGACCCCACTGAGCTCCCCAAGTCTGGGCTACTTCTTTCCATTCTCTTCCAGGTTCGATACATGAAGATCATTGAGAAAAGTGGTTACCAGGCCCTGCCCTGGGTTCGCTATATCACCCAGAGTGGCGGTAAGGCAGCCTGCTCCCTGGGACAGAGGTCAAGGAGATGAAAGGGATGGTCTCCAGGGCTTTGACTACATTCTGACTTGAAGGGTTCCAAAACCTAACAGGCCTGTCCCTTGACTTAGCCCATTTTTGTCACTTTGCCATCCTGGGCCTCACTTACCCAACTTTAAAGTGGGAACAGTTGCCATTCTAGGATGGTGATGGGGTTTGGACGAGGAGCTGAACACACAGCCACCTCTACCTGTTGCCTGAAAACAGATTCATTGCTAAGTTTATTTTTCCTGTATTTGACCTTATGCTAGATTTGTTACTATTTGCAGGGCTAAGCATAAGCTCTGGAATGAGGATAGACCTGGGGAATGAGACTGTCCCTCTTTCCCCTTTCTCCAAATCTGAAATGATTCCTATTCATTGTTTCCCTCCAGATTATCAACTTCGTACCACCTAGAAGGGAGAAGAGGTGGGAGCATGAACATGGGCCTCCCTCTCCTCAGGCCCTGACTTCAGACTTTAGAGGGAAGAAAGGGGTATGTGTGTGGTGTGTGTGTGTGTGTAGCCTGACTTAACAGTTACTTGCTCCAAGTCCCACCTATATCTGTACCTATAGGCTGTGAGGAAGGGTCTCCTCTCCTTCTGGGATCCTCCTCCTTCCTTTTATATGAAGAAATAGAGGGGGGGTTTGAAGCCCCCTTATGAGTGCCTTCTTGCTGTGACCTGCCTTACGGGATGTGGGGGACCCTCCACCTTCACATTTGCTGAGCCTAAATGGGGGCCCTCCTCCCCGCCCCCCTTTCTGAGTTTTAGGATGGCATTAAAAAGACGCATCTAGCCTCTGTGTATGTGCTCCTTGGCTGGGACCTGGGGGTGCCAGAGATGTTCCTGAGAGCTGGGATGAGAACGGACAACACATGCACTCCTCAGCCCTGGTTATCTTGTTACACTGGCCCTTCCACTCAGCTGTGGGGCACGGAGGCTGTGTTGAAGCAGGTAGTCTCAGAGCACTGCCTACAGGCAGCCTTGGTGTTTTCCTCATGCTGGCAGATGCCGGCTGCTCTGAAAGTGGCAGGAGTTTCTCTGCCCACCGCCCAAGCTGCTCTGGCAGTGATCAGCAGCAACAAGAGGTTTCCCACCCCCTGCCTCAGAACATTGCCTGCAGGTAGCCCCAGGCTACCCTGACATCTGGTGGCTGCAGTGGCTTCAGGGAAAACTTAACCCCCAGCCTTGCAGCTCTTGGATTGGGGTTGCTGGGAGGATCATCTGGCCCCATGGAGGCAGCTCCAGTGCTGTGACTCCCTGAAGTCATGTCCTAGCGCTGCTGCAGGACCCCCTGTATTGTTACACAGGCCCTGCTGAGGGTGCTGGGTGCAGTGTGCCTGTGGCCCCAAGGAAGCTGGCTTCAGTTGTAGTCCTCCAGAGCCCACCAGTGCAGGAGCCTGCCCTGAACACAGTGCAGGCTCGGTCTGGACAGGTGCTGGGGTTTTCCCTTTTGAATCTGGTGTCAGGATCATGAGTGGACCAATTAAGTTTGAGCTGCTCAGTGGACCAATCAGGTTTGAGCTTGCCAGTTACATTCAAGGACTTGAGTTCATATGTGGATTGAAAAAGGAGCGAGCTGATTGGTGCTTAGCTGGTACCAAGCAAATAGTTAAGATTGAAAAATGGGGCCTCCCTGGTGGCCTAGGAGTTAAGTCTCAGCGCTATCACACTATCACCAGTGTGGCCTGAGTTCAATCCCTGGCCAGATATCATGCTATCACATGTGGCACAGCAGACTTCTCCTGTCTTGCCCACTGTTCCCCTTAGCAGTGTATTTCAGTAGATCTGCCTATTCTGTTCCCCACTCTGTGGTGAATCTTCTCACCCCCCTCCCCCACTCCTCTGGCCTACACCCCAGTTATTCTATTCATAAACAAACAAATCTTTTTTTTTTTAATAATAGTCAGCTCCCTCTGAAATGAGCTTCACTTGCATTTTTTTAAAAAAGATTTATTTATTTATTTATACAAGCACTGGGTACAGTCAGAAGCGCAGAAGGGTAAGAGAATTCACCAGAGCCAGAGCGGGTAGCAGAACAGGCAGACTGATGAAACACACTGCTGAGGGGAGCAGCAGGCGCGGCAGGAGAGGTCTACGCACCATGTGGGACCCTCGCTGGCCGGCCGGGGATTGAACAGGCGCTGCAGAGGCTGCGGGCAGCCTCACAGTCCAGCGCTCAAACACTGCGCCACCAGGGAGGCCCACAAATAAATAAATCTTAAAAAAAAAAGATTAAGGGCCTCCCCTGGTGGCACAGGCTGTTGAGCGCAGTACTGTGAAGCTGTCCACAGCCTGATTGAACCATTTTTCAATTTTTTTTTTTTTAAAGATTTATTGGGCCTTCCTGATGGCGCAGGGGGTTAAGCACCACACTATGAAGCAATCCACAGCCTCTGCAGTGTGGTTCGATCCCGGCTGGCTGGCAAGGATCCCACATGGCGTGGCAGACCTCTCCTGTCTCACCCGCTGCTCCCCTCAGCAGTGTATTTCACTCAGTCTGCCTGTTCTGTTCCCCACTCTGTCTCTGGTGAACCCTCTCACCCTCCCATGAGTCTGACCTGTATCCTGATTCTTGTATGTATGAATAAATAAATCTTTTTAAAAAAATATTTATTTAGGGCCTCCCCGGTGGCGCAGCGGTTGAGCGCTGGGTTGCGAAGCTGCCCGCAGCCTCTGCAGCGCCGGTTCGATCCCCAGCTGCTCCCCGGCCACCGGAGGAGGGTCCCGCATGGTGTGCGGACCTCTCCTGCCACCTGCTACTCCTCTCGGCAGTGTACTTCGGTCCTTCTGCCTGTTCTGCTCCCCGCTCTGGCTCTGGTGAATTCTCTCACCCTCCTGCGCTTCCGACTGTACCCAGTGCTTGTATAAACAAACAAACAAACAAACAAATAAATAAAACATGCCTCTATAAAAAAAAAGAAATTATAAAAAAAAAATAAAAAAAAATATTTATTTATGCATAGGAGAGCTGGGGCACAGGCCAGAGATGCAGGGGGTGAGAAGTTTCACCAGAGACAGAGTGGGGAACAGAACAGGCAGACTGACTGAAATACACTGCTGAGGGGAGCACCGGGCGAGGCAGGAGGGGTCTGCTGCGCTATGTGGGCTGCTCCCTGGCCAGCTGGGGATCGAACTCATGCTTCAGAGGCTGTGGATTGCTTCATAGTGCAGTGCTTAACCCCCTGCGCCATCAGGGAGGCCCAATAAATCTTAAAAAAAAAAAAAAAAAAGATTGAAAAATGGCTTGTGGGGCTGGCAGGGGGTAGGGGGAGTAGGGGGGGGGGCCTGAAGAGAATATAAGGCAGAACAGGAGCCAGCGTGAGGCATGGGATTTACCAGATGGCCTCTGGAGAGGATTCATCAGAAGCCTTCAGAAGAGGATTCAGTAGACTCCACAGACCTTTCCAGACTCCAAGACCTTCATGACCTCCACTACCTCCAAACCACCACAGACCTTTGCAGAGACCCAGCTGCTGACCTGCCTCCAGCCCTTTTTCTGACATCACCTGCAAGGAGCACAGTAAGCCTGGGTACAGTTTCTCAAAAGGGCTGGTTGCTATTGGCTCATGCCAATAGCTCACAAAGAACTGGTATCTCTGACACTGATACAAGGCAGCAAGGGGAGCACTAAAACTGACCAAGGACACTGCCCGAATAGTTTACTGGTCACTGTCTGAGTTCTTTACTCACATGCACAATTGCAAGACTACTTAGTTTCAGAGAACAACAATAATGGGATTTATTTAACAAACCAAGGAAAAACGAAGAGCTACTGAGGCCAAAAATGGCTGTTTACTTCACCCAAAGCAGTGTCCAGTGTTTTATTTATTTATTTGTTTGTTTGTTTGTTTATTTATTTATTTATTTATACAAGCACTGGGTACAGTCAGAAGCGCAGGAGGGTGAGAGGATTCACCAGAGCCAGAGCAGGGAGCAGAACAGGCAGACTAACGAAATACACTGCTGAGGGGAGCAGCGGGTGCCACAGGAGAGGTCTGCTCGCCATGTGGGACCCTTGCCGGCAGCCAGGGATTGAACCGGCTCTGCAGAGGCTGCGGGCAGCTTCACAGCCCAGCGCTCAACTACTGTGCCACTGGGGAGGCCCAGTGTCCAGTGTTTTAAAGTTCTAAATACAAAAGCTCCCAAAATGGTGTCTTCCTGCCACTACAGACCTGGAACACATGGCAACAAGACTATAGGCCTCGTTGACAGCAGAAGCACAACAGGAGATGCTCACTGGAACTGCTGAGATGCCCCAGCACGGCACCAGACAAGTGACACTTAAAACAACAGCTGTAGCAGCCAAATGACCCAACAAATGGCCCCACTCATGCAGCTCAGCAAGGCATCCAACTCCAGGTCTTCGCCTTTCTTGCCAGACTATAACAGAGCAAAATTGGGAACAGTTTATGGTGCTCAGCTACTTGCAAAGCCTCCAAACTTTTACTCCCTGCAGTTGGCTGCTGGAAACCTCTCCACGTCCTTCAGAGGACTGACCAGCCTTCTGGAAGATGGGCATGGTTGGAGCAGAACTCTCTGACCCTGGAATCCTGAAGATCTGAAAATGCTGAAATCCCAAAAGCTGAATCCTGAACATTGAATCCTGGGGGCTGCTTCTGCAATCCCTTGTATTTCTTTTCAAAGTCTCCACCCCCACCACTGGCCACTTGCAACCTTAGAAACTTTCCTTTTCCTCAATCTCTGTAAATAAACCCCATTGATATTGCACCTTATGCCTATGTGGTGTCTTGCAATACTTTTTTTGCATTTTCCCTGGGGCTATCTATCCTCACCAGCAGCCCCCTCCAGGGGGTACCACCCGTAACAGTCTTTGGCTTCAGCCACTGGTTACACCACCACCTCCTGGTGACTGGTGTTTACCATCACTGCTGACCAGTGGCCAGTGCTATGTCAGCCAATGTTGCCAGCTTTCCACCATTTCTGATTGTCTGGCACTGCCTCCTGGTGCTGCTGAGTTTGGTGTCTGGTGCTGTCTAGCTCAGCCTTTAGACTATTGCTGGGGTCACTGCAGTGTCACCTCAGCAGACCCAGCTGTGAGCATTTCCAGCTTCCAGTGTGCCACTGCTTACCAATGTGCCAGCAGCTTCAGGCTCTTGTCGAAGGGGACAGTGCCATCTTGCACAAGTGGCCTTTGTTTGGGGGCTACTCTACACTGTGGGCCCTATCTGGGGTGAGATAACTGGCCACTGGCAACCTTAGAAACTTTCCTTTTCCTCAATCTCTGTAAATAAACCCCATTGTTATTGCACCCTGTGCCTATGTGGTGTCTTGCAACTGTTAGCACATGGGTGAGAACCCATAAACAGTGACCTGTGCCACACCTTTGGTACTGTTATAATCTCAGTTTGACCAGCACAGTTGTTTTCAACTCAGTCCACAGGCTCCCTGATGAGCCCATCTTTATCCTCCACCTTCCTTTTGGCCACCAGAGGGCTCCAACTAACTTCTGAGTGGTATCCTTCTTTATCCAGAACCCTCACATGGTAGTAGTTCTGATCCTGTTAGAAGTGCCTAACAGGGCTTCCCCTGGTGGTGCAGCGGCTGACCACTGGGTTGCAAGGCTGCCCACAGCCTCTGCAGCACCAGTTCGATCCCCCGGCCACCGTCAAGGGTCCCATAAAAGAAGTGCTTAACAGCGGCAGCACCTGTGACTTTGCAGGTGCTTCTTTTTACCAACTCTCTCCTGCAGGGCAGCAGCTTCCTGCCTGCCTGTGAGCTGTACCATGCTGGGACTTGTCTCACTGACCTCCCTCAGCAGAGGCTGCTCTCCTCAAGGCTGCCTGCCAGCAACTATGCAGGCCTCTCTTAGCAAACCTGTCCCTTTGGGGCAGCTCTTCCTGTCTGCTTGTATCTATATAAGTGTCCTTTATTTTTCTGTCCTTTTCCCTAATAAACCTTGTAGGGTAAGGAAAAATGTCAAGCTTTTCTGCCCTCCCGCCATCAGGATAGATGATGGATCCTTGCGGTCCTGAATGCATGCCTGATGGCGGGCACCTGGAGTAGGGTGTGGGCATAGGTAGATAGGATTCACCTGGGCTAAAACTGTGCTTTTTAAGGGCGGCGTCACCGGGACACCAGTAGAAGCCGAAAGAGAAGCCGAGAAAGAAGCATTAGAAGCCGAGAGAGAAGCAAAAGAAGCAGAAGCTGAGAGAAGGCTGGAGAACCCAGATAGAGTGAAGACTTGCTGGGGGCTGGGAGGCCTGCCAGCCTCCTGGCCCCCCAGCACCCCTGCCTGCCATGTACCTGGTAATCCCAATAAAAGACCTGCAAAAAAAAACCACTGAGGACTCTGACTCCTCCTTTACCCGGTCTGCTGGATCAGAAAACCTGCTCAGTGGCCAGTTCCTGCCATTACAAACCTGTTCTTTAAATATAAAAAAAAAAGTGCTTAACGCATCCTGCTGGTCTGATCTGCATTGCATCCCTAGTCCTACCTGCCCTCACCCCATCCTGATCCCCCTGTTAGGGGGAAAAGGATGTCCTAAAGCTAATTCCATACAAGCTTTGTGGACTCCACCCCCACCCCAGGCCAAAGCCAAAGACCCTGGGAACTCCAAATCCCATCACCACCAAAGGGAAGGTGGCTGGGACCTGAGGGTGGGGTTAAGCAGCCAGGTTGGTATAAAGCCAGACACGTGGGCTTTGGAGAGGTCCCCCATTTTGACTCTCTGCCAGCTCGCAGTGTCCGGCCAGCTCAGAGAGTGCTTTTTGGGTTTCCAGGTCGGCGGATCGGGTAGGACGCATTAAAGACTTTATTTCCCTATTTTCTCCCTGAGTTGTACATTTTCCTTATTTCCTTTTCCCTTGTAAATAAACCTTTTATTAACCTTTTGTGTATGCCTGTAGTGGAGTATTAATAAGTCCCTTGTAAGCGCGCGGGTGAGGACCCACAGCCAGGCAGCCCGTTCAATATCGGGGCTGCCCTATAAGACCCCCACCCCCGCCCTCTATACCTCACTCTGGATATACCAGCCATGCTTCCAACTCAGGGCCTTTGCATCTGTAGTGCTCTCCATCTGGCATGCTTCCCCACCCCTCTTCCCCATATGGCTGCTTCCCTCACCTTCAAGTCCCAGGTCAAATGTCATCTTCTCTAGGAAGTCCTCCCAGAACTCTATTTCTATGGCTTTGCTTTCCCAAAAGGCTATCTCTTATGTTTTATCAACTACGTAGCTTTTATCACTCTGAAAATATTTATTGTCTTCGCCCTACACAGTAGACATCCTGTAGAAGCCACCCAGCATGTTCTCCAGTTGGGTGACTAGTACACAGTAACAGGCCTGTAGGGTAAGGTAAAAAGTATCAGGCTTTTCTGCCCACCGCCCATTAGGATAGATGACGGAACCCTGTGGTCTCGAATGCATGCATGATGGTGGGCACCTGGAATAGGGTGTGGGCATATGTAGATGGGATTCACCTGGGCTAAGACTGGGCTTTTATTTATTTATTTATTTTTAAGACTGGGCTTTTAAGGGCGGCATCACCAGAACGCCAGCAGAAGCAGAACGAATGGAAGAACTGTTAGGGGGAAAAGGATGTCCTAAGCGCGCAGGTGAGGACCCACAGCCAAGCAACCCGTTCAATATCGGGGCTGCCCTATAACAGAACCACGAGTAGAAGCAGAGTGCAGAGAAGCTGAGACGACCAGAGAACGCCATAAAGAGTGAAGAGGCCTGCCAGCCTCTCAGCACCACCCCCTACCCTCCCACCCCGCCCCCTGCCTGCTGTGTACCTGGTAAATCCCAATAAAAGCCTGCAAAAGCCACTGAGGGCTCCAGGACTCTCTCCTCCTTTACCTTGGTCTGCTGGATCAGAAAACCTGCACTGTGCCCTGTCCTGCCCTTACAAGGCCTCTATAAGAATGACTGCCTCTGTAAGAGTCAAGGCCCACCAAGACTTCTTGGCCTCTAAGGCTGGCCCACGTGGCGGTTGCAGTGTGAACTTTCCTCCTCTCCCTTTCATTTGCTGTGTCAGGGCTGGATCAATCTGAACCAGGATTTGATTCCTGCCTCACCCACTCTACTTCCCCTCCTCTTTTCTAAACGGTGCATGAGGCTAGCGAAAAGTTCTTAGTTGCTCGAAAGTGCGCTCCCAGCGCCTGGATGGTTCCTACGAGGCGGGAGAATGAATGAAGTAAAGCTCAAGGCACAGTAAGGGCTAATAAGTGCTTGTTCCGTGACTGAATGGTGTAATCCGGCACTGGGCGGCCCCCAGTCCTGCCTCCCTTCCCGCCGTGGGTGCCGAGGTCCCGGAGGAGCGTGAGTTCCCCAGCTGCTGCCCTTTCTCCCCTGGGTCAGTTAAACTTTCCCGCCCGCCCAACGAGTTTGAAAACCGAAAACCCCGCCATTGCCAGCGGTTCACCGGTCGCCGCGACTCGACCAATCGGCAGCGGCACCGCCCACGCCGACTCGCGCAACCGACGCGTGGCTATTGGCTGCGCTGTCCACGTGGGCGGGGCGCCGAAGGGTCGCGCGCAGGGCAACGCCGCTAGGCTACAAAGTAGCGAGTTCATAAGAAAACAAACCCACCCCGTTCGTGGGCGGGGCATCGGGCGTCTAGCCCCGCCCCCGGCGGCCAGCTCGGCGGAGGCGGCTGCGCCGGCTCAGAACAGACCCCGCCCGTCTAGAAGGAGGGAGGGTGAGTTGGGGGTGGACCCAGCCCCCAAGGGGCGGGCGCCGGGCAGGGCCCTAAGGGCCGCGGAGGGTTGGGCCGGGTTCCCAGCCTTTGGCGACCTGCTAGGTGACAGGAGGTGGAACCGGCCGGAAGGGTGGGGGTCGCGTTCAGACGAGTCAGGCCCCGAGCGTCGCACAGGCCGGGCGGGCCGCGGGAGCTCTGCACCCGGCCGGCTCCGGCTGGCTCCCCTGCGCTGACCGCTCCGGGTTGGGGCTGGGGGGCTCCGCAGGCAGCCGGTGTCGACATGCTGCTGGAGGAGGTTCGCGCCGGCAACCGGCTGAGCGGGGCCGCGGCCCGGGGAGACGTGCAGGAGGTGCGCCGCCTTCTGCATCGAGAGCTGGTGCACCCGGACGCCCTGAACCGCTTCGGCAAGACGGCGCTGCAGGTGAGGCCCGGCCGGCCCGCAGCGAGGCCAGGGCGGGAGGGCGAGGAGAGTGGGACCTCCGACCCCTTTTTCTCTCGTCTCTGTCGGTGTCCGACTGGGGGTTCGGTCCTCCTTTTCTGGACTGACGTTGTCCGTGATGTCCCCTTTCCTAGGTGGGTGGAAGATGCGGTTAAGTGGGGGTGGGGCTGGGAGAGCTTTCCATCTTCCCTGGAGGATTCCTTGTTCTCTGGCAGCCAGGAATTCATTTTCCCTCGGGAGGTTCTTGTTCCGTGGGTGAGGGTGCACCTTCTTTGGATCCGGGTTTCATGGGGATGGCTCTTAGGGCTTCGTTTGAGGGAATCGGATCAGTGAAGTCCTGGGCATCCTGCTTTTGGGGTGAATCTTTGAGAGGTATCCAGTTTCTTGAGGAGAATCTCCATTCCTAGGTTGCTGGTTTTTTTTTGTTTTTTTTTTTTTAATTTTTTTCCCCTTCTCAGTTTCCTGGTATATTAGGGAGGCCCCAATGGGGGAATAGCTACAGATTGCTAGGGAGTCCCTATTCCCTGGGTGGCATTTACAGGGGACCTCGGTTTCTTGAGGTGCTCAAGTGTTTTGGGAAGCACCCCCCATTATATGACAGAGGCCAGTCCGTGGAGAAGGGCTTTCAAATTCCCTGGGCATCTTCTTTCCCTTGAACAGGCTATCAAGTTCCCTGGAGGCAAGTTCTCATATGAGGCCTATTTCCTGAAGGAGGTTTCATATTTCCTGGTGATTTACCATATCTTGAGGAGAAGATGCCTTGGTTCCTTGGGGGAGCATCTTAGATTGCTTGAAAGTTTCTATGCGGCTCTTCTCTAGATGCTGTCTTATCCTTAGAGAGATGGTGCGGGGAGGGCTCTCTATTCACAGGAGACCTCTTTTGGTTCTCAAACAACTGTCTGCGGGGGGGGTTGTTACCTGGGATTTCTCATTTTTCAGAGGATCTCTCCTCTGGTGTCCTGTATTTGTAAATGACCCTTCTCTCCAGTGACCTGAATTTTCCTGAATCTTCTCTTTTGGGGACTTGCTGCCCCTCTGCCCACACACAGGTCATGATGTTTGGCAGCCCCACCATTGCCTTGGAGCTCCTGAAGCAAGGTGCTAGCCCCAATGTCCAAGACGCCTCTGGCACCACTCCGGCCCATGATGCAGCCCGCACTGGATTCCTCGACACCCTGAAAGTGTTGGTAGAGCATGGCGCTGATGTCAATGCTCCTGATGGCACTGGTGCACTCCCCATCCATCTGGCAGTGAGGGAGGGCCACACAGCTGTTGTCAACTTCCTGGCAGCAGAATCTGATCTACATCACAGGGATGCCAGGGGGCTCACACCCCTGGATCTGGCTCAGAGGAGAGGGGCTCAGGATCTCCTGGACATACTGCAGGGGCATACTGTGGCACCACTGTGACCTGGGGCCACTCACTGCCAGCAACAGGACCCAGCTGGGGTATATGTCATAAGAGGAGGGGAGAAACATTTTGTCTCCTCGCTCCTCCTGCTGGCTGTCGAAGGGGAGGGGCACCAGTTTGTGGCTTGTTGGTGTTGATTTCTGGGATGTGTGTGTGTGTTTGAGGCTCATTTCTCATTTGTTTTTCTCACCCCTTTTGGTGTGTTAGTCAGAGAAGGGCTCCTGTAGGCAACAGCCACCTAAACGGTTCGGTTTCCTCCACGCCCCAGGGTGCTGGGGCTACAGATGGTGCCAAGGGCAGAGTGTTCAAAGACTCAGTTCCAGAGTGAGGTCATGGCTTCCAGGGCTCCTGGAACCTGGTGACCTTGACCAGCTGGCTGTACCCAGAGAAACCTCAAGTATGCGCACTGCTTAGAGCTGGGGGGAAGAGGGGAGCTGAGGGGAGTGTTCCAAAACTATAGATGGATAGTATGAGTTCGTTCATATTTTGTTGGAAGCTTGCTTCCCAGTCTCTTGTACAGCGTTAAAAGACTTCTATTTATTAAGCTTTATGGAAAAAGTCGTTGTGTGATTATTTAACGTTTTTACCCATTAAATTAAGATTTGTGCATGATCACAGCGCGGGTGTCTTCTGATTTTTGAGTCTGCAATGGCTCGCGTCAAGGGTATTTGTGGGGGGTCGGCAAGGCAGTCGCGGATAGGGGCTGTTTTGAGGGAGGGGAGAGAGTGAGAATTCCCAGGGCGTCAGGGTGAGCGAGCTGGGTGGGGCAGCGGTTTGCGCTGTCGGAACGGAAGGGAGGCAGGAAACCGCGAGTGGGGAAAGGGCCCCCAGATGTCAGCTGGGTGCCCGGAGCCCAGTGGGTGGGGTTGGGTGGGCGGTGGCCGCAGCCCTTCCCCGCAGAGACGTGACCGGCGGGCAGGGACTGCGGTTACGCGGCGCGGGGAAGCCGGGAAGGCTTGGGGGCGGGATTAGAGCGGTCTTGGAGGCTCCGCACCCTTTAAAAGTTCACGGTGGGCGGGACCGAGAACTGCCCGCCTCCTTCAGGGCGGCCGTTTTACGCGTGCGCAGTGGGTCACGGAGCCGCCATGCCGGAGCCGCGCGGCTTGTCTCCGCTTCGGGTCAACAAGGCGTTTGCTGCCCGGTACGGCCGCTACCGGGAGCGCGAGGAGCTGCAGCGGCGTGAGTGCAGGACGCATGCGCGAGGGGCACCGGCGCCTGCTAGGCGGTGGGGAGGTGGGATTTTGATCTGGTCCGGAGGCTGATGGGGGGGTGGGGATTCCCATCTGTGCCCCACAGTGAAAGATCGCTACGGCGACCCGGATAGCAGCGGCGACTCCAGCTCCGAGTCTGACTCCAGCGACGAGCGCGTGGTGAATGCCCCACCCTCACCCTGCCTCTTAGGGCGACAAATCCCCCAACCATCTCGCCCTACTGGAACGCCCGACTGCTCGCGCACCAATCCCATGAGGGACAGAGCGCCCTCCCTATCCCCCTAAGGAGAAGCGAGCTCCTCACCCCTATCACCTCTGCCGCAGAACCTTCCACCTGCCCATTCTGATGACTGGGGTGCGTCCCCCCTGCCCTCCTTCCTCATCCCCAAGGGTAACCACTTCTCAGTGTCAGACTCTGACCCTGAAGTCCCCACATGGGGCACCCAGGTTTCTCCCCACATCAGTCCTGATCTAGCCACCTTCACTTTGCAGCCGCTCCCCTCCTCTGTCAATCCCAAGTGCCCACGTGCCCCATATCCGTTTCCTAGCCTGTACCTCTGCATGGCCCTTCTTTGCCGGCGCCCTCCACCTATTTGATCCCGCACTCAGACCCAACCTTCCAGCTTCCCCCACGACCTGCCTTCCCCAGCTGGATACTCCCTCCTACCCACATTCTCACGTCCTTCCAGCTCACTTGCCTTGTTGGTTACTGCCTGCCCGCCCCTTCCCCCTTTCCCCTCCCTTCTGCCCTCACCTGGGTTTTCAGCACCTCACTTCTGAAGTCTGTTCCCACTTTTCCTGCCTTAGGAATTTGATCCTCAACAGGAGCGTGACTTTTATAGGACTCTCTCTTTGTTGAAGAAGAAGGATCCCCGCATTTATCAGAAAGATGCCATCTTCTATCAGAGAACAGGTTAGAGGCTCCTCCTCCCTGAGACCCAGGTTCCTCATCATGTTATAGGTTATGAGTAGTGATTATTTTTTTTCCTATACAAGGGCTTTAATAAGTGCAACTTGTAAGAGAGTAGAGGAGTCAGGACAGAAAAGAGAAAAGGGCCAAGCCAAGGGGGTCATTTCAGAGTAAGGACCATGGAGGGTGGCTTCAGCCTACTCTCCGGAGGGACTTGGAGTGTAAGTGATGATCTGGAGTTGTCCCATCTTGGGATAAGAATCTGGGCTTCATAGTCTGCACACTCCAGCAGCAATGGCTGAGAGGTCCTGTAGGGGGCATTTAAATGCCCAGGTGCTTGGGGCTCCCGCTGTGTGCAGCCAGAGCAGTTCCAGTAATTGGAGGACAGTGCCCTCATTTACTGGCTTGTTCAGAAGTGCTAGATCTCATCCTTTGCAGCCATCTTTGGAAACAAGCAGCTATTTGATGATCTCCTGACTGACTTACAAAACTGAAAAAAGGAAATTTTCCCATATCCCTCAGGGTTCTTCTAGCTTGACAAAAATCGAACAAACATCAGACAGATTGATAAGAGAAAAAGTAAAAAACGAAGTTTAATAATCACAATGTGTATGCCTTCTGTGTACATAAGAAGATCCAACTTAACTGAGTAACTCTTTAGTGAATTGTTTTAAGTAAAAACTGCTTAACCATATGTTTTAGATTGTTATCTGCTGATGTTAATAACTGTGCTTGGCACTGTTCAGAGTGTGGCTTATCACTGTATGATCAAAGCCAGTTATTGCCAGGTAGTAGCAAATAGGCACCTATTTTATAGCTGGGAATTGTTGGCTTGGGGATTTGAAATCTCAGTCTTACCCTGCCCCAGTTCCAGCCCTGTGGGATTCTTTGCCTGGGGAATGCAGGGGGTTGTGGGTGATAGCAAGTGTCTCTGACGGGCCCACAGCTTCGTCCTCGGAGAGTGAGGACGAGTCAACAGCCAAGGCAAAGCAAAAGAAGGTGCAGCCCATGTACCTGAAGGACTACGAAAGAAAAGTTATTTTGGAGAAAGAAGGGTGAGAACCCCCTTCACCAGCACCCCCTCCCCCTCTCCCACCCCTCAGGCGGGCTGACACATGGAGTCTTAGGATTAGGTGTGGGTAGAAGCCAGTTACTCACCAGAATTGAGGGAACCCCAGAGAGCAGGCGCTTGAGTGATCTGCCTGCACCCTAGTTTCCCCGCCCCTTCCCGTATCCATCCTCACTACTGCTTTGAACAGCTCCCCACATAATGGGGACAGATGAGCCATAGGCATGTATCCTCAAGCCCACATCCTTCCTTGTCCAGCAAATATGTCGACGAGGAGAATTCAGATGGGGAGCCCTCTAATCAGAGACTCCAGGTAGGTGGTGTGGATGCTGAGGGAGTGGCTAATGGCCCCCAGGGCTGGGTCTGAGGCCCATGTCTTTCTCTTCAGCAGATTTCTTCAAAAAGTTATGTGGAAGAACAGAAACAGCTCAAGGAAAGGTGAGCTGGGGCCAGGCAGGTAGCCAAGTGTACAGGAATCAAGGCTCTAGTGTTGCAAATGCCTGGGTTCAAATCCAACTCTATTATTTAGTGACTGTGCAATTGGGCAGGTCATTTGCCCTTTCCATGACTCAGTTTCCTTCTCCACTAAATGGGTTTGATCATGCTTTTTGTGTCCCAGCACCTCTCTCAGCTTGTCGTGAGAGCTCAGAACTTAGGAAAGGGGTACTGGGGGAGGGGGCATCCTACCCGTCCTGAGGTTTGTTCCCTCACTTGCGCAGCTTCCAGGCATTCATGGAGGACAGTGAGGATGAAGACAGTGCCGGGGAAGGTGGCTCTGGCTTGCTGCAGAAACGAACTAAAACTGGGGAGGAGAAGGTGGGTGTTGGACCAGTACTGGTGGGGAGGGAGTTTGGTGCTCCCACAGGCACTCAGCACTGGCTTCCACCAGGCCCAAGAGGATGCTGACTACATGGAATGGCTGAAGGGGCAGAAGGAGATTCGAAACCCAAACACCCATGCTCTGGAGGAACTAGTGAGTCCCCGTGCATAGCTGCCCCTCCCAACTCCATCCAACCTTTTTCTAGAAGTGGACCCTTGAGGGGTTAACAAGGGCATGTGCTCTTCTCTGGGCCACAATTTCTACATCTGTAATGTGGGGGAATGACTTTATTAGCCATCTATGGAGTTTCAGTTACTTAGAGCCACTTGGTACCCACTTCCACCCACCTGCCCTTCCCCCAAGTCCCTGACTTGGGCCTAATATCTCCCTCACCTCCAGACCCACCTCAAGGAATATTGGAACAATCCAGAGCTGGATGAAGGAGAGCAGTTTCTGCGAGATTATATCCTTAACAAACGCTATGAGGAGGAGGGAGATGAGGAAGAAGAGGAGGAGGAGGAAGGGTGAGCAGCCGTGTTCCCAGGGGCCAGAAGGCAAACAGCATTGGATATTACTTTTTTCATACAAATGGTGGTGGAGTTAGTCCATCCCTGATGAAACTCCCTAGGTGTGGGCTCTGGAGCCAGGTGACAAATGCTGGCCCTGCTTTTAGTCTTTTCTCATCTGTAAAACTGGCTAACAGCACCCTACTTTAGGGTTATTTGGAGGATTAGATGAGTTAATTCAGCTGATAAATGATAGTGCAGGAGCTCAGTTGACTCACAGCTCCACCCCATCTTGTTCCTTAGGGTCCCCAGTCCTGTCCAGTTGGCTGTGGACGACTCCTCAGATGAGGGAGAGCTATTTCTGAAGAAGCAGGAGGACTTTGAGCACAAGTACAACTTCCGCTTTGAGGAGCCGGACTCTGCTTTGGTTCGTGGCCAGAGCCAGGGCTGGGGAGGACCAGGCCCTCAGGACCCCGATTGGAGAACCCAGAATCATCTCTTGGCCCTTTTGTATTCCTGTTGCCCACAGGTCAAGACCTACCCTCGGACCATCGCATCCTCTGTGCGCCGCAAGGATGAGCGCAGGAAGGAGAGGAGGGAGGAGACCCGGGAGCGAAAGAAGAGGGTGAGTGTGTGGGCAGCTTGCTGTGGGGTGAGGGGGGAACTCCGTCTGCTGGGAGCGCTGTCACCCTTCACCCGCCTCCACACACACACACACACACACACACACACACACACCCCCACCTCCTGCCATCCCACAGGAGAAGGTGAAGAAGCAGGAGGAGCTCAAGCAGCTGAAGAACCTGAAGAGGAAGGAGATTCTAGCCAAGCTGGAGAGACTGCGGCAGGTCACAGGCAATGAGACGCTGGGATTTGAGGAGAAGGACCTTGAGGATGACTTTGACCCAGCCCAGCATGACCAGCTCATGCAGGTATGTTCCTGTACCCCAGGTGGTAGGGAGCATGGCTCTGGAATCTGGTCATTCCCTGGCTGTGGCTCAGAGGAGAGACTTGACCTCTGATTCTATTTCCCTTCTGTAAAATGGGTCCAGCCACACATCTACCTCTGGGCTGTTGTGAGAATGACTTGCAAGGAATGCACATAAAGGTTTAGTTGGTAAGTGCTCAAGGAACGGCGGGTTGTGTTTCCTTTTGGCTCATTTACTGAGCTCTAAGGTTTTTTTGTGTTTGAGGGAACATGGTGTATTAGGTTTTGAAGGCTCAATGAGAGTAGTAGTGGAAACCTTGGGAAACCCAAAGAAGCCCCTCATCAAGCCTGGGAGGTCAGGTTAGGAAACTGAGGATGCCTAGGTGGGCCAGGTAAAAATTAGGTGTTGGGTAGCTGGAGTTCGGCCTTCACTTTCTAGAACTTTTCAGCACTGAGTTTCTTGGGGTGGCTGTAAGAACACAGTAAGATGCAGCTTACTATTTAGCAAATAGTAGATGCTTAATAAATGACATAGTAAATAGTATCTTCCTTTGCCGAGGCTCCAGTGGGTGTTTCAGTCCCAGCAAGGGTCCCAGCAAGGGACCAACAGTCTCAGCCCTCTTGGCTGAGAAGGCACTGGGCAGTGATGGGGACAAACCAGAGGAGGCAGGGTCTTAAAGGAGTCTCCTACCTGACTTTGTCAGGCATGGTAGGGAGTAGGTTAGTGCAGGCAGCTGAAATAGGACCCAAGGCCCGAGTACCAATTAGCTGGTCAAAGAAGAACTAGGCAGGAGGTGCTGCAGAGTCCTGCAAAGTTCTGTGGAAAGGGGGAAAACTACGGGTCTGTGGAACAGAATGCCAGGCAGTGTGTGTGTGTGTGTGTGTGTGTGTGTGCGCGCCATGTACAGGAGTCAAGCTGTTTGAAGGAGTGGGCCATGCTGACCCTCCCAATTCTCAACCCTACAGAAGTGCTTTGGGGATGAGTACTATGGTGCTATGGAAGAAGAGAAGCCACAGTTTGAGGAAGAGGAAGAGCTTGAAGGTGAGGTCACCCCTGGCACAGGGAAGGAGTCGGGTAGTGGAGGAGAGACGGGGTCTAAAGCCTAAGATTCCAACCTGACCTCCACCGGGCCTGTCTGCCCTCTCTGGAACCAGATGACTGGAACTGGGACACGTGGGCTGGGCCAGAGCAGGGTGGTGCATGGAGCCAGCAGGAGCTGCACTGTGAGGACCCCGACTTTAACGTAGGTGCTAAGGGTTGGAGGTGGTTGTCATACAGTACTGGGGTCCCCGAGGGCTGCCTAACCTGCAGGTTCCGGCAGATGGATGCTGACTACAACCCCAGCCAAAAGCGGAAAAAGCCACGTGAGGCCCCCTCGACAGGCAAGAAGAAACGCAAGTCACCCTTTGCCTCGGCCGTGGGGCAGGAAAAGCCTGTGTTTGACCCCGGTGAGGCACAGGAAATGATCCCTGGGCTGGCAGGGGTTCTGCAGGCTGAGCACACCCCAGCAGCCTGTGCTCTCCCTTGAGCAGGGGACAGGACTTTTGAAGAGTACCTGGATGAGTATTACCGGCTGGACTATGAGGACATCATTGATGATCTGCCCTGTCGCTTCAAATACCGAAGTGTGGTGCCCTGTGACTTTGGGCTCAGCACCGAGGAGGTGGGGCTCTGCCAGCCAGCAGACAGTGAACATAGGGTGGGGTGGAGGTATGCCCGGTAAGCAAGAGGGAGTGGATAGACAGTAAATGCTATGACATGGCTAGACAGGGAGCTGCAAACAGTGCTTTACCCACAGTATCCCTCCATAAATACCACTTTCAATTCTGTGACTGTCTGCCTGCAGCATGGTGACCATTCAGACTAAGTGGGCTTTGCTATCAGATGACCCAGGTTAAAATCTTGACTTAGCCAGTCACCAGGTGTGTGACCTTGCACATATGATTGAAGCCTTCGTGCCTGAGTTTCCCCATCTGTAAAATGGGCATAGTAACAACCCCTTCTATCACCTCATGGCTGAAATGAATGTAGGAAACTCTTTGAATATCACTTGTTTCTGGTGGGTACTTGATTATTAGTGATTAGTAAAAGTAGCCAGCATTTATTGAGCTTTACCGTCTGTGTCCATTCAGTCTTCCCGATAGTTTCTGAGGAGATGCCTTCCTTATACATGAGGAAACAGGCCTGAAGGCAGCTGCCTGGAGATTTGAAGTTGGGTCTTATCTGTAATTAGCAAACTCCATCATTGGCATGAAGGCCACTGCCCTGTTTAGGGGCTTCTGGGGCCACAGTTCATGGGTGAGAGCTCTGGAGTTCTTGTGCTCAAACTGGACTCTGAAATCAGCCACAAAAGACAAGGAGTGGTATCTGCCTAAATCACTTCTCTCCTGCTGTTATGACGTCCCTGCCGAGTAGCTCTAGTATCACCCTCCTTGACCAATGAGGTGAACAGAGTCAGGGCCCCCCAGGACTCACACAGCAGGATCCCATCCTCCTTTTCCTTGCAGATCCTTGCTGCCGACGACAAGGAGCTGAACCGGTGGTGCTCCCTGAAGAAGACCTGCATGTATAGGTGATAGGTTGGGACTGGTTGGGGTACCCTGGGAGGGGAGCTGGCAGGCAGATCTGGGCACCTCCCCCCCCCCCCCCCCCAGCACCAGCTACAGCTGTGCTTACTGGACTGCTGCAGGTCAGAGCAGGAGGAGCTACAGGACAAGAGGGCATATAGCCAGAAGGCCCAGAATGCGTGGAAGAAGAGGCAGATCTTCAAGTCACTCTGCCCAGAGGAGTGAGTGTCACTAGCCGGGGAGGATGGGTTCAGGTTTGAGTCTTGCCATGACCTAGAATGGAGCTTCCCCTCACTGAGACATGGGTTCAGATCTTAGCTGGGCTATAACTGTGTGATGATAGGCAAGTTACTTTCCTTCTCTTCGCCTGTTTCCTCATTTATAAAATGGGGATACAGATGGCTTATTTCTTGTTAAGTATTTTTAGGATTAAAATGAGTTAATTCATGTTAAGGACTTAGAAAAGTAGGCCTCCCCGGTGGCGCAGCGGTTGAGCGCTGGGTTGCGAAGCTGCCTGCAGCCTCTACAGCTCTGGTTCAATTCCCGGCTGCTCCCCGGCCACTGGAGGAGGGTCCCACATGGCGCGCAGACCTCTCCTGCCGCCCGCTGCTCCCCTCAGCAGTGTACTTCGGTCCTTCTGCCTGCTCTGCTCCCCGCTCTGGCTCTGGTGAATTCTCTCACTCTCCCATGCTTCTGACTGTACCCATAAAGATAAATCTTTAAAAAAAAAAAAAAACTTAGAAAAGTGAATGCCATATAGGTATTAGATATTGTTAATATTATAATTGTTATTTCCTGATTTATAAAGCAGGGGTGATAAAAGTTACTGAAGCCAAAATGAGTTAATTTATGTGAATAGTGGAGTCCAAGACATTAATAGAATAGTGACACAGTACAGCCTAAGGATTTAGTAGGAAGACTCTGGTTTTGGTGCCAGACTTGGGTTTCAATCCCAGGCTCCCAAAATTGCTGTATGGTCACCTCTCTGAACCTTTCCTTATCTGTAAAATGGGGGACATAACAGACATAAATGGAGCAGACATAAATGTGACTGGCCTGAGCTGAGCCCTGACTTTCCTCTTCCAGGACGGAGACATCCACAGAAGCCACAGAGACGCCACAGAGAGACAAATCCAGTCCGCATGGGCAGCTGCCAATACCTGCCAATGATAGGGCCTACAGAAAGCAGCCCTGGCTTGAGAGCCCCCCAGTGCAGGATGAAGTGACCCCTGTGTCATCCAACCAGAAGCCAGCCTCCCAGAGGCGGAGGAGGGGCAAGAAGGCACGTCTTCTGGGCCCCACAGTAACACTAGCTGGTCGTGAGTTCAGCCGTCAGAGACTGCAGGCCTTTGGCCTCAACCCCAAACGGCTGCACTTCCGTCAGTTGGGCCAACAACGAAAGAAGCAGCAGAGGCTCAAGAATGCTCCCTAAATTCAGGGAGCATGCAGGAGCCCTGGGTCCCTTCCCCCCCACCCCCCCAATAAGGGCCCTTGGTTGCATTGCCCTGGTTGAAAGTACAGCCCTTCTGTCTACCTGGTGGGCCAGGGAGTCTTTCATCTGATGCAGAAACTGAGGCCTACTGAACAAGTTAGAGACACCCTTGGAGATCATCCCTCAAATGCTGGGCTCAGCCATAGCCACTGTCAAGTCAAACGGCTTTATTAGTCCCCAGTGGCCACAGTTCCCTGCCACCACCAGCCCTTGGCAGGACAGGGGTTTCAGGACCAATGAGGGGCACAGGCAGTCCAGTGCAAACTACAGTACTTGAGTCATGCCCTGAGTGGGTGCCCAGAAGCTTGTGCTCCCTCCCTGCCCTGTGAGATGGGCAGCAGCTCAGTTGGTGAGAGGCAGGCCTATAGCCTCTGCCCCTGGCTGAATGGCTCTTGCCCAAAGTTCTGGACTGGTCTCAGCTGCACTTGTCAAGGGGGTGAGAATGGTCACCGCCAGAGTTCAAGTTCCCATATCCAGTGTGACATAAATAAAAAAATAGTGTCGCATCTTCTCCCCCAATCCCTCCTTTTATAAAAACACGAAGTCCTCAGAGCTTGGGCGCTTGGCCTTGAGGAGTCGCCCAGTGCGAGGCAGCCGCAGTGTTGGCTGGGAGAGCTGGGAGCAGAGGTCATCCAGGCTATGGTCCTGAGCATGGCCCTCGGCCAGGGTGAACATGGGGTACCGCTCTGAGGTGGATGAAGAACTGAGGACCTGGTGGGAGGAGGGAAAGAGATCAACCCCAAACACAGTAGCTAAGTTAGTTATCCTGTAGGCATAACAAATAGGTTATTAGATGCTTCCTGAATACAAATCCCGTCCCTCCAGGGCAATAAGCTCGGCCAGTCAGCATTTCACATTCCCTAGATGCAGTGATTGGCTCAGTGAAGTGCATCTGACCTGACAGCCAATGAAAAGCAGCCCTGAGATTTTTGCTGCATCTGTGGAGTGGTGTGGGAGAGCGGGGCTCCCATTTCGCTGGGAGGTAGGTGGTCAGAGATGCCTCCTGGATGTAGCTGTCCCCCAAAGGCAGCAATGCTTCATTTTTTGCCCCATCTTTATAGAGGGAGTTACACCTGGGCTTGTGGGAAGAAGCCTGGAAGCAGCCTCCCCAAAGCTGTTGGATTCAAGATCTTTGTTCCTCACCCAACTCTGCCTACACTTTGCTTCCCACCCTCTACCACTCTTCTTGCTCACCCTGGTCAGCTCTGAGCAAAGTGTCTCAAACTCCTTCCTGTCTCCAGCGTAGAACCCCACAGTACAGCTTGGGTCCATCTTGGCAAAGGCCATCTTGCGGGGTGAGGTGCAATGGAAGGACTGGGGCAGACAGACAAGGGAAGATCAGGGGGCCCTGACTCCTTCCACATGCCCCCAACCCCACCCTGGGAATCCCAGCTCACCTCCAGGGGGAAGTCAGCCCTGCTGACATCCACAGTGGGCTGGCAGTAGTGGGGGTCCAGGTAGAGCAGGAAATCATCTGCAGGGGAAGAAGCATTAGTGGGTGTAGGGGAGGATGAAGTGGGATAGGTAGAGCAGGATAGGGTGAACTTACCCTGGTACCCGATGAAGTACAGAGAGTGTCGTGGCTTGCCCCCCATGATACCCAGGCATAGCTCTGAACGCAGGAGCTCCTGTAGGGAGGAAAGTAGGTTAAGGTGAGGACTTGGGGTATGTGCTGTTAGGCAGTCCTCAACAAACACAAATGCCCAAAATATGTGAACCCACGCTGCTGGGCTCTAGGGGACCAGCAGTGACCAGGATAGACAAAACCACCACCCTCACGGTGCTGATGTTCTAGTGTGGGAGACAGAACAAGATGAGTAGGTCATGTCATATCAGGAGAGAACACCATGGAGAAGAACAAAGGGAAAGGGGCTTTGTGATAGCTGGGTTACAGGCCAGAGATGGGGGGAGGGGGAGGTGGGTGAGAGGATTCACCAGAGACAGAGCGGGGAGCAGAACAGGCAGATGGACAGAAGTACACTGCTGAGGGAAGCAGCGGGCAAGTTAGGTGAGGTCTACTGCGCCATGTGGGTTGCTGCCTGGCCGGCTGGGGATCTAACCCGCGCTGAGAGGCTGCTGATTGCCTCACAGTGCGGTGCTCAACCCTCTGCGCCACCAGGGAGGCCCTTGTGATTTTTTAAATAGGGCAATCAGGGCCTCCCTGGTGGCGCAACAGGTTGAGTGCAGCACTGTGAAGCTGTCTGCAGTCTCTGCAGTGCAGGTTTGAATCCTGGCCGGCCAGGGAGATTCCCACATGGCGCGGCAGACCTCTCCTGTCTCGCCCGCTGCTCCCCTCAGCAGTGTATTTCGGTCCATCTGCCTGTTCTGCTCTCCGCTCTGTCTCTGGCGAATCCTCTCGTCTTCACGTGCCTCTGACCTATACCCCAATTCTTGTATAAAAATAAATCTTTAAAAAAAAATAAGGGAATCAGGAAAGGCCTTAAGAGTTGTAACTACTGAATAAACAGGGATGAGGAAGCATTAACAGTAGCCATAACCCAAACTGAAAACAGGCTATTGCATTTCTAGAGAGGCGCAGTGAATCTGGCAGAGCCTACCTTTACACAGGGCACGTATACAGGGTTTAGAGTCTCACCACCCAGTCTCACAGGCACCAGGATCACCACAGACTTCCACTCAGCTGAGGGGTCTGGCCTGGCCACCAGGCGAGCCACATCTGCTTTGTACACTGAAATGACAAGGCAGGCAGTCACCTCTTAAGGCCCAGAGTATAGCCCTAAAACTCCAAGAGCCAACCAAGCCTGTGTAATCTCTTTGGGTTAACATTCCATTGATAGTAGAGCACATCTTTCCTGTGTCCCCAAATTCCCTCAGACAATCCCAGGGCCTCCAAGCAGATGTGGACATCCCCTTTTCACAGAAAAGGCACTGAGACCAAGATTTGAACAAAGAATATAAAGCCAGAGGTCTCCCTGGTAGCTCAGGGATTAAAGTCTCAACACTTTCAAGCTATTGCCAGCCACTGAGGCATGAGTTTGATCCCTGGCCAGGGAGTTAACCCACATGGCACAGCAGACCTCTCCTGTCTCGCCTATTGCTCCCCTCAGCCGTGTATTTCAGTAGATCCTCCTGTTCTGCTTCCTGCTCTGTCTCTGGTGAATCCTCTTTCCCTCTGCACCTCTGGCCTATACATCCAGTTCTTGTATGCATAAATAAATACAATAAATTAAAAATATATATATAAAGCCAGGAGGAGATGGAACACCTCTCCAGTCCCAGACCTGACTAGGCCTCACTGACTTAGTACCTTGGTTTCCAATATGGAAATGGTCCCTCAACTAAGTATCTCCGCTCAAGTCCTGTCTGCTGGTCTCCAGTCTCTCGTTTCCTCCCTTACTGACTTTTCTGACTTCAGAGAAGTGGATTCAACTTTCTTTTTTTTAAAGATTTATTTATTTATGCATACAAGAGCTGGGGTATATAGGTCAGAGGTACGGGAGGGTGAGAGGATTCACCAGAGACAGTGGGGAACAGAACAGCCAGATCTACTGAAATACACTGCTGAGGGGAGAGGCAGATGAGATAGGAGAGGTCTGCTGCGCCATGTAGGTCACTTACCTGGCCAGGGATAGAACTTGTGCTGCAGCAGCTGCAGATTGCTTCATAGTGTTGCGACTTAACCCCTTGCACCACTGGGGAGGTCCAGATTCAACCCTTTCTGCACACATGGCAGAAACATGTTCATGTCCCCCCCCTCAAATTCACACGTTGAAACATAACCTTCAAGGTGATGGTATCAGGAAGTGGGACCTTTGGGAGCTGAGGTCTGAGGGTGGAACCCTCATGAGTGGGATCAGTGCCCTTATATGAGACCCTAAAAAGCATGCTTGCCATTCCGCCATGTGGGGACATGGCAAAAAGAACCAGGAAGTGGGCCCACACCAGACAATCTGCTGGTTTGAATTTTCTAGCCTCAGAACTGTAAGAAGTAAATTCCTATCATTTATAAGCCACCTCATCTGTGGTATTTTTGTTACAGCAGCCAGAAGAGGTTAAGACAAAGTCTCTCAGTGAAAATAGAACCCGGCCCCAGATACCATTAATTTTGCATAAAAATTAAGATTTTGTAGATTGTCTAATACCAATCTGTAGAAGCTCCTATTAATTAAGACCCTTTCTAAATTGATTTGGGGAAGGCAGTAGGTTAAAATTGTTTGCAGAGTAAGAATGAACTCCACCTGAAAGAAGGAAGTCCTTAGTATTTTATTCTATCATTTGAGAAGCCCCTGATGCTTCCTTTCCTGGTTTCACGGGAGTGGAGGGATCGTGAGCACCTCCCATTATGTGGGGCCTTAAGTCCTTTCCAAGGGCCCCTTTGCCCCAGAATGTGCTTCAGCTCTAAGGACCAGACGCCTGAGGTAGTAACTGGCTCAGGGTGAGAATCCTGTGACCTTGGTTTTCATCCCCTTACCTGTACAGTCCTGAGAAACGTACACTACCAGGCGGGTGACCTCTGAGCTGCTCTCCACAGCTTTCCTGGAGGTGAGAAGAAAGGACTGAGTTCCTGCATGTTCCCTGTGCTTTCCATGTCCCCAGCAGCAGCCCTCACCTGAGTATATGTGCCACCAGAGACGGCCCATACCAGTCACCCGCCTTCTTGCCTGAGCTTTGCCCAAGCTCCACCAGTCGATGTAGGCCGAAGGGAGCCTGGGGATGGTCAGCGAACCAGGACACAATCTGCCGATGCCGGTGTTCCTGCTCCAGCTCAGGGACACCCTGAGCCCAGCGTGAGGGCATCCAGCGGGCAGGCCCATGGTATCGGTTGGGAGAGGCCAACCCTGATGGTTCAGGGGGGCCTGGGCCTACGCCTTCTGTCCACCTCCAGTCTGGTGGGGATGGAGTACAGAGTCAAATGGGGCCAGTGTGTGGAGGACACGGTTCTGATTTATTCATGTTTTACACACAATTCTAGTGCTTCCAACACCCCTGTGTTTAACTGCAATTCTCACTCCCTACCAAAACTTACTTGACACACAATTCTAACAGGACTTCAAACTCAGTTTACAAACAGTTCTAATACTGCCATCTTGTGTGGTTGGCGCTTCCCACTCCACTGCTCACCTCTGGGTAATAAATGAAGCAGCAGGCCCTGAGCCAGCATCATCTGCCCGCTGCGTAACATACATCCCCAGCCACAGTCTGAGGTCAGGCAGCCCCCAGGAAGGGGCGGGAAGTCCCGGCGATAAGTGAGCCACAGGCGGGACACAAAGTCACTTTGGAAACGTTGGATGTCACCTAGGAAAGTGAGCCTGTCAGCTGCCACCAGGGCCATCCTTGGGGGCCTCCACCAGCCCTTCCCCCAGATATCAACTCACCCTCGCCTTCAAATCGGTAGCGGCGGCCACAGAGATGGACACTGGAGATCTTACTAAAGCTGGTCCGACTTTTGACTGCCCAACCTGTGAAGATGTGGGGGTGCCCAGCGATATGAAGCACTTGCTTGACAGCAATAGCACTTCCGTTTCCCTCTGTGTCCATCCTAGCTCCTGGCTCAGGGAAACTCAGGGAATTTGCCCGTCTCCACATGGAGCAGGGCCCATAGTAATAGCCACAGGAATGCCTGCCATTAATTCAAGAGGAATTAGGACAGTTTTGATTATTGTACTCAGAGGGGGTTGGGGGGAGGCACAAGGAAGCAAAAAACTTTGCCTAAGGTCGCAATGGGAACGGAAGGCACTTGAAAATATACTGCCCGTTGAACCTGCCACTGGTCCACCAAGGGCAGGGCAGGGCGGGGAACCCACCGGTGACTCACGGGAGAATAAATGGTGGAATGCTCGGCAGGGCAGGGTCTGGTTCTCCGACTGCACGGACTTCTACAGCCCTTGACAGGCCGAACCCTTGGCTCGCTCCCACCTCAGAACCTGAGCCCCCGCCCGCCCCCTCCTCACCGTACTTCACGTTGTTCCAGGCAGTCAGGAACTTCGCCTTAAACTTGTCCACTTCGTCCGGCTCTCCCGGAGCGGCCCCGGGCGGGCCAAGAGCGGGGCCGCTGGCTCCCGAGGGCGCCAGGCCGTTGGCGCCCGGGATTCGGGAGCCCCGCGGCCTGCGGCCCTCGGGGCGGCGCGCGTCCTCCGGGCTCCCGCTCCGGTACTGAGCGGCGGCCGGCGACACGGAGTTCATGGACGCGCCGGGAGGGCGGACCGAGGGCCCGGTGGGGGCCGCGCGCGAGCGGCCCAGGGGGCCAGGACGCGGGCGCCGAGGATGGCGCTACTTGGCCCCAGACGCCACGGCCGGGCCCCGGGCCCCGGCTCGGGACACTGTCACCGCCGCCGCCGCCATTTTAGCGGCCCTGGTCGGGGGATGGAGGCGGGCGTGACACGGCCGGACGCCCCGCCCCGGCCCGGCCCCCGAGGCTGGGGCGCCGGCCCTGAACCGCCACGGCCTCCAGGCGTGGTGCCTCCCGCGGCGTCCACGACCCCCACGCCCGCGCGCCGGCTTTATCGCGGAGGCCAGGCGCACCCGATCCCCGGCAGGCCCTTATCAGAGGCCCCGGCGCCAGGAAGCCCCGCCCCTGGACACGCCCCGAGGCGGCCCTTCGGGTAGCCGGGCTGGGGCCTCGGGTAGCCGGGCTGGGGCCTCGGGTAGCCGGGCAGGGGCTTCGGGTAGCCGGGCTGGGGCCTTGGGTAGCCGGGCTGGGGCCTCGGGTAGCCGGGCAGGGGCTTCGGGTAGCCGGGCTGGGGCTCCGGGCGCCGACGAGTTCACCTGCGTCTGCCCGGGACCAGAACGCCTCCGCGGCTGCGGATCCAGAACCTGCCGCGACCGGGCGCCAGACCTGTGTGTAACACCCCCTCCCCATCCCTGCACGCCCGCCACCTGCGACACACCTCTGAGTGCCTCATTTTCCTCAAGAGCCAAGCGAGGCTCAAATACATGCAACAACAGAGACGAATCTTCATAATAATTTTGTTGAGGGAAAAATACACCTTCCCTGCCCCCGCCTCCCGCCATGGATATACTCTGTGCTCCCTTTTATATAAAGTTTTAGAAAATGCAATCTTATCCATAGTAACGGAAGGGAGATAGGTGGTTGCCTGGGTGTGGGGTGGGGAGAGGTGAGAGGGAGGAATTATGAAAGGACAAGAGGATGCTTTTTGGGAGGTGGATATGAGTCGTATTTGTGGTTTCCATGATGTGAAAAATCACCGGATTGTACACTTTATATGCGTATGGTTTACGATATGTCAATTATATCTCAGTAAAGCTGTAAAATGATTTAAATGAATCTAACTCATGAGTGTTGCGAGGGGGGAGCTGAGTTTATCCGTGTAAGCGCTTAGTGAGGTGTTTGGGGCACAACTGGGGCTCAGTGAAAGTCAACCACAACCTCCACCCCCCACCCCCACCCCGCCCGTGAACCGCCGAAAGGGTGACCTCTAGTGGCAACCCAAGGACTATCTCCTCAGGTGGAAGTTGAATGAGGATTTAGATGTCTTGGCGCAGAAAGAAGGCACAAAAATGACAGTCACCTCTCTGCTTTTCCCTCCTCTGGATCTCCTCTCACTCACTGCCTTCAGTCACAGCTGCCTCCTTTCTCCAAGCATGCAGATACAGTACCACCTCAGGACTTTTGCCCTTGCTTTTCCCTCTATCTAGACCTCTTTCCCCTGAGATATCTGCATAGCTTTGCTCACCCACCATGAGGATTCAATTCAAATGTTGCCTCCTTCCCTCAGTGTGACAGCCTTGAAATTCCACCCCATCCTCACTCTTGGGCATCTCCCCACTTCCCTGCTGTATATGAGCAGTTATCACAACCTGATTGTCTGAGTCAGGTCCAGCTGCTATAACAAATACCACAGACCAGACAGATTAACTCATAGAATAAGACATTTCTTTCTCACAGTTATGGAAATCCAATCTCAGTGAGGGCCCTTTTCATGTTTGTGTCCTCATATGTTGGCCTTTCCTTGGTGTATGGAAGAGAGAAAGAGAGATCTCCTGTCTCTTCCTCTTTTTATAAGGAAACTAATATCATAATGGAGAGTGCTCCACCTTCATGATCTCATGTAACTCTAATCCCAAAAGCCTCACCTTTTAATACCATCACATTGGGGGCTAGGGTTTCAACATATGAATTTGGGGGGACATATTCAAGCCATAACTCTGGTCTTATGTATGTAATCTCTATGTTTATCACCTCTGTCCCCAACACAAGGGTGGAGCTCTTTGTACATCTTGGTCTCTGCTGGGACCTCAACCCAGCAGATATAATCTGGATCAAAGTAGGTGCTCAACAACACAAATGGTGCAGCAAATGCCTGTGGAATGGAAGAAGTACTTGGGGTTTCTGGATGTGGGAGATGTGAGTTGCATGTTTACAGGCCAGTGAGATGGAGTGAGGGAGCCTCCTGATTGACACCTGGGCAAGTGGGTCTTTGTTGCCTCATTGGGCACAGATGGACTTTGGGGTCCTGCCACAGATAATGGTGACCTCCTCCTCTTTGATCTACTGGCTGCCCCCTCTCAACAGTTTCTTCCTATCTTGAGGGAAGGAGGATATTTTACTTTTTGGCCCTGGATTTCATGCACTTCACCCCAACATCAGCTCCACTCCTGGGTCTCTGTCCACAACCCAAGCTCTAGCCACCATCTGTGTTCTCATCCAGGCTCTCACCCCAGGTTGGGTGCATTCCAAATTGATTCTGCATTTCACCCCCACTGACTTTCTTCCCATGCTCTTGCCTAAGATCCCTCAGTTTCCATCACCTTCCCTACCAGGGTCTGTCAGGCCACTTTCTAGTCTGTCCCAATGTCCTTATACCTTCAAATAAACACAACAGTCATGGTCGCCTGGGTAGCCATGTGTCTCAGACAGGTGCCCTCATCTCTCTATGTCTCAGTTTTCATTTTTTTTTATAATAAATTTTATTTTTATATTCCCCATACAATTTCAACCCCCCCATTTTGAACCCAATCCCTCCCTCCTCCACCCACCCCCCAAAAGTGTCTCTGGTTCATAGATTTTTGTTGATTTTGATTTTCACTTTCTTATAGTTATTCATTTTCCTGGTCCCTTATTTAAGTTTTCTAGATTCCTGCTATGAGTGAGACCATCCGGTATTTTTCTTCTTCTTTCTGGCTTATTTTGCTGAGCATGATCCCTTCCAGTGCCATCCATGTTGCTGCAAATTGCATGTGTTTATCTTTTTTGATTGCTGAGTAATATTCCATGGTATATATGTACCACATCTTCTTGATCCAGTCATCTATTTTTGGGCATTTGGGCTGTTTCCAAAGCTTAACTATTGTAAATAGTGCTGCTATAAACATAGGGGTGCAGGTGTTCTTTGGAATTGATGTTTCTGTGTCCTTTGGGTCAATACCTAGGAGTGGAATTGCTGGATCATATGGAAGCTCTATGTTTAGTAGGTCCAGAAATCTCTATGTTTAGTAGGTCCACAGCTCTCCATAGTGGTTGGACCAGTTTGCACTCCCACCAACAGTGCAGAAGAGTTCCTTTTTCTCCACACCCTCGCCAACATTTGTTGTTGCTAGTTTTTTTAATATGTGCCATTCTCACTGGTGTAAGATGGTATCTCATGGTAGTTTTGATTTGCATTTCCCTGATTACAAGTGATGTTGAACATTTTTTCATATGTCTGTTGGCCATTTGCATTTCCTCTTCAGAGAAGTTTCTTTTTAGCTCTTCTGCCCATTTTTTAGACTGGATTATTTTCTTTGCTGTTGTTGAGTCTCATCAGCTCTTTGTAGATTTTTGTGATCAATCCTTTATCATTAGTGTTGGGTGCAAAAATGTTCTCCCAGTTGGTGGGGTTTCTCTTTGTTTTTGTTATTGTCTCTTTTGCTGTGCAGAAGCTCTTTAATTTGATGTAGTCCCAGCTGTTTATCTTTGCCTTCACTATCACTGCTTTGGGTGATGTGTCTGTAAAGATGTCTTTGATGTGCAAATCACGTAGTGTTTCACCTATATTTCCTTCTATGTATTTTATGGTTTCAGGTTTTATGTCTAGTTCTTTAATCCATTTTGAGTTGGTTTTTGTGTATGGTGTGAGGTAGTAGTCAAGCTTCATTCTTTTGCATGTATCGACCCAGTTTTCCCAGCACCATTTATTGAACAGACTTTCTTTGCTCCAATGCATATTCTTTGCTCCTTTGTCAAATATTAGTTGACCATAAATCTGTGGGTTTATTTCTGGATTTTCTATTCGATTCCATTGGTCTGTGTGTCTGTTCTTGTTCCAATACCATTCAGTTTTGATGATTATGGCTTTGTAGTATTGCCTGAAATCTGGGAGTGTGATGCCTCCATTCCCTTCTTTTTTTTTCAGGAGAGCTTTGGCTATTCGGGGTTTTTGGTGATTCCATATGAATTTCATCAATAATTGTTCTATTTCTTTGAAGAATAACATTGAAATTTTTATTGGAATAGCATTGAATCGGTATATTGCTTTTGGTAGGATGGCCATTTTAATAATGTTAATTCTTCCAATCCATGAGCAGGGGATGTCTTTCCATTTCTTTGTATCTTCTTCTATTTCTTTTAACAGTGTTTTATAGTTTTCTTTGTAAAGGTCCTTTACCTCTTTTGTTAGATTTATTCCCAAGTATTTGATTTTTTTTTGTTTCGATAATAAAGGGGATTTTTTTTTTCATTTCTTCTTCTTCAGATTTATTGTTAGTGTATAGGAAGGCTTCTGACTTTTGCATGTTGATTTTGTATCCTGCCACTTTGCTGAACTGATTGATGAGTTCAATTAGTTTTTCTATGGAGTTTTTGGGGTTCTCTATGTATATTATCATATCATCTGCAAATAGTGATAGTTTGACTTCTTCTTTTCCTATTTGGATTCCTTGTATGTCTTTCTCTTGTCTTATTGCTCTGGCTAGGACTTCCAGTATTATATTGAAAAGCAGTGGTGAGAGTGGACATCCTTGTCTTGTTCCAGATCTTAATGGAAATGCTTTCAGCTTTTCACCATTGAGAATGATGCTGGCTGTTGGCTTGTCATAGATGGCCTTTATGATGTTGAGGTATGTTCCTTGTATCCCAAGAATTTCAAGGGCTTTTATCATGAATGGGTGTTGCACTTTGTCGAAAGCTTTCTCGGCATCTATTGATATTATCATATGGTTTTTATATTTCTTTTTATTGATGTGTTGGATAACGTTGATTGATTTTCGGATGTTGAACCATCCTTGTGTCCCTGGAATGAATCCTACTTGGTCGTGGTGAATTACCTTATGGATACACTGTTGGATTCTGATAGCTAAAATTTTATTGAGGATTTTTGCATCAGTGTTCATTAGGGAGATTGGCCTATAGTTTTCTTTTTTTGTGTTGTCCTTGTTCGGTTTTGGTATTAGTGTAATGTTGGCTTCATAGAACGTGTTAGGTATTATACCTTCCTTCTCAATTTTTTGGAAGAGTTTGTGAAGGATAGGCACCAATTCGTCTCTGAATGTTTGGTAGAATTCATTTGTAAATCCATCAGGTCCTGGGCTTTTGTTTTTAGGGAGGTTTTTGATTACCATTTCAATTTCGCTAATTGTAATTGGTCTGTTTAGGTGTTCTATTTCTTCTTTATCTAGCTTTGGGTGATTGTAGAGTTGTAGGAATTTGTCCATCTCCTCTAGATTGTTGAACTTGTTTCCATATAACTGCTCATAGTAGTTATTAATTATTCTTTTGATTTCTGCTGTGTCCATTGTGATTTCTCCTTTTTCATTTATTATCCTATTTATTTGTGCTTTCTCCCTTTTTGCCCTTGTGAGCCTGGCTAGGGGTTTATCTATTTTATTTATTTTTTTGAAGAACCATCTCTTGGTTTCATTGATCTTTTGGATTGTTTTTTTAGTTTCGATTTCATTTATTTCTGCTTTGGTTTTTATTATTTCTTTTCTTCTACTGGTTTTGGGGTTTTTTTGTTGTTCTTTTTCTAGATCTTTGAGCTTCGAGATTAGGTTGTTTCTTTGAGTTCTTTCTTGTTTCTTGATGTGAACATCTATTGCTATATATTTTCCTCTTATTACTGCTTTTGCTGCATCCCATACATTTAGGAAATTGGTGTCCTCCTTGTCATTCAATTCAAAGAATTTTTTAATTTCTTCTTTTATCTCCTCATTAGTCCAGTGGACTTCCAGTAGTGTGGGTTTCAATCTCCACGAGGTAGGAGAGTAACTTGCCTTCTTTTTATGGTTTATTTCTAGTTTGATGCCTTCATGGTCAGAAAAGATGGTTGGTATGATTTCAATCTTGGTGTATCTGTTGATGTTTGTCTTGTGCCCCAGTATATGATCGATCCTAGAGAATGATCCGTGTGCGCTTGAGAAAAATGTATACTCAGATTTTTTTGGGTTTAGTGTTCTATATATGTCTGTTAAGCCCAAGCACTCTAGATCCTTATTTAGAGCTTTAGTGTCTTTACTTATTTTTTGTCTTGTTGATCTATCCATTGTTGATAGTGGTGTGTTGAAGTCTCCCACTACGTATGTGTTTTCTCTGATGTCTGTTTTCAGAGATGCCAATAGTTGTCAGATATATTTTGGTGCTCCTTCGTTTGGTGAATATATGTTAATGAGTGTTATTTCTTCTTGAAGTATTGTCCCCTTGATCATAATGTAATGACCACTGGGGTCTCTTTTTATCTTTTTGAGTTTGAAATCTGTTTTATCTGATACGAGTATAGCTGTTCCTGCCTTCTTTTTTGGTCCATTTGCTTGTAGAATTGTTTTCCATCCTTTAACTTTGAGTCTATTTTTATCTTTTGCAGCTAAATGTGTTTCCTGGAGACAGCAAAAGGTTGGGTTTTGTTTCTTAATCCAGCCTGCGACTCTGTGTCTTTTTATTGAAGAGTTTAGTCCATTTACATTTAGAGTTAGTATTGATATGTTAGCATCTGCATTTGCCATTGTGTTTGTCTTTCCTTTGATTTTATTTATTTATTCTTTTAATAACTTTCTTTGGCCTTCTTTTGTTGTTATTCGTCCCTCTGAGGTTCTGGCTTTAGGACTCCTTGTAGTATTTTTTGGAGTGGGGGTTTAGTCGTAATAAAATTCCAGAGTTTCTGTTTGTCTGGGAAGGTCCTTATTCTTTTTTCAAAGAGGAAGGAGAGCTTTGCGGGATAGAGTATTCTTGGTTGGCATCTGTTTTCTTGGAGTCTGTTGACTATGTCCCTCCACTCTCTCCTTGCCCGTAGTGTTTCTTCAGAGAAGTCTGATGTCAGTCTGATTGGTTTCCCTTTGAATGTTATCTGTTTCTTCCCTCTTGTTAGTTTCATTATTTTTTCCTTGTCTTGGATTCTTGGGAGCTTTACTATTATGTGTCTTGCTGTATTTTTCCTTTCGTCATGGAAGTTTGGTGTTCTTCTTGCTTCTTGTATATCAATTTTCAGCTCCTTCTTCGCGTTTGGGAAGTTCTCTTCAATTATATCCATGAATATTTTCTCTGTTCCTACATCTCTCTCCTCTCCTTCTGGGATTCCTATAACTCTTATATTTCCTTTCCTCATGGAGTCAGATAGTTCCCGAAGTCTTTCTTCGGTCTTTTTCCTTCATACTTCTCCTTCCTTTTCTGTTTTAGTTCTTTTTATTTCTGTGTCTTCAAGAGTACTTATTCGTTCTTCCATTTCATCTATTCTGCTTTCATTGCTTTTCCCAGAGTTCTGTAGCGTCTCCATTAATTCTTTGATCTCCTGCATTTCTTTTACTTCCCTCTTTAGGGACTCAATTTCATTCTTCTGGTCATTAATTATTTTCCCCTTATCATTGTTTTCCTTTATGACTTCTGTCACTTTTTTAATCACAGCAATTTTAAATTCTCTATCTGGAAGGCTCAGAAGTTCTTCCAAGTTACTGTCGTTGCAATCTGGTAGATGGTTTTCTTTTTGCGGTGTGCTTTTTTGCTGAGGAGTTGCTGGGTTGCATGTGGTTTTTCTACTCCCTACTGCCTGTTTTCTAATTTGCTGTATTCCTTGTGACACTGTGTTGCTGGTACTGGCCAGCATCTTGGGCGACCTTCCCAGCTCACCACTGGCTCCTCTGGGGAACTTCTGCTGGGTTCACAAGTCTCCAGCAAAGAAAGGTCCCTGATGCAAAATGGCGATGCGGGAACGCGCTCCCCTGCACGCCCGGTCTGCCCCAGCGGTGGGTGCTGCTCCCCTCTGGGCTGGAACTGCAGGCTAGAAGGCGCCCGGCATGGGCAAGCCTCCCAGCTTACCTCTGTCTCCTCGGTGAGCCTTCTGCTGGATTCACACAGTCTCCAGCAAGAAAGGTCCCTGCTGCAAAATGCCGGTGCAGGGGACGCGCTCCCCTGCACGCCCAGTCTGCCCCTCAGTTTTCTTACTACCATTGAGGCAGTAATAATTCCTACTTTCTAAAGTTCTAAAGGATGCAGTCAATGTGCAAAATGCTTAGAACACTACTTGGCACAAGCCACCATCACTTTAGTCTGATATTTACTGCTATTGTTGTCATCCCAGTCTCACCACTGCCTTCCCAGATCTGGCCTCCATCACCCGCATCACCTGGCTTCTGGTGTCCTGGCTGCCACCTCTGACTCCTCAAATCCACACAGCAGCTGGAAGGACTCATCTATTTATAACACTTATTTTATGAAAAATTTCTACCTCACAAAAAAATGGTCAATGCTGTTCCGGAAGAAACAAAATGTGAGGTGTCATTTTCCATATCCTAGGAGCCATGTTAAAAAATAATTACAATCTGATTTTAAAAGTGGGCGGAGGATCGGAATAGACATTTCTCCAAAGAAGATTTAAGATAGACAGTGAGTACATGAAAGGGTGTTTGACCTCACTAATCATCAGAGAAATACAAATCAAAGCTATACTGAGATACTGAGATATCTGTTGGAATGAGAGCCTGTTGGAATGGTTATTGTCAAAAAGATAAAAGATAACAAAGTGTTGGTGAAGACGTGGAGAAAACCTTCAGTGCACTGTGGGTGTGAATGCAAATTAGTGCAGCTACAATGAAAAAAGTACAAGGGTTCCTCAAAAATTTAAAACAGAACTAGTATTATGATCTAGCAATTCCATTTCTGGATATTTATCTAAAGAAAGTGAAAACACTAATTCAAGAAGATAAATGCACCTCTAATTTCATTGCAGCATTAGATATAATATAATTTATAATATAATCATATATATTTCATATATTATAATTTATAATATATAATGTGTATTTATAATATATATAGTATTGTTTATGATATAATTTTATATTATATATTATAATATATAATTATATATAATGCAATAGCCAAGATATGGAAACAACTTACCTGTTCATCAGTGGATGATTGTGCAAAGAAAATGTGATTATATATACATGTACAAATATATATACATGGTATATATGCATATATATGCACATACATATACACACAGGCACACACACAATGCAATTTCAGTCATCAAAAAGAAGAAAACCTTGCCATTTATGATATCAATGGCTCTTAAGGTCATTATGCTAAGTGAGATAAATCAGGTAGAAAACAAATACTGGGTGTTCTTACTTATGTGGAACCTACAAAACCCTGAACTCATAGAGACAAAGCAGTTTGTGGTTACCAAAGGCAGATATGCAGGAGTGGACCAAATGGGTGAATGTGGTCAAAAGGTACAAATTTCGACTTATAATTAAGTCCCATAGATATAATGTATAGCATTGTGACTTTAGCTAATAATATTCTATTGTACATTTGAAAGTTGCTAAAAAGTAGATCTTAAAAAGTTCTTAAGAAAAGGGCCTCCCCTGGTGGCGCAGTGGTTGAGCGCTGGGTTGCGAAGCTGCCCTCGGCCTCTGCGGCACCGGTTCAATCCCCAGCTGCTCTCTGGCCACCAGAGGAGGGTCCCACATGGCGCGCAGACCTCTCCTGCCGCCCGCTGCTCCCCTCAGCAGTGTACTTCGGTCCTTCTGCCTGCTCTGCTCCCCGCTCTGGCTCTGGCTCTGGTGAATTCTCTCACCCTCCCGCGCTTCTGACTGTACCCAGTGCATGCATAAACAAAACAAACAAACAAACAAACAAATAAATAAAACATGCCTCTATTAAAAAAAAAAAAAACCTATAAAAAAAAAGTTTAAAAAAAAAAAAAAAGACATGAAAACTTCCCAGATGCCACCGGCCAGTGGCGCCTTCCCCCTTGTCTCCAGACAAGCAATGTTGGGACAGACCTCTTCAAGCCTGGTATAGGCTGATATCCAGTCCATTCAGCTGAACTGATTCTTTCCAGCCCATCTTTCCCTCTCTCCTGCTGCTGCATGGTCCCAATTCCTTAAGCAAACCAGTCTCCAGAAACTTTCCACTAAATTACCCCAACCTTGCCTGGGTGCTATTGTTTTCACCACCTCCTGTACCAGATAATAGTGATGGATCCTCATTCACCAGCCTGCCTTGTGGGCTGTGTTATTTCTTTTTAAAAAAGATATTAAATTCTATCCCCAGTATCTGTGGTTATCTATCCCCAGTATCTGACCTTATTTGGAAATAGGGTCTCTGCAGGTAATTAATGTGAGGTCATGCTAGATTAGGGTGGGCCCTGACTCCAAGATGACTAATGTCCTTTTTTCTTTCTAAAATATTTATTTTTATTTATTTATGCATACAAAAACTGGGGTGTAGGCCAGAGGTGCAGAAGGGTGAGAGGATTCACCAGAGTCAGAATGGGGAGCAGAACAGACAGACTCACTGAAATACACTGCTGAGGGGAGCAGTAGGCAAGACACGTGAGGTCTGCTGTGCCATGTGGGTAGCTCCCTGGCCAGGAATCAAACTCATGTGGCAGTGGCTGGCCTAGCTTGATAATGCTGAGATTTAACCACTTGCGCCACGAGGGAGGCACTAAGATAGCTAATGTCTTTATAAGAAGAAGAGACAGAGATGCAGACAGACATACAGCTAGAAGATCATGTGACTTTCAAGGCTGAGATTGGGGTTACATAGCTGCAAACCAAGGAAAGACAGGAATCTCTGAAAGTTAGGAAAAAGGCCAGAAAGGTTCTCCCCTTCTCGGGCCTCCCTGGTGGCGCAAGGGGTTAAGAGGCAACACTGGGAAGCTATCTGCAGCGTCTGCAGCACAGAGTTCCATCCCCAGCCGGCCAGGGAGCTACCCACATGGCGCAGCAGCCCTCTCCTGTCTCACCCACTGCTCCCCTCAGCTGTGTATTTCAGTCTGCCTATCTGTTCCCCACTCTTTCTCTGATGAATCCTCTTACCCCCTGTACCTCTGGCCTGTACCCCAGTTCTTGTATGCATAAATAAATTTTAAAAATCTTTAAAAAAACAACAACAAACTCAGATGACAACCCAGCAAAACACAGGTAAAAGATTTGAACAGATTCTTCCCAAAAGAAGATAGATGGATGCTAAATAAGCACATAGTTTCTCCACATCGTTAACCATCAGGGAGGTGTAAAATAAGAGACAATCACATACCACTAGTAGGACAACTAGTAGGACAACTGACATTAAAAAGACTGATTTTACCAAGTGCTGGTGAAGATGAAGAAAACGGAAACTTTTTTTAAAAAGATTTATTTATTTATGCATACAAGAGCTGGGGTACAGGCCAGAGATGTGGGGGTGGGTATGAGGATTCAACAAAGACAGATTGGGGAGCAGAACAGAAGAACTGACTGAAATACACTGCTGAGGGGAACAATTGGTGAGACAGGAGAGGTCTGCTGCGCCATGTGAGTTGCTCCCTGGCTGGCTGGGGGTTGAACTCATGCTGTAGAGGCTGTGGATTGCTTCATAGTGCAGTGCTTAACCCCTTGTACCCCCAGGAAGTCCCCAGAAAATGGAAACATTTTTAACTACTGATAATTTGTTGTATATCGATTATGATTCAATAAAATTGGAGAAAAATCAGTATGGTAACATCAAGGGCACAAACACAAAATTGTAATTGAATGTGTTTCACTAAGGTAGGATTGCCTTCTGGTGATGCAATTTTGGTGTCAGTGCATGAATTTTATTAAGGATATCTCAATAATTCCAAGGATGTTTCTCCACCAGTTCCCATGCTCCCCCCAGTGATATAAATCACGCCCTGTAAATCCCTCCCAGGATGAGCAGTTGCTAAAGTAAATCACACACTCTTGAAGAAAACATAAATATGCACATAGATGCTTTCTCACAATAGATCACTTTCCTTGTCAAACTTCCTTGCTTCCTTGAGGCCATCTGTCCTGCTTCTCATATGTCTCATCGTGAGAATTGAGTGAGAAAATGTTCTAAAAAAAACCCAAAAATAAAAATGAGCACTGCTCATTGCCGCATTTTTGGCTAAAATGATGCAAAACTCTTCTTCCATTCAACAGATACTGAGCTTCTATTAAGTGCCAGGTCTGTGCTGGGGGCAGGGCTGCAGCATTGGATAACACAAATACTATTGTCTCCTCTTAGGGGTCTTGCAGGTAAGATGTGAAAGATAGATGATGAACTTATTACACAAGTAATTACAGTACACACTGATTTCAGTAAGGACCATGTAGATAAATACAAGCTTAAATTAGTGAGAAGTAATATAGTTTCAGCAGCACTCCGTCTGCCCACCTGTGACTATGCAGGTGCTTCCTTTGACCAACTCTCTCTTGCAGGGCAGCAGCTTCCTGCCTGCCCGTGACCTGTACCTGCCGGTACTTCTCTTCACTGACCTCCTTCAGTGGAGGCCGCTCTCCTCAACGACACCCGCCTGTAACGATGTAGGCCTGTCTTAGCAAACCTGTGCCTTTCAGGGCAGCTCTTTCTGCCCGCTTGTGAATATGCAAGTGTCTTTTACTATCCTATTCCTTTTCTAATAAATCTGCTCTTTAAATATTAAAAAAAAAAAAAGAAAAGTAATATCGTTTCAAATCTGTGATCTAGGAAGACTTCTTTTTTTATTTACTTAAATTTTATTTTAGGAAGACTTCTTTTTTTTTTTTTTTTAAAGATTTATTTATTTATTTGTTTGTTTGTTTATGCAAGCACTGGGTACACTGCTGAGGGGAGCAGCGGGCGGCAGGAGAGGTCTGCGCGCCATGTGGGACCCTCCTCTGGTGGCTGGGGAGCAGCTGGGGATCGAACCGGCGCTGCAGAGGATGCGGGCAGCCTCGCAACCCAGCGCTCAACTGCTGCGCCACTGGGGAGGCCCCTAGGAAGACTTCTTAAGAGGAGGTTACATTTCAGTTGAACTCTATATTAGTTAGAAAGGGTTAGAATTCACTGCCGTAACAAAATTCCAATGCTCAGTGTTTTAATACAACCAAAGTTTTCTCCCCCTTGTTACTCATCCTATATCTTGGCAGGGACTCAGCTCCACAAACTCATGCAGGGCCCAGTCTGATAAGGTACTGCTCAGTTGTCATAGAAAGACAAGAGAGGAACTAGAGAAACATCCATGACTCATTATGAAATGATGCTTCTGCTAAGAAGTGACTGATGCAGAAGTGATGTTTGCCATCTCCACTAATATTTCAATGGCTAGAATTTTGTCAAGGGAGTCACTTATTAATTTAATGTAATGTTTCATTCAACAGATCAATAGGTATTGTCTAGCCTAGAAATGTCTATCATGGGATATAAAGGATGAAGAAGAATCAGCTAGCAAAAGAGGAAGGGAGTGCATTCCTGTGAAAACAAACAGCACATTCAAAGACACTGGAAACAAAGGGACAATGGACCTATGGACACAAAATTCTTATGAAAAATGCTTTCCAACCCTGACCACTATGTGCAACCAAAATACTGATAAGTGTGAGAAGCAAGTAAAGAAATTTCAAAACATGGAAGGGCTAAAAACTCCCCTGTTCATATCGCCCATGCTCCTATTTTTTCTCAGAAAGTTACTGCAGGAGGTACTCCACCAAAACAAGGTGGAATGCCAAAAGAAAAAGAAGAGATAGAGGAAATAGGAGTAACTTGAATTCCTAAGGAGGGGTGGCAGGAGGAATTCCCCAGCAGAAAGCACCCAGAAGGGGAAAAGAATGCTACCTATAGATTACCAGTATATTTGACATTTTGGAAACTTGACTTGAGATGTACTGCCAAAACTTCTATGAGAGACAACTAAGGAAGAAAAAAAAAAGGCAATTAATCCCAGGGAAGAAATTATACCTCATAATAATGTTACCAGAACCCAGCTGCCTCAGCAGTAGGAGCCAGAAGAAGCAGTGGGGTGTTCCTCACTCCACTGCTCCACCACAAGTCAGTTGTGACAGTTGCTCCTCAGAGACCTTGCATGTAACAGGTGTGAGCTATGAGCTGATTGGTGCTAACTGGTCCAATCAGTCACAGGATTGAAAAATGGTCCAATCAGACTTGTGGTGGGGCACCATGACAAGAGGATATAAGCTTGGTCCAGAGAACGCTGAAGGGAGATGACTCCAGCATCCAAAGGATGAAGAAAGAAGGAGAAGACTCCATTCCTGGCCTCCAAAGAAGAAAGAAAAAAAGAAGCATCCAGAAGCTGACCTCCAAGGAGGGAAGAGAACCTGAAGACCTTTCATTGCCTGAAAGTAGCACCAAAGGCCCTGGGCTTGGTGTCTCAAAGAGCTGTTTGTTGTCGGTGTAGCCTAACTAACTCTCAAATAACTGTTAACACTTGGTGTCTCTGATACCACCTCTGAGGGACCAGAAGTGACCATCACTACTGGACAGTGCTGCCCAGTACTCCTGGTGACTGGTGGTGACCATCACTGACACTATCTGGATGAGAGCCAGCTACTTGTAGATACAGTATACTCTTTGTTTTCAATGTTTGTAAAATAAACCCCATGGTTGTTGTTCCTGGAGTCTGAAGTCTCTTGCAATTGTATGGGCAGGTGAGAACCCACAGACAGTGACTTGTCCTCTTACTGGGCACTGTCCTTTGTTTGGCTATAGCCATAGGCTCCTATTGTGTGGGTGTTGTATTGCTATAGCCCTTATTTTTTTTTAAGATTTTATCTATTTATGCATACAAGAGCTGGGGTACAGGCCAGAGGTGTGGGGGGTGAAAGGATTCACCAGAGACAGAGTGGAGGAACAGAACAGGCAGAATGACTGAAATACACTGCTCAGGGGAGCAGCAGACAAGTCAGGAGAGGTCTACTGTGCCATGTGGGTAGCTCCCATGCTACAGTGGCTGTGGATAGCTTCATAGGTTGCATCTTAACCCCTTGAGCCACCAGGGAGACCCATCCCTTGATTTTTGTTTTTGGCCCTTTGGGGCTTTTTGGTGGCTTTACTGTCTCAGAGCTCAGCAGGTGGGTGGCTGTTCCATCATTCCATCTGGCCTCCTTCCTTGTTGACCCTGTGCACCCCAATTTAAGCAATTATATTGCTCAATTAATTGTATACTTCCAAGGAAAATGCAAGTTCATTTCCATAAATACAATACAAAGATTGTGAGCCACCAAGACATCAGGCGAATGCATGTCTCATATCCAATGGATGACTCAATTGTACCATATAATGACTGAAAGTCATCTCAAACTTAACCAGCCCCAAAAAGAACTTACCAAGTTAAACTCCTGACTTTTCTGCTGCTCTAGGGCCTTCCCAACTAAGGTAAATGAAAGATTATATACCAAGTTTTAGGGACTCATCATGGCCCAGATGAAGATACTCAGACCAACTTGGCATGATCCCTCTCCCATTATGGCCAGTCAGAGTAGGCCATCCCTAAGACCAGGTGATTGGTTTGATTATGACATGTGATCCTACCTGGGCCAGTGAAATTCAGTTTGGGGACTTCTGGTGAAACTCTGGGGGCAGTGAAATGTGTCTTTCCAAGTGGCTACTAAGAGGAAATGATGGTCTAAAGTGTCAGACTGAATCTCTGCCACACAAAAGAGAGCTTTATTATAGACAAAATCCTGCCAAATCAAATGACATTGAATAAGATTCCGGGTAACACTGGAATTTCTTGATCCAGCTATGTCTGAAGTTAACACAAATCCTAGATTCTCAGTTATATGAGCTAATTCAAATTAGCTCCCCCACACCAGTTTGAGTTGTTCTTAGTTGAATTAGTTTTTTCTGGAATTCCAAGTAAAAATACAGCCCAGTCCCTACTCAATACTAGCCATTGCACTGAAGAGTTAATGTGGGGTCTCCCCAGTGGCACAGCAGTTGAGCACTGGGCTGCAAAGCTGCCCGCAGCCTCTGCAGCACCAGTTCGATCCCCGGCCACCGGGTGAGGTTCCCACATGGCGCGCAGACCTCTCCTGCGGCCCGCTGCTCCCCTCAGCAGTGTTCCTCGGTCCTTCTGCCTGTTCTGCTCCCCCCTCCCGCCCCCGCCCACCGCTCTGGCTCTAGTGAATTCTCTCACCCTCCCACGCTTCTGACTGTACCCAGTGCTTGTATAAATAAATAAATAAATCTTAAAAAAAAAAAGTTAATGTGAACTATCACACTGAACTCTATGAGAGAGGGAATCATTGTGATTCCATTGAACAGATGCACAAACTGAGGTAAATCCATCCTCCCAAGACCATCAGAGTCAGGTTCTGCTACATCTGTTGGACCCCAAAACCTGCTATTCTGTGATGTGAGGAGCAGTTGCCATATTTGGAAATTCAGAGGCAAGAGGTATCATATAGGGAAGAGGAGAGCAAGGACCAGATGCCAATGGCCAGAATACTTGAACTTTCTTTGGGCACCAAAGAGTCATGGGAAGGTTGTGAGTAGGGGAAAGACAGGGGGAAAGATAAATTGTAGTATGGGCAGTGGAATTAATAAAAATAGTAACAAAAAGTAATATTGATTAAAACCACATTGAGCTACCACTTCACTCCCACCAGGATGGCTCTAATAAAAAAGTGACAGGGCCACAGGCCAGATAGATGGTAAGATAGGGTGGAATGGTTGGAATGCCCACCCACTCAGGCTGCCAAAAAGCCCCAAAAGGCCAAAAGATCAGAACCAAAAACCAAGGGCTATAGCAATACAATACCCATAGGGGCCAATGGATTACAGCCAAACAAAGAACAGTGCTGAGAGGAACAGGTCGCTGTCTGGGGCTTTACCTGTGTGCACAATTGCAAGAGACCTCAGGCTCAAGAACCATGGGGTTTATTTTACAAACAGTGGAAACAAAGAACTTACTGTAGCCACAAGTGGCTGGCTATCTCAGCTAGATAGTGTCTGCCAGAAATACAAGCAGAGTGCCAGTCACCTGTCAACAGAGCTAGACTATATGGGCCAGTAGTGATGGTCACTACTAGTCACCAGGTGTGCTGGATGCACTGGCCAGTACTGATGGTCACCAGGAGCACTGGACAGCACTAGCCAGTAGTGATGGTCACTACTGGTCCCCCAGAGTTGGTGTCAGAGACACCAAATGTTAACAGTATTTTGTGAGTTGTTAGATGACACCAACAACAGACAGCTCTTTGAGACACCAGGTCTGGGGCCTTTGGAGCTCCTTTCAGGCGATGACAGAAACAGGACCCAAGGCCCAGGCTCTGACAGGTCTTCAGCTTCTCTTCCCTCCTTGGAGGTTGGAGGCCAGGAATGGAGTCTTCCCCTTCTTTCTTTGAGGCTGGAACAGTGTCTTCAGCTCCCTCTCGCCCTAGCTTATATGCTCTTTCAGGGTGCCCCACCTGCAAGTCTAATTGGGTCATATTTTCAATCCTGTGGCTGATTAGACCATTTAGTACCAATCAGCTCACATCTTGCACCTGACTGGTACATCCCACAATCCAGAAAGTATGCATAACAAAGGAGGTTGCTGGGCTTGAAGGAGCCACAGTCAGAACCAGCCTGTAGTAGAACAGCAGGGTGAAAGACTACCTGCCACTGAGGCAGCTCCTGCACTTGAGGGGCTCAGTTCCTGTATCAAAAGGACAAAAAATAGGGCCTCCCTGGTGGACCAAGGGATTAAGCACTGCACTATGAAGCAGTTCGCAGCCTCTGTGGCACGAGTTCGATCCCCGGCTGGCCAGGGAGCAACCCACATGGCACAGCAGACCTCTCCTGTCTCACCTGCTGCTTCCCTCAGCAGTGAATTTCAGTCAATCTGCCTGTTCTTCTCCCCACTCTGTCTCTGGTGAATCCTTTCATCCCCCATCTCTCTGGCCTGTATCCTGGATCTTGTAAGCGTAAATAAATATATCTTTTTTTTAAAAAGGACAAAAAATAACAAGGATGTGGGGAATTAGAACTCTTATTTATTGGTTGAAATGTTAAATAGTGCAATTGCTTTGGAAAACAGTTCCTCAAAATGTGAAACATAAAATTACCACGAGTCAACAATTCTGCTCCTAGGCATAGACCCAGGAGAAATGAAAATATACGTCCACATACAAAACCTGTACACAAAGGTTTATAGCAGCAATTTTCAAGATAGTTAGAAAACTAGAAACAACCCAAGGGTCTATCAGCTGATGAATGGATAAACAAAATAGGCTATATGCACACAATGAAATATTATTCAACCATAAAAAAGGAATGACATACAAAGTCATGCTACAACGTGGATGAAACTTGAAAATGTTACGCTCAGACACTGAAGTCCACATATTGTATGATTCCATTCACATGAAGTGTCTAGTATAGGCAAATCCACAGAAACAGAAAGTAGATTAGTCATTTCCAGGGTATGAGGGAGGAGAAATAGGAGTGACTACCAGTAGGTACAAGGTTTCCATTTTCAAAGAGGAAATGTTCTTAAATTGATTGTGACAATGGTTATACAACTCTGTGAATATACTAAGAGACACAGAATTCTATACTTTAAATTGTATACAAAAAACTTTTAAAAATTGTATCTGACATTCATCAAATGGTTAACTCTGGGCAGGCAGTGTCTCTACCAGTGATTGCTTTCATACAAGATTATTGTGAGAAAGAAAGAGACTTTCACAACCCTATTTTACAGATGGGGATGCTGAAGTCAGAGCTAAGTTTAGGAGATCACACGCCAAGATGGTGGTCAGACACCAGAATTCTAGCATTTGAGGCCTCATCAGACCTGAACTTTACCCCACCCCTAGTTTCATTTACCAACCTGGCTCTTTGCTTCCCTTAGGCCAAACTCCTGCCCAATTGACCTGGTTTTGTTTTCTTTAAGACACACTTTCTTGGGCCTCCCTGGTGGCTCAGGGGATTAAGCACCGCACTATGAAGCAATCCACAGCCTCTGCAGCATGAGTTTGATCCCCAGCCGGCCAGGGAGAAACCCACATGGTGAGGCGGACCTCTCCTGTCTCCCCGCTGCTCCCCTCAGCAGTGTTGTTCAGTCAGTCTGCCTGTTTTGTTCCCCACTCTGTCTTTGGTGGATCCTCTCACTCCCCACATCTCTGATCTGCACCCCAGCTCTTGTATGCATAAAAATAAATAAACCTTTAAAAAAAAATACACACTTTCTTTCCAGCCTGCAGGCTTTTTTTGTTGTTGTTGCATGTTCTGAAACAATACCTCTGACCAACTTTTCTTTCCAAACCAACCTTTCCACATAGTCTGTGAAATGAATGTCTAAATATGAAGGAGAGGACCTCCCTTGTGGAGCAAGGGGTTAAGCACAGCGCTGTGAAGCTATCTGCAGCCTCTGAAGCACAAGTTCGATCTCTGGCCTGCCAGGGAGCTACCCACATGGCACAGCAGACCCGTCCGCTGCTCCCCTCAGCAGTGTATTTCAGTCAGTCTGCCTGTTCTGCTCCCCACTCAGTCTCGGTGAATCCTCTCACACCCCCCCCACACCTCTGGCCTGTACCCCAGTTCTTGTATGCATAATAAATAAATCTTAAAAAAAATAAATGTGAAGGAGAGAGAGAGAGAAGATGCTGACTTCTAGTGACCAAGCCTAGGGCTTACAAAGTAAGTGGTGCAGGGAGGGACTGTGGGCTGGGGGGAGGAGATCAGGCCTGCTTCCTCTGGTTCCCAAAGACTTGGCCTTAGACCCATGTCACAGCATTTGGAGCCCTTGGCCTGGGTTTGGCCAAAGCTGTAAATGGGAACAGGCATGAGCAGGAGGATGAGATCAGATTTTCCTTTGGGGAGTCTGTTAGGCCTGGAGTGAACAAATGAAAAGACAGAGGCAGGGCTCTGCTCAATTCCTGCCCAGCACCTGAGAACAAAGGGATCCCTCACCACCAAGCTACCTTCCCTTTCTCCCCCAGTCCCCACCAACACAAAGCCTCTTCTGAAGCCTTGTAGGATCTTTAATAAAGTATACTTTATTTAATTTAAATAAATTAAATTAGGGCCTCCATGGTGGCACAAGGGGTTAACCACCACAGTATGAAGCAATCCGCAGCCTCCACAGCACAAGTTCGATCCCTGGCCGGCCAGGGAGCAACTCACATGGCGCGGCAGACCTCTCCTGTCTCACCCGCTGCTCCCCTCAGCAGTGTCTTTCAGACACTCTGCCTGTTCTGCTCCCCACTCTGTCTCTGGTGAATCCTCTCACCCCCTGCACCTCTGCCTGTACCCCAGCTCTTGTGTGCATAAATAAATAAATCTTTGGGGCCTCCCTGGTGGCTCAGTGGTTGAGCGCTGGGTTGCGAAGCTGCCCGCAGCCTCTGCAGTGCCGGTTTTATCCCCGGCTGCTCCCCGGCCACCAGAGGAGGGTCCCACATGGCGCGCAGACCTCTCCTGCTGCCCACTGCTCCCCTCAGCAGTGTACTTCCGTCCTTCTGCCTGCTCTGCTCCCTGCTCTGGCTCTGGTGAATTCTCTCACCCTCCTGCGCTTCTGACTGTACTCAGTGCTTGTATAAATAAATAAATAAATCTTTAAAAAAAAATAGTGAATTCATTATTACAGAGGTTCTGGTGGTGATTATCTATTTTCATTACTCATTCTACATTTATTAATTGGAATTCTTTTGTTAGGAAAGTTTGTCTTTTCCCATTTTAAAATTGATTCAATCATGTATTTAAATCAGTATGGATTTCAGGGCATTTATTTAATTCGTTTGGACTATAATCCAATACTATTGCTATTCATTTTGTTCTCAAATTTTTTTTTTTAGATTTATTTTATTTGTTTATGCATACAAAGCTGGGGTATAGGCCAGAGGGTGTGGTGTGTGTGTGTGAGAGAGAGAGGACTCACCAGAGATAGAATGGGGAGCAGAACAGGCAGATTGACTGAAATACACTGCTGAGGGGAGCAGCAGGCGAGCCAAGAGAGGTCTGCTGTGCCATGTGGGTCACCTCACTGGCCGGATCTCGAACTTGTGCTGCAGTAGCTACAGATAGTTTCATAGTGCTGAGACTTAACCCCTTGTGCCAACAGGGAGGCCCCTCAAATTGTTCTTACTTTGGTCAGAGGGAGTTCTCTTAGGCCTGTTTCTGTGTCCTTTGATATTTTTTTAAAAAGCACTTTCTGGCATTACAAGATGCCACAGGATCATTTTGTATGTTGTCTGTTCCAACCCTAGAAGTATCCATGTTTTCCAAGGAGTCGTAGTTCCTCATATTGGAAAATGGTATTTGTTTTAAAGATTTATTTATTTATGCATACAAGAACTGGGGTACAGGCCACAGGTGTGGGGGGTGAGGGATTCACCAGAGACAAAGTGGGGAACAGAACAGGCAGATTGACTGAAATACACTGCTGAGGGGAGCAGCAGGCGAGACAGGACAGGTCTACTTTGCCATGTAGGTCTCCTCCCTGGCTGGGGATTGAACTGGTGCTGCAGAAGCATTGGACAACTTTATAGGTTACCTGTTAAGCCCTTGTGCCACCAGTGAGGCCCCTGGAAAATGGTATTTAGAGGCTAGGATCGGAGTGCAATGTGCTCATTGCTACTGGGGTGTCATTGCTTCTGGGTCCTCAGTAGACTAATAAGTGTATGTGTGTATGCTAATATATATATATATATATATATATATATACTCATAACTATATTTTTGTATCTATCTATTGAGAAAAACATTTCATATTGATAACTCCAGTCCAGCACCATATTGCTTATTTGTAACTCAACATTAGCATATAACTAGCTACAGAATTTGTGAGAAACAAATTTACTGACTAAAGTATACTGTTTGAAGCAAAAACAAAGAGAAACCCCACCAACTGGGAGAACATATTTGCATACAACACTAATGATGAAGGACTGATCACAAAAATCTACAAAGAGCTGATGAGACTCAACAAAAACAAAGAAAATAATCCAGTCAAAAAATGGGCAGAAGAGCTAAAGAGGAAATGCAAATGGCCAACAGGCATATGAAAAAATGTTCAACATCACTTGTAATCAGGGAAATGCAAATCAAAACTACCATGAGATACCATCTTACACCAGTGAGAATGGCACATATTAAAAAAACTAGCAACAACAAATGTTGGCGAGGATGTGGAGAAAAAGGAACTCTTCTGCACTGCTGGTGGGAGTGCAAACTGGTCCAACCACTATGGAGAGCTGTGTGGAGATTTCTGGACCTACTAAACATAGAGCTTCCATATGATCCAGCAATTCCACTCCTAGGTATTGACCCAAAGGACACAGAAACATCAATTCCAAAGAGCACCTGCACCCCTATGTTTATAGCAGCACTGTTTACAATAGCTAAGCTTTGGAGACAACCCAAATGCCCAAAAATAGATGACAGGATCAAGAAGATGTGGTACATATACACCATGGAATATTACTCAGCATTCAAAAAGGATAAACACATGCAATTTGCAGCAACATGGATGGCACTGGAAGGGATCATGCTCAGCGAAATAAGCCAGAAAGAAGAAGAAAAATACCGGATGGTCTCACTCATAGCAGGAATCTAGAAAACTTAAATAAGGGACCAGGAAAAAGAATAACTATAAGAAAGAAAATATCAAAATCAACAAACAACTATGAACCAGAGACAATCTATGGGGGGGTGGGGGGCAGGGAAAGGAGGGATTGGGGTCAAAATAAGGGGATTGTAATTGTATGGGGAATATAAAAATAAAATTTAAATTTAAAAAACCTCAATTAAAAAAAGATTAAAAAAAATAAAGTATACTGTTTGAGTATGGTTCAGACAATGTTGGAGGGGGAATCCTCATAAGCTAAGCAAACAATACTTATGTTGTGACTTGGAGTTGGCCCTTAGGTCTCCAGTTTGAAGCCCTCAAAATTCATTTTTTTTGCATTTGGGGCTGAGACAGGAGAGGTCTGCTGCACCATGTGGGTCTCCTCCCTGGCCGGGGATGGAACTCATGCTGCCGTAGCTGGGAAAGGTGCCAGTTTGCACCCCCTTGCACTACATTCATCCATCCATGGGCGACCCTCCTGCAGAACTCTGATTCTCTGAATGGCTAGGAGTGTGAGGAGACCATGGAGGCATTTTGCCCTTTTAGAGATAAAGACCTAGCTCAGTGAGAGTGGGCACAGATCAGGTGGGGCAGTCCCTGTGGGCGAGGGCTCTGGCAGCAGAACCTGCTAGGCAGGTGCTGGCCCAGGCATGCATCTGGCAGAAGGCTGTGGTAGGAGCTCAGAGGCCAGGGATGCCTTTCCCCTGGGAAGAGACTGAGTTTGGCTGGGGGTGGGGAGGGAGTGGGTTGGAGTGGTTGTGGTGCCTGGGGCTGATAGGGCTTAAACTGGGCCCCCTGATTCTTCTGCAGGGATACAGCAGTGGCCAAGAGTACCCAAGCGAACATTTACTGAGCTCTCCATGTATATCTCTCCTCTGTTCTAATTGTTCCTTTTATCTGTAACATCCTCCCCTCCTGGTGGCCGCTGTTATTCCCTCCATTTTATAGATGAGGCTACCATGGCTCAGAGTGGGTATTGCATGCCCAGAGTTGTAGACCACAATGTAGCTGAGCCTGCTTCCAGATTCAGTGTCCCTTAACCTTTGCACAATGTCTGGCTAGAGCGCTGTGAGTCTATGGCAGAAACACACAATAGGACAGATGAATGAATAAACAATTTAAGGTAATTTCTTATGGGGCCAACAAAATTGGGGAGGAGGACAGATCAAGGAAGGCCTCTCTGAGGAGGTGGCCAGCTGGCAAGGGTGTCCTAGGCAGATTGATCCCCCAAGTACAAATGTCCTGAAGTGTGTGAGGAATAGGCCAGTGAGGCTGGAAGGGATTTAGGTAGGCGGAGAATAGAGCAATAAGGTGGAGGGCAGTAAGGACTTGGGCATTTACTCGGAGTGATATAAGGAGCCATAATAGAGTTTGGAGCAGGAGAGGGACCTGATCTGAGATTTAAGAACAGTGGTCCCCTCATGTAGAATCATTGCTAAGGATGAAGATATCAAGGTATGAAGGTATGCCAGAGCCTGAGCCCCAGGATAGCTAGTCTATGGTAAAGAGGCACAGGGAGGTGGCAGAAGTTTGGGATGCAGGGCACAGGACCCACTGCCACCCTACTGGGTCCTCCAGAGGTGAGACTGTCACCTGGGAAGTGTTAAGCAGCCACCTTCCCTCCCTGGGAAAGGGTCATTTATCTAGTGCCGGCTGTGTGCCAGGAGTAGTCTTGCTGAGTTTGGGGATCACCAGGGGACATCCTAGCAGACACAGCTTGTATCTCATTTGCTCACTCGGAGGATACTTGAGGAACACTCAGACTGCATCTCAGTGTTGCTCACAACAGATGAAAGTCCCTGCTCCTGTAGGACTGACAGTCTAGAAACACTATAAAATGAGCAAATCACATGGCTGTGGGATGCTGGAACCTAAGTGAATAACCCCCTGCCCCAGGTTGGCCCTACTGGCTGTAATGCTGGATACATTTCTTTGATGGGTAGAAGCAGCAAAAGTGGTTCTGTATCCCCCAGAACAGAGTGGGCAGAAGCCACTGGATCTCCAAGGGGCAGTGCAACCTGGCCTGGCTGCCCCTTGGGGTCCTTCCCCAAGTGGTACTCCATGATCCACCCCTATCCCTAGCCTCCAGTTCATAGTCCCTGGGACACCCTCACCCCATAGGTGGCTAGCAGAGGTTGAGCAAGCCAGAGGGCAAGGCAGGATCCTGGTGAAGGTGGTATCAGTCAGGCCCAGACCCCATTCCTGTTTGTGGCGCCTTTTCTGAGGAGGGGGAGCTGGGCTTAGCCAGTAAGCTCCTGGGAATGGGGAGGTGGAGACTGCTCTTCGGGCTTTGGAAGAGCAGAGGCCGGGAGAGGTGTGGAGAGCTACACTGAAAGACTCAGCAACTGAGAGAGGCATTCATTCATTCGCTCACTAAGGGTACTTAGCGGATGTTCACACCAAACAAGAATACCTGCTCCCGTGGGAGTGACAGCCCAGAAACACTACACAATGAGCAAATCACATTGTCCAGAGGGATAAGGGTGGGGGAACGGGAGAATCCCGGGAGCAAACGAGTCAGGGCCTCTTTATCTGGGTGCTCCTCCCCTACTCTTCCCAAGCCAAGGGTGGGAGCCAGGGGAAAGAGGGAGGGACCTGCTCCTGGGAACCGCTGGGACATATTTGCTAAGTTGAGGAGGAGGAGGGGACTCAGGCTACCTCCGCCCCTGCGAAAGACCCTCGTGGTCCCTTTGCCCTCCATTCACCCTTGGGCTGCAGCCCAGTGAGCACCTTCTGAGGGTACGCCGAAAACTGGGAAATACCAATGTCCAGGATCCTGAGAATTGGCAGGACCCCTCGGGGGTGTGGGGGTGGAGGTAAGGGAGGAGAGGCTGAGGCCTGGCCCTCCCACAGCGACGGGCGTCGCTGGGAGAGCAGCCCGGAGGGGGGGAGCCGAGGGCTCGCCGGTGCCAGTCGCCGCCGGGGCGCGCTCCGGTGCTGCGTCGGGTGGCACAGGCTGGCAGCCACGGGCTGGGTGCCCGCGCCCCAAGGGGAGGGGGCAAAGGCTGGCTACCCCCAGAGGTCCGAGTTGCGGACCCGCCCCTTTGCCTGGCAGCTCGAGTCTGGCTCCCCACCGGAGTAGCGTCCATTCACTGGGCTCAAGGCTGCGCGACTTCAGGGACGCACAACCAGGGCGCTGGGGTGAGTTTACAACTCCGGGTTCTTGGAGGCGCGGGGGAGGGGTTTGCCCCAGCCTCTACCTCAGTCCTCTTCCTTGGGTTTCCCAGACCTTTTCTGGAAGTCTCTAGGAAGAGAAGGGAAAGTCGGCGATTCTGGGGGCTAGGCCCCGGATCCGGTAAGGGATGAGGTCCCCGAGGATCCCCCGGCCTCCAGGCGGTGCCACTAAGAGTTTTGCTGCTTGTGTTGAGGTGGGGCTGGCAGAGACTGCGAGCCTCTGCTCGAAGTCCCCACCAGAGAGTGTAAGCCTTGCTTGGTGATTTGATTCTCCAGCCGGTGTCTTCCCTTAGGTCTGTGCTTGTGCACGTTTTCCTGTGCGCAGCTGAAGACTTCTGGGATGCACGCATTTGTTCCTTCCAGGCCTGATGAAGTCCATGACCCTCCTAGCCCTAGGTTTTCTCATCTTTTTAGTGAGCCCAATTGGGGAAAAGTAGAAAGTTGTCAGGGGATTAAAGGGCAGAATGGCAAACAGCAAGTATTATTATACTTTAATGACATGCGTGCCCCTTTGCAAGAACCTGTTTGTGCGATGTGGATCCTATCAGCTGCCCTCTGGCTAGGTCTCAAGGGGGTGATATGGTGGATGAAGGGGCTTTGGTAGGAAACATCGAGGTATGTGAGACTTTGGACACCAGTCAGGATATGGGTGAAGGTTGTGAAATTATGGCTTGTATGACTGGATGTGAGACCCCATCAGCCTGTGACTGAATTTCTGTGTTTGTGTGTCTCTGCCTGTGCCATTCTGTGTGTGTGACACATGTATTTGCTTGTTTCCCTGATGGAGTGTTGTGTATTTTTGTCATTGCTTGTGACTATATGTGTACATGCTCTTGTCAGTGAGTCTCTGTATTTGTGTGTCCCTTTCTCTGTGCGGTTGTATTTCTATGTATTCTTGTATGTTTCCAATTGAATGTACCTCTGGAGACCCCTGCATGTGTGTGAATCACTAATGTCTTTTTTTTTTTAATAGAGGCATGTTTTATTTATTTATTTGTTTGTTTGTTTTGTTTATGCAAGCACTGGGTACAGTCAGAAGTGTGGGAGGGTGAGAGAATTCACCAGAGCCAGAGCGGGGAGCAGAGCAGGCAGAAGGACCGAAGTACACTGCTGAGGGGAGCAGCGGGTGGCAGGAGAGGTCTGCGGGCCACGTGGGACCCTCCTCCAGTGGCCCGGGAGCAGCCGGGGATCAAACTGGAGCGAGCCGCAGAGGCCACTGGCAGCTTCGCAACCCAGCGCTCAACCGCTGCGCCACCGGAGAGGCCCACTAATGTCTTTTTTTGTGTGAACTGCTAGTGTCTTTTTTCTGTGGGACAGTTTGGCACTCTGTTCCCTCCTTATATTATTTGGGTGTATTTTGGTCAGCCTATCTCCATGGACACCCCCCTTCCATGCTGAATTCCCTCTGGGCTCCAGTGTGCATAAGGGGTGGTAGGCAGGGAGTTAGGGCCTAAGGTTTGAGCTCCCCCCACCCCTGCCCCCACCAGCCAAGAGCCTTGGACAGTCTGACAGGGAATGCTGAGTCTGACACTCTGCCCGACTTCTCCGCAGCCTTGCCGTGGCGGCCCATGGAGTCGGGGCTGCTGCGGCCTGCGCCAGTGAGCGAGGTCATCGTTCTGCATTACAACTACACGGGCAAGCTCAGAGGTGCCCGATACCAGCCAGGAGCCGGGCTGCGAGCTGACGCGGTGGTGTGCCTGGCCGTGTGCGCTTTCATCGTGCTGGAGAACTTGGCAGTGCTGTTCGTGCTGGGTCGTCACCCGCGCTTCCATGCGCCCATGTTCCTGCTCTGGGGCAGCCTCACGCTGTCCGACTTGCTGGCAGGCGCCGCCTATGCCGCCAACATCCTGCTGTCTGGGCCACTCACCTTGCGCTTGTCGCCTGCTCTCTGGTTCGCGCGTGAGGGAGGTGTCTTCGTCGCGCTCGCTGCATCGGTGCTGAGCCTCCTGGCCATCGCGCTGGAGCGCCGCTTCACCATGGCGCGCCGAGGACCCGCGCCGGCTGCTCGTCGGGGACGCACGCTGGCCCTGGCTGTCGCCGCCTGGGGTGTGTCACTGCTCCTTGGGCTACTCCCGGCTCTGGGCTGGAACTGTCTGGGCCGCCTAGACACCTGCTCCACCGTCCTGCCCCTCTACGCCAAAGCCTACGTGCTCTTCTGCGTCCTAGCCTTCGTCTGCATTCTGGCAGCCATCTGTGCGCTCTACGCTCGCATCTACTGCCAGGTGCGGGCCAACGCGCGACGCCTGAAAGCGCGCCCGGGAACTGGCAGCGGCTTCTCCTCCCGCCTACATCGCACACCGCGCTCTTTGGCGCTTTTGCGCACGCTCAGCGTGGTACTCTTGGCCTTTGTGGCGTGTTGGGGGCCCCTCTTCCTGCTACTGTTGCTCGATGTGGCCTGTCCCGCGCGCGCCTGCCCGGTGCTCCTGCAGGCTGACCCTTTCTTGGGCCTGGCCATGGCCAACTCGCTTCTGAACCCCATCATCTACACGCTGACTAACCGCGACCTGCGCCACGCGCTCCTTCGCCTCGTCTGCTGCGGTCGCCATCCCTGCTACAGAGTCTCTGGTGCCTCCCGGCGGTCCGGCACCGCCGCTGGGGCTTCACGTGGCCTGCACCGTTGGCTACCCCCCGGCCTCGGCCTAGACGGCAGCTCCAGCCGTTCCGAGCGCTCGTCACCTCAGAGAGACGGATTGGACACGAGCGGTGACACAGCAGCACCTGGTGCTCTGACAACTGCCCGGACCCTGGTTCCTGCGCCTGCCGCAGACTGACGCCTTCTGACTCTCTGCTACGCTCCTCAGAGCTGTTTTGCAGAATTTTTCTTTTTATATGAAGGGATTTGTAGGAAAAGCAGACAAAAGACAGTGGAGGCAGAAGAGACACGGGGAAACATATTTTATTGACGCTAAACTCCATAACAGTGAATAGACAAAAATCCTGACCTTGTGGAATTCACGTTCTGAATTCCAGAGGCAATAATGAGAGATGCAGATAATTTCAGTGACAATACAATGATGTGATAATGGTCAAGAGAGGCCTTTCTTTTATTATTATTATTATTTATTTATTTATTTATACAAGCACTGTGTACAGTCGGAAGCATGGAGGGTGAGAGAGTTCACCAGAGCCAGAGCGGGGAGCAGAGCAGGCAGAAGGACCGAAGTACACTGCTGAGGGGAGCAGCGGGCGGCAGGAGAGGTCTGCGCGCCATGTGGGACCCTCCTCTGGTGGCTGGGGAACAGCCGGGGATCCAACCGGCGCTGCAGAGGCTGCGGGCAGCTTCGCAACCCAGCGCTCAACCGCTGCGCCACCGGGGAGGCCCAAGAGATGCCTTTCTGAGGTGGTTACTTGTGGTATGAATCAAGACCTATCACACTGTCCTAGGAATCCCTGAAGGAAGGTCATTTTAGGATGAGCTTACAGTAGGTGCAATGGCTCTAAGGCAAGAATGTTTGGCCCTAAATTCTATAAAAAGCATGGATCCCCTGTGGGTAGAAAACAAGGCCTGGAAATGACTGGGCATATGGTGTTCTTCCTTGTGGGCCCAGGGAAGGACTTTTCTGAATGAGGTGGGAGTCATGGAGGGTTCTAGACGGAGGAGGGACTTGACCTGTTTCAGACTTTCACTGATGCCTCTGGTCTTACAAAGTAGGGGCAAAGATGGAAGAACAAGATTAAAAGCGGCTGCACTGACCCAGGAAGGGGATGACTAGGACTCAGCCATGAGGATTCTGGATACATTCTGAAGGCAGTGAACAGGGGAATTGAGTCTGGGAATGAGGCAAGGAAAGAATAGCTAAAGAACAACTCTTTAGAGAAGAGGGCAACAAAGACAGGGCACCCTAAAATTTGACTCTGGGAGACTCATCTAAATTCTTACATATAACAAGATTTCTTTCAGTGTGATGTTAGATCCTTCATAAAAATATAATAAATTAATAAGAGCAATTATAGCTTATTGTGCCTGGTTAGTCACCCCCACTGGTAACTCAGGATATGCTTATTTCTACTCTTAGGGGCAACAAGCATTTGACAGATAAGGAAACTCCAAGCAGTGAGTATTTTGCCACAGTGTCTGAACCCAGATAGTAGGCCAGGTTGTCAGGCTCCTAGATCCTGGGAGGCTCGGGGCAATTGTCTGGCTCCTTAGGAGGGGTCTGGCAGCAGTAGGAGACTCCCTCCCCGTCAGGGACTCAGGGGTCTGCATTCTCTGCGGGGGTGAGGGAGCTATACGAGGGTCCCATTTATGCACATAAAAGGCTCCAGACACTCTGGCTACGGCAACCAGCTGTCCCTAGGGACATTCTTTTCTCTTGTGCTTCCGGGCATTAGTGGGGGGAGGGAAAGCGGGGCTGGTGGACCCTTCAGACTCCGAGTGCGCGCGCCACCTTTCGGGAGACTGCGGAAATGCACCCAGCGGCAAAGGTGTTTTGGGTGGTCACCAATCCATCTTAGGGGCCTGAACCTCCACCCATCACGCTCAGGTTGTCCCTGTAGGCCATAACCATGGGAAGCCAACTTATTTCCTGTAAAACAAACACACTCAAGCCTGGGATCACAGTTCCAGGATGTTTCCATTACTGGACCCAATTCCCCACCAGGCCTGGTTTCCCTACCCCCAAACTTCTATCTTCCAGAAGAACCTGAGACACCACTCCATTGTCACTGGTGTGATGGTGTGATGATAGGAAATCTATTTGCTTATTCACATTATCAAGAAGTACTGGTTACCTTTCCGGGATGCAATCACTATGGAAATTTCTTTTTTTTAAAGATTTATTTATTCATACAAGAACTGGGGTACAGGTCAGAGGCGCGGGAGGGTGAGAGAATTCACCAGAAAGAGTGGGGAGCAGAACAGGCAGACGGACCAAAGCCTGCTGAGGGGAGCAGCAGGTGAGATAGGAGAGGTCTGAGGCACCATGTGGGTTTCTCCCTGGCCAGCTGGGAATGGAACTTGTGTTGCAGAGGCTGCAGACATCTTCACAGCACAACCCTCAGCCCTGCTGCACCACGAGGGAGGACATTTCCAGAGCTATTCTATAGATAAATAGCTGAAATGTGAAAGGTCCATGCAGGAGGCTGGAATGCAAAAACCCACCAGGAAGCCCACCTGGGAACAGGAATGCGGACGCCTGCCTAGAGAATTCAGACAATGAAACTTCCCACTCCCTACAAATCTTTTCTCAGACTAAGAAATTCCTCCCCCCCTACAAAATCTTTTTGCGCCCTACAAACTTTTTCCTGCCTTAGAAACCCAGTTTCCCACCTGACCTCTCCTCACCCTATAAAAGCCTGCCTTCCCTGACAACGTGCGCGGCTTCACTGACCCCTACCTTGGGTCAGTGAGGTCCGCCTGTGGCACAATAAATTTTCCCTTCCTTTGAGAAATTTAGCCTGGCTCTCCTTTTCTTTATCATTCAGAACCTTTCAAAATGTAAATACATTGTTTCTTCTTTTATGAAATGTTAGCACTGCTCTGCATCTTGCTTTGTCCACTTTATAGTATATCTTGGAAATGATCTTGAATTCCACTTTTTGTAGTGTCTTGCTAACAAAAAACAAAGACCAGGTGACTAATAACAGAAAATTATTTCCCACAGTTCTGGAGGCTAGAGGTCTGAAATCAGGGTGCCAGCAAGGCCGGTTTCTAGCGAAGGCTTGCTTCTTGGTTTGCAGAGGACCACGTTCATGTTGTGTCCTCCCAGTGAAGAGAGAAAAGAGCACTAATACCATCAAGGACCCTCACCCCCTTGACTCATCTAAACCCAATTACCAACCAAAAGCCCCATCTCCAACACCTTGGGGGTGGAGCTTCAACATGACTTACAGGGAAACAAAATTCAGTCCATAGCACTTTGTTGTTGTTATAGTTAAAAAAAAAAAAAAAAAAAAAAGACGGGGGCCTCCCTGGTAGCAGAGGGGTTAAGATGCAACCTATGAAGCTATCCGCAGCCTTTGCAGCATGAGTTCAATCCCCCTGCCAGCCAGGGAGCAACCCATATGGCTCAGCAGACCTCTCCTGCCTCACCTGCTGCTCCCCTCAGCAGTGTGTTTAAGTCCATCTGCCTCATCTGCTCCCCGCTCTGTCTCTGGTGAATCCTCTCACCCCCTGCACCTCTGGCCTGTACCCCAGCTATTGTATGCATAAATAAATACTTTTTAAAAAAGAGGTAAATATTATATAGCAAAATATTTTGCTCCTTTTATCTGGATGCATAGTATGTCACCATATAAATGTGCTGCCACTTATTACCCCAGAGACCTATAGAGGAGTATGCCGGATGAGCCCAATCCTTTTTTATATTATACAGAGCACTGCAATTAACTCCTGTGTACATACATCCTCTTGTGCTTGTGTGCATACTGAATAAATCCCTACAAGTGGCACATCTGAGTCACAGGGCCTATGGATTTGATTTTGAGATACATGAAGTTGACTTCGGTGCCTTCTAGGAGGCTGTAGGTTTCCCCAGTCACAGGCACTCTGTGTATTTGCTGGCTGTGCTATCTCCATGCCTTTCAGGAGTAACCCAGAAACGCAGTTTCATGCTAGGGGGATGTGCAGAAGGGTGCAGTGCAGTTTCTTAGCCTCCCACTTGGGTTTAGTGCCAGATCCCCAGTGCCCAATGTTGAATTCTCTAAATTCACCCTGGAGGCTGGTGGAATCCTTTCTTAGACCAACACCTGTTCAGCCTAGCCTTTCCCTTTCTAATTCATTTCTTTCTCACTGAGACAAACAATAATAAAAACCCTCAAATTTATTTAAAAGTTAACTTTATATCCAAAAACAGCATAAATGGCAAATCACTATGCCTTGCCATAAAAAATAACCATCATATATATTTTTAAAAATTTATTTATTTTATGCATACAAGAACTGGGTACAGGGCAGAGGTGTGGAGGATGAGAGGATTCACCAGAGACAGAGTGGGGAAACAACAGGCAGATTGACTGAAATACACTGCTGAGGGGAGCAGACAGTGAGTCAGGAGAGGTCTGCTGCACCATATGGGTAGCTCCCTGGCTGGCAGGGGGATCGAACTCATGCTGCAGTGGCTGTGGCTAGCTTCATAGCTTGCGTCTTAACCCCTTGCGCCACCAGGGAGGCCCAGTAACCATCACATTTACTGGCGCTAGCATTCACATTTAGTCCCCACCATAAACTAGTGGGTAGGGGCTATTATTTTTATCATTGCACAGGTAGGAAATTGAAGCACAGGGAGGTTAAGTTACCCGCCCACCGGTTCAGAGATAGAGAGTGACAGAGCCCGAAGTCCAAGCCCCGCAGGCGAGCTGCACACGACTCTAGATCTCAAGTAACTAAAAAACCCACTTAAGTAGATTATTGTAGCAGCATCCTGAGAGAGCTGGGCCATCAAGCATTAATTGGAGGAGGTTAGGTCGTAGAAAGTAGCCCCGCGCTGACAAGATTAAATCGAATGGATGGAAGGGACAGAGAGGAGGGGGGCCGGGCCTGGCCCTAAGCTCTCCTCGGATGCCCCATTCTTGCTCATGGGCGCAGGGCACCTGAGGGAAGGGCGGGGAATCGCGGCTCCTTCCCTGCCGCACCCTCTCCTTTCTCTGCCCGCCTCCTTGCTCGGCGTCCCCGATTCTACAACTGAGACCCCGCAGGCTGCGCGGTCCGGTAGCCTGCGTCCCCCGAGACTTAGCGCTCCCGGGTATCCTGCAGCGAAGGTTTCGCTGGAGCCGACTCCGGCCCGGCTGCAGCCCCTCCGGTTTCCCGGAAGCGAGGCGCGCGGGTGGCACTACATCCCCCGGAGTCGCCGCCCGGCCGCTGGCATCCCCACCCTGCAAGCGAGAGCCACCGAGGTTACAGCGGGCCGAGGTGAGCGCGCTGGCGGACAAGGGTGTCCATGATTCTGGGTGCAAACAAGGGGACACGAGGCCTCGAACCCGGGCCTCTGATTCCTGGCGGCTCCGACCATGAGGCTGGGTACGCCGAGGGCTGAGATCCCTGGTTCCGCTGCGCCGCCAAGACCCGCGCTGTGGTCGCTGCGCTGGGACCGCGTGGCCTGGCGACAGCTGGATGGGGGGCAGGGAGCAGCCCCTCTCCGGTCCCGGCCGCCTGAGGCCCGGGCCGCGGGGACTTTTATTCTGACACGGCCTGCGCCCGGCTCTGCTTAGTCATGGTGACCTGCGCGCTCCGCGCCTCCCCCCGCGCGCGGCGATGGAGGCTCCCGGGCCTGGGCGACGGAGGCGGAGCCCGAGCACAGCCATGGCGGGGTGAGTGAGGCGGCCTGCGCTGGGGCTGCGGGCACGGTGGGCCATTGGCGCCCCGGCGGCCGTGCCCTGGGGCTGGGGAGCGGGGCGCCGCAGGCCCAGTCGCTTCGGGATTCCCGCGGCCCAGCTGAGGGCCAGGAGGGCGCGGCTCGGGTCCGGTCCTTTTGTTGGACGGCGCGACTCACAGGGTGGCCCGGGAGCAACAGGAGCCAGGAGAGAGGCCCAGGGAGCGCCGCTCGGTTTGACGAAGGACGGGGGATCCCGGGACTTTGGGGAGTTTGGTCTGCGCTGTGGGGTTGGCTGCTGAGAGACCGTGACGGGGCCACTTCCTCCCTTCTCCAGGCCTGGCTGGCTGCTCTGGCGAGGCATGCGCAGTCTCCCACTTGTCGACTCATGGGGGAAGTGCCCAGTGCCCAGGGGGCACCGTTGACCAAACGGCTGAAGACTGAGAGGCCTCTCCCCGGGGCCTCAGCTGGGGAGAGACGGCCAAAGGCGCCCTGTGGCCGGTGGGGGAGGGTGCTCTGGCAGACACCGCAGAATGGGCAGTCAGCCAGCCACACTTTTACTGACCCCTGCTCAGTGCCAGGCCCCAGGCGGGACATGGGGGAAGCACATGAAAGTGTGGGCACAGCCCTGATCTCGCATGGGGCTGCCTGCACGCTGAAGTGTTGGGGTGGGGCTGAGGTCCAGAGGGAAGCCTGCTCCTCAACAAGAAAGCAGAAAATCTGTTCAGCTCCTGACAAGTACAATGATGAAAATAAAACAGGGAGATGATTCTGCGCTGAGCCCCTGGAATGCTAAATGAAGAAACTGAAGAACCTCTTACAGACCCCACCCTCCACACACACTTCTCCCTGCAGGACCTTTCAAAAACACCTCATGCCCTGGCCTTCCAATTTTCATGGTTTTCATGGAAACTCTGTTCTCTGTAGTAATCATCTTCCATTATACTCTTTCCTGATTGTCAAGATTCTCTCATTCTGCCTCTGAGCGTTTGCACTTGCTGTTCCCTTTGCATGAAAAACTAATCCCTACACCCCACACCCATTCATATGTTCTTCCTTCTTTCTCAGCTTCTACGGAAGCCTAGACCACCTTATTTAAAGTAATGTCACATTGTCATGATGCTGCTGCCATTTTCTTCATGACCCTCTTTTCTGCTCAAGTCTTGCTTCGTTTATTTCTGGTCCTTCCCTCCCCAACTAACAGCTACCGGAGGGTAGTTTTTGTCTCTTGCTCACCGGTGCCTAGAACAGGGCCTGGCATGCAGTGAATGTGCGATAAATGTTGGTGGGGTGAATGAAGGAATGAACTTGACATGTTCTATGGCGGGAAGGGCCACTCGATGGATAGCTGAAACAGTGAGCAAAGGGGAGAGGTAGACAGCAGCTATCTGAAGAGGGTCTTGCAAGTCATTGAAGAGTTGAGCTGTATGCTTTATGCCATTGGGAGTTGGGGGGATTCTGAGCAGAGAAGGGATATCATGTAATCAATGTTTTAAGATGGATCCTTGGGCTGTGGAGGCCACGGAGCAGTTAGCAAGAGCAGATGGATGCTGCTTCACCCTGGGCTTGGGATGGAAAACTGATCTAAGATTTGCTTTATCTTAAAAGAGAAGATCTGGCCTCAGGCCCTAGCCCTGTGCTCTCCCTCCTCCAGGCCCCTGAGTGTCAGTGGTGGTGTTGTGCCTTGTCACCTGGAACTCCATGCAGCCAGAATCCAGGCCTAGCGGGGCTGGGGCCCACAACCAATTTCTGCCCCTGCAATCACAGCGCCCGGAGGGGGCAGGGGACGCAGTGATGTACGCTTCTACCGAGTGCAAGGCTGAGGTGACACCCTCTCAGCATGGCAACCGCACCTTCAGCTACACTCTGGAGGACCACACCAAGCAGGCCTTCGGCATCATGAATGAGCTACGACTCAGCCAGCAGCTGTGTGATGTTACGCTGCAGGTCAAGTATGAGGATGCACCAGCTGCCCAGTTCATGGCCCACAAGGTGGTGCTGGCCTCATCCAGCCCTGTTTTCAAGGCCATGTTCACCAATGGACTGCGGGAGCAGGGAATGGAGGTGGTGTCTATTGAGGGCATCCACCCCAAAGTCATGGAGCGTCTCATTGAGTTTGCCTACACAGCCTCCATCTCCATGGGTGAGAAGTGCGTACTCCATGTCATGAATGGTGCAGTCATGTACCAGATCGACAGCGTGGTTCGTGCCTGCAGTGACTTCCTGGTGCAGCAACTGGACCCGAGCAATGCCATCGGCATCGCCAACTTTGCTGAGCAGATTGGCTGTGCCGAGCTCCACCAGCGTGCCCGCGAGTATATCTACATGCACTTTGGGGAGGTGAGCGAGCAAGAGGGGACCTGGAACCAGGGTTTGGGGGTGGTATCAGAAGGACCAGGGAAAGATGAGTGCTCATCACCTATCTCCTGGGAAGCTGGAAAAATGGGGTTCTGAGCTTCTATTCTGCACATCAGGGGCAATGCTGGGAAGTGGCCAAGGAAAGTAAGGGCTTCATGGGTCTTTAAGAACAAGGGTAGGGACAGGGTGTAGTGAACTTGAGAGCAGCTCTGCCCTGGGGTGCACTGAGCTGAGCCCAACATTTCAGGCAGTCAGCAAATACTCATCGCACACATGTGACATGCTGTCGACTATAAATGTGATCCTTAGATATGTTTTCTTTGGTGCACGCAGTGCTGTCCTTACCCTTGGTTTCATTTTCACTTTTAAGTGGAGGAAGTTTTTCGGCATAACAGAAGGGTAACAGAAAATAACAGAAGGGTTCTTGAAAAATCCAATGATGAGTCTGAATTCTTAGGTGGGTGCCATTGGTGGTGACACATGAGATGAATAATAAGTGTTGGGCATTTGCTGTGGGACAGCACCTTTTCTAAATGATTTCCATCTTTTAAATTATTGAATTTAAAAGCTATTCTAGGATTTAGTACCATCCTTGAAGAGCCCCATGCTTTGAAGTGCCTTCCTAGAAATTTTCAGTCTGGCTCCAGTGACTAGCACTCCCTCGGTGGACACTACTCTTGTCTCCATTCCTTATTGTGACAATAGTCCTAGGGCTTTTTTTTTTTTTTTAAAGATTTTTATTTATGCATACATGCAGGAACTGGGGTACAGGCCAGAGGTGCGGGTGGTGAGAGGATTCACCAGAGACAGTGTGGGGAACAGAACAGGCAGATCGACTGAAATAAACTGTTGAGGGGAGCAGCAGGTGAGTCTGCTGCGCCATGTGGGTACCTCCTGGTTGGCCAGGGATCGAACTCTAGCTGCAGAGGCTGGGGATAGCTTCATGGTGCTGTGCTTGCGCCACCAGGGAGGCACAGGGCCTATGGCTTCTAAGAAGTGGTCCAGAAAATAGGGCTCATCCACTGGCCTATACAATGTTTCTTTCCTGGAATTGTGTGGGGTCGGTGGGGGGTGTCTCAGATTGGTGGTGAACTGTGCTGATTGTAGAAGAACCAAAATTATTTATGTAGATCAGTATTGGACAAGAAATATTTCCCCAGGGACCCTTTATGCCCTAGAAGTAGTTCTGATGTGTCATACAATCCCCTTTTACAGAGGAGGAAGACCAAGGCACAGAGGATTTCAAATATTTGCCCAAGGTCACATGGTTAGAAATTTGTGGGCCAAAACTGCAGCTCAGGCTGCTTTCTTCAGTGCCTGTACTTTTTGCCTTGCTTTACTTTTTTTTTTTAAAGATTTATTTATTTATGCATACAAGAGCTGGGGTACAGGCCAGAGGCGCGGGGGGTGAGAGGTTTCACCAGAGACAGAGTGAGGAACAGAACAGGCAGATTGACCAAACTACACTGCTGAGGGCGAGTCAGGAGAGGTCTGCTGCACCATGTGGGTTGCTCCTTGGCTGGCAAGTAATTTCATTAAAAAATTAGGTAATGTTGGGCCTCCCCGGTGGCGCAGCGGTTGAGCACTGGGTTGTGAAGCTGCCCGCAGCCTCTGCAGCGCCAGTTCGATCCCCGGCCACCGGCGAGGGTCCCACATGGCGCGCAGACCTCTCCTGCCGCGCCCATTGCACCCCTCAGCAGTGTACTTCTGTCCTTCTGCCTGTTCTTCTCCCCGCTCTGGCTCTGGTGAATTCTCTTACCCTCCCACGCTTCTGACTGTACCCAGTGCTTATATTTAAAAAAAAAAAAAAAAAAAACAGAAACCATTTAAAAAATAATAAAGTTGTAAAAAAAAAAATTAGGTAATGTTATAAAAACATTTTTTGATACAAATGTCACTTTTTTAAAAAAGATTTATTTAGGGGCCTCCCCGGTGGCGCAGCAGTTGAGCGCTGGGTTGCGAAGCTGCCTGCAGCCTCTGCAGCGCCGGTTCGATCCCCGGCTGCTCCCCGGCCACCAGAGGAGGGTCCCACATAGCGCGCAGACCTCTCCTGCCGCCTGCTGCTCCCCTCAGCAGTGTACTTCGGTCCTTCTGCCTGCTCTGCTCCCCACTCTGGTTCTGGTGAATTCTCTCACCCTCCCGCACTTCTGACTGTACCCAGTGCTTGTATGTATGTATCAATCAATCAATCAATAAATAAATCTTAAAAAAAAAAGATTTATGCATAGAAGAAGGGGGTTACAGGCCAGAGATGCAGGGGGGTGAGAGGATTCACCAGAGACAGAGTGGGGAATAGAACAAGCAGATTGGTTGAAATACACTGCTGAGGGGAGCAGCAGGTTAGTCAGGAGAGGTCTGCTGCGCCATGTGGGTAGCTCTTTGGCCAGGGATCGAACTTGTGCTGCAGTGGCTGTGGATAGCTTCATAGATTGCACCACCAGGGAAGCCCATAAACGTCACTTTTTACCTGGCATGTGGTATTAATTCATTTAATCATCACAACCTATGAAGCTTATACTATTTGAATCCCCATTTTACATATGAGGAAACTGTGGAGTGATATCGTTGATACCACTGAGGGTGGAGGGAAGACACATGGGAGTGTGCCCATCCTGCTAATTCTGTCTACAGGTAGCCAAGCAAGAGGAGTTCTTCAACCTGTCCCACTGCCAGCTGGTAACCCTCATTAGCCGGGATGATCTGAATGTGCGCTGCGAGTCTGAGGTCTTCCATGCTTGTATCAACTGGGTCAAGTATGACTGTGAGCAGCGGCGCTTCTACGTGCAGGCACTGCTGCGGGCTGTGCGCTGCCATTCGCTCACGCCCCACTTCCTTCAAATGCAGCTGCAGAAGTGTGAGATCCTGCAATCGGACTCCCGCTGCAAGGACTACCTGGTCAAGATCTTCCAGGAGCTCACTCTGCATAAGCCCACACAGGTGATGCCCTGCCGGGCGCCCAAGGTGGGCCGGCTCATCTACACAGCTGGTGGCTACTTCCGTCAGTCCCTTAGCTACCTGGAGGCCTACAACCCCAGTGATGGCACGTGGCTCCGGTTGGCAGACCTGCAGGTGCCCCGTAGTGGCCTGGCAGGCTGCGTGGTGGGAGGGCTGCTCTATGCTGTGGGCGGCAGGAACAACTCCCCTGATGGCAACACCGACTCCAGCGCCCTGGACTGCTACAACCCCATGACCAACCAGTGGTCACCCTGCGCCCCCATGAGTGTACCGCGCAATCGAATTGGGGTTGGGGTCATTGATGGACACATCTATGCCGTGGGCGGCTCCCATGGCTGCATCCACCACAACAGTGTGGAGAGGTAAGTGGCAGGGCCAGGAGGGTGGACTCCCAGGCTCCCACTGCAAACAGCTCTCATGCCATTGGATCTTGGGAGTCCCCTTGCTGTTGAGTGCTTGTCTCTGCATCCCGCCTTCAAAGAGTAGAAACTTTAAGTCCAAGCAAAACTACCTCAGGTGATGTGTCTGGGCCTGGGAACTGCTTACAGGGCTGTCATAAACCCACACAGCAACTTTGTGATGATCTGGAAGAAGTTCCATCCTTTTGAGATTGCTGCAATGTGCTAATTTTGTTAAAACATAGTACCTCACTGCTATCTGCCCCTATATTGTATTAAACAGGGTATGTGAGGTCACTTATGTGGACAGTGCCTCAAGTGTGGTGCCTTTGTGCAGTACACATCAGTGCCTGGGGAGCCTGTTATAGAGGCCAAGTATTTTGGATATTTGGCTCCTGTGTAGCCTGGTCCTTTGCTTCTCCTTTTCCAGAAGTGTGATCCAGGATACAGTTGTCATGGAACTTGTTGAACTCCCCAGCCCTCCTCTGGAAATTCCAGAGATCTGGCATTGATGGGTTTGTGGTGAGGTTGGGAAATGGGAATTTTAAACAAATAACTCAAAGACCTCTAATGTACATGGTCTGTGAATAAGACCATGGGATGGCACTGTACCCTTGGCAGGCCATTTTTGAGGAAAAAAAAAAAAAAAGCACACTATTAATTATCCCAGGAGTGCAGGTGTGAACTGGCAGTGTCCAGTGCTCAGGCCAACTGGGACATGGTATGGTCATCCATCTTTGAGCATCACACTTTGATGCTCACTTGAGAAAACTGTTTCTGGGACATCACTTGATTGTTAGAATTGGGGTTCTGGGCACTTACAGGGCTGGCACAGACCCTAGCTCTGCCACTCCTTGATGCCACTTTACCTCTCTGTGCCTCCATCTTGTCATCTGTGAAGTGGTGGGTGATAATGAGGATACCCTGACCCAACAGGCTGGGTTGATCTTGGTGACAACACAAATAACAGCCCAGGGCCTGGCAGAGGTGTGATTTAGGCACCAGGGTCCAGCAGGTGTGCATGTGACCTTGAGCAGATGACAGCTGCAAACCTCAGTTTCCATCTGGAAAATGGAACTACTCATGGCTTGTTCCTTGGAGAATGGTTGTGAGGACTAAAGATCAAATGTACAAAGAGCTAGCAGAGTATTGGGCTATAGTCAGTGTTCCACACAAGTCGGTGATGATCGCTATTGTCATTGTTATTATGATCCTACAGGTATGAGCCAGAGCGGGACGAGTGGCACTTGGTGGCCCCAATGCTGACGAGAAGGATTGGGGTGGGAGTAGCTGTCCTCAACCGTCTGCTCTATGCTGTCGGGGGCTTCGATGGGACAAACCGCCTCAACTCAGCCGAGTGTTACTACCCAGAGAGGAACGAGTGGCGAATGATCACACCCATGAAAACCATCCGGAGTGGGGCAGGTGGGCAGGGTCTGTGGGGAGGGGAGCCTGAAGGAACACCCTCCACCCTGGGGCAAAATCTAGCCAGGCCTAAGTGCGGCTTCCGTTTCAACTTTGAATCCCGTGGGCCCACAGAGGGCTAGATTCTGACAGATTCCAAGCTTCTGTCCCCCAGCTTTGTTTCTTTTTCTTTTTTTAATTTAAAAGGCAGGTTTAGGGCCTCCCTGGTGGCGCAGCGGTTGAGCGCTGGGCTGCAAAGCTGCCCGCAGCCGCTGCAGCGCCGGTTCAATCCCGGCCACCGGTTCAATCCCCAGCCGCTGGTGAGGGTCCCACGTGGCACACTGACCTCTCCTGCTGCGCCTGCTGCTCCCCTCAGTAGATTCTTTCGTCTGTCTGCCTGCGATGCTCCCCGCTCTGACTGGTGGATTCTCTCAGCCTCCCGCTCCTCTGACTGTGCCCGGGGCTTGTATAAGTAAATAAATAAATAAATAATTCTTTTAAAAAAAAAAAAAAGGCAGGTTTATTAGGGAAGGGATAAAACAGTAAAAGACACTTGAATAGACAAGCGGGCAGGAAGAACTGCCCCAGAAGGGACAGGTTTGCTGAGAGAGGCCTGCATGGTCGCAGGCGGGCGGCCTTAAGGAGAGCGGCCTCCACTGAGGGAGGTCAGTTAGGAGAAGTCCTGGCATGGTACAGGTCACTGGCAGACAGGTGGCTGCTGCCCTGTGGAGGGAGAGAGTTGGTGAAAAGAGGCACCTGCACAGTCACAGGTGGGCAGACGGATTGCTGCTCCCAGCTTTGTTTCTGAAGGGTCTCTCAGGAGAGGAGTGAGGGGAGGGCCCCCCAAGAAGGTGGTGACTGGGGCCAGGCCCTGGAGCAGTCACCTTCTCTACATGGTGTGCTCTAGGAGTCTGTGTCCTGCACAACTGTATCTACGCTGCTGGGGGCTATGATGGGCAGGACCAGCTAAACAGTGTGGAGCGATACGACGTGGAGACGGAAATGTGGACTTTCGTAGCCCCCATGAAGCATCGGCGAAGTGCCCTAGGCATTACTGTGCACCAGGGGAGAATCTACGTCCTTGGTGAGGCCCCGGGGATGGGTACCTGGGTGGACAGGACTAATGCTCCAATCCTGGCCGGAAGGCTCCTCGAGGCTTCTTCCTCCTCTTTCTTACCCTGTCCTCGGAGGGAGTGACCTTGCCCTCCGCTCTCCCTGCAGGAGGCTACGATGGCCACACGTTCCTGGACAGTGTGGAGTGCTATGACCCAGACACGGACACCTGGAGTGAGGTCACCAGCATGACATCCGGCCGGAGCGGGGTGGGTGTTGCTGTCACCATGGAACCCTGCCGGAAGCAGATTGACCAGCAGAACTGCACTTGTTGAGCCACTTTTGTTTCTTGAGCAAAAATACGGTCCGATGGAGAGTATTGTCATTTTTGTACAAAAAACAGGACAAAAACAAAGGACACAGAGCAAGTGCTTGTGCTCTAGTAAGAGGCCAGGACGCCTCAGTGCTAAATGACAACTCGGAAGAAAAGAAGGCCAAAATGGGAGCCCATGAAGAGAAGACCCAGAGAACTGCTTGGGAGGGGGTGCGGAAAGGAGAAAGTCCCCCACCTGCTATGCCGAGACTAGGACTGGGTCCCACAACAGCAGCCACTGCCTCCCTTTGGGGTGAAAGCAGGTGCTGACATCAGGTATCTCTGTGATTGGATCCTGGAGGGCTGGGAAGGGGCCATCAGAGGCCCTTCTGGAGATGTAGACCCTAGGAATGGGCCTGTACATAGAAACCACTGGATATCTCTGCCCTGAACAGCCATTTTGTTGATAAACAACCTTGTAACTTTGCAATGAAAATAAAAAACAAACTAACTAATGTCTTCCACCTAGGCTTTCAGCTGGAGGTCTTGAACCCAGGGACAGAAAGGACTCTTCTGAAATGCTTTCAAATTTTTGCTTTAGTTAGACTTGTATCTGAAACCAGTTAACTCTGCATCTGGATATGTAGGGCATCTTTTTCCCCATAGACCCAGCCACACAGGGCTCACTTTGTCAGTTTCATCTGCTTCAAAGACAATGACCTATCTCTTTTGACATCTTTCCTCGGACTCCCTGAGATTAATTTCATATATGTATACTGATATTTGAAGGCAAACCATCTCTGACATGGCTTTCATATTCAGAGCAAATCTATCTGGCCATTTTTATGTGCTACTATAATACGGACTGAGCCTTTTATTTAGGTCACTGGGTATTAAAGGACAAAGGGCTTCTTGGGAATCTTCTTAGGCAAAAGACCTAAAGAATTTGTACAAAGGCAATATACTGCCCAGATTAGTCTCATCAGTCAACTCTTCTGCTGGGGGGGTGGGCAGATGAAAAAGGAAAGAAGTAAGGTCCCAGCTATAGGGGATTTCACAGATTCACTCGCTTCTGGGGAAAACCTGATGCCCCCTTCTGTGCAACTTCCCTTAATCCACCTGGAGGCTGCCCTAGCTACTTGTTCTGGTCCTCATCCTAAGGATTTTAAGGAACAAGAAAATAGATTGAGGTTGGCTACATTACTTAGTGGGGGAGGACTAGGAATTGTAAATATCTGGATAATCTTTTAGCATTTGTAGAGTGTTTCTACATATTTCCACTTGTTTATCAGTAGGACTGTGAGCTCAAAAGGACAATCCTGAATTATTTACAGATGAGAAGCAAAGGTTCAGAGGAAGTGACTCGTCCACGGTCACATGACCACTGAGTGGGGGAGTTTGGATTCCACCCCACAGCAGCTGTTCTCACTCCGCCATTGCTTTTGTGAGAAAGGATATCAGAGGTGGGGGAGGGGGAGAAGAAAGGGGTATTAATGTGTGTATCAGTGAAAGTTCCAGAAACATCAATCTAATTTAGAGTCCACAGAATTTATGTGTAGAGTGTTTGCCAGGAGCCACGCAGCCTAAGTCAAAGTGGTGCTTGAGCCCTGGTCTTGTCAAGGGTTCAGAGTGGTTGGAGTCCTATTCTTGTCAGGTTTAGTTGATTCAGTACAAATAGGTCAGGTGAACAGTTTCTTAGCTGCAAAAATGGTGCTTGGTTACCTGCTGGGTGCTGGGCCCTGTGTGAGCTCCTGAACCAACAAAGGTAAGTATATTCATTTTCTGACTCCACGATAACTTCTTGCTAGTCCTTGCTGTGCTAGGATTCGGGTTATGACAATGAATAAGCCCCAAATGATCTCTGCCTTCATTGAGAGTACAACCTAGCAGAGGGACTAGGGTGACCAATTCATCCTGGTTTAATTTGCCCGGGACTTGGGCCTCCCTGGTGGTGCAAGGGGTTAAGTCTCAGCACTATGAAGCTATTGGCAGCCAGCCGGCTAACCACATGATACGGCAGACTTCCCAGTCTTGCCCTCTGCTCCCCTCAGCAGTGTATTTTAGATCTGCATGTTCTGCTCCCCACTCTCTCTGGTGAATCCTCTCAGCCCCATACCTCTGGCTTACACCCTGGTTCTTGTATGCATAAATACATAAATCTTTTAAAAAAATAATTTACCTGGGACTTTTCCAGTTTGAATACTGAGAGGCTGGTATCCAAGAGGGACTCCTTTGTCCCAGGTAATCTGGGGCCATTAGTCACTCTACTGGTAAGCATGATGCTGCAGCAATGTTACACTGTGCTGAGTGGCAGGCAGGTGAGGGTCACACAATTGGTAGTCGGGGCTGTAGATGCTAGGTGGCAATTGCTTGACTAGGCAATGAGAGTAGGTGGGGGAGGGTCCAATGAAAGGCTGGAGCAGTAGGCAAGTGAGAGAGGATACCAGTTCAGATTACGTAGGTGGCTATGAGACTGGAAAACAGCTACAGCTACAGCTAAAGAGACAGGTGATTAGATAGGAAGGATGAATAATTAAAAATGAAGCTGTGGGTGGTTTCAGAGCTTCAACAGCCAGAACAGGGAGTTCCAGAGGAATCTGATGTTATCAATGGGCAGTGATGATGATTTAGAATATGTTAGGTTTGAGGCTTCAAAACAACTATTTTAGGAAAGTGCATAAAGTTATAGCCGTCAGTCTTTAATGCTTCAAGAAATATTTCTTGAATGTCCCATGCCAGATATGAGGTGGGGTGTTCAGACAAAACAAGGAGCAAGCTTGACCTATGTCAGAGCCCCAAGAAAACATTCTTGAGTAACTGATCTTCCCATGAACATCCAAAGGAATTAAGTGTAAACTAGGTGAGGGTAGACGAGACAAAAATTGGCAGAGGAAGCATCATGTATAAAGGCCCTGTGGCACTGGAAAGCAAGTCTGGATGAAACTGAGGGAGGAGGAACATTGTATCAGAAGAGGCTAAACCAAGAGGTTATCAGGGGCCCAGGCCATGTAAGCCCTGTGGGCCACACTCATTTCTTTGTTAACTACCTAAATATAATCTTTTATAAAAATAGAACTTACAGAGAAAATTCAATTCTACTGTGCACTTCAGTCCCCTCTTACTGATACAAAAAATATATGTATATATATATATATATATATATATATATGCAACAATGGTCTATGTATAAATGAAATAATGTTGCCTATATTCTGCAATTTTACTTTCCCCTTCAGGACTTTCATGTTGTTTTACCTCTTCCACTGTTGACAGATGTTTGGATGGTTTCCAATTTTGCTGAATTACAGATAAGACTGCCATGTGCACTCTAATTGTCCTCTTGAGCACACGTATGTATATTTCTCCAGGAGAACTTACCAAATCTTATAGGATAGGCACAGCTTTACTGAATACTGCCAAATCTCCAAGTGGTTATAACAAATCTTATTGCGCTGTTTTCTTAGAGTTCTGTATAGATCTACACTCAATCAAATTCATCGCTCTTCTTGGTGGTTCTTCCTTTTTGCATCATATTTAAGATGGACTTTATGTTCTTGCTCCATCCTCTGCATCCTGCTCATTTGTTAAGTTATTTTCTCCTGACCATAAATTGTTCCTATCTAAGTTAACTAGAGTTAGTACTTGATGGTTCTGTCAGAATCAAGAATCCAGACTAATAGAGACATCAAGAAATTTAAAAACATAGTTTTTAAAGGTTTATTTATTTATGCATGCAAGAGGTGGGGTATAGACCAGAGGTGCAGAGAAAGGGGTGAGAGGATTCACCAGAGACAGAGCGAGGAGCAGAACAGGCAGATCTCCTAAAATACCCTGCTGAGGGGAGCAGTGGGCAAGACAGGAGAGGTCTGCTGTGCCATGTGGGTAGCTTCCTGCCCGGGGATCGAACTTGTGCTGAAGTGGCTGGCAACAGCTTGATAGTGTGTCTTTAACCCCTGTGCCAGCAGGGATGCCCCAATTTTTATTTTTTTATTTTTATTTTTAAAATACTTATTTATGCATACAAGAATGGGGGTACAGGCTAGAGATGCAGGCAGTGAGAGGATCCACCAGAGACAGAGTAGGGAACAGAACAGGTAGATTGACTGAAATACACTGCTGAGGGGAGCAGCAGGTGAGTCAGGAGAGGTCTGCTGCGCCATGTGTGTTGCTCCCTGGCCAGGGATGGAACTCATGCTGCAGTGGCTGAGGTTAGCTTCATAGATTGCATCTTAACCCCGTGCGCCACCAGGGAGGACTGGCCCCAATTTTTAAAAATATTTTTCTTTAAATATGTTTAAGTATTGTTTTTTAAAATATTTATTTATTTATGCATACAAGAGCTGGGGTACAGGCCAGAGGTGTGGGGGGGGGGGTGAGAAGATTCACCAGAGACAGAGTGGGGAACAGAACAGGCAGATTGACTGAAGTACACTGCTGAGGGGAGTAGCGGGTGAGTCAGGAGAGGCTGTCCCGCCATGTGGGTTTCTCCCTTGCTGGCAGGGGGATCGAACTTGTGCTGCAGAGACTGTGGACAGCTTCAAAGGTTTGCATCTTAACCCCTTGCACCACTAGGGATGCCCTAAAGTATTGTTTTTGCACTATTTTTAAGTCCATTTGGAATTTGTTGGTATATGTGGTATGAGATAGGAATTTAATTTTTATGTGAGTAACTCATTGCTGCCCAATTATTTTTCAAGCCATTTCTTTTTTCTTTTTAATTTTTTTAATTTTACATATTTTATATCATTTTTCATTTTTGTACAATGTATGCATTTTCATCTTGGGTATAGTCTCCATAAAATTCCCACCACCCTTGTTTTGATCCTACTCCCTTCTCCCCGCCTGTAGTGTGTCTCTAGTTTATAGTTAGTTGCCTGTTGATTTTGATTTTTACTTTATTATAATTAGTCTTTTTCCTGATCCCTTATTTGGGTTTTCTAAATTCCTGCTATGAGTGAGACCATCCAGTATTTTTCTTTTTCCTTCTGGTTTCTTTCTTTCTTTCTTTCTTTCTTTCTTTCTTTCTTTCTTTCTTTCTTTCTTTCTTTCTTTCTTTCTTTCTTTCTTTCTTTCTTTCTTTCTTTCTTTCTTTCTTTCTTTCTTTCTAAGATTTCTTCATTTATTCATACAAGAACTGGGGTACAGGTCAGAGGTGTGGGGGTTGAGAGGATTCACCAGAGACAGAGTGGGGAACAGAACAGGCGGAAATACACTGAAATACTGAAATACAGTGACTGAAATACACTGCTGAGGGGAGCAGTGGGTGAGTCAGGAGAGGTCCGCTGTGCCATGTGGGTAGCTCCCTGGCGGAGGATCAAACTCGTGCTACAATGGCTGCTGATAGCTTCATAAGTTGCATCTTAACCCTTTGTGCCACCAGGGGGGGCCTCTATTTTTTGAAGTCTTCTTTGCTGTCCTCAAGAAAGCTTTATAATTTCTCCACAAGAGGCTTTGCATATTCTAAATCATGGGAGATTCTAGGTGTTGTTACTATCGGTATTTTGGGTATTCAACTTAAATTCATATTTTGGGCATATGGGAAAGTTGTTGATATATTTTGATCTTCCACCAACCATTGTTTTCCTAACTTCATTTTTCCCCCAGAAGATAGTCAAATCACTTGCAAATCTTTTCCAATTATACCACAAATTACACCACTAATTTGTCTTTCCTTTTCATTTTAAGGATTGATTTATTTATGTGTACAAGAACTGGGGTATAGGCCAGAGGTGGGGGTGGTAGTGGTGAAAGGAGTCACCAGAGACAGAATGGGGAGCAGAACAGGCAGATCTACTGAAATACACTGCTGAGGGGAGCAGTGGGAACTACACGAGAGGTCTGCTGCGCCATGTGTGTTAGCTCCCTGGCCTGCGGGATCGAACTCATCAAACTAGTGCTGCTGTAGCTGGCGATAACTTGATAGTGGCTGCGTCTTTAACACCTGTGCCACCAGGGAGGTCTGTCTTTTCTTACCACATTAGCTAAGACATTCTGTACAGTGTTGACTAGTAGTTTTCATAATGTGCATATTCCTAACTGTAAGGTGGTTGCTTCCAATGTTCCACTTTGAAATCTGAGATTTTCTCAGATTTGCCCAAAGATTTGTCATTGCCCAAAGATTTTCTGTACTCTGTGCCTTAAGTTTTGCTGGAAGCTTTATCAAGTTCAGGAAACTCCTTTCCATACCTAATTTGCTATATGTTTGTTTGAATCCTAAGTGGATATTGGATATTCAGAGGGCTCTTGTTCAGTAAGTGGGTGCCAAAAATTACATTTCTTTTTAAAATATTTTATTTATTTTTGCACAGAAGAACTGGGGTGTAGGGCAGAGGTGCAGGAAATAAAAGGATTCACCAGAGATGGGGGAGCAGAACAGGCAGATCTACTGAAATACACTGCTGAGGGGAACAGCAGAGGAGACAGGAGAGGAGCTACAGAGGCTGTGGATAGCTTCACAGTGCTGTGCTTAACCCCTTGCGCCACCAGGGAGGCCCTTTATTGACTAGGAATGAGGTAAATACTGGAAACCTTAAATGTTAATGTTAATCTGAATGATCAAGATTGTTAAGGAAGAATGACAATGACATTTAATGACTACAAAACACTTTATTTGCATTCCTTTTTTTTTATTTTTTAGAGGCATGCTTTATTTATTTATTTTATTTATTTTTTTTTTGTTGTTTATACAAGCACTGGGTACAGTCAGAAGCACGGGAGGGTGAGAGAATTCACCAGAGCCAGAGTGGGGAGCAGAGCAGACAGAAGGACTGAAGTACACTGCTGAGGGGAGCAGCGGGCGGCAGGAGAGGTCTGCGCGCCATGTGGGACCCTCCTCCGGTGGCCGGGGAGCAAACCGGCGCTGCAGAGGCTGAGCGCAGCTTCGTAACCCAGCGCTCAACCGCTGCGCCACCGGGGAGGCCCTTTATTTGCATTTCTTAAAGTGCCTCACTGGCTCTCATTACCTGTAAAAATTCAGTGCTTGCACCAATTCACCTTATTTTCTTTTTTTTTTTTTTAAGACATTTATTTATTTATAATAAAGCACTGGGTACAGTCAGAAGCGTGGGAGGGTGAGAGAATTCACCAAGCCAGAGCAGGGCGCAGAGCAGGCAGCAGAAACCGAGGTACACTGCTGAGGGGAGCAGCGGGCGGCAGGAGAGGTCTGCGCGCCATGCGGGACCCTCCGCCGGTGACCGGGGAGCAACCGGGAATCGGACCGTCACTGCAGAGGCTGCGGGCAGCTTCGCAACCCAGCGCTCAACCGCTGCGTCACCGGGGAGGTCCTCACCTTATTTTCTGATGGGTTTGTAGCTACCCAGTTTCCCCAGTGCTGATACAGGCAGTGAGCTTTGAAGGGAGTGCAGCGCCCTCTTATGGACCGCTGAGTGAAAAGAAGAACTATCCATATTTCCAGAGAGGAAAGTTAGGAAGGAGCAAGGTAGGAACCTCAGGGTGTAGAATGTCCTGACCTTAACTTGTTCTTTTTATTTAAAAAAAATTATTTTTATTTATGTATGCATATAAGAACTGGGGCTTAGGCCAGAGGTGCAGGGAGTAAAAGGATTCAGCAGAGATAGAGTGGGGAGCAGAATAGGCAGATCTACTAAAATACACTGCCGAGGGGAGCAGTGGGCGAGACAGGAGAGGTCTGCTATGTGTGCCATATGGGTAGCTCCCTGGCCGGGGATCGAACTCATGCTGCAATGGCTGGCAATAGCTTTATAGCACTGAGACTTTAACCCCTGGATCACCAGAGAGGCCCCTTGGCTTGTTCTTATTTTTTAAATTAGCAGCACTCAAAATTTCTGGAAAATACTTGTATTTTTTATAAATCAAATACAACTCTAAATGCATTCAGGAAGCACACTGTTTGAAGAACTCTTCCCCCTATGAGCCCCTGTACCACCTCAGGGTTGTAACTGATTTTATTTGTCAAATTTTAAGCAAGATCTCCAAGAATGCTTTTTCAAATTATGATTTCAGGATCCTCTGGGATAAAGTCAGTTGATCTAAACAGCTTTGGTAGGTAATTCAAAACTAAGTAGCCTAAGCTGCCTCTTTGCCTTCATGCTCAGTTTCAGGATCAGGAAAATTGAATAGCATTAGCCAAGACATTGGTATTTCTTCTTGAAGTCTCAGCAATTGTGTCATTGTGTCTTTCATCTGTAGCCTATGGCTTCCCCTTACTCATTATTTTTCACCTTCCCTGACCATTTCCTCATTTCTTTAAGAATTCACCAAGTAAAGAGTGAGACAGGCAACAAATACTTCAAATATTTCAGTGCCTACCATGTTCCAGGCTTCTGCAGATACAACTGCAAGCAGAAGACATGGTTTCTTTCCTCCTCATGTGTAATCAACTGGTGGGAGACAGATATTTGCATGGTTGCTCATTAATGGACCCTGAAAAGTGCCCTAGGAACAAGTAGTTTGCAAAAGTCATAAACAGGGCCTCCCTGGTGGTGCAAGGGGTTAAGACCTATGAAGCTGTCTGTGAGCAACCCACATGGTGCAGCAGACCTCTCCTGACTCGCCCGCTGCTCCCCTCAGCAGTGTACTTCGGTCAATCTGCCTGTTCTGTTCCCTGCTCTGTCTCTGGTGAATCCTCTCACACCCCACACCTCTGGCCTGTACCCCAGCTCTTATATGCATAAATAAATCTTTTTTTTTTAAAAAAGTCATAAACAACATTTGTTGGATGGTCTTCATCATATTCTTCTATTCTTCTGTCTTGTTCACCGTTTTACTTACTAAGACACACTAGGAGCTTCACATGAATGCTGAGTAGAGAAATTTCTGGTTACAATGGATATACAATAAAGATTTACAGGATGAATGGCCTTGGAGTCTTCCAGATGCTTTATAAGGGTCTGGATTTTGCCAGCTCTGTGCAAGAGTAGAACTACTCAGCTTGTTAGAATTTCAGTGTGACCCAAGGAATCCTTTTTGGCTTCCTTCTAATTGTTACCATCATATCTCTTGGGATTTTGTGGAACAAAGTAATACCTCTCCCAGGTGACAGCCCTGCATATCCAGTCACTCAATAACCAGCTTCTGAGATGTCAGAAACTGTGTATTAAAGTATTAATAAATACTTTAAGGCAACTTTAGCTCCTTCCTGTGGCTCCCATTTTAAAAGAAACAGCCCCAGTTCCTTAAATGATTTCTCATGTGACATGGTGAGTTCCTTTAGCAATCAATATCACTCTCCCCACCCCCAATACTTTCAGCTTGAGCTGAGTTTTTTTTTTAAGGTTTATTTATTTATGCATACAAGAGCTGGGGTACAGGCCAGAGATGCGGAGGTGAGAGGATTCACCAGAGACAGAGTCTGGAACAGAACAGGCAGACTGACTGAAGTATGCTGCTGAGGGGAGCAGCGGGAGAGACAGGAGAGGTCTGCCTGGCCATGTGGGTTTCTCCCTGGCTGCTGGGGATGGAATTCGTGCTGCAGAGGCTATGGATTGCTTCATAGTATGGCGCTTAACCCCTTGGGCCACCAGGGAGGCCCTTGAGCTGAGTCTTGCCTTACCCCTCCCCCCAGCTGGGAGGCAGAGAAGTGCAAGAGGTGAGACTTCTCATTTGTATGGGAACCTCTGAAACCCTTGTGGGAAGGAAGGGAGGTGGGTCTTCCTCAGAAAAAGGGGGGAGTAATGGGTCCCTTCTTCAGGGTGTGGGGGTGGTAATGACAGCAAACCCTCAAGAAAGGGAGGGACATGCCACACCCCTTTTCAGGAAGGAGAAACAACTGGGGGTCCTTGAGGAAGCAGGTACCATTCTGGGGATGACCCTGGTATTCTCAGGAAGGACAATGTTAGGGCCCCATTAAGAAAGGGGACTGATGGGCCTCCCCGGTGGCTCAGCGGTTGAGCGCTGGGTTGCGAAGCTGCCGGCAGTGGATCCCCGACTGCGACTGCTCCCTGGCCACCAGAGGCGCGGCCGCTTTAGTACCGCGTGCAGACCTCTCCTGCTGCCCGCTGCTCCCCTCAGCAGTGTGCTTCGGTCCTTCTGCCTGCTCTGCTCCCCGCTCTGGCTCTGGTGAATTCTCTCACCCTCCCGTGCTTCTCACTGTACCCAGTGCTTGTATAAATAAATCAAAGTTAACCTTAAAAAAAAAAAAGTCTTTAAAAAAAAGAAAGAAAGAAAGAAAGGGGACTGGACTGACACCTTTGGATGCCCTCAGGAAGGGAAGATGACACCAGGTCCACCTAAGACAGAGACCATGAGAACAACACTAGGTCACTTTCACGGAGGGAGTGACACCAAGATCCCCTCACCAGCCTCCCTCTGGAGGGTCTAGCACCTCCAGTCCACTCAGTCCTCTGGGTTATTTGTGCTGCTTGTTTTTAAAAAGGCAACTGTAATGTAGAAATACCAATGTTCTCTTTGTGGGAAAGACAGCAGTTAGAAAAGGGAAATAATGAATATACTGTTAGGAGGGTTTTTTTGTTTGTTTGTTTTTGTTTTAAATACAGCAAGCCTTGGGCCTCCCTGGTGGCGCAAGGGGTTAAGCACCGCACTATGAAGCAATCCGCAGCCTCTGCAGCACAAGTTCGATCCCCGGCCGGCCAGGAAGAAACCCATATGGCGCAGCAGACCTCTCCTGTCTCGCCCGCTGCTCCCCTCAGCAGTGTACTTCCGTCAGTCTGCCTGTTCTGTTCCCCACTCTGTCTCTGGTGAATCCTCTCACCCCCCACATCTCTGGCCTATACCCCAGCTCTTGTATGCATAAATAAATCTTTAAAAAAAAAAAAAAATAATAAATACAGCAAGCCCCTGGGATTCAAGAGCAATCTGGAGAACTCATAACAGAAAAATTCCTGCTAGGGGTAAGAACATCACCCCCTCCACACCTTGGACCAGATGTTGCAAACTAGTTATATGATTAAATGGTCATGACTTTGCAAGGCTCTGGATTTGTCAGGTGGGAATGTCAGGGATCAACTGTAAGATAATTTGCGTACAGAGTTAACAGGAATTCTACACGTTAATAGTACTTCCAATTCTTTCACTCTTACAGTTAAGTAGCACAGTATTTAAAGTAGAAAAATGGCTGAAATGGAAAGATTGGAGGGAGATAAAGAAGGCAGGAGAAAGGCGGTGGGAAGACACAGAACTTCAGGTCTTTGCTCTATTTAGGGCCATGTCATAAGCACGCCACTGTTCCTGCTGGAGAGGAGAGGGCCAGTGGTTCAGGCTGACTCCCTCAAACTCCGCCATCATCACAGGAGGGAAGAAATGCAAAAGCAACCGGGAGAGTCAGGCTCAGAATAAAAACAGGGAAGATGGATCGGAAGCAATGGGGAAGTAGAAGGCAGAAATACCCAAGAAAATGGACAACATTAAATGAGCCCTTCAGGGACTAACCCTTTTAGGACCACCAAAGAAGGAAATATCTGTACAAATGAACACAGCACACCACACTTAGATGTGGAATGGGAAAGGGACAAGGGAAAAGTAAATGTTGCCAAGCAGAGGTTATTTCTCAGCCTTCAGATACTAAAGCGGCCGCGCCTCTCATTGGTTGGTTTTCCAGCTATTGACAACCATGACAACCAATCATAGTGCGCAAAGAGGTGCATCCTCGCCACGCCTCCCACCTGGTCTGTGCGGAGGCGCCCTTCTGTTCGCCCTGTAACTCCCCAATCCCACGCTAGGGGGCACTCGTGGTTGGCGCTCCCTGCCCTGTCTTCTCCCACGACCCACTTTACACTAGTACCAGCTTTATAGAGCTGTTGTGAGAATGAAGTGCAATACTTTACGTAAATCAATGCCTGGAACATAGTAATCGCTAGGTAAACATCACAGATTTTTTTTAATTACTTTATTTATTTATTTAAAAGCTCTTTATTTATTTATTTTTAAAGATTTATTTTATTTATACAAGCACTGGGTACAGTCAGAAGCGCAGGAGGGTGAGAGAATTCACCGAGCCAGAGCGGGGAGCAGAACAGGCAGAAGGACCAAAGTACACTGCTGAGGGGAGCAGCGGGCGGCAGGAGAGGTCTGCGCGCTATGTGGGACCCTCCTCCGGTGGCCGGGGAGCAGCCGGGGAGCAGCCGGGGATCGAACCGGCGCTGCAGAGGCTGCGGGCAGCTTTGCAACCCAGCGCTCAACCGATGCGCCACCGGGGAGGCCCAATCACAGATTTTTTGTTTGCATTTTACAGCAAGGGAAACGGAGGCAGTAAGTCACCTCTTCAGACCATCCCGGTTCATTACCTGGCAAGAGTTGGAACCAGAATCCAGCCAAGCTGAACACAGAGTCTCTGCTTATCTGCCACGTTTTTGTGCCTCCCTAATCTCAAATGCCGGCTATTACTCCTTTCCCTTGACTATAAAGTAACTTTCCCCCTAGTTATAAATGTAATTCATCCTCACCGCAGACTTTCAAAAAATATCAAAGACTGCTGAACAGAAAATGCAAATCTCGTTAAAATCTGCTGTCTTTTGTATGCACATAATTCTTAGTAGAATCCCGTAATGCAGAACGTTTTGAAACCTACTCTTTAAACTGAACATCTTTGAACATCTTGTCATTTCAGTAAATGTAAGTCCAACTCATTTTTAATGGCTGCATATTATGATGTCCGGTGGGTAATGCTTCATTTTGTGACTCCATTATTGGACATCTGGGTTCTTAGTAATTCTGGGTTCTTAGTAATTCTGCACTACGTTGACCAACACTAGAATGGACATTTTGTAATCAGCACTTTTAGGTTTTTATTCAATTGTTTCCTTAAGTATTTTTAAAGCTGTAATAGCTGGGTCAAAATGCATGTGCTGTTGTTCTATCTTTGATTAAACATAGAGCACTCTAGGAAAGCTGGATGTGCCCACTGCCACCAGGCCTGACAAGGTCTGACTGCTTTACCCACCTGAGAATGGGCTGCCTTTTCATTATTTGCCAATTTAAGTGTTTATTTTTTTTATGCTGTGAGCAAGGGAAAATATTACCCACATCTCAAGATTTTGTACATATGAAATAAAGTAGTGATAACATAAAAGTATCCAGGCAACTATCATTGTAGAGCAGACCTTATTTCTCTGAATTTTCCCAACACTGTGAGATCACTTCTTGGCCTCACTTTCCTCACCTGTAAAATGTACGATAGTGCAAATCTCAAGGACCCCTGGAGAGTTGATAAGATAATCTGTCTAAAGAGTTTAGCTCAAGGCAGAGCTCTGGACATACACGCCGGGAGAGGAGAAGCCATTTGCCCAAGACCACATAGCTGGCAAGTGACTGATGTTGGCTTCAGAGAATGAAGCTACTGCACCCATTCCCCAGACCCCCCACCCTGTTTAGGTGACAAGGTTTGCTGTCATGCCCTTGTTACTGCCCTTGGTCACTTTCGCCTGAAGGAAGACGAACTCCCTACTGGGAGAATTTTAAAGAGCCAGCTGATGATCATATGCCACCTCTGCCCTCTGACCCACTTTCTCTGCCTGCCACCCTGTCCCAACACAGGAGGCATTTGGATCATCATACTTGCCCTTTTACACTTGGGGAAACTGAGGCCCAGAGCAGAAAGTCTCACCCAAGACCACTCAGTCAACCCCTGCAGTCTGGGGTTGGTGCTGTCACCTCCTGACCCCCAAACCTACAGCCTTTCCCCGACTCAGCCTCCCTTTGAAACACCCTCGGGAATATGTGTCTCCTTTTTGCTTCTTGCACAAAGTTCAGATTCCCTGGAAACTTTTACCTAGTTTTCCAATTTTGCTTCTCCCCTCTGGGTCCAGATTGGCCCCCACTCCTCTGGGTCAGATTATCCACTGTGAATCTTTAAGTCAGTCAAGCAGGCAAACCTTTGCACTAAACCCTCTACATTCATTCTCTCACTTAAGTTCTAGAACCTAGCAATGGATACAGCAGCCACTGGCTGCATGTGGCTACCTAATGTGAAGGAAAATTAAAACTCTGGTTTCTCAGTTGTTCTAGACACATCCCAAAGTCACGTGTTGCTAGTGGATCCTGTGTTGGACAGCATTCTTATCATTGGTCCAAGGAAGCTTGACCTCATTGTTTCAGAACACACATACTGGGAATATACACATCTACACACCCCACTGTGCTTAACCACTTTAAGCACTGTGTGTGAGTGTCTATCTTAGTTTATTATACCCTAAAGGCAGCCAGTATTCTAATCTAAAAACCTCATCACAAACACTTCCTATCCAAGTCTTTATCCACTGGGGTAGTTTTGCTCATTAGCACCATGATGTCAGAAACATCTTACTGGTGGAAAGGAGGCCGCGTTAATTAGCTTGATAAAGGTTGGAAAAATGGGCTTCCATTGGTGGAACTGACAGTACTCAAAAATGTGGATTTTTTAAAATATTTGAGACTCACTCATCTGACCTTGTTAATAAACCTGTCAGAAAAATGACTTAAGTCCCAAGCATCTTGTGTGAATTCAGACAGTTCAGCTTGCCTGATGTCCATCGTAAGATTTCCATGCTAGAAACAACACAGAATCCTGCCTTTATATATTCAGGTTCATTTTCTTGGCTTTGTTTTAATGCCAAGTGAGGACTGCAACTCCAAAATAGAATGCTGAAAATTCATGGAACTTACAGGTGTGAATTCTCTTGTGCCTGTTCATCAAGTTTAATGTCTGCACCTCAGAATTTGACAAAAGACCTTACATGATGACCTGGGAGTCAGGTGGTGCAGGTATCGTAAGTTAAGTTTCTTGAGGTCTCTAGGAGTGATCTGCAGGTTCCAGCAGCACCCAAGTGTTTGCCAGTGTTCCAGGTAGGAGAAGTGAGGCCTCCCTGGGTATGTTAGCCTGTCAAGACTGTGTAGTCTGAACCTCTACTTACAACCTGTGCTAGACCTAGACGAAGAAGCCTGGGGACTGCCTCCTATCAAGCTCTCTGTACCCCCTCAAGTTCTAGCCACTCTGGAAGCAAATGGGAAAGGAACCCTCCTTTACCCCCACCTCACCCCAAGCAGAGACTGCTGGAGAGAAGCACTCCCAGAAACAGGGTGAAAAAGGAAGTCACAAGAGCCAGGAAGATCGGCGAAAGCCTTGGTTTAATTGGAGACAAGATTGAAGGACTGATTATCGATCAACAGACCGACAGATTAATTGTCAAGTGGACAACACACAAGCAGCTCATGGGGGTCCTGTGCCCCACCCACACCCCCATTCCCAGGGAGAGGAGTCCTGATGGCAGTGGGGTTCCCTCTGATCAGTTCCACCCAGCCCTGGGGAAGGGGGAGGGGCAGGCTTCACCCAGTCCTCCCAGCCCTGCTATGACACGGCTTCCCATCAAACAACAGCAGAGTCCACCCTGGGGGGTGGGGGGGGGTAAGTCTATGGTACAATTTGTATAATACAGCAGGATTGGAGACTCTCCCTCTGGGAGACCCCCTCCTCTCCTTCCCCTGACAATGTCAGTCAGGGAACGGCAAGTTTATTTTCCCTTTTTGCCTCTAGAATAATTTACAAACCAACCTTACAGTATATACAAAAAAAAAAAAAAAAAACAAAATAAAAAATAAAAAAAGAAAGAAAGGAAAAGAAAAGAAAAAAAAAAAAAAAAAAAACGAAAAAAGACCCACTCCGGTCACCGGCTGGGACAAAAACTACTTTTGCTACAAAAATGAACCCTGTACAGCATCAAGGGGGTGGAATTAGGTGGTACACCCCACTGGATGGACAGACAGATGGAAGGTTGAGGAGAGCAGGGGCAGGGGCTACAGTACCATGTGCTCAGAATTGAAGGGGAGGGCAATGAAAGAGAGAGATCCTGCTCTGCCCACTTGCAGAACTGGGCCAAGGAGTGGAGGGGAGGAGAGGAGGGGGGCTTTCCTTCCAAACAGTCCCCCCTTGATTTGGAAAAAAACAGCCTTGCATCTGTCTGTCATATTGCTCAGGGAATGGTTGGGGGACAGGGAGAGGCTTGGCAAGGGGGGGACACGAGAGAATGACTTTGGTGCCAGGGTGGGAAGGAAGGGCTGCCCAGAAAGGGGGTGTGGGTATACACATTATTGCTTCCTCCTAGGGCACAGGGTCTGGGAGGGGGGCTGGAGGATGCTGGGGTAGAGGGCATGTTCCCAAGATGGGGGTTCTGGGCCTGGCCCCACCCCACCAAAGGTGCAGGTGGGAGTCACTGCGGCCCCTTCTCCTATGGCCATGGGAATCATTAAGGCAGAAACAAAAGGAGAAGCAGCTGAAAGGAGGGGTGTGCTATGGAGCTGCCCACCCCACAAAACAGAGAAAATTCAAACAGAACCCAATGTAGAAGAGGAAGGGCGTGGCAAGCAAAGGCGGAAAAGCAGGCCCTCCTCAGACCAAAGGCAGGTGGTGTCAGTGTCCCTTTAACACCCCCTCTGCATCCTGAAGTGCACAGCTCCCCCTGCCCGACCAAGTCAGTATTGCCGAGTTTGTGCAAAATGAGGCGGAAGACTTGGGGGGACAGCTTGCCTGAGAAGGGACGGAGCTGGGGCCTCCACAGTGACTATGCCCAGCCCCACCCAGAATGGCTATTCCTGGCTGTGTTCTAGAGACCCTCCTAAATTCAGAAGAAAAGCCTGCTTAGACCCAGGCAAAGAGCCTAGAGACCGGAAGACAGAACTCGGGGAGGTGGGGGACAGGAGGTGACAAGGGGAGCAGGGAACAGGAGCATCTACAGTTGCTGTGTTTCATCCTGGTATTTTTTTTCTTTTTTTTTTCTTTTTCTAAAAATGTAACAATTAAAATTCAAAAAATAAAATCCCTTCCAGGACCTCAGTCCCTCGTTCCCCAGCCCCCACCTCCAAAAAGAGGCCCCAAGGATGGGGGTGGGGGAAAAGGGGAAAAAAAGAAAAGAGAAAAAACCCCACTTTTCTGTTTTCTTTTTTCTCAGGAGGCCCAAGAGTCTTTGAGGCAGTAGAGGAGGTGGTTGGGGGGTGATGGCGGTGAAGGGAGGCGGGGAGGGTAACAGGATATCAGGGCTGGGGCTCAGGTAGGGCCTCCAGTAGACCCCCACCCACCAGGAGCTGGGAGTGTGGGTGGCTCCTTGGCAGATGTCCCTGGGCAGGCACAGCACGCCCTCTTGGCAGCCTGGTGCTCTTTTTGGGCCCCCACCTCGGCCACCATAGAGGGGAGGCCCAGGAAGCCCGGGGCCTCCTCTGGAGGGGGTGGGGTCCTCAAGGCAGGCAAAGGGGTGCTCTCAGGAGACAGGGCAGGGGGGCTGTTGCAGCCTACCACTTCCATGGACACATCTGGGCACATGAACCCCTCCTGGCCCGTAGCCACACTATCTGCTAAGTCTGCTTGCTGTGTCAGGCACGCTTCCTCTAACCCTGCCTCCGCGGGTGTGTCCTGGCTGTGGGCCTCAACTGTGAAGGGTGCCTCAGCTGGGGATGCAGCCTGGGTCATGGGCAATTCCTGTGTTTCAAATGTGCCTGGGGTGGCAGATGCCTCTTCCTCCTCTTCCTCCTCCAGGGTCAGCTCAAACTGGAACTTATCCGGTGGCTGTGGGTGGCCTGGCTCCTCCTCGGGTGGTGGTGATGGGCTCTGCCGAATGGCGCTGTAGTACCAGTCCCGGTTGTCCTCCAACGTGTCCAGGATCTCCTGGGCATCTGGGTGGACCAGGTCAGCCCACGTCTCCCACAGCGGATGCACAATATAGTCGATGAAACCCACCTAGGGGAGGGGAAGAAGGTATAAACCCCGGGCCTGCTAATGCAGGTGCTGAGGGATCTAAGGAAATAAAAAAGAAGCTGATGCCGTTTGACCCAGCAATCGTGCTTCTCCATGTCCACCCTGGAAAAATTCTTACTTAAGAAAATCACATATGGGGCCTCCCTGGTGGTGCAAGGGGTTAAGTCTCATCACTATCAAGCTATTGGCAGTCACTGCAGCATAAGGTTCTGTCCCCGGCCAGGGAGGTGACCCACATGGCGCAGCAGACCTCTCCTGTCTCACCTGCTGCTCCCCTCAGCAGTGTATTTCAGTCAGTCTGCCTGTTCTGCTCCCCTCTCTGTCTCTGGTGAATCCTCTCACCCCGTGCACCCATGGCCTGTACCCCAGTTCTTGTATGCAAAAATAAAGAAATCTTTAAAAAAAGAAAAGAAAATCACATATGAGATGTAAACAAAAACTGGACACAGTCACACATTGCGTAATGACGTTTCTGTCAACAACTGACCAAATATTTGAGGGTCATGCCACAGGCCCTACCAGCCAGGTCTATGTCCTTACTCTACCACACAAAATAAAATTGCCCGGTGAAGCATTTCCCAGATCACATCCCTGCTGTTGAGTGCCATCTGACTTATTATTAATAGGATTAGAAGCTGTTGTATACTCCAAATATTTATTATGAGCATTTTTTTGCAGCAAAGAGAAACTAGAAATAATTTCATGGCAAACTACTGATTAACACTCTGATATCATCTTCCCTCCTTATTGATGATCTTGATTTTTCTGGTAGGCGGTCACGAGTCCAGCTGAAAACTGTATTTCCCAGTCTCCCCTGCAAAGACATGGTGGCCATGTGACCATACGTAAAAGGGGCATGGGGGAGGGATGCTGCCTCAGCCAGCAGAGGCCTTTCCTCCCTGCAATGCAGTTAGAAAGGCTGGAGCTTCAATGTCATCTTTGACCATGAGAAGCAAAACTGAGGATACAAGCCCCATGCCTCAGAAGATAGAAGAGAAAAACTGAAAGCCCTGGGGAGCCTGCCAACTTCGTGGAGCAAAACTCCTTTTCTCTACAGACTTCTCATGAGAGAGAGAGAACACGAAACAAACCAACAACTTTATCTTGTTTATATCACTGTGAATTCCTAACTACTAAGTAGTTAGATGTCCACTGACAGGGGAATGATCACATAAATCATTATCTATACCAGTGTGAAGACTATACAGTAGCATAAAAGGTTTCTCTGTGTAAAAACTTGGTAAGATCTCCAAGTCATTGTTGGGAAGAAAAGGAAAGCTGGGCCTCCCTGGTGGCGCAGGGGTTAAGTCTCAGCACTATCAAGCTATGGCCAGCCCACATGGTGCAGCAGACCTCTCCTGTCTTGTCCACTGCTCCCTTCAGCAGTGTACTTCAGTAGATCTGCCTGTTCTGCTCCCTACTCTGTCTCTGGTAAATTCTCTCACCCACCCTGCCCCATACCTCTGGCCTAGACCCCAGCTCTTGTATGAATAAATAAATAAAAATAAATCTTTAAAAAGGCAAGATGTATAAAAATAGGTATATATTCACACAGTGTACATTTTTAAAAAAGCTAAGCCCACAAATTATTGCTGTGAAGCTGTCTATGAACATAACTAAATAATAAAGCTGATAAAATTGGTTTTCACCATGGAGTGGGGGTGGGGGATGTTGCTGCATGCCCAGGGGACATTTGGAAGTTTCTGGAGGGAAGGGTTCTCCTGGAAGCTTGTGGGTAAAGGCCAGGGATGCTGCTCAGTACTCTACAATGCACCCCCACCCTGAAGAATGCTGTGCTCACAAATGTCAACAGTGCCCAGGCTGGACAGCTCTGGTGTGGAAGGGCATATACAGTGAGCTGGGAAGGATGGACATCACCAGGGAAGAGTTCGAAAGTGGGAGGATGAGAAACTCACATTCACATTTTAGCCTTATCTTTTAAGAGATTGTTTTCCTGTTCTCCTTGTTAAACTATTTTTTGTAAAGATGTATTTATTTATGCCTAACAAGAACTGGGGTATAGGCCAGAAGTGTGGGGGTAAGAGGATTCACCAGAGACAGAGTGGGGAACAGAACAGGCAGATCCACTGAAATACATTGCTGAGGGGAGCAGCGGGTGAGTCAGGAGAGGTCTGCTGTGCCATGTGGGTTGCTCCCTGGCTGGGGATCGAACTGGTGCTGCAGTGGCTGCTAATAGCTTCGTAGATTGTGTCTTATCCCCTTGCGCCACCAGGGAGGCCCCTTCTTGTTAAATTAAATTGGCACACGATGAAGATGAGTCATTCCATCTCACTTTAAAATCTACCAAAACCAATCAAGAAGATGTGGTACATATACACAATGGAATATTACTCAGCAATCAAAAAAGATAAACACATGCAGTTTGTAGCAACATGGATGGAGCTAGAAGGGATCATGCTCAGCGAAATAAGTCAGAAAGAAAAAGAAAAATACCGGATGGTCTCACTCATAGCAGGAATTTAGAAAACCTAAATAAGGGACCAGGAAAAAGACTAATTAATACAAAGTAAAAATCAAAATCAACAAGCAACTATAAACTAGAGACACACTACGGCAGGGGGTGAGCGGAGAGGAAGGATTAGTGTCAAAATAAGGGGGGTGCAATTGTATGGGGAATATAACCAAAATGAAAGTGCATGCATTGTGCAAAAATGAAAAATGATGTAAGAATTATATAAAATAAAATATTAATTAAAAAATAATAAAATCTACCAAAACCAGGGACAATTTAAATAGCAAGGTTACAGGGAAACTGGGAATTTGTATAAGTTTTGTAACTAAGAGCCAAGTCAGTATTATGATGTTATGGTGGTTGCTGCAAATGAGCTAGAATTGTATGAGCACAGGTCGGTTTACCACCTACCCGAGACACTTCAGTTCACCTGCTCTATGGAGACATTTTCCATCAAAATAGAAAACAAAAACTTGACTTTGTGGAGGGCAGGTCATGACCTAGCCAGGATGGGGTGGGGAGACCCGCCCTGGACCCTTCAATTGGCTGATCTGAAGTTGTACCTGAGACTTCTCCACAGAGGCTGTGTGCTTGTCACACATGGGGCTGATTTCCATGCCCCGTTCACGTTCACGGTCGCCCTGCTGGAAGAACTCGGCCATGATGCGGTCCGTCCACTGGCGGTACAGCTCCAGCGGCTTGGTGGGATTGCTGAGGTCCGCACAGTGTACCATGTTCCGCAGGACCTGCATGGGGTGAGGAACCTTCAGAGGCGATGCCCCCACCCCAGTCTGAGGATTCAGGCTTCTTTGCCTCCCCCTCTTGGGGTGAAGTGGGGGAAAGAGGTGTGAAGGAGATGGACAGAGCACAGAAAGGAGGGAGATGAATGGAGAAGGAGGACAGAGATGGGAAGGGGCTGATGAGCAAAGGTCAGGAGAGAGAGGGAAAAGAGACGTTAGAGGGAAGTACAGGGAGTTAGGTGGGGGGAGAGGAGGGAAGGGGATGGTGGGGGAAAGGAGATGAGCAGGAGTTAAAGAGAAAAATGAGGAAAGATGGGGGTTGGAAGGCAAAGACGAGGAGGAGCTGCAGGCTGAGGGAGGGGTGTACCCCGAAGCTAAAGGGGCAAAAGGGTTGTGTGGGGGTCACCTGGATGCGGTCAGAGTAGTTGTCCAGCAGGAGGACCCCTGAGCTGGTCACTTTCTTTGTCTCTACCATGGTCTTCAGGTCAGCCAGGAGGGTCATGTGCTTGGACATGTCCGTGGCCAGCACCTGTGGGCAAGGGGGTGTCACTGGGGTCACTGAAGCTCTGCCCTCTGCCCTCTACATCCACCCATGAGGATTTCTGAACTTTTCACTCCCTGCAACCTACCCCCACCAGGCCACCAGAGGTCGTGGCCTCCACAAAGGAGCCGCTGATCTCAGATCCAAGGCTCCCAAAGGGCCCCTTTCCTTTCCCACTCTGTCCCCCATCTCCAGCTCACCATGTCAATGACCATCTTGCGCAGGCTCTGCCGCTGGCGCTTGCTGAGGTTCTGGAAGATGTCGCAATTGTCTTCCTGCAGCAGCTTGAAGCCCACGGCCAAGTGATGGTTCTCCAGCACAGACTCGTCATTGTACATGAGTGCCAGCTCGGAATCTGAGGCCCAAAACAGGGCAGGCATCAGGGCAGGTGGAGGTCTCACCAATCCATCCCCAGAGCCTGTACGGAGGGGTGCTGCGGGGTCCGCCTCCAGCCTAGGGCACCCCACCCCTTGGAGGGCCACTCACTGGTATTGATGAGGAATTGGTTGGAGACCCCGGGGTGGTCCACGTCATGAATGGCAGCAGCGAAGAGGGCTGCGAGAATCTCCAAGTCAGTGAACACAGCCTGGGGGGGCCCATAGAGGTGGTCAGAGTAGAACAGAGCTTAGGAAAATTAGGGAGGGCGGGCTCCCCAGTAGGGCCCTCAGGCATTGAGATGCTGAAGACAGACACATTCAAACTGCAATGCTTCCAGAAACTGACAGGGATCAAGTGTGTGGTGCTGGCAGATCCTGGGCAAGCTGGCATAGACTATCTCTGAAAGATTTATAAGATTTACTCCAGACATTGCCCTCAGGAATCCATTCTACTCCCTGGAAATGCCCATCAGGTGTGAGCTGAATGGGCCTTGGATGGATTCTTTTTTTTAAAGATTTATTTTATTTATTTATGCATATAAGAGCTGGGGTACAGGCCAGAGGTGGGGGGGGGGTGGGAGGATCCACCAGAGACAGAGTGGGGAACAGAACAGGTGGAATTACTGAAATACACTGCTGAGGGGAGCAGTGGACGAGACAGGAGAAGTCTGCTGCGTCATGTGGGTAGCTCCCTGGGTATTGCAGTGGCAGCTGATAGCATGACAGAGCTGAGACTTAACCCCTTGTGTCACCAGGGAGGCCCCTGAATGGGTTCTTACCCATCAGGTGAGAACCTGAAGTTGGCCCTGGAGGTGGCAGTGAAGGCTGAACTTTTGGGACCTGGGTTACAGGCTGAACCTGTTACGAACCCCTCCTCCCCCAAATTCTGAGAGCTCCTGCATCAGGGTTCTTGCTGTTACCACTACAGTAGAGATCCGAGCAGTCTTGTTAGCGCACCTGAGAATGGGAGGCTGCTGAGTCTGATGATATGTACTGACCCCCAAACCTTAACACCACATTTTCTCCCCTTCTGTATCTATCAAAGTCCTACTTCCCAATTTTGTACAGATTTATCTATGAGGAGGTAGGCCCATACAAGCTATAATAAACATTCCTTTGATCTCAAAAGAAAGGGAGGAAGAGAGGGAGGGAGAGAAGGGGAGAAGAAAGGGAGGGAGGAGGTCAGAGAGAGAGAAAGAGAGAGTTGGGGTGAGATCAGAAGGCCATAGAGAGAAAGGTAAGGATTAGAGTGAGATGGAGATCAGTGATCAGGGCCAGAGGAACAGGAGATCTGAGTTAGGTAATCAGAGAGAGTGAGAGACAGACTGGGCTGGGGAGGCAGGGGCTGGGCAGTGCTCACGTCCAGCGCAGGTGTGGCCAGCAGCACGTGGGTGGACTGCAGGACGTCGGCTGCATGCAGACTGTTGTGGTAGGCCACGTCAGCATGGTAGTGGTCTTCCAGGGTCAACATGTATGTCACCATCGTGTCCACTGGGATTCGGAACTTCTTTAACAGGTCCCTCTCCTGAGGGCAGGTGTGAAGGGGTGGTGACCCTGCTGACCTCAATGCCCCCTCCTGCCCTCCTCCCTGCACCCTGACCCATCAGCCTGCCCCGCTGTAATAGCTCCTCACCTGGAATATCGTGTACATGACGCAGCTGAGGGAGCGGCCTCCGGCATAATCTGAGACACAAAAGATGTTCAGGCCCCACTTGTTCAGATTCTCCAGTTCCTGGTGGGGATGATGCCCAGAGTTCAGAAGTATACAAGGCCCAGAGCTTTCTAGATTCTTTCCTAAGAGTTCCCAGCTCGGGTCTAAAGGCAGCACCAATACAGCCCACCCAGTGGACGGTGTACTCAGCAGCACAGAATTCACTACTCAGGTTCTACTGGGTAGAAAATAACAGCAACTACAGCAACTGTCTACTGAGCGCTTATTACCTGCCAAGCACTATACAAAGCACGTGGTCTCGTTTGGAAGAGGCAAAGTAGTCACCTAACTCTCCCACAATCCTATAACTCACAAGAGGCAGACCTGGGATGTGAACCCAGCTCAGCTGACCCCAAGCACAGTTCAGCCTTTGAGTTAAGCCACCGTGAGTGCAGAAGGACATGAGATAATTTTCCATGTCTTCCCAGAAACCAGAACAGTGCTAGTGCATAGCAGGGGCTCAACTGACAGGAGCAGGATTTGCCAGGGCTGACTCAAGACATAAAGCGTAAATTCTGTCCATTGCAGGAAGTGTCAAAGTGGCAGTCCATGGCCCCAAATCTGACAGAAGGGCCAGTAGTCAAACCTAGGTCAGTAGATGTTGCTGGGGTCCTGCTTGGATCCCCCTCATTGCTACCCCTCCCCCTGCTGCTGGGGCTGATTGAGACTCCCAGCTTCACCTTCTCCAGAAAACTGTTCTTGTCTCCATATGAGCTATAAGGGGGGTGATGCCATCACCCAGAAGTACAAAAGGCAGGCTCTTCTCCATGGTGCCATTCACACCCCAACTACAGCTGAGACAACCTCCTTACTCAGGCCCTTCCTATCCTCCTCCTTCACTGCCCTTTCCCCTGCACATAAAGAGCATAGAACCCGAATCCTCATCTCAGGCTGACCCACTGCCCAGTCCTTCTTTGAGCCCCAATGGGAATGGGGGTGTGGGGAGCCTGGCCCTCTCCAGTCCAGCCCTGGCTGAGCCCCCACCCACTTGGGCCAGGAGCTCTTCTTGGTCAGTCTTCACCCCAAACCGGGGGATGCTGGAATCATTCAGGCTGCTGCTGTGCATCAGTTTCTTCACCCCTGTGATCTGAGACATGGGCTGGAACTGTGGCCCAGGAGGCGGGGGCTGCTGGGAGGATCTTTGCCGGGGCACTTGCTGTTTTTCCCGATCTTTCATTGTGGGTGATGGGATCTCCACTTCATTCTGCTTGTCTGAAGAGATGGAAGAGGGGCAAAGATGAGCACCCCTCCATGCCCCCACATGCCCAGGGATTCTCACCTGGGAAGACAGAGCCCTTCCAGGTGTCATGCTGTAGGACAGAAACCAGAGGGGAGGTTGGAATTCTTCTGGGAGGTGGTGGGCTGAAGTGGGGATGCTGGGGCTGGCCCAGAGCTGTGGGGTGGCCCTAGTGCAATCGCCAAGTTTGGCAGGGGGGTGGTGTGGGAAGTGAGGAAATAGGGTGGGTAGAGCTGCTGTCTGCCCCCATAGGCAGGGAACCTTCTCCAGTAGGGAAGACACCCTCATGGAGACCTAGAGTGCTGGTGGGGGTGGACAGTGCTGGGAAGAGGGAGGGAAGGGTGGTCTCTGGCTCCAAGGGTCCCCCACCCCCTTGACACCAGCCTGCCTGGGGTCCAGCCCCATGAACCATTTTCCTCAGCTTTCAAGGGCTTCCAGAGCTCAGCCAGAGTCACCCATTGTGACCTGGGGCTGCGAGTCAATGAGAGGGCCTAATGGGAGTTATTTGCATGCTGGGCTCCCATTGGTTGGATCTCAGAATCCAGGCAAGCCACACCCCCATTGGCGGGAGCATTTGAAACTCTGAAGCCATCTCTTGACCTTGGGAGAGGTTCTCTGAAATTTGGGGCCTTTGTGGTTTGGTGATAAGTTGTAAAGGTCAAATTACCCTGGGTTTAGTGGAGGTATAGTCTCAGCTAGAAAGCTCTTAGGTTCAGAGATCAGGATAAGTTGGAGGTTACCATGAGCTTCAGGGTTCCAATGAACTGGAGGGTATTTTTCTGTATTAGGATTCCACCAAGTTAGGAAAGTCTCCTGATTTTGGAAAATCTCTTACAGGTTCTTAAACTTGATAATCTATTGAGTTCAAGAAACTAAAGTTGGGACCTCCCTGGTGGCAGGGAGGTTAAGATGCTGCACTATGAAGCTGTGCGCAGCCACTGCAGGCACTTAGCAGGAGTTCAATCCCTGGCCAAGGAGGTGACCCACATGGGGCAGCAGACCTCTCCTGTCTCGCCCACTGCTCCCCTCAGCAGTGTATTTCATCAGTCTGCCTGTTCAGTTCCCCACTCTGTCTCTGGTGAATCCACTCACTGCCCCCCCCCCCACACCTCTGGCCTGTACTCCCAGCTCTTTCATCCATAAATAAACAAATCTTTCAAAAAAATCTAAAGGTGGGGGGGGCTACTCAATTGGGGGAGTTTTTTATCTTGGAAGTTTGTTAAAGTTTGGGGGTCTTTTATGGGCTCATAAGGACAGTTACCCTTTCAATTTGATAACTTTACTGAGTTTGGTCATCTTGAGTCTGGAAGAGACCTCCTGCATTTGGGAAGAATTTGGAGATTCTACTGAATTTTGAGTGCCACTGAATTTGGAAAGGGTTTTTCATCTTGGAGAGAATTTGAGGGCATCCTGAGTATGGGATCTCTTGAATGGGGTGACTTTGACCTTTAGGGAAAATTGATCGTTTGGGCAAATAGGGCAATAGGACCCAGGGCAACCTCTTGCAGCCCAGGTGGGCTCACACACACACAAGAGCAGCCCCTCACTCACCCAGGAACGTTGTGGAGATGTACTCAGAGACCTGGTTTCCTGACCTGCTCATCTCTGACAGGTGTGTGAGTTCACGGTTTAGCATCCTTTTGAACTAAGGTGAAGGAGGCAAGAAGAAAGAAATGCTGGGGGTCATGGTGGGAGGAACTCTCACCGTAGGAGACACTCTCAAGAAACTTCTGAAGGCTCCATGAGTCCCTCCTACTTCTCTGTGCAGCCAACAGAGGATCCATCAGAGGGATCAGCCCCTCCTCCCTCCCCAGTTCTCAGTGTGGGGAGTTGGGGGCAGGCTTGGGGAATTCCGACCCAGCATTCCCCTCCCAGCATGAGGAGAGAGGGGCTCCCCTCCCCAGACTCTTTCCTCCTCCCCACAGAGGAGGAGCCAGAGGGGCACCTGTGGAAGGGAGGGGCTCCTGCTTAACAGGGAGCCAATGGACTATCAGGAGAATCCTGTCGCCATGGAGATGGGAGTCTCCTTAGCAACTCCCCCTCCAACCAGCTACTGAGCTGGGGGAAAGAGGGGCAGGCAGCAGGTCTCTTAACCCTTGCCTTCCCAGAGTTACCCTAACCCAGGGCTTGGCAGACACAGACCCCACTGCCTGCGGGTCCTGGCCTCCAGCCCCCAGCCTGGATTGGAAGGGAATGTGCTATCCAAGCTCTGGGTGACGAGAACGTTTTGCTGGGGCAGGGGAGAACGGGGAAGTGGGGAAAGGCTAGTTCATTCACCAGGGGAGGGGGGTTCCCATCATAGCCCCCTTCTCCACAACCTCAGAGAGGTGGGCAGATGCACAGATGAAAGAAGCACAACCAAACCTTGGCTTGGAGGCCTGCCCTGGTCCCCCCATGCCACTTCACACAAGCATCTGCTGTGACATTGTGCAGAGAGGAGAAAGGGCATCAGCTCCCTGCCCCCAAGTTCTGCCAAAGCACCCTCAAAACAAGAGCAGACTCTGTCCAGAGAGGCAGGAGAGACACTCAGCAGAAAGGGTGAGCCCATGTGGCCCACAGGGGGACAGGGCACTCACTCCTCCCAGGGCTGCCCAGAGACCCTGTGTGCACAGAGACACACACACAAGATGGACCCACCACCACACACAGTCACAGACTCCCATGTTACACAGTTCTGCACAGCATCACACAGCCTCACACACAAAAACCAAGGAGCACACATAACAAGACAGACACTGGTATCACATGCCCAAGAAAAATCACGCAGCTCTGGGCTCCCAAACATGGTTCAACACACAACAACACAATCAGAGACACATGATCTCAGACTGGGCCACACCATGACCCAGACAAACAAACATATGGTTAATTAAACCCATACCCCTGCACACATACATGTGCACTGAGAAGCACATGCAGCAAGAGACCCAACCCCAGGGAAAGCCACACACTCCCAGCTAGCCACCATCCACTCCCAGCCCAGGGCCACACACAGAGACTCAGCCATAAGGCTTCATCTTCAGGCCACACACGTGCACAGCTGCATACACAAACTCAGACCGGGGACTGGAGGGCCCGAGGTGGAGGTGGGAGGGCCAGGGCTGGGTCTCCTGCCCATCCTCCACCCCAAGTTTCCCTACCTGGTCCCACCAGCCCACCAGCCACGGCTTGGAGCAGGTCTCGCAGAAGAAATCCACCAAGGGCATCTTGAAGCCTTAGCCCCGCACAGGGCTGCTGCACACAGAGCCTGAGCTGGGGAGTCCTAGGGTTAACAGCCACTGTGCGTTGGGGGGGGTGTGCTGGGCAGGTGGGCAGTGGAAGGGGGAGCCGCGGAGGGGCCTGGGCCGGCCCAGCAGGGCTGGGGGCTCCCTTCCCCTCCGCGCCCCCGGCAGCAGCACTGGTTACATGGTCCACCAGTCCCTGGGCCTCATGGGCCCCCCCTCGTCAATGGCTGGAGGTGGCCAGGGACCCCTGCCCATGGGGGGGCAGGAAGGGCGAGGGTCCCAGAAGGAAGCTCTGGGGTCCGTGTGTGTGCCTGTGTGTGCGCGCGCGCGTGTGCGTGCTCACTGCAGTACTGGCAGGCTGCATGCGATGTCAGGTGGTGCTGGAGATGGGGGGGGGCGTTAAAGGGGTATGGGAGCCCATGGACCTCAGCCAGGACCCAAGTGGGGCTACCAGGGATAAGGAGGGAGGCACCCCCAAGAGGACATGTCCCCTCCATGGACATATAAGAGACACCCAAAGACACACAAACACCCTGAGACACACCTTTCCACAGGCACCAACACAGAGCCAGATACTTGACATGCTCTTAGGCACTTGAACACACAGACATCTAAATGCTGTTAGTGCTACACTTACCTCTCTCACACACATAGTCACAACTCACAACTCTTATGTCCAACACATTTATGGGTAAACAGTTCAGTATGCAGTTATAAATGTTTTCAGACACACCCCTTCTGAGAGCACAGAGCAACACCAAGGGAGACACACACCCAGATGTTAGATACACTTACAGACACACACCAATAGACATACTTTTAAACACAAATCCACATGACCTTAGACACAGGGAATGCTCACTCTCAAATCCACAGATGCACAGATATACACACACTTGCGGATCCACACTCCAAGACACAGTCACATTCTGAGATGCTCAGTGCACCCTCAGACACAGTAGCTCTCAGACGCCCATGTTTCCCGACAAGCCTCCATCTACAGGCACCTGCACCCCCAACACACACACCTCCACCTGCACACTCATTTCCTGATAAGCATCCTCCCACAAGGACTGCCACAACACTGCACAAGCTGAGAAATCATTTGCACTGCCTACTTTCTCAATGACGCCCCCTGCAGTTGTGCAGTGTATGGTCTGCATCCTCTCCTGCAGCCCTGCAAGCACACACAGTCACTCAAATACACAGATTTGCATCTGGATCAATGCCCACAGACACACACACCCCCACAGCACACTCCCACACACAGCCCTGCGTAATTGCCTGTGCAAGCCCATACATGCTCCACAGGTTCAGCATCTGTACATCATTCCTGCACATCATTCCCCTCGGAATCCACACCCTGCACTGCAAATGTGCGGCTGACAATTGACAGCCACACAGATGCATGAGCCACAAATACATACCTGCAGACTATACAAGCATATTATACGCCCCCCATCCTCCCAAAAGATATAGTCACCTGTGGATAGACATACAAGCAGACACACATGCTCAAACACACCAGTCTTCTCCAGCCCTGCAAGAATCCTGAAGCTGGCACCCAGCGTTGGCCCACCCCAGGGGCTGGCCCCTAGCAATGGGCCCTGTGCATGGATTTGCCCCTTTCCCTAATGGCCCGACCCATAACCATCCACATGTTGACCCTAGTTGGCCCCACCCCTCCAGCCCTGCCCAGGTGCTAGCACTGGCCCACAGGCCCAAGGCCCCAGGCCCCTGCACACCTTGTGCGAAGCCATCTCGCTAACTGAGCGGTAGGTCTGCATGGTTTCCAGCTGCTCCAGACACCAGTCCAGCTCCTCCAACGTCTCTCGAGCCAGTTGCTGGCATGTCTCCTCTGAAGAAGGAATAGCCGGGGCTATGACTGAGAAGATCCACAGGCAGACCCCCAGAATCCCCCACCCATGGTCACGGGGGTCCACCAGGTGAGTGGGGTGCTGGGGAAGGGGGCGAGACAGCGACCCTGGGTGAGGGACCCCCACTGGGGCAGTAAGAAGGCCCCCCCTGGGCTTAACTACCTGACAGCGTGGCCTTGCAGACAGGGGTTGGGCCGCCCAGCGGGGACCGCCTGCAAAGAAATGGGTCTCCAATGTCAGCCTGGGCCCAACCCCGAAGATACCTGTTTCCCCCTCTCCATGTATAATGCCAGTTCTCTTCTTTCTGAGCACTCACTGTATCCCAGGCACACCACCATGTAGTCTGCTGCGGCCCTCACAGAGCCCCACAAGAGCCCATTTCACAGATCAGGAAACAAGCTCAGGGAGGTGAATTCAGGATTACACAGCTGGTCAGCTGTAGGGTGAAGTCCTGTCTCGCCAAAGTCTCTGCTTCCTTGACCATCTCTGCACCCCCTCCCATTCCTTGACCCTTATGAAAATAGCTTTGTCCAGAGACCCAACAGCTCTCAGCCACACCAGTGCCTCAAATAATGACTCCTATTTAATAAGCTCCTACTATGCACTGGACAATGTTCTAGCACTTTTCTATATACCATCTACTGGACCCCATGGCAGCTATCTAATGGAGGTGCCATAGGAATGCTATTTGCCTAGCAAATTGGCATTAAGGGCCAAGGCTGGGTGGCTGACCACCCATGGCCTTATCACCATGTGTCCTGACCCCTTAATAGTCTTTATAAACATTTCTGTGTGGTAGGCTTTCAAATCTCAATGACTTACTGGCTCGAGGGGGAGCTAACGCCTGAGTAGAGGCTCAGAGAGGTGAAGTGCCTGTCTGAGGTCACACAGCAGGGCTGAAAGTCGAATACAAGTGTTCCTCATGATTGTGGGCATGGGGGCCCAGCCTTGACTTACTTGTTACTGGGAATGGGCACATTGGTCAGAAGAGAGAAGTTGCTGCGGACGCTCCGGAGGCTGGCCAGCACCTGGGGTGTGGAGCAGTAGTGAGGGCAGGGGTCTGCCCAGAGGGCCCATGTCCCCCAAGTTTGCTTCAGAGTTGGAGGCCTTTTCCTCCTTAGGGGAGGGGATCTCACCTGGGCAAACGGTGTCACAATGAGGTCCTCAGCATGCCTAAAATCAATGACAGGGCCAGGTCAGGGGTCTTCACAGTGGGACACCCCCCCCACCCACCCCCCTTACCCCCCACCCCCACAAGCCTCCAGATGAAGAGGGACTGCAACAGGGATTCCATACAAACAGCTCTCTAGGGTGAATACTGTGGGGGCTGGGCCTGGGGAGGCTGGCCGGCAGGGTGGGGGCTCCATAGAGCAAAAGGAGGGGGCACTTATGCCTCAGCAGTGACATGCTGAAGGCTGATCCTGAAGGAATATGACAAAGAGGCACAGTGACACACTACAGTGACTGGGCTGGGTGAGAGCAGGGGTGGGAAGGAGGTGGAGGGAGCAGGAGGAGGGCTAGAGAGGGGAGGTGGGTACTTCCTCGGGTGGGGGCAGAGCTAAAGAATCCCATGAGAGGGGAGGGGCTGAATAGGTGGGGGGCTGCTCATGCCTGCATAGGTTGTCATCATAAGGGGGGTGGATTATAGAAGTCTGGTGGGGGAGAGGGGGCTCAAATGAGGTGGACGCTCTGGAAAAAAGCGCTGGCAGATTAGGGCTCAAGTGGAAAGGTTTCCTCCTTGCTAGAGATACAGGCTGAGGCAGGGCCACATCCTGGCAGCCTATATGCAGAAGTGGGCTTGAGCAGGTTGAGTGGCTGGGGTATACCTGGACATGGGGTGGGGGGTGCTGGCCTGAGAGAGGGCCCCAGTGTGTCTGGGTAGGGGGCAGACATAGGGTGAACACTCGTCTCTCACTGGTAGATAAGCTGAAAGGGACTGTCCTTGCTGGATTGAAGGGGGCCGATACCCTTCACTGGGGAGGACAGGTGGGGGGCTTGGGCTGTGTCTATCCAACTCTTGCTGGGGAATGCAGCCTATGACAAGGCCAGAGGGGAAGGGTGCTCACGCCTCGCTGGTGACTGATGAGTTCCGGGACATGGTCTTGGGTGACATGTCATAGTCACTGTCTGAGCGGTAGAGAAAGGACTCGCGGCGCTGGCTGGTGGCTGCCCCAGCATGTAACACAAGGCCTGGGCTCGCCTGCGAGTCCAGGGGGCTGCGGCCAGGTGATGATGTGGGTCCATTCTCTGCTTCGAAGCTGCAGGGAGCAGATGGGGGAGAACAGGGGTCAGGGACTGAAATGGTCTTGGGGAGATCAAGGAAATTCCTGGCAAAGATAGGGGTGGGGTGGGCAGATAAAGAACATTACATACACTCCAAGAGAGAAGGAAAACAGAACTGCAGAGATCAATTGACTATTGAGCGCCTTCGTGTGCCAGGCCCTGTTGCTGGCACTGGGACACAGCAGTGACCATGATTCATCCCTCAGAAATGACCCGGGGACAGCCAGATCACAGTTAGGTTAAACTAGTGGAAATACATACTCCAAAAGTTGGGCAGTTGTCCTTGGCTTTACTCTTTCCTTTTAACCTCAAATCAGGGCCTCCCTGGTGGCGCAAGGGGTTAAGCACTGTACTATGAAGCAGTCCGCAGCCTCTGCAGCACGACTTCTATCCCCAGCTGGCCAGGGAGCAACCCACATGGCGCAGCAGACCGCTTCTGTCTTGCCCGCTGCTCCCCTCAGCAGTGTATTTCAGTCAGTCTGCCTGTTCTGTTCCCCGCTCTGTCTCTGGTGAATCCTCTCACCCCCCACACCTCTGTCCTGTGCCCCAGCTCTTGTATGCATGGATGAATAAATCTTTTTTAAAATAAATAAATAAACCTCAAATCAGCCTCATCACCCAAATCTATCGAGAATGCATCCACTTCTCTCTCCCTGGCCAGCCTCCCAACCTCATCACATGCCTGGACAAGTGCATTTGTCCCTGCCTTGGTCCCCAACTCCTGCCTTCTCCCTTCAGTCTGTTTGCCCCAGGGCAGCCAGAGGGAGCCTGTGAACATACAAGTCAGGTCATAACTCTCCTTAGCTCTCTGCTGAAAACTCATGGCTCCCACTACACTGAGAGCACAAGCCAAAGTCCCCACAAGTGCTGCCCACCAGGCTCTGCCCATGACCTGCCATCTCCCCTTCACCTCACTCTGCTGCAGCCACAATGGCCTACTTGCTAGTCCCCAAACATTCCAGACACATCCCTGGCTCAGGGCATTTGCACAGGCTGTTTCCCCTCTCAGATCTCCAGTGGCTCCTTCTTTGTGTCCTTCAATCTTTAGCTTAAATGTCAGCTACTAGGGTAGCCTCCCCTGACCAACCTAACTATAGTTTGTCCGTGACCAAATAGTTCATATTTCCCTTCCTTACAAAATCAAACCCAAAAGATACTACTTACCTGACATATGATATATTTTGCTTATCTTCTTAATTTGTTTGCATTCCCTCCTAGAACTAAGCATTGGAAGCAGGGTTTTGTTTTGTTTTGGTCTGCTTTGTTCATTGCTCTATCCTTGGGCCAAGAATACGGCCTGGCACACATGGATGGTCAATAAAAATTTATTAAATGAATCCTAAGACATAAGAATGAATGAATGAATACAATAATATGTGAGCTGGATTGTGTCCTGCAGAGAATTAAAACGAGATGAGTGATAACAAGTTACTGGAGAGATGATTTTATCTGCTATGTGAGTGTGCATAAAAGATGAAAAGTAGCAGACCTGGAGGTGGGAGAAAGCACTCCAGGTGTGGGAACAGCAAGCGCAAAGACCCAGGATGTTGGTAAGTTGGAGTGGAGATAGATACAGATGAGCTATGACAAAGGCAGCAACACAGAGACAGAGATAGGTATCCGCTGACTTTGTCACTTCCCAGCTGTATGAGTTGGAGGAAATTACTGAATTTCAGTTTCCTCATCCATAAAATGGGGACAACTACCACTGACCTTGGGTGAAGCAGGCAACCAGCATTAACACAGATGAAATAGAAAGGTGCCTGGCACAGGAACTCAAAATATGGTGGTGATTGCCTCTCAGCATCCGGGGAGTAGATTTAGCAAGGCAGTAGATGCGGAGAGTTGAGAAGAGCGAGCGGCTGTACCCTGACCATGTGCTCTCTCCAGTCTGTTACCCCTTGTCTATTGTTAATATGAGGGGGTTAGACTGATGAGCAGACTCCAGACTATGCTCCGGTGGGTGTAATAGGTTAGAAGGAGGAAATGAAAGCCTCCCCTTTCTTGTCCTACCTACTGAGAATCAGCATAAGATTCGATTTTAACGGCCCCTCTGCTAAGAAATGTTTGAAATCTCCCAGACCAGAGAGCAAAACCAGTTTCCATATACTGAACTTTTTTTCTGGGCCAGTCGTGAGCTGGGAGTAGGGAGGCCAGGAGAGACTTCACTGACTATTTTACAGAGAAAGAAACTGAGCTTCAGAGGGGAGAAGAATTAGTTCTGGGTAACACAGCAAGAGTGGGCTGAGAATTCAAACCCAAACCTTGTGGCTTTTCAGACCAAGATGTTAGCTACTGTTCTTTGCCTATTCCACCCCACCCCCCCTTAGAGCAAATGTTCCCAGGGCCCAGGCAACCTACATAAAAAAGAGTGGCCTGGGGGCCCTGAGCAACCAGATATTCCAATTTAAGGGAAAAAATCCAGGCATTTTAAAGAGTGAAAAATTCAAACTGCATTTAGAGATGAACCTCAACAACATTTTTAAAATATGGTGAAAACTGCTTTGCAAAGACACTGTGGAGAATAAAAAGCTACAGACTGGGAGAAAATATATGACAACGCACTTGTATCCAAACTATATCATGAACTCCTAACTCGGTAATTAAGAAGACAATTAAATAAAAAATAAATGAGCAAAGGCATGGACAGTTGACCAAAGAAGATATCCATATGGCAAGATGAAACAGGACACATCACTATGATTCCTAGAGGAATGCATTTCCTTAGGGAAATGAACTGTCATATCATACCTACTGGGATGGGTAAAACAGATAAGCAAATAAAAACTGACAGTTTCAGTCAACTGGTGATAAGAATATGGAGCACTGGAACCCTCACTGATTGCTGGTGAGAAGGCAAAGGGGTTCAACCACTCGGGAGACAATGTGGCAGTTTCTTATGAAATTAAACATACATTTACTGTAAGATTCAACAAAGTCACTCCTATTTATTTGCCCAAGATAAATGAAAACATATGTGCACTCAAAAGCCTGCAGACATATATCTATGGCAGTCATGTTCATAATCACCCCAAAATGGAAACAGCCAACTACTATACATCAACTGGTGAGCTGATGGCAGATCCATAATATGGAACACTTCTTTGGCCATTATAACAAATGAACTACTATGACTTAATAGGGAATATATATATTTGGTCTCTAACAAGGTTCCTAAAACTCTGGGAATCTCGGCATAAGAGACTTTTTGTACGCTAATGACATGACTGGAGGGACTCCAGGACAGCCTCAGGAGGGGAGTTGGTTGTCAGGGGAAACAATCAGGTGATTAGAGGGTTGGAACTTTCCTGCAGGCAGGGGAGAGGGGCTGGAAGTTGAGCTAATCACCAATGCATTGACAGATGGTTCAACCAAGGTCTCAGGCAAAACCCCTAAACTACAGGGTCTGGAGAACATCCAAGTGTCAGGAGGGTGGCGCACCTGAAGAAGGCATGGAAGGCATCTCAGTCAGTCTGCCTTATGCATCTCTTCCACCTGGATGTTCCTGAGTTGTATCTTATAATAAATCAGTAATCCAGTAAATACAGTCATGCGTTGCTTAAGCAGTCATTGAGTGCTTAAGTACAGTCAATAATAAACCGCATATATGACAGTGGTCCCAACACTATAACATAGAGCCAGGGTGTGCAGCAGGCAGTGCCATCTAGGTTTATGTAATTATACTCTGCCAGTCACACAAAGATGAAATCGCCTAATGATGCATTTCTCAAAATGAATCCCCCTTGTTAAGCTATGCATGACTGTAAACTCTGCCCTGAGTTCTGTGACTTGTTCTACCAAATTATCAAACCCAAGGAAGAGGTTATAGGAACCTCCAATTGATATTCAATCAGTCAGAAGCACAGGTTCTGGACTTGAAACTGACATCTGATGTGGAGACAGTCTTGTGGGACTGGGACTGACCACTTAACCTGCAGGAACTGCATTAACTATGGCCAGTTAGTGTCCAAATTGAAATAAAGCATAGGACACCCAGTTGGTGTCTGCAGAGAACTGGAGGCTTGGTCAGAGTGGGAAAAACTCCACACATTTGGTGTCAGAGGTGTTACACCAGAATAGAGAATAACACAAGTTTCCTTTTTAATAACTGATACATGAATAACTGGAAGAATTTTAAATGAATTTTGCTAAAAGAAGCCAGTGGTGGGGATTACATGTTTCAAAACTCAGAATACTGACTAATAAAAGAATTTAGCGAAGTTGAGGACGCAAAATCAATACACAAAAAACAGCTGGTTTTCTAAACACTAAGAAATAATGATCCAAAAAGAATCTTACGGGCCTCCCTGGTGGCGCAAGGGGTTAAGCAACGCACTATGAAGAAATCCGCAGCCACTGCAGCACGAGTTCGATCCACAGCCCGCCAGGGAGCAACCTACATGGCGCGGCAGACCTGTCCTGTCTCGCCTGCTGCTTCCTTCAGCAGTGTGTTTCAGTCAGTCTGCGGGTTCTGTTCCCCACTCTGTCTCTGGTGAATCCTCTCACCCCCGCCCCCACATCTCTGGCCTGTACCCCAGCTCTTGTATGCATAAATAAATAAAACTTAAAAAAAAAAAGAATCTTGCCCCCAAAAATTCCATTTATAATACATTAAAATAAATGATACTTAGTAAAAAACTTAACCAAGAAGGCAAAAACCTTGTACATTGAAAAGTACAAATTTGGGCCTTTTTGGTGGCGCAGCGGTTGCGCGCTGAGCTGCGAAGCTGCCCATAGCCTCTGCAGTGCCGGTTCGATCCCCAGCCACCAGCGAGGGTCCCACATGGCGCGCAGACCTCTCCTGCCACGCCCACTGCTCCCCTCAGCAGTGTACTTCATCAGTTTGCCTGTTCTGTTCGCCGCTCTGGCTCTGGTGAATTCTCTCACCCTCCTGCGCTTCTGACTGTACCCAGTGCTTGTATAAATAAATAAATAAATCTTAAAAAAAAAAAAAAAGTACAAATTTGTTGCCAAAGTAAATTAAAGACACGAATAAATGGAAAGACATCCCATTTTCATGATTAGAAGATTTAATAATGTTAAGATGTCAATACTACCTAAGGTGATCTATAGATACAATGCCATTCCTATCAAAATCCAAATGATGTTCTTTGAAGAAATTTTAAAAATCCATCTAGAATACATATAAAATCTCAATGGATGCTGAATGGCTAAAATAATCTCTAAAAAGAAAAACAAAGCTAAAGGACTCACTTCCTCACTTCAAATTTTACTACAGGCCTCCCTGGTGCACAGAGGTTAAAGTATAAGTGCTGTCAAGCTGTCACCAGCCACTGCAGCATGAGTTCAATCCCTGGCCAGGGAGCTAACCCATATATGGCGCAGCAGACTTCTCCTGTCTCACCTGCTGCTCCCCTCAGCAGTGTATTTCAGTAGATCTACCTGTTCTGCTCCCCACTCTCTCTCTAGTGAATCCTCTCACATCCTGCACCCCAGTTCTTACATAAATAAAATCCAAAGTCACATTTTAAAAAATTACTACAAAGCAACAGCAATCAAAACTGTGTAGTACTGGCATAAAGGCAGACATATAGACTAAAGGACTTGAACAGAAAGTTAAGAAATAAATCCCTGCAGATCTGGTTGAGTGATTTTCAACAAGAGTGTCAAGATCACTCAATAGGTAAAAAAGAGTCTTTTCAATAAATGATGCTGGTAAAACTGGATATCCACATACAAAAGAATGAAGTTGGACCCTTACCGCATACCATATACAAAAATTAACTCAAAACAGATCAAAGCCCTACACATAAGAACTATAAAACTCTTAGAAGCTACATGGCATTGGGTAGGAAACTAAAAGCACAGGCAACAAAAGAAAAAATAATAAATTAGGGCCTTCCTGGTGGCACAAGGAGTTAAGATGCAACCTATGTAGCTATTTGAAGCCACTGCAGCACTAGTTCTATCCCTGGCGGGCCAGAGAGCGACCCACATGGTGCAGCAGACCTCTCCTGACTCGCCCGCTGCTCCTCTCAGCAGTGTATTTCAGTCAATCTGCCTGTTCTGCTCCCCACTCTGTCTCTGGTGAATCCTCTCACCCCCCCACCTATGGCCTGTACCCTAGTTTTAGTATGCATAAATATATCCTTAAAAAATAATAAATAAATTAGACTTCATCAAAGCTAAAAACTTTCATATATATTTTATTCACAGTGTGAAAAGGCAATCCACAGTATGGGAGAAAATTTTCGCAAATCATGTATCTGATAAGGAATTAGCATTCCTTGTCATATACAAAGATATATATATATATATATACACAAAAAAATTATATATTAATATATAGAGATATATAAAGAACACCTAAAACTCAACAACAACAAAAATCCCCAAACAATCCAAATAAGAAGTGGGGAAAATCTCCGAAGACAATTCCCCAAAGAAGATACACAGATATTCAATAAGCACACAAGAAAATGCTCAACACCGTAAGTCATCAGGGAAATGCAAATCAAAACCACAATGAAAAACTACTGAAACCCCATTAGGAAGGTTGTTATTTTTTAAAAAAAGGGAAATAATAAATGTTGGTGAAGATGTGGCAAAACTGGAATCTGTGCATTGCTGGTGAGAATGTAAAATGGTACAAAAATGATGCAATTTGGCAGCACCACAAAGACTTAAATATGGAATTACTATATGACTAAGCGATTCTACTTCTAGGTATACATACTGTAAAGAACTGAAAGCAGGGACTAAAACAGATACTTGTACACCAGTGTTCATAGCAGCACTTCCACTATAGCAGAGGAAACAACTTAAGTGTCCATTGGGTGACCGAATGGAGAACATGCAGTATATCTACGCAGTGGAATATTATTATTCAGCCTTAAAAAGGGATGGAATTCCGACACATGCTACAAGCTGAATGAATCTTGTAAACATCATGTTAGATGAAATAAACCAGACACCAAAGGACAAATATTGTACAATTCCAGTTACATGAGATACCTAGAGGAGTCAAATTCATAGAGAAAGAAAGTAAAATAGTAGCTGCTTGCTAGGTGCCTGGGGCAGAGAGATAGGGAATCAGTGTTTAATGATGACTGAGTTTCAGTATGAGGAAATGGATAGTAGTGATGGCTACACAGCAGTGAGTTTACTTATTCTCACTGAATTGCACTATTAAACTTGGTTAAAACAGGAAATTTTGTTATACATTTTTTGCTACAATTAACAAAACTGTATAGACTGTATACTAAAAAGAGTGAATTTTACTATATGTTAACTTTTTTAATTAAAAAACTCTTACAGGGCCTCTCTGGTGGCGCAAGGGGTTAAGAACCGCATTATGAAGCAATCCGCACCCTCTGCAGCCGGCCAGGGAGCAACCCTCACGGTGTAGCAGACCTCTCTTGTCTTGCCTGCTGTTCCCCTCAGCAGTATGTTTCAGTCAGCCTGCCTGTTCTGTTCCCCACTCTGTCTCTGGTGAATCCTCTCACCCCCCGCATCTCTGGCCTGTACCCCAGCTCTTATATGCATAAATAAATAAATCTTTAAAAAAATACTCTTAAGATGGAATACTCATAGATCATAAGTACAGATAATGCCCATTTATAAAGCACCTGCTGGGTATCAGGTGCCACATTACATCGTTTTAGGTATACAGTAATAATCACTGACACTTTATTGAGTATTTGCTGTATGCCTGGCACTATCAAAGTGCTTTATACACATGAACCCATTTGTGTCTTCCACCACTCTCTGAGTTGTGTTCTGTTAACATCCATGTTTAATGAGGAGACTGAGGTTCAAAGGGGTGTTGAGGGGTTGGTGGCCTCACTGCCTAAGAACCATGTCCTGTCCCCACTGAACACCACTGGGGAAGGGGAAGGAACATACCCACGTACTAAGGATGCTACCCTGCCCCAGGAACTGAGGCACACTTTAAGTCAGGTGTGACACAGGCCCCAGAGGGTACCCTCTAGCATAGGCCAGCAATACTGCAGCCCCAGGAGAGTCAGCTCGCGTAAGCAGAAGCCCAGAGGCCTGGATGAGAAAAGTCCCTGGGGTCCCGATGTTTGTGCTTCCAGGAGCAGATGTTCCGTGGGCTGAAGAAGGGCAGAGGGGAGGGAATTAGGGATGTTGAACTAGAGCCTGGGAGCGGGGTGTGTGTGGGGGGGGGTCTCAGCTACCCCTCAGGCTGTGGGGAGTCATCCTTCCTGGCATGCCCAGAGTCAGGTTGGAGACTGCTCCAGTTTTGTCCCAGTGAGACCCAAAGCTACCAGCCAGAAGTTAAAGGCAACCGATAGGCTGGACACTGCATCAGAGGTGAAATGATTTGCCCGTGATGTCCTCCCTAGGATAGGCTGACCACAGGGTCAGGTGAAGTTGCTACATGCCTCTACCCCAAGCCTATCTACCTGGGCTCCCCAGCATCAAATTGGGCCTCTAGAGGACTGAATAGCCCAGGGGCAGATCCAGGCCTAAGGGAGCTTTGCTTCAGAGGCTGATGGGAAACAAACAAAGTGGGGGTGGGCAGTGGCAGGAAAGGAGGTACCTCCTAGTCAGTAAAAATCACAAGCACCATGAAGGTAGTCAGTCACTTGCTGTTGAGTGCCATACACTGGGTATTTGTATTTGTCCACGCTGGGTACTGTATTTGTTCTAACACACACAAATGCTTCATTTTCCAGAAAAGAAAGTAAGGCACAGATAGTGTGAAGAATCTGGCTAATGGCAGAAAAAAGATTTGAACTTGAGCAGCCAAGATACAAAGCAGCACTCCAAATGACTGGATGTCTGTCTCCCCACTGGCAGGCCTGGCCTCTCCCTGGGTTCCCACCCCAGTCCACCTGATGCGCTCACAGGAGGTGCCAGCAGTCTTTATGGAAAGGCCTGGCATTTGCTTTGTGAAGGTCACACGGAGGTTGAGGGCGGGCACTGGTGTGTGTCTGCCAGGCCGGCGCATGGTGCCAGGTGACACGGCTGTTTGTGGGACTGGCTATGTAAGGAGGGCCAGCAGATGTGTGATTCAGGGGGTCTCTGTGCCCTGGGGACACCTGTGTGCATGTAGCTTTCTGGGTGGATTTGTGTATCTGTGTGTGTGTGTGTTGGGAGGGGGTTGGGTGTTCATAGGTGCCTGTGTAAATCTGAGTGTCTGTGTGACCTTGTGACACTGTGTACCTATGTTGCAAATGTGCTGTGACTATACTTGACTCTCGAATGGAAATGAGGTGTGCTCCTGTGGTGATATGGAGGTGGGAATCAGGCCTGGGTGTATGTTACAGTGAGTGTTTCTGTGGGTTAGTGTATACAAGTGTTTGTGGGGTGGACCAGGGTTTCTGCAGTCTGTGTGTCACCAAGACTACAGTGGGGTTCTCTTCGTGTCCCCACCAGCCAGAAAACTCACATCTAACACAGTAAGTACAAGGAGACCCTGATTATTCTGCGTATAGTAGTCCGTGTGGAGCATGCGTGTCCATGTTAAAGAGCAAGTGTGTCCAGGTATAGGAAGGGGTTAGTGCAGGGGAGCAAGGACAAGTCTGAACAACCCTGAGCGTTCTGACAACCTGAAGACTACTTCTCTGTCCCAGCACTGTTCAGATGATTCTAAACACCCTCCAGGATTCTAGCAGGAAAGTCCCCTCCCCACCTCCACCCCAGCTTGCTTTTCAGCTTGGCAACACCAGCAATGGTAAGGCTGAGGCACTGAGCAGAGCAGGGCCAGAGGGACCTGGCTCCAAGCCAGTGGCCTGGGAGTGGAGCCCAGGTGACGCTGGACACCCGTATTTGCTTCCAGGGTGAGTGTCAGAGGCCCAGGTTTAGGGGCAAAAAAAAAGGGGAAGGGAGACTATCTGGGATAGGCAGGAAGGGGACTGGACCCAGCATCCACTTTGGGGGCCACCACCTGCAGGAAGCCCTCCACCCAGAATTTTATGGCCAGGGAAGGGGGTGGGGTTCCAGGCAGACCCTGGAAGCTACTTTCGAGGACTCTCCCCCGCCTCCCCCGCCCCAGGTAGAATAGCGCCGCTTCCCGCCTCCCCCAATGTAGCCAGAGCCCTCAGGTGGCAAAGGAGGGGACTGGCCACAGGCCACCCACCTGACAGATCTGCCTGGAGGGTGCCAATGGGTGTCCTCGTCGCTGAAGGAGAAGTGGACCAGGGACTCAGGGCCCGCTGGGGGCAGTGCCAGGGCAGGGGGCCTGGGCCGGGGCGCTGCTGTGGAGCGCATGGATGCCAAGTGCCGTCGGGGCGCGCATGGGGACGGCTGCACGATAGTGTGGAGTACACTGTTCGCCAGGCCTGAGGTGTCTGTGGCAGCCGCAGGTGCCGCCTCCACACCCGCCCTCCCGGTGACCCCCCAGGGACGGCCCTAGGCGCTGAGGCGCCCTGCGTGGCAGGGCGGCCACGGTGACTGCGTCCTCCTGAGGAGGCCCAGCGGAACTTTACGCACACTTCCCGCCTGTCCACCTCCCCAAGGGGCTGGAGGGTGTGTGTGCCCAGGGCTCTCATTTCTTGGGCTCTGGGCAGCACCCCCTCCCCACCCGCCCGCCTCTGGCCCCGCCTTCACCCCCTCCCCCCTTGACGTCGAACTGGGCCAGCTGGAACTCTCTGAACGCGACATTCGCCCCAGGGAACTAGACTCACCAACCCAGCGAGGCTGAGTGGGGGGTCCGGCAACAAAAACCCTGGGGAGGTCGCTGGAGCAGGGAAGGTGGGGCGGGGTGGGGAGTAGGGTTGAGGCAGAACAGAGACAGGCGAGACATAAGTAGCAACAGAGAAACCCGAACAGAAGCACTGATTTCTTCCCCCACCCCACACCCTCCCCGACCCCAGGCAGGGCTCCCAGAGGCCCCTACCCCTTCTTGTCTTCCCTCCCCGCCCCCATCTCTTCCCCAGCTCCTCAGGCTGGGCCCGGTCCAGCGCCTGTAGTGCCCTCTCCCGGCCTCCGGACGCAGGCTCTAAACAAGTGGGTGTAGAGATAAGGCAGAGACGGGGAAGCAGAGGACCCTCTCCAGACTCTAGAAAAGCTCCCAGCACCAGCCCGGGACTCACCTCTGCTGCCAACCCCCGATTTTAAGGAAAACGGACACTGGGAAGCAGGACCGGATATGGCCACAGGCTTCTCACGGCCCCGCAATCCACCCGGGATACGTCCTGGAAGGGAACTTCCACTTGTGCATCGTGCCCAGTGCACGCGGTAACACCACCCGGCCTCGCGGCAAGGCAACCCCCCTCCCCTCCCCGGAGGGCACGGCTGGCTCCATTTCACAGGCCGTTAGGCTGCTGCTAACAGAACGGAACACACGTCTCCGGATCACCCTGGATGGCAGGCTGGCCTCACTCTCCCAAAATCTGACCACAGCCTCAGGTCTGCACAGGAAGTGGGAGGAACGTAGTGTTTATTGAGCGCCTACTGCATGCCCTATCAGATGTCTCCACGGCAACCTGGAGGGTAGGGATGATTTTTGTCACGGCCCTAAGACGGAAGGAAAAAGTGAGGCTGGGGAGCGCAGCTATGAACCCCAGACGGCGCGCGCTGGGTGGCCAGGGGATACTCGAACCTACGGCCACTGACGCGCACTTACCCGGCCCACGCCTGTCGGCTGAAATCCTGGAAGTTGCGGAGAAGCTGAAGGCGCCTGCAGAAAGTTAGGGACGGGCTGGCGAAGAAGATGGGCGAGGAGGGTGGTGAACTTGGGCGACGGGGCATGCACGGGGTTGGGGGCTGAGGCAAGAATGCCTCGTCCTCGGCTGCCGCCGCCAGGAAGACCGCCTGCGGCTGCTGCTGCTGGGGCTTGCGGCCCAGGCTGCGCGGCCGCGCCATGGCCGCGGGGGGCGCGGGGAGGGGGCGCCTCCAGGGCAGGCGCTGGGGAACCGCGCCGCCCGCCCCGCGCGGCCACGCAAGCCAGCCGCCCTGCCCTGGGGCCCACGGGCCCCACCCCGCCCGGCTGCATCGGCCCTTCCGGCTTGGCGCTGGGGCCGCCCCTGGGGCGGGGCGGGCCTAGGGTGCCCACAAGGCAGCCGCGGGGACACCAGAGACCCCAGGCCCCCCACCCTCGCACGGTCCCTCTGATGTCCTCACAATAGCCGGAAGCGTCTCTACCAACACCTAGGACTCTCTCACAAACCTCTTGTGGTTTTGAGAGACCTCTGGGATATCCCCCAAATCCCTCAGAGGACCTCACAATCCCAGAGTGTATTCCCATTGTTCCAGAGCTATTCCACATACAATCTAACGGTACCCCCAATCTCTGAGACGTCCCCCTCAAAGCCCAGAGGTACTGAGAGGCTCCCACAGTCTTGAGGATACTCAGTAGCTCCCCAGATAGCTCTAGTACTGTCCTCATTGTTACTAAGATAGCTTCACAAACCTAAAGGGCACCACAGAAATCCCAGGATGTACCCACAAATGCAAGTGGTGCTGAGAATCCATGAGAAATTCCTCAGGTCCCAGGACCACCACCAGGGTTCCTAAGATGTCCCTACTATGCCCTAGTGTAACCCCACCATTCCACCTCAAGCAGAAAACCTCAGAACCCCCCACAAAGACCCCAAAACCACTAAGGGTGTCCCAAAGCCCTAAGGTCCCTTACAGACATGAGGAATGCTTCCACGTTTCCATGTATGTCTCCCAATCCCTGAAATGCTCCCCACAGCATCCCTGAGATATCCCCACAAATACAGAAACCTCAATGTAACCTCATGGGTGTTCAGACTCAGAGGTACATGGAGATGCATCCCAAATCCTGGAGCACCTCCACAGCTCCCTAAGATAGTACTATAACCCTAGGCTAGCCCCAGAATCCAAGATAATCCTTGGGGACACCCCCTGTACACCCCCATAGCTCCTGAAATGTGTCTCACAACTTTTAAATACCTGAGAAGCTCCAACTGTGCTCACGGCCTCTAAATTTGGGAAGTGGGAGAAGCTTGTTTTACCTAAGAAAAATCCCTTCCCCTCTCCACCTGTTGGTTCCAAAGTCACGACACAGGAAAATGCATGGCATTTGCTTTGTGAAGGCTGAGGACTCAAAGTTAGATAGCTTGGGTTTGAGTCTGACATCTGACACTTCTTAGTCATTTGACCTTAGCCACTCACTGCATTTCAGTGAGTTTCAGTTCATTTCTCTCAGTTTTCCCATCTGTCAAATGGGTATAACACTACTCACTGAAGGACATGTATAAGTATCTGAAAAGTATTGGACATATTAAACACTCATTGAATGTTAGTTACCGTTATTATTGATAAAACATTTATGGAGAGCTTATAACATGCAAATCACTATACCAGAGAGTGGATAAGGATGCTGCTGCTGGGCCTCCCTGATGGTGCAAGGGGATAAACACAGCACTGTGACTCTATCTGCAGCCTCTGCAGCACAAGTTCAATCCCCGGCTGGCCAGGGAGCTATCCACATGGCGCAGCAGACCTCTCCTGGCTCATCTGCTACTCCCCTCAGCAGTGTATTGCAGTCAGTCTGCCTGTTCTGTTCTCACCTCTGTCTCTGGTGAATCCTCTCACCACCCTGCACCTCTGGCCTGTACCCCAGTTCTTGCATGCATAAATAAATAGATCTTTTTAAAAAATGCTGCTGCTGCTGACAATGATGGCAGCTAATCTTTAGAATGTTTCCTATGCACTCACTGCCTCTAGTTATGATCTCATTTATTCCTCATCAAACACCCACAGATAATACTATTGTCCCCACTTGACATGTGGGAACACTGAGTCTTGGAGAGAAACAACCAGCTCAAGGTCACACAACCAATGAGTAGCTGACCCAGACTCTAAACCTGCATTTGCTGCCCTTTATTTCATTATCACCTCCCCAAGAAGTAGCTTTTTCAAGTATTTCCCCCCCATCACCTCCTCCACAAAATGTGAAGACTGCAGACATACTATACCTCTGTTTATGTACTATGTGTATACCAGGGCTTTATACATAAAGGTATACACCTACACCAAGAGCCAATTTTCACCACATAGGAATGTATCACTTCATTGGGAACAGAGGCTGTCCCAATTCTGGCACTCCTGACATTGGGGGCTAGATAATCCTCTGTCCTAGGAGGTAGTCCTATGTAACAGCAGTTGCAGAATACCCGGCCTCTAGCCACTAGATGCCAGTAGCATGACATGACAACTCAGTCATAATCACTCAAAGTCTTCAGCCACTGCCACATTCCCCTGAGGGGATGGGGGTTAGGAAAGAGCCCCCAGGTGAGGACTCCTGCTCCAAACCCACTAGGATCCATGCACAGGTCACCAGGACCCCACGGTCCAAAAATGAAGGACATTCAGGTTTACCTATCCTCTATTTGCAATCAGACTTTGAAAATAGCTTTTTCACTAGCCCATTGCAGGAGTGGGGAAGTCGAGGCCCAGAGACGGGAAGTGACTTGGTAAGGGTCACCCAGCTCAAAAGGAGCAGAGCTGGGTTGAGTCCGGCTGCCTGGCTAGAGTCGGGGATTGTAGCCACTAACTACACGGGGCCTTCACAGCTTAGTTTCCTTCCGGCCCAGCAACCTTTGACCCTTCTTGGAAGTCACATATAAACTGAGGCCTAAAGTTAACCCTGACCATGACCTATGAGGCCCTATATCAACTGCCAGTTATCTCTCTGCTGTGTTTCCTTCCATTCACCCCTTGCTTACTCTGCCCCATCACACTTGCCTCCCTACTTTTCCTCGAACATACAGGACACGCTCTGACCTCACAACTTTTGCACAGGCTATTCCTTGTGCTTGTCACCCACACCCTCAGACACCTACAAAACCTCCTCGCTTCCTTCACTTGGGTCTCTGCTCAAATGTCACCTTCTCAGATAGGGATTCCCTGACACCAGAGTTTCTCTGTTCTTTATATCCCGTGTGCCCCATCTGGAATCATCATACACCTTTATTTGCCATTTCTTCCTCATCCACTAGTCTGAGACCTCCAGGATGGTGGAGACTGGGTCTATCTCATTCTTAACAAGAGCCTGAAGATGCCCGATCAATGTTTGTGGAACCAATGGCCCTGTTACAGATGGGGAAACTGAGGATGAGAAGTGAAACTCTTTCTCAAGGTCACATAAGTGAAGGGCAAGTGAAGGGCAAAAGTTGGATTTGAGCTCTCAGGAGTAAAAACCGTGGGCTCAGATGTGCCCCTCCAAAATTAAACAAACAAAAAAACCCAACCAACTTCTTTCCTCACCTGCCATTCTGCAGATCCACCAGACCCAAAGCTCCAAATTCGTGCAATTTAGAGGGGCTTGCAATCAATCTGTTATTAGTCAAAGAGGGGATACTGAGCATCTTGGCTGGGTTTGCGGGTTGGGGGCTGCCTCTCTTTTTCTCTGCTGACATAATTTTGAGGAAGTGCATTTCCCTAAACACCAGCTCACGGCAGCCCAGCACCAACAGCAGTTGTACCACAGAGTTGGGGTGGTTTGTACTTATTCAGCCTGGTTTACCCATGAAGAAACTGAGGTGCAAGGAAGAAGATGGCTGGCCCCAGGTCACACTGCGAGAGCTGAGCTGGGCTGGGCTGCAATCCGAATCTCAAGCGCAGGTCTGAGGAAATCTGGCACCGAACCCTAGTGCTGACCTTCCTCACTGTGCGACCTTGGACAAGTCAACTCTCTCTCCGTTTCCTCGGCAGGAATGGAAAGCCAGAGACGTTGGGTGTTAAAAGGCATGGTGCTGGGAGGCTCTATCTTGCTGGGCATCGGCATGGGCAAGCGCGCGGAGGCAAGACGGGAAATCTGCGTCCGCAACTTTGACGCCAAGTTCCTCTCCACCACCCGGCAGCGGTCTCCACAGCGCTCGACCGGGGGTGGAGGAGGGGGGTAGCAACTTGGTCCCAACCCTGGCGAGAGGAGACCTCACCCTCAGCCTGCGGTCGGCCGGCCTGGCGCCCGCTCTCCGGGGCGCTCAATAAGCATGAAATAATAATACCGGGCGCGCGGCAATGGTGGCGGCAGCGACTTTGGCTTGGGGACTAGAATTCCAGGAGGAGGTCGGGGCTCAGAGCGCACACTCAACGTTTGCCTTGCTAGTCACCCAGCAGAGGGCGTGTGGAGCAAGGGGCGCGCAGTGAGACCCGCTCCCCAAACACATCCAGAGATATGACAGCGCCAGAGACAGCGGGAGGTGAAGACCCAAGTAGAGACCAGACCACCGGTCAGAAAGAGACCCAATCCGGCTGCCTCCACCCCCTCTTTGCTGGGGCCATTCAGTGAAAAGAGTTTGGGAACCAAATGGGGAGGGATTGATACACTGCCCTGGGCCCCAATTCAGGCAAGTCCCCCACCTCACACTGGAGTCCTTTTCATCCCACTCGGTGGCTCTGTCATGAAGATCATGGAGGTGCCATGACTCAGCCCTGCCAGGCACCAGAAGCACCAGCTCATGTATTCCCAGGTCTGCAGGGTTGTGAATACTATTTTGGATGGGGGGCAGGGGGCAGTACCCTCTTTCTTGGGGTTCCTGTGACTCAAGTCTAGTGGGCTCTCTGGATCCCCTTTTTGGTTGCTGGATGAACTCTAACATGGGGGAGCACTGGAATGCACCATGTGTACACTGGTAGAACCGGCAGTTGGGAGAAGGAGCTGGCAGAATGCCCATTCTAAGGAGTCAGGTCCCCACTGGAGGCTTCACAGTTCCCCATTCCTCCTTCTTCCTGGGGGTGGGAGGAGACACTGGTACTAATGCCACAGCCATTGGAGGCTACAGTGGCCCACAGTGAAACAGAAACCTGAGTCCCTATGGAGATGTGGTTGAACTTCCTGTTTTTTCTTCCTACCCAGAAGGAGCTCCTCTCCCTCAGTCTGGCCCTGAGTGACTATCTAGTGAACACTCACTGTGTTAAGTCCTTACACACACACCTAATTTTACAGAGCTCTCAAAGACCCCACAGGGCAGTACCAGCAATAGCCTCACTTCACAGATGGGTAAATGTAAGCTCAGAGGTCAAGACACTTGTGTAAGGACACACAGGCATCAAACAGACAGCCCTGGGTTGGAATCTCAGCTTTGCCATTTCTTGGTTGTGTGAGCTTAGGCAAGAAGGGACTTTGCCACTGTGGGCCTCAGAATTCTTATTTGTCCAAAAAGAATACCTCATGGAACACTGGAGATGAGGATGTGTGGAAAGGTCCTCAGCCTAGAGCCTATGAAGAGCCACTACAAGATAGATACCACTAAGATAGCAATGACGGCTACCACTCAGCCACTGTCCCCCACGAATCAGAGCCCTGGAGACCCAGGTAGGTGGATTCATTGGGGCCTTAAAAGGGAATAGGGCCCAGTTCCTGCTGTACCCCACCCCCATCTCAGTCTCACAGGACAGTGACCTGCGCCAAACTGGCGCGCTGCCCCTGGTCTTGGCATTTCCTGTTGATTCCAGCTTTGTTTTCCTTCAGCTTCTCTCCAATTCCCTTTGGGAAATAGCAGATTGTGTATGCTAAGCCCATGACACTAGCTTCCTGGTGGAGGCAGGGGTACTAAAGCTGGGTGTACCCCAAACTGAGACAAGGGAGGTTGGTGGGGCTATGGTGTCTGCTGGAGGTCCCAGAGAGACCTAGAAAGGCAGGGTGACAGCTTACTATGACCTTTAGGCTCCCAAGAGGGGCCTCCCTTGGGAACTTCAGGAGAGGCTGGAGTCAAACTATTTTAGTGATGTCCCAAGCACAGGGGCACCCATGGGTGTCAGGCAAAGCACACATGTAGTCAAAACTGTCACATGTCACCAGAGTATACCTGATCAGACACTTGAGCACCATGGGAACGCTAGGTGGTTAGAAGACAGCACACCAGGCTGGCAGGAGCACACCTTAAAAGTCAGAGTATTAACTCTGGGATGCAGGACACACAGGCAGCTGAGAGCATGTCACAGGGTCTCAGTCAGAGAGCACAGACAATTCCATGGACACAATCACACTGTGCCCAGGAGTGTACACATCACGGTGCCACAAAACTGCATGCCAGGAATGCACACTGTCACAGTCGTTGTCCTAAGAACACACAGAGTTTACCCTGTCATAATCACTGCTCTTGGAATATACCCAGTCACTGTCACAATCAAAGCACACACAGTGACACAAGCACAATATCCTGGGAACACCTAAAGTCCCAGTGTCACAGTCATAGCATTCCAGAAAGCACCCACAGTAGTACTGTCACAACCACTGTTCTGGGAGCATACAGTCACCACATCACAACTACACTGTTCTGGAAGCACACATTCCAACTGTCACAATCAAAAGACCCCTGAAATCTACAGAGAGCACAGTACACAGCAAGGCACAGCTGGAGTGAATTCAGATCAATGAGAGGATACCATCCCAGTGGCCTAACTCACCAAAACTGTCACCCCAGGAAAGCAGGGATTCCTCACCCTGTGCTAGGATTGTGCACCCCCTAGGCGCATCTCCCTCTGTGTAGCTACTGAACCCTAACACTCCTGCCCTGACTGGGGGCTCCAATCCAACACAAAGGCCCCCAACACAGTGCTCCTCCAAGAGGCCCCCTCTGGATTTCTGACAACAGCTGTTGCAGGAGGAGTCTATGGTTGCCCCCCTTAATCCATACAGTCTTCCACCCTCTTGAAGGACCAGAGAGCCACTCAACCTGGAGTGGAGGAAACAATGTGATCCTAGTAGGTGGCCCCCTAGACATCCCCAAACAGTGAATCTAGCCCTCAGTACAGTGCTCCCAGCAAATTCCCTCCAAGTGATACCCAGTCTAGCCATTGTCCTACCCTGCCACCAACTAAGGATATATACCCCGACGCCACGGCCCTCAACCCAACCTACACACGCACCATGGCGCCCCCTACATTGACCCCCGAATCAGCTTCAGTGGGAAGCTTCTGGAACTGTGCACCGCAAGCAGCCAGTCCCGGACGCCCCCGCGGTTGAATTTCCCCAACCCCCACCCCCGCCTGTCACACTGACCCCACCCGCATCACAGCGCCCCCTGCGGTCAGCAGGGCGAGTGGCGTCCTCCCTGCGCGCCTATCCTCTCCGCGCGCGCCCACCGCCAGCAAGCAGTCTTACCGCCTGCAGCTGCCTCCGCCCGCGCCGCCGCTGCCATGGAAGGACGAGGGCCAAGACATGCGGGACGTGCGCAGGCCAGGCCGGTCGCCGGTGTCCACGGCATCGGCGCGCTCTATGGGCCGGTGTGGCGACCGCTCGGGTTCGGCGCGCTCCGCGCTGTCCGAGTAGCCGCGCTGCTGGATACGGATAGGGGTCCGCGGCTGCCGCCACAGGTGCTGAGGTGGCGGCTTCAGTGTGGCCTGACCCTCCCGGGGCCCGGGCAGAGACAGAGATAGGCTTCTCTCCGAGGGGAAGGCCGGGGGCTCCATGGCGCCGGCCCCCACCTGAGCCCAGGGAGACCCCGGCCTCTCCAAGCTGCACCCCGCTCAGCGGAGCGCCAGCCGACGCGCCCGGGTCCCCGCAGGCGCGCCCGGCCTCGGTGGGGCCATTGCGCCCCGGGGACAGACCCGGGGGCGCTACCGGCCGATGGCCCCCGGGCCGGGCGCCGAGGCTTCCTGCCTGCGCCTGGCTCTCTGCTCCGTGCCCAGCCGCGCTCTCCGCGCTCAGCGCCCCGCGCCCGGATCGGCGCCAGCCCGGGCTCCTCCGCCCCGTCCCGCCCCTCCCCGCCCCCAGCCCGCCGCCGCTGTCAGCACCGCCCCCCTCCTCCTCTGTCCGGGCCAGTGGGGGGCAGCCACCCAAGGAGGGGGCCCTCCCGCCCACGCACAGCCCCGCTCCCGCCGGGGAGGGGGCGCCGGAACTCCGCTCTTTCCAGAGCGCCCTGCCTAGTTGCAGAGCGCACGGGCTTGAAGGAGTTAAACGGTTAATCCGATCGCGGAGAAGACACCCGACTGGTTGCCGGTATGTCAGTCAGTCTGTCCATCAAGGCGGGGCGGAGCCCAGTGCCGGCGTGTCCTCGCAGCTACCCCTGGCCCTGGGGAGCGGGTGGGGAGTGGTCTCGGTACCACCGAGGCGGTTCCCGTGGAGGGCAGAGGCGATGTACGGGTGATCGCTCGTTTGTGGGTCCCAGGATGGTGGTGGTGTGTGCCCTGGGCGGGATGTGCATGCACGTGGCCCCTTCCCAGGCTTGTCTGTGTTTTCAGTGTCGGTTTGGAAGTGTGTGCGCGCACGTGGTTGGCTGCTGCGAACTGCCCGTTTCTCTGAATTTCGCTGTGTGTATGTATGTGTCTGTGGTGAAGGATGTGTGCGCACGTGTGCTGCCTGTTTAGAGGGTGCGCGCCTCTATGGGGTCTGTCCGGGTGGTACAGGGACCGTGTGCGTGTTTCCACGCCTTTGGGAGTATATTGGTCACTGTGCTTGCGGAGTGGTGGACACGATTCAACCCAGGGGTCTGAGGAAGTCTGTATGTTGGTGTGTATGTGGTCGGCCTGGGGCCGTTATGGGGTGTTTCTGGGGTGTGTCCCTGTGGTTCCCTCGTGACTCCAGGAGGACACCCGTGGTAGATAACCCGGCTACCTGCCCACAGCTCGGTTATCGCTGCATCTCCTAAAGCGCACCTGCACGAGGTAAACTATGGCAGGTCCCGGCAACCCTAGAACGCACCTCCGTGCCCTTTTCAGGAGAGTAAACAGCCGCGCCTCCTCCCCTCGGCCCCCGCCGGCAGAGCCCCCCTTCCGGCACCTAAATCGGGAGTCGCCGTGACTCACACTCCCGCCTCCCCCAGCGCCGCGCCGAGCGAACGCGAAGAGAGAGAGCGGGATCCGCGCGCCTCCTCCCTCTCCGCCCTCCCGCCCGGGCCAAACCCTGGTAACGGCTGGGCAGGGGGAGTGCAAGGAGCCAGCTGCCTCATCTCCCGAGGCCGATGGATGTAGGACTCTAACTGCTCGAGGCCGCGTCCCCAGAACCAGACTCCCGCTCCCAAGCGTCCCCTTCTCAAGTTACTCTGGCCAGGTCGTGCAGTCTGCCACCTCGCCACCACCCCGCCCAACCTCATTGTTCATAGAGTGTACTTGTAATGCCATCTCCAACTCCCAGTTTCTTTTCTCCCCTCCAGAGGGGACTCGGGCTTGGGGAAAAGCAGAGCAAGAACCCACACCCTGTCTGCAGCCTCAGGGTATCCCGGAGACCAGAACTGTGTCCCTTATCGGGGGCCCTCCCCACAAGTACACACTCCAACCTGCTCCTAGGGAACTGGCAATGGCGGGACTCCACAGATCACCTGAGGGTTGGGCTATGCCCAATTCTTGGGGGTGGTAGGTGGGGGCTGTAGCATTTGCCAAAGCACTCTGGATGGGTAATACAAGATGGGGGGCAGGGAGAGAAGACCACTGTTGGGGTTGCAGGAGGAGGACAGGCAGTGAGCCAACGCTGGTAATTGGAGCTGTGGCCTGAGGCTGGAATGGATTAGGCTGAGCCTGAACCTGGAAGGGGCCAGAGGAATTTTTTGGGGGTGGGGGAGGTTATTATTAGATCACCAAAAGGAGAAATGACAGTCAGCTCCTTCCCCTGATCTGGAAGTGATACATTGTGCCAAGACCCAAAAAGAGACCCTGGAGCCCTCCACATGAGTAGGTAAGGTGGTTGGGAGACTGACTATAAAGGGGAGGGCAGTGGGGGCAGGTGCAGTCCAGCAGCCAGGACCAGCTAAGCTGTCTGGCTTTTGAACTCATCACTGGGCCAAGATGAAGGCTGCAGTGCCCTCGGAATATCCCAGATGTAAAAAAAGCAAGAATATACATTGTGAAGCTGGGGCTGATTGATACCGCTCACTTCCCCCCAGGAGGAAGAAAGGTGCCCTTCCAGGAGTTCACCATCCCTTTTAAGGTTTGGGAGAAATGGAATCCTCCCAGAAGGGGAAAGATGTACACAGCAGACACATTGGAGGCCTCCGGTGTGCTAGCTCTGATTGTAGTGCCATGGTTGGGGGCTGGAGGGCTGAAACCCCTTTCCACAACTCTCCCTCTTACTGACTCAGATAGTTGCAAAATGAAGAAGGGGTGCCTAGAAGTTGCAAGGGGGATGCTTGGGGGAGGGCTGTCACACAGCCTGGCCGTCCAGACTCCAAAAGAAATTTCAGCAGGTTTTGCAAAACACATGCAGCCTGGAACATGGAACTGGCTGGTGGTTGGACCTGGTCCAGCTGGCCCTGTTCCTCCATCCCACCTCCCAGCCTTGTTCTCCCTCCTGCCTACCTGTCGGCTCTGGTGATGGAAATCCGAGGAGGGATCAGCAGTGGCAGCGTGGTGGGCCGTGGTGGAAGAGGGACCCCAGGGCCGGAGTGTTCAGGGTCAGCCCAGCCCAGCCCAAGACCGGTGGAGAGGTGACGTTGAGGGCGATGGAGTTCAGCCCCCAGCATACTGGCACCGCTGGGCTCCAGGTTCTCCCGTGGCCTCTGAGGAAGGACAGGGCCAGGATGCAGCAGGGTGGTCTGGCTGGGCAAACAATTCTGAGACCTTCCCCTCCAATAACACCAGTCCCTAGCCACCTGAGATTGTGTCCCCCTCACATCTGAGCCACCCGCTGATTCCTACCACAGAAAGTGCTCTCCCACCTGTTACATATGAGGGGTGCCCCTTATCAGCCATAACTTTGTGGGGCTCCCTCTGGGTGTCCCAGTCCTGGGACTCTGGGTCCTCATGCCTGTACACTCTTATCACTGTGAGGCCCTTATAATACATCTTTTAGGGTGTCTTCCTCCCTCCACTTCCAAGAGGTCTCTTCTGAATCTGGGGGTATCAGCTGCGTGCAATGTGCAGAGATAGAGCATCCACCAGCGAGGCACGGGAGCTCAGTACAGTACCCCCTCGCTATGGTGTTGCCCTTCTCATATATGAGAGTCAGAATCTCACCCCAGTATCCCTTTCTATCTCCAAATCCTCACCCCACTAGGAAAGCCCCTTGAAAGGCCCTGTCTTCTGCCTCTGATCAGGTAGCAGGGAAATAATGAAGTCAAGAAAGTAAACTGAGACCTGAGAGAGTCAGACGCCTCACGACTTCGAAGAGTACGCTGAGTGAACAGCTGTGGTCACTAGAGGGCGATCGTCGCCCCGCGGCTCAAGCCTGGCCCCCTGCCCGGGCCCCGCCCCTCGCACCTCGTCCCCAGTCCCCGCCACGACAGAGCCCTGCGACTCCTCTTCATCCCGCCAACTTAGCGTGCCTGGAGGCGGCGGGGTCCAGTCGGCCCGTGCCAGCACCTTCTGCAGGACCAAGCTAAAGGCATCCGCCATTAGTGCCCTGGGGCTCCCTCTACCGCCTGGACTGGAAGCCCCCCCCCACTAATTGCCTCTCCTAGGGCATGACGTCAGCAGGCGGTTGACGCACTGCCTGTTGGTGACGTCGTCCGTGCGTTGCCAGAGCGACAGCTGACGCACGGTTGGGCTCCAGAGAGAGTCAGTGCGGGAGTTGGCCACTGGGGGGCCGGGAGCCTGAGGGCCTGGGTCTTCCCAGCCCCCACCCCACCCCCGCCCTCCCGCGTGGGCTTCCCCGGCCTGGGGATCCCTCGGAGAAGACCCGGAGCTTCCCGCGCCGGCCGCGTGAGGCGCGTGGTCCGAACCGGGGGCCGCAGGAAGCGTCTCCTCCGAGTTGTTAGGCTTTTATTCCTAAACCCGAAATAGCTCCTGTGTGCGGGGGCCGGACGCAGAGAGACGGCGACTTGGGCACAGATGGGGGACGCACTGGCAGAGGCGCGCAGAGACAGACAGGGACGCGTGGAAATAGAAACAGACAGACAGGGACACAGACGCAGCTCCGGATGATGAGTGTGCTTGCTGAGGGAGATCCTCCTCTAAAAGCTTGGGGGAAGGAGAGGCTTGCTTCACCTTCACAGCCAAGCGCTGCAAATTATTGCTGTGTGACTGTGGCTCTGTCACTTAAAGTATCCGAGCCTCAGTTTCTCCTCTGTGAAATGGAAGGATAATCCCTACGGAGTCCCTGTGAGAATGACTTGATGTCAGACCATATTGCATGCTCATGGAACAGCGTCTGGTACTCAGTAAGTGCTTAATAAATGCTACTAACATCTGAACCTGTGGGGCCCTGTTAGAACCGAAGTGAGATTATGTTGTTCCGCTGCTCAGAGTCCCCAGTGGCTCTTACCTCACACAGAGGAAAAGTCAGTTCTCAACCATGTGCCCAGCCACCCCCCTGCTCTCACTTCCTCCTACTTTCCCTTGGATTCATTCAGTTCCTGCTACCCTGGCCTGTTGGCTATTTTTGGACACACCAGGCAAGCACCAGTCTCCAGGGCCTTTGCACTTGCTGTTCCCTATGCTGGAACTCTCTTCCTCCAAATATCAGGTCCTTCACATCTTTATCACTCCTGTATTACATCTACTATCTGTTTATTCCCACATTAGAATATCACCACAAGAGGGCAAGAATATTTTATCTATTTTATTCATTACCATATTTTCAGTGCCTAACACTGAGCATGGAACATAATATGCTCTTTATTTTGAGGACTTAATAGCATATTTATGAGGTTCCAAGCAGACTCCAGAAGCAAAGAAAATGGAGGAGAAGATAAACAGCTGAGACTAAATCAAACTAAATACCTTCTGTACAGCAAAGAGACAGTAGCCAAAACAATGAGACATCCTACTGAATGGGAGAAAATATTTGTGCACCATATAATCAATAAGGGACTGATATCAAAGATCTACAAAGAGCTCACACACTCAACAAAAAACAAACAAATCAGTCCAAAAATGGGGAGAAGAGCTAAAAAGACACTTCTCCAAAGAAGAAATACAAATGGCTAACAGGAGTATGAAAAAATGTTCAACATCATAATGAGGGAAATGCAAATCAAAACCACAATGAGGTACCACCTCACACTGATGAGAATGACCCATATTAAAAAACAAAACAGAACTAGCAACAACAAATACTGGCCAGGATGTGGAGCTCCTGCTGGGAATGCAAACTAGTCCAGCCACTATGGAAATCTCTGTGAAATTTCCTCAAAACACTAAAAATGGATTTATCATATGATCCAGTAATCCCACTCCTAGGAATCTACCCAAATGACACAAAAACTCTAATTCAAAGGAAACCTGCACCCCTGTGTTTATTGCAGCATTGGTTACAATAGATAAGATATGGAAACAACCTCAATACCCCGAAACAAATGAATGGATCAAGAAGATGTGGTTTGGGCCTCCCTGGTGACCCAAGGGATTAAGACACAACCTATGAAGCTATCCATAGCCACTGCAGCACAAGTTCGATCCAGGCCGGCCAGGGAGCTACCCACATGGTGCAGCAGACCTCTCCTGACTCACCCGCTGCTCCCCTCAGCAGTGTATATTTCAGTCAATCTGCCTGTACTGTTCCCCACTCTGTCTCTGGTGAATCCTTTCACCCCCCCCCCGCACCTCTGGCCTGTACCCCAGTTCTTGTCTGCATAAATAAATAAATCTTAAAAAAAAGGTGTGGTCTCTATACACAATGGAATACTACTTAGCGATCAAAACAGATAAATTCATGCCATTTGCAGCAACACAGATGGAGCTATAAGGGATTATGCTAAGCAAAATAAGTCAGAAGGAGAAAGAAATAGCTGATGGTTTCACTTATAGGTGGTATATAGGGAAACCAAACAAAGGGTCAGAAAAAAGACAAAACTAACAAGCTGACCATAGATCTGAAGCATACAGCAAGGTAGGGGGAAGAAGAGGGGTCAACATGGGCAAGGGAAGAGCCCAAGGGACTATGGTGATGGTTCATGGGTGTCATGGTGGTGGGAGAATGTTAGGGGAGAAATCAAGTATTGTACAAAATGAATAATGATGTAAAAAAAAATAAATTAAAAAAAATAACATTCCAAGCAGAATTACTATACTACTTTGGCTTATTCCTTTTTCTTGCCTTGTTACATTAGCTATTACTTCAGCTCAATAGCAACATCATCTCACCAACCTAGTACTTATCACCAGGTGAGTTGAAGATAGATAGTTTTTTTTAACAAACTAATGAATATATAAAGATAGCTTAAATATCAGCTCCCCTTCTCAACCAGATTGAATCAGTCCATGTTCTGGGTTCCCACTGCTGCTTATTCAGCTTTCATTAAAGTACTCATCATTCTGGGGTATAATTACCTGTGTTCCCCATTAGACAGAGCTCAGTGACGATAAGAAATGACACCCATTCATTATGGTCTGCCACACATAGACTCAATGAATGTCGAATGAATAAGATAGATACCAGAAGAGAGAAGCACCTTCTCTCCGTGTATGCAGACAGGCAGAGAAGGGCCTTACAGTCAGGGCCAAGCTCAGGTTCCATAATTACTCTGACAGACCTGCATGAAGTCCTGGTCCTGCCATGTAATAGTAGCACACCCTTGGGCAAGTTGCCTAGATTCTCAGAGTCTGTTTTCTTATCAGTAAAATGGGAATAATATTCATTCCTGCCTGAGGGGTTTGTCAATAAGGATGAAGTGGAGCAATAATGGGAAGTTCCAAGCCCAGGGCCTGGCACATTTTAAGTGCTCACAAAACAGTAGCCATTATCCTAGTAATAATAATATCACTCTTATTTTATTCTTCTTGTTGCTGACTTAGGATTATAGCAATATATTCACATGGACCGCAATTCCTTCAACCCTCTGTCTTGCCCCACTACCCTCCTGGATGTTTTTGAAATATTTCCAGCACATCAGACTTCAGGGCTTTTGCACTTGCTGTTCCCACCCTGGGAACTTAAACCTCACATATCTTGTGCTCCTTCCTCTACCTACTGCCGTAATCTCCTGGATTCTGCTCTCCTTTTGTTATTTTTGACTTATACCATTATAATAATATTCATAATTTTGAACAGAGGAATTGCATTTTCTTCTTGCTGATGTCTCCACAAATTCTGTAGTCGGTTCTGGCTATATCCTCAGGGCCTGGAATAGCATGGTAGGTATTTGAGGATTTGTGGAATGAAAGAAAGAAGGAAGAGTGGATGACCAGCAGAGCGCCACAGATCAGTGGGGGAGAGTGCCACTACTGTTTGAACATCCATGCACTTTTACAGAAATCAATCCTGGCAGAAACCAGGCGTTGGAGACAAGGTCTCCAGAACTGGACTGAGTGCCCAGGAGGAGAGGTGCTGCTAAGCCTTTGCCTTCCCCTCCCCTGGGCAGCAGGCTGGCTGGGGAGAAGGGTCCAGATGGTTGAGCAGGCACTCTGGACAGCTGGCACCAAGCTCAGATTGAGAGGCCTCTTCCCCCATCTAGTACGTCACTGTGATTGGCTGCCAGCCCAGCCTGGGAGCCCCTGGTCTGGTTTGACAGAGGTGTGCTGGCTCCCAATCTAACATCCTGCCCATCCCCCACCTCCCTCAGAAGAATATGGGGACAGGTGGCCAACAAAAGGGAAGGATAAATGCCCTTGTTCACATCTTGACCTGAACATCCAGGCCTCACAAGCTCTATGCCCAATGATGAGGCAGGCTGGGAAGAACTGTCAGGGGCTACACATGTGTGTATTGCATGCATATATGTGCATCAGACTTTGTATATATGTGTATACATGCAACTGGACAGTGCAACTTTCTGTAAGTCTGTTAGTTGAGATCAGACTATACCTGCAAGAGTATGTGTGATAGGGTGATACCACCTCAGTCACTGTGGGCGTGAGGTTGGATGTGACTCCATGTGATTTTAATATGAGTGTGTGTGTTGGGGGAGGCGTCCATGAATATGGAGAGAGCAGGAAATATTCTCAGTGGTTAGAAATGAGATTCCAGGGCCTCCCTGGTGGCACAGGGGGTTGAGCGCAGTGCTGTGAAGCTGTCCGCAGCCTCTGCAGCGTGGATTCGGTTCCCAGCCAGCCAGGGAGAGTCCCACATGGCGTGGCAGACCTCTCCAGTTGTGCCCACTGCTCCTCTCAGCGGTGCTTTCGGTCTGTCTGCCTGTTCTGCTCCCTGCTCTGTCTCTGGTGAATCCTTTCACCCTCCCGCACATCTGGCCTGTACCCCAGCTCTTGCATAAAAATAAATCTTTTTTTTAAGATTTATTTATTGATTGATTGATTGATACATATAAGCACTGGGTACAGTCACAAGCGCAGGAGAGTGAGAGAATTCACCAGAGCCAGAGCGGGGAGCAGAGCAGGCAGAAGGACTGAAGCACACTGCTGAGGGGAGCAGCAGGTGGGAGAGGTCTGCGCGCCATGTGGGACCCTCCTCCGGAGGCCAGGGAGCAGCCAGGGATCGGACTGGCCCTGCAGAGGCTGCGGGCAGCCTCTCAACCCAGTGCTCAACTGCTGAGCCACCCGGGAGGCCCATAAATCTTTTTTTTTTTTAATGAACATTCCAGGTTCGGATCTCTGCTCAGTCACTCACTAGTTATGTAGTCCATTTGTTTGAATTTAAATGTTTGAGTTTGAAAGTAATTAAGCTCCTCTGGGAGGTCTTCCTGGATACACAAGCTGTAGTGTACCCTTCCATTTTTCCGTCATCACAAGCTATTTCTATCACATTCCTCATCACGGTTTGTTGTTATATATTACTTGTTTGCTTATGCTGTTTCTTTTCTGTTTCCTCCACTAAATGTCAGTTCAATCAGGGCCAGATTTTGTTCTGTTCATTGCTGTGTCTCCAGCACCTGGTATATAGTAGCTACCTAATAGGTACTTGTTGGATGCATAAGTTAGGGCTGTATCTGTTCTATGAAGGAGAGATGGATGCCAGCTAGGTGTCATAGGTTACTAGAGGTGTCTACTCAAGTCTGGTCTGGTGTCTACTCCCTCCCATTCCCGGCTGTTTACAACCATTCCTTCAGCCATTCTCACTTTTATGGTTACAATGACACCTCATCAGTTCTCTGTGTGGCCACTGACAACATCTTTCCCCTTCTCTAGAGACTCACTTCCCACATCTATAAAATGGGAGTGGGGAAAAATTGGTTCATGGTAATCGCCTTCCTAATTTAAAGTGCTATGAAAATAGTCTTAATATAATCCTCTCTTTAATTCATTCAACATTTATTGAGCATGTATAGTGTGCTGAGCATTGTTCTAGACCCAGTTCTACCCTCATGATGTAGATAAACACCAAAAATCTCAGCTATCTTGAGTGCCCTACCCTCTTTACTCTCTATGCCTAGTGAAATTTTAGTCTTCGGTCTGAAATCACCGAAGGTATTTGTCCATTTACACACTGATCTTGCTCCTTTGCCTGTTTTGAGTGGCAGCAAAGCAGGTACCAGGCTGGGCTTGTTGGCTAACGCAGCCCCACAGCCTGGTCACCGTGCTCGACTTACAAATAGTGAGCGCTTGGGAAATATATGTGAAATGAGCTAAGAAAGAAACGATGGAGCAAAGTCAGGCTCACGTGCAAAACCTCTTGGAATCCTCAGTGTGTCATTACCCACTTTGCAGATGGGGAAATTAAGGCCCAGGAAGGCAAAGCCGCGACTGGGCACCCCCCCGCAGCTGAATAGTGAGTGTGGAGCTGTGGGATGCAGCAGAGGATGCTCAGGTAGTCCAGAGAAGCGGTCCCAACTCCCCACCCCCACCTCACTGCAACAGTAAAGGATGAGTGGCTGAGGCAGAGTAGGGAGGTGGGCGGTGAGAGACAGAGGGACAAGCGCAAAGCAACTCAGGGGTCTCTCTGTCTCGGTCCCCAGAGCTGGAGATGACGCGTTGGCAGATTAGAAAATGACTGGTGTTGCTGGGGAGCTTCTGGCTGGGACCAGGGAGCCGCAGTCTCCGAAGCCAGGGAGAGAGACCCCTTCCCCCGCGTTTATTAGGGAATCCCCGGCATTCCGGGTCCTCCCCACACGGCCCCCGGTCCGCAAGCGGGTCTGAAACCCTTAAAGGGTGTATGGGGGGACCCGGCTTTCTTGGGGAGCGGGGGCAGCTCCTACCAGGAGCTTCAGGTACCCTCCCTCCCGGGCACCGGGTCCCCTCCCCAACACCGCTCACCTCCCGAAGCTTACCTTGCAGAGGGGCTGGGGAGGGGATGCCCCGCCCTCTCCAGCCTAGGGGGCTGGAGGGCACAGGGGAGTCCAACCCTTTGTTTGCTCGTGTGTGTGTGTGTGTGTGTGTGTGTGTGTGCACGCGCGATTGAGAGACCCGCTGGGGTGTGGGTCCGTGCGCGCGCGTGCCCAGGCCGTGACCGCCGCCGAGAAGCCGGACAGCCCGGGCTGGAGGGGGAGGGGGAAAAGGGGGACTCCTCCACCCCCGCCCGCCCACTCACCCGCAGGTTTGAATGGAGGGGCGGGGGAGGGGCGGCAGCGGGCGGGCGCTTTTGTGGAGATAGCTCCGCCTCCTCCCGGGGCCGGGAGTTTCCCGCCTCCCCCACAACTGGAGACCTTTACTCGCTTCCCTCCAGCCCTTTCCCCGCCAGCACCCGCTCTGGGGGAGTCTAAAAAGAGACGTCCCTCACCCGAGTGGCTGAAGCTCCTCCCATCCCGCCGCCCCCCAAAAAGCGCCCATTAATCTGAGATAATCCTGGCCTTAGGCTGCAACACTGCTTTTATTCCTGCCTCAAAGCGTGGGTTGGGCTGTATCAAAGGGTACATTTGGGGTCTCCCCAACTCAAAGTAATGGTGTCCTTAGAGCCCTGGCGGAGGAAGGACCCCCAGACGGAAAAGGAGGGTCTGCGAGAAGTCCTAGAGTAAATCGACTAGGAAAACCCCCCTTCTCACCTCCACGACCCTCCCCATGGCTGTCCACGCTACGAAGCTGCGCGGGGCCAGGCGCAGCGGCCGCCGGCTGGACATTAGCGACACCCAGCGGCCGTCCAGGGAGTCGCTGCAGAGGGCGCCGGAGACGCGCTGGGGGAGGAGGTTTTGGCGATTCCAGGTGGGGCAGTTGTGCGCAAATCCCCGCGCAAAAGAGGCAGATGATGGGGGCGGGAGGGTAAGGGTACGGTCGGAACTGGAGAAACACCAGCCTGCAAGGCAGGGCCACACCGCCCCAACTTCCAACCCCCTCAAGGGCAGGCCCGGTACCCGTTTAGACCCTCCCAAGAGCAGGGCCTGGTACCACTTGGGCTGGAAAGATTCCCCCCAGATCAGACACCCCCCCTCCCCAGTGTAGAGTTAGGGCCCCCTTCTCAAGGGGCAGGGAGCAAGTCTTCTCGCCGAGGCCCCGCCCCTGCAGTGTGTTCAGGTGACGTCACTGCGGCGTGGCTAAGGGAACAATCATTTCCCTCAGTCTAGCCAACAGCCCCCAGTCGCGGTTGCTTCAAATGTTCACTGTGGGGTAGCGGGAGATGAGGGGAGCTCAAGGTTGGAGTGCCCATTTTTATAACCCTAGGAGGTGCCTAGCGGAGGTCCCCCGCGCGATGAGGTGGGTCTTGGCGGGGGACCGAGGGGGAAAATTCGGAGACCCGGAACACGTGAGCGGGGCCCTTTAAGGTCGCCAGTGCCGCTGCCGCGGTTACTAGGGATGTGACGTCACGTGAGGGCGGGAGCGGCCCCCCGGGACGGAAGCGGAAGGGGCGGGGCTCCGCGGGGCAAGTCTAAGCGCTGCTGCCGCTGCCGCCGCCGCCGCAGCCGTCTGAGCGGGAGCGGGCTGGGCCGCCTAGGCAAGATGGTGGACTATAGTGTGTGGGACCACATCGAGGTGTCTGACGATGAGGATGAGACGCACCCCAACATCGACACGGCCAGCCTCTTCCGCTGGCGGCACCAGGTACGCGCGTGCGTCCACCCCCTTCCCCCACTCCCGGGACTCTGCTCCAGAGTTCTGACCCCTGATACTGCGGGGGGCCTCGCCTTAACCTCCCGGGATTCCTGCTCTGCAATCTGGACTTTCCGGATCGCCTGGGGTTCCTCGATTCAGCTCCGGGACCCAAGAACTGCCCGGACCCAGACTCCCTGCCTTCGATCCAGGCCTACCCCCACCCCCTCGGATTTCTGCATGAAACTCCCAGTTGATTACCTAGGGCACCTTCTTAAGCGGCTAGACTTCCAAGACAAACTTTGGGGGTGCCCCCAGATCTGTCTGGGGAATTCCGTTTACACCCAAAACTCTACGTCAGTGTCTGTACCTGATTGTACCATGCCCACTTCTGTTCTTGGATTTCCCATGGCCTCCTCCCTGGTCCCTAGAATCTGGACCCCTAATACCTTGATCCTATTCTGGGATGTGACCCCCTGAATCTTGATGGGGGTTCCCATTCAGAAATCCCACTTCTTACCCAAACATAACAAAGAACTGTGTCCTCCCCTCAGATTTCTGTCCCTGATCTTGGGGCCCTTTTCTCATTCTCCTCAGCCCCATCTAGTACTAGTGTTTTAGAATCCTATTCCCTTCCAAACCGAACCACCAGCTCTACCCCGATATAATCTCAAATTCTAGTCCTGCTCCTTTCACTGACCTACTGTAGATCCCATTTTCCGTTCTACCAGGAAACCCTACCAACGTGGTTTGGGGCCTTGCCAGAGTGCCTGCTCTTTGTAAGCAGACCCAGACACCACCCCAAAACAGGCTACCTGTATGAACCTCTGACACATTGAAACAACTCGTCCAAACCCACTCCACCATCTTCCTGATCCCAGCCTAATCTGCTCTTCTTCAACCACAAATTGTCCTTGTTCACACCAGGGATCCTCCCAGTGTGATTCCATACTCACTGCCCCACTTTTATCTATTTGCCCCCAAATTCAGACCCCAGAATTCAAGTCTACATGTCTTTCTACCTCTTCCCCTGTCCAGCTATGCTCGTAACCCAATAAACCTAATATTCTAAAACCTAATATTCTAACCTCTCATAAAATCTAATATTCTAACCTCTTGCTCCCCCAGATCTGAACTTCTGTACCACATACTTATGTCTGTAATACTCTAATAAACCTAAGGGCTACACTTCCAAGAAACTTCCAGTTGGGAATTCCTCACTTTACTCTTTCACATGGCAGCTTATATACCCAGAAACTCCTAGAAGGAACTCTTTGTCTTGCCAAGACAGCATTAGTCCCTACATCTGGTTCCCAGTCCCATTTCCAATCCATTCCTTAAGGCAGCGGTCTCTTGGGTAGTGTACCTGCCAACAAGCCATTGCACTGTAAGAAGAAAGTTCTAGCACTTCTCTTCCTTCCTGTGTGTAACATTTTGTTATGGAATATTAAAGTTCTCTGTAGAGCTCTAAAGAACATTCTTGGCAATACCTATTTCTGTCACATTAAGAGGTTCATCTAAACCACTGTGTAGAGGATAGTTTGACTCTGCTGAGGCCGGTACCCCTTGTCCTGCAGCACCTTCTCCACCATACCTTCCTCCCTCCTAACCCTAAATGTTTTAGTGTCCTGCTGTGAAGAGCCCTTGTAGAGAGTGATGGAGGCAGGGGGCCTCAGCATCTCAAGCATCTGGTACAGCGACAAGCAAGTGTGAGTTCTAATCCGAGTCCTGCCACTTGCATTTTACTCTATGGGGTACTGAGACCCCTGCCTCCACAAGACCTTGTTTGAATGAAATGACATTAGGTCCAAAATGAATTTGACCTGTGGGGAAGGGAAGGGAGTATTTGTAGGGAAACTATTAGGAGGTATTAGTAAAGAGATAGAGAGATGTGCTTTGTACAGGGACCCTCCCACTTGGGTTCTCTGCAGGCTCCTTCTGAATCACTGACTTGCCACATTACCTACAGTGAATTTTTTTGATCTTTCCCTACTTGTTTCCCCAGCTGGGAATGTTAACAGTAACTATCTCATGGGGTTATTTTGAGGGTCAGCTTGTTTATTTAACATCTGTGATGTTCTTGGGACACATCTAATGTTTAACAAGCTTTCTAAACTTTTACCACTATTACTGGTATTGTTTAGGTAATTACAGTCGTGGTAAAAAAAAAAGATATTCTAGAAGTAGACATCCTCCAGCTTCCCCACTCTCTGACCCAGAGATAGCTGTCAGGACTATTTTTTTGTGGTTCCTTCCAGTAGACTGAGTAGCATCCAGATTCTGTAAGCCTCAGTTTCCCTTTCTGTAAGGCAGTGGGGAAGTGACAGCTATGGGTCCTTCTCACCACCCAAGTTTCTTGCCCTGCCAAGCCAGCTCCAGCCCCTCACAGTGGTATCCAGCCCAGAACAGGCAGGTTGCTGCCACCACCTGTTCTAAGAGACCTTTATTTAGCTTTAGCCTTCCTGGTGGCCCTGCAGGGGACACCAAGAAGAAATTGATGGCTGCCTAGCAGAAATAAGCATGGTAGGTGCCTGCTGTTCCCTGAGGCAGCTATGCTACTGAAACCCATCTGGAAAAGGGAAGTGGCAGAGGTCTTATTGGCCCCTTATCCACGGGGGAAAAGTGAGGCTCAGGATTGGCTGTGTCAGTCCCATGGACATTAGAGAGGGGCTCAGAACTCCTGCTTCTTGCTCACCATGTGCCTGATCCTATGACAGAACCTGGAACTATGACTTTGAATAAGACCCAGAAGCAGTTTAGCAGACCATTCTCAGTTGTCGAGCTTTTACTCTGGGCCAGAAATTCAACTCACTGCTTCACATACATTTTCTTGTTTGAGTCCAAGAGCTGTCTGCCAGAGAGAGAGAGATGGTCCCTTTGGACTGACAGTAATGACAGTCACTAGCATGGGTGTGGTGCTTGCTGAGTGTCTAGCATAGTTCTGGACCAGCTAATTTGTAATCTCCTTCACTTCCCCCAGCACAACCAGTGAAATTGGCATTGTTGTCTGCATTTGAGGAAACAAGTCCCAGAGATTAAGGGATTGGCCCCGGGGACCCAGCCAGAACACTGTGGCTGTGAAATATGTCCCAAGTCTGGAGCCTCAAGATTGTCCTCTAGCATTTTTATCCCATCTGATGATCACAGAGGGGCCTTTGGGATTCAGTAGCACTGGGATGGGCACTTGGGGAAGGTCCCGTCAAGGACTCGGGGGCAAGGCAGGTGGAATAAGGAGAACAGAGTTTCAGGTAGAAGGAACAGCATCTGCAGAGACCAAGAGACAGGTAAGGCCTGGTCCTTTCAGGGCACTGCCAGAGCCAGCATCTGTCTGGGACCCAGAGTTGGAGGAAGAGAGTAGAACCCAATCACCTCCGGGGCCTGGGTGACATCTAGGCAGCTTGGAACGAGGATCAGGGGTCCCATCTGAACCCAGACACCCCGTGTTGCATAGTAGGGATGCTTGCAGTCAACAACTCCTCTGACAGCCTGGAAAGGGGGAAAGCATACGAAGGAATTGGCACCTCTCAAGATTTGGTCAGTGGCACTGTTGGGAACCAGAGAAGGTGATGGTGGAGCCAGGCCACGGGCAGTTAAAGTGGGAGTAAGGACATGGGGTGCCATCACTGAGCCTGGAGTACAGTGGGAGAGGAGATTAGGGAGTGACATCTGGATAGAGTGGATACCAAGCCTGACTCAGGACAACGTGCTTACCTAGAGACAGAGCTGAGGGGCTCTCGGCAGTGATCCAGGGGTGGAATGGATTGGAGAAACATCTGGAATTAGAAACTGAGGACTCCGTGGCAGAGAGGATGAGAGATTGAGGGCCAGTGAGCAGGCCTTAGCCAGGGGCAGGAGGCAGTGTGGGAGAGGTGCTTCACTGAGGAAGGACAAAATAGAAAACCAGGTTTGTGGGGAGCTAAGATAGTGAAGTCAGTTTTGGACACAGAATTGGAGATGCCTGTGGGACACCTTGACCAGAGTGGTGCAGGGAGTTGGTGGGCAGGGTGGGTGCCTGAGTGTTGCTGAGGGTGACTCCAAAGAGGAGAGGGAGCATGAGGCCCCCATCCAGCGTCTGTTACTTTATTTTCCTGGTGCTAGAGGGAGAAATGTGAGCAGTTCCCCACCTTCTTAGAACCCAGTGTCCTTAAAGGGTGACAATGCCCAAAATGTGATAAATAATTGTCATGGGCTATCAGCAGATGACAAGTACTGGGGAGGAAGATAAAACAGAGTGAGAATAGGGGAAGGTTACCCTCTTCAGTAGGGTGGTTGGGGGTAGGCCTTGTCTGTAAGGTGGATTTTGAACAAAGATAATAAGGATGCAAGGAGGGTGGCGGGCATCTTGGAGAGAACCTTTCAGGCCTAAGAAACAGCCAGTGCAAAGGCTCTAAGATCTGAAGTGGGTTTAGGAAAAGGTGAGGCAGTCAGTGTGGCTGGAGGAAGGAGACAGACTGGAGGAGGGTGCAGCTGATGATACAGATCTCACAGGAACTTGTCAGCTGCAGGGAGGATGTAGGCTTTTGCCCTGAGTGAGGTGGGAGTCATGGAGGTTTCCAAGCAGGGCAGGGACCTGCCCTGTCTCAGGTGTGTGCAGGTACCTTGGGGGTAAGGGTGGAAGTTGGTGTAGGCGTTCCCTGGGTCTATCCCAGGTACAGTGGTTGGAAACCTTAGGCTCAGGATGGGACTGGATCAAGGAACAAAACATTCCTGACTGTCCCTGCCCGTAGGCCCGGGTGGAGCGCATGGAGCAGTTCCAGAAGGAGAAGGAGGAGCTGGACAGGGGCTGTCGCGAGTGCAAGCGCAAGGTAGCCGAATGCCAGCGGAAGCTAAAGGAGCTGGAGGTGGCTGAGAGTGAGGGCGGCAAGGCAGAGCTAGAGCGGCTGCAGGCCGAGGCACAGCAGCTGCGCAAGGAGGAGCGGAGCTGGGAGCAGAAGTTGGAGGAAATGCGCAAGAAGGAGAAAAGCATGCCCTGGAATGTGGACACTCTTAGCAAAGATGGCTTCAGCAAGGTGCGTGTACTTCCCCAAGTGGAAGCCCGCTCAGGTCAAGGGAGGCACACAAGGTGGGTGGGGTGGGGGACCCGGTGAGGGGCTGGATGGATAAAGCACCCCACCGGTCTACCCCCTCTGATCTGCCCCAAGGCCCTAGTCCGAGGCCACACCTGCCACGCCCACGCTCCCGCCACCTTGATGTTCACGGCGCTGTCATCACCTCCATCGTACATGGGATGGGCATTGCGGCCGCGGCCAGCCCGACCATGTTCAAGGCACTCTGCGGCCTTGCCCCAGCCCACTCCCCCTCTTGCCCCACCACAGAGCATGGTCAATACCAAGCCTGAGCAGGCAGAGGAGGAGTCGGAGGAGGTGAGGGAGCAGAAACACAAAACCTTCGTAGAAAAATATGAGAAACAGATCAAGCACTTTGGTGAGTTGGGCATGTGACCACTGGTAGGGGGCAGGGGGCGCATGTGACACAGACTGGCTCTCCCTCTCTAGAGCCCTCCTAGCACTTTGCCAATACATTCTCACAGGCATGCTCCGCCGCTGGGACGACAGCCAGAAGTACCTGTCGGACAATGTCCACCTGGTGTGCGAGGAGACGGCCAACTACCTGGTCATCTGGTGCATTGACCTGGAGGTGGAGGAGGTGAGTGGAGCCTGCCCCAGGGCTAGAGAGAGGCTTTGTCCTGAGGCTGCCTCTTGGTGAAGCTTTGCCGTTTCTCTCTTGGCAGAAATGTGCACTCATGGAGCAGGTGGCCCACCAGACCATCGTCATGCAGTTCATCCTGGAGCTGGCCAAGAGCCTGAAGGTGGATCCCCGTGCCTGCTTCCGGCAGTTCTTTACCAAGATCAAGGTAGGGGCCCTGAGCAGCCCTGGGTGGCGGTGGCAGCGGCTTTTCTCAGGGAACCAGCCTACAGTGGATATATGTCCACTTGGTGGTCAGAACCTTGTCCATCTGGAGATGGCTGAGCCCTGGTGGAGGTGAGCAGTGTCAGGTCCAGATTGATTTTGAAAGCAGAGCTAAACAGATTCGGGTCAAAACTCCTGGGTTTCGTGCCTGAGTACCTGGAAAGTAGAGCTTCTGCTTGCTGAGCTAAGGACGAGGGTAGAGAAGACGGGGGCGGAGAGAGGGGGGGACAATCCAGAGCTCCAATGTGGCTGTCGTGAGGTGCCTGTCAGAGTCCCACGGGCTGTGGAGGAAGATGGGAGTCAGGACCTGTGCTCCAGGGGCACGGACAGGCAATCATTAGCAAATAGGTTGTCAAGTTGAGCTTCGTAGAGGTCCAGGTCTGCAGGGAGATGCGCAGAGCAGAGGAGGGTCTCCGGTCCCCCAGTGCTGCCCAGTGAATGCCCTGCCCCCTAGACAGCGGACCGCCAGTACATGGAGGGCTTCAACGACGAACTGGAGGCCTTCAAGGAGCGTGTGCGGGGCCGTGCCAAGCTGCGCATCGAGAAGGCCATGAAGGAATATGAGGAGGAGGAGCGCAAGAAGCGGCTGGGCCCTGGTGGCCTGGACCCCGTTGAGGTCTACGAGTCCCTCCCCGAGGTTCGGCCCCAGCCCCCAGCGGGTGGCAGGTGGGGTGGCCAAGGGGACCCAGGTGTCAGGGACCTGAGCCCTGACCCCTCTGCACCTGTAGGAACTCCAGAAATGCTTTGATGTGAAGGACGTGCAGATGCTCCAGGATGCCATCAGCAAGATGGACCCCACCGTGAGTACCTGCCCCGCCCACCCGCTGGCCACCTGGGTCCCGGCTGGACATGCCCTCATGTCACCGTGCGGCTGGCACAGGCGGCAGCCAGGCTTGTGCCCACACACTCACTCACCTTTGTCGAGCACCTGCAGTGTGCCTCACGGTCCAGTGGTGAACATAGGCTTTCCACGTGGGTGGCCTGTGATCGCCTCTGTCACTGGCACACCTGGCTGAGCCCACCCTTGCCAGCCACTCAGTGCTCCCAACTAGAGGCTCCTGAGCCCCAATTGCAATTATCCCCATCAAACTAGTGTTGGTATTAACTTTCAAAATGCATGGGGAGGGCTGAGCACATAGTAGGTGCTAGTAAACATCAGCTGTTATCATTTGTTTTTCTTTTTTTAATTTTATTTATTTTTGCTTAGAAAAAGTGAGGTGTAGGCCAGAGGTAAGGGGTGAGAGGATTCACTGGAGACAGAGTGGGGAACAGAACAGGCAGATCTACTGAGATACACTGCTGAGGGGAGCAGCGGGTGAGACAGGAGAGGTCTCCTGCACCATATTGGTAGCTTCCTGGCCAGGGAGCAAACTCCTGCTGCGGTGGCTGCCAATCACTTCATAGTGCTGAGACTTAACCCCTTGGAGGCCCCTGTCGTCATTGTGTTTTGTTTTATTTTTTTTAAACATACCCTGAGGTTTTCTGATTATTTTATTTATTTATTTATTTAATTTTATTTATTTTTTTTTGTGGGACCCTCAGTGGTGGCCGGGGAATGAACTGGTTCTGCAGAGGCTGCGGACAGCCTCACAGCCCAGTGCTCAACTGCTGCGCCACCAGAGGAGGCCCTATTTTATTTTATTTTTTAAAGATTTATTTATTTATTTATACAAGAACCGGGGTACAGGCCAGATATGTGGGAGGGTGAGAGGCTTCACCAGAGACAGAGCGGGGAACAGAGCAGGCAGACTGACAAAGTACATTGCTGAGGGGAGCAGTGGGCACAACAGGAGAGGTCTGCCTCACTATGTGAGACCCTCGCTGGTTGGCCAGGATCGAACCAGCGCTGCAGAGGCTGCGGACAGCTTCATAGTGCGGCGCTCAACTGCCTGCACCACCGGGGAGGCCCTGTATCATCATTGTTAAGAGCAGTAATGGTGCCAGTAGACAAGGACTTCGAGTTTCATTTATTTATTTATTTATTTATTTATTTATTTATTTATTTATTTATTTATTTATTTATTACATCTTAAAAAGACAGGTTTATTAGAAAAAGGAGAAAGCAAAAAAGAGACACCTGAATATTATCAGGAGGGGAGGGAGGAGAGCTGCCAGGACTTTGAGTTTTAATAAACGTTGGCTTCACCCCATCCCTCCCATTGGCTCACTGGCCACACTGGTTTCCTCATCTGTAAAATGGATCTAGTCATAGAATCTGGACAGGGTTTCTAGAAGTTTCCCTGAGAATGAGCTTCTAAACCAAGGGTCTTCAAACTGTGGCTTGCAGGCTCACTGTATTGCTGTAAACCGAATTTAATGGAATGCAGTGGCTACGCACTAACTATGACTAAAGTTGAGATGGGACGAGTGGAGAGGTTGCACGTGACAGACCATATGGGTTATAAGCCAAGAATCTTTACTACCTTACCCTTTAGGAAGAGTTTGCTGACATTTATCCAAGACATAACACTGTTAAAATTTGAGTTCAATTTTCCAACTGTTACCTGCACTGGTGGAGGTTAAGGTTGTGCTGGGGACAGGCAGGCCGCTGGACGTGGTGGCCCAGGCTCACCTGCCCGCCCTTCTCCCTGCAGGATGCGAAGTACCACATGCAGCGCTGCATCGACTCCGGCCTCTGGGTCCCCAACTCCAAGTCCAGCGAGGCCAAGGAGGGGGAGGAGGCAGGCCCTGGGGATCCCTTGCTGGAAGCCGTCCCCAAGACAGGCGATGAAAAGGATGTCAGCGCGTGATTCGCCACCACCGCCTGCCTGCAGGCCCCTGTGCACCCCTTTTCAGAAAAAAAAAAATAGACGCCGTCTCCCCAGCTCCTGGCTTCCTCCACTTTCGCTGCTCCTCTCCCAGTTCAGGGGAGCCTACCCCCTTACTCTGCTCTCCCCCCAGCACTCATCCAAGTCTCTGCTTTGAGTCAGGGGGCTTCACTGCCTGCAGCCCCCTCATCAGCATTATGCCAAAGGCCCGGGGGTCCAGGGAAAGGCCTGGGGGTCCAGGGAGGGGCAGAGGTTGCCAGGCTGGTCCACAGGGTAAGGGGAGGGTTCCCAGCTGAGGGGCCTGCTCCAAACACTGGGCTGTTTTCACTGTTTGTCCACTGCTGAGTCTTCTATATGGTAAACAGCAAAGATCTTCCAATAAAGGATTTCAGATGTTCCACAGGGACGTAGTGAGGGCTGTTGAAACAGCTCTTCTCTTGGGGATGGGAAGGAAACCTGGAGTGGCAGCTGTGCCTGTGACCCTCCAGCTGTCTGTGTGACTCCATCCTCACACCAGACTAGCACATGCTGTTCCACTGCTTGGAACATGCTTCCTCAGGACACCTTTACCTCAGAGTTCACTCCCCAGGCCCTTCAGTCTTTGGCTTATTTTGTCCCTACCACTGTCAGCTTAGGAGCCTCATCCTCTGAGTCACTCCTACATGACCAGCTCTCCCTCCGAAACAGGCCTGAATCTGACCACTGCCCTTTTACTCCCACAGCCCTGGTGCAGGGCCTCATCACCTCTGGCCTGGATACCTTCCCCAGCTTCCTCCTTCTCTCCCCCTTCCTCACCGGACCCCAAAACACAGCAGCCAGAGGGTACCCATGAACGTGAGTCTGAGCACATGCCACCCCCACAGTAGAAGGTAACGCCCTCATAAGCTCACCTGGTCTTCTACCATCTGCCCCATCACCTCCCTACCCTCACATCTTGTTCCCCCTCTCCTACCTCCTTGTCCAGTCAGTGTGACCTTGGGCAACTACTACACCTCATCAGGCTCTCTCTACAGTGACCCTAGCATGAGGACCCTTCTCCCAGGCTTGTGACAAGAGACATGGCAATTCAGTGCTCAAATGTGAGCCTTGGTGTGTGGCCTGTACCTCTGCCTGAACAGCCTCACAGTACTTAAGTGGGGGCACCTTTAAAAAGAAGTGAAATATTTGGGGCACAGGAAAAGCTTAAAGGACAGTAAAACAAGGACGAGGCAGCCTAAAACATGAAATAATGATCCAGTGAAGCCCTCTGCCTACCCTTCCATAGAGACACCGCCCTCTGGACTGCTTGTCTCAGAACTGTGTTGCCCCTCCCAAAGACCTTCCCAGTCTCCCCTTCTGCCAGCCACAGCTTGCCTCACCTGCCCATATGCCCAGCTTTACCAATCTGTGTATTGGCACCTCCCTTAGGCTGTGGGTGCCACTAGGGTACTAAGCCTGTCTCCTGCACCTGAGAGTTCCAGCACTGCAGAGGGCCTGGCCCAGCCACCTGTAACTGCCAAAGCAGAGGCCCAGGATGTGGTTGTGCCCAATCCCAGCACCAGGGGGCGGTAGTGAGCTGCAAGAGGGAGTGCGTTACCTGACATTTGTGTAAGGATCAGGATGGCAGAGGGATTTGGAGAACATCCTAAGGCCCTGGATAAACCTTGCCCATATAGGATCCATCCGGGATTATCAATTTCTTAATTCTTTACTGTGAAAACTTTCAAAGATAGACTCCATACTAATTTTACCTTTCACCTCGGACTCCAGTATAACAGCACTGTTACTGATTCTTAAAAATTTCGCTATTTTGTTCACCATGGACTTTTTCCACATTAATTGTGGGTTTTGAAAAATATTACATTAAAATATTTATCTTGGTTACTGAGATTTTTGGTGCTCTCTTTCATACCTCCCTTGCCTCACCCTAGAGCGGGCCCTGGAAGAATAGGATTTAAATAATCAAATGCTATTAAGAGAGACAGAGAATTTCTCTTTGTTTATCCTCCACCTTGCCAGTTGCCTGCCCTCAACTCCAGTAGCCCATTGTCTATTGTTTCTTGTAACTTCATAGTTTCCTTTTGTAAAATCAAGTATATTCTTTCCCTCCCCCAAGTATTGGATTGTCGGAAGTCATGACATATTTCTTCTGTTTTTCAAGCAAAAATGCGTCATGACTTCTGACAGCCCAATATATTATTAGCCCTTCCCTTCCTTTATGCATAAGACATACCACACTCTACAATCTGTAACACATCTTGCTTTTTTCACTGAATGTGGCTATAGATTCTTATCAGTTCATTAGTACTTCCTCATTCTCTGCATAGAAAGCCACAGAAGAATCAGCATTTATTCACCAACCCTTTTTGATTAACACTTGGAGTTTCGCCAACCTCTACTTTGACAAGCAATGCTGCAGAAACACCCCAACCTCTACCCTGTAAGCCCCTGTTAACCTCTTGCTAACATCCAGAGCTTAGGGATATGGCAACGGAGCAGACTTTGCTGAGAATGGAGCCACGAAGAAGATGCTCCCTGCAGGATGTATGAGCTAGAGAAGCACAATCACTGCCTGAACTGTGGCCAAGCAGGGAGGGAGTGGGCTAACAAATACTTGTCCTTTGTTCATCCCCAACTTCCAGTCTTCCTTGTTTGCAGAACCTATCAGAAGCCAGGGACTTGAGAGCTGGGTAATGCAATTCACTTTCTTCAATGCTCCAGAAATACACTTGTGTACCCTTTGCCACAAGTACAGGCATCCACATGTAGGATAAATTCCCTGAAGTGGAATTGCTGGGTGTTTGCTGCAAATAATTCACTCAAAAGGGTTTATTTTATTTTTTTATATTATTTTTTAAGGATTTATTTTTTATTTATACAATAGCTGGGGTGCAGGCCAGAGGCGCGAGAGGGTAAGAAGATTCACCGGAGACAGAGTGAAGAGCAGAACAGGCAGACAGACCGAAAGCACTGCTGAGGGGAGCAGCAGGCGCGACAGGAGAGATCTGCCACGCCATGTGGGAATCTCCCTGGCCGTCCAGGAATTGAACCCTCACTGCAGAGGCTGTGGACAGCTTCACAGCACTGGCTCAACCCGCTGAGCCAATGGGGAGGCCCCAAAAGGATTTAACTAGACAAACTGTGAGCATGATTGGAGAACCAACAAAATGCATTCATTTTCTTGACTGCTGTAACCAATTATCACAAACGTAGTAACTTCTACACTGATGTATTTTCGTACAGCCGTGCAGGTCAGAAGTATGACACAGATCTCACCAGGCTAAAATCAAGGCATTGTTAGGGTTGCAATCCTGCTGGAAGCTCTGGGCAGTTTCCATTTCCTTGCCTTTTCTACCTTCTATAGGTGGCTCAAGACCCCTTCCTCCACCTTCAAGATGGCAAAGATGAGTGGTTGTATAATATCATTTCGACCTCTTTCTGCCTCCCCTCCCCGCTTATAAGTCCTCTGTGATTAACTTAAACACACCAGGATAACTTCCCTAACATAGTCAGTTGATTAGCATCCTCAGTTCCCTCTGCCACTTAGTTTTCCCCTTGGTCATGTGGCAAAATATAGTCATAAGTTCCAGGGCTTAAGACATGGGCATCTTGGCAGGGAGGTGTTATTCAGTAAGGCACCCCAGAACTAGTAGCCATGGGAAGCTGTTAACATCCAGAGCTTAGGGACATGGCAACGGAGCAGACTTTGCTGAGAATGGAGCCATGGAGAAGTTGCTCCCTGCAGGATGTATGAGCTAGAGAAACAGCCACTGCCTGAACTGTGGCCAGGCAGGGAGGGAGTGGGCTAACAAATACTTCTCCTTTGTTCATCTCCTACTTCCGGTCTTCCTCGTTTGCAGAACCTATCAGAAGCCAGGGACTTGAGAGCCGGGTAATGCAATTCACTTTCTTCATGGGCACAGGAGGAAGCTTCATCTACAGCTGCTCACAGGCAACAAATATTTGAGGCCTTTGCTGGGAACCTGGAATGGTGCTAGGTGTTAGGGACAGAACCTCAAACAAGAGATACCAACACCCAATAGCCTTATCTGCTCAGCCCCTTACTTCCTCCCTGGCACTTAACATCTTCCAACATACGCTCAAAACCACTTATTAGTATTTATCTGGTTTTTCAACTACTGGTTTCATCTGTATAACATAATGACTTAATATTTGCATGGATTGTCAAATGAACACAATAATTCCAGTTACCTTCTGTCACTATAATTAACTTAGTGATCCTCTTCACCCATTAAAACCAACCCCCCCCCCCCCCCCCCCCGCCCAGGGCCTCCCCGGTGGTGCAGCAGTTGAGCACTGGGTTGCGAAGCTGCCTGCAGCCTCTGCGGCGCCGGTTCGATCCCCGGCTGCTCCCCGGCCACTGGAGGAGGGTCCCGCATGGCGCGCAGACCTCTCCTGCCGCCCGCTGCTCCCCTCAGCAGTGTACTTCGGTCCTTCTGCCTGCTCTGCTCCCCGCTCTGGCTCTGGTGAATTCTCTCACCCTCCCACGCTTCTGACTGTACCCAGTGCTTGTATAAATAAATAAATAAATAAATAAATAAATAAATCTTTAAAAAAAAAAAAAGGGAGAGTAAAGTGTCAATGCTTAATTCATATCTCAAAAAAAAAAAAAGAGCTATGAAGAAAAAAAAAATTTTAAAACCAACCCCCCTGTATTTTTCTCTTAATTGTGATAAAATGTACATAACATGAAATTGACCATTTTTAGGTGTTTGATTCAGTGGCATGAAGTATAAGACATCCTGTACCCATTAAAACATGTAACTTCTCATTCATAAAATATTTGTAATTTTGTGACCAGTTTATTTCATTCAGAATAATGTTTTCAAGGTTCATCCATAATGGAGCACATGTCAGAATTTCATTTCTTTTCAAAGCTGAATAATAATTCTGTTGTGTGGATAGGCCATATTTGGTTTATCCATTCATTCACTCAATGACCACTTGAGTGGTTTCTATCTCTTGGTTATTGTGAATAATACTGCTGTGAACGCAAATGTACAAATATCTCTGAGTTCTGCTTTCCTGTGTATGTATACCCACAAGTGGAGTTGTTGGGTCCTATGGTTGCTCTACAGTTAACTTCAAGGAACCATCCAACCCTTAGTATGCTTTGAATTTAGTCATAAGCCCAAAAAGTAGAGTGGAGCGTGGTCCTCAAAACTCTTTTGTGCCTTTTCAATTAGGAACCATATAAATGAGTTACTTATTTGAAAAGAAATCGTTAAAAAAGTGTGAACAAAAAAAGTAAAATGGGGGGGAGGCATTAAAAAGAACAAATTGGTGGGATAAGGTTGATTCTTGGTGACACTGAAACCAGAAAGTCCATCCATGGGAGAAGGGACAAGTAAATTGTAACCTATGTTTACAAGGCTCCACGATGGAGCAGCAAACATCCACATGGATGAAATTCATGAACACAAATATAGACAGAGCAAGCAAGTTACAGGGACCAGCACACCAACAGAAATTACACTAAGTTCAGCAACAGCTTCCCTCCCTGGCCTTTTGCCTTGGCTGTTCCCCCTGCCTGGCCCACCCTATCCCTGACTTGCATGGGACCCTACATTAGCTCCCTCTCACCAGAAAGGCAGTCCCAGGTGACCAGATCACAAATGCATTTTATCTCCCTGTTTTGCTTTTTCCATATCGTGTCATCATCGGCCACACTATACATTCACTTGAATAAGTGAAACATTCTTTTTGTTGGCTGTCTTCCCGTCTAAAATGTCCACATAACAAAGGTAGAGTGTTTGATCCACTCTCTCTTGTGTCCGAGTATCAAGATGTATAGTGGCTATGTGAAAACCATCTTTCTTATCATTTAGGGAATGGGAATGAATTGCCTCCACTTCCAGACAGGCATTCCCTCCGGGGAGGGAATGACCAGCATGGAATGAGAGGCAGCAGAATTCCTCCAAGGTGTTCACGCCATTTTGTCCTCTACCTGAGTGGATGGCATACTGATGATTTTTGTTAATTATATCTCAAAAATATATATATATGTATATATACATAGCTTCATGTATATTGGGTATTTATTTAGATTATGAAAGGATCACAATTCTAGTTAAAATTTGTCACCCAGGGCCTCCCCAGTGGCGCAGCGGTTGAGCGCTGGGTTGCGAAGCTGCCCGCAGCCTCTGCAGCTCCAGTTCGATCCCCGGCTGCTCCCCGGCCGGCCACCGGAGGAGGGTCCCGCCTGGCGCGCAGACCTCTCCTGCCGCCCGCTGCTCCCCTCAGCAGTGTACTTCGGTCCTTCTGCCTGCTCTGCTCCCCGCTCTGGCTCTGGTGAATTCTCTCACCCTCCCGTGCTTCTGACTGTACCCAGTGCTTGTATAAATAAATAAACAAATAAATCTTTAAAAAAAATGTATTTTAAAAAAAATTGTCACACATACATAGTTACAAAATTTTATTTCTTGTGATGAGAACTTTTAAGATCTACTCTCTTAGCAACTGTCAACTCTACAAAACAGTATCATTCACTGTGCAGCTCATCCTCAGGACTTGTTTTATTTTTAGGACTTATTTGTTGTAAAACTGGAAGTTGGTATTTTTTGAACCCTTTCACTTATTTTGCCCACCCTTGGTTTAAAAAAAATTGTGGGGGTCCTCCCTGAAAGTCTCCGCCACACTGTAGCATGTGCCCAAACTCCCTGGTTTTGACTGAAATAATGTCTCACCTTAGGACTATACTGCAGTGTGTTCATTCCTTCCTCTGTTGATGGGCAGTTGGGTTGTTTCCACCTTTTGTCTAGGTGATATTTTTATTTATGTCCTGGTCTTTTGGAATAACTGAAATATTTCATAAGGCAAATTTCACATAGCAGCTCTATATGGAGAGGAGAGGTCACTGAGATTGCACATATCTTTCAATGAGAATGAAATAGTATTCACACTGCATGTGACTCTGTTCTAAACTTCTTACTCATTTTAACTCATTGGATGCTCCTGACATACCCAGTAATCCCATTTTACAGAAGACGAAACTGAGACATGGTGAGGTTAAAGGACAGCCCCAAATCCCACAACAGTTGAGTTGGGATATGAACCTAGACCTTCCGGCTCCAGCCATTATGTGTGTAACTCCTGTTGTTCCACTCTCAAGAAGCACCGAATGCCCTGCCTGAGACTGCTCATGGGAGTTTTCTAGAAGCCATGTGTTCACACACATGCCCAATGAGGGTCCTACTTCCTTGGACAAATTCCCAACTGACCTCATAGTTCTTTTGGAGAGGGGGCTGACTGTTCCCTGGACTTTCCCCTTCAAAACGATACAAAAGGAATTTGTTTTTAATGCTCTGGTCTTGGCTGTTCCCTGGTTTGGTGGGTGCACTGAGGAGGCCTCTCCTTGCAAACTTCATGGAATCTGGAAAATCCCCCATTTCTACTTCTTCCTGAAAATCCACTGGAGCAAGGTGAGCAGCAGGCCCAGTTTGCCCAAGACTATCCCAATTTTAACTCAGAAACTTCCCTGGGCCTCCCTGATGGTGCAGCGGTTGAGCGCTGGGCTGCAAAGCTGCCCGCCGCCTCTGCAGCGCCGGTTTGCTCCCTGGCCAGCCGCCTGGCGAGGGTCCCACATGGCTCGCAGACCTCTCCTGCCGCCCGCTGCTCCCCTCAGCAGTGTACTTTGTCACTCTGCCTGTTTTGCTCTCCGCTCTGGCTCTGGTGAATTCTCTCACCCTCCCGCGCTTCTGACTGTACCCAGTGCTTGTATAAATAAATTAAAAAAATAAATCTTAAAAAAAAAAAGTTTAAAAAAAAAAAAGAAAGAAACTTCCCTGTCTGGAAATTCCCCTCAGTCCTGGGTAAATCCCAAAAGGTGGTGGGGTGACCTGGAACCTCCTTGCTATGATGAAGAATTCAGTAAGGAGGCCTCTTGGCCCTGGGGGCAGCTCACAAACCTTCCTAACAGCCCCAAATCCTCTTTTTTCCTTTAGCCGTCAAGTGTGGGATGCTGGTCCCACTTTAAAAGAGCCTGATTATTCCAAGCACCCAGTCCCTGGGCTGAGTATTCAGACTGGGAAAATGTGAGCTGCTATAAATTATTATTGTAGCTGGGCTTATTACCATAGTTGGCTATTATTACTCATCTGCTCTGATACTTCCTCTGGTCCCCCTGGAACAGTACACACCAGACTCCAAGCCCGTCCCAACCGTTGTGGTTCAGTCTCTGGGCCCAGTGGAGATTGCCCCACATTACCCAGCCTGAATGTTGAAGAATCTGGCACCTTCAGCTTCCTGCTGCCACACTCCTGGTGGCAGAGAGGAAGCTGAGGTCAGAAGGCCACAGCCAGCCCTTCCACAGCAGGCAGGACGGCAGCCAGGACAGCAGCCAGGCCTAAACAACTCCCCAGGTCGTTCTTTCTACCAGCTTTTTTGTACCTACTGGGTGCCAGTCACACAACTCCAGACATTGACGACACAGGGGACAAACAGACCGCTCCTTCATGGAGCGGACATTCTAGAATGGCAGTCTGGCAATACAATCAATGCTCAAAGAAACTTCTAGTAAGGGCCTCCCTGGTGGCGCAGCGGTTGAGCCCTGGGTTGCGAAGCTGCCCGCGGCCTCTGCGACGCCGGTTCGATCCCCGGCTGCTCCCCGGCCACCGGAGGAGGGTCCCACATGGTGCGCAGTCCTCTCCTGTTGCCCGCTGCTCCCCTCAGCAGTGTACTTCGGTCCTTCTGCCTGCTCTGCTCCCTGCTGTAGCTCTGGTGAATTCTCTCACCTCCCGTGCTTCTGACTGTACCCAGTGCATGTATAAACAAAACGAACAAACAAATAAATAAATAAAATAAAACATGCCTCTAAAAAAAAAAAATCCTTTAAAAAAAAAAAAAAGAAAGAAACTTCTAATAAAATGTCAATTTGTTTTAAAATCCACAATGAAAAATACAGCAGGTGGGGCCTCCCTGGTGGCGCAAGGGGTTAAGCACCACACTATGAAGCAGTCCAAAGCCTCTGCAGCACGAGTTTGATCCCCAGCCAGCCAGAGAGAAACCCACATGGCGAAGCAGACCTCTCCTGACTCACCCGCTGCTCCTCTCAGCAGTGTGTTTCAGTCAGTCTGCCTGTTCTGTTCCCCACGCTGTCTCTGGTGAATCCTCTCACCCCCCACATCTCTGGCCTGTACCCTAGCTTTTATATGCATAAATAAATAAATCTTTTTAAAAATATAGCAGGTGAAGGAGACAGATGGGTTTACTGGTCCAGAATTGAGGAGGCCCAGTGGCAAGTTATTTCATGCATAGTAAGGAGAAACTTTCTCTACTCACAAGGCTTCTGACACTCAGTGTGTGAGTTTTCCACATCAAGCAATTCTCTAATTTTCTGTGGATAGCAGCTCAGTGTTCTACAGTTTAATTTTTTTTAAATTGAAGTAATATTGCATTACGTCATTATATTAGTTTCCGGTGTGCCTCATAGAAAATCAGCATGTGGACATATATATATTCAGGGCACCACCAAAAGTCCAATATGATCCTTTACCACACAATTGTCACAGTTATGTTCTGACACTAGTTCCTCCCAGTTAGCACAGATCTCACAGGTTAAGGACTCAGTCCAACAAAGACTGCTCCCCACTTCAGACACCAATCACAATTCCCAGGCTGTCCCCTGAACTTCTGACTGATCTGCTATAAATCAGTGTTTCTCACAACCCCCTTCTCCAGTTCACTAATCTGCTATAAAGACAAAACTTAGAGAAATAGTTACTTTTACCAGTTTATCGTAAAGGATATGATAAAGGAAACAGAAGAAAGTCAGATACAGAAATATGTAGAGAGAAGTACCTGTGGAGTTTGGAGTCTACCAACTTGAAAATTCTCTGAATCCTGTTGTTCTGGAGGCTCCATCATGCTGGCACAATTGAATAAATCATTGGCTGTTGGTAATTGGACTCAATCTCCAATTCCTCTCCCCTCCCCTCTTCAGATGTCAAGGGCTGTGGTGAAAGTTCCAACCCTCCAATCAGCGTTGATTTCCCTGGCAACCAGGCACTGGGGAAATTCCAGGGACAAAGGTTCTCTGAGTCAGGAACCAGTGATTAAACCCAAAGAGAACAAAACATTCTCCCACCACCCCTTTCACTCAGGAAGTTCCAAGGGTTCTAGTAACCATATCAGGAATCTGGGGTGAAGACAAAATGTATTTCTCTTTTTTTAAAAAATAGTATTTTTTATTGAGGTATGTTGAGGTATGTTGGTATACACAGGTTCTCACCTGTGCACTCAATTGCAAGACCACTCAGGCTCAGAGTTCAAGTACAACAGGGTTTATTTACAAAGGAAAGAGAAAGAGTTGGGAGAGAAGTTGAGAGAAAGGAGAGAGTTAGAGGCAGGGCCAGAGGCAGTAGCAATGGTTTGAAGGTCAGGAAGATCTTGAAGTTCTCAACAGAGGTGTGGCCACAGCAGTCAGCAGTTGGACCAGACAACACCAAAGGCAACAGCACCAGGAGCTGGGGCGGATGTGTCAGAGGCAGAGACCAGTGTTATAGTTCTCAGAGATGCTGGGTATAAAGCCAATAGCAACCAGATCTTTTAAGGACACCTAACACAGGGCCAACGGTGTCATTCAGCAAGCGATGTCAGAGGCAGTCAGAGGTCAGGTCTGTGAAGGTGTGGTGCCAGAGAACAGGGTTCCGTGTTACAGCTCAATGGTCTTCTGGGTGAATCTGACTACCTCTCCAACTGCTTCTTCAAGCTCCATAAACACACCCCTACACCAAGCTCATTAGGCTGTGGCTTAAATAACCTCCTGGGTGCCTGCCTTTCAAACCTGATTGGTCCTTTTAGTTGATTGGCACCCATGGGAGTGCCAATCAGGTTGGAAGGTTTTTTTCAATCCTATATTTGCATAACTGCCCAAAACGGGGTGGATGGGAAACTGTACCATATTTTACATAACTGCCAAGGGGGGTGGGCAGGGCTCCAATCCCAGCTGTTTGATTGGTGCTGGTTAAACTCCAATCATATTCGTCCATTCTCAAGTCCATTTCCAATATCCTGGAGCCTGATATAAAAGGTAAAAGTCTAACCCCTGCCCAGACCAGAACTGCACTGAGGTCAGGGCCAAGTTCCTGGGCTGGAGGGCTCCGAGGAGCTCAGTGGGGCCAGAAGCAAACTGCACCCCTGAGGGGGCACTGATTCAAGGGCCCTCCTTCAAAGCCAGTCAATAAGGAACCAGTGAGGTAATCTGCCTGATAGGTCCTAAAGAAAAGTCACCTTGCCGTAACCAGTTTTTGCCTATTTAACTTCCTGCTTTCTGGTTTCTTCTCCAACTCCAAGCTCCTTTCTGTCTGCTAGGCAGGGTGTATGACCAGATACGTGAATCCTTGTGTAAAGTCAATAAGATCTTTTAAGTGTACTTAGTTGAACTTTTTTTTTTTTTTTAACACATTACACAAAGGTATTTATGGGTTCAAAGTTCTCAAGCTCATCTGTGTCTGCCTTGTTCCAAACCTCAGGGATCTAGTCAGCGCCTTCACATTACTATAAGAGACCCTTAGGATTTTGTGTTGAAATGCTTGACAATTCTGACCCATACACTCAGGCTTTAGGCTAGATCACCTTGATTCATAAAGATTTCTGTTCAGGCTACCATACAACAAAAAAACCTGAGCTCAAATGTTCTCTAGAACATTTCTTGTGAAACAGGTCATACCCCGGGGGACTGGGGATGACCTGGTTGGTGGTGTGCTTAAGAATGCAGAACACACAGAGAAAACTAAAATAAAGAGTTTGTTTGCATAGGGAGTGAGAAAAAAGGGAGAGCTAAGAGAAAAGGAGAAGAAATTTATTGGCTGGGTATGTTACCCACAGATAGCATCAGCCAGCAAAGACCAGGGTGCAGTTGGAAGTCAGCCAGAAAAGAGACAGAGCACGCCTGTGTTTCTGTTTTAGGTCAAAGTGGCTGCTCAGCTCTGCCCCTGGCTCCCAGCAGCCTCCTTTCAAAGGCAGGGATCTCAGTCTGAGAAACTCCACCTTGGCTATGAGAGTCACCCACTGGCTTGGAGGTGGCTCCTCACCATTCCTCTAACACTTGCAACAACAATGGAAACCACTTCAAGGTCATAGACAGGAGAATGGACAGTCAAGTTTTGAGCTATCGATCTATACAGTTGGAAGATGATACTAGAGAGAAAAAGCATGTTCTAGAGCTACTTTCATCAAACTGGATGAAGTTCAAAAATTTGGCATGACCTCTCCTGCCGCCCGCTGCTCCCCTCAGCAGTGTACTTCGGTCCTTCTGCCTGCTCTGCTCCCCGCTCTGGCTCTGGTGACTTCTCTCACCCTCCCGCGCTTCTGACTGTACCCAGTGCTTGTATAAATAAGTAAACAAATCTTTAAAAAAAAAATTTGTCATGAGCAAACAATCAAGCAGTGGCAGGTCATGTATAGTGTCATATATATATATATATATATTTTAAAGTTTTTTTTTTTAACATTTATTTATTTATTTATTTATTTATTTATTTATTTATTTATTTATTCAAGCACTGGGTACAGTCAGAAGCACGGGAGGGTGAGAGAATTCACCAGAGCCAGAGCGGGGAGCAGAGCAGGCAGAAGGACCGAAGTACACTGCTGAGGGGAGCAGCGGGCGGCAGGAGAGGTCTGCGCGCCATGTGGGACCCTCCTCTGGTGGCCGGGGAGCAGCCGGGGATCGAACCGGCGCTGCAGAGGCTGCGGGCAGCTTCGCAACCCAGCGCTCAACCGCTGCGCCACCGGGGCGGCCCAGTGTCATATATTTTTATAAAGTTGAAATGTACACAAAACAGCAATTTAGTATTTGAAGATTATGAACATTAATATTCAGAACCCTATTTAAATGATGTTGGGAGGCTTGAAACAGTGCTTACACATGCCTCAATGAACAAATTACAGGGCCCAACATACCCTGCATCTCCTACTGTTTTCTCCTCCAGTGGAAACAGGGGGTGGTTCCTCAGAGGTTACATAGGGGGTTGTGAGACAAGAATTGGGGGGAAGTGTACATGTCTCTCTCCATGAATGCGATCGGTCTTCTCCTCTTTTATTTCTGAAAAATACCATTTGTTGTCAAAATAATTAATTGCTTGTGTTTGAGGTGATTCAGAGCTAAGTAAAGTGTGGGAAGAACAATACAAAAATTTGAAGAAGTCTACTCCAGGCAGAGGGAATAGTCTGGTATGTTAGGACTATCAAGGAGGCCTTTATGGCTGAAGCAGTGAGTGAGGGGGGACTGGGAGGAGGCAAGAAGGATATGACAGGGCAGGTCATACAGGGCCTGTGGCCACAGAGAAGAATTGGACTTTCTTCTGAGTGAGATGGGATCTAAGGAGGGTTTGAGCAGAGGAGGGACAAGACCTGATCAGGTGTTCACGGGCACCCTCTGGGCCATGCAGGAATGAGAAACTGGGGTAGGGGGGCAAAACAAGAACCTAGAACCAGGACAGAAGCAGCTGTGTCACTCAGGCTGGTGACGATGGGGACTGCAATAGGAAGGGTGAGAATCTGGCAGATTTTGCTGATAAAAGAGAGGTGTGTGAGAGAAATTGGGAGTCAAGGGAGCCCTAAGATCTCTCTCCCTGAGCTAACCAATATTTCTTTATTCTCTTGAGTTCTTCCATAAGTGGGTTGAGCAGGCTCAAGGAAATATAATACATTCTTTTTATTCCTTTCCTTTATTATGAAATATATCGACACCATGGTGATTTTTCCATACTGGTACAGAGCCTTATATTTAAATGCCCCCCACCCCGCCCCGCCGCATACTATTCCCTTGTTAGGACGAGTCATGTTGATTCCCATCCCCAGTTTCCTCAGTCATTACCCACCAGATGCCAGGTTAAATCTCCATCTTCAACCTCATAGTCGATCTCCATAGCTGCACTGAGGAATAGTCAGTGTTTCCCCATAGTTTCTCAGTGAGGAGAAGCTGCTTGCATATGGCCGTAGCAGTTATGGCTTTGCCACGGAGGCTTCTCCATGAAGTGCGGAGGTTCAGAGCTCCCTTCCCAACTAAAGGGCAGAACTGAACAGTGAGGGGGATGCTTGAGACACAGAAAACACCCAAGAAAGGGAGACACGAGAGGAGACACTTGGAACAGAAAGACGTTTGACGAGAAAGGGTCCACTTGCTTCTCAGCTTTGAAATTGCACCAGGGACTTGGGGAACTCAGAGGAGATATGAGGAGTCAAAGCTATTGTAGAGACACTTCGAATGAGACACGTGGCTGAGAGACACATGGGGAGGCTAAATGATACCGGAATTGTCAGGCCTAGTCTCCCAGCCAGGAACAGATCCCAGGCTGCAGGGCAGCGCTGAGCCCCAGCCACTAGATCCGCACGGGTTGGTGTCTCACGAAGCCACAGCAGGAACTTCGCAGACGCTCAGGCAAGCAAGCGAGAAGAGGCAGGTCCCAGGCCTGGGAGGGGCAAGGAAGCCAAAGTGGAGTTGTGTCTCAGGGAATATATACTTTTTTCCCCTGATTATTCTAAAGCTCTACCAGTCTCTTTGTGATTGGTCAGTTTTGGGCTGTCTCACTTAATTTGCTACTGAGTGGGGGATTTTCACATTCCTTATCTAACAGGTCTGTCTTTCTCCATTTGTTACATCTTTATCTTTATGGTCTAGCCCTCCCGGTGAGCATCTTTACACTTTACCTTATCATCTGAAGAAAACCAGGACCATCCTTAACAAGATTATCTGTGATGCTAGGATGTTTGTTTTTCCCAGTGGAATTGGTTTCATTTCCTTGCTTGTCCTTATCTCTGAAGCCTCCCTAAATTCTTCAGAGGTCCCCTCCTGCACTGTCCCTAAAACTGCCTAATAACCCTAGCTTGCCCTGTCTCATGATCATGGCAGTTGTTATCTTGATTTGTACTTTGATTTTATTCCTTTCATTCCAGGCTTGCCTGGTCCCTTTTGCCTGTTTCCTATAGTTCCCCACCAGAAGATGCCTTAGACTTGTGGCAAGCTTTCAGGGCTCAGTGGTCCCACTTCACTCCTTGCAGACCCCATCATGGAGATGGGGACTTTGAGTGTTTTGGTTTTGTTTTTTTTTTTTAAATAGAGGCATGTTTTATTTATTTATTTATTTGTTTGTTTGTTTTATTTATACAAGCACTGGGTACAGTCAGAAGCGCGGGAGGGTGAGAGAATTCACCAGAGCCAGAGCGGGGAGCAGAGTAGGCAGAAGGACCGAAGTACACTGCTGAGGGGAGCAGCGGGCGGCAGGAGAGGTCTGCGCGCCATGTGGGATCCTCCTCCGGTGGCCGGGGAGCAGCAGCCGGGGATCCAACCGGCACCGCAGACGCCGCGGGCAGCTTCGCAACCCAGCTCTCAACCGCTGCGCCACCGGGGAGGCCCGACTTTGAGTGTTTTGTTGGGAAACTATTACCTTTCTTCTCTTCGCTCTTTATGTCCACCAATTCTATTGTATTAAAGACATTTCACTCTGGGAGTATGCTTTGTCTTTTTGCAGCAGATTGCAGAAACCCTTTAAAGCATGCAAGTTTGGGGGTCCTAGGACACCGCTAGGTCTTTGGCTAACAGCTCCAACCCCACAAATAAACCTAGCTCTTTTAGGTACTTTGTGTTTGTCATCTGAGAAAATTACCCAAACTTTGTTAAAGAAAAAATTTTTCTGACACTTGTTAAAATGGTAAGGAAAACTTTATTTAGAACTATTGCAACAAGGGGACTCCAACAGGGGAGAGAAAACTGTTTCAACTCTGAATACAGCAAAGACAGACGGAAAATAAAAGAGCAGAGAGGAGGGGTCCATGATGAGAAATTACTAGTCTACCTTAAATGTGCTCAGAACACTTACATTAGCCTACAGTTGAGCAAAACCATCTAACACAAAGCCTGATTTATAATCAAGGGTTGAATATCTCAGACACAGGCACTTGTGAAACACAAAATAAAATGCCCACAAACCACTCTCAATATACTGTATCGTTATCTCCCCTCACGATGATGTGACTGGGCAAAGACAGGACCCTCCCTGGTCAAAGCTGAGGCCTAATAGAGAAGAGGGCTTAAGGACTACAGTTTCGTGAAGGAGAGGATTTGTCACCTCTCTGTGTCTCTCTCTTTCACTGGGAAACTTTCTTTGAGACATGGGTATAAGAGTGTCAAATGAGATAATGCATGTAAAACTTTCAGTACATAGCCCTCTATACAAAAGGCAGCAACTTAGTGTGTGGGGATTAAAACTCAGATCAGGTGGAACGTCCAAGCTGCGACACTGACAGTAAGGGGGCCTCTGAGGACAGAGCTGCAGAGATCAGGAAATAGACTTGAGCAGGCTGGCAATGCCGCCCGCAGCAGAGAAGTTGGGGGGTGGGGAGGTGGGGCTCAGCCGGACAAGTGGAGTTGGCCAGGGAGAAGCGAGACAAGAGTGGCAGGATGGAATAGGGGGGTCGCACGGTAGGGGTGAGAACCTGGGGCTGTGCTCCTGCGTCAGCTCCCGAAGCCTGGCTCGGCCCACGGCCAGCGAGCGTCGGTGACTTTAAGCGGCGCCGCGCCAGGAGACCCCCTTCTCGCGCCGGCGGGGGAACCGCGTCTCCCGCGTCTCCGCCCGGCTCCCAGCAGCCAATCGCTGCTCCTGGGGCGCATCCGGGAGCCGACTCAGCCAACCGCGGCTGCGCAGCGAGCGCCACCCGGGACCAACAGGGGAGGCACCTTGCTGAGAAAGGACCAATGGCCACGTTCGACCCGCGGGGAGGCGACCACGGGCCGCGTTTCAGGCGGCCTCCTGGGCAGAGCCGTGTCCCCGCGCGACTGCTCGGCCGCTGCTCCGCGGGCCGGGACTTGGGTCCGAACTTGGGGTGGTAGTCCCGCAGAAAGCGTGAGTCCGGAGCGGAAGGGGCACGGCCGGGAGGTCCCCCGGAAAGGTGGGGCCGGCTGGAGGCGCCCAGAGTAGCAGCGCTTCGCAGAAGGTGGATGGAATCACCCGCTGCCTCGGGACGGGTCTGTACCCCGTAGGTGCACACCGCGGCTCCTGCAGCTGCCCGGCGGCTTTGGCATGTTGGGTGGGTGCGGGGGTTTGTGTGTGGTGTGGTGTGGGTGATGTGTGTGTGTGTTTCCTTGTGTGCAGACTTACCCAGACCCCATTTTCAGAGCTGGGTCTGGCCCCAGTGGGGACGAGGAAGGAAGAGATGGGCACCCAAAGACGCACTGCGATACTGTTATCTCAAACATTAATAGATAATAATAGCGAATACTTTCCAAACGCTTGTGTGCCAGGCCTTGCCCGGGTCCTTTTCCTCTCTCATATCATTGAATCCTCCCAATGTACGTTTTAAGGGAGAGATTGTTAAATCCCCATTTTCCAGATGAGGAGCAGACTTAGAGGAACTGATTCCTGAGGAATCTCCAGTGTGCGATTACAACACTCCCCTTTTCTTCTCTCTGTTTTAAATTAGTAACCTCTCGGAGTCTCTGGCAGCCCTCCCGGGAGACATTGGAGACCTCTGAAGGTCTGAGCTGGGGACTTGGCTTTTGAAAAGTCCTGGAGCTAGACTGGGGAGAAAGAGCTGAACACAATCCTTCCTAGACTGGGGGTTCAGCAGAGTTAGGGATGTGGGAGGTGGGTATTTTAGTCTAAAGGAGAAAGATGATCAGGATTATGAAACCAATTATAATGATTTTATTCTTGTTCTTATAATTTTTTTTTCATGCCTGTATCAAGATCTGTGCCTAAACTGCGACATGCAGAGCTTTCTTGAAACATTCCGACCATCTTTCAACAGCAATACCCTCAGCATCCCCTTTTTCCAAGTGGGGAAACAGGCTCAGCATGGCTAAGTGACTTGCCTGGGTTGACACCGGTGACAGGATCTGTCCCCAGGTACCTTTCTGCCTGATTATTTTGGGAAGGTGCATTCAGAGCAGACTTATTTTGGTGCCAATTTGTCCAATAAAGGGGTTCAGTGTTGTAAATATAACAGATCTAATAATGAAGATACATACCCTAACTCCATCAAACAGATGTGGAAATTGAGGCTCAGCAAGGGGTATTGGATGTCTAACATTGCAAATCGAGAGGCATCCAGAATCTTCTCAGGCCTCTGGACAGGTGGAGGGTTACGGTGCTGAATGGGGCCTCCAGGTGGCAACCTGGGGACTCATGCATGGGCTGTCCCTTCCCAGCCAAGCCAGCTGACAAGAGCATGCCTCTGTGCCAGTGGGGTGCCATCAGCAAGGCCAGCAAACTGGACAGGGATGGAGCTCAGCCCCTGGCCACCACCAGAGGAGGCCTGAAAGTGCTTCTGCACTGGGCCGGCCCTGGAGGTGGTGACCCCTGGGTCATCTTCACCGAGGACACCCTGACAGCAGAGGAGATTTGCATCCACATCGCACACAAAGTTGGTGAGTCCATTGGTGGGGTTGGAGGTGCTGTCAGCCACTGAGCCCCATCCATCCATTCATCCACCCTCTGCCATTCACTTAGCAAACACTGACTGAACACCTACTGTGTGCTGTCCTCAAATTGCTCCCTTTGTTGAGCTAATTTTCTCATTGGGAAATCAGCCAGAAACATAATAAATAAGAAAACTCTGTAGGAGGATGGAGATAAATGATGGAGAAAAATGAAAAACTTGAGAGAAGGGGGAGCCATAGGGATATATGGGGGAAGATGGTACCAGTAAGAGGGAACGGCAAGTGCAAAGGCCCTAAGCTGGGAATTATCCAGTAATATTGAGGAGGCCAGTGACTGGAGCAGAAGGAATGAAGGGGAGAGGAGACACAGGGCAGAGATGGAGCAGGAGGTAACGGTATGAGTCATGCAGGACCTGTGCACCTCAGGGAGGTCTTTGGATTTTACTCCAAGTGGGTGGGAGCCACAGAAGACTGTGAGCAGAGGAAGGACATGACTAGACTCAGGTATCTCTGGCTGCTGTGGGACAACAGACTGTGGTGAATAAGGTGCGAACAGGGTAGAGGTACCCTTCAGTTGGGGCACAGTGGGGAAGAGATCACTGAGGGCCAGATCTTAGAATACCTTAAATGCCAGAAGGAAGAGTTCAGAATTTAGACTTCTCCTGAGCAAAGTAGAGAACTGTGGAATGGCTGCGAGAGCCCAAAGTTAATGTGCTGTGAAGTAAATTTCTTCTGCCGGAGGAGGAGGGCTCCTCAAGGCGACTTCACTTACGTGCCCCTTCTTCCAGAAGTCCTCTCCAGTCTCCTTCCTCACAATTGCATGGGGGCCTTTGGGTGCATTCTACAACCTCTTCTGTAAAATCAGTGATGGATTCTTAAAAAAAACTCATATGGGTATGCTGGGTGATGTGACACATGTCCCGCAGAGGGAACAAAGAACTGGATCTATTTGAGGAAGCAAAAGTTCTTAATAGTGACTACAAGAGTATGGAAGAAGAAATAGAAATGAAAAAAAAAACAAACCCAAAAAATCAGCATAACTGGCTGTGTTGAGGGTGTTGGACTTTCTCAGGGGGTCAATGGGAAGCCATGGAAGGTTTAAGCCAGAGATGGAAACAGTCAGATTGGTTGTTTAGGAAGTTGTCTTACAGGGAGGCTTTCTCCTTCTGTGGGAGACAGTGTTGAGTTTGGAGAAAAATTTGTCATCATCTAACACAGCTGAAACTTACATTCCTGGAAGCCCTACAATTCCACCCCTAGATATCCATCCTACAGATAGAGATTTTCCTCAATTTATGGTTGAGGAATAAATCCATTGTAAATTGAAAATATTTTAAGTAAAAAATGCGAGTAACTAACTGAACACTATGGCTTAGTTAACCTAGTCTACCTTAAATCTGCTCAGAATACTTATTTTAGCCTGCAGTTGAGTAGAACCATCTTACCAGAAAGCCTGTTATACAATAAAGTGTTGAATATCTCAGATACAGGCAGGCATTTGTAAAACACAAAATAAAATACCCCCTATAGGTACTATATAGGTACTATATAGGTGCACTATATAGGTATCTCCCCTCATGACCATATGACTGATTAGGAGCTGTGACTCTCAGTCACTGCCCAGCATCACACGAAAAGATTATAAAGTGGAAAACTTATACGTGGAACCATTTTAAGTTGGAGACCATCTGTATATAGCTCAGGTGTTCCAGAAGATGTATGTATGAAAATATTCAAAGCAGCCTCACTTTTCTTAAAGAGAAGTAGGAGACTATCTCAAAGTCCCTCTACAAAACAGTGTGCAAATAAGTTGCAGTGTGGTTTAGCATTGGAATACTATATAGCTGAAAAAAAGAAATTGAAATTACACATCATCAGAGCAAGAAGCTTTAAAACCTATTGTAGTCTGAAAAAAGCAAGTTGCGGAAGGACACCTATAATATAACACTGCATTTAGAGTTAAAATATTCAAGATTAGATCATAGAGGATATGAAAATGATAAACACCAGTTCAGGAGTGTGCTGTTACTTTTTTGTGGGAGGTGAAAGTAGGCCATTGTAGGCAGTGGATTCAATTGTACATACCCAGTTTCATTTCTTTATTTGGTGGCTGATATTTTGATGATTATAAATTATTCTGAATTGACTATTTTAGATAACATTTTAAAATGATGTATATAAAAAGAATTCCTTTGGTGGCCATTATGGGGAATGGCAATCAATCTTGAGGCTGGACTAGGGCTGGGTTTTAGGTTTGAAAAAAGTGGATAGATCCCAGAGATGCAGAAGATGCAGAAAAACATGCTGACCAATCTGATGTGGAGGGGGTGGGAGGAGTTAATGACAAAGGCCAAGTTTCTGGCCTAAAGAATAGAGTAGAAGAGAGACAGGTCCAGGGATCTGCTTGGAATGAGGCATATGAAGGGGCCTGTTGAATATTTCTTTAGATCTGGAACTCAGGGAGAAATTAGACAAAAGGCCAGCACTTTGTAGAATTGTGTTAGTCTAGAGTAGGTTTTGCTGTTGTAACAAGCACCTCCTAAAATTTTCTTACGTTAACAATCAAGGTTTACCTGAACTTTAATGCAGGTCTAGTGGTTCACTACTATCTTGTAGCTTTGCTACTGCCACAAGGGGCCTCCAATAATTCTCAGACAAGAAAGATGGTAAGAGGATTTATTTCTAGGCCAGGAAAAATGCACATCCATTTTGCCAATATTCTGTTGGCCAGAAACCAGTCCAGTGGCCCCAGGCTGGGAAATGTAGTCTTCCTATAAAGACTACATATATTGTATTGTCTTCTGTTAGCAAGGAAGGAGCACCAGAGGGCTTTGGGGGTCCACAGGGTGAATGGCAGCAGATACAAACTACTGACTCAGTTTCTCCTCTGTCCAGGCATCACTCCACCCTGCTTTAATCTCTTCGCCCTCTTTGATGCCCAGGCCCAAGTCTGGTTACCCCCAAACCACATACTGCAGGCCTGTAGAGACAGGAGCCTAATGTTGTACTTCCGTATGAGGTAGGTGAAGGACCCTTGGAAGGTTTGTCCCCTTTAGTGCTGGTCCCCTCTCTGCCACCTTTCCTTCCCTGTTGTTCTGGAGTTGGTCTGAGTCCATGCCAAGCCCCAGCTGTGCCTGGTCCCCTTCCTGCAGGTTTTATTTCCGGAACTGGCATGGCATGAATCCTCAGGAGCCGACTGTATACCGTTGTGGGCCCCCAGGGACTGAGGTTTCCTCAGGACGGGCAGAGCAGGGGGTGCAGCTCCTGGACCCAGCCTCCTTTGAGTATCTCTTTGAGCAGGTATAAACAGGGCTGAGAAGGAAGGATTATTTTTAGAGGGCTTAGTGGCATTTCAGGAGCCCCAACTTCTCTCCTCAATTCAGTATAGCCAATAGGTTTCAACTTGTGTCATGTGGTCTCCTTTGGGTACCTGAACCAAAAGTTCTAATATTCTTAGGGTTACATGGGAAAGAGTGCCATGATTGATTAATCATGTCTGCCATAGTCATAGGTTTGGCAGAGGAGGCATGCATGCTGTCTACTTGGCCTTTCCAGAATGTAGGGATCCTCACCTGCCCAATGTGGCCAGAATCTGGGAAGTGAGCAGATTCTTGTACCTCTCTTTTTATCCAATTCCTCCTTCCCAGGGCAAGTATGAGTTTGTGAATGACGTGGCATCGTTGGAGGAGCTGTGGAATGAGGAGGAGATCCACCACTTTAAGAATGAGAGTTTGGGCATGGCTTTTCTGCATCTCTGCCACCTTGCTCTCTGCCGCGGTGTCCCCCTGGAGGAAGTGGCGAAGAAGATCAGGTGTCTGGGAATGAAGCAGGGCTACTCCATAGATAAGTAGAAATCCCCTGGGGACCAAGGTAGACCTTGCATGCTCCTTTGCCTTCACCAAACATTTTTTGAGCACTTACTGTATCCTGGCATTAGTTCTGGATGTTGAAGACCCAACAGTGAACAAGTCACACGAAAACGCCCACCCTCTTGAAGCTCATGTCTAGTGGAGACAGGCAATAAACAAAATACAAAAGGAAAATTTAAATGATGACGAGTGGGGGTAAGTTAAGCAGCAAAAAAGGAAGCATCAGGGATTGAGGGCTGTACAATTTAAAACTGGGTAGTTGAGGAGTTAGCTGCTGATTGAGAAGGTGACATTCAAATTCAAAGATGTGAAGGAGGGAGCCATGTGGATATCTGGGAGAAGAGCATTTTATAAAGAGGAAACAGTTGGTGCAAAAGATCTGAGGCTGGACTATTCCTGAATTCTGGGAAAGTATGGCTGGAGCAGAGTGAGCCAGAGGTGATAGGGGAAAAGGTTAAAACAGAGTGGTGGAGACTAAGCAGCTCCTCAAAGCCCATTGGCTTGGAGAACTCCTTCAAATTCAAAAGAAGGAAGAATTCAGGAGTCAGGTTGTTGGCAGCCAGTTATGCTCACCTCTACTGCAGTGAGGGCTGCTCCTCCAGTCAGTAGTCATGATTCTCTTTTAAGCCCCATGGGTGCCTGCTCCTGCTGGAGTAGCCCTCACTGCCTGGAGGAGGTAGCAAAAGGGCTGTATTTTTCAGGATAGAGTTTGTTCTTAAAGCACATTTTTCTTTTTTCTTTTTTTTTAATTAAAGATTTATTTATTTATGCATACAAGAACTGGGGCACAGGCCAGAGGTGTCAGGGGTGGTGGGTTGTGAGAGGATTCACTAGAGATAGAGTAGGGAACAGAACAGGCAGACTGATCTAAATACACTTCTGAGGGGAGCAGCTGGCTAGTCAGGAGAGGCCTGCTGTGCCATGTGGGTCACCTCCCTTGCCGGGGAGCGAACTCTTGCTGCAGTGGCTGCGGACAGCCTCATAGTGCTGCGTCTTAACCCTTTACACCACTAGGGAGCCCCCTAAAGCCCATATTTCTTTTTTTTTTTAAAGATTTATTTATTCATGCATACAAGAACTGGGGTACAGGCCAGAGTTTTGGGGGGTGAGAGGATTCACCAGAGACAGAGCAGGGAACAGAACAGGCAGACTGACTGAAATACACTGCTGAGGGGAGCAGCAGGCGAGTCAGGAGAGGTCTGCTGCGCCATGTGGGTTGCTCCTTGGCTGGGGATCGAACTTGCACTGTAGTGACTGTGGTGAGCTTCATAGGTTGCATCTTAACCCCTAGCGCCACCAGGGAGGCCCTAAAGTACATATTTCTAACTGTTTTTGTCACTCTAGAGAACTGAGGCTGTGACAATGAAGCCCAGGAAACTGGGAAGCCCAGAGGAGTTATCCTATCTAGCCTAGAAATCAGAGGCATTTCTGCTAAGACTTTAAGGTTGAGTCAACTTTATCTACATACAGATTTTGCAGTGGCAAAACATTCTAGGCCTAGGAAACAGCTTATAAAAAGGTCCAGAGGGAGAAGGTGGCAAAGACTGGTTTCAAGAGGAACTGAACTTGGAATGTAATTGCCCAAGTATAGGAATTGACTGGGCGAGTGGGCACAGGGGGCTGCTAGGACCTCTAGCTTTAGGATCCGTCTGGTCCAGGGTGGGATGCAGAGACCTGGACTTGTAAAATTATAATCTAGGTTGTCACGTGCAAGGCAGGTGATGGAGGGCAATTGGATAGCGGATGGGACTTTGTGATCAACAGAGGGACCTCCCAGATCTGTGCCTTATATTGCTAATAATAATGTTAATGATAAAAGCAAAATGAGTTGGCCTCCCTGGTGGCCTGGAGGTAAAGTCTCAGCGCTATCACCCCTATGGCCTAAGTTCAATCCCCAGCCAGGGAACTAACCCACATATAGTGCAGCAGACCTCTCCTGTCTTGCCCAGTGCTCCCCTCAACAGTGTATTTTGGTAGATCCGTCTATTCTACTCCCCACTCTGTCTCTGGTGAATCCTCTCAAACTTCTCCTCCCACCGCCAGCACCTCTGGCCTACACCCCAGTTCTTCTATGCAAAAAAAGAAAAGCAAAATGACTTCTCCCATAATAATAATGCCTGACACTAGTAGTACTTGTTACATGCCAGTCAGTAGTCATGATTCTCTTCTAAACCCCATGGGTGGCTGCTGTTTGATTTCATTTTACAGAGGATAACTCTTTAGACTATAAAGAAGTTGCCCAAAGCTAGAATTTTAGCCCAGTAGTCTCCAGAGGTCCATGCCTGGGACCCGATACCACCTGGCTTTCCTCTCCTGGCCCTTTACCATCTTCTCTCCACCTTCACAAGAGCCTTTTTTTTAAAGATTTATTTATTTATGTATACAAGAGCTGGGGTATAAGCCAGAGATGTGGGGGTGGTGGTGAGTGGATTCACCAGAGACAGAGTGGGGAGCAGAACAGGCAGACTGACTGAAATACACTGCTGAGGGGAGCAGCAGGTGAGGCAGGAGATGTCTGCTGCGCCATGTGCGTAGCTCCCTGCCTGCAGATTGCTTCACAGTGCTGTGCTTAACCCCTTGTACCACCAGGGAGGCCCCACAAGAGCCTGTTTTTTAGATAAGGAAGCAGAGGTTCAGAGAGGTCAAGCCACTGCCACTGAGCCAGACCTACCAGTCCCCTGACAATCCCTCCTGGTCCCCACAGTTTCAAGGATTGCATCCCACGTTCCTTCCGTCGGCAGATCCGGCAGCACGATGTGTTGACAAGGCTGCGCCTGCGGACCATCTTCCACCGGTTCCTGCGGGACTTCCAGCCAGGCCGCCTCTCCCAGCAGGTCGTCATGGTCAAGTACCTGGCCACTCTCGAGTGCTTGGCACCCCGCTTCGGCACAGAGCGCATGCCAGTGTACCAGTTGGAGCTGCTGACCCAGACTGCAGGAGCACCCTGCTACATTCGGGACAGTGGGCAGGCCCTTCTAGAGCCCACACCAGCATCCGCTGCCAGACCCCCCACCCATGAGGTGCTAGTGACCGGCACTGGCGGCATCCAGTGGCGGCCATTACTAGCAGTGGTGAGCTTCCATCTAAGGGTCCAGGTAGGGTGAGGATAGAGGGCTCCTGCTCAATGTTGGCCTTGGCCTCTGAGGGTGGCCATGGTAAGCCCTTTATCTACATGGCTCTGGGATGTGTCCGTCCATCCTCTGGCATCTGTTTGTTGGGGTCTTCCACCTGGGAATCTGATTTCTGGGATCTGCACCTCTGAGAACCCATTTTCTAGCATCTGGGCATGAGAGAGTTAGGATTCTCTTCTCTGTCCTCACCTAGGTTCTGACTTGTGTATCCCTTGGGGGTGGGTCCCCTGTTCTGTCTGTAATACCAGCACTTAGGGGGATGCACAAGGGAGCTATCTGGCCCCCTCCAGTTGCTGCCTGTCCCTAGGGGAATATGGAGCAGGTATAGCCCTGCTCCAGCTACCTGCTCCATGTGCTGGGTTTCCAGGGTCCCAGCAGCAGTGTCAGGAATCGCCCTGCTGGCCCAGCTGGAAAGAAAGCTAAGGCGCATGAGGGGAGCAACCAGCCAGCAGACAAGCCACGGGAGGCACAGTGGACCTACTTCTGTGACTTCCGAGACATCACCCACATGGTGCTGAAAGAGTGCCACGTCAGCATCCGCTGCCAGGACAAGTTCTTGGTGGGACCCCAGGGCTCGGGACCTGACTGAGGGGTGCCTTTGCCAGTGATGCCTGCCTGACATCCCTCTGACCCTCAGGAGTTGGCCCTGCCTTCCCGGGCTGCTGCCCTGTCCTTAGTGTCGCTGCTAGATGGCTATTTCCGCCTGACATCTGACTCAAGCCATTATCTGTGCCATGAAGTGGCTCCCCCGCGGCTTGTGATGAGCATCCAGGAGGGTATCCACGGACCCCTGCTGTGAGTGCCTGGGGGGCAGGCAGGTGGTTAGGGTGGTGGGGGCAGCAGCTGCCAACTAGACTTTGAATTCTTGAGGGATAGTGGGGCTTGAGCAAGGTGTATGCATTCTGTCTTAGTACACGTGAAATATATGTGTGTGCATGCATGTTCACCCGTGTGTACATATTATGTCTTGGTGTTCACCTCTGTGTGTGAATACACAGGTGTGTGCAGGCACCCAAGTCGTAATGTGCCTGTGTAAAGCATGGGCAGGTGTGTGTGTGCATGTGTGAGCTCATGTATGTACACAGTGTGGTGTGAATGCGTGAGTGTGAGCCTCTTTGCTTATGTGTATGTGCATGTGTTTGGGGGGTGTTCACTCATACCACATTTTGCAGGCATCTGTCGTGTGTGTGTGTGTGTGTGTGTGTGTGAATTCATGTGTGTTTATGTGTGTGCATGTGTTGAAGCTCCACTGCCTGTATATGTTCATGTGAGCAAGTGTGCTTACCACAGACTAAGGAGAGGGGAGGGACCTGCGGTGGGATGGATGGTGAGTCATGGTGAGCCTGCGTGGGCTTGGGATCATCACTGCGCATGCCTGGATGTTTAGCAGTCTGTGTGACGTGTAGCTGTGTCTGTGCTCTGGTGACCATTCTAGATTGTCATGACATGTTTTCCTATGTGACCCTCAGGTGTTTTTTTGTGGGGCTATGTGTTACATACACACTGGTGGCCATTCAGTTGTCTTTGTCGGTGCTTACATCCCTGCAGGGGTATGTGTGTCCTGGTAATTTTAGGTCCCTGAGCAATTCTGTTTCCACTTCCGAGGCCGAGAGTGTTAGGCGTCAGCGCTTCTGTGGCTGTCGGATGTGCACGTGGCCATCCTCCAGCCAGCAGGCCAGGGTTTGTGACTGTCAGTTTGTCTGATCATTGGTCCTGTGCCCTGGTGGCCCTTGTCATACCTGTGACATTGGGATGGACCATGGGTATCCCTGAGGTGTCTGAGCTCTGAGCCTAGTCTCTCCCCCAGAGTGGGGCAATGTGGCCATTCCCCTTGCAAGGGCTGTGGCTGTGCTGTGTCACCTGTATGGGGTCACCTGTAATGTGTGCCACCTGTATGGGGTCCCAGCTGCTATCACAGAATACTGTAGACTTGAGGGTTAGGAACAACAGTCGGGCTCACACTTCTGGAGATGGGAAGTCCCAAGTTCAAGATGCTGGCAATAGACCAGCATTTGGTGTCAGTTGAGGGCCTGCTTCCTATTTCACAGATGGCATCTCCCTGTGACCTCACATGGCAAAAGCAGCAAAAGAGCTCTGAGGGGTCTCTTTATAAGGGTGCTAATCCCACTTGTATGGGTTCCACTGTCTTGACCTGATTACTGCTAACCCCCCTCCTGAGACCATCACAAAAGAGTTAGGTATCAGCATGTGACTTTCAGGGCAACAGACATTCAGTCTGTAGCAGCATATGAGCCACCATGTATGTAGCTGTCTGGGCCTGTGACTTTGTCACCTTGCAGCATGTCTGTGCTGATGGTTGTCACCTCCAGTCTGTGATCAGCCCCTGTGCTACCTCATGGCAGTGGGTAAGCGGCTGTGTCCATGGTCACTGCTCGCTGGGTGTGTGGTGGACTGCCCACTGTGCACCGTGCCTGGGAGCAGCCGTGCATGTGACTGGGAGTGCAGCCATCCAGCATCTCATGGCTGGCTCCTGTCCATGTGTCGTCATGCTGGCGGCTGTGTCTAGCAGTTGTCACACATGAGCATGTACCTGTTCTTGTCCCTGCGTCTCTGTGTTTTTTGGGTATGTGACAGTCTTATATTTCTGTGTGTCTCTGTCCAGACTCAGAGTCATTACTGTGTGGACATCTGTCCCAGCTGGGAGTGCGCCCCTTCGGGCAGGTTTATGTGTCCCAATTGCCCAGCATGGGCCCAGCAACGCCCCAGTGCTCTGATGGTGCTGACCTTGTCTCCCTCAGGGAGCCATTTGTGCTAGCCAAGCTGCGCCCGGAGGATGGCCTCTACCTCATCCACTGGAGCACCACCCACTTCAACCGCCTTATCCTCACGGTGGCCCAGCATGACCAGGTGGGCTCGGGGTGGGGGTCCTGGGTTAGGGCTGGCTATACTCCCTGCCTGGACCCCTGCTCACCTCCCCACCTCTGCCACATACCCCAGGCGTCCAGTGCCAAGAGTTGGCGCCTACGCAAGTTCCCCATTGAGCTGCAGGCTGGGGCCTTTACACTGGAGGGCTGGGACCGGTCCTTCCCCAGTGTGCGGGATCTGCGGGCTGCCCTGCAGGGCTGTTCACTGCGGTCTGGCCAAGACTGCTTCTCCCTGCACCGCTGCTGTCTGCCACAGCCAGGAGGTATGATGATGGGGGGGTCACAGGGAGCGTGGGAATAACATCTCCCCACCCCCACCAACCCTCGATGACCTTGTTCCTACCCCCAGAGTTCTCCAATCTTGTTATCCTGCGGGGGTCTTGCGCCAGCACCAGGCCACCCAACCTCAGCCATCTCAGCTTCCACCGAGTCAGCTGGGACAAGATCACCCGGGTGTGTGCAAATGGGGACCTCCAAGGGTCTGGGGACACTGGGAGGGGCAGCCAAGAGCTGTTGTCAATGGAAATGTTCTGTGCCACATTCTACCAGCTATCCCACTTGGGCCAGGGAACCAGGACCAATGTGTATGAGGGCCTCTTACTAGTCACAGACAGAGGCCCCGAGGAGGACAAGGCAGATGATGGGGGCCCTGGGCAGGACCTGCGAGTGGTACTCAAGGTGCTGGACCCCAGCCACCACAACATTGCCCTGGTGAGTGAGCACAGCCAGGAGCAGAGGGTGGGGTGAGGGGGTCAGCGTCTATGCCCTCCTCTGACTTGTCCCATCCCCACAGGCCTTCTATGAGACTGCCAGCCTCATGAGCCAGGTCTCCCATGTACACCTGGCCTTTGTACATGGCGTCTGTGTGCATGGCTCAGAGAGTGAGTAGGCGCTGTCACACCTACCCATGAACCACTTATATATCTACTCTTTGGCCCCTACCCTGACCCTCAACCTAAGTCCTGACCTCACGGTGGCCCAGCGTGACCAGGTGGGCTCGGGCATGGGTCCTGGGTTGGGGCTGGCTATACTCCCTGCCTGGACCCCTGCTCACCTCCCCACCTCTGCCACATATCCCAGGTGTCCAGTGCCAAGAGTTGGCATTTACTTCCCCAGAACCACTCCAAGCTCCCCCTCTACACCCTCAACCTAAGTCCTGCATACTGACCTTGATCCCTGACTATATTCCTATCTGTGAGTACTCAACTCTCACCTATATCCCAACCCCTGGCTGTACCTTGACCTTCAACGCATACCCTGACCCCTAACTATATGCCAACCCTCACTTTGCATTCTCACCCTGCCTTTGACTCTTACCTGTACCCCAATATCCCTTGTTACAACCTAAACCTCAACCTACACTCTGACTCCCAACTGCATCCTAAGGTCTACCTACTACTCAAACACCTCTACAGCACAGCCCCTATGTACCCTCTGACCTCATCAGTACTAGGACCCCTGTGCCCTGCTGGGTACCCTAACCGTCCCAGACCTCAACGCCTACTCCATATGTACCTCAAAACTCTGGTATAGGGCAACCCTAGCCAGCCCCCAGACCTGCTGACCTCAGACCCACCTTTCCGTCTCTCCCCCCAAAATGGTCTAAACCCTGAACCCTGCATATCTTCCTCCTACAAGTACCCCAACCCTGTGGGATCCTGATGCCTCAACCTGGAGTTCTTGTGTGCTTCCTCCCCCATTTCCCCAGTTCCATCTGCACCTTTGTCCCTTACATGTCAGTCTCCTCTGTGCCCCAGTCCATCCTCGACCTCTGCCTTACTCTGTACCCACCTCAGCCAGCATTTATTTCCCCAGAACCACTCCAAGCTCCCCCTCTACAAACCTTCCTTCCCACAATCCCAACTTCTCTACCCTTCCCACCCTGGAGGGTAGAGGCAGGTGGGTGACCCCTATAGTGTCTGGCCCTTTACAGACATCATGGTGACTGAGTATGTGGAACACGGGCCCTTGGATGTCTGCCTGCGGCGGGAAAGGGGCCATGTGCCTGTGGCCTGGAAGGTGGTGGTAGCCCAGCAGCTGGCCAGTGCCCTCAGCTACCTGGTGCGTAGCCTGGGGGGAGGGTGCTCACATCCCTCAGGCCCCAGAAGCTCTGTCCATGAACCTGCTCTGCTCACATAACCCTGTGGCTCCCATCTCCCCCCAAGAGAACACCCAACTCGTCTGCCTGGGACATGTGGGGCCTGGCCTCAGCCACCTATGTCATTTGTTGCCTTTCATCGCCAGTCCCATGTGGTCCAATCACCCTACTTTCTAGAACTCCCCCTTCATTCAGGAATTACTGGGCACCCTCTATGTACTAGGCTGTGTCTTAGGCCTGGGGACAGAGAGAACACAAAACAGACAAAAGGCTGTCCTCAAGGTGCTGGCCTTTTAGTTAGGAGGGACAAACAAGAAATTATATTTCTATAATAATATGTTAAAAAATAGTAAGAACTATGGAAAAAAGTGGGGATGGAGATAGGGGTTACTGAATTTTGGGGAAGAGGTGAAGTTGAAATTGGCAGGTTGAGAAGGACTCTTTAAGTTACCTGGAGGTGAAGGAGGGAACCAAAGGGCCTCTGGGGGAAATGCATTCCAGACATGCAACAGCTAGTCCAAGGGCCCTAGGGGAGTAGCTGCCTGGCGAGGGTTTGAGGGTAGCTCTGGGGTCCTCTGGCCTCTGTCCCTAAGCAAGAGCCGTGAACACCAGCCCTGGGAGAGTAGGAAGGACCTAGTTAGCACCTGAGCTGCCCGGTCATGACAGTATATTGGGTGCCCCAAAATGACCACAGTTTTATTTTTCACATGGGCTTTTCCTGTGGGCCTGCATGGACTAGAGTGCAGGCAGGGTCCACCAACCCCCAGTAACCATACCCCATTTCTGCTCCTCTCCCGCCCCCCGACCCCCACAGGAAGACAAGAGCCTAGTTCATGGAAATGTGTGTGGCCGGAACATTCTTCTGGCGCGTTTGGGGCTGGTAGAGGGCACCAGCCCTTTCATCAAGCTGAGCGACCCCGGTGTGGGCCTGGGGGCCCTCTCCAGGGAGGGTGAGGACCCAGGCAGGGTTGGGCACAGGGATGGGCTTTCCCCCTTCCTTTTTCCTCAGTGACCTCTGACCCTCGCCCTCAGAGCGGGTAGAGAGGATCCCCTGGATAGCTCCCGAGTGTTTGTCTGGTGTGGACAGCAGCCTCAGTACTGCAGCTGACAAGTGGGGCTTTGGTGCCACCCTCCTGGAGATCTGCTTCGATGGGGAGATCCTCCTGCAGGGCCGTGGCCCCTCTGAGGTATGAACAAGGGACCCCTGCGCCCTTCCTACAAAAGGCACACATACAAGCTCCAAAGTTGCTTCCCTTTCCTCTGGCTGTACAGCCTCACATATTATCACTTGTCTTTGAGGTTCTGTCAGGTCATCTATTGGTTGGGGTTAATTATAGTCCTGAACGTAAAAGGTCATTGCAGCAGAATGCAAATAAGTAATATGCTTCAATTTTGGGGAGAGACCAGGGCAGTGATGGGGCAAGCTTCTGACCTAGCTAAGGGGTCAAAAGTTTTCCAGGAGAGGTTTTAATCTAAGTGAAGAAATACTGCAGTAACCTGGGCTAGGACGGGTAGCCTAGGCCGAGAGCATGGCATGTGCAAAGGCCTGGTGGCTTTGGTATATTCAGGCAGCTGCAGTCTGCAAGTGCTTCCTATAGGTGATGTAAGAAAGGATGGAGAGCAGAGGCTGGTGGAAGTCAGGGCAGAAGGGCCGAGTGTGGGATGCTCCAGTACAGCAGAATCATGGGCAAGGCCTCTTCCTTTGCCAAGCCTCACTTGCCTTATGTGTAAAATAGGAACAGTAAGACCAAGGACCTTGCTGGTGCAGCCCTGCTGCTTGGGAGCTTGACTCTGCCTCTTGTAAAAGGGCCAGGGACTCGGGACACTTGACTTCGGTGGGCTTCCTTCCTCACAGAAAGAGCACTTCTACCAGAAGCAGCACCAGCTGCCCCAGCCTTCCTCCCCAGAACTGGCGGTGCTTACCAGCCAATGCCTGAACTATGAGCCAGGCCAGCGGCCATCCTTCCGCACCATCCTGCGGGACCTCACTCGACTGCAGCCCCAAAGTGAGTCCCACCCCAATGCTGGGACCCTGGGAGAAGGGAGCAGGGCTGGGATTCCTGCGCAGTGCACACAAGGTCTCTACATAGTGGCTCAGGGCATGTGCCAGTTTATAACTCACTTAAGGGTATGGGGATGCCATACCCTTTTTGTTTGGGAGAACCACAACTTCTTTGAATAAATTTTTTTGTTTGTGTTCCTATGGAAGAAAAGTTTGCATCCAGGTATCAATTTTGAAATGGCCAACTGTGCATTTTGAACAAGAAGTGGAATTTTCTAGCTGTTGCAAAAATAATTTTTTTTCCTTATCTATGAATCGGTTCTGGGAGAAGCAATGGCCACTTTTTCTGTGCTCACAAGTATAGGCCTGTTGGGAGAGGAAGGGGCTGCACAGCCTAACCCACTGTGGCTCTTTTAGATCTCGATGTTTCTGCGGTGAATCCGGACTCACCAACTTCAGATTCCACCGTTTTCCACAAGCGCTATTTGAAAAAAATCAGGGACCTGGGCGAGGTGAGAACTGCGGGGCGGGCCCGGGTTGTTAGACGCACTTCCTAGTGGGAGAGAGTGGGACTTACAGGAAGTACTACCTGCCAGCTGTTCTCCTGATATGTGGGTGGGGCCTGGCCTAAAATCCCTCCCTCTCAAGGGAGAAGTGGGGGCTAGGCCCCCTAAGAGATCCTCTAATACCGATTAGGTATGGCCAAGGGCTTTCCTAACAGGTGCCCCTGGAGGCGGCACCAAGGGAACCCGGGATGAGGCTCACCCTTGTGCACTCTGGCCAGGGTCACTTTGGCAAGGTCAGCCTGTATTGCTACGACCCGAACAACGATGGGACTGGCGAGATGGTGGCCGTGAAGGCCCTCAAAGCAGGTTGCAGCCCCCAGCTCCTCCCCGGCTGGACACGAGAGATTGACATATTGCGCACGTTGTACCACAAGCACATCGTCAAGTACAAGGGCTGCTGCGGGGATCAAGGTGGGTGGGGTAGGATTGGAACTTGGGTGTGGCTTTGTGGGCGGGACCAGCAGGGCCTGGCCAATTAGAATCTCTGAATCCAGACTGGACGGCGCAGTCTATAGGCACCATAGTGGTATATCGACTAGCTGCCTCCTCTTCTGGGCCAGAGTGGGCGCAACTCAGAGTCTGCTCTCCTACCTGACTAAGGGATTCTGAATGGGCCCATCTCACCTGATGCCTAGTGTAGGCGGGCTTTTGTCTTCCCTCTCCCACGTTGGGGCAGGACTGGCAAGGAGGTACAGAGTACTGGGCGGGCTGTCCCTGCCTCTGTGGCCAGCATGTGGCCCTCCTTCTCCTTCATCAGGGGAGAAGTCAGTGCAGCTTGTCATGGAGTATGTGCCTCTGGGCAGCCTCCGAGACTACCTACCCCGGCACAGTGTTGGGCTGGCCCAGCTGTTGCTCTTCGCTCTGCAGATCTGTGAGGTAGGCCATTCCCATCCCTATTCCTGGAATCTGCCCCCTCCTCTTTGACCTGTTTTTAGGGTCCCATCCCAGCTGCTCACCTGACCCTAACCCTGGGCTGGTCACCTGGCCTCAACCTTATCAGTCTGGCCCCCAACCCACCCTGACACTCTCTACTTACTTGTCACCCCTCCCCCTATGGGGTCACCTTGTAGTCCCACCCTTGATTTCCAGGCTCTGCTCCCTTTGGCCTGGCTCCACTTGTCATCCTGCCAGTTCTATCCCAGTATGATCCTCCAAAGCCTGACCTAACTCCCCCAGACATCCTAGTCACTCCTCAGGCTCTGTCCTGCCCCACTGACTTAGCCTTCCTGGACTCCAGGGCATGGCCTACCTGCACTCGCAGCACTACATCCACCGAGACCTGGCTGCCCGCAATGTGCTGTTGGACAATGACAAGCTGGTCAAGATTGGGGACTTTGGCCTAGCCAAGGCCGTGCCTGAAGGCCACGAATACTACCGCGTCCACGAGGATGGGGATAGCCCCGTGTTCTGGTGACCAGGCGGGATTCAGTGGGGGCGGGGGGGGATGCCTTGGTCACCTGGAACAGATAGGGTGGAGGAGATAATGCTGGGGTCCCAGATGACAAGACCTAGTCTCGGTGTAACTGCCCTCCCCCTTAAGGGTGGGACCCTAACTGGGGCCAGAGGAGTCCTTACATTCCAGGTAAGAACTTCAGCCTGGTGTGGCCCCAAGACCTGAGTGCCCCCTCTTACAGGTATGCCCCAGAGTGTCTGAAGGAATGTAAATTCTACTATGCATCTGATGTCTGGTCCTTTGGGGTCACCATGTATGAGCTGCTGACCCACTGTGACTCCAGCCAGAGCCCTCCATCGGTGAGAATCCATCTACCACTCCACCCCATGCTATAGGAGTTCAAAAGTCATGCATTCAATTCTCAGCTCCCTACCTAAGCAAGCACTTAATCCAACTGAGCCTTACAGTCCCAATCTATAAAATGGACAACTTATAGCATGAGGGGCTTTGATTAAACAGAAGCCCCACTCAATTGGACTTAAACAAGACAGTAACAGATCATTCTGCCGTTTGCAAACTCCAGAGGCGCCTGGGGACATGGCTTGCTCTATACCCTCAGATATCAGGAAACCCTTCTTCATCTCTTGTTTTCTGTTCTTTGTGGTAGTATCTCTCAGGGAAGGGCTCCCTCTGTTGTGGCAACTGTGTCCCTCACTCCCCTCCACAGAGGACCAGGGATCCTCTTTCCAACGTAATTCTCAGGACTCTGATTGGCCCAACTTGTGTCACATGTGGCTGTAATCAACTCTGTAGCCACAGGCCACAGTGCTTGGCCAGGCCTGGGCTGGTGGAAGGGGATATTCCCAAAGGGAGGGAGGGAATGATTCTACAGAGGCAAAAACAACCTGCTGGGAGGTTGTTTTATAATATAATAATAGCTGCAACCCCCTGATACAGACTTTCTCCATGTTAGTTTATGTAACTAATAACCCCACAATAACCCCAAGTGGTGGCATTTGATAGATGAGAAAACTGAGGCCCATAGAGGTGAAGTCATAATTCTAAAGCCATACAACCAAGAGTGGTAGAAATGAGTCTTGCACCCTTAGTCCTGCTTCAAGTCTCTGACCTCTACTAGACCTCCCTCCCTCTTGAAAAGGATTTGTTTTGTTTCTTTTATAGAAATTCATTGAACTCATAGGCCTCAACCAGGGCCAGAGGACAGTGCTGAGGCTTACTGAACTGTTGGAACAAGGGGAACGGCTGCCTCAGCCAGACAAATGTCCCTGTGAGGTGAGAACCACCCCCAGACCTCTTGCCCCCACCTGGGGAGTAGGGAGAACATCAACCACAGATCCAAGTTTTCCTTCCCTAGATCTATCTCCTCATGAAGAACTGCTGGGAGGCAGAGGCCTCATTTCGCCCGACCTTCCAAAATCTCATCCCCATCCTCAAGACAGTCCACGAGAAATACCAAGGTCAGGCCCCTTCGGTGTTCAGTGTATGCTGAAGCCCACTGGCAGCTCTGCTTGGAGAGATTGGAACAGATGGTGCCCACAGAGAGACTCCCACTGCCCCATCCAGGAGAAATGCAACATGGGAACATGGCCTCATCCACCTGCTGTGTGTGGCTCCTGTTGGAGACCTCACTTCTGTGAGATGACTTTACTTCTGTCTTAATCCCTCTGGGTGCCATGAGACCATGGACAGGATGGCTTACAAACAACAGACATTCATTTCTGCCAGTTCTGAAGTCTGGGGATCCAAAATCAGTGCCAACATAGTCACATTCTAGCGAAGGTGCTCTTCCTGGTTCCTGCTGGTTCATAGCTATTCATGCCTGCCTGTGCTCTCAGCGGATAGAAGAGGATAGGATTCTTTCTGAAGTCACTTTTGTATAAGACATTAACCCTGTTTGTGTGGATTCCTCCCTCATAACCTAAGCACCTCTCAAAGGCCCCACCTTCTAATGTAACATTGAGGAATTTCAACATGAATTGCAAGGGGCATAAACATTCAGACTGTAACGCCGTCCATGGGTGAGCTTGACCCAGACCTTTGAGGGACTCAGGACAAGCAAGAAGCCAACCAGGCTCTTGAATCTGATCTTTTACCTTCTTCCAGCTCTCACTTTCTCCACTAGCCAGTAATAAACTCATTATTCCCGCAGTTGGAGAATGTTACTTTGACTGATCCACAGCTAGGGTTTGCTGTCCTGGAGGACTGCACTTAGAGCCAGAATAAACTGTTAAACCTTTGCTCACCTCTGAACAACCAACTAGCAGAATGGTTTCAGGGATTACAGAAAGCACTCAAAGCACTGCACAGATAATACTGCCAATTTCACCCTCTCTTCCCTGTGTGACCATAGGCAAGTGGTTTCCTGGGCCTCCCTTCTCAGCAATGAACTGGGAATGTTCATACTTGCCACCTCATAGGAATAATGCAAAGACCTAACGAGATCATGTATGTCAGATTCTCAGCAGAGACATGTAAACAAAGGCTTAATAAACATTCAGTGATGGTGGTGGTAGATGCCAAAGTGTTTCTACCTATTGTACTTACCAGCCATACTAGAGATACTAGTCACACATTTTGTGAAAGGCAGTTAAATATTTTCCTTCCCATAGGATTTCTTAAGACTTTGTGCATTGGGCCTAGCACAGTGCAGTGAAGCTGTCTGCAGCCTCTGCAGTGCTGGTTCAGTCCCTGCTGGCCGCGGAGCAACCCACATGGCGAGCAGACCTCTCCTGTCTCACCTGCTGCTCCCCTCAGCAGTGTATTTCGGTCATTCTGCCTCTTCTGTTCCCCACTCTGTCTCTGGTGAATCCTCTCACCCTCCTGCACATCTGGCCTGTACCCCGGTTCTTGTATAAATTAAAAAATAAATCTTTTAAAAAAAAAGATTTTGTGCATTACAACTCTCCCAACCAAATAATCCCACACTCTCCTAATGATATTTGCTGGTTATAAGTTTTCAAAGTAAAATATTCATTATAATTCCTTTTTTCAGATAGGTAATACTGACATAGGCAGTGAAATATTTTCTGTCCATCAGCACCAGTATCACCTTGCTGGAGGCAGCTAATGTCATCTGGTTTCCTGTTGTTGCTTCCAAAAACATTTTATTCCGATACAAGGAAATCTGTGCACATATTATGTTCCCATCTTCCACAAAAATAGTAGCATCTGGTACTCTATAGAGCTGTAGCCTGTGTCCTTGCTGTTCCCTCCGACATGATAGGTCTTGGAGATGGTTCCCCATAGCAGCATACACTGTCTCTGTTCCAATATTGTGGTTTTGTTGAAACCCATCATTTAAAAGTTAGCAGCATTTGTTCTCTGTTGGAGTTCATGTTGTCCTCTCTAACCCCCTGCCATCCCTGTGTTGCTACTGCAGTGAGTAACCATGTGTGCACATGGTGCCAACCATGTTCAAGGGTATGTGTAGGACAAACACCCAAAGGGAACAGAGCCTGGCAATTGGGAAAGACCTTGCCACTAGAGTATTGACAGGCTAGCCTTATTTTTTTTACAAATTATCAAGACTTACTCTTGTTTTTTTTTTTAAAAGATTTATTTTATTTATACCAGAGCTAGGGTACAGGCCAGATGCGCCAGAGGGTGAGAGGGTTCACCAGAGACAGAGCAGGAAACAGAACAGGCAGACTGACTGAAATACACTGCTGAGGGGAACAGTGGGAGAGACAGGAGAGGTCTGCCGCACAATGTGGGATTCTCACCTGCCAGCTGGGATTGAACCCGTGCTGCAGAGGCTGTGGACATCTTCACAGTGCAGCACTCAACCACCTGTGCCACCAGGAGGCCCAAGACTTACTGTTGTTTAAACTTTTATTATGGGAGTCTACCTGGTGGTGCAAGGGGTTAGTCTCAGCACTATGAAGCTATCAGCAGCCACTGCAGCATGAGTCCAATCCCTGGTCAGGGAGGTGACCTACATGGCACAGCAGATCTCTCCTGTCTCGCCCACTGCTCCCCTAAGCAGTGTATTTCAGTCGGTCTGCCTGTTCTACTCCCCACTCTGTCTCTGGTGAATCTTCACACCCCCCACACCCCTCCCACACCTCTGGCTAACACCCAGCTCTTGCGTGCATAAATAAGTAAACATTTAAAAAAAAAAACCACAACTTTTATTATGGACAATTTAAAGCATATGGAAAAATGGAGAATAATGTAATTACCTTGCACTTAAGCAGGCCAGCATCAACAGTTCTCAACCCCCATGGCAAGTCTTGTTTCAACTCTACTTCTACCACTGCAATTGGATGATTTTGAAGCAAATCCCAATCATTTATTTCACCCTAAAAACTTGGAAAGATAGAACTGAACATAACTACAATATCATTATCACAACTAAAAAGTTTAACAATAAAACCTCAGTATCATTGTATATGTGCTGCCGAAGCAAACACAAAACCTCAGTATCATTGTATACTCTGTTTAGATTTTCCCAACCATCTCAAACATTCGGTGTGTGTTTGCAGCTTGTTCAGATAAAAATCCAAATGAGGTCCCTGCATATTTTTTGAGGACAGGATCCTTTGGTTTGAGGTTCTTTTTCCTTTTTTTTTTTTTTTTTTCTCTTATGACACTTACTGAAGAAATTAGGTTGTTTGTTCTGTAGATTTTACCAGTCTGATATCATCCTTGCAGTGTGGTTTAGTGCATCTTTCTGTCCTTTGACAGACCAATGGTCAAATTCAGCTTCCGTTTTTTGGCAAGAATTTCACAGAGGGCGTGGCACCCTCTCAGCTAGAGCTCTGCTGGTCCTTCTTTTGTGACCCAAATAGCCAAATAGCCACCCAGATCCATCAGGAGGACTTTTCATTCTAGAAAATTGCAAATACACTGAAAAGCTGGAAGAAGAGTACAGTGAAAACCCCTAGTTTCTACAATGAATTTGCTAAATTCATTGGGTACATCGTACTATATCCATCTATCCATTCCTTTGCTCATTCATCAAGCCGAGCCATCTCATTTTAGATACAAATTAAAATAGGTGGATGTCATTTTTTAAATTATCATTATATTACACAAAATACAATTTTTAACATTTTAACCACCTTTTTAAAAGAATTGCTTTTATTATGCATACAAAAACTGGGGTGTAGGCCTGAGGTGGGAGGGTAAGAGGATTCACCAGAGACAGAGTGGGGAGCAGACCAGGCGGATCCACTGAAATACACTGCTGAGGGGAGCATTGGGGGAGACAGGAGACGACTGCAGTGCCATGTGGGTTAGCTCCCTAGCTGGGGATTGAACTTATGCTCATGCCACAGTGGCTGCTGATAACTTGATAGCCCTGTGACTCCAGGGAGACCCCATTTATACCACTTTTTACGTGTTTGATTTCGTGACCTTAAATATATGTCATGTCATCAATACCATTATCCCTTTATAGAATTCTAACATCTTCCCAAACATAAACTAACTCCCCATTCCCTTCCATGCCCTACCCCTACGTTCTCTGTGATGTATCTGTTCTAAGTGTTTTATGTAAGTGGTAGATTTGTCATTTTGTGTCTGGCTGATTTCACCTAGCATAATGTTTTCAAGGTTCATCCATGATGTAACATGTCAGAATTTTATTTTTAAGAAAGAAATAAGCCAGTTTGTTTATTCATTAATTTGTCGAAGGACCCTTGGCTTGCTTCCATCTTTTTGTAATCCCTGGCTGAAGTCAAAAGACTGTTATGGGTGGTGCCCCCTGGAGGGGGTTGCTGGTAAGGATAGAGAGCCCCAGGGAAAATGCTAAAAAGTATCACATTTGGATGGGTGTCTGATATGAAATATTAGGGACTGAAGAAGGGGGCGTGGATTCATTCAGTATTTGGAATTAAGTGTTTTTGGATCTTCAGTGTTTAAGGTCAGTGATTTTCAGCTCCCATTGTGCTGATCTTCCAGAAGGCTGTTGTGGGCCTCTGGAGATGGAGGCCTCCAGCAGCCAACCTCAGAGAGGAAAAGTTCTGAGGCTTTGAAATTAGCCGAGCAACTGAAACTGTTCTCGGTTTTGCTGCTGTTACGGCCTGGCAGGGAAGGTAAAGACCTGGAGCAGGGCACCTAGCTTTACTGCATGTGTGTCCGTTTGTCAGGTCGTTCAGCTGCTGCAGCTGCTGCCCTGAGTGTCGCTTGTCTGGTGCTGCACTGGGGCATTTCAGAAGCTCCAGGAGCATCTCCTGTTGTGTCTTCTGTTGTCTTGGTAAGTTGGAACCTGGCCTGAAGTCTGGCTGCCACGTGCTCCAGGTCGGCAGAGGCCGGAAGACGCCATCTTGGACATGTGGCCTATGGTTTGGGAGAGGAACTCTGCATCCTTAATGACGCCATCTTAGCTGCTTTTGTTTTGGACTGAAAACACTGGCTACTGCTTTGGGTGAGGTAAAGGCTATTTTTGGCTTCAGTAACTTTTTTTTCCCCCTGGTTTGTTAAATAAATCCCATTGTTGTTGTTCCCTTAGCCTGAGTAGTCTTGCAATTGTGCACACAGGTGAAGCACTCAGACAGTGACCGGTAAACTATTTGCGCAGTGTCCTTGGCCAGTTTTAGCGCCTCTTGCTGCCCTGTATCATTTTGACTACTGTGAATAATGCTCTTAGAATTGGTATGCAAGCATCTGAGTCCTGCTTTCAGATACCTAGGAGTCAAATTGCTGGATAATTTATAATCTTTTTTGAGAGGCTGCTAAACCTTTCCATGGTAACCATACCATTTTATATTCCCACCAACAGAGCATGAGGGTTCCAGATTCTCCACATCCTCACCAATACTTGCTGTTTTCTGTTTCATTTGGTTTCTTTGATAGTAGCCATCCCAATAGGTGTGAAGTGGGATCTCACTGTGGTTTTTCACAATACCCTGATGGCTAGTGGTATTGAACAATTTTTGTATTTATTGACCATTTGTATAGCTTCTTTGGCAGAATGTCTTTCTAAGTGCTTTGCCCATTTTTGAATTGGGCGTTTTTGTTGTAAGCTATAGGAATTCTTTATTATCTGGATATAACCCCTTATGAGGTATACTTACAAATACTTTTGATTTGGGTTTTAGTTGCTCTCTCAACTCCATGTGGAAAATAGATTCTTTGCTAGGTGGGCAGGGCAGCAGAGGAGAGGCCTTTGTGGGAGGGAGAGAAGGGGTGTGGCCTCAGAGATGGGGACAGTGCAGCAGCGTTGGGTGCCCTCAAAGTCCTTAACAAGGTCTCTCTCTAGAGCTCAGGTCAGAGGTATAGGTGGCAGGGGAGTCCTGGGAGATTGAATAGTGATAATGGGATTGACTACATGGCCATGGGCCCTTCTCTTGGAACAAAAAGACCTGATGCCTGGAGCAGGCAAGGAGTAAAGAGAAAAGGAGTAAGGATCAATTACAAGTAGTGTTATAAACTATAAATTTGGGGTTTTAGGTCACACCCAGAAAGTCAAACTCTGAACTGCAGGAATGTCTTTACTTGGAGTTTGAGATGGCCAGCAAGGGAGTTGGGGGACAGACATCACCCCAAAAAATAAAACCTAGGACCTCCCCAGTGGTGCAGTGGTTTGAGCGCAGCACTGTGAAGCTGTCTGCAGCTTCTACAGTGCAGGTTCGATTCCCGGCTGACCAGGGAGATACCCACATGGTGTGGCAGACCTCTCCTATCTCGCCCGCTGCTCCCCTCAGCAGTGTTTTCAGTCCATCTGCCTGTTCTGCTCCCCATTCTGTCTCTGGTGAATCATCTCACCCTTCTGTGCCTCTGGTCTGTACCCCAGTTCTTGTATAAATAAATAAATCTTAAAAAAAAAAAAACCCAGCTCCCCAGTTGGTGGGAGTGTTGTGATTATCTAAGGGGAAGGAATGTGAGGGGAGTGTCTAGGTGACATGAGTCACGGTGTGTGACCTTCCCAGCAGGGTGTTTTCTCAGCAACTAGGAGATTTTTGTTACTGATACCACTAGAAACTCAGAGAGACAGAATTTTACTAGGGACGTAACACAATCCAAGTTCTTAGGACTGCAGCACGGCCAGTTGTTTAATCACCAGGAGGTGGGGAGCGGGGGGAGAGAACAAAGAGCAAGTACAGTTTAATTCCACTTAGTCCTAATTTTCAGTGTAGGACACTTTTTGTTGCAAATTGGAGAGGATCCAGCTACAGTGTCCTTGACAGATAGTGGCTCAGGGCTTAGCTGTTCCCCAACTCCCCTGACCCAGCGCCATATATGGGGAATGGAGGGACTGCCCCCCCCCCCAGCAGTGACACTCCCAAGACCTTAAAAGTCCCATAGGAGCCACTGCGGTGGCCAACACAAAGCTTGGCACAAGTGCCCAATATATGTGGACTTCTCATTTTCATGGCTTCACTAATCTTAGGGGCCCCTCATTATCACACCTAAATCTCTTATTTGCCCCCAAGGACTGTTTAAGATCTCATGTTTACCCCTTGAGGCCCTACCTAGAAGTCCCCCCACCTTTCTGTCCCTTTGAAAAATCTTACCTTATCACTTTTAGGACAGTGCCTATGGGTCCCTCATCAACTTCCTCTCTGGGAACTGGACACTTCCCTTCATCTAAATTCTACAGGCAGCCTCCCTTGTGGCAGAAGGGGTTAAGACGCAACCTATGAAGCTGTTCACAGCCACTGCAGCACGGGTTCGATCCCCGGCCAGGGAGCTACCCACATGGCGCAGCAGACCTCTGCAGGCTCGCCGCTGCTCCCCTCAGCAGTGTATTTCAGTCAGTCTGCCTGTTCTGTTCCCCACCCTGTCTCTGGTGAGTCCTCTCACCCCCCACACCTCTGGCCTACACCCCAGTTCTTGTGTGCATAAATAAATCTTTAAAAAAAATAAATTCTACAGGAAAGAAGTGGCTCATCTTCCTCCACCCCCAAATCTACCCAGTGTTGAGCAGAAAGGAAGACAGTTGCATCAGCCAGCAGTATTACAGCTGGGAGGAAGGAGGGGCAGCACTATAATTGAAGTCTGCCCTGTGGGAGACTCACCAGCACACTTTGCCTTACCGAGCCCTACCTGGGCTTCCCATGTAGGACCTCAGAGAAACAGAGTGACAACCCGCCCCCCTCTCCCCAGGCCTGGGCAAGGTGCAGTCCTGACTTCTGCAATCTTAACCGTGGCAACTTCCCCTGAGTCACCGTCCCTGCTTCCCTCTGCTCTGGCCACAAACTTCTTCCTGCAAGCTGGCCCCATGGTACCTTCAGCACCACTGTCTGGGGTCTGCTGGACTCTGCTGGTCTCTCTGCTTCTGGTCTGCTATAGGCTGCCCTCAGGTGAGGCATGGCAAGCTGGGGTGGGCTGGAGCTGAAGGATTGGTAGGGATAGGGGACTGGAAAAAGCAAAAGTCCCCACATTCTGCTGCCCTGGAAGCTGCCAACACTTCTTATACTCAGTTCTGGCAGAGGGCTCACCACTGTCCTTGAAAGAAAATAGTGGACTCTTTAATATAGTCTCTAGGGCTCCCAGATGTCTCTCCAATATGCTCTCTCTCTCCCTACTCCATCTGGATATGAGACCTCTGCCTATGCTCTTCTCTCTGCCAGGGTCACACATCTCCTTCTAACTCCTCCTACTTATCCTTCAAAACTGACCATAATTTCACCCTCCTCCAGGAAGTCTTCCCTGACTTGCTTCCTTCTACAGGCTCTTTGGGCCTGTCCTGGCCTCTTTCTTAGCTCTCCCCAGTCCTGGATTGATCATTTGCCTCTCCACTAGACAGGAAGCACCAGCAATGCAGAGACTATTATAGCTCTACAGGAAGAGATGTTTAACAGTAGAGCCTACAGAGGGATGGATTGAAGGATGTTGGAACAACCTCTTTCCTCACAGGTGCCCAGAGGTGGGAGGTCCTGCTGGAGGTGGAGCTGAAGGACCAGGTGGTGCCTGCTGGATGGTCCCTCTTGGTAAACTGCACTACGAAGAGACCTTCTTCTCCAAGGAGCAGGTGGGTGAAGGCCAAGGCTGGGTAGCCTTCCAGCTCAGCAATGTGACTGGTGACAGCCAGATCCATTGCTCCGGCTTCTGCAGTGGCTTCCAGATGGCATGCTCCTCCAACATCACAGTGTATCGTGAGTGGATGTACCCAACCTGGAGGTGGGACTGGTTTAGACAGTGGTGGGAATAGATAGCCAATGGCACTGGGCAACAGGACTTGAGTCTATAAAAATGGGCCATTGCTCAGATTCGTTTGTGTGTGTGTAGGGGGGTGGATGGGGCAGGGCAGGTATCTCAACTCTATGTCAGGGCAACAGTTGTGAAATCAATTTATTTGGGTCCCAACAAGCATTTAAAAAATGCTATTTCATGTCTCTTATTTATTACTTTTGTTTTTATGGCAGTAAATTCATGCAGTCTCAAAAACAAAAAGTATAAAAAGGTGTAAATGTCAAATCTCCATTTGCCTAGTCTGGCTACCATTGGCCCTGCTATTAAGTGTCAAAACTAGGTGCTCATTCATCCTTACAGAAGCTGGGGTACTTCTGAGCCTCACCTCACAGATAAGGAAACTGAGTCACAGTTTGGAAAAGTTAATTGCCAGGGCTCAGAGCCCCTGCTCAGAGGAGTCAGCTCCCTGGTTCCCATGTCCCTGCTCCTAAAGATGACATTTTCCTCCCTGCACCTCTGTGTCCTTTATGGGTTTCTCACAAATCTTTCCAGAGCCTCTGCATTTAAAAGGACAGAAGACAGCAAAGTGGGGCCTCCCAGTTGGCACAAGGGGTTAAGTCTCAGCACTATTAAGCTATTGGCAGCCCTGTAGCACAAGTTCGATCCCTGGCCAGGGAGCTACCCACAAGGCACAGCAGACCTCTCCTGTCTCTCCTGCTGCTTCCTTCAGCAGTGTATTCCAGATCTGCCTGTTATGTCCCCACTCTGTCTTTGGTGAATCCTCTCACCCCTTGCACTTCTGGCCTGTACCCCAGTTCTTGTATGCTAAATAAATAAAGCTTAAAAAGAAAGATCATAAAGTGCATCATTCATGGAGACTACTGTTTAGTGAAGACATAAATATAGTGCAGGTGGGTAAGGGTGTGTATGCTCCTGTGTGTGCTGGTGTCTGTTTATGTACCTATGTATATGCCCATAAGTATATATGTCATTATTTCTGCGCGCTAAATTGTACATGTGCTCTATATGTGTGTTTGTCTGTGTATATGTCCGTCTGTGTGTATATGTTTCTATTTGGGTATAGCTCCTTGGGAATGTGTGTGGATGTCTGTGTCCTGGCTGGTGTATGTGTGATGATGTGTGACTGTGTCTGTGTGTCCATGTGTATTTCTGTGTAACATGTATATCTGAGTGTGGTTTCTGCATGTCCCTCTTTCTGTGAGATGCCTTTATGCAGTGTTGTGAGGGAGCCTGTTGGTTGTGGCTCATATCTTTACAGTTCTGTGTCATGTTGGATAGCTTGAAATTGTCTCAAATATTCACACAGCAAATATTGACAGAGGCTCCATCAGGCTCCCTCACCCCAGCTCCCAGAACTCAAGCATCACCAGCACTTGCCAGGTTACTACTCTCCCTGACTGGTGGTACCCAAGATTAGGATGGAGGCCTCCTTGTTAAATATTCCAAAATTCTAATTATTGAGATGCTAAATATTTTTTTGTAGCACAGTCTGTGGTCCTGTATGATAGCTTGAGATTTAGGCTTTAGCTCTTGAGAGGTCAGTGAGGTGTTTCCATAGGAGGTACAGGGTACCAGAGGTTTGTGAGCCACTGAGGGGCAGCTGCAGCAGCTTCAGGTACCCTAAGACTGTGTCAGAGTGACACAAGAAGTTGCCCCAGGTAGGTGGATCATGAAAACATTGAGTGTCTGGGACTGACTGGGGAGGGCTGGGCCAAGATCTGGGAGATGCCAAGATCAGAGTCCAGGCCAGGGCTGAGAGAAAGGGCCAAGGGAGTCGCTTGGCAGGTGGGCACATGGGTGTGACATTTGGGAACAGATATTAACTCTGGCTCTGTCCCTTCCTGGCTGTGCTTCCTTGAGCAAATCACCTCACCTCTACACTCTCTGGACCTTGATTTCTCTATCCATAAAAAGGAAGCATAAGTAGAGGCTATTTCACACAGCTGGAGTGTGAATGAAGATAAATGACATCTGGAAAGTCCAAGGAAAGCTCTAAATAAACCGGAACTCTAATTTTTATTATTAACATCAAGCATTACTCCCCTTCCTGCTTTTTTTTCCCCTGGCGTACTTGGGAAGAGATAATCTGAGTTTCATTTTCATGCCTGGCAAGGTGTCTAACAAAGCAGGAAATAATAATCATGAAGCTAATGACAATAGCAAACACAATGACACACTTCTAAGTTCCCTAGATTTATTAACTCAAAGTTCACACTTCTGCACCCAGCCCCCTCTGCCTCTTCTCCACACCCTGAGATGGGTTTTGCAGGACTGGCTAATAAGTGTTATTATCCCCTCTCTCCCCTCCATCCCAGGTTTGCCAGAGCATGTGAACCTGGCACCTCTGTCTTCCTGGCAGCCTGTGGGCAAGAACCTCACCCTGCACTGCAAGGTGGTAGGAGGGGCGCCCAGGCCCTCCTCACTGTGGTGCTGCTGTGAGGGGAGAAGGAGCTAAGGCAGCAGCCAGCAGTGGGGGAAACCACTGAGGTCCCCTTCACCATGCTGGCGAGCAGAGAGGACCATGGCGCCAGTTTCTCTTGCCGCACAGAACTGGACCTGCGTTCCCACAACTTGGGACTATTGGAGAACAGCTCAGCCCCCAGAAAGCTCTGAAAGTTTGGTGAGGGAAGGGACTCATCCAGTGGTTGTATGTAGGGGTACCCTGACTGTGGGACTCCTGAGAATGGGATATCTGGAACTCAAAGTTTTAGGAAAACATGCCCTGGCCATTGGGCAGTGACCTCATATGGGAGGCCAGGGGCGAGGAGAACTTTTGGCTGTGCGGGTGTGTCCTGGGGGAAGGGGAGCCCCAGGCAGCAAAGTATCCTGGAAAAGAGGGCCCCAGATTGGTGGGAGTTGGGGGTTGGAGAAGAGCATGCTAAGGGAAGAGCTGCATCCACAACTATGATGTTCACCCTTCTTCCCAGTCCTGCCCGTGACCTCCCCATACCTTGTTGTTCCTCGGTTCCTGGAAGTGGGAAAGTGGTGGCCTATGGGCTGATCCCTGGATGAGCTGTTCCCAGTCTCCAAGGCCTAGGTCCAGCTGACCCTGGGGGACCAGATGCTGAATGCCTCAGGACATGCTCAAGGGCACAGCCATTGTGAGATCTGAGGAGGGCGTCCAGGAGGTTATCTGCAATGTGGCCCTGGGTGATGAGAGTCGGGAGCAATGGGAGAATTTTACCTTTTACAGTAAGGGGGGCCGGGTCGATGTTACAGGAGTGGTTAGTGGCCATGACACAGGGAGATTAAGGCAAAGGGGTGAAGCCTTACAGGCTCAGTAGGAGGAGATGGGAAGAGTGTGGGTGGGAAGAGTGAATAGCAGATGAAGCAGAGCGTGAGTGGCCAGGGTGTCAGGTTAGAGAAGCTAGGATACTCCATAGGCAAAGAGGTGGGTGGAGGACGAGCCTTGATCAATAGGGGGGCATGGTCAGCAAACTACTGGACAGTGGTCCATCTTTAGGCTTCCCGGGGCTCAACCTGTCTCTGAGCCAGTTCAGCGTCCCTGAAGGGACTACCGTGAATGTGACTTGTGCAGCCGGGGCCCGAGTCCAGGTCATGCTGGATGGTGTTCCGGCCACAGCACCAGGACAGCCAGTCCAGCTTCAGCTAAATGCCACCGAGAATGATGACAGGCACAGTTTCTTCTGCAGTGCCATCCTGGAAGTGGATGGGGAGTTCTTGCACAAGAATACCAGCGTCCAGCTGCATGTCCTGTGTGAGTAGATCACTCTGATATTTAATCCCTTATCCTCCTGATCTCGTAAGACTTGATTCTCCTTTGCCCTCATTGTGCCTTGAATGTGCTGGATGTGTCTGATCATCTGATGGTCCCACAGATGGTCCCAAGATTGACACAGCCAAACGTCCTCAGAGCTTGATGTGGAAAGAGAGGCCTATCTATGTCCTGCAATGCCAGGCCCGGGGCAACCCGGACCCCCAGTGTTTGCAGGAAGGCTCCAGCCAACAGGTACCCGTCGGGACCCCATTCCTCGTCAAGTTAAACCATAGAGGTACCTATTACCTCCAGGCGACTACTCTCCGAATACACACAACCTGACTGTGGTGATTAACGTTCAAGGTGAGCCAACGCAAGGCCTTGGGTCAAGATGGGAAAATTCAGAAGGGGTTAGTGTGTGCTTATTTACTTTTCGCTTCCTTGTACAGATCGGAACCCCCTTACTATCACCATCGTCCTAGCGGTGTTAGTGATCTTGGGCCTGGTGATTAGTGCAGCAGCTATTGTTTATGTCTTCAGGTTGCAGAAGCGGAGTGAGAGTTATCATGTGAAACAGGAGAACACTTGGCTGCCCCTCACGTCTGAACAGCTCAACGAATCTTTGAGGAAGGTGCAATCCTGAACTTCTGGCCACCGGGATACTGGGCCGACGACGACGGGGTTTGGCTGTATCTCCGGGTTCCGCACCATTAAAGCCTTAAAAATCCGGAGTCTGTGACTTGATTCTACCTGCGCTGAGGGATTCTTCCACTGCGTTGGGCATCCAATGTAAGACAGCGCGGGGGGTGGAAAGGGGCGGAGCCTATGGCTTGCAGACTTGGCTAGAACTGAGAGGCGCGAGCCAATGGGCTGAGAGGGCTCAGAAGAAGGCGGGGCTTCCCCCGACCAATCGACTGACGCGTCCTAGTTGCCGCTCTATGCCGCTCCGCCCCGGCTCGCTAGTCCCAGTAGGCGCCGGGTTTCCCAAGATGGCGGCCGACGTGTCCGTTACTCACCGGCCCCGGCTGAGCCCGGAGGCTGGGGCCGAGGTTGAAGCGGATGATGCCACCGAGCGCCGGGCTCCCGAAGAGGAACTGCCGCCTCTAGATCCAGAAGAGATCCGGAAACGCCTGGAACACACGGAGCGCCAATTTCGTAACCGCCGCAAGATACTGATCCGGGGCCTCCCGGGGGACGTGACCAACCAGGTATGGGGGGGGGGGGGGTGGGAGCGTGGCGGGAACTACCACCGTGCGCGTGCGCGGGGGGACCGGAGGACACCAACCCTAGCGTGCGACGGGGGCGTCGTCGGGAGGGTCCGAGTGCTGGGCCCTAGCGGGGTCGGGAGAGACCAAGAGCGAGATTGGGGGGGGACGGTGCAGGGAAGAACCAACTTTGTACGGAAGGGGGACGTTGCTAGGGGCGACCACAGGCTTGGACCCGGTCGAGAGATTGAATGGGGCGGGGAATGGAAGGGGACGTGCAACTTTGACCACGTTTGGCGATTGTGAATGGGCATTTTAAGTGGGACTGCAGAAATAGCTAGTTGCGGGGCCTCCCTGGTGGCGCAAGGGGTTAAGGCACAACCTATGAGGCTGTCCGCAGCCACTGTAGCAGGAGTTCGATCCCCGGCCAGGGAGGTGACCCACATGGCGCAGCAGACCTCTCCTGACTCGCCCGCTGCTCCCCTCAGCAGTGTATTTCAGTCAGTCTGCCTGTTCTGTTGCCCACTGTCTCTGGTGAATCCTTTCCCCCCCCACACACCTCTGGCCTGTATCCCAGCGCTTATATGCATAAAGAAATAAATCTTAAAAAAAATAGCTAGTTGCTCCCTTCTCTTTTTAGGGTCTTCCCCACCCTCTGTACTGTCGGATGGCAGAACCTTATATGCAGAGGTTTCAGGGTTGGCTAAAGTATGCCTTTCCATTGTACGGGTTTAACTCCTCCCAGAGAGCCCTCCGGAAGTTGTAGCTGCCCCTGGGGTCATTCTTCTCCCCACAGTGCCAGGATTAATTTGGAAAAATGCTGTCTGCTGCTTCCAGCCCATACACCTACGGGAAAAGGGGGTCAGTGTTCTGTAGGGCCTCCCTTGATTGATCTTCTGGCCAGGGCTGTCCGTCTGTTGGTGCCTACATTGCACCTGGCTTCCCAGTGCTCTTTGGACCCAGCGAGATTGCTTCTAGCCTGCCCTGCCCTACTTTGGTGGATTGAATTTCCTGTTCTCTGTCCCACCAGCACTCTTGCCCTCCACTGGCTCTCCTAGCCCATGGGAGGGTACATGACTAGTGGGGCCCCAGCAGTGGAGGCCTGAAATGGAAGGGGTGTGACTTTGAGACAGACCTGTGGCAGGTGCCACTAAGCATATGATTTGTTTCTAGAGCCAGTCCTCCCAGTGCCCACCATCTCCTACCTGGGAACACGCATTCTCTCCTTAGAGTACACAGTGTGTCTGGCACAGTGTGAGGCCCCAGGCCTTACCCCTACCACTGGCTTGCAAGAATGCAATCCTGTCAATAGGATGGAATAGGGAGGCATGTCAAGCCACATGATGTGGCCTTATTAAGTAAATAGGATCCCCGGTCAGGTCCCCCTGGATGGCATTCCTGCTGCTGTCTCGACCAACAGGGTCTTTTAACAGGTGCTTTCACCTCCCTGAGTCTTAGTTTTCTCGTCTCTAAAATGGGTTTACTACCTCACTTGTAGGGTTGTGAAACAGTCTTTCTTGTAAACCAAGGTTCAGATGGATTAAGGGACTTTTCTAAGGGACTATGCTATAGACTTGAATTCAGACCCACCTGCCTTTCCAAGAGTGAGTTGGCTAACAGCTTGGTGTCTGCAGTTATAACCCAGTGGCCTCGGGAACGCAACCGCTTGGAACCCCAGTGTCCTTATTTATAAAACAGGGGTGATAATTGACCTGCCTTTGTAGCTGGTTCACATGAAGGTGGCAGTGGGTTGCTGCATTTAGCCTCTGATAACTCCCTGTCCTTTGGTTTCTGTCTTTGCAGGAAGTGCATGACCTGCTCAGCGACTATGAGCTCAAGTACTGTTTTGTGGACAAATACAAAGGGACAGGTTTGTGGAATTGTGGGGTGGGCTGGCAGCAGGGAGTGACCACCCCTGAAGTTGGTAAGGTCCTGGTACAGTGACTCCTCTCCTGACCTTTGGGCCCAGAATCATCTCCTAGGCCAGCACAGGACATGCTTTTGTCCCAATCTGTCCCTCATCCTGGGCGTTTCTCCTCTGACTACCTACCCAGATCCCTTGGCATTGGTCTTCCCCCTTCCTGTGCCCCCCCACAGCCAGCCAGTCACCCAGGCCTGTCTGGTCTTCTCCTGTAAGGCCTCCTCTAAGGAGTGGTGGTGCCCCTCTTTCCGTTTGCTTCCACCAGGTACATGCTTCCATCTTTACCTTCCTCTCACCTCCATGATTTCGTGCTTCTGCTTGGTTCCTGGCATCCAGCTCCAATCTGATTGTGAACCTGATCCTAACCCTGGCCTGTCTTTTCCTTAAATCTTGTCTAAGGCTCAGCCTTGCCATTTCCTCAGGTACCCTTTGGGCAGTCTCCTCTTCCATCCAGATCCCACCCAGGGTGGGTCAAGTAACTCCTCATAGAGCCCTGGATATCCCACCTCCACCCCTAAATCATAGTGCTGAGCATTCTGGGGGTTATGGCTCACCTACCTGCCTCCTCCATTGGGTGGTCAGGGATAGGAACAGGTCTCATCAGCCTTGGTCCCTAAGGAATTAGTCATATTCTGAGGGCACCACTTGTATAGAAGGAGGTAGGGACAATCAGCTGTGGGTGGGGGTAGCAGGCCTTGGGCCCCTCTGACCCTTTTCCCCCTCCTACTGCAGCTTTTGTGACTCTGCTGAATGGGGAGCAGGCCGAAGCCGCCATCAGCGCCTTCCACCAGAGCTGCTTACGGGAGCGCGAGCTGTCAGTTCAGCTGCAACCCACAGATGCTCTGTTGTGTGTGGCCAACCTGCCCCCCAGCCTCACACAGCAGCAATTTGAGGAGCTGGTGCGGCCTTTCGGCAGCCTGGAACGCTGCTTCCTGGTCTATAGCGAGCACACTGGCCACTCTAAGGGCTATGGCTTTGCAGAGTACATGAAGAAGGACTCAGCTGCCCGCGCCAAGTCAGACCTGCTGGGCAAGCTGCTGGGTCTGCGCACCCTCTATGTGCACTGGACGGATGCTGGGCAGCTGACGCCTGCCCTGCTCCATTCCCGCTGCCTCTGTGTTGATCGCCTGCCTCCTGGCTTCAGTGATGTGGATGCCCTGCGCCGGGCGTTGTCGGCTGTCCACACTCCCACCTTCTGCCAGGTGAGCCCTGTGCCCTGTGCCCTATATGGGGTTTAAGAGAGTAAATCCCAAGCCCAGAGGACCTCAGAGGGGCCAGGATCACCTGCCCTGTCTAATCTCCTGGGCTTCTTTTCAGTAAAGGGGTTTCTTGTTCGAGAGGCCACATGGTCAGTGGATGACTCCCTACAAGTGTAGGTGAGGCTGGTTTTATAGAAATTGGTTGTGAATCTTGCCCACTGCCTCGTTCACCCCTTCACTCATCACATGTATTTTGAGTACCCACTGGCTTCCGGGCCCCAGGCCTGGTGTTGAGAGACGGCTCAAAAGAGCCCACCATCCATTTAAGCCTCAAGGTCAGAAAGTCAAACTTGGCCGAATCCCAATCCTGCTTTGTGCCTCCAGCAAGGCACTGGTTCCCTGAATGTTGGTTTCCTCCTCCATAAAAAGGGATTCAGCACCCAGCATTGGGTTGCAAAGAGATCCCTGTTGTTGAATACTTCTGTGTGTACACACCTAGCCTTGTGACAGGTACTGAGGAATGAAAAAAATCCAGACCCAGCACTTGTAGAGCCCCCAGATGGCCTTGTTCACAGATCCCCAAGGGGACCATTCCTTCCGTATTCAACTGGGTTCTGATCATGGTACCTGCAGTCATTTCATCCTGTAACAACCCAGAAGGTAGGTCTTATTTCCATTTTTAGGACAGTAAACTTGGAGAGGTCAAGCAATGTTCCCTGGGTCATACAGCTAGGGTAAAGTAGAGCTGACAACCTGGTTCTGGAGACTGAGAACAGCGTAGATGAGGCTGATGCAGGACTCACTAGCTCAGTGGCCCTGGGTATGGCCTGCCCCCATCATGTAAATGAATGTTACTGCCTGGGAAGTCAGGTGTCCATCCTTGCCCTCTCAGCAGTTCTTCATTCTGATTGGAAGTGTTTTGTGATTGATTAGGGATAACTGCCCCTTTTGTTCCTCCGCTTAATTCATCAAACATTTGTTGATCGCCTACTGATACCAGACATCCCAGTTGAAAGGAAGCCAGACTCAGGAGTCAGGCAGGTCGAGGTTTGGAGCAGGGGATTTAGGAGCCCTGTGGTTTTGACTGCACTTTGACCCCTGTGAGATCTCTATTCATCTGTAAGATGGATGTGTTTGTGAGAAGATGTGTGTTGGGCCTTGACATGGGACCTTGGCTAGAGGTGAAGTTCTTACTAAGGGGGCTGCTGGCCAGAGCTTATTCTGCCTGGGGGCAGTCAGGGCACACTGAGCCCAGGCCACCAGCCTCCCTCCGCTGCTCCTGGAGTGTGACTCTTCCCCACCCCTGCTGAGAATCCTCGTAGCCACCCTGTGCGTCCCATTAGCCAAGTCATCTTACAGATGAAGAAACTGAGGTCAGAACATAGGCATATGCATGACCTGTCAGAGTCTGGGAGTCATGGTCAGGCAGCTCACCCTGGGGCTGGTGGTCCTAACTGGGAGCCCTCACCTCCCAGGAAGGCCTGATGCCAAGCTGGGAGTTTGCTGTCCTTGGTGGGAGGTGTTTATTTTCAACATAACCTAGGTGAGAACACCAGAGGAATCCCATAGCAACCCATTCGCTTGCCACTTACAGGCCAATTTACGGATCCTCATTGGTTCATCACAAAGTTGCTTTAAAATATTTTAGTGCTATAGCCATGTATAAAAGCAGCTATCATAAGACCACGGGTGTTGTAAAAAAGTCAAAAAGTTTTATTTAAAACTTCAGCATGTTCAGAAGGGTCAGCATGAAGGATCCTTCCAGCACCCCAGCACCTTTGCCTGCAGTCCCTGCACAAATATTTTGTCTTCTCCACCAACGTTTTATTAGCATTTCAAACAATGCACATGTGCTTATGCACTCACCTTTTTTTTTTTGACCTAACTGTTGCCATGCCTGCATTTGTTTGGTTTTTCCATTTTGTCTTGGGCAACTTTCCACATTCAGACAAAAGAGCTTTTGCCTTCCTTTTGTGACTGCTGTATTCCACTTTATGAACTCCATGTCATCCCTGATGGAGCACATTGCACACCACACCGTAGCTGTGTGAGCATCACTCAGGGCCAGGAGGAGTGTGAACTGGGCTTGAGACAGTGCCCAGGGTCCACCTTCTCAGCGACTGGGGGAGGGAGGTTATCATAATGAGGATTCTTTTTTTTTTTTTTTAAGATTTATTTATTTATACAAGAATTGGGGTACAGGCCAGATGTGCGGGAGGGTGAGAGGATTCACCAGAGCCAGAGCGGGGAACAGAACAGGCAGACTGACGAAATACACTGCTGAGGGGAGCAGCAGGCGCAACAGGAGAGGTCTGCTGCACCATGTGGGATTCTCGCCAGCTGGCCGGGATCGAACTGGCACTGCAGAGGCTGCGGACAGCTTCACAGCGTGACACTCAACCGCCTGCGCCACCAGGGGAGGCCCAGGATTCTTTTTTTAAGATTTATTTATTTTCATACAAGAAGTGGGGTACAGGCCAGAGTTGTGGGAGGGGGGTGAGAGGATTCACCAGAGACAGAGTAGGGAACAGAACAGGCAGATTGACTGAAGCACTGCTGAGGGGAGCAGCGGGTGAGGCAGAAGAGGTCTGCTGCGCCATGTGGGTTGCTCCCTGGCCGGGGATCGAACTCTTACAGCAGTGGCTGCGGATAGCTTCATAGGTTGCGTCTTAACCCCTTGAGCCACCAAGGAGGCCCCATAATCAGAATTCTTGATCACTGTTGTCACTTCACATGAGGACAGTCATTGCTCCCTCTTTCACCTCTCTGACACCAAGGTGGCCAGTTGCTTTAAGGCATCTGCCTGGCTTTGGGCACCCAGCTGCAGCTCTGCAGCCTGGGTGGAGTCTCTCCAGGCCTCAGTTTCCTCATGCAAAACAAGCATGGTAACAGCACCTGCCTCTGTGACCAGTGAAACAGTGCCTGCAAACCCAGAGAGTACAGGGCCCAGCTGTGTGTTTCCACCATGTCTGCTGCCCTGGGACAGCCCTGTCCACAGTTCCAGTACGGTGGGTGCCCTGAAAACCAAGAAGCTTACTCCATGAGTTTGTGGCAGACTCACCTGTTACCAGAGTCAGACCTGAACTGCTGTGGGGCTGTCTGTAGCCTTTGCTGCTGCTGCTTTTTTTTTTTTTTTTTTTTAAATTTAAAGAACAGGTTTATTAGGGAAAGGAACAGAAGAATAAAAGACACTTGCATAGACACAAGCGGGCAGGAAGAGCTCCCCAAAGGAACAGGTTTGCTAAGAGAGGTCTGCATGGTTGCAGGTGGGTGGCCTTGAGAGTGGCCTTCGCTAAGGGAAGTCAGTGAAGAGAAGCCTGGGCATGGTACAGGTCACAGGCAGCCAGGAAAGCTGCTGCCCTGCAGAGGAGAGAGTTGTTGAAAAGAAGCACCTGCATAGGCACAGGTGGGCAGAGGGATTGCTCCTGGCCTTTGCTTCTTACTGCAGAGCTATTCATGGGTTTGATTATAGGCCCCTGGGGGTGACTCATAGACAGTATAAAGGATGTGCGACTCCTTCTCTTTCTCATCTTTGAAAAATTCTCAGTCCTGGGACACATCTGGCCCCTGGGTCTAGATGAGGGGCCATAGGCCTGAAATACCAAATTGCTGTAGTCAGAGGGGGATAGAGGGGCTTCTGTGGCCTGCCTGTTCCCACCTCTCACTGACAGTGGCCTTTGCTTGCTTTTTTTTTTTTAAATTTAAGACTGTCTATCTCTAGCCCTGAACCCAAGCTCAGGCCACCTGCCTGACCCCCAGGCTGTATGCCCTTGCTGGCCCCAGCTGCAGCCTCAGTCTGAGGCTAGTGGTCTGTGGTGGTCTGGAGCCACTCTTCTGCCTGTCCCTCCTGGTCTGAGCCACGCCACATGAGGATACTGTTCTCGATCTGTGCCTTGATGCTTTATCAGAGTCGCAAAGTGGCATTGGCGTGAAAACAGGGAGGTTTACTTGTGTGAGTAGCATCCCTGCTGCGCCCTCCCACCACCTTGGGCACTGACTCTCTGAGCCTCAGTTGTCCTCTCTAAAAGGTGGGTAGGATACAGTCTTAAGGCCATTGAGAATATCTGATGCGCTAACACAGAGAACTGGACTTGGGACAGAGCTCTTCCAGAATCCATCCTCTGGGGGAAGGGGGTATATTGTCATTACTGGGATTCTTACCTGGTCACTGTTGTCACTGCTTTTCCCTCCTCGTCTCCTGCGCTTTCACATCTGTCTTTTCCTCTGCAGCTGGCGTATGGTCAGGATGGACAGCTGAAAGGCTTTGCAGTGTTGGAATATGAGACGGCAGAAATGGCTGAAGAGGCGCAACAGCGGGCAGATGGCTTGGCTCTGGCGGGCAGCCATCTGCGTGTCTCCTTCTGCGCCCCAGGGCCTCCTGGTCGTAGCATGTTGGCTGCACTCATTGCTGCCCAGGCCACAGTGAGTGCATGCTAGAGGAGGCTGCTGGAGTGGGGTGTGGATAGAGATCAAGGGGACCAGGCCCTCCTCTCAAGAAATCAGGGCCCTTGAGGGGACACCTGCTCAGTTCTGCGGATGTCAGGGAGCACTGAGGCCCCAGGGACTGTGGCAGATAGGCTGAGTCTCCCTTCTGCTCTTTTCTGCAGGCCCTCAATCGGGGCAAAGGGCTTCTGCCTGAGCCCAACATCTTGCAGCTGCTCAACAACCTTGGGTCCTCTGCCTCCCTCCAGCTGCTGCTTAACCCCCTGCTCCATGGCAATGCGGGAGGCAAGCAGGGTAAGGCGGGTCTCCCCTGAGAACTGGGCACCTTCCTGAAACTTGCTCATTTGAGCTTTGAATAATCCATATCCATGAGCAGGGACTGGAATGAGACTTGTGGCTGGTGAAGCTAGCTGGGGCCTCTTGCGGAGAAGCTTTGCAGCCTGAAACTAAGCCGGGTGGTGGAAAGAGGAACTGTCCTCCCCTGGGGTGGATTCTCTCCTTCTGGAGCGTTCCTTGAGCACGTTCATTGGCTTCTCAAAGCTTCAGTTTCCCAGGGTTATGTTTAATTGGGAAGTGGGTCTGCTACTCAAGGCTGCCACCCATTTCATGATTCTCTCCCCAGGCCTCCTGGGCGCACCCCCCACCATGCCACTGCTCAATGGACCTGCCCTGTCCACGGCACTGCTGCAGCTTGCCCTGCAGACCCAGAGCCAAAAGGTAACTGTGCTTGGGACCCCAGTGCATGCTGTCCCACAGCCTCAGCCCTTTCGGTTTCAAACACGACTTGTGCCTGCCAACGAATTGCTGTCAGTGGGCTCTTGAGCCATTTGACGGTCTCTGGAGCCTCCCTGTGACTGACCCAGCACTGTGTGGTAGACACTGCTTTCATGATAATCAGCAAGGGGGCTGGGTGTGGGTATGTGTGACTGTGGGGTGACAGGCCTGGCATGGTGAGTGTATGGTCTGGGTTCCCTGGGGCCTCCAATGGGCCTTGGCAAACAGGATGCCCTTGGTCATCACTGACTAGTTGGATGGGTAATAGCCCATTGAGGGGACACTGCATGTCTGCCTGTGACTAGCTGCAGGCTTGGGTTTGGGTAGACTAGGTGTGGTGATAGCCTAGACCTTGGGCAACACCTGCCCAGGCCATCCTACCCCATCTCCAGCTGACTGATCTGTCCCTAGAAACCTGGGATCCTGGGAGACTCTCCCCTGGGCACCCACCAGCCTGGGGCCCAGCCAGCCAACCCACTCCTTGGGGAGCTTTCTGCAGGTAACTTCCCATCTCTCTACATCCCCCCTTCCCTGCTTCCTCTTACCAAGCCCTTTTGCTCACTGGGAATGTAAATTCCCAGCTGTGTGGCCTTGGGCAAGTGACCTAATCTCTCTGGGTCTCAGGTCCTTGTTAGTTCCCATGGTGAGATGAACCGCCTGGGGTTGATGCTGGGTTCTCAGTACCCAGCACATAGTTGCCCCTAAGCTGTTAGCCCTGATCCAACTGGAGGTTGTAAAGCCCCAGGAGGAGGGGGTCTTTATGTGGCTGGGCTGTTGACACCCTCCTTCTCTCTATAGCAGGAGGACTGCCCCCGGAGTTGCCGCCCCGGCGAGGGAAACCACCACCCCTGCTGCCACCACTGCTTGGCCCTTCTGGGGGTGACCGGGAAGCCATGGGTCTGGGTCCCCCAGCTGCCCAGCTCACTCCACCCCCTGCCCCTATGGGGCTCCGAGGCACTGGCCTCAGAGGCCTCCAGAAAGACAGTGGGCCTCTACCTACACCCCCTGGGGTAAGGCACTATCCTTTACACAGCACCATCCCCACCTCCTGCCCCGTGAGGATCCCCTTGCCAGGGGCCCTCATGAATCAGGCCCTTCTACCATAGGTCTCACTGCTGGGGGAGCCCCCCAAGGACTTCCGGATCCCCCTTAATCCTTACCTGAACCTACACAGCCTGCTTCCAGCCAGCAACCTGGCGGGTAAGGAGGCCCGGGCCTGGGGAGGCGCTGGGAGAAGCCGCCGCCCAGCTGAGGGCCCCCTGCCTAACCCTCCAGCCCCCGGAGGTGGTAGCAGCAACAAAGCCTTCCAGCTCAAGTCCCGCCTACTCAGCCCCCTCACCAGTGCTCGCTTGCCCTCTGACCCAGGGCTGCCTGACAGCTATGGTTTCGATTACCCCTCGGTGAGTATCTGGCTGTCCTGTGGCATTTGTCTCCTGAGCACAAATCATTCTCTAGTTCTGACCATGCCAGGCCAGGTGTTGGGGAGACAGTGGGGAATATGTAAGACATGGGCCCTGCCTTCAAGTCTGTCTGTCTGTCTGCATATTAGACGCAGCATCGTGTCTGTGTGTCTATTGGTGTGTCTCTCCTGCAGGCCTTGGCCATGCTTCTACTTCTTAGAAATAGGACCCAGCATCCTGTCTGTCCTTCTCTCCCTTTTGATGCCTGTTTCTGTCCCTGAGGAGCTATTCCTAATACGGTTCTAAGCTCCTCTGGGTCAGATGTTGCAAAGGGGCTGCCCAGGCCATCTGTGTTGTGTTTGGTGCATGCTGGGTTTAAAAAAAAACAACCAAAACTGAAATGCCAACACTAACATCTGAGAATTGATGAGAGTTCACACAACCTGGATGCCCAGCTTGCCTTGAAAACTCTGAACACCTGTCCCATTGGACCACCCACCTTCATCACAACTGTCTCCCAAGCCCTGGTGCAGCCACCCTCTGGGTCAGGCACACATTCTGTCTCAGCCCACCCTGTAGGCTCTTTTGCTTTTCTCTAATGAAACTGTCATCTTCCTTGATAAAATGGTGCTATGAATTCAGCCAGGAGTGATATCCATATAGACCCCAACCCAAATTGCTTTTCTTCTACTTCAGGATGTGGGACCTCGGCGGCTCTTGTCCCACCCTCGAGAGCCAGCGCTCGGGCCTCACGGACCTAGCCGACACAGAGTAAGAGATGCCTGTTTTGCTCTCCCTTCTGGGTGCATCAGTTAGCTCTTGCTGCACAGCAAACAGGCCTAATGTTTCATAGCTTAGACTAGCAAATGTCACTTATTTCTCCTTATCGTGTGTGTGTGTGCAAGTGCAGGGTTGTGGATGCTGGTTCTCTACAGTCAGCAGACTGGTAGAGGTACTTGCATTGCCATGGTGGTCTCTGCTCCACATGGAGCTCATCTCCTAGCAGACAGCGTGTACCCATGCTTGTGGTGCTAGTCCCAGAGCTCAGAGGAAGAGGAGGGGGCAGGCAGCTCTGCTTCTGTCATCTTGCTGTTCTCATTGGCCAAATCTTAGTGATGTGGCAAAGCCCAGACATGGGGGGTGGGTCTGCAAAGGCAGGTGAATACTTCAGTAATCTGCCTCACTCAGCTGTTCCCCTCTCTGCAGATGTCTCCCCCACCCAGTGGCTTCAGTGAGCGGAGTGGCGGGGGCAGTGGAGGTCACCTCTCCCACTTCTATTCGGGCTCACCCACTTCCTACTTCACCAGTGGCCTACAAGCTGGCCTCAAGCAGAGTCACCTGAACAAGGTGAGGTGGCTCCCTGGCCAAGGACAGGTCCGCAGGGGGCCCTTGTGACCCTTTGTGCCTAAACCAAGGTTGGGTGGTGGCAGGGATAAGGCTTATTTGGAATCAAGCTGAAGTGGATCATCTTCCCTGTCTCTATGTGTGCAACACTCATTACTGCCCAGCCTTCCGGGTGCCCTCACTTCCTCCCACAAGAGCCCAGGGTGTAGGTGATATTCACCCCAGTTGACAAATGAAGAAGCTGGCCTTAAGTGGCAGGGGCAGGATTTATATCTGAAACCCTTCTCCTTGGCTTGAGGCTGCTTCCCCTCTACCCACCTTTCTCAATTCTCCCAGGTGGTTGGCTCCTCCCCACTGGGCTCTGGAGAAGGCCTCCTGGGCCTCAACCCTGGGCCCAACGGCCACAGCCATCTGCTGAAGGTACAAGCGAGGGCTGGGGACACACAGGGCTGGGGAGTGGTGGACCCTGGGTGGTAAGGCACTATCCTTTACACAGCACCATCCTCTCCCCTTTGTCTCCAGACCCCACTGAGTGGCCAGAAGCGCAACTTCGCTCACCTACTGCCTTCACCTGAGCCCAGCCCAGAAGGCAGCTACGTGGGCCAGCACTCACAGGGCCTGGGCGGCCACTATGCGGATTCCTACCTGAAGCGCAAGAGGATTTTCTAAGGGGCCAGTGCCAGAGATTCTCAAGGGCCTGCACCAAATCGCTTTTGGGTTTTCTGGTGTTTTGTTTTGTGGGTCCCCCCTTCTTTGATAATAGGAAAATCTCTGAAAGACTTCGCTGACCAACCAGCCGGAGCCCGAGGCATGTGGGGGAGTCTGGGGCCACTCTGCACCTCTGGCCTGCTCCTGGCCTGGAAACCCTGCAGCCTTAAGAGAGAGGCCCTGGCCTGCTCTCCCCTCCCTGTGTCTGCCTGTGTCCACCTTTTTGGGAGTCCTCTCCTGCCTCATCACTCCTGTATCTTGGCCTTTCGAGTGCCTTGGAGGTTTCCCTGACCTCCCGTGAGGATCAGAGACTGACCCCCTTTTTTAACTTTGACAATTGACTTTTTTTTGTTTCCTTTTCTAATTTTTATTTTTTTAACAATCCAGGATGTTCCCCAGCTCTGAATCCTTCAAGATCCAGTGTGGCTGGGTCTCCATTCCATACTTTTCAGTTTGAGACAGTTCAGCCCTTTTCTCTTTCTCCCATGTCTGCTGCAGGCATGGGTCTCTCCAGCTCCTGCCGGCCTACTCTAACTTGTGCTTCACCTCCGGGTTCCTGGCTCCCTGCCACAGTCCCCTGGCCTTCTGATGCCTTAAAGCTGGGCCCCAGGCCCTGCTGGCCAGAGCCTCTCAGATGCCAAGCTCTGGAAGCTTGACTCAGGACCAAATAGCTCTGGCCTAGGACCTTTCTACCCAGGGTCCCCACCCTAGGGACAGAAGGCCAAAGCCTTGGTCTTGGCCCAGCAACCCTACCATTCCTTACCCTCCTCCTCCCTTCCTCACCCCGCCCCCCCTGCAGGTTTGGGTGCTTTTCTCTACCAGCTTAAACTAGTCCTCTGCTGTCTGGTAGTCATGCATCTCACTGAGCCTCTGCTCTTTCCCCCATGTTGAAGATTATCTCCACCTCATCATTCCTAGGCCATATCATCTGGAGCTGGCCTCCCTTTGGTCCAGTGCCGGCAACCAACAACTCCAGGCAGATCAGCTCTGTCCCTGCCCACCAGCAGGACCTATACACCTGTGGTGACCCTGGGTCCTGTGCCAAGCCAGCTGGGTCACCAGCTTCCCTCCCCTGATAATGGGGGTCCTTGTCCACTCCAGGAGGTGGGAGGGTGTCCACCCCCAATCCTCTCACACAGACCTTTGCTGAATTAAAGTTTGTAAGTAAATGGTTTTAAAACTGCTGGCTGGTTCTTGGAACACACAGTGGGCCTGGGTGGGTGGTCTGAGAGGGCCCTGCAGATCTTCGCGACCCGACCCTACTCGCCTATGGTGATCGCTGCTTGGACTCCTCCCGGGCTGGATCCAAAGATAGGCGCTTATATTGCGGTGATTATGGGCGCTTTGCCCGCGTAAATATCACGGCGCATGCTCAGCGTTCTGTCACGTGACGCCTGTCATGGCCGCCTCCTTGGCCCGCGGAGGTGTGAATGCTGGTTTCCTGCTGCGGGCTGCTACAGGCACCTGGTGTAACAGACCCGGGGGCTTTTGGGGGTCCGGGGAGGCAGCGGCGGCGACAGCCAGGAGATTACGGGCGACAGGTACCTGGTTATCTCGGGCAGGCAGCGTTAACCCGTTGAACACCGCAGGGTGTGGCGCGGCCACTCACCCAACCGTGTTTTCCAGGCTCGCGCCAGGCGGGGAAGGAGGAAGCCGGCGCCCTGGAGCGCCCCGGGGACGTGTGAGTGTGGGGGCCAAATTTGTTTCTCATCCCACTAAGTTCCTCTACAGCCCTTGCCCTACAACCGCATTCCTGTGCCCCTCTTTACTTCGCCCCATTTCCCTGCCCTTCAAACCCTAACCTAACCCTAGGTTCCATCTGTCCCTTGGGCCCATCTTCCAGTTGGGCATCCTCACTCCCATCTGTCCTTAGGGTGAACGTGGTATTCGTAGACCGATCAGGCCAGCGGATTCCGGTGAGCGGCAGAGTCGGGGACAATGTTCTCCACCTGGCCCAGCGCCATGGGGTGGACCTGGAAGGTGGGAACCCGGCTCGGGGAATTGGGGAGGCCCTCGTTCATGCGTTCAAAAAAAAAAAAAAATTTCACAAGTTAGATATGATTTCACCACGCAGTGGAGAACAGAACACTTCCATGGTTTGCCACCAAATCCAGACTTCTCAGCCCCTACTCACCTCTTAACCTTTGTTCAGTCAACACTTGTTTATTGAGTTTACATTAGAAATTACTAAAACCACTACCCTCTGGGGAGCTCTTATTCTCTTCCTCCTTCCCTCTTTTCTAGCCACACTGGTTTTCTTACTGGTCCCCAAACAGCCAGGTTTATTTCTGCCTCAGGGCCTTCGCATCTGCTGCTCTTTCCATCTGAAGTATTTTCCCACCAGATCTTCTGTTTCCTTCTCATCCTTCAGGTCTCAGTGTAAATGTCCTCTTCCTAATGATCTCATCCCCTCTCAGCCCAGCTAAATTGCCCATGCCCCAGCAACACCATCATATCAGTGTTTTATTGTCCTCTTAGCCCTTCTGTGTTTTGTTCCCTTCTGTGTCATCTCCCGAGAATGTTTACTTTTTCACCCTTACTTGTTGCCTATCATGGTATTTAGATGTAAGAGTTATTAAACCAGTATTTGAAGAAAAGAGAATAACAGACATTAATCGTGTTAATATGTATTAGCTGACTGAATATTCATGACAACTTTATGCAATAGGGGAGATTACTGTATCTCATTTTATGCCTTGGGAAGCTGGGCCCCAGGTTAAGTAGACCTGGTGCAAGGTCCTATCAGTGGCAACGCTAGATTCTGTTTTATCTGCTACTGTTTTATCTGTTTTATCTGCTACTCACCTACGAAAATTGTGCCAGGCAGCAGTGTACAAAAACAGATAAGACTCCTGTCACGTCACAAAACTTTCATCCTAATAGTTATAGTAATTCCATGAGTAAACATGTAATGATATTGTGAGCAACTGGAAAGTGTGTTCTGAAAAATAATGAGTTCATTTGTTGGGTGGGTGTAATAAAGACCCTGATTTACTCTTAACATGGGTGAGTTGTGTGTTGGTAGAGGGAGGGGAGAATCAGGGTAGGCCTACCGCAAGTTCTGTTACGGAATCCAGTCACCAGCCATCCAGAAAAGAGATAAAAGCATACATTTTAAAGGCAAATAAATACCCTGTGTTCAAATGTTGCCTCTTCCCATCTGTGTGACCCTGAGCAAGGTGCTTAGTTTCTCTGGGCCTCAGTTTTCTCATCTATAGAATGGAATAATTTAATTCCTCTCTCATGATTTGCTATGGAGGGTTAAATTTGTCTTATGTATAGAGCTTAATACCTGTACATGTTTAATGTGCAGTGAATAATTAGGACAATTATATTGTACAATCTCCATCTCCTGTGATTAGGATGCTAACAAAGTGGAAAACAGGGCTGAGAAAGAGATGTTCAGGGAATACTACAAGTTTCTCCACAGGAGATAGGACGGGTGCACTGAATCCCTCAGGGAGGGTCTCCTGGGTCAGGAGACTGCTTTGCAGCTCCATCCTCACTAACAGACCTGTCGACAAGAGAAAGAAGTTTTTCCAGCTCACTTATAACAAATGTTTTTGAGCATCTAAAACATGCCAGATTCAGGGCCTCCCTGGTGGCGCAAGGGGTTAAGTCTCAGCGCCATGAAGCTATCGGCAGCACGAGTTCAATCCCTTCCAGGGAGCTGATCCACATGGCGCAGCAGACCTCTCTGCCTCACCTGCTGCTTCTTTCAGTCAATCTGCCTGTTCTGCTCCCCACTCCATCTCTGGTGAATCCTCTCCCTCCCCCGCCATCTCCTGCCTATACCCCAGCTCTTGAATGCATAAGTAAATAAATCTTAAAAACATGCCTCGTTCAATGCCAAGTGTAGAGAGGAGAAGGCAAATTGGCCTGGCACAGGTAAACCTGGAGATTAAGAAAGCAATGGCTTTACAGAAATTAAAGAGAGCTAACGAGAGAGGGGCAGAACAAGAAGCAGGAGATAGCCCATTGGAGGACAAGCGAGTTGAATTCCCAAAGACAAGAAGAATCTAGCCATGGAAAGAGTGGAGAGATCATTCCAGGCTGAGAGTACTGAAAGCGCAAAGGTCCTGTGGTGAGGATGAGCTTGGTTTGTTGGAGTTGAGCAAGGGGGCCAGTGTGGCTGAAGTGAAGTGAGTGAGGGGGTTGGTGGATCTCAAGGACTGATTTGGATTTTGTTCTAGTATGAAAACCCTTTGGGAGGTTTTAGGCCAGGAAGGACATTATCCCCATGCACAGTTGTCGATGATCACACAGAAGGTTGGGAGCATGTCCAAGGGCAAACAGAAAAACCCAGGTTCTGCATCTTTCAATCCTATTTCATGACCCCTTCTTCTGCTGCATTGGATGCTCGGTAAGCCTGCCCCTCCTTCGGGAGACAGGAATACATTTGCCCAGCAGTGACAGGATTGCAGCAAGGGCTCACAGACTACAGGGAACCTGTATGGCCTTTACCCTTTGTTATACTGAAGTCAAGTCCATGCTCATTAACGGTTCTGTATATAGGCAATCTGGTTCTTAGCCTGCTGGGGAGCCCTTGGGAAATGAAACACCCCAGACATCCCTTTATCAAACTTATATGCAGCTTGCTGAATAAACAGCTAGTTGAGTAAATGACAGGGTGGAGGGGGCACACATGTGGGTGTGCAAGCCGGGGAGGGACAAATGAGGGCATGTGGTGAAACAAGAGGCTTCTCCCTTATACTGGTCACGGAATGGCACCTGTCTGACCCTGTCCCTCACTGACACCCTCCTCACTTAATGCCCTCAGGGGCCTGTGAAGCCTCCCTGGCCTGCTCCACCTGCCATGTGTATGTGAGTGAGAAGCACCTGGACCTTCTGCCGCCTCCTGATGAGAGGTGAGCAGAGCAGCCCCTCCCAGCTCCCAGCTGCAAGACTTGCCACCAAACCACTATGTCCAGTGGGCCACCTGAGAAGCAGTGGGGGGCAGCTCCAGCTTTTCTCCCCCTCCAACCTCTGTTGCTAGCAGGGCACTGCCCATCTGACCGCTAACCGCTGTCCTCCTTACTCCAGAGAAGACGACATGCTAGATATGGCCCCCCTCCTCCAGGAGAACTCCAGGCTGGGCTGCCAGATCGTGCTGACCCCTGAGCTGGAAGGGGCTGAATTCACCCTGCCCAAGATCACCAGGAACTTCTACGTGGATGGCCATGTTCCCAAGCCCCACTGACACCGGCAACCAGACCATCCCGAAATCCGTGGCTTCGGAGCCAGGATTGGAGGAATCGCCAAGCTGCCAGCCCCGCCCAGAGCACAGACAAGCCCGAGAGTAATGTCGGAAGGACCCAGAAGGCGAAAGCCCCTACGTCAGAGATCCCATGTCCAGGCTCTGGTGGACGCCAGGTGGAGCGGGCGCTCCTAGACCCCCAGAGAATCGGGGTGTGGAGAGTAGTGGAATCTAATTGAAACTACAATAAAACTGTCTTACAGGCCTCCAGTATTTTGAGTTTTTGTTGGGGGCAACTCCACTCCCGCCTTGATCTCCTGGCCTACAATTGCATCTTCTAGGCCCTCAACTCTTTGCTCCCATGGCAGTGATGGGACCCTATGGTGAAGCCAAGGCCTCCGCTTGGGATCCCCCCCTTCCGGGAGGGGAGGACCCACGTGGGTCAGCGTGGCAAGGCCCCGCCCCCACAGCCGCGGAGGGATTTGGAGGGGCTCTAGCGGTCCTTATCCAGGAGAGGTGTGCAAGCCGGAAGGGGAAGGGGAAGGGGACCAAGGCTGACCTGTGGGTGGGGGCTTGGAGGTGGTTTCCAGCCCCTCCTGCTAAGGCGCCCGCCCCGCCCCACGCAGGTGGAGTTCATTGCACCCTCCACCAGAAGCGCCCCCCACCTCAGGCCCTGCCCCACCCAGGTGGGACCCATCGGGTGGGCCTGGTGGGGGTGGGGCCAGGCGAAATTAGGGAAGGGGGAGCTAGGCTGGGGCACCATGGAGGCCGAACCAGCCCCAGACTTCATGCTGCGAGAGCTACAGGCGCCGCCCTGCCTGGACCCTAAGTCATCCCCGGAGCCCCGGGCCCAGCAGACATCAAGAACCTCGGGATTCCGCAGACCCAATGGCAGGTGCGTTGAGGAGCCCCTCCCCCAACCTGGCCCAGTGGTCAGGCAGTCGTGACCTCTGGTTCCCGGGGTTATCTAGAGGTCACGATGTTAGTTACCGGTACTTACAAAGATGAAGTTCTGGTCCCGGGGGATACTTGGGGTTATAAGAAGGTCAAAGGCCACACAGTTTCTCCTGCCAGTGTCTCTCAGGCCAGTGCAGGTGCTACCCAGTGAGGGAGGTGACCACACTGCCCCATTTCCAGGTCCTTCTGGCCTGCACGCCAGGACTCGGTCACCACCCTGTGCTTCCTCCAAGAGACGCCAGAGTTGTCCCTGGCGCGGGACAAGCAGGCTCTGGAGTCCTGCTGGGAGCCGAAGACCCTGGGAACACTGGGACCACTGCCCCTGGCCAGGGATGCCAAGAATATGTGGACCCCCATCAACCAGCAGTGCTGCAACCTGGGGCCCCCAGGATCTCCCATCATCTCTTCAGCTCCACCCCAGAGGAAGCCCCGGAAGCAGTCCAGCCCCCAAAGGGGAACTGAGAAAGTGGACCCCCAGTTCGAGGGGGTGACCCTGAGGTTTCAGATAAAGCCGGATTCCAGCCTACAGATCATACCCAGCTACAGGTATGGGCTGGTTGGGGCAAGTGGTGTCGTTTATGCAAATGGTAATGGTGAGGGCTGAGGCCTGGGGGCAGGCACCCCCAGGCATCTGTCATGGACTTCCCTAGCGCCAGCCCTGAATTACAGATGGCACAGTGCCAACAAGACCTCGGGCTGATTTCAGACCCAGCCCCATTGCCATGACCAGTCACACCCAGGTTTGAGCCAGGATCTCCTTTTCATGAGATGTTGTCTCTGATAATGATAATAGTTACTGTCCCGCGAAAAAAACAAAAATATGAGGTAACAGTTAGCACTTGATATACATGGGCTCATTGAAACCCATTTTACAGATGTGGAAACTGAGGTACAGAGGGTGAAATCACTTGTTCAGGGTCGCATGGTGAGGATGTGGATGAACTTGGACTTCATCCTGGCAAGCTGGCCGCAGGCTTACCATCTCTTTAATAGTAATCATTTTTTTTAATTGAGGTATAGTTGAAGACAAGCCACGTATACTCAAATGTATATTTTAATTATGTATCTCTATACTTGTTATGTCATTATAGTTTAGAATTGAATTTTTTGAGTTTTATATAAATCAAATCATAAAGTATGTACTTTTTGTGTCTGGCTTCTTTCACACAGTTGAATTGTTTTGAGATTGACCCAGGTGGTAGCATGTATCGGTAGCTCCTTGCTTTCCATTCGGAGTAGTGTTTCATTGTATGGATGGTGACAATGATGCTGACTGTAATGAGCGATCACGCTAGACCTTTCAGACATCAGATGCTTCCTTGGGGGATGCCTGTTACCTTCATAGTTAATGTTCACTTTAAGGGCGCTGTCTGGACTGGATGCAGATACCTCAATGCTAACACCTTGTCTATTCCCTAGCCTGGCCTGCAGCACCCGCTCTCAGGGTCCACCTGCAGTGGCCCCTGGGAGCCCTGAGGCCAGCCCAGGAGGCAGTGAAGCCCTGGGTGAGTCTGGAGACTGTAGAGCTATAAATAGTGGGGTGGGGGAAATTTTTTTTCTTTCTTCTCTTCTTCCCCATCCTGTTTCCCCATTTAGACCTATCCAGGAGGAATGGGGGTGCCCCCCTCCACTCAGGCTGAGTCACCCCCACCCCCAGCTTCCTTCTCTGCTGAGCTTTGCCATCTGTCTCCCCTCCTGGCTTTCCCTCTGTCTTAAATCTGGCAATATCCAGTGCTGGCCCAGACTCAGAGGGTGGGCCTTCGCAGAGACCCTCCACAAGATCCTATCTTTTGGCCTCTGCTTCTTCAGGGCCCCGGCGCTGTGCTTCCTGTAGGACCCAGAGGACGCCTCTCTGGAGAGATGCAGAAGATGGGACTCCTCTCTGCAATGCCTGTGGTATCAGGTCCTCAGAATGGAGGAGGGAGTTGGGGTGGGTTTCCAAATCAGTCTGCTTAGCCAGTGTGGGGTAGTGGGAAGAGAAATTGCCCATCTCTTGGGGAAAGTGGATCCCTCCTGGTGGTTTCTGGGTTCTTGCTACATCCTGAATGTTGGTTTCTTATACCCCTACCCCAGGTACAAGAAATATGGCACCCGATGTTCCAGCTGCTGGCTGGTGCCCCGGAAAAATGTCCAGTCCAAGAGGCTATGTGGCAGATGCGGGATGTCCCTGGGCCCTCACCAAGGCCCAACGCAGGAAGGGTAAGTCCTTCCTCACCCAGCCAAACCTTTCCTGCCTCAGTTTCTCCAGAGGAGAAACTTTCTTCTAGGAGGAAAGGGAAAAGAACTTGGGTCTTAAGGGATCTAGTCTACCTCTTCTCTGCCTCTCTCCCCCATTCAGGGATCCCAGGTGAAGACCAAGGCCTCAGGCTCCAGAGCCCATGCCTCAGGTGGTCACTGCTCCTCAACTTGGCCCCTTCTCCTGTAGGCTTGGATGAGCACCCCCCTCACGAAATGCTCTCAGCAGTGATATCCAGTGTTAATAGCAATCACAATAAAGAGCAGAACTACTCAGAAAGAGCAGTGTGACTTGGGGATCCTACCTCATGCACTCTCACCCGCCTCTCCCTGAACCTGGGAATGTGGAGGCAGGTGCTTTCTCATTGGGGTTCTGAAGGGGACACACACATACACAGACAGTAGACATAGTCGTGTACAGGTACCAGCACCCCACAGGGAACTAGCCACATTCACCACAATGTCTCCTACAGGGAAACAGTCACCACACACAGAGAGATAACACATGTTGACAGACACTATTGTCAGTGGAGACACATGTGAAACTCAGATGTCACACACTGGCACACAGTGATACATAGACAAGTGGGCCATTGACCTGTCAGCTCCACCCCTGTGTGCAGAATGTCACCTTCCTGCATTCTCATACACACACACCAGGCCCTGCTGTGTCTCCTCCCTCCCTCCTTGCCTTTCCAGGCTCTTCCTAACCCTGGAAAAGTGTGTCCTGAGCCTAAGCCAAAAGCCACATGTGAGCAGCAGGCTCTGAGCAGAGCTCAGCCCTGCCACTGTCACTGGGACACACAGGCTACCAGTGCTCACTAGGGGGGCATTTGAGGATGGACAGGATGCAGTGAGGGTGGGGGTGGTCCCTCCTATAGGGGTGATGGAGATCGTCTGACCACAGGTCCAGAGAATGCAAGTCTTGGGAGCCCCTCTTTATCCTTCCTGGGTGAGCTTTCACCCAGATTCCTCAGCCCTCAGATTCCTGACTCATTGGGTCTCACCCTTCCTCAGCTCAGAACACCTTTCCCCCGCATCTCCCCATAGCTGCTGCTTCCTCATCACTTGCTGGGGAGAGAAGCTTAGCCCAATTTCCAGTCTTCAGAGAAGCCTTCCTTGACCACTCAGTCTAAAATAGACATTCCCCCACACGCACTGCTTTCACCCCACGTGAGGCACCAGTTCAGTTCCTTGCTGAGAATTAGGTCTCTCTCTTAGAACCTATCAGAATTTTCAGTGATTTACTGGTCCAGGGTTAATTTAATTCACATGCTTCTCCCCCACTAAATGATGACTTTGGAGGTCCAAGGTCACCACAGTGTCATGACAGGCCTAACCAGAAGCTCCTTAGGGATACACAAAGGTTGAGACAGTGTGTCTGCAAATGCATAGCTGCTTTTATCCACTAAGTCAGCATCTATTAAGCAAGAACTATACACCACACTCCAGTGGGGCCACTGGGTGGAAAACAGAACAAAGACACCCATTCTTTCAGAGATAGTATTCCAGAGTGACAGTAAAGAAATATTCAATTAAATTTCCAATAGAATGTCAAGTGGTGATTGGTACTACAGAGAAAATAAAGTATTAATAAGGAAACTGTATTATAATATATGTACACCTACATATATATGTACCAACCACATACATATATATGTGGTAATATATAACAAATAACTATATATTTATATATAATGTAGTATAATATATACATGTAATATATAATATGTTATAATATAACTGTACTATAAGTAAAAGTATTATTATAAGGAAAAACTGGGAAGCAACCTTGGCCACGGTTCTCAGGGATGCTTCTCTGAGGAGGTAATGTTTGCATAGACCTGAGGATAAGGGACTAACACAGGGACTATTTGAGGTGAGGACACTCCAGGTAGACACAGTGGGAAGAGTAAAGACCATGTGGCAGGCAGGACTTTGTGGAGTTCAGAAAATCTGGAGGAGGCTGGGGGGAGTGGAGGGAGGTGATTAGAGGTGGGACAGCAGGGGTTGCCCCAAGCTTGTGACTTGTCTTGAGTACCTGGAGGCCCTCACTGGCTTGCCCTTTCCTCCTGATGTTTGCGTAGGTGGCTGGCTGATGGTGCTTGAGCTGTCCAGGTGGCTTCCTCTTTCCTGGGCTCTGTGTTCCTGATTTTGAGGGGGTGGGGATGGAGATAGGAGGCCCAGCTGTTCTCTCCTTATGCTCTATATGCTGTGAGAAGGGGATGAGGGGGATGGGGGTGTGCAAGGGGTTGTGGCTGTTCTGAATCATGACACACTAAGTCGAATGGCAGGTTGTGGGTAAACAGACACAATGATGGACACAGGTTGGAGGAGACATTGAGAGTGGGACAGGGGTGCAACCTTTAATAGGAATGTGCTGGAGGCTGATACCCAAAGCTGCAGCCACTGCCTTGGTGTATCCATCTTAGGGGAGGCTTTAGGGGAGGAGCCCAAGACCCAGACCCCTGGGAAGGGAGTTCCTCCCTTCCTGGGAAAACAGCTTCAGCTCTTCCAGGAATCAGGAACTGAGGAAAACACAGAGCTCCCACCCACAATGTTAGCCTGAGTGCAGTGCTGGGCGGAAGAGATAAAGGGCAGGGAGAGGGAGGAAGAATCCAATTGTCCCCACACCCAGCTCAAGGTCCGGTGAGAGCAGGAAACCTAGCCTGGCACAGAGACATGCTCCAGTGAAAAGATAGTTCAGACAGACTGGCTGACACACAGTAGGCCCTCAAAAATAAAACAAATTTTGAATGAATGACCGGTGGCAATGGGATTTGATTCCTGGACTTCTTCCACATAGCACAGGCTGAAGCAGACAGACCCTGAGTCCTTTATAAAAATTTTATTGGGGTGGGTAGAAAATTGGGGTGAGCCCCTGGAGTTGAATAAATAAATGAATAAATAAACAATAAGCCCCCATGTGCGTCTTGGGGGCATGCCCCGGCCTGCGGGGAGAGGGGATTGGGCTCACGCGGATGTCAGCTGGATGGTGAAGACCTCGCCCCCTGAAGGCGCCTCTGTGTTGCCGGCTGCCTCGGTTACACTTTCGGTTCCTGTGCCCCCGCCGGCGCCACCCCCCGCGCCATTGAGACACACGGCTTCGCCGGAGCTCTCGGCCTCCTGCACGTTATACTCGCCCTTCTTGCAGGCTGTAGACTGCACGTAGAAGGCCAGGCCGGCCCCCGCGGCCAGCAGCACAGCGCCCCCTGCCGCGCCGCCCACTGCGACCCACAGCCACGGACCTGCGGGGTGGAGACCCTCAAAAAAGTTGGAGCTCAGGGTTCCCCTAATCCCGATTGATGATGCCACACCTGAGCCACTTCCGTACCTCTCCCATAAGCATGAGGTCCGTCTGCCCTGCCTGGCTGGAAGCCCCAAGGGAACTCACAGCCCCACTTTAGGGGACAGGAGAAATCCCAGTAAAGCCTGCCCATGCTGATGCGACTCCAGACATGCTTTGCATGTCACCTCAGCACATGCGGATATAAGCCCACAAGTCAAACAAGGCAACCCCAAAAGGATGAGTGTTGGAGGAATGGATCATTCCTCTACCCCGGAAATACTCCAACCTTCTACGCGAAGTAGACCCGCATGCTCTTCCCTGGTCCCTCGCCAACCCCCCTTTCCTATGGCGACACAGAAGGTGAACTGGTTCAAAACTCCATCATGCAGCGCCCACTCCAAGTATGTCCTCCCCGCAGCAGTCACAGCCCTGAAGGGCCCCGCCCCTTGAGTTCCAGACATCTCCCTGCACCTCCTACCCCCAACCGCCCAGCAACAGCCATACACCCCTGCCCCCAAGTCAAGGCTCCCTGGATTCTACCCTGACCTACCTCAGTCTCTTGGGTGGGGGCTGAGAAGGAGGTAGGGGGCGGGTCAAGCCCCCAAGCGTCAAGGTCACGCCCCTCTACAGATCCCTCGCCCCGCCCTCCTCTGGCTGCCACTTACCAGCCACGCGTACGGTAATGCGCCGCGCATGGCGCCCGTGTGCGTTGGTGGCTGCGCACTCATACTCGCCGCCATGGCTGCCCAGGGCTCCCGCCACGCTCAACGTGCTATTGTTGCTGGACAGGCCGATGTTGGGTGCCCCCGGGGGGGCGCGCCAGCTGATCTGGGCTGGGGGCCATGCCTCTGCACGGCAGGTTAACGTGAAGTTCCCTCCTGGCCGCACTCCTCCCGGGGGAGAGGCGGCCAGCTCAGCCACCACAGGCCGGTCTGCAGGGATAGGAAATTGGAGGAGTGCGCCCAACCGCTGACCACGTGTCCTCCTGCCCACAACAATCTGAGGCTGTCCCTCCTCTCAGAAGGGTAGGTGAGGATTCTCCCCGCTCCCCATCAGGACCAGTACCCCCTGCAACCTGTGTCGTAGGGACTAAACCCTGAGCTCTGCTCCCTGAATGGGATGTAGGCATCTGTAGCAATGCCCTTCTGACCCCGCATTTGCGGGGGGCATGAATTCTGTTTCCTAAAGTTTCCATCGTCCTCAGGTTTAGGCTGGAATTCCCTAGCCCCAGAATTGGACTGAGGGAGGTGCCCTCGAACTCCCGCGGACAATCCCACCGCTGAAGTCACTGTTCTGGGGACTAAGTGCCCTCAATCTGGTACTGCTCCCACTCACATTCCACGCCCACGGTGACGGTCCGGGCGTCTGTGCCATGGGCATTGGTGGCCAAGCAGCGGTAGGTGCCCGCATCCTCTCGGGACACTCGCAGTTGCTGAGGCCCGGATGCTCCCTCTCGGGAGCAGAGCACTTGTGGGGAGGGGCGACCCCGGGCTGTGCAGGTCAGCCTTGCAGACTCGGTTCCTTCTAGCCACGTCTGGTGACTTGGGCAAGTGGACTCATCCATTTGCGGTGGCGCTGCAAAGCAGCCATGGGAAAAGGTCAGGGAGAGACCTGGAACCCGAACCCCCTACTCCGCACCCGCCTGGGCCCCGCTCACACTCCGAGCTCACGGCTACCATCTTGACCATGGAGCCATGCAGATTGGTGGCGTTGCAGATGTAGATACCAGGTGCCAGATCACTAGAGATGCTGGGGGCTCTGGAACTAGGGTCTGGGGATGCAAGTGGCAGGAGCACCCCCTCACTGATGCCCCCAGAGCCGATGCACTCCACAATTGGTTCCGGTTTCCCATCCACCTCACAGGAAAACAGCTGTCCAGACCCTTCTACCCATGTCCAGTTGCTGGGGCAACTCGGTTCCTCAAAACTGGGTCCATCTGGGAAGCAGGGGGGGGGTCACACAGGGACTGGAAGTCAGTCTAGGGTTCTGATATATTGCATCTTGCCCCGTATTTTCCCCACTCACATTCCACTGTGACAGCTACATTTTTGACTGCAGAGCCTTGAGCATTGGTCGCTTCGCAGCGGTAAATGCCCGCGTGCTGTCGGGCCACACGCAGCAGACCCTCGATGACCTCCCCAGAGCGCGTACAGCTCACATTGGGCGGCGGGAAGCCCTGCGCTACACAGCTCAGCGAGGCCTCTGTTCCTTCCAGCCACGTAATGCGTTCTGGGCAGCCCACGCTGTCCAGCGCTGGCGCGTCTGGAGGGGAGAGTGTTGTTGGGTTCAGGACTTGGGGGCTGGTCTAATGTCCCCAAATCCGTTTTTCAGTCCCAGGGGAAAGAAAAAAAAAAACAAACAAACTTTCCCCGGGAAGGGTAGGACAGGCTCTGCCCAGCAGTGGGACGTGAAACCAAAGATGTTTCATGCAGTCAAGCCGTGGGCATTGTTTGGGGCTTTATAAGCCCCGAAGGACGCTTTTTTTTTTTTTTCTTGATTCCTACTAAGCGTCCACAGGTCCCTTCCCAGTCTGACCTGAAAATTATTAGATGACTTAGAATTCCCCGCCCAAAGCCACGCCCCTGACCCATAGGGAAACGCCTACCTCTTCCCCGCCTTCTCCAAGCTCTCGGAATCCCGCTCACCGGGCTCTTCCCTTTCCCAAAATCCCTCCAAAAGAGACACCTCAGACCCTGTTCCTACTCTCCCCACGAAGCTAACCACTCCTAGACCCTAAGACCCAAACAGATGCGCCGGGCGCAATCCACTCACATTCCACCGTAAGCGTCACCTCCTTTACAGTTTCGCCCTGGATGTTGGCGGCTGTGCACTGGTAAGTGCCAGCAAGCGCGCGAGTAACCGGGCCCAGCAGGCCCAGAGCCAGCACAGCCCCGCCGTCAGGCCGAGCGCAGTGCACCGACGGCGCTGGGTTTCCGCGGGCCTCACAGTGCAGCGTCTGCTCTGGGCCCTCTGGCCATGTCCAGCTCCTGGGACAATCCGAATCGTCCAGCCGAGGGGCGTCTACGGATAGAGGTATAGGATAAAGAGAGGGTAAACGTGAACTGGAAGGAAAGGCCCTACCTCCACGACATGCCAGCAACAGAATAAGTCCTGGAATTCACGAGAAAGGTTAAAGGTCAACTCACACAGCACGTGCAGCTCGGCACTCTTATTCTTGCTCAGGGTCTCCCCGTCCACCTCGAGGGTGGCATCACAGAAGAAGCTGCGCCTGTCGTCGTGCTCTGTGGCGTTTAGCTGGAGCTGGACGGGCTGCCCGAGGGCCGCGGCTGGAACTCCGTCCAGTGTGACCAGGGCTCCAGCCCCTGCTGCGCACGTTACTGTCACCGTTTTCCCCTCGGGGACGCTGGGGTCGCTCAGGGTCAAGTACGGGGCTGGAAAGCCTGGGGGTGGGGCATTGGCCAGGAGTCCACTGACCGCGCCCCTCCTGCGAGTCAAGCCTGCCCTCTACGGCTCGAACCCTCAGGCCGCCGCCCAACGGGGCTCTGCACGCCGCTCCTCCAGTCCCTCAGCCCCGCCCTGCTAGTCCCGCCCCCCACGGCGGTCGTCTCTAGGGGTCCTCTGGGTCTGTGACTCTTTCCCTTAGGGAGTCTCAGACTCTGCCCCTCCAGGTGCTCCGTCCCAGTCCTTCAGGCCTCGCGGGCCCCGCCTGTTCCTTCCGAGGCCCCGCCCGCCACCTGCCCCGCCCCCGCGCGCCGCCGCCCCGGGCCCCGAGCCGCGGCGGTCCCGCTTCGCTCCTTCTTACTATAGACAGTCAGGTTCTCTCGGGCCTCGCGGCTCTTGCCCCCCAGGGTCACGCTGCAGACCAGGTCCCTGGGGCCCTCTTGCGCTGCGCTCGCCCTCGCTGTGGCCGTGGCCGTCAAGACATCCCCATCGACGGTGACATCGGGACGCAACCTCTGGCCCCCCAGCGCCAGGTAGACCTGAGCCTCCGAGGCTGGAAACAGCCCATCCAGAGTGCAGCTCACGGGTCTCTCGAGGTCCACTTCCAAGAGCCGGGGGACCGAGAGGCGCGGAGGATCCGGAGACAGGGCTGGGAGTTGCACAGAGCTTGAGTTGATTTATTGAACACTCAATGTGTACTGCGCACTTTACATGCAACATCTTATCTCCGAAAGGCAGAGAGGAAAACAAATTTCAGCTGGTGACCATTGGAGGAAGGATTCGAATTCGGATTTCTCTGCCTCCAAACTTCTTAAACACCAACCCGACCTTTCTTGATCCTCTTCCCCCGCACCCACTTACCGAAGGTTCGGAGCTCTCTGGGAGCCGAGCTATTTTCAAACAGTCCCAGACCATGAGGCCGCAGGTCCAGCTCCGCGCGGCATGAGAAATTGGCCTTATGATCCTCCCTCCGCGCCAATACCGTGGCTGTGAGCACTGCGCCCCGCGCTCGGGGTGGCTCTCCTGCAAAGCTGCGGCGGATCAGCTCCTGGCCCCCCCGAAGTAAGGTCAGTGTGAGGCTCCCACGAGGCCCAGCGCCAGGTACCCTACAACTGAGGGTGAAGTTCTCGCCCACAGGCTGCCAGGTAGGCAGCGGCACCAGCTCTACGCGATCCGGACGCTCTGCAAGGGAGTGAGGGAGGTACCATGGCTCTTGGAAACTACCGGATTCAGGGGGATGTGGTGTGGACTCCAGGGGTCAAGGGGAAAGGATGTGGGGATTCAGAGGGTGGGCTTTGAAGAGGTGGACTGTCACCCAGGGGGCGGTGTCTGGAAGGGAGGGAAAATAGTGGACTATGAGCGTGGCCTCAGAGAACTCACGAAAAGTGCGGATGAGCCCACGCGCCTGCAGTGTTCGCCGCGCGCAGCGGAAGAAGCAGACGGGCTGGGTCTCTGGCTCGCGGATGTCCACCAGCTGCCGTGCCAGCCAGCGCAAACCCCTCTGTGTTCCATTCCGGCGCAGCGAGGTCTCCAGGCCACCGCGCTCTGGCCGTGGGCAGTTGGTGCTGCAATTCAGCCACAGAGAGCCCCCGCGCTCCACGAGCGCCACGCGGGGCTGCAGGTCCGCCCAGAAGGGTTCCTGCGCCACTGCTGCCCAGGGAAACAAGGGCTCAGCCTGGGATGCTACCTCCCTGCGCTATTAGGGCCCCTATGCCGAGTCAGGGATCCCGGGGAATGAGCAGAGGCGCAGCCAGGAAAGAACTCAAGAAGTCCCTCGTCCTGTTCAGGCCTCAGGTTTGGGAGGCACACTCCCAGGGTCCAAGCCTCCAGGTGTCCCTCGGACATAACAGTAAAAAAGCCCTGATCTCCAAAGTGCCAATGGAGCCACGAGAAAGGATGGGGAGGGAGGGATGGGGTGATGAGAGGAAAGATGGGGTCTTCGACGCACACAGCAATGTTGGGAGGAGACACCAGGTAGGGGGATGGGAAACGAACTGGATCTCAGGGTTCTCGCGGGGAGAGGGGGAGACTGAGGTTGAAGAGAAGGCAAAGAGATGGGGCTGAAGCAAGGATATAGGAGGACCCCAAATCCGAGTAAAGAACACAGAAAGAGAACACGAGGCTGGGCTCACGGAAAGAACCGCGCGAATAGCCGAGGGACTCGGTTGCCAGGGTTCCGGGTGGAGCGGGAACAGCGCCTCTGAGTCACTGCAGTTGGGGAGGTTGGGTCTTCGCGGACCGTGAGTGGGGAAGATGCCAGTCCATGGACCATGGTGCATATCAGAGCGTGAGGCGGTACCCCAGGAGGAGACAAGAGAGACTTGGGGTTTCCAGGACGCGAGGTTGGGTGAGGAAGAGCACCCAGGATCTCGAAGGGGGTAGGGTAGAGACCTGGGCGAGTGAGGAGTCGAAGCTGGGTCTCCAGTGTATGTTGGGAGGAAGAGGAATAGCGAAGGCTCCGGACTCAAGGTGGGGGCAAAAGCGTGGGAGAGAGGCGAGGGCGGAGCCGGGCGACGCCGTGACCGCTTCTCAGGTCCGGGAACTCCGCCCCCGCCCTGTCCATCCCGAGCCAGGACGGGCTCTTACCTGAGAAGCCGAAGAGCCCCAGACCCAGGGCAGCCCAGAGGCCGGGCAGCGCCCGACGCAGCCCTGGAGAGGGCCCTGGCATCGCTGCCGCCGGGGAAGCGCAGGAGGCGAGGGGAACGCGAGCACCGAGGGGCTAGAGGACCGCGCGACGCGGCGGGTGGGGTGTGGAGGAGGCAGAGTTGCGCTCAGGGATTGGTTTAACGTTGGTAACTTGGTTTCCAAGGAGGGGGCGGTGGCAGAGGCGGCGGGTGGGGGGAGGGTGGCAGGGCGAGCGTGAGCCAGGCTCTCGGCCTTGAGGCTGCCGGCTGGAGCGGGAGACCCTCGGGGCTACGCGGAGGGCGCACCGACCACCCAGGCCCCTGGGGGCTGCCGCGAGCTCCCGTGTCACACCGTGGGCGGCGCGGAGGTCGGGGAGGCTGTTTGCCCTTCTCAAGCCCCCTCCACGCTTAGCTTATTTGCTATGAAGAGCTGAGGTCCGAGCTCCTCCCACCATCGCCCCTTGGGGCGGGGGTTGATGTGGGGTGGGAAACTGCAGGATAGGGAAGGGACAGTTCTAGGGGAGAGGGTGACGCTGCCTCCTCCACTGATTCTCTCCCGTCTGCGGTCAAAGCTCCAGCGCCAGAGGCTTTCCCTCTTGAACCCCAGTCGCGGAGGGTTACAGGCACCCCCGAGTTCCCCGCCGGCTCCGCCCCCGCACGCGACGGAGGGGGCGGGGACTAAATAAAGTGTCTGCTGGCCCGAGACACGTGTGCTGCGCGCCGCGTTCCCGGGCGTCTAAATTAGGGTCGGATCGTCTCGGGGTCTGTATTTATCCAGCCTGTAGCGGGCACGTGTCTACTTGGCGTGTGTGAGCACCAGCCGCCGAAGAGCGCCCCTGGAGTCTCTTTTCGAGCGACAGGCGTGGCCCGGTGCTGCTCGAGCCTTGCCAGGGTACCGTGCGGGGCCGGGGTTTTGTGTCCACGCCAGACCAAGGCACAAGCTGTGACCCTTTGGACCACGCATTCGGGCTTCAGGCTTTTACAGGTCGGACACTGTCAGGACGTTACCAAGACACGAGTCTGTGACACACTACGTGGACCATCCGATTGCGCCTTCCTCACTATCACCACACGCATACCTTTTTTGTATATGCAAATCTCCCAATATGCCCATGTGACCTCATTCATTTGTGCTCTCAACCCAAGCGCTAAAGGTGAACTCTGGGGTCACTTCTCGCCCCACCCGGCCCTCCAGGATGGTGCAGGGGCTAAAGTGGAGGTGGGGGATGGGAAAGGAAGCTTACCATCCAATCAGAGCTGCTGCGTGGTACAGGAGGAGCCAATAGGAAAAGCCATAAACTCATCCTCCCATAAACCCAAAGCTCTCAGGGCCCATGCTTTCTTTGCCCTACTGCATCGCACTGATAGTGAGCGCAGAAGACGTTTCACTACACCGGCTGGGAATGCAGAGGGATCGGTGCTCTGGGCTCCCCAGGTAGACTACAGTGAGAAAACCTCAGGTGCCCTCAGTGAGACAAGGAACTGGGAGAAAGTGATTGCAGAGAGTCCATTAAGGAAACCACTATCTCTGAGAAGGTGCATTAGTGGGGAACCATTAGGCTGTGGGATACAGGCTGGCTGTGGAAGGCTTTATTGAACTGGGCAGGGTCCCCCGACCTGTTCCAGATTTCTTTTTTCTTCCTGCTCAGCTGGCTCGGATCACCCTATCTATGCCTGGGACTGAGTCAACAGGCACTTTCGAAGGTAGGCGGCTCCCACAGCGAGAAGGATCCCCAAAAGGGCTGCGATGGAGGTGAAAGCCAAGGCTTTGGATGCGGGGTGCCAAGCTGCAGCTGCGGGCAGGAGGTGAGAATTAGGAGCCGAGCACGTTAAGATGTGACGACCCGCATAGAGCTCACACTCGGCCCACAAGATGGTCTCGGGTGTCTCCCACCCTCCAGCCCCCAGGGTTGCAGGGATACCTTACCGAAGGCTGTCAGGGTCATGGGTGCTGAGCTGCTGCGTATCACCAGGCCGTCGAGGTTGAGGCGCGCGTGGCAGGTCACAGGCAGCCAGAAATCGCGGGGTTTGGTGGATAACACGTAAGTCAGCGTTACGTTGGCCAGATCCAGGCCCGTGAAGCGCTCCAGGCTCTCGGAGTAGATGACTCTGCCACCGCGCCTCAGAGTCACGACCAACAGGCCCACAGGGAACACGTGCGTCACGTGGCAGCGCAGAGTGTACTCACTGCCCACTAGGACCGGAGGCTCCAGGATCACGCTGCGCGGCACCTCTAAAGCAAGAAGGGGGTGCTGGGCAAGGTCCGCGGGCGCCCCCTAGCGCGACGGTCAGCAAACCCCTTCCGTCTCCCTCCCCTCACCGGAACCCAGCCTGAGGCCCTGGCCCTCACTGTAGGTGGTAATCCTGGCCGTGGCCCCCAGCGTTGCTCCCGCGCAGGTGACGAAGCAGTGCACGTCGGAACTCCAGGCTTTCACGTCCAGCAGCTGGTAGGCGACCCAGCCCTGCCCGCTGAGCGTTTTGCCCCTCTGCAGCAGGGTGTGGAGGCTGGAAACCTCCGGAAGGGGGCAGCTGCTGCTGCAGTTGAGCCACACTGAGCCCCCTGGAGGCACTGCTGTGAGCTCCGGGCTTAGACGCACCCAGAAGGGAGCCGGGGAGCTGCCGCCGAGATCCTGTGCTCCCGCTGCCCGGCGCCTCCGCACTCTTCCGCCTTCGGGGTAGGCGGCCGCTAGCAAAATCAACAGCAAGAGGGAAAGCAGAGACCCCATGGCAGAAAGCCCGGACTGAGGGGCCCAGCTCCAGAAAGCAGAGACTGGCTCTGGAGATAAGGAGGGCCGCAGGACCGCCTCCTCAGCCCCACCCGCAGAGACTGAGGCCCCTGGAGGGCCCAGATGTCCTGCATTATATCCCTTCCTCAAGAATTAGAGTCCAGATCCCAGTAGAAACCAAACGGCACATTTTCTGGGGAGAGCTCTTTATTTTCGCTAGTTTCAAAATGTCTTGACAAGCCCCAGATTTGGATTAGAGCCTCAGGACCAGCAGCATTTTCTTGGGACAGGAAGTGGGAGGACAGGGTTGTAGCAGGGCAGCTAGAAGGGTTCCAGCTGGACGAGACACCACCTCTCAACTCACACAAGGCTGGGGGAGATGAAGAAGCTTTCTTAGCACAAGGGAGAGGCTTTCAGAGTTGGGAAAGGGTCCTCTGAAGCCTCTCCTCATTGCCAGGAAGGCCCTCATCACTGCGGGAATTTGGAGCTGCCAGTGTTCTGTTCTTGCATGGTCCCACTGAACTAGAAACAGGACAGGCAGGGGCACACAGGGATTGGGCATAGTTTCATGACACTCCATGATACTGCCAAGGAGTGTTTACTCACAGATAGGTATGACACCAAAGCTCATCGTGAGTACCAGCAGATGTGGGTGGAGAGGTGGCTAACTGGTGTCAGGGCTGGAGGGTAAGGGCTCAACAGTTCATCCCTGGGGATGTCACCAGCTGAGGGAAAGTCCCATTCGATCTTTTTGCCAGGTACTCTTGTGCAATGAAGTCAATACAACTGTACCTGGCAACCCTGAATAAGATCAGACTGAGAGCTTCCTATGTCTGTCTTTAGTATTCTAGTCCACATAAAAGGCACTCAATAAATAGTAAAAAAGAAATGAATAAATATATATCAACATCAAGAGTTGGGGACAGAGAGCAGCAGTCCTGCAGCGAGCATCTACCAGGCAAAAGCAGGGGAGGGGTTGTGTCTTGCTGCTGCACGGGTTTGCACAGGGCCACGTCTTCAGGACTAGGGCTGCAGCACACACTACAGGGGTGGTTGCTAATGTTTCCCACTGGGGAGAACCCATGCTAGAGGTATGTATCTTCCTTACGCCATCACTGGCCAGGTCAGACTTTGACATCCCTTACAGTCCTGTCCCCTCCTCTTGGTTCAGTCCTGTTGCTGTGGGTCAGGTGTGAGGCCTGGGGATCCTAGGCATGCAGGTACCATAACCCCAAATGCCATCTGTATCCTGACTGAGGCCTGTCATCTGGTATCCTTGGTGGGTATAGCTGAATGGCATATATCCACCACTGTTCATGTGGCACCTCTACCTCCAAGTAGGGGCTGAGGAGGAAGTCCTGTCCTGGGACAGGCTCAGGGTGGTGGGGTTGACATGTTCAGCTTAATGGCAGCCTCCTCCTGAGCCTTCTGTAGCTTGTATTTCCGGATCTTCCGCTGGCGGTTATAGATGTACGCAGTTATGCCCACAGCAGCTATGGAGGCTATGACTACTACCACCACAATGATCATCGTCCAGTCATTCCGCGGGTCTGTGAGGAGATTAGAGGGGGTGGTGAGGGTTGAGTTGGGCTCCCTATCCCTGCCTCCGTCCTGCCCAGCCCCAACCACTGGCACACTCACAGATCACGTGCACAAACACTTCACGGGTAACCTCGCCCTGAGAATTCTCAGCCCGACACAGGTAGGTGCCCTCAATCTCCTGCTTCACAGGCCTCAGTTCTCCAATGGGCAGCAATGCTTTATCCCCTTTCCGACGACAGTCCAGCTTAGGGGCTGGATTCCCCCAGGGCTGGCACAACAGGGTCTGATGAGAACCTTCCTGCCATGTCCAGTTGCCCAGGCAATCCCTGTCATCCAGTCGTGGGCCATCTGCAGAAATACAGCAAGAGGGACAAAGTCAGGAACCATCCAGAACTGGAAGACTTAGGTAGGAATACTGGGAAGGGTTGGGAGTAGGGATGGGCCTTGGAGGGCAGGAGTTCATAGGATCTTAGGGTTTGGATCTTGGATATTAGGGGTCATTGTCCAGTGGTGCCACTCACACAGAACACGGAGTGCCTGGGTCTGGTTCTTGTATAGCACTTGCCCAGCTACATCCAGGACAGCAGAACAGAAGAATTTACGCATGTCGTCCTCAGCTCTGGCCTCCAGTGTGAACGAGGCCCTTGAGGCCAGAGGGCCATCTGGGGCCCCACTCAGCCTCACCAGGATTCCAGCCTGGGCCTTGCATTCCACAGTCACCATAGTCCCTTCTGAGACCTCTACTTCACTCAGGGTCAGGCTGGGCGCAGGGAAGCCTGGAGTCAAGGCACACAGTGAGCCCAGTCCTGGTTATTGGCTCTACCCCTCAAAAGCCCCTCCCTGTCTCTACTTACTGTAGAAGGTCACAGTCTCTGGCTTCTCCAGGCTCTGGCTTCCCAGCACCACACTGCACCTCAGTTGCCGCACACCCGCCTCCTCCACCTTCACCTGAACCCAGGCCAAGAGTGAGTCTGTATTGCGTGTGATTGTGGGACTCAACCGCTGGTTGCCCAGCACCAGGTGGACTTCGGCCTCTGAGGCTGGAAATAGCCCTTCCAGGCTGCAGTTCACAAGCCACTCTGTGCCGACTTCCACAACTTTGGGGGTAGCAAGGCTTGGGAGGGTCTCTGGCATGTCTGGTAAGAGAGGATGGGTGTGGGGGGGGGGCACACACATCCTGCAGTGTTTTCATTTCCCCACCTACCTGGGTCTCCCTGTCCCAGGACAGACATACCCCTTATCACAGGTCACAGTTCACAAAATATTCTGTACCCCATCCCAGTGGCCAAGAACATGCTTTTTCTAGAAGCCTTACAATTTGGGTCACCACCAGAGGTGATGATCTTTTATAGGAATTGTACACCCCAAATGTGATCACAGCTTCCCCAACCCCGTTCTTTCTGCAGACTCCCCAATGCCTCACCAAAAGTTCGGAGCTGCCTGGGGGCTGAGCTGTTCTCCAATAGTCCCAAGTTGTGGGAACGCAGGTCCAGTTCCGTGCGGCAAGAGAAACTGGCGCCATGGTCCTCTCTGCTCGCCAGCATGGTGAAGGGGACCTCAGTGGTTTCCCCCACCACTGGCTGCCGGCTTAGCTCCTCTTCCCCTCGCAGCAGCACCACAGTGAGGAGGGCCCTGGGCGCCCCGCCTACCACCTTGCAGTGCAGGGTGAGCTTCTTGCCCACAGGCTGCCAGGGAGGCAGGGGTGCCAGGTCCACATGCTCTGGGAAAGCTAGAGGGTCAGGTGGGGGAGGAAAGTGTTGTGTGAGCTGGACAGGCTGCCCGCCTGCAGGGGGCCTGGGGCACCAGCCATACCTGCCCAGGGAGGTTATCATTCCCCTCTCCACAAAATGCCCGCCAGTGCCCCCTAAACCAGACCCAAGTGTTAAGAGCTTCAGAGGACACCCATGAGAAGGCCCCCAAGTTGTTGAGACAGGGACAAAACAATTCTTTATTTGTAGCATCATCTAAGAGTGAAAAAGAACCTTAAGGTCTATCCCTAGGTGTCCTGTTAAATTAATGCAGTAAGTTTTGCGACCCTAAGGGCTAATTGCTTTAAAAAGAACCCTGGGGCCTCCCTGGTGGTGCAAGGGGTTAAGACACAACCTATGAAGCTATCCACAGCCACTGCACAAGTTCGATCCCTGGCCAGGGGAGCTACCCACATGGCACAGCAGACCCCTCCTGACTCACCTGCTGCTCCCCTCAGCAGTGTATCTCAGTCAGTCTGCCTGTTCTGTTCCCCACTCTGTCTCTGGTGAATCCTTGCACCCTCCACACCTCTGGCCTGTACCCCAGTTCTTGTATGCATAAATAAATCTTTTTTTTAAAAAAAGAACTCTGCTCCCCTTCCCCTCGGCTTTATTTTTTTCCAAAGCACCTCTCCACCCCTCGACACATAGAACCACATATTAAATTGTTTCTCCTCTATCCCCGCAATGGAAGGTCATTTCAAAAGGGCAGGGGTCTTGGCTCTGTTCCCTTAGTGTGGCTGGTACACAGTAGGCACTCTATATTTGGAGAAAGAGAAAGACTGAGTCACCCATATTGATGCCAGGCTTTTCAGGTATCTTCTTTTAAGGGAAAAAATGTTTCAGAATATGCATAATCCTCTGAAATGTTAAAAATGTAAGAACGACTCACAGATGCTCAAAACACAACTTAAATTTCCCCTGAAAACACAACCCTCGGGCTTGGTTTTCTTAGGCAAGCATCTCCATTCTGCACCAGGTAGTAGAATTCCAAGCCTGGATAGCTTGTGAAAATTTATAGCAGAGCCCAGGTGAGCTATGCCTTAGCACTGAGACTCCCCATGGAGGAGTCTTTAGGACACCTGTTCCTTATTGCCATTTCAAGAGACCCTGAAAGGTCACTCAGAGATGCTGTTAAAGTGTCAACAGCCTGATGGATCTACAGTTTGATTCTCAGTTTTGTTGCTTCTTTGCTATGGGCTGTGGGCAGAACAGTGTCAGCCCTTAGGGTTGCAAAAATTGACCCTCAGTTTTTTTAGCTGTAAAATGGGTTATTAGGGCTAGGACTATTATTTTTTAAAAAATATTTATTTATTTATGCATACAAGAACTGGGGTACAGGCAGAGGTGCGGGGGTGAGAGGATTCACCAGAGACATGGGGAACAGAACAGGCAGACTGACTGAAATACACTGCTGAGGGGGGCAGCGGGTGAGACAGGAGAGGTCTGCTGTGCCATGTGGGTATCTCCGCAGCTGGCTGGGATCGAACCCGCGCTGCAGAGGCTGTGGACAGCCCCACAGTGCTGCACTCAACCACCTGCATCACCAGGGAGGCCCCGGTGATGGAAATGTTCTAAAGTTAGATCGTGGTGAAGGTTGTACGGCTCTATAAATACACTAAAATTCACTGAATTGTACACTTAAAAGGGGTGAATTTAATGGCATGTAAATATTTCAATAAAACTGTTAAAAAAAAAAAAAGCCAGTGGGGCTCCCTGGTGGCACAGGGGTTAAAGTTTCAGCTCTATCAAGCTAACGCCAGCCACTTTGACCTGAGTTCTGTTCTGACCAGGGAGCTAACCCACATGGTGCAGCAGACCTCTTCTGTCTTGTATTTCAGTCAGTCTGCCTGTTCTGCTCCAAACCTTTGCCTAGAATGTTCCCTCTGCCCAGAATGCCTATCTACTAACTCCTATGCAACATCCTTCGAGGCCCAGTAAAAGGTTATCTCCTATAGGAATAACAACTCTAACCTTTCTGAGAAAGCTCAGCCACACAGGGTTGCTTCCTGGGTGGGGCAGAACCATGCAAAGTTCAATGTCCAAAAATCATAGATGAAGAAATGTGGCAAAGACCAGACTCAAATATAGAGCATTGGACTTTCAACTATTAAGTCCAGATACAGAATGTCCCTCAGAGAGTTTCCCCTGGGGTTTTCAGAGGCCACCAGGAAAGTTTGGGGATTTTCCTCATCTGTCAAGCATCTGCTCAAACAGCCTCTAAGTGAGAAACAAAGCTAATCTTTCCCCAAAGTGTTCCCTGCTAGGCACCATGAAGGTGGAATGTCTTTCATGCTGCAGTGCATTATTATACCCTCCGAGGCAGTCCACTGTGAAAGGCAGTGGAGAAGCCATGTCCCCAACAGTCACCCGGCTGACAAAGGCTAAGGTAGAACTAGAACTAGAACTAGGAACTCAGGAGTGTGTAATCTCAGGTGGTCGGTTCTCTTTCTTCCTTGTTTTTTGTTTGTTTTGTTTTAATTTGCATTTTATTTATTTATTTTTATCGCCCATGTTAATGCAACTCATTCTCACAGTTCAGAGTGCCCAAGATTAAAAAAAAAAAAAAAGCACACAGAAAAAACCCTGGCCACTTCCAGGGTTCCCCTGCTTCTTTCCTTACACCCAACTAATATTGTAATTTCTTACATTTCCTTTCAGGCTTCCTGTATGAAAACAGCCTCCCTCACCCTATCCTGCTGCTCCTTAACACAAAGGCTGACCAGCTGCACATTCTGAGGACATCCTACTTCTTTTAGGACAAAGGAGCTTCCTCAGTCATTTACACAGTTGCATACTACTCCATCAGAACTAGTGTTTACCTCCTCTTTGCATATGAATAACTAAAATTTTCTGCCTTTCCAAATAAAGCCACAGGGAGAAATCCTGAATCTTCATTGGTTCTCCCATGGGTATGGACAAATATAAGACCAATTCCCTAAAGTGGGGTGTCTGTGTCAAAAGCACATGCATGTGTCATTTTGAGACCCAATGCCTGAGCTGTGCTTCTTTATGATCCCCCAGTGTGGGCAGTGTCTCCAGACTAATGGTATCCCACAATCTTGCCAGCACAACTGTTACCAATTCTTTTGATTAGTACCAATATGTGAGAAATGTGATCTCAGTTTTCATTTACATCTTTTTTAAGAGTTAGACCTAGGTTTTTGTCACTTGCTTCAAGACAGATCTGAGGGCCTCCCTGGTGGTGCAGGGGTTAAAGACAGCGCTGTGAAGCTCTCCCCAGCCACTGCAGCATGAGTTCGATCCCCAGCTGGTCAGGGAGCAACCCACGTGGTATAGCAGACCTCTCCCGTCTCCCTACTGCTCCCCTCAGCTGTGCATTTCAGGCAATCCACCTGTTCTGCTCCCCCCTCTGTCTCTAGTGAGTCCTCTCACTCCCTGCATCTCTGGCCTACACCCCAGCATAAATAAATAAATCTTTTAAATAATAAAAAAAAAAAAAGATCTGAGAGCCAGCATTCTTGAAAGTGCTGAATCCCTGTGAATATTCTAAATACACCCAAGGAAGTTCAAAGAGGGGTTTCCAAATGACAGGGGTTTCCAAATGACCCTCCCTGACCACACCACCAAGTGACAAAAGTTGTCCCGACTGCCGGAGATGCCCTGACCATCTCCCCACCCAGTATGCCTAGTCTATGCCAAGCTACTCACAGTACACAGTAAGGGACATTGAAGCCGTCAACTGGCCACTGTCACAGTTTGAGAAACATATCGGATTGCTATCTTCTTGCACATCACTCAGTAGAAAGACTTTCCAATTATCCCCATAGGTCAATTCCGTCTTAGTCAATTGAGTCTCCAGGCCCAAGGAATCACAGGAGCCACTGCAGTTCACCTCCACGGAGCCTCCTTGGGGTATGACAACATTTTGTGGGTGCACAGATACCTCAGCACCTCCAGCTCCTAGAACAAAAGGGTGAGGAGGGGACAGGTATTACCAATTGGGTTCTTCAATGTTACCGTGGACCCAGTCTGTGCTGGCTGCTGGGCCATAGCCTTGAACGAGACAAAACTCTCTGCCGTCCGTGTGGAAGACAGAAAAATTCATGAACAAGTAAGATAATTAATAACTGAAGTTAGTAAGAAATTTGACAATATCAAAACAGGGTGATAAAACAGACAGTGCTTTGGTGACAGGGTAATGTGCGAGCAGAACTCTGAATGTTAGGAAGCGGCCCGGCCACATAGAGAAAAGGGAAGTGAATTCCAGGCCAAAGAAACAAGTATGGGTCCTGAGGCAGAAGCAGAATGAGCAAGGAGGAAAGTTCGGGAAAATGAGACCAGAAGTCAGAAACTCAGGCAGTATAGACCATGCCAACAGTGTGTTCAGAGGGGAAGCCATGGAAGATTTTAGCAAAGGAGGGACATAAAGCCAATGTGCTTCTCCCTTTCAAGAGGTCACGTGAAGGGGTGATAGAGGTGAGGTATTCCAGAGATAGAGGTGTTCCAATCAGTCTGGCTTCTCATTCTCTTGGACAAACGTTCTCTCCTCTCTGCACCTCAGTTTCCCTATCTGTAAGCTGGGTGAATATAGACACCATTGCTAATGCAAGTAACTTTTAGCACAGGGAAGGTAGAAAGGTAGCTACAGGTACAAAGGAGGGAGGTTGTTCTGACTAGCTCTTTCAGACCTTGGTGCCTCCAAAGCTGAAAAATATGTGCTGCAGAGCACCCTTATTTATTATAAGCACCACCCCTCCCCCACAATATCTCCCCACCCTCCAGCAAGGTTTCTTGCAGGGAGAGCCCTTCCAGTTTACTCTATCTGGGATGGGAGTATTCTGAAAAAAAAAAAAAAAAAAAAAAAAAAAAAAACAGAGCTGCTCGATGGAATCTCCCAGGATGACTCTGAAATCATTCCCATTTCACAGGGGGAAATGATGAGTGGAGAGGGGAGGGAAGGTTACTCAGCTAGAAAGCAACAGATTCCAAAGCGAAGTTGAGATCGGAGCCCTTCATTGGTATCAATTCTGCTTCCCAACAATGACCACCACTTTAAACCCTCTGTCCCCCTACTTGCCTCCCTGCAGGCTGGAGTTGGTGCATGGGTGGGTGCTAGGCCATAATCACTTCTTAACTGCTAGTTCTTGGTCAGCCCTGGAATTCCCCTAGTCAAGCAATGCTGGACTTCCCCAGGGGCAGGGTATAAGGAACAGAATGTGTGTGTGGTGGGCGTGGGGGTTGGTGGGGGGGGGGAAGGGAGGGCCCTCCAGCTTACTCTGCTTGGCCCAGGGCCATGTACCCACACCATCTGACCACCTCGTGGGGTCAGCTCCCGCTGAACCAGGCCACAAACATTACAAGGTGGCCGCTACTGCGTTCCCCTCTTTACATTTGAGAAACTAAGGCTGCAGAATTCAGGGTCTGGATTCGAATCTATCACTGTTGACTTTTAGTCTGTGCCTCTAACTCGACTTTCCGAGCAGTTACCAAAGTACGAATAACCTTATTCTCAGGTGGCCGGGCCCTCCCCCCGCGCCCAGCGCTTAGCCGCATCCGGAGCTGACCCGATGTCTTGCCGCCACCCTTGACTCACCTGCGAGCAGAGCCCGGAGCAGGACCAGGAGCGCCGGCAGCGCGAGACGAGTGCCTCCCGGGGCCATAGTGGGTCAAGGCAGGAACGGGGCGCTGGGAACGGGGCGGTGGGAACGAGGCGCAGAAGGGACAGGAGCGAACTGGGCAAGACTCGGCGCAAGTCTCCTTTTTATAGTCGGCCGCCGAGCGTGGCCTGGAGCGGGGGCGGTGCCGTGTTCCCGGAAACCCCGCGCTTTCCCCTCCCGAGCCAGGGCTTGGCATTTCCGGATTGGGAGGGTCCCGGGATGGTGCCAGGTGGTCCCGCGTGCTCTCTGCCCTAGCGCCGGAATTTCCCAACTGAAGCAACGAACCCGGCGGTATCGGCCGCTGCTGGGTGACGACCTGAGCGCTGCTCCCAGCCCCCAGGGTCCCGTCCCCAGCCGGGCCAACCTTGATTGTGCACTCACACCATACTAGGCGCCTCAGTGGAGACTGCCAACTACTCGGGGCAGTAAAGACGGTGGTTGTGTCCGTTCCACAGAGGGATAAACTGAGCTTCGAGTCGCGAGGAGATTCGAATTCAAGTCTCGCTGCCCAGGTCATGCAAGCCTGCTCAAACGAGTGGACGATCCCTTGCGCAGGAAGGGGCTCAGGAATCCTTCCCGGGCGCCCTTCGCCTAGGGCGCCTCTCCCCCAAGGGACAAGTCCCCAGCCCAGCTGACGCCGAGATTGCCCGAGGAGCAGCGGGAGCAGGTCCAGGCACCGCCAGGCGCGCAGGAACCCGGGGGGTGAGGATGAGCTGTGTCATGCCCGGAGATCAGTATCTCCCCCACAGATGGGCGCTGGAGATCAGTATCTCCCCCCACCGCGTCGGTTTCGCTTCCCTTTCGACCCTCCTGGGGTAGAAAGAGGAAGGAAGACGCCACGTGGCCCCTATCCTTCACTCGCATCTCGGTTCCCAGGCTCCCCGGGGAAAACGAAGCAGCAGGCCTTGGCCGCGGCGTGGGGGCGCGCACGAGCCCTGGCCTTCCGCGGAGAAACTGAGGGAGCGCCTGGGCCCCGAAGCAGGGCGGGGAGAGGTGGCATTCAAACTGATTTCCTCCGTGCGAGACTGCGGAGATTCGAAACTCGAACCCGGGATGCCAGCACTAAATACGTGCGGGTTTTTGCCCCCGGCTAATTTCATGAGGGCGCCTGGGAAGGGGTTGTGCGCCGCGTGTGTAGACCGCCCGTCGATCTCCACCGAGGTCACGGCCTTTGCTTATGACTCAGACTCGGCATCCACCACGTCCACCATGGGGACCCAGGGGGCTCCGAGCTCCGAGCCCGGTCGCCTAAGGCTTCCTGTTGTGCTGCGCGCGCCGCGTCGCCATGGAAACCTCCGTGGGGCCAAGGAGGTCGCACAGCAGAAGGGGAAGTGAGGGAGCCCCGGGTCCTTCCTGCGGGGGAAGGCACTGGGAGTTTCATCTTCAAAAAAAGCGCCCCTCCCCCCCCCATTGTTCGGAAGGAATTTCCACGGGGATCTTTCTTGGTGGGAGGGGCGGGGGGAAGAGGTGCTGAGTTCCTTCCCAGGAGGGCCTGGGCTAGGGTGCAGCGTGGGGTCCAGGGACGTCACTGCTTCTCGGAGGGTCTGGGAAAACCCTGCGTGAAGGGTGATTTTTCAGCGGAGTTTTCTAAGCCCTAAGTGGTTGGCCTGGGTTCGACGTGTGTGGGTGGCGAGCGCCCCCGTGCGGCCCAGGCGGGCTTGCAGCGAGGAAAGCGCCCTTCTTTGTCCCCACAAGCTATGAGTTGTTTATTGAGCACTTATTGTGCGCTAGGCGTGGATCGCGGCACTGAAGATACTGCAAAGAAGAGAATAAACAAAAACCCCGCCATCGTGCAGAGGTTGTCTTAGTGGGGTGACAAACAACAAACAAAAATATATAGAGTGTGCCTAGGTATTTACCCAAAGGACACAGAAACAGTAATTCCAAAGGGCACCTGCACGCCTATGTTTATAGCAGCACTATTTACAATAGCTAAGCTATGGAAACAACCCAAATGCCTAAAAATAGATGACTGGATCAAGAAGCTGTGGTACATATACACCATGGAATATTACTCAGCAATCAAAAAGATAAACACATGCAGTTTGCAGCAACATGGATGGAGCTAGAAGGGATCATGCTCAAGGAAATAAGTCAGAAAGAAAAAGAAAAATACTCATAGCAGGAATTTAGAAAACCTAAATAAGAGACCAGAAAAAAGACTAATCAATACAAAGTAAAAATCAAAATCAACAAGCAACTATAAACCAGAGACACACTGAGGGGAGCGGGACGGGGAAAGTAAGGACTAGAGTCAAAATAAGGGGGGTGGGGTGCAATTGTATGGGGAATATAACCAAAATAAAAATGCATACATTATGCAAAGGTGAAAAAAGATGTAAGAATTATATAAAATAAAATATTTAAATAAAAAAAATCAGACTGACAAAAAAATATATATGGAGTGTGAGCTTATGATTTCCACTAAGGAAAAATAAAGCTAGAAAGAATAGGAAATTCAAAGCATTAATGAACTTCTAAGTAGATTATTCTGGGAAGAACTGAGAAAGTGACCTTCATAGCAAAGACCAGAGGCAGGTGTGGAGGGAGCTGAGACAATATCAGGGAGGGAGTGTACCAGGACAGAACACTGAATGTATGAAGTTCCTCAGGTAGAAACAGCTAGGAGGCCAGTGTGGGTGAGAGGGAGAGAGTAGGAGGAGGAAAAGATGTCTGGGGAGTAGAACAGAGCTTGCAGGTGTTTATCCTTCTGGAGAAGATTTTGGCTTTTCCTCTGGGTGAGATGGGAGGCATGAAGGGTTCTGAGCAGAGTAGGGACATGGCTTCACTCAGGTGCTTGCATGTACCCTCTGGAGACTGCAGGAGATACAGTAAGGGGGTGGGGAGGACAGGGTGCAAGCCAGAAAGCCAGAGGAAGTGACTACTCTAGTCCAGAAGATAGAGCCTGAACTGGCCCTGGAAAAGAGCTTGAATTTGGCATACATTTTTGCTTGCAGGGTCATTTGGGCTTGCTAGGACATGGGGGCAGGGCAGAGTCAAGGATGACTCCTTGGGCCAGATCTGAGCCCCTGGGAGGATGGCGGGCCATTTCCTGAGATGGGGATGGGATGGTAATGGGGGGGGGGCAACTTGGTGAGGGACCTGCACCCTCCTGGCTTACTAACACTCCCTGTGTGCCTTTGAGGAAAGGGGAAACATATGTTCCCCTAGCCATTTGCTACAGCTGCCAGGAAGGGCAGGGCTTCCTTCAGGGTGCCAGGCAGTCTTGGTAAAGCCAAGCACTGGACCCATTGCAGACCAGAGGCTGTGGACTCAGGGCAGAATTTCCCAAACTCAAACTTTTTTTTTTAAGATTTATTTATTTTTATACAAGAGATGGGGCACAGGCCAGAGGCACAGGAGGGTGAGAGGATTCACCAGAGACAGAGCAGGGAGCAGAATAGGCAGACTGACTGAAATACACTGCTGAGGGGAGCAGCAGGCGAGACAGGAGAGGTCTGCCATGCCATGTGGGAATCTCCCTGGCTGGCCAGGAATCGAACCCACGCTGAAGAGGTTGTGGACAACTTCACAGCACTGCGCTCAACCTGCTGCGCCACCGGGGAGGTCCCCCAAACTCAACTTTCTAGCATTGCTTTCCCTTCACTCTGAGCCTTGGCATGACCACCTTGCAGTTCCAGCAGCCTGTAATGCTCTTCCCCTTCATGACATTGCTGGTACCTCTTTTCTTGTGGCTTGGGTCTCTTTTTGTAAGTTTTCCTGAATGCCACTGCCCTCCATCTTGAAACACACCCCGGTCACTCCCTATCACTTGCCCTAATGATTTCATTACCAAAATTTCATTCATTTGCTAACATTCTTTTGATTTACTTGACTGTCAGCTCTCTTTGTCAGCTCCAGAAGGGCAGGCACCCTGTCAGCTGTACAGCACTTGAATCAAGGTCTGGTCATGATAGGTGAGCTATCCATTCATATCTGTTCAAATGATGCACTTCTCTGGTCTCTGATTATTCTGCACATGCTGCTCCTCAGCTTAGAATTCCCTTCCCACTGATTTTATGAAAGGTTTCCAGAACTTTTTATCCACAAAACCTTGACAGACATGGTAAGAAACATAGACTCCAAGCAGAGGGGGGTTTGAATCCAGGTTCTGGTACTTGTCAGCTGTTCTGGTTTAAGTTCCCCCAGAAGCAGACCATGAGGCAAAACTTAAAGTGCAGGCAATTTATTTGGGAGGTGATCCCAGGAAACACTTTGGAGGTCAAGGAGTCAGGGAAGGCAGACAGTAAAGGTGAGCATTAGTGGATTTTTCCCCTTTGGGGCCAACTGGGCTTCAGACTAACTAGGAAGCTCTTGGAGGTGGGAAGATTCTTTGCCAATCTGTCTCTTATGGAGTGAAAGCTGTTCCTACATGTGTTAATTCCCCAATACTTTATATTCTATCTATCTATCTATCTATCTATCTATCTATCTATCTATCTATCTATCTATCTATTATCATCATGCTGTCCCACATCCCTAGGATTTATTTATAACTACAATCATCTTCACCTATTTCACATACCCACTGTCTTCCTCCTCTGGCAAGCACCAATCTGTTCTCTGTTACTATAGTTAAGGATATTTTTCAAATTCCACATATAAGTGAGTTCATACTATATTTTTCTTTCTCTGTCTGATTTGTTCACTTAGCATAAAGTGAATTCACTTAGCATTTATTCACTTAGCCCTTAAAGTACATCCATGTTGTTGCATGTGGCAGGATTGCCTTTTTTTTTTTTAGATTTATTTTATTTATTTATGCATATAAGAACTGGGGTGTAGGCCAGAGGTATGGGGGGTGAGAGGATTCACCAGAGACAGAGTGGGGAGCAGAACAGGTGGATCTACTGAAATACACTGCTGAGGGGAGCAGTGGGCGAGCAGGAGAGGTCTGCTGCGCCATGTGGGTTGCTCCCTAGCCAGGGATAGAACTTAGGCAGCTTTGCCATGGGAGGGCTATGATGGTAGCTCTGAGATTTAACCCCTAGGCCACCAGGAAGACCCAGTATGTTTTCCTTTCCATGATTGAATAATATCCACTGTAAGGCCATACTTGATTTATCGTCTGTTGTTGTATGCTGGCTTGTTTCAACCGTTGGTGCTATGAGTAGTATTACAGCAAATATTACACAAATATTGGTGCCTGCCTACACATATCTGTTCGCATCCCTGTTTTCAATTCTTCTGGATATACTTAATTCATTTTTATTTTTTAAACTTAAAAAAAAAAGATTGATTTATGCATACAAAAACTAGGGTGTAGGCCAGAGGTGTGGGGGGTGGGGATGGTGTTAGAGGATTACCAGAGACAGAGTGGGGAGCAGAACAGGCCGATTGACTGAAATACACTGCTGAGGGGAGCAGTGAGCGAGACAGGAGAGGTCTGCTGCACTGCGTGGCTCACCTCCCTGGCCAAGGAGCAAACTCATGCTGCAGTAGCTGCAGAGTGCTGACAACCCCCTGAACCACCGGGGAGGTCCTTTAATTCCTTTTTATAGTTGCATAATATTCCATTGTGTGACTAGACCACATTTTGCTCATATATTCATGGGTTGAAAAGGACTTGGGCTGTCTCCACCTTTTGGCTATTGTGAATCATGCCCATATGCACTTTTATGTACCAATATTTGTATGAACATGTTTTCAGTTCCTTTCGGTTTATACTTAGGGGTGGAGTCCAAGTATAACTTTTTGAGTAACTGCCAGACTATGTTCCATAGTGGCTACACTCCCACTAGCAACAGATGAATTTCAAAGCTCCCACATCCTTGCTAATTCTTATTTTCCATTTCATTACTGCCATGCTAGTGGCTGCAAAGTGGTATTTCACTGTAGTTACCCAGTCCTTCATTCCTGCCCAGTGGACAAGCCCAGCATAGTCCTGCAGTGTGGGCAGCTGGGGGCGCACGCAAGACAGCAAATACTGTGGGGAAGGGATTTGGTGCACATTCTGTGAGCGCCTGTCACAGCTATGACCTTGAGCAAGCCACTTCCCTTGAGAAGGCCATTCCCTTGAATGGCCTTCACTGCAGAAGTAGCTAACACATACCTCAGAGGCTGGATATGAGGTTTCAATGAGATGATTTGTGTGCAGCCAAGCCTAGAGTGAGAACAAATTGTAGTTATTGTTCCTCTGTTTCTTTAGGACTGCACTCTGAGACTCCACCCCTCAAATTTCTGAGGCAAAAGTACACACTTCCTTCTCTGTGTTTCCATCAATCTTGCTCATGCTAGCAACCCAGTTCCTCCTAACAGCCCTAGGGTGGAAAGCAAAAATTCATGGTGTTGGATGTCGATCCAAAAACAACTTTGCAAAATAAAACACAAACATATACAACTTTTGGGCCTCCCCGGTGGCACAGCGGTTGAGCGCTGGGTTGCGAAGCTGCTCGCGGCCTCTGCGGCGCCGGTTCGATCCCCGGCTGCTCCCCGGCCACTGGAGGAGGGTCCCACATGGCGCGCGGCCCTCTCCTGCTGCCCGCTGCTCCCCTCAGCAGTGTACTTCGGTCCTTCTGCCTGCTCTGCTCCCCGCTCTGGCTCTGGTGAATTCTCTCACCCTCCCGCGCTTCTGACTGTACCCAGTGCATGTATAAACAAAACAAACAAACAAATAAATAAATAAATAAATAAAAAACATGCCTCTATTTAAAAAAAAAAAAAAACAAAACATATACAACTTTTCTTCTCCAAGATTCTGTGGTGGAATCTTGCCTGACTCCTGGCTGAGAATTTTTCCCAGGACTCGGGTCCATGTTCAAATCTCTGAGTTTGACTTGGCATTGTATGGAGCTAGGGTTCTCCAGGCTGCAGACCTCAGTGGAGAAGAAGGGCCTAGACCTTCTGCCATGGACCTTCTTCCTCTCCAGTTGGTCCCCTTTCACTAGTCTTTGGACCCCTCCTGCCCAGGTATAGCCAGAAGAGGACACGGGAGAGGGCAGTTCCTCCTTGGCTGGTGGCTTTGCCCTTTGTATGACCCAGCAGAGCATGAAAGTTGCACTCTTTGTAGATTTGGTATGTGGTTTTTCTGTTTTGGGTGGGGGTGGTCCTCTGAAGCTATTTTTTGGAGATCCCTTTACCAAGGTGGGTGCACCTTCATGTGGACTGTGGCTCTTCCCTTGCACCTCCCAGTGGCCATCCATGCTCACCACCAATAAGCAAACATCACTGCCTGCTTTTCACCATCAGGGCCATCTGCTTCTCATTCCATCCTTGGAGTCAGATCCCAGCCCCTTTGGCTCATTTTAGCTTTTTTTTTTTTTTTTAAAAGATTTATGCATACAAAAACTGGGGTGTAAGCCAGAGGTGCGAGGCGGTGAGAGGATTCACCAGAGTGAGGAGCAGAACAGGCAAATATACTGAAATACACTGCTGAGGGGAGCAGTGGGGGAGAGTCTGCTGCGCCATGTGGGTTAGCTCCCTGGTCTCTGGGGATCCAACTCTTGCTGCAGTGGTTGGTGATAGGTTGATAGAGCTGTCTTTTAACCCCTGCACCACCAGGGAGCCCCCATTTTAGCTTTTTCTTTTTTTAAAAAAGATCTCTTTATTCATTCCTACAAGAACCGGGTACAGGCCAGATGTGCCGGAGAGTGAGAGGATTCACTAGAGACAGAGCGGGGAACAGAACAGGCAGACTGGTTGAAGTACACTGCTGAGGGGAGCAGTGGGCAAGACAGGAGAGGTCTGCCGCACCATATGGTTATCTCGCCAGTCAGGCTGAAATCGAACCCGTGCTGCAAAGGCTGCAGACAGCTTCACAGAGCTGCATTCAACCACCTGCACCACCAGGGGAGGCCCCATTTTAGCTTTCTTAAGCCATTTGTCAGCCTGATACTGGGCGTCCTGCCTGTTCCCTCTGGGTTAACCCAGCTTCTACACTTCACATGGCCTATCTTGTTCCATCTCATTACTTCCCTTTTTGCTCCTTTAGGTAAAGAAAAAGAAGGCAGGAACAAAAAGAGAGAGGGGTGGGGGAGGGAGGGGAAGGGAGAGGGAAGAGGAAGAAAAAATCTTGACTCCCAGTACCTGCAAATGTGATTTTGTTTGGAAATAGGGTCTTTGCAGGTGACCCATTAAAATGAGGTCATTACAGTGGGCCTAATCTAACATGAGTGCTCTTACAAAAAGGGGAAATTTGGATACAGCCACACACATTGGGGCAAGATGAAGGCAGAGGTGAGGGAGCTGCTTCTACAAGTCGAGGAATGTCAATGATAGCCAGGAAACCACAAGAAGCTAAGGGAAGGCCTGGAACAGACCGCACCTTGATCTTGGAATGCTGGCTTCTAGAACTGTAAAACAATACATTTCTTTTGTTTAAGTCACCTGTGTGAAGTACTTTGTTAAGGCAGCTCTAGTGAATGCACACATTACCCATTCTCCCCCAACTTATCTGAAAGCACATTCTAGACATCAAATCTTTTTTACTTGCTTATTAGTGGTTTTTTGTTTCTCTTATTGAATCAAATGCATTTTATCATTACATGTATGCTGTATGATTTTTCTGATGTCATTGCCATTCTTGTCTGGCTGAGAGATGCCAGTGTAAGGGAACAGGTTCTGACCGATTTCTTTTAAAGACCCATATGGGCAGGAATTGGTTTCACCCATTTGCTGACAGCTGTGACGTAGCCAGCTGGGCCCCATTACTTGTAGTTATGAATCTCTAGACCAGGTGGGCATTCTCAGGACTAGGTCTTACCCTGGGCATCCATATCCCCACAGGCTGGCGAGAGGCACAAAGAGAAGTAAGTCAAGGCTTGGCATCAGCCCAAATCGCATTTCCTGCTCAGTCTCTGTACCCTTTACTACCGTCTCCAAATGGCTGTTTCTTACTTCATTAAATCAAAGTTTATGTCCACTGAAGATTTCAGAGAATGTTTTGAGCTTGGAGGACACTCCCAAGAGGCATTCCAAGGATGCTTTAATTAAGGGGCAGCCCAGTCAACGGGTAATCACCAGGCCTGGCCTGGTGGGGCCCACAAACTCCCCGAGCAATCTTGGCCACTTTAAATAAACTGACCACATTACCTTACTCTGTGCTAAGACTAGTGAAAATTAACTTGGGGAAATACAACAGTCAACTCAAGAATTAAAATACTGGTGTGGTTTTTAAAAAATGTTTGCTCATTTACCAACACATTTGCTTTTCTGACTGTGCTTACAGGGAATTATGATGCAATTTCAGGTCTGCACATCGCTCCTGAAGGAGCTTAACAAGCAGGAACACACACCCTGTATAGGAAGGACAAGAGTGCCTGGGAACAGACAGGCGCCAGGAAGGGGTCCTTAGGGATCACTTGTGCCCACTCCTCTGCATGCCCTGTGGCTGAGTCAACCAGGGAAATTGGCTCAAGATCATTCTGTAAACAGCACTGTAGCCACCCCTTGAGTAGAGAGGTACCCAGAAGTGCCCAGCACAGGGAATGAGTCCAAGTCACCAAATAGAATAATTCACAAAATGGCCAGGAGTTGTTCTGTTTCTCCTGATTCTTTTGATTAAAAAAAAAAAATATATCTTAAAAACAAGGGAGAACTGGGGCAAGAATGAGGTAAGAATCTCTGCTCAACTGTCTCTTTCCGGGAGTGACACCTGCTCACCTACTCTGTGTGTCCTGTCTGGGATGAGGGGGTCCAGGCAGTGCCACTCTCAAAGGGTGGGCTTGAGGCTCCCAAGACTGCCAGGGGTTTGACCTGGCTCAGAGCAGGTGCTTGGCATAGAGCGCAGTGGAGGAAGAAGGGCAGCCAACGTGTCCAGAGGAGCCCAGGGCCGGGCTCAGGGGAAGTCACAGTAGGGTAGGCGGAAAGGGTACAGTGGCGTGTAGCGTGAGTCTTGCCAGAGCAGCTTCTCCTCCAAGAAGGCGACTGTGCGCAGGGTCAGGACCAGGGTCTGGTGCTTGAGCATGCTGTGCACGTTCAGACCTAGGAGACAGGGTACAGTCAGGGCAGAGCTAACCTCCCCCCGGCTTCTGACATCTGGAAACCCTTGCCATCTTTTGGGAAACAGGCTTCCACTCCACCCATAGAGATAGCCCAGAATGGCATGGCATCATGAGCTCTGCAGCCTGGGCCCAAAGCTTGGCTCTGCTGCTCATCTCCCGTAAGACCCTGGGTGAGAGATTGTCTCAGAACATCAATTTCTAATTGAGAGTTTCTCATATGCCCTTCCCTGGCCTGTGCTTGGGCATGCTACCCACTTCACACTTCAGTGGGGGAAGATAACAGATGAATAGATACAATGTACTGAGGGAGGGCAGGTGGCTGCAGTTGGGGAGTGAGGAGGGGCAGGGAGGTGATAAAGCAGATCTGCAGGGCCTTGTGGAGAACTTGGCTTTTATCTAAGAGACCCCAGTGAGGTGGGTTGTGGAGGGTGGTAGGCAGAGATGGACCTGGCTAAGTTGCTCACAAGTGCCCTCTATCTGTGGCAAGGGGGAACACACTGTGGGAGCATGGGCAAGAGCCAGGGGACCAGGAAATGGCCAAATGGATAGGTCCAGGTGGGAGATAGCCAGGTCTGACCATTTGGGACTCTGGGCATATTTAAAGGCAGAGATGATGGGATGAGCTAAAAGACTGGCATGGAGGCTAATGGCCTGGTTTTGGGTCTGAATCACTGGAAGGAAGGATGTATTTAATGCCTGTCAGGAGACCTGGAGAGCAGTAGGGACTGGTCAACAAGGTGATGTGCCTCATGTGCTCATCACCTGGGCACAAGTGATTCTCCCTCTCTGCCTCTCCAATGAGGAGCCCCTGAACTCACTCCAGGCCCAGCACTTCATCTCCAGTCCTGACAGACATCACCTTGGAATGTTTAAGGCATTATTCTTCTGATGCTCCTTGTGGGAAGGGTGACCGTTGGGTTGGAGACCCAGAATTTAAACTGGTCTTGCTCTCTGCAAGGGGAGACTGGGGCCCTTTCTCACCGATAGCTGGTACCAAGTTGAAAGTCTTGAGCCCAGAGGTGGCTGAAACAACATTCTGTGGCATGTCCTCATATGTTCTGTAAGGGAGACGAGGAGATGAGCCCTGCGAAAGAATGAGCTTGGCCCTCTCCCCTGACCCCACCCTGTCCCCTCACAAGTCAACGAGGAGCACAGAGTCCCCCCAGCGGCGGTAGTGGGCCAGTTCTGTCAGGTACTGGGGATCTGCAGTTGGCAGCTCCAGGGAGTCCACGATGTGCAGGTCGTTCTAGTGGGAGGGTAAGACAGTCTGAGTCTCCCATAGTCCCTGGAAGCTGCCTGGGTACCCTATTCCCACAGCCTACACCCCAGGGCCTCCCAGTGTGATCAGAGCCGTACCTGGAAGAGTTTAATGGTCAGCATCACCTTGAGGCCCTGCACTCGCACCTTCATGGGCAGCATGTAGTAGTAGCTCGTGGGGCCCCGGGGGCCGTGGGCAATGCCTCCTGCCGGGACAGAAGTGAGTAGGTGCAGGCCCCAGTGGGCCTGGGGGTCAGAAATTGACCCCACTGGCTGGTATGGGGTAATGGAGGAGAGGCTGCCAGTAGCCAGGCTGAACACCAGCAAAGAGGGGAAAGCCTTAGCTAAGGATGAGGGAAGGTTGGATCTGGAGCCACCTGGGACAGGTGATTTCACCTTACTGCAACTCAGTTTCCTCAGCTGCCAAACCCCAAGATCTGACAGTTCCTAACTCACAAGACACCATGAGTTACAGCACAGAACACGTAAAGCACCCAGAGAGAGCTTAACCAAAGCAACAACTGCTAGTGCCAATGTTAGGAAGGTAAAAGTTCCATGTCTAGAAGGGGAAACGGGTATCAGGTATGTGCTGCACTGGGGCAAGGCGGGTGTCTATCAGGAGCATCAGAGGTCAAGGGTGACAGCCTGGTGGGGACCACATAGGCTGTGTCCACCCTCTGCCAGGCGCTGAAAGAGCTACAAGGAACAAGATGGATGGGATCCCTGCCCTTAAATTATTTACATTCAGACAAGGCTCAATCAGAGGGAATCAGGGCTGTGTGGGGCAGCACAAACAATTATGAGGGGTGGGGTACCCAAAGGAGGTGGGGGAGGGCTTCTGGAGGATGAGGAGTTGACAGTAGAAAGATGAGGAGTTGACGAGGAAAAAGGGAGACAACTCTGAGTCTGCTCTGCTTGGTCACAGAAGGCATGGAGGGGACAAGGGGCTGGGGTTTGCAGCCACCAGGCCAAAAATGCCAAGGGAAGGAGTTCATACTTCACAAAAAGGCTGCAGGAGTTGGGAGGTTCAGGAAGAACCTTCTGGTGCTGTGTGAAGTGTAGGCCAGGAGAAGTGAGATAGCAGATGAGGCCAAAAGGGACTATGGCCAGTCTGATGAGATAGGCTGGTGAGACCAGAGCTGTCCTGCCCAGAAGGGCTGATGAAGGGAAGGAATGGAACTGATGAGGTATCAAGCCAGATGTGGGCAGATATGTGTCAAGAAATGCCCAGGCCCTGGGGGGGTCCCCTGATCACTTTATCCCACTTACCTCCTCGCCAGATTGGGGAGCGGATGCTGCCATGCCTCGCACGCCCACTGCCTTTTTGCTGCCAGGGCTTCCGGCCACCACCCCGCACTTCAGCCCTAGTCTTGGTCTTAGCATAGCTCTGTGGGTATGAAATGAGGAGGGCATCAGGTTCACGAGGCAGATGTTACTGTAGTCAAAAGGTGGCAGGCCCAGGGATATAGCTAGCAATAAGCCAGCAGCTGGGAAGCAGGCCTCTACCGGGACAAGCACACAGTACTTTGGGGGAGAGGGAAGGATAGGAAATAAGAGTTTGCTCCTCCACTCCACAATTTTAGCTTCAGAAAGGCAGAGACTCTGCTGCCTGGCACACAGCAGGGCTCAGTATTTTTTTAATGGTCTTAATATATTTATAGTTGAAAGGCAGGTGAGGCAGGAGGGAAAACCAGAGCTGGAGAGAATCAGGGAGAGGTATGAAGTCGGGGGTTGTGAAGGGTTTCCAATGCCTGGCTGAGGACTTTGTTCCTAAAGTAATGGGGAGTAAGGAGGGTGCAGATGGAAGTCTTGCCATATTTCTGATATAGGAAGACAGAAAGCAGAGAGCCTCTGACTGAGTATTGCTTCTATACTTCTCTTGGCATAAGATCCAGATCAGAGCTCTTACACGGATCCTGTTGGTTCCTGCTAGAGGATCTTTGATATGCTATACTCCCCCTTACCTAGTTAGCTCCTACTTCACACCCAAGGTTAAATGCCCCTTTTTCTGGAACTACTTCCCTAATTACACATGTATATGCATGATTATGTGATCCACATTCATCTCTCCAACTAGACTGAATTCCATGAGGGCAGGGATCTTGCCTGTCTCATGTACAACGCTCGGAGTATAGTGGGTACTCAGAGAGTGGCAAAAATCCATGAGTGAACATTTCAGAAGAGAGATGGGGCACAAGTTGTGCCGACCAGAGAAAACATGGTGGGGACGACCTTCCTATGTCCCCTCTCCCACCCCTTCATCCCATGAGGGGAACTCACAATTCTCTTGAAGTTTTTCTGCCAGATGGCAACCTGGTGCACAGTATCCAGCCTATGGAGGAAGGAGAAACACAAGGCCCGCCTCCACTTAACATGGTCCCAGAGCCCACACCCCAAAAGACAAAAACCTGTGCTCCTACTTCCTGCTCCAGGTCCCTGGGCCTCTCTGTAAAAATGGCACCCAGCCCCGGCTGCTCCCCGGCCACCGGAGGAGGGTCCCACATGGCGCACAGACCTCTCCTGCCACCCGCTGCTCCCCTCAGCAGTGTGCTTCGGTCCTTCTGCCTGCTCTGCTCCCCGCTCTGGCTCTGGTGAATTCTCTCACCCTCCCGCGCTTCTGACTGTACCCAGTCCTTGTATAAATAAATAAATAAAATAAACAAACAAACAAATAAATAAATAAATAAAAATGGCACCCAGTCTCTAGGCCTTTGCACTCACCGCTCCCTCTGCCAGAAATTCTCTTCCCCTATTGGTTCCTTCTCAGGCCAAATAGTATCTCTAAGAGGAGCCTCTTAGCTAAAGAAAGAGCTACCTCTTCCTCCTCCTCAGTGTCTTACTTCTTTGCTATCATCACAACTTACCACCACCCTCTTTATAAATTGGTTTGCCTCTCTAACCCTGTGCTGTCACAAATGGTAGATACAGGCCATATGTGTGGCTATGAAACACTTGAAATGTGGCCAGTGCCACATGTTGAAATGACAACATTTTAGATATATAAGACTATTATTTTAGTAAGATCAATCTCACTTGTTTTTTCTTTTCCTTTTTTTTACTCTAGCTACTAGAAAGATTTAAATTACACACATGGTTCACATTATGTGACTACACTGGATACAGCTGCCAGGATAGTTTGCCAGGGGTTGGCAAACTATGCCTAGTAAGCCAGATCTGGCATGCAGTCTGTTTCTGTATGTGTTTTTTTTTTTAAAGATTTATTTATTTGGGCCTCCCTGGTGGCGCAAGGGGTTAAGATGCAACCTATGAAACTGTCCGAAGCCTCTGTAGCACGAGTTTGATCCCCCAGCTGACCAGGGAGCTAACTCACATGGCACAGCAGATCTCTTCTGTCTTGCTCACTGCTCCCCTTAGCAGTGTATTTCAGTAAATCCACCTGTTCTGCTTTTCACTCTGTCTCTGTTGAATCCTCTCACCTCCCCCGCACCTCTGGCCTATACCCCAGTTCTCCTACACAATAAATAAATCTAAAAAAAAAAATGCAGATTGTTTTTAAAAAATCTTGTCACCCTTTACTAGACTTGGACTCTGTAAAAGGAAAAGGCAAACCATACAAAAAAACAGTAATCACAACTAATTAATATAGCACTTATTATGTGCCAGACCACAGTGCACATGAGAGCCATAATACATCTCTGCAGGTGTATGATTGGTCCACATAAGGTTGAGATACTGGCTCTAAAACTTGCAGAGCTGTATGATCTTGGGTAAGTTTCTTATCTGTGCTCAGCTTCCCTATCTACAAAATAGGAGTCCCTTTTTCCTAGTGTTGTTATGAAGATCTAGTGAACTAAAATGCACATAGGCTGTACCAGGTATATAATAAGGAGTTAGCATTTGTTAGCACTCACTTTTGCAAAAGCCATAGCAACCACTTGAGGTTTGACAGAATAGAGACACCGAAGGACACGAGGGGAAGGCAGGATTTGAACCCAGTCACTAGGCTCGAGTTGTGTCCTTAACGCCAAGAGGACGCTAGCTCTCAGCCCTCAATCTCACACAACTCCGTGGCAGGGAAAACTATTGCCGCCTTTGCTAGGTGAAGAAATTCATTATTTTCCCCAAGTATGAAACCAGGTCATCCTAATTCCTAAATCGCAGCTCCTGCCCCTCTGCCACCCAGTTCACCATTACAGCTCCCACACACCTGGGCGCCGCGGAGAATACGTCCGGGTGCAGCTCCGCCAAGCCCTCGCGCTCCTGCTCGTAGCCCCGCAGGGACTCCACCCAAGCCTGCACTGGACGCCGGTGTGCGGGTACCGGGAGTTCGCACTTGCGCAGCACCGGCACCTGGGGACCTGGAGCAATTGGGAGGTCAGGAGCCAGGGCCGAGGAGAACTCCCCGTAGCTGCCCTTCCTGAAGCGACTCGGGCAACTTCACCTGGGCTCGCCGCAGGCTGCGGCTTCTCCGGCCGCAGTGCCTCTTCCCCCAGCGCGTTCAGGCCCTGTCAGAGGGGGGCGAGAATGAGAGGCGACCCCCGGCCTTCCAAGTTTGGCCCCCCTGCCCCCGCCAGCTCCAGTCCCTGGCCTCACCCGGCAGCCCGTGGGCCGGAGACAGGTCCGCGCCACGGCGCGGATAAGCAGCAACATTGCGGCGCGGACTCCCACGCGGAAAGGTCAAGGCTACCTGCGGCCGCGCGCGGCGCCTCGCGATGACGTCAGGCTCGCGACACCGTCCGCCTAACGCGGGTTCAGCCCTCGGAAGCTGGGCGCGCGGGAGCGAGGAAGGCGGACCTCGCCCATCCGGCCCCTACCTCCGCCTAAGGCTAACCCCACAGGCGCCAATTTCCACTCCTGACCTAAGGGACCCTATGCAACATCTGGGGACGCGACTCCACAGCAAGAAAGCCCAGCACCGTCTGTAGGGCTGACCTTCTTGAGTCCCGTCGCCAGGGAGCCAGTCCTCTTTGTTCAGCCAATGAGCCTTAAGTCTGAAAGAGTGACCCGCCCAGCACTGGGAGGTCGTGGGCCGGGCACGGAAGGGAACCAGTAATTATTACGAGTCTCCAAACTCCGCCCACATCTGGCCTCTGGGACTCAGCGTGGTTTTTTTTTTTTTTCCCTGTGTCCAGTAACAAGGTTTTGTTTGTTTAAATGCGGGACCTTATCGCCCTCGACAGCCCTCGGGATTAGGCCTGCTGCGCCGTGCCTCTCTGTTTAAATTCCTTCAAACCCCTCGGATTAGGTCTGTATCTCCCACCCGTATCAGGCCAGCTTCCTGAGCCATCTCGAACCTCCCTGGGCTCTCTGAAGACATAGCAAAGTAGAGGGCCCACACAGCTCAATGGAAACGCATACACGTATTTTAAGTTGTCACGTTCCGCGAGCGACCTTCAGGGGGCGCCTCCAGTACGTAGCAGCCTTTCCTGCCCGGCCAACTCTGATCACCTGGCTCCCACAGTCTTTTGGAGGTTGGCGGCCCAGAGCTTGGTCTCAGAACAACTTCAGCTTCCTCATCTGCAAAATAGAAAGGTTGTCAGATATAAAAGAAAGGATGGCAGCAAAGTGTGCACAAAGTGAAAACATTGACACAAAGAGAAAAATTTAATAAACAGCATTTCTGTTATTATTGTTACTGATGAGTTTTGTCAAGAGAGGGATAGGGATGGATCCTGGAGGACTTGCATTCTGTGCTAAAGATGCAGGGCTTACAAAAATTATTTGCTATATAATATATGTTTTGTGAAATACTGATGAAATTTTACAGTGTATCTTACTGTGTAGTCTATCTCTGCAAGAATAACTGGATGTATGTTTAAAACTCCATGCCATTATAAAGGTCTTTTAATTATTTTTTTAAATCCATTTTATGTTTGCATAGGTAATTCAGACTCCTGGTAAAGAAAATTTCCTTTTTTAAAAAAGGTTTTTTGGCTTGTTTAATATATCTGGAAAAAAAATTGAGATGTGAGGAAGCATTGATTGGTTCAACACTAATGAGTATACAATAATTAGAAATTGGGGAAGGTGTGGGAAAATTATGGCAACTACACATGAGGGGAGAAATAAAATGTACAAAAATGAACAATAATGTAAGAGAAAAAAATAATTTTTTAATTAAAAAAATTGGGGGAAGGGCCTCCCCGGTGGCGCAGCGGTTGAGCGCTGGGTTGCGAAGCTGCCCGCAGCCTCTGCAGCGCGGGTTCAATCCCTGGCTGCTCCCCGGCCACCGGGCGAGGGTCCCACATGGTGCACAGACCTCTCCTGCCACCCGCTGCTCCCCTCAGCAGTGTACTTCGGTCCTTCTGCCTGCTCTGCTCCCCGCTCTGGCTCTGGTGAATTCTCTCACCCTCCCGCGCTTCTGACTGTGCTTGTATAAATAAATACATAAATCTTAAAAAAAAAAAATTGGGGGAAGGTGGGAAAGACTACAGACCCTTATTTATTTATTTATTCATTATTTTTTTATTTTTTTACATCATTGTTCATTTTAAAACAATATTTGCTTCTCCCCACCTCCTCAGGTGTAGTCCCCATAGAGTTTCTTTCACCAATGCACCCGTGCACCATCACCCTAGTCCCCTGTGCTCCTCCCTCCCTCTGATCCCTTTCTCACCCCCTCCCCTGCAGTGTGTGTCTGATTTATAATTGTCCGTTTTTACTTTGTTGTATTTTGTACTGTTATAATTTTTTTACACTGATGTCTTTTTGGGTTCCCCTATATTCCTACTATAAGTGAAACTATCTGATTTTTTTTTCCTTCTGACTTATTTCACTGAGCATAATTCCTGCTAGCTCTGTCCACGTTGCTGCGAATGGCATGAGTTTATCTTTTTTGATTGCTGAATAATATTCAATTGTGTATATATACCACATCTTCTTGATCCAGTCATCTATTTTTGGGCATTTGGGTTGTTTCCAGGTTTTACCTATTGTAAATAGTGCTGCAATATACACAGGGGTACAGTTGGTCTTTTTTTTTTTTTAAAGATTTATTTATTTATACAAGAACTGAGATATATACCAGATGCGCAGGAGGATGAGAAGATTCACCAGAGACAGAGCGGGGAACAGAACAGGCAGACTGATGAAATACACTGCTGAGGGGAGCAGCGGGCGAGATAGGAGAGGTCTGCCACGCCATGTGGGACCCTCACTGGCCAGCCGGGATCGAATCTGCGCTGCAGAGGCTGCGGACAGCTTCACAGCGCTGCCGCCTGCGCCACCAGGGGAGGCCCCAGGTGGTCTTTTGAATCAATGTTTTTGTGTCCTTTGGGTAGATCCCTAGGAGTGGAATTGCCGGGTGATATGGTAGCTCCATTTTTAGTGGACTGAGGAACTTCCAGGCAGCATTCCACGGTGGTTGGACCAGTTTGCACTCCCACCAGCAATGCAGGAGAATTCTTTTATTGCCACATCCTCACCAACATTTGTTGTTGCTTGTTTTTTTTGATATGTGCCATTCTTACTTGTATAAGGTGGTATCTCAATGTGGTTTTGATTTGCATTTCCCTGATGATAAGGGAGGTTGTACATTTTTTCATATGTCTGTTGGCCATTTGCATTTCCTCTTTGGAGAAATGTTACAGACCCTTTTTTAAAAATTGGAAACTGCAACCAAAATAAGTTGATAAATTTGAAAAACTACAAAAGGTTAACTAGGGTGAAGTCTGTCTCCTACAACCCATGTCCTCTGCCCCCACCCCCAGTTCCCTTCCCAGAAGCCATCATCACAGCCAGCTGTGTCTCTCTCAGAGCCAGTTTTTTACTTTATAGGTTGATTTACAAGTCTTCCAGGGAGTTTAGATTTATGTGATGAAGGATGGAATGACAGTTTGTTGCTTAATGATTTATTTATTTATTTATTTATTTATTTATTTATTTATTTATTTTTTATAGAGGCATGTTTATTTATTTATTTATTTGTTTGTTTGTTCTGTTTACACATGCACTGGGTACAGTCAGAAGCGCGGGAGGGTGAGAGAATTCACCAGAGCCAGAACAGGGAGCAGAGCAGGCAGAAGAACCGAAGTACACTGCTGAGGGGAGCAGCGGGCGGCAGGAGAGGTCTGCGTGCCATGTGGGACCCTCCTCCGGTGGCCGGGGAGCAGCCGGGGATCGAACCGGCACTGCAGAGGCTGAGGGCAGCTTCGCAACCCAGCGCTCAACCGCTGCGCCACCGGGGAGGCCCTGTTGCTTAATGATTTAACAGACCCAGTGTGCACACTGGGTCACACTGATACTCCTACCAGACACCCTTGAAATACAGTCCACAACAAAAGACTGAGGGAGTAGAATAGGAGGTCTACAGAGTCTTTGTTTTTATTTTATTTTATTATTCTTTTTAAGATTTATTTATTTATTTATACAAGCACTGGGTACTGTCAGAAGCGCGGGAGGGCAAGAGAATTCACCAGAGCTAGAGCAGGGAGCAGAGCAGGCAGAAGGACCGAAGCACACTGCTGAGGGGAGCAGCGGGCGGCAGGAGAGGTCTGCGCACCATGCAGGACCCTCCTCCGGTGGCCGGGGAGCAGCCGGGGATCTAACCGGTGCTACAGAGGCTGTGGGCAGCTTCACAACCCAGGGCTCAACCACTGCGCCACAGGGGAGGCCCTCTTTGTTTTTATTTTAAAGATTTATTTATGGGCCTCCCTGGTGGCACAAGGGGTTAAGTCTCAGCACTGTAAGGCTGTCAGCAGCCACTGCAATGCCGGTTCAATCCCCAGTCAGGGAGCTAACCCACATGGCACACACATCAGACCTCTCCTGTCTCGCCCGCTGCTCCCCCCAGCAGTGTATTTCAGTCAATCTGCCTGTTTTGCTCCCCGCAGTGTCTCTGGGGAATCCCCTCAAACATCCCCCCCCCCCGCACCCCCCCTTTCCCCAGCTCTTGTATGCGTAAATTAATTTTTTAAAAAGGTTCATTTATTTATTTATTTTTTGGTGGGACCCTCGCCGGTGGCCAGGGATGGAACTGGCGCTGCAGAGGCTGCAGGCAGCCTTGCAACCCAGCGCTCAACCGCTGCACCACCAGGGGAGGCCCTTTTTCTCTCTCTCTTTTTTTTTTAAGATTTATTTATACAAGAACAGGGTACAGGCCAGAAGTGTGGGAGGGTGAGAGGATTCACCAGAGACAGAGTGGGAAACAGAACAGGCAGACCAACTGAAATATGCTGCTGAGGGGAGCAGCGGGGAAGACAGGAGAGGTCTGCCCGCCATGTGGGAATCTTCCCGGCTGGCCGGGATCGAACCCGCGCTGCAGAGGCTGCGGACAGCTTAATAGCACTGCGCTCAACCACCTGAGCCACCAGGGAGGCCCCAAAAAGGTTTATTTTTGATTGATGCATAGAAGAACAGGGGTGTCGGCAAGAGGTGTGGGGGTGTGTGTGAAAGTATTCACCAGAGACAGAGTGGGGTGCAGAACAGGCAGATGCACTGAAATACACTGCTAAGAGGAGCATCCGGTGAGGAAGGAGAGGTCTGCTGGGCCATATGTGGGTTAGCTCCCTGGCCTGAACTCAGGGCTGCAGCATCGTTAGTGTAATAGTGCTGAGACTTAACCCCTAGGTCACCAGGGAGGCCCCATCTCTGACCCTTTTGACCAGCTTATCCTGCCCTATTTTCTCCTCTTACTACCTATCTTCTAAAATCCTGTATGACTGACTGACTGTTTGTTTCTTATGTTTTTTGCTCATCTCACCCATTAGAGAGTAAACTTCCTCAGGACAGAAATTTTATTGTCTTATTCCCTGTTATAATCCCAGCACCCAGCATAGTTCCTGTTACACAGACAGTATTCAATATGTACTTTATGAGTGAATTGCTTTGTTCATTGTCCTATTACAGGGGTATTACCAGAAACAGAAAAATCTCCCTTTGTCTCCTGTGTCTCAAGGTCTCTAATATCCTGAGATCAGATAAGGCCCAACATACGATTATTTACCCAATGGCACTGAAGTGACAGAGACAAGAGTATCAGAGCCACTTAAATGGCTGGATATTCCAGGGAAAGTGGTTAGCTCTTTTGGTGTTTGGTTTCCTAACGGGTAACCCTCCCTTTCTGAGCCCTCTTCCTTTTGCCTTTTACCCACTCCCCATAGAGGTAGCCTATAAACACCTGAGTTGGGTCACGTCTCTCTTCTGCTCAGCACCCTCCCTCTGTGCCTCCCATTTCACTTAGAGCAAAAGCCAAAGTGCTCACTGCAGCCCACAAAGCCCTGCAGGATGTGTTTTTACCTCCTCCTACCCTCCCCTTCTAGCACTCTGTGGCTTCAGCCACACTCCTTTCCGCTTGTCAATTTCACTCCAACCTCAGGCCTTTGTGCTGTTTCGGAATGTAATCTCCATAAAAAGGGAAGGTTCCAAGTTCCCTGCTCCACCTAATGAAGGGTAGAACTGAGCTGCCAGGGGATGCTAGAAAAGGAGACTTGGAGAGGAGACTTGGACAGGAAGACTTGAAGGTGGTATATGGAGCAGAGAGAAATGTGAAGAAGTCATGCTTATTTCTTGGCTTTGGACTTGCACCAGGGACCTGGGGGATGGAAGTGATACAGGGGAGCAAAGGGGCACTAAAAACTGGCCAAGGATGCTGCCCAAATAGTTTATCAGTCACTGTCTGAGTTCTTCACCCACATGCACAATTGCAAGACTACTCAGGTTCAGAAAAAACAACAATAGGATTTATTTAACAAACCAGGAAAAAGCAAAGAGTTACTGAGGCCAAAAATGGCCATTTACCTCACCCAAAGCAGTGTCCAGTGTTTTCAAGTCCTAAACAAAAGCAGGTAAGATGGCATTGTCCAGCCACTGAGGTCTGGAGCACATGGTAGCCAGACAATAAGCCTGATTCCAACTCACAAAGACAACAGAAGACACAACAGGAGATGCTCCCGGAGCCACCCAGATGCCCCAGCACCTCACCAGACAAGCAACACTCAAAACAGCACCTGCAGCAGTTGAAGGACGGGACAAACGGCCATGCTCAGCTCAGCCAGGCGCCCGCTCTCCAGGTTTTCACCATTTCTGTCAGGCTGTAGCAACAGCAAAACTGGAAACAGTTTCAGTCACTCGGCTAATTGCAAAGCCTCTGAACTTTTCCTCTCTAATGTCGGCTGCTGAAGCCTCCACCTTCAGAGGCCCATAGCAGTATAGGCCTTCTGGAAGATTGGTTTGGTGGGTGCCGAAGTTGTTGACCCCGAAATCGCTGAAGATCTGAAAACCTTGAATCCCAAATGCTGAAAGTGCCAACGCTGAATCCTGAACACCGAATCCTCAAACACTGAATCCTAAACACTGAATATATAATATATCTGTGGCTGCTTCTGCAGTCCCTTATATTTCTTCTCAGAGACTCCACTCAAAATGCAATACTTTTTTGGGCCTCCCCGCTCCCGGTGGTGCAGTGGTTGAGTGCTGGGCTGTGATGCTGCCTGCAGCCTCTGCAGAGCCAGTTCGATCCCTGGCCGCTGGTGAGGGTCCCACATGGTGCACAGACCTCTCCTGCCGTGCTCGCTGCTTCCCTCAGCAGTGTCCTCCATCTGTCTGCCTGCTCTGCTCCCTGCTCTGACTCTGGTGAATTCTCTCACCCTCCCATGCTTCTGACTGTACCCAGTGCTTGTATAAATAAATAAATAAATCTTTAAAAAAAAATGCAATACGTTTTAAAAAAGATTTATTTATGGTTTATTTATGATTTATTTATGCATACAAGAGCTGGGGTGCAGACCAGAGGTGCAGAGGGTGAGAGGATTCACCAGAGACAGAGTTGGGAGCAGAACAGGCAGGTGTACTGAAATACACTGCTGAGTGGAGCAGCGGGGAGAAAGGAGAGGTCTGCTGCGCCATGTGAGTCACCTCCCTTGCCGGGATGGAACTTGTGCTGCAGTGGCTGCAAATAGCTTCATAGTGCTGCGTCAACCTCTTGTCCCACCAGGGAGGCCCCAAAATGTGACACTTTTTAGCATTTTCCGTGGCTATCTATTCTTACCAGCTACTACCTCTAGGGGGCACCACCTGTAACAGTCTTTGGCTTCAGCCACTGGTTACAGAAGGAGACAAGTGGAGTGGAGACATGTAGAAACACTTGAAAGAAATATGTGTGCCGGCCTCTTGGGGAGGCTGACCATGGCAGCATTTACCATAATTTGTCCTTTGATTTGCTTCTTTCATTCCAGAATTGCCTGGCCCCATTTACCTCTTTCCTGCCAGAAGTTTCTTGAGACTTGTGGCAGCTTTTGTGCCTCAGTGGCTCCGCTTTGGCTAACACTGTTTGTTTGGACATTTACTCACAGAAGGATGGGTAACATTCTGATCTATTACAATTCTTTCTCACTAAGTATGCTTTGTCTTTATGTGATGGATGCAGAACTCATTTAGAGCTTGCAAGATTGAGGATCTCGTGTGCCCCTCAGTCTGTTCACTAACAGCACTAGCCTGTCCTTTTGCATGGACCACCCTCCCCTAGATACCTGCATGACTCAGTCCCTCACCTCCTTCAGGTCTTTACTTCAAATGTTACTTTCTCAGGTGACACTGGGTCTAAAATCACTGTTCTCTATCAACCCCACATTCCTCATCTACCTTCAGCTTTTGCTTTGCTTCTTCTATTTGGTTCTTGTGGCATGGAGGCTTCAGACAAGATGTTGTTAAGGTAGAGAGCCAGTGTCATTTGTTTCAAGAACTTTCACCACCTCCTAACTGACGAGATCATGTTCTTATTTATCCTGCTTTTTGTCTGTCTCCCCCACTAGAAGGCCAGCTTTGAAGGTTGGAGGTCTTTATTTCTTTCACTGCTAGGTCCCATTGCTAAGGAGAGTGTCAGAAAGCTGTCAATACATAGTCATTAAACAAAGGAAATGTAGAGAAAGTGTTGTGGACAGCCCTCTGCCAGCAGTCTATTGATTGGAACATTAATACAAGGGCCGTGGCAACCTGAGACTTGTACACTGAGTCTGACCATTTCCAAACTTTGGTGGAAGTCAAAGGTTGATGTGTCCAGCCCACTCCTGTGGATCAAAGGCTCATTGGCAGGTGACCTCTGTCCCTCATGGCCATGGGGCCAATGTCCACCCTTGCAGCCCAGAGAAGATCTTGACTGACTATGGGCATCATAGTAATTTAGAGACACACATGGGAATCTGGAGAGCCCTCCAGCATCTGGCCTTTCCTTTCCCTCTTATCACTAGGCAAGGTTTTTCACAAATAGCAGAAGATAAATCTTTCACAAAGACCTGAAATAGGGGTGGCTAAGAAGCTCCCAGGTAGGACATAAAGGTTGTGGATACAGGCCTGATGGTGGAGGGGGGTATGGCACATATGGGGAAGCTGGCTCAAGTGCCCCTCCTCCACCAACTGCCTAAACATCTGCTGTGTGTTTGCTTGCAGCTCAGTTTGTGGGTAACTGCCAAGCCAGTAAAGAGGAGGAGTCCCCCACTGAGCCCCTGGGGTGGTCCTGATTTGCATAGAAGTTTCTATTCCTTTTACTTCCCTTCAGTTCGTATGATCTGTGTGGAACAGGGAAAAAAAGGCACAGAACCAGCCAAGGAGCCAAATCATAACAGAGATTAGACTCCCTCAAGACTTGAAGCCCCTAGGCAAGCTCTCTGAGCCTGTTTCCTCCTCTGTAAAATGTGGGTATAGTTGTCCTTACTTCATATGGTTTGTGCCAGTCTTGAACTTCCATTCTCCATTTACTCCTGGCCCTGAGCTGACCCTTGCACAAGACATCTCCCTTGTCCACTGACTTTTGCCTAGATTTAGTCAATTGCAGGCACTAAGGGTGATTGGAGGGCACGAGGATGGGACAAGTCAAGGTCTTTCTCCTCATTTGCTTCTGACAACATCTCCCGTTGGCTGTGACCTCCTTATGTGTTAATTTCCAGATACAGGAACCCTCTGCTTTTTAAAAGCTTGAGTTACACCACTTTTGTTTTTACAAAAGACCTATATTAGTACCTGTTTTTGCTAACTGAAGAAGAGGATTTTCATTTTTATGACAAAAGGCAAAAATCAAGAACAGCATGCAGCATTTCTTTTTCCAGTAGAATATTCTAGAGGCAGTGCACACCGGAGGAGGGACCTCCTTTATACGGGCTTTATATTTACCATATCATTCCTTCTTTTACCATATAGCATGTTATTTTACGTTTTTTTTTGGTGTCATTTGGGATGATTTGTTAGGTTATTTTTCAAGGTTTGGGAAAGCTCAACTTATTTTACATATAAATTAATGTTTACTTTGTACCATTTCAGCTTTCAAGATTTCATAGTAATGGGGCCTCCCTGGTGGCACAAGGGGTTAAGCACCACTCTATGAAGCAATCCAAAGCCTCTGCAGCACGAGTTCAGACCCCGGCCGGCCAGGGAACAACCTACATGGCTCAGCAGACCTCTCCTGTCTCGCCCGCTTCTCCCCTCAACAATGTATTTCACTCAGTCTGCCTGTTCTGTTCCCCACTCTGTCTCTGGTGAATTTTTTCACCCCCCCACACCTCTGGCCTGTACCCCAGCTCTTGTGTGCATAAATAAATAAATTTTTAAAAAAGATCGCTCAGGCCTGGTAACTGGAATTTTATATATATATATACATATATATATACACATATATATATATACACATACACACACATATACACACACACACATATATGCGAGTATATATATATATATATATATATCTCCTTATATCTCAACTGTGATGATGCTGAGGATGAGGAGTGTGCAAAGAAGTGGATCTCTGGTGTTTCCCTCTCCCTTAACTGCATGTCTCCCTCATCTAAGAGAGATCTCACCCTTCCCAGGCTGGAAGGGCCCAGACTGCATCTGGTGCAGACGTGGCAGGGACGGGCCTCTGTGGGGAGCCTCCCCATCCCATCTGAAGCTGAAAATGGGCTGAGCCCCTGGAGGAGATGAGTGGCTACAGTTCTCCTGCTTGCCAAGATCAGCATCTGGAAAGCTTCTCTGAAGCCTGGGGCCCCTTCCGCCAGTGCCAGAGTAGTGATGAGAAAGTTGAGGCCTGTCTCAGACACTTCTCTTTATGTAATTCCTCCTGCCAAAAGCATAGAGCTGGCGCAGGGAGTGGGTGGGGGTGGGTGCGTGAAACAACAGCAGAGGCCCAAGGAGGATAGCCTGGGGCTCACTGATTGGGGAAATTCACAATATTTGGGGCAGTGGGGAGTGGGATCGAGGCCAGAGGGTTCCCCTGTCTTCTGGATTATTGCACCATTGGCTGATGTGGTCCTGCATGGTAAACACTGTTCTTTGCCCCGAGATCTGGGTCAGAGGTGGGGGCGGGGGAGAGGTGGTGGTGGTCACTACCTTGGGACAGGGATGAGGACTCAGGATGAAAAAGACGATAGAGAACTGTAGTTGAAATTCTTCAGTACTGGGCCTCCCCTGGTGGCGCAGGCGATTGAGTGCAGCTCTGTGAAGCTGTCCGCAGCCTCTGCAGCACCAGTTTGATCCTGGCAGGCTGGCAGACCTCTCCTGTCTCGCTCACTCCTTCTCTCAGCAGTGTATTTCATCAGTTGACCTGTTCTGTTCCCCACTTTGTCTCTGGTGAATCCTTTCACCCTCCCGCAAATCTCACAAGTACCCCGGTTCTTGTATAAATAAATAAATGAATCTTTTTTTATATAAATCTTTTTTTCTTTAAGATTTATTTACTTTTATACAAGAACCGGGGTACAGGCCAGATGCACAGGAGGGTGAGAGGATTCACCAGAGACAGAGTGGGGAACAGAACAGGCAGACTGAAGAAATACACTGCTGAGGGGAGCAGTGGGCGAGACAGGAGAGGTCTGCTTTGCCATGTGGGATTCTCGCCGGCCGGCTGGGATCGAACCAGCGCTGCAGAGGCTGTGGACAGCTTCACAGTGCGGTGCTCAACTGCCTGCGCCACCAGGGAGGCCCTAAATAAATAAATCTTTAAAAAAAAAAAAGAAATTCTTCAGTACTGTGTGCGTCAGTTTCTTCACTTTAAAATGCTATGAGGAAGAAAAGGCAAAACTATGGAGACAGTGAAAAACTCCATGGTTGCTAGGTGTTGGGGGCAGGAAGGGGGTATATAGGTAGATGCATGTCATACATTTGTCCAAATGCATAGAATGTATAATGCCAACATAAACTATGGACTGGTGATAATGATGTATCAAGCTAGGTTCATGAATTGTGTCAAAAGACACTTGGGTGGAGAAGGATGTGGATAATGGAGGAGGCTGTACATGTGTGGTGTTGAGAGATATATGGGAAATCTCTGAGCTTTCCACTCAATTTTGCTATAAGCCTAAAGCTGTTCTAAAAAATAAAGTCTATTTTTAAAAAATGAGATGATAATAACAATAATACCCACTTCCTAGGGTTGTGAGGATTCATTGAGACACACCCAACACAGTCTGCCTGTGTCCTGTAAGTGTTAGTCATTATTGTTGGTGGCCCTATAATTAGTGGAGGTTGGTCCAAGCCTTTTCCTTTTCCTCTTTTTTCCCCTGCCTGGGAGCTCCTCAAGAAAAAGACCCTGTTTCCTTCCTCTTCCACTCTTTAAATGGGTCCCCCAGGACAAGGTCCGACTTTCCTCTTCGCTTCCCTCAAGACTGTCAGGAATTGTAAACCTCCAGAGTTTTCCAGTCTCCAGCCTGTTCCCTCAGCTGACCCAGTGGAGACCTCTTGTTGTACCAGAAGTAGAGGGTGGGGTGGGGGAGGTGGAATTGCCTCTTGGTATATGTGTGTCCTTGGGGACATCACCTTTGTCTAAGAGACATAGACAACCAACAGAGCCGGATATATCTGTGGCCTTGACATCATCCCCTCCCCCAGGTCCCTGGAGGATGGCAAACTGCTGAGCCAGCCTAGGCAAGTTGGGGGGGCACTTCCTCCCCAGCCTTCAGGTCCCTACAGAGGGCGGAGGTTTCCGCTCCTGTAGTTTTTTGACTGTGAGGACCTAGTTTTCTTTGTACGTTTTCCCCTGTGGGTTGAACACCTGGTTTCTAGAATTTGTCCAGGCAACCCAGTTTACTTGGCAGGGAGGTTTCACAGAGATCTGAGTGGAACCCAAGATCTGGCCCAGAATTCAGCAGACTCTGAAATCTGGCTGAGGGAAAGGAGTGAAGTCAAGATCTGACCTCTTATCTCTACATCAAAGTCCTACTACCTTGTGGTAAAACTGTCTGGTTTCTTCTTGGTCTGGGTCTCCTCCATTGAACTGTACCTTTGGATGGCAGTGGGTATCATCAGAGCTAAGGCAGAGTATTGTATGTTGCATTATATGGAATTTTATACTGCAAACATATTTATTTTAATATGCTTTTATTAATAACTTAAGTATTTAATAGTATGTATTTGTTAATAACAAAATGTTGAATAACATTGATATGAACAATGTTATTGGTTATTTATATCATTGATATTATTATTACTACTACTACTATAAGTATTGTTTTATGACTAGAAATCTGGTGATTTGTTACCTCTTATTTGATTTTTTACATCTTTTGTAAATTGCAAACAGTCCCCCAGTGCCCACCATGAAAAGTCTGGCCTTCTTCCACCTGTTTCCCCGCCACCAAATTCCCCTCCTTGAGGGTAACCGCTGTGACCAGTGTCTTGTGCCTTCTTCTTGTGCCACAGATGGCCTGTGAGTCCACAGGCAAATGTGTACATATTTATACAGCCCTTCTAAATATACCCAGAAATGAAAAGCAATGCAAACTGGTCTACATTGTCATTTTCTCAACTTAAGACAATTTCACATCAATTCAAGACTAATCCTTTTTTACTTTTTAATATGGGCAAGAGAATGCTTCTAAAATTTCCTTTCTTACGGTTTTGTTTTTCAACATTCTTTACTATGAAATACATGTAGAAGCAAGCACCAAACCTCTTCTTTCCTTTTATTGATTACACTGTCTGTGTATCAAGTAGCCTTAATTTAAGTATAATTGACATATAAAAGTATAAAATATTTAAAGTGTACATTGTGGTGATTTAATATATGTATATGTTGTAAAAGGATTCCCTCATCATGTTAATTAAGAAATCCATCACCTCACATGTATTCATCTCTGTGTGTGAGAACATTTCAGTTCTACTCTCTTGGAAACTTTCAATTATACCACACAGTATTATCAACTTTGGTCATGATGTTTTACATTTGTGTCTCAGATCTCATTCATCTTATAGCTGAAAGTTTATCTCTTTGCCTATTGCACCCACTCCAGCTCTCTAACCCCTGGCAACCACTTTCTTACTCTCAGTTAGGATTTTAAATTTTGTTCTTTTTAAAAATTATTCCACATGTAAGTGATACCATACACTATTTGTCTTTCTCTGTCTGATTTATTTCACTTAGCATAATGCCTTCAAGTTTAATCCTTGTCACAAGTGACAGAATTTTCTTCTTTCTTCTGGCTGAATGGTATTCCAGTGTGTGTGTGTGTGTGTGTGTGTGTGTGTGAATGAATATATAAGTGATGGAAATACATATATAGTAACAGAAATACACACACATCACATCTTCTTGATCCATTCATCCAATGATAGACACTTTGGTTGTTTCCATTCTTGGCTATTGTGAATAATGTTACCACGAGTATGGGGTGCAGATCCTCTTTTTTATCAATTTGCTTTTCAACACTATTTACTAAAGTATACTACACATACAGAAGCATAAGCCTAACCTAGCCTCTTTATTATTCCACTGTCTGGGTATCAAGCAGCCTTAATTTTAAAATTTAATTTATTGTTAAAATAGAGACAGTATGCACATTACAAAGGCTGTTTCCTATCTTTCAGTTCCTCTCCCAGGAATTTTATCAATTTTTCATTCCTGCAATATTCTGTATAGTCTGGACACATACTAGAAAATCAGCTTCACCACCCAGGGAGTTTTGTCTGTTTTGTTCCCTGATACACCTCCAACTTTTAGGATAGTGTCCTGCACATGACAGATGCTTAATGTAGTTGGTCAATAAAGGTATAAGCAGAATACCTGCATGTTTTCACAAATAGTACCTTTCTACCTAAGTCTGTCTCTCCCACCTGAATTTAAGTTCCATTAAAACAAGGACTCCCCCCTTTTCCACCTCCCCACCCCCGTTTTGTTCACTGATGTGCCTGTTAGGTGCACCAAAAACATTTGTTGAAGAAATGAGAGGCTCTCCTATCACAACCTTTAGGGACTGATGTGGACACACACACACACACACACACACACAGACATAAGCATCATATATGAAGTTGCACTTCATCTCCGTTCGCAGGGATACCCAGGAAAAGCTAAGTGAGGAAAGGGAGACTAAAGAGCTAGATAAAGATGGGGCCTCAATTTGGAAGGCAGAGAGCAACCTGGGCTCCTGGTTGACCCCAATGAGGGTGGGACTACGATAGACACCGGCAGGGTTGGTTGTTGGGTGCTTCCAGTCTGCCAATGGAGAGAAGTCCACGCAGCAATTCTGCATTCTCATCAAGGCAAAAAACAACCTCCCCCAATTTTTTTTGGCATAGGGGGTGGCACAGAGTAGAAAATTGATTATTTGTTGGATGGACACACACACACTTAATGTCTATTTGCTGGGTTGACACATAGTGGTACTTCATGGCTCCTCTTTTAGTAAATAAAGGGGATCCCGCCTTCTCCACTTCCAGGGTCCCAAGGATGGGCCAAGAGAATATCTGGAATTGAAGACAAGTTGTTTCAGGTTGAGGCCACCTGGTCAGGAGCGACGTAATGTGACGGCATTGCGTGACATCATGCGCGCTGGTTCTCACGGGTGGGGGCTGGGAGGGGCTGGGCAGGAGGTGGGGGTGCGGACAAAGGGACCCTGCGCACCTCCCTCAACAGCCCCCGCGCGCCTCGGCCGGCCACATCTGGAATTCATTCCTGCCGCCGCCGGAAAGGGGAGGAGAGGAGGGCGGGGCCAGTGGGGGGCCGAGGCGGTGCCTCTATCGCCTCCCATCCGTTCGGGTCCCCAGCCCCCGGGACGCAGCGGAGCCGGGCGGGCAGCCCCAGCCGCGGCTGTCCCGGGGACTTAGACGCCAAAACCCCTCCGGCCAGGGCAAGGATCCGGGCCGGCCCAGCCAGGTGAGCGTGCGTGGCGAGGGGGAGGCAGAAAGGGCAGGAGCTTGTCCCTTGAGGTCGCAGGATCCGTGCTGTGGGGCCCGGCTGGGGGTCGGTGTCACACTGGGGCGCGCACGCGCCGCCGGTGCTCTTGCTTCACGGAGGGAGTGGTCACCCTGCACCCTGGGCACGACTCGAGGCGGTCCCCACTGCCTTGGCCTTTAGCCCCTAGACTGCTCTCAGCGTCTTCCCCACCCCCAGGAAGTTGGTGCCGAGAAGGCGGAATCCAAGTGCTTTCTGTCGGAGACTGAGACTGGGAGGCAGAACGGCTTGCTCGGGACCAGGGGTTTGGGGAGTGTGTGTACAGGGGGGTAAGGCGCCCCTCCTGACTGACTCTAGCCTAGTGGGAGCAAAAGCTGTTGAGCGCCATCGAATCCCCGAGCCAAGGGGCGGGACCCTGGGTTGGACTGTAGCCCACTGCCTGCACGTCTGACCCTGCCTCAGTTTCCCCGGGTAGTTAATATCTTCCAGTTCCTCTCCCCGGGAGCGTGGCTATGTTCTGGGCGAAAAGGGAACGTGACTGCGTCGTTCCTGTGCCTCTTCCCTCTTGGGGCCCGGGGATGGAAGCCGGGGGCTACAGACCCCCCTGTAGTCCCCGGCCCTGGAGGGCATCGGGACCTCGCCCCCTCCTCCGGCACGAGTTGACTCACCGGGGATTTCCACCCCTTCCCCGACTCTGCCCTAGTCAGATGCTCTAGGCGAGCGCGTTGAGCCCTTGATCCCCCGCGTGGCTTGACGCGGGTGTGGTATTCGTGGTGCGGCGGCTGCTGCTGAGACGCCTCCTTGCTCAGTCTTCCTGGAGTATAGAGGCAGGGTCCCAGGCTGGAGTGAGAGAAGTCCCCGCCTCCACATTGCAGATGTGGGGGTCTCACGCGCGTGGCTGGCGTGGGAGAGAGGAGGCGAGGCTGCAGCGGGAGTTAGTGTGGATACCGCGCATTCCAGGGCCAGATAAGGAGGCCGGGAGTGCTGTCCAAGGGCGGGGGCGGTGCTGTCGCTGTCTCAAGTCTCCAGGAAGACAAGCTGGGTTTCTCACAAGGGGGAGGACTGCCAACTGAGCAGAGGTGTCTCCAGCCTCCTTTGCTGTTGTTTGGGTTGAATTTAAGAGCTTCCACCCTTAGGGGCCCACTGGATCTTCTTTTGATCCAAATTCATTCATCCATCCATTCATCCCACGCCACATGTCTTTCTGAGCACCTTCAGTAAGCCAGGCATCATTCCAGCAAATGAAAACGCACTACATTGTTGACCTCCGATGAAGTCACATTTACTGAGGAAACCAGACAGAAAACAAGAAATACAATCATAATTTCCATAATTGGCAAGTGCTGTGAGGATCATAAAGTGAGATGCTGTGATAGAGAGGGCTTGGGGAATGTGGCTACTATAGTCTGGTGGTCAGGAGTCTCCTTTGAGAAAGTGATCTTTAAACTGAAACCTGAAAGGTGAGTAGACAGTCGTTCAAGCATAGGGGGAAGGAAATACCAGGTGGAGGAACAGTCGGGGCAATGATTCTGAGGTAGGCATGGGGGTGTCATACAGGAAAGCAGTGTGATTGGAGTGGACGGCATGGTAAGAGGAGGCTCACTTCCTGAGCCCCCTCCCCCAAAGCAAGGCTAGGTGGGCAGGGCCAGGCCATTTTCAACAGTGGCCAGCTGTGGGAGAATTTGGAGCTGAGAAATGACAAAATAAAAAGCTCTCTTTGGTGGGGCTCCCTGGTGGTGCAGCGGTTGAGCGCTGGGTTGAGAAGCTGCCTGCAGCCTCTACAGTGCCGGTTCGATCCCCGGCTGCTGGGTGAGGGTCCCACATGGCGCGCAGACCTCTCCTGCCACCTGCTGCTCCCCTCAGCAGTGTACTTCATCAGTCTGCCTGCTCTGCTCCCCGCTCTGACTCTGGTGAATTCTCTCACCCTCCCTTGCTTCTGACTGTACCCAGTGCTTGTATAAATAAATAAATCTTTTTTAAAAAAAGCTCCCTTTGGCTTTGTAGAGGTGGCAGTATAGGGGAAACCTGATGGCTGGGACTGGGGGAAGGATTCATCTAAGGCACAGAACTTTGGGGAAGGGCATCTTCCTTTCTCCTAATCTCTCACTCAGCAGTCTTGTTATGTCTTTCCTTTCCCTCCAAACCCTGTCACTAGTACCACTTGGTCCATTTCAGGCTGTTCTGAGCCTTGTGTCCTCCTGAATCTCTGGGAAAAGGTCAGGACAGCCTTCACAAGGGTGAATAGGAGACAGGGTCTGTGTTTAGCCAGGAGCCTGATACAGGGAGGACTATATCTCTCTAGAGGGTGACTCTTTTGCCAGTTCAACCTCTGGGCCCTTTTCCTCTTTCAGCAAAGGATAGAGGGCTTTAAGCTCCTGATTTATCAAAGTTCTAGTGGGGGGCCTCAGTTTCCCTCTTCTCTTCCTTCTGAGGATGTCTTGACAACCTGCTGGGTTTGCAGAAAGTGAGGAGGATTGAGTCCAGTCTTCTCACCTCACATCCCTTTAAGAAGACAGATGTTTTGGTCACTCCCTGAGGTGCAAGGGCTGAACTCACTTCTTATTTCTCTAGGAAGCTGCCATATATCTTTCTTTTGGCCACCTGACTGGAGAGAGATGGTTACCTCACATGATGGGAGGTGGGGACAGAGCTTACCACGAGACACACCCAGGGTTTCTTGTCCACTGGCAAGTGTGCTTCCCAGACCTGCGACGGGTCCTCGATTCTCAATTATGAATCCCAGAAAGGGCTTAGTAGACCAGGACGGCCCGTGTGTGTGTGTGGGGGGGGGGGCGCATCTGGTCGGGGTGACCCAGCGGTCAGGCCACGGTTCAGACTCTCCAAGGAGACAACCACACAGCCTTAACCGCTATGTGCTGCAGCTGCCTGAAAGGACCAGAGCAAAAGCGCGAGTTGTAGAGCGCCCCCAACTGGGCCAATCAAATGCCAAGGAGTGAAAGCCCACACCAATAGACAAATCGCTCAGTGCCCTGGTATTATAAATGAGCCAATTGCGGTTCTCCTGGCCAGACAGCCAGTGTGTTAAGGCCCAGCGAGCGAGGCATGGGCCAAGCCCCACTCCCCGACCCAGCAGAGGGCATCGGGTGCCCGGGGCCCTGTCCGGCTGGGGAACAAGGGGCCTCTGTGTGGTGATCTGGGCGGGGCAACAGTCCCCGCAGACGTTCACAAGCTCTTCTCTGTTCCCAAACTAGGACGGATGTCCCTTCGCCCAGGGGGACCAGCTGCTTCTGTCAGGCTGAGTACCACGGTGCCCCTCTGTGGGGGCGTCCAGGAACTGAGATGACTGGGTAACCCTGGAAGCCCCCCATTATTCCCAGGTTTACTAGGAACCGGCCTAACCAGCCTTTTCTGAAAATGTGTTCCTGGCATGCATGTGGTTCTTGCCAGGCCTGTTTCTAGGGCCCTGGACCGGCCACTTCCTGAGCCCCCTCCCCCATTTAGCTATCGGCTGGACAACCCTCATGAAAGGCAGACACACTGCACCAGTTCCTTACGACCCACCCCCACACTCCCAAGCTGGGGGGAGGCCATAATGTAGGCCTCTGATCCTCTGCCCACGCATCTCTTCCCACCCCCTCCCCCCACGGCTCAGTTTTCCTTGAGAAGGGGGGTGACTCAGGCTTTCATGGAAACAAATACCATCTCCCCTCCCTGCATCTCCCCATGCTGCTGGGCTGCACGCCCCCTCACCACTCACATGACTTCAGCGCAGCTGCGTGGTCCTCCCAGCCAGGACCTCCCAGACTGTCTCCTATGGCTCCCCCACCCCATCACCCCCTCCTAGCCTTCCCACACAGGATGTGACTGGAGAGGCGAGTGAAGACTCCACCCTATTTGTTCCAGGGGCCTCACATCTGGATTTCATCCTGCCTGGGAAGAGGGGTGCCAGCGCCCTGCCCACCCCCATGGGACCCTCTGTCCCCGGGTAGGGCTAGATTGTGCTGACCAGAACAGACTGTTGGGGATCTTGCCTGGTAGACTCAGTCAACATCCCCTCCCAAGGAAATTGGGTGGAGGGCACCTAGTTCAGAGCTGTGTGTGCGCGAGTCAGGAAGAGGGTAGCAAAAAATATTAGTTAATATTTATTTAATGCTTGTGCTTAGCGTGCCTCATGCAACAGGATTTCCCCATCACTCCTGTGGAATGGACTTTCTTCTCTCCATTGCACACATGAGGACATTGAGTTGAGAAGCTGTGTTTTGTGACTTGCTCAAGGTCCAAGCATGTCAGAGGTGGAGTGGGGTTGAAAGCTGGATTGCCTCCAAAGTCTGTGTCCTTAAAGATGATATGACCTCTGGGATGCTTGAACCTCAGGGCCGCCCTAATGTCTCCCCAAGACCTTATCTTGGGAGCACCCATGGCCTCAAGGCTTAGACCCAGCCTGAAATCCGGGGAAGTGGGTGGTAATGAGTAGGGGATGGTGCTATCATTGGCTAGCATCTTGCTGACCCAGGTTGACAGGCTGAATGAAGCTGGAGGCTCCAGTGTATTCGAGAAAAGAGGCAAGTCCTCCAGGCCCTGCTCAAGACTTGCTCTCCGGGGTAGGCAAAGCTTCCAGAAGTCTGCTTTTGTGTCCCGATTGCCTTGCAGGGTAGCTTCTGTTCCTTTGAAAGACAGCATAGCCTAGGGGTTAGAGAGCCTGTGGAGCTGGTCTCTTTGGCTCTGCCTCTGATAACTTTAGATTTTGGGAAAGTGAATTGACCTCTCTGGGATTCCCACTTGTAAAGCAGAGGTGATGATAAGTTTGACTTAATGAGTGACAGAGCTGGGACTCTAGCCAATCACGGCCATCCAAAGCCAAAGCTCAGGCAGCAGGCCCACCATTGACCTGTCTTTTCTCTCTGCAGCTCTGACAGCCTCATGGCCCCAGCTAGCCATTGAGCCCCATCATGGGCAGCCTGTACTCGGAATATCTAAGCCCCAGCAAGGTTCAGGAACACTATAATTACACCAAGGAGACAACGGACACTCAGGAGACACTCTCCCGCAAGGTCGCCTCGATTCTCATCATCATCCTTTGCTGTGCCATCGTGGTGGAAAACCTGCTGGTGTTGATTGCAGTCTGGCGTAACAGCAAGTTCCACTCGGCCATGTACCTGTTCCTGGGCAACCTGGCAGCCTCAGACCTGCTGGCTGGTGTGGCCTTCATAGCCAACACCTTACTCTCAGGCCATGTCACATTGGGGCTGACACCTGTGCAGTGGTTTGCCCGTGAGGGCTCCGCCTTCATCACCCTCTCCGCCTCTGTGTTCAGCCTCCTGGCCATTGCCATCGAGCGGCATGTAGCCATTGCCAAGGTCAAGCTCTACGGCAGCGACAAGAGCTGCCGCATGCTGCTGCTCATTGCAGCCTCCTGGCTCATCTCCCTGGTTCTCGGTGGCCTGCCCATCCTTGGCTGGAACTGCCTGGACCACCTTGAGGCCTGCTCAACTGTTCTGCCACTCTATGCCAAGCACTATGTGCTATGTGTGGTGACCATCTTCTCTGTCATCTTATTGGCCATTGTAGCTCTGTATGTCCGCATCTACTGTGTGGTCCGCTCAAGCCATGCTGATGTGGCTGGCCCGCAGACGCTGGCCTTGCTCAAGACAGTCACCATTGTGCTGGGCGTCTTCATCATCTGCTGGCTGCCTGCCTTTAGCATCCTCCTCCTGGACTATGCCTGTCCTGTCCGGTCCTGCCCTGTCCTCTACAAGGCCCATTACTTCTTCGCCTTTGCCACCCTCAACTCGTTACTCAACCCTGTTATCTATACGTGTCGCAGCCGGGACCTGCGGCGGGAAGTTTTGCGTCCACTGAAGTGCTGGCCTCGGGCGGCAGGGGTACAACGACGGCGGGATGGGACCCCAGGCCACCACCTCCTGCCCCTCCGCAGCTCCAGCTCACTGGAGAGGGGCACGCACATGCCCACATTGCCCACATTTCTGGAGAGCAACACGATGGTCTGACCAGCAAGCGTGCTTATAACCAGAACACAGCAGAGGGGTCTGTGGAGAAGTGCTCTGGCCTCAAAGAGAGACAAGGGGGAGCCAGGCATGAAGCCCCCCCACAGAACTGGGTGATAATGGACACTGGCTGGGACACTGAGTAGTAGGATAGCAGAGCTGCAGCAGGGTCCTTGAGTGACCATTGTGCCCCTTCAAAACTGAACCATGGGGAGAGCAGGGTGACAGTGGAACAACACTCAAGGGGAACTCAAGGATGGAGCAACTGATGACCCGGTACAAAGGATTTCAGCCTTTCAACAACTGTGTGACCCTGTGCCCACACCAGGCTCCCCTCTCTGAATTGACCCACCTGCCCCTTCGCCATGTTCAGTCAACCTCACCCCACTTCTCTGGAACCATATCCCAAGGGACTGGAGGCTTCTTTCCTGGGCCCAAATCCACAACTTCCCCAAATTTCATCAGCTGCCACTTAGGTTAGGTTTCATCTTCCTTTTCCTCTCATTCTACCGCATGCCAGGAAACCACAGGGTGGCAGTGGGGGGTGGGGGTGAGGCTAATCCCCTAATCCCGGCTGTCAGACCTCATTGGCCAATTGCACTATTTGTGCCACAGAGGCTGGAAAAACTGGTCTGGGGTTGGGGGGTGTGGTGAAGAGGGCTTGGGCCTCCCAGGGGAGCAGGGTGGAACTTGAGAAAATTTGGGGGAGCTGTTCAGAGCCCCCACCCCCAAAAACAACCACCCCCCAAACTCCCTCTTCCAGCCCCAGTGAACATAGTACCAGATCTCTGAAGGCGGGGCAGCCTTCAGCCCACAGTGCTTCCTTTCAAGTTGTACTGAAGTTGGAGGACAGGGGTGAGGGTGCCAGGGACAGTTGTAGAGTGCTTTCTCCTAACCTGCCCCAGAAGGACTTTGCTATAGTCTGTGGCAAGAGATACTGAGGTACGAAAAATCTATTTATATGTGTCTGTTAGTGTGTATTTGTGCGCGTGTGCGTGTGTGCGTGTGCATGTGTAATGTCTGTGATCCCTTCTCCCCATGTTTCCCCCACAATGGACGAATGCTGTCTGTCTCCTCAGCCAAAGAGGGGTCCAGCCCTGCACTGACCCCTTTTAATTGCTGGCCTATCTCCTCATTGATGAGCTGAGTGCAGCCCACCTTGGGGAAGGAAATTTCACAACTCAAAATGATTTTCCTGTGAACACAAAGGCTGGAGCACCTTTAGGACAGGTGCCACTTGAGTGTTGTCTCCTTCATAGAGGTCCCCAGATGTCCCCCATGCCTGAGACCCAGGTTCAGGCCAATAAACGGTTCTATTTCTCTTTTTGGTGCTTGTTGTCTTTTTCGGCTTAAGGTGGTAGTTCCACCATGAACTCCCTGTGGCTCAGTGGAAGATGGTCAGAGGAGGGTATCTGCTGTCTAAGTAATTTTTTGCCAACCTTTCCATTCCCTCCCGTGGCCCTGCCAGGATTGCTATGGCTTCTAAATGCTGACCTTTCCCCAAGGGCAGCTGTCTGGCCCCTCCCTGTACTTAATTAGGCCCTGGGACCTTGCTTCCCTTCAAAGAGAGAGCCTGGCAGGAAGTGGGCCCTTTAGCCATTCCAACTACATATCCCACCCGGGAGCTGGGTAGATGGACTTGTGGGCACAAGCCCAGCCCAGATAGTCCTCCAAAGGAATGGTTGACCTTCATCAGGCACTTCCAGGCATGAATCTTTAGGAGGTGGGCTTAGAAAAGTTAAGTTCAGGGTCACACAGCCATTTGGGACAGTGTTTGTATGGAGTTGAACCCAGACAAGTGGGCTAACTCTAGATCCACTTAACTACGCTACGGCCGGAGAAAGGCTCCTCAACCCTCTACTGTGGAAAGAGGGAGTATGGGCAGCCAGGCCCTGCCAGCCCCACCCAGAACCAGTAGAAGTCCATATGGCCTACAGCTGGGTCTCTTGCGCAGTTCTTGGGTAAGTCTCCTTCTTTGTCCAGAGGCACAGGGGCAGTTCCTTTGAAGATAGATCTGGAGCTTTGATGGGGACTGTTGGCCCCCCCAAGCTGAAGCCCCACCCAGCAACACCAGGACAAACACTCTAAGAGGTGTGAGGGGAAGAACAGCCATAGGCTAAGAGCCTGCGCTCCACTGGAATTCCCCTCCAAGGATTCAGAGACAACCTCTGTTTGGAGACCTGAGCCCAGGCTGGGATTGGGGGAGGAGGAGGTACAGGCCAGGCCAGGTCAGAGTCAGTGAATTTCCCCCAAATACCCATGTGCTTCCTCCATGCCTGCCTTTAGGCTTCTGCTTCAGTGCCGCCTCCGGAGATAAGCCAGGCCTGACCACTTCTTCCCTCTCTATCTAGCCCTCACCTGATTTTCACCTGGCAGTATATTATATATTCATTTATCTGTCTCCCCGCCCCCATTAATACCTGACCACCTTGAACACTGGAACACATCTGTCTTACTCACCATTTTGTTTGTAGCATCTCAAACAGTTCTTGATACATCCCCATTGCAGGACCTCTGTGCTCTTCCCGCAGACATCCTTGTGACACCCTTCTACCCTTCAGGTCTGTATTCAAATACCACACTATGGTGATGTTCTTTGGGCATCTGTGCACATATGACTTATCCTATCCTCTTCCCCTTTCTGGTCTCTAATGTGCATGCTCAGAACAGTAGCTAATAGGTGCACAATAAATGTCAAATGACTGCAAGTAAGCAAGAGCAAATGATGGTCATTTCAGTGAGTACTAAGTGCTGTGAAGAAAATAAAGTAAGGGAAGTAATAGTTTTGGGGTATGGATGATGGTGAGACCAGGGAAAATCTCCAGATTTTCATACCCCACATTCTTTTTTTTTTTTTTTTTAAGATTTATTTACTTATTTTTGCATAGAAGAACTGGGGTGAAGGCCAGAGGGGCAGTGGGTAAGAGGATTCACTAGAGTCAGAGTATGGAGCAGAATAGACAGATTTACTGAAATACACAGCTAAGGGGAGCAGCAGCTGAGACAGGAGAGGTCTGCTGCACCCATACCCCACATTCATTAACAGCCCTTTGGAGATATGACAAACAATAATAACTATATGGTGTCTAAAATGTGCCTGACATGGTTAAAAGCTTTATACCATTGAACTCATAGACTTCTCATACAAACTCTATAGAGCAGGTTTTCTGACAGATAAAGAAGCTGAGGCACGGAGAGGTCAAGTAACTGACCCAAGGTTACATAACAAGTGAGTGGAAGGCAGGGATTTGAACCCAGGCAGTACTTGGTTGAAGTCACATATGATCATATGATCTTCCATTGCATCCTGGTCTACTGATCGCTTTCAAATCTTGGAGCCTAGAACAGAATAGACCACCCTAAGGAACAAAAGATGACGTTTTCCTTTTGCCCTAACAAGGCTACTGGATCGAGGGAGCACCTCCTGCAGATTCTTCCACTCATGGGTTCTGATTGAATAGGTGTGGAGTGACCCCAGCAATGCACAGTTTTCACCAACCACCACCAATGATTGGAACATGCATAATCTTTGAATCATATTCTGAGACACATTCTAGACTCCATAATGGAGAGCAGCACTGCCCAATAGAACTTTCTACAATCATGGGAATATGCCACATCTGTATTGCCCACTGTGCCTATTTAGCCCTTGAAATGTGGTTAGTGTGATGCAGGAATTGAATTTTAACTAAGTATAAAGAGCTTCAGGTGGCCACTGGCTAGTGTCCTGCCAGCACAACCCTGGAATCCATGCCTGGTATGTACAGCCTCTGAGCAGCTCAACTCATGGCTTTATGCCATCATTTCAACAAAAATTTCCAAGTCTTACCACTATTATTATAAATGACATTGTACCATCCACATAGCACTTAATGGTTTTTGCAATTAAAAAATACTATTATTAAGATTAGACTCAGCCACAAATGGCAGAAAATACAAAATATTAATAATTTAAGTCAGAGAAATTAATTTATCATATAAAAGGGCTCCAGAGGAAACGGATCCAGAATAAGGCTAGCTGCCCACTTTCCAACTGTTTATCTGCCTACCTACCTATCTATCCATTCACCCATCCATCTACCTACCTAGTTTACTGTGTTTCTAAGAACTAAGCATTCTCTTATATAACCATTCTCATAAAATTATCAAAATAAGGAATTCTACAAACCTTGATTAGATTTCACCATGTGCTTCAACTTGGGTCGTCTGATATTTCCTCATGGTCAGAGTCCAGCTCCGCATTCGCAGAAGCACCACAGAAGCAATGTCATTTTCAGCGTCCCTTAGAGACAACGAACCCCTCAGTGGCAATGTTGATTTTGCTCGTTGGTATCTGCCTGGTGTCTCCACGTCAAAGTTATTGTTTTCACTTTGCAATTATTAAGTGTCTTGTGGTTTGGCCCCTTGAGAAACTGTAAATATCCTGTTACTCATCAAACTTTCACTCCTTTAGCATCCTTTCTTGTCTGAATCAATTATTACTCACTGGATATTTTTAAGAAAAGCAGAGGATATCACATCACTTAGTTGGTAAATATGCTACTTTTTATAACAACATTAAAAAAAAACTTAATCACAATACCATTTTGATCGTACATCAGTAGTACCAACAGTGTGAAAATTTCCCCATCTCAGTTTTCATTTTAATATTTTATTTATGCAAATCAGAATCCAAACAAGATCCTCACATGGCATTTAGTTAATAAACCCCCAAAGTAATGTTTAACAAGTTTTCCTTTTCAACAATAGATTTAAATAGGTTAAACCTTTTTAATCTCGTTTAGAAGGTTTAGCAAGGTTTTCTCCCCTTCTAGTAAATCATTTGTTGAAGAAACCACTTCTTTAAGAGCTTCTTAAAGCTTAACATTGGCTAAAGATATCTCCTTATGTCATTAAAATATTCCTCTGGGCCTCCCTGGTTGCACAGGGAGTTAAGACACAATCTATGACGCTATCCACAGCCACTACAGCATGAGTTCGATCTCTGGCCGGGGAGCTGATCCATATGGCGCAGCAGACCTTTCCGGACTCGCCCGTTGCTCCCCTAAGCAGTGTATTTCAGTCCATCTGCCTGTTCTGTTCCCCACTCTGTCTCTGGTGAATCCTCTCACCTTTGGCCTGTACCCCAGCTCTTGTATCCATAAATAAATCTTTAATAAAAAATGTTCCCCTGTCCTCAGTTTCAAAATTATTATTTTTGGTTTCAATTCTTTATAGGTGGTGCTGGAAACTTCCACCAAGAGAACATGCTGTCTGGCTGTGTCTCTCTTATTGCTAAGACCCATCAGGGGGTTCAGGTACCATCAGTCTGATCCCATCTCTTGTAGATTCCCCAACTGACTGTCCCCCAATGGTTTGATCATCTGTGGACAGTTGTTATCTGGATCCATTGTTTGATTAACAGTCTCCAAAAGTTTTCTTTCTATTTTTTAAAAAAGATTTATCTATTTATGCATACCAGAGCTGGGGTGTAGGCCAGAGGTGCGAGGAGAAGGGTGGGTGAGAGGATTCACCAGAGACTGTGGGGAGCAGAACACACAGATCTAACTGAAATACACTGCTGAGGGGAACTGTGGGTGAGACAGGAGAGGTCAGCTGCACCATATGGGTCAGCTCCCTGGTTTGGGATCAAACTTTTGCTGCAATGGATGCTGATAGCTTCATAGTGCTAAGACTTAATCTCTTGTGCCACCAGGGAGGCCCCTCCAAAGATTTTCTAATCCATCTCCCCATCATTCATCTACTAAGCAAACCCACTTCCCCAAAGTTCAGACATCCAATATCTATCAGTTTTCCCTGAATGCCTTGTCCAGAAACAGTTAAATTTATCAAAAAAGGGGAAGTGAAATTGAGTAGATGTTATTTTTAGTGGCAATTTGTGGTGTGTTTAAGAACACATACCCTGGGGCCTCCCTGGTGGCCCAGGGGTTAGGGCTCACACTATCACCGTTTTGGCCTGAGTTCGATTTCCTGACCAGGTTGTTAACCCGCATGTGGTGCAGCAAACCTCTCCAGTCTTGCCCACTGCTCCCCTCAGCAGTGTATTTCAGTAGATCCACCTGTTCTGCTCCCTACTCTGTCTCTGATGAATCCTCTTACCCCCTGAATCTCTGGCCTACAACCTAGTTCTTCCATACAAAAAATAAGTATTAAAAAAAAATGAAAACAGGGGCCTCCCCTGGGGGCGCAGTGGTTGAGTGCTGGGCTGCAAAGCTGCCTGCAGCCTCTGCAATGCCGGTTCGATCCCCAGCCACTGGCGAGGGTTCCACATGGCGCGCAGACCTCTCCTGCTGTGCCCGCTGCTCCCCTCAGCAGTGTGTTTCGTCAGTCTGCCTGTTCTGTTCCCTGCTCTAGCTCTGGTGAAGTCTCTCACACTCCTGCACTTCTGACTGTACCCAGTGCTTGTATAAATAAATCTTTAAAAAAAAAAAAAAAGAACACATACTCTAAAGTTAAAAAAAAAAACAAAAACAGATTTAGGTCTCAAATTCAACATCTCTAACCCAAGTTGATTTTTGACACTTTACCAGGCAAGTCTCAATTGGTTTCATCATCTGTAAAATGCGTATGTTTATAATCTCAACCCCAAATGTGAACAGGGACTACCCTTTGGGAAAACAGCTGGAAGTTTTTTACAAAGGCAGACATAAACTTACCATACAACCCAAGCAGTCTGACTCCAAGTATGTACCCAAGAAAGGTGAGAAGACAGCTCCACGTGAAGTCTTGACTGCAAACACTCATAGAAGGCTTTTTCATAATAGCTCCAAGAGGTAAATAACAGAAATGGGCATCAATTTGTGAATGGATAAATAAAATGTGACATCCATACAATGGAAGATGATTGCCTCAGCAATAACAAGGTACAAAATACCCCATATGCACACTAACATGAAAGAAACGGAAAAGAATTCTGTTAAGTGAAGGAAGTCAGTCATGAAAGGTAACGTTATATGGTTCCATTAAATGAAATTCCCATAAAAGACAAATCTATGGAGACAGAATCTAGATTAGTGGTTGCCTGGGATGGGAGCTATGGATGGGAATTAAAAGGAAGTAGGCATGAATGCTTTTATTGGTGTGATTGAAATATTCTAAAACTGGATTGTGGTGATAGTTGCCTAATTTGGTAGATTTAGTAAAAGCCATTAATTTCCACGTTTAAGATGAGAATATTTTCTGGTAACTACATTTTATTTCTTAAACTCGTTGCAAAAAATTCCAACCATTCAAAATATAGATTGAGCACTCTTATTCCTGCCATCAGAAATCTTACATTCTAGTTGGGGAGACAGTCTATAAAAAATATGTAATACAATGTTAAAAAGTGGTAAGTGAGTAAGTACTATTGAAGGAAGAAAGAGAATAAAGTATGATTGGGGAGGGCTTCTCAGAGGAGGTACTATTTGAGTTGAGACCTTAATATTGTGCGGGGGAATCAGGAAGAAGAGATTACTAGGCAACAGTAATACTAGAAGCAAAGTTAGGGAGGCAAAAATCAGTTTACTAACACCTAGTAGTTAGTTAAAGGAGCAAGGCATTGTTTTTTTGTTTTTAATTTCTCTGTCCTGGGCCTCCCTGCTGGCACAGGGGTTAAAGACAGCACTATCAAACTATCACCAGCTACTGCAGCACGAGTTTGATCCCCATTTGGTCAGATGGTGCAGCAGACCTCTCTTGCCTGACCCGCTGCTCCCCTCAGCAGTGTATTTCAGTAGATCCACCTATACTGCTCCCCACTCTCACTGGTGAATCCTCTCACCCCCCTACACCCCTGACTTACACCCCAGTTCTGTGTGTATAAATAAATCTTTAAAAAAAATTTTTCTCTGTCCTTATTATACTTTTCCACTAATCTGGAAGTCTCCGAATGGTTTCTTCTATAAAATGGGAGCACTTTAAATTCCCCGCTAACTCAGAGTATGAAGAGGGGTTTTCATCAACCCACTCTATCCTTTCCTTAACTTAGGAAACATAACAAACATGTCATGGCAAATGTAGTTCCTGTTCCTGGAAGCCCCTCACCCGACCCTGGAGTCCTCCTTGTAGTTGAACTTCCCCACTGTTTTCTCCATGCTAGCCCAAGGCCTCTCCTGAAACCATGCTCTTTCTGGGCTCTCTGGCATTCTCTCATGGTCTCGTTCTCTTTCTTCTGCTGGTTCCATTCCTCTCTCGCTTGTTCCTCCTGGTCTGTTCCCTCATATTCCATTCCTTGATGTTACCCTTATAAGCCCCATCTCAGCCCAGGTGAACCCACCTATATTGGCCCACACTCTAGACCAGGTGCCCGCCATCAGGCATGCATGCAGGACCACAGGGATCCATCATCAATCCTAATGGATGGGGGGCAGAAAAGCCTGACAATCATTTACCTTATACTTGGTCAGGCCAAGAAGCTTCTTAACTTGATCCCCACTTTGTATTTGTTGAAGCTGGAGGGACTGGAGCTGTGCTGTACATCATGCCTCTGGCTTTGTTCAATCCAGATGTCAGTTGGGACAGAAAGAATAACCCAGATCCTAGAACAAACTAGGTCCCAATGATGATCTAGACAAGAATGGACAGTTACGGGCTATTCATTCAGCCCAGGATTGGAATGAAGAGAACATGGAACAGTCTACATATAAATGGCATATAGCTAGTGAAAAACAAAACGTTGCAAGCCAAAGAAAGAAAAAGAAAAAAACACCTTTGTGCACTGCTGGTGGGAATGTAAATTGGTACAGCCATTATGGAAAACATTATAGAGTTTCCTCAAAAGATTAAAAATAGAAACTACCATATGATCCAGTAATTCCATAGTGGTCTTCAGTCAAAGAAAAGGAATTAAGCATATTGAAAAGATGTCTACACTCCATGTTCATTGCAGCATTAGTAACAGTAGCCAAGACGTGGAAGCAGCCTAATTGCCCATCAACAGATGAATGGATAGAGAAAATGTCCCCCCCCAAATATTATTTAACTACAAAGAAGGATATCCAGCCATTTACAATATGGATGGGTATGGAGGACATCGTGCTAGGTGAAATAAGTCAGACACAGATAGACAAATATTGTATCATCTCACTTACATGTGGAGTCTAAAATCAAACTATTATGAACAGAGTAGAATGGTGATTAGCAGGGCCTGGGAGTTGGGGGGAATGGGGAGATACTGGTCAAAGGGTCAGTTATAAAAATGAATAAACTCTGAGCATGGTGATGACAGTAAATAACACTGTATTATACACTTAGGTCTGACTTCAGAACCAGTGTGTCAGCTGCCACACAAGCTACTATATACTCGGAATTTGCTAAAACAGTAGTGTTCTCACTACATGCAAAAAAAAAAAAAAAAACAAACTGTAAGTAAGCAAAATGATGGGTGTGTTAATTAGCTTGATTGTGGTGATCATTTCACAATGTATATGAATTTCAACTCATGTTGTATACTTTAAATATATGCATTTTTATTTGTCGATTCTACCTCAACAAAGTTGGGGGGGTTACTTCTTAAACTTTCACAAGTGGGGAACTTGTGGAAAAAAATAGTTTCCTGGACCCTATTAGTGCTCAGAAAAGTTGATCCCAGAGCCCAAGACTCTGCACTTTCACTATCCGCTGCTCCTGAGGTTAACCTTCAAGTCTTACGGTTTTCAAAATGCAGGGTTTGTGCTGATTTTCATCTGTAAGGTATTGACCAGAGGAAATACAGCTGGGGTGAGGCCATTGTTTTGTCATTTCCTGGTGTCTAAATAAGTGGTTCTCATCCACAGTGGTTCTGCACTCCTAGGAGACATTAGGCAATGTCTGCAGACATTTTGGGTTGTCTCATCTGGAAGGTTGGGGTGCAACTGGCCCCGAGGGTAGAGGTCAGGCCCCAAATGTCAGTATTGCCAAGTAGAGGAATGGATGGGGAGTGTAAGCCCTTTCAGCTACTCTCACTGGGTTACCTGGTTCAGGACCCCTAGAACACAACTGGGAAAATGAGGAAACCTTTGAAGATAGTCCCCAGCACCCTGATTGGAGACTCTGTGTGCATCTCTTTGCCAGGTAGTTTTAATAACTTGGTGATGGCCTTTGGACAGGTGGTTGTGGTTAGCTAGCGGTCATTTCCTGGAAGGAGGCGCTTCATGTGAAGTCTCTCTGATTTAATGGTCAAGGGAAGACCCAATTCTCATCCCTGCTCAGTGTGGTAAGGAAGACTTTTCTTTGCAGTCCAGGAGTGGATGCTGTGTATTTTCACTCTGTGCCCCAAGAGGTGGGTAATTACCTGAGTTCTGACCACTGCTTTCTCTAGGGCCTGGTGGCTATTGTGCTATAGTGCTCAGTGGCCCCAGGGCCCAGTCAGGCTGAAGAGGGCCAAGGGCAAGGTTGGAGGGGTCTCCGAAGGAAGGAAACCCAAACTTGAAGTGAATAAGAGAAGTGGGGAGATGTACTTTGGTGAATTCTGTAATGGAATCCTGCAGTATGTACTTGTCTGTGTCTGCCTTCTTTTCCTGAAGGTGTTTCTGAGATTCATGCAGGTTTTATAAGGAGTTATAGAGTGCTCAGTTGTCAATGCTGAAGAGCAGGGTTCTGCAAACCACAGTCCCTGAGCCAAATCCATTCCACAGCCTGTTTTTGTCCAGGTTGTAGGTAATGAATTGTTTTCACATTTTAGTGGTTGGGAAAAAGTCAAAAGAAGGGTGTTTTGTGATATGTGAAAAAAAGTAGGAAACTAAAATTTCATTTCACATAAAGTTTTATTGGCACGTAGCTATGCCCATCCATTTACATGATTATTTGTAGCTGTTTTTTTCTCTGAAGTTACAATCACAGAGTTTGAATTGTAACAGAGCAAAGCTCACAAATCCTAAAATATTATCTTAGCCCTGAGAGAAAATATTTGCCCCTAGGTATACTATTGTCCTATCATTGTTGAATATTTGAGTCGTCCTCAGTTTTGGGCTCTTGTGAAAAGAGCCATTAGAGCAGTTTTGTGTCATTTGGTGAAGGTTAGCACTTATGCCTGGCATAGGTTTGCAGGGTCTTAGGGTAGAAATACATTTTGCTATAGTAGGTCCTTTTCTGAAGTAGCTGTACTATGCAGAACACTGGTCTTGCTAACACTTGCAAAAAAATTTTTTTTCCCATTTTAGCCACCCTGCTGTAAGTGGTGTGGGGGGGGGGTGATGCGGGGGTGGGTGGGTAATATCACACTGAGACTTCATTTCCCATTTCCTGATGACTATTGCTGTAGTTGAGCAGCTTTCCATATGAATCTTAGCCACTTGGAAATCCTCTTTTGTGATTTCACAACTGTTCAACTCTTTTGCCCACATAAGAAAAAAATTTCCTGCCTTTTTCTTAGTAATTTGAAAGCATTCTATATATACTGTGGAATGAGTCCTTTGTGGGATATGTGTCTGTGACTTGCCTTTTAGAGGTATCTTATGATGAACAAATTCATTTTTATACAGCCTACATAGTTTCCTTTATGATTAATGTGCTTTGTATCCTGTTAAAGAAACACTTGCCTAGCCCAGAGATGTCCTTTGTTTTATTTTAAAAACTTTCTTGATTTTGCTTTCCCATTTAGACTGCAAGATATCTGGAATTGGGTTTTGTAGATGGTGTGAGGTAGAGGTCAAGGTTCACTTTTTCCAATGCATCCAGGGACCCAGCACCATTTATTGAAAGACTGTCCTTCCCCATTGCTCTTCTGTTTTTGTTTGACATAAATTACATGGCCACAAGGTCCAGCATTCCAAAGGGGCAAAAAGATATTTGGAGGAACTCTTCTTCCTGCCCACAGTTCCCACCCTGTTAGTAAGCATCCTTTATTTCCAGAAACTTAAACTTTCTAAAAGGTTTTATGCATGGGCAAGTAAATACACATAGGGGCCTCCCTCGTGGCACAGGGTTAAAATCTCAGTGCTATCAAACTACCGCCAGCCACTGTGGCACAAGTTTGATCCCTGGCTGGGGAGCTTACTCACACGCAGCAGACCTCTCCTGTCTCACCTGCTGCTTCCTTCAGCAGTGTATTTCAGTAGATCCAACTGTTCTCCCCACTCTGTCTCTGGTGAATACTCTCACCCCCTGCATTTCTGGTCTACACCCCAGTTCTTGTATGCATAAGTAAATAAAAATAAATCTTTAAAAAAGCAAAAGTAAATACGCATAGCCCCTCCCCGCTTTGTTTTACATAAGCAGTAGTGCACTGTGTTCTGTTCTACCCCCTTTCTCACTTGTCGATAGGAAACAATTCCCAGTCCATTTTGTGAAAACGTTTATTTGTTGTTATTGCTGTGGTTTGGTTCTCTATGAATGGACAGTTTCTTTAGCTAATCCCCACTGATGGATAACTAGGTCGTTCTCAGGCTTTTGCTACAGACAAGTTTCAGTGAACAGCTGTGTCTGCTTCTCATTTTGCATGTGTATGAGTAAATCTTAGGAGGAATTCCTGGAAGTAGAAATAGCTGAATAAGAATGTGCCCGTTTGTTGTTTTGATGGAGGTTTGCAGAATAAGCATTTAATGTGTGGAGAACAGACATTATGCCCTCACCCAGGCAGGCTCCATAAGTCTTTATTGCATGTCAACTATACCCTGAGCACTTTGCTAGCTGCTGAGCATAGATGGGTATGACTGACAGAAAACCATCACCCTAAAATATTAAATCACCAGCTGAGGTAAAGACTCTGAAAGAAAGGGCTGCTGTTCTAAGAGACTGTCAGACATCTGATACGGCTGGGGGAGGTCAGGCAAGTTTCCTTGAAGGAAGAATGATTAGAAATGATCAAGGCAGGAGAAGTGGGCATATGGAACAGCAGGCCTTTCTAGGCTGAGGGAGTAGCAAGTGCTTGTTAATCTTGTGATTATTACAGTCACGTGTTGCTTAGTGTTTTAATCAACAATGGGCTGCTTATACAACTACCACCTACCATGCAGTGGGCTATACCAGTGAGGTTTGTGTAATTACTCTGACATCCTACAATGATGAAATTGCCCACCAATGTATTTCTCAAGACATAACTCTGTCATTAAGTGATGTGTGGTTGTGTCTGTGGCTATAAAAAAAGAAGTCCAAAATCTAGTAGCTTAGAAAAACACCATCTGTGCATTATCTTTCAAGGTTTCTTGGGTTGAGAATTTGGGAACAGCAAAGTCAACAAATCCAGTTTGAGGTTTTTCATGAGATTATAGTCAAATATTGGCTGGGGCTATAAACTCTATAGACTTGACTAGAGCTGGAAGAGCCTCTTCCAAAGTGGCTCATGCACATGGATGGTAAAATTGGACACCCCACAGGACTGCCTGAGCATCCTCACAATATGGAGATTGCCCCATGAGACCAAAGTGGCACTGCCGTGCCTTTTATGACCTAGCCTTGGATGCATCTTCACCTTCCTTCTCTGGGCTACACAGCCCACTCCTGATTCAGTGCAAGATAGGATTCCATAGAGCATGAATACCAAGAGATGAGGAACACTGGTGGCTGGGAGCACAGATCTTAGACAAGAAGGGGCATTGAGTGTCTGGGCTGTGGCTCAGCTGGTGCAAGTGAAGGGGTGAGTAGTAAGAACTTATGTGGATAGGCTAGGTGCAGAGGGTTAGGTTTACCCTAATAGTGCTGAGATACCATTCAGGTGCATTCAGTGTGCAGGGAAGTAGGTGACTGATCAGATTTGGGTTCCGAGAATACTTCTGTGTGGAGGACAGATGGGGAGAAGTCTAAGTGGTAGCTCAGGAAGGAGACTGGGCAGGTGTGCAGGAGAGAGTGGAGGACAACCTGGGCTGGGGCAGTCAGTGACTCTGGAGAGGCAGATCAACAAACTGACCTCAGGATTGTTTGAAGGTAAAACCTGCTGGGCTGGGCAGCAAGCCTCCTGTGATCCCAAACAGATAGCCACTGGTCTGCTGAAGGGCCCTGTAAGGAGCAGGTGGTTCTGCCCAGCAAACTCCAGAGTTATTTCCCCTAGAGCAGATTCCTGGTAACCTGAGCCCAGAGAGAGAACACAAAGGCTGCCCTGGTGGTCTTTCTGCTAGGCTCTCTGTACAGATAAGAGTGGCAAAGTGTTTCCATTGAAGCCGTCACCACTGCTGGGGGCCTCTGCTAGGCCCCCACACCAAATGAATGTTCAGAGGCTGTGACTAATTTCCCGGCATGCGGCGTGACTCAGCTCTGGCCTTGTGAGTGACCGTGGTTCAGGACACGTGGCTGTCCTGCCACCAGCCCTGGAACCTGGCCTCCCCTGGCCTCTGGAGTTTGGCTCTCCAGTCTCCATGGAGTTTTCTGTCCTAACCTCTGGAGTACAGCCCTCCAACTAGAGGAACCAAATGTGCTCTGGGAAGGAGAGAACTTGGGCCTGACGAACCTTTCTTGTGAGGGATTTTCAAACTGTGCTTTGGAGAGCAAGAGGTAGAAGTTCCTTACTGCTCTCAAGGGATAATCCCATTTGTACGTGGAAGAGAGGGGTCTCTGGTGGGCCAAGAAGTTATTCTGGATGATTTTTTAAGACCTCAGGGTCTTTTTCCCTATGGCAGCTTTGGTTGACATTTCTAGTGGTCAGGTGAGTCGAGTGAAGCAGGTGTCTCAGGGACTGGAGACTGACCTGATTTTACAACATGACCTGATCTGGAACTAAGTTTCCCTGTCTGTAAAATAGAAATTACATTGTTGTGGGGGAGAAAACAGCTTTACACCTACCAGTGAAAATCTGTATTTTCACTCTGCTTCTAGTCCCTCCCATATATATCTTCATTCCTACTGAGCAAACCCTTAAAGGGTCAGTTGTGGAGAAGGCAGATGAGGAAGGTGAGGTCCTTTGCCTCTGGAGGTCAGTCTTGCAGAGAGTAACACCCTAAGTCCATGGGCTAAATTCAGCCCACCATCTGCTTTTCACAAGCAAAGATTTCACATTTTTATAATGGAGCCAACCTAGTAGGCACAGAAACATAAAAAAGAGAAAACTAATTTTCTAAACAAGTCCAAATAGGTTTTCAGCATGATAATGCAAGATGCTAGTGAGCTTATACAGCATAACTTGCCACCTCATGGGCATTTCCCCATATAGGCCCAGCATGGTTCTTCTTCAGTGTCTCTTTTTGGAGCTGTACCTGATTTTATTACCAGTTATTATCTGAATGCATTGGAAGATGGGGTGATTCTGCTTTTGTTTCTTGGCCAAGAATTGCTTGATCCCAAAAGTCTTGTGAAAAGATCTGGCCAGGCACAGTCACGTGCAGACAACTCAATGGCAGGAAAGAAGAGAAAGCTTACCATCTGTTTTTGTAAATAAAATTTTATTGGAGCACAAGTATCTATTTATGTATTGTCTGTAGCTGTCTTCTTGCAAAATGGTAGCACTGAGTAGTTGCAACAGAGAACATGTGACCCACAAAACTTAAAATATTTACAGTCTGATCCTTTTACAGAAAAATTTGCTGATCCCTGCCCTGCTGTAATATAGACAGACTATGAGAGAAATTAAATGAAAGACTCTGAGACAGTGGTAAATGCTACAAAGGAACAAGATAATAGGCTATAACAATTAGGGTCAGCTTCTTGGCAGAAGCAGCCTTTACACTTTGTGACTCTCCCATCTCCCAGAAAAGTGGCCTGAGCTGAGGTAACAGTAAAGGCAAAGCCCTGAGGGCAGAAAGAGCTAAAAAGACTAAAGGTGAATCAATGAAGCTGGTGCTCAGCAAGGTGGCCATGGTGGTAAGGGTGAGGGGAGCATGAGCTGCACCTAATTGGCATCCTGTAAATGGAGTAAAATACTTAGTTTTTATTTGAAGGGTAATGGGAGGTTCTGGAAGATTTCAGTGGGGAAGAGAATAGCATGTTCCCCTTTTTTTTTTTTTTTTTAAACGTAATGCAATTGTGGGGAGGGTGCTAGAATAGTCCAGGCCAATGATGTTGGTGCTCTGCAACAGCAGCAGAAGGAACAAACAGAAAATCTGGTTTGCATTTTAGAGGAAGAACCAACAGAAAATGCTCCTCTTATATATGAAGGGAGGAGAGGGATAAGAAGTGGTGCTTGTGTTTTTTTTTTTTTTAAAGATTTATTTATTTATACAAGAACAGGGGTACAGGCCAGATGCGCAGGAGGGTGAGAGGATTCACCAGAGACAGTGGGGAACAGAACAGGCAGACTGACGAAATACACTGCTGAGGGGAGCAGTGGGCGAGACAGGAGAGGTCTGCTTCACCATGTGGGTTGCTTCAAGGCTGGTGGGGATCGAATCCGCACTGCAGAGGCTGCGGACAGCTTCACAGCACTGTGCTCAACCGCCTGCGCCACCAGGGAGGCCCAATGTGCTTGGTTTTTTTGCTCCAAGCGACTTGAGAACAGATACAGTTGATTTAGAAGCCCAGTTTTGGCATCAACCAAAACTGTGGGGAGACTGTTGCGGCAATCTTTTTGTGATTTCCTTGGGCTCTTGCACCATCTGTAAAATGGGTTGTTGTCTCTTGGCAAAGGGATTTCAAAGAGAAGCCATCCAATTAGCATAAATACAGTTGTTCTCTCTTAAGCTGAGGTCCCTGAACAGCTGGCTGGTTTTCATCTCCTCTCCCTCCCTAACTCCTTTTTCTAAGTCAGGTTAAGGCCCAGATACTGGCTTTTGACAGGTCCATAGGACCTGAACCTCACTCTGGTGACTGTCTTCTCCTTGCCATCTCCTTTCTGCCCCTTCTCTTCAGTTCTGGTTCCTCCAGTGTTATGGTGTCTGACAAGTAGCCAATGCTGGGACCACTGCTCAACATCCAGGCTCTGGAGCGAAGGACACGTGGGTTCACGGTTCCTGCTACTCATTGAGCCTGTGGGCTTGGGTGAGAAGACTCTGGGCCAGACTCTTTTGGGACAAATCTGAGGGATGGGAAATGGTGTTCTGACCCCTCCTTGGATGGTTAATGACTAGATTAGCTACTTAAAAAAACCTGGGATTAAGAAAAAGTCTAGGATCGTGTCTATAACCGCAGATTACATATAAACACAATTATTAATTTTAGCCTTAATATTTCAGCCCTCCTGGACCCTGCCTTTGTGTGTAACTCCTAACAATCAGAGGGTCTGAGCTTCACTTTTGGCAGGCCTTTCCCATCAGCTCTTGTGTGTATAAATGCATTTACTTATAAATTTTATATTACAGAAATGTAAAAATATACCATATTTTTAAACTGTGTTCTGGTGTTTTGTGTGGGAGGTACACCTTCTCTTTTCAACTCGGCTTACCTTGATGGCTTATTTATTGTGGTGAAAAATACCTAACATGTACCACCCTGGCCATTTTTAATTGTCTAGTAGTACAAGCCATATGCATATTGTTGCGCAACAGATCTCAGGTAACGTATTGTAAAACAAACTGCATTCTCTCTCCTCCCTCCCACTAGTCGTCTAGTACCTTCATTTTACTTTGTTTCTGAGAGTTTGGCTACTTTAAATAACTCAAATAAGTAAGAACTGGAAGCATGTCTTTTTGTGACTGGGTTATTTTTCTTGGCATAATGGCCACAAGTTCCCTTCATATTGTAGCACATGACAGAACTTCTTTTTCTTTTTTGTTGGGGTTTCATTTTTTTAAAGGCTGGATAATATTCCATTGTACATCTACACTACATTTCTTGATCCATTCATCCAAAGATGTAAGATCTTGGCTACTGTGAATAATTCAGTGATGATGAGCATGCAAAGATCTCAAGCTCTTGTTTTCAATTCTTTTGAATATACATATTCAGAAATGGGATTGTTACCATATGACAATTCTATTTTTAATTTTTTGAGGAACCAGCTCACTTTTCTGCTGCTGCTGCAAGAGTAGCAGCAGCAACAGCAGCAGCAGGACCATTTCACATCTCTAACAGTATACATGTATCCTAATCTCTTATCTTCTCCCCAATGTTTGTTATTTGGCTAGTGGCCATCCAGATGGGGATGAGGTGATCTCTTACTATGCCTTTGATTTGCATTTCACTGATGATTAGTGAAGCTGAGTACCTTTTCATATATGCTTGTTTGTGAAACAAACAAGCTTCTTTGGGGAAATGCCCATTCAAAGCGCTTGCCGGTTTTAAAATCAGTTGCCTTTGAGTTGTAGGAGTTATTAAAATTATTACTATGTTCTGGATAGTAACCCCTTATTAGATATATGGTTTCTATATATTTTCTCACATTTTATAGGTTGTCCTTTTACTTTGTTGTTTCCTTTGCTGTGCGGAGGATTTATTTGGTATAGTCCCACTTGTTTATTTTAGTTTCTGGTGTTACTATGAAATTCAATGTTATGAAGCTTCTTCCCATATTTTCTTCTAGCTTCATTTTTTTTTTTTTTTTAAAGATTTATTTTTTTATGCACACAAGAACTGGGGTACAGGCCAGAGGTGCAGGGGATGAGAGGATTCACCAGAGACAGAGTGGAGAGCAGAACAGGCAGATCTACTGAAATACACTGCCAAGGGGAGCAGTGGGCAAGGCATGAGAGGTCTGCTGTGCCATGTGGGTCACCTCCCTGGCTGGGGATTGAACTCGTGCTGTAGTGGCTGCGGACAGCTTCAAAGTGCTGCGTCTTAACTCCTTGCGCCACCAGGGAGGCCCCTCTAGCTTCATTTTTCTTTCAGCTTCGTTCTGGTGATGTGGTATCCCATTTTCCCAACACGATTTGTTGAAGGGAGCATTCTTTCCCAGGTTCTGGGGTGTGTGTGCGTGTGTGTATGTGTGCGCGCGTTTTAACACATAGGCTGCGGGTGTGGCCAACCTCCCTACACTGTGAACTCTTTGGCGCTATCCCCATATCTTGTGCTGCGTCAAGATTTTCTGGAGTAGGTGCTACTGGCGCCTTCTTATAGATGAGGGCTCGGGAAACTGAGGCTGCGTTGTTACAGTGAGCAAATTGGTGGAGATATGGCTGTAACTGAGGGCATGAACTCAAAAGCCTTCATGCTGGGACCTCCAGGGGATGCGCCCAGTTTTACCCAAGCAAGCAGGAAAGAATGAAGAATGAATGAACCTCTCAGGCAGGCTCCCAGCAAACCGCGGAGCTTGGAAGAGCCCACTGCTCTGCGCAGGGGTGCATTGCCGCCCCGCGCATGCGTGGCTCCTGCTCAGGGGGCCACTCCACTCCATCTGCCCACACATGGTACAGCCTCTCTCCTCATGGTACGTCCTGCCTTACCCCATGCCTGGGCTGGGGTGGTACGTTCCGCCTCCGCTCGCTGCCCCTCCCCGTTGGTTTCCGCGCGAAAAGCTGGGCCGCCTGTGCTGTCGCCGGCTCTGCTGCAGCTTCCGAGATGCCTGCCCGCACAGCCCCTGCCCGAGTGCCCACGCTGGCTTCCCGGGCTATCTCACTGCCCGACGATGTCCGCAGGCGGTAGGTGCCGCCGGGGACCGCGGACTCGGCGGGGGGGAGGTGGCACGGCACTGGGTGTGGGGGGGTTCCTTCCCCTCTGGGTAGCCTGTGGCTGCTGCTGACAGACGGGCACGCATGCGCAGGATGGCGCGGCGCGCAGCGGCTGTTGGCGGGGACTGGGCGGCACTTCCGGTCGCGCGCCCCTGGTCGTTTGGCGCCAAAATGGGCCAAGACCCCCTCACAGCTCTGGGCGATTAGAGAAACTTGGGGTCTCTTCTGACTTCAAAGTAGAGTGAGCTCTGGATTGCCTCGGGGCATCCCTTTTCCGGAGCAGCCACGCGCCCTCCTTCTGCCACCAGTCTGGTGGCGCAGGAAGTGGGCAGCCCGCAGCCTCAGGACACCCCTTGGCCGGGGCACTCCGGCCTCCACTTCCGGTGCCTGATCCTCTGTTGGGGGTGTAAGGGCTTGGGGGCATTTTCGGTGTTGGGGTTCTCTTGGAGCCCCGGTGCTGCCTGCCCCATGGCGGCCTTCCCAGACGGACATTGCCGGTTGGCGCCCTGGTGTGGCCGGCTCAGGTTTGCGAGCCCCGTTTTCCTTGGGGGGCTCCCTCCAGCATCTCCAACTGCTGGGGAAGTCACATTCTGGAAGGAACTCTTACCAAACAACGCAGGGCAAGGACTCGAGCAGCGTGAAGGCTGAATGGTCTTTTTTAAGCAAATCTGTGCTTGCCTATGAGCCATGGGTGTCAAGGCAGTTTTGCTGGGGACAACTGGCTGCAGTTTCCAGTGTGTGTAGGGGTGGCGGGAGTGAGGGGGCGACAGTTAACTTAGGGGACTGGCAACAGCAAATCTGTGCACATGCGTCGGCGGGAAGACCTTGTGGACCCGGCTTCTCGATCAGGAAGGCCACCAAGTACTCCTGAAAACTTATTCCAAGTGAGGTGTGCATTAGTCTCAGGAATCTTGGCCAGGCCCGAACACTTCCATTCGGGTTTGTGGACCCAGTTTTGCCAATTCCTTGTGCTTGCTACCTATGGTTGTGCCAGGCCCGTCCTGCTTTGGGTTTTTGGGGGTGGTGTGGGGTGTTTTTGGGTCTCCCTACCAGGTATTTAAGTTTCAAGCCACTTTACTGTATTTACAGGGGGTGTGTCTTGTTGAAGAATCTCTGTCCCCCAAGATATAACATGACTTAAAATAGCAGTGGAGTTATGAGCCCCTGATTTCATGATCCACTCAGAGAAGTTAGGACCCAGCCTTCTTTGTTTTGACCTTCAGAGCTCTGCCTCCACTGACTTGATGACCTTGGGCAAGTGTCATAAACAAGTTATATCTTTGGACTGGGATAACCAAGGTGGGATTTAAACTACTGGGTAAACTTTAAACTTTTAACCCAGCAATAAAGGCCCACATGTTAGCATTGATAACAGCTACTGTAGCTAGCTAGCTTTTTTTCAGTTCTCAATCACTAATTGTATAAAACACTTTACATTATCTCATTTAATTTTCAAGAGGTCTTAAGAGTAGGTACCACAGGAGTCCACTGCTAACAAGTGTGGCTTTCTGCTGAGATCCACTTTTTGCCAAGTCCATTCCCTTCAATTAAGGATTTTGAAGAGGCCACTGGTTCAGGGGTTTTACTGGGCCAGCACATGTTTCATTTGAATGAACTTGAATGTTCTTAAGCAAGATTTTTTAAATCCACCATTCCCCCGTGTTCACTACTTGAACTAGATTTGGCAACAATAGATGTAGTTTTAGACTATGTGGTGGATATTGAAATTGTTATGTGACCCTCTCAACAGCTTTTTGTATACTTTGAAATATTTCACTGTACAAAAAAATACATAAACACAGTGTTCAGCAACACTCCTTAAACTTAGAATTGTAAGTGGAGGTATTGTTGGACTTAATGAAAATTAGTGGAGAAATAGAATCTAAAATAGGTACCTAAGTCTAGTAGAGACTTTTTTTTAATTCTCATAGCTGCCTAGGAAGTAGTTTTTTTTGTTTTTGTTTTTGTTTTTTTTTAAGATTTATCTATTTGTGCATACAATAGCTGGGGCACAAGCCAGAGATGCAGGCCGGGCAGGGTTGAGAGGATTCACCAGAGACAAAGTGGGGAACAGAACAGGCAGATGGACTGAAATGCACTGCCGAGGGGAGCAGCAGGCGAGACAGGAGGTCTGCTTCGCCATGTAGGTTTCTCTCTGGCTGGCCAGGGATTGAACTCGAGCTGCAGAGGCTGTGTGTGGATTGTCTCACAGTGTGGTGCTTAACCCCTTGCGCCGCCAAGGAGGCTTTTTTTTTTTTTGAGGGAGGCTCTTTTTTAGTAAGTTTTAACTCCAGTATTTAGGTCCATGAAACACTTTGAGCTAATTTTCTTTTTTTTTTAAAGATTTATTTACGCATACAAGAACTGGAGTACAGGCCAGAGGTATGGGGGGCAGTGAGAGGACTCACCAGAGACAGAGTGGGGAACAGAACAGGCAGGTGTGTGTGTGTGGGGGTGAGAGGACACTCCAGAGACAGAGTGGGGAACAGAACAGGCAGATTGACTGAAATACACTGTTGAGGGGAGCAGCAGGGGAGCCAGGAGAGATCTGCACCATGCCGGTCGCTCCCTGGCCGGGGATCGAACTGGTGCAACAGTGGCTGCGGATAGCTTCATAGGTTGTGTCTTAACCCCTTGTGCCAACAGGGAGGCCCTAATAGAGACTCAAGGACATTAGGGCTGCTCCTCATTTATGTGTTTCTGTCACTTCTAACTTGTTACATCAATTTCTTTTTTAAATGCACATTTGGTTCCTTTACTTAGATAATGATGCTAGAAAGTATAGCCAGTTTTTGAGTTTGTCTTTAATTTTTTTTTAACCTATAACATACCTTAAATCTTTTGCAATCTTTTTTTTTTAATTTTTTTTTTTTAATAGAGGCATGTTTATTTATTTATTTGTTTGTTTGTTTTGTTCATACATGCACTGGGTACAGTCAGAAGCGCGGGAGGGCGAGAGAATTCACCAGAGCCAGAGCGGGGAGCAGAGCAGGCAGAAGGACCGAAGTACACTGCTGAGGGGAGCAGCGGGCGGCAGGAGAGGTCTGCGGGCCATGTGGGACCCTCCTCTGGTGGCCAGAGAGCAGCTGGGGATTGAACCGGCGTCGCAGAGGCTGCGGGCAGCTTCGCAACCCAGCGCTCAACCGCTGCGCCACCGGGGAGGCCCTTTTGCAATCTTCTAAAACTCATGCCTTTCTGGACAAGTTACAACTTTACATTTGATTTTTCTTATCTGTCTAGCTTAGCTCTGTGCTGAAAAATAGAATTCTTCTGTTCTCCTGTTGCCCTTAGGTAAAAGTAGAAACCACGATTTTTTTTTTAAAACAAGTTGGAACCAGCGGTTGCCTTGCTCCACACACTGACTGATATACTTGACCTGAAGTCCAGAATTCCCCTCTATTGGTGTGCCTCATCTTATGCTTTTCTCACAGGCCACACAGGCTTGAGATTAGGCAGAGTGACCAGTATGAGACCACTTAGAAATGGACTATAGGGGTTCACATCATGCTTACTCCTTCTTCAAGGTGGCTACTAACTTGAAGGTGGTGTATCCCTAAGACTGTGCTCAGAAAGAATCCCCTTTTCCCTTAAGATATGATTTCTGTCAGTGCACTCCTTGTGCCGTCTCTGCAAACCCAGTTAATGGTGACTTGTCAGAGCACATTTACCTTATTGTATGTGGAATGTGGTAGAGACTCATGCTTGCATGCCAGACTTTGCCCTTTAATGATGCTTAGATTTCCACGCTGATCCTAGCTCCCTCCTTTGTACAATGCTGATTAAATGCCGTTGCAATTTTGAAAGCATTCTTCTTCGCTAGTTATTAAACCAAGTTTTAGTTTTTTAGTTCAGTGGCTTCTACTGAATAGAACAAAGCTGATCCCCCCACTTTTCCCTGTGATAAGGTTCTAGAGGTGCAGGACTACTGGGGTTCAATCTCCCCCTACCCCCAACCATGTAGCTGTGTGGCTAAACTATTTAATATCTTGGTGTCTTGTTGCTTTATCTGTAAGATGGTCAAGGAACTTCCTGCTTTGCCAGGATTTTATGAAGAAGGAGCTGACAGGTATAAATGTGATAGAGTAGCACCTACACTGGCTCTCACGTGGTCACCAGTGGATTTCCATTTTCATTATACCAACGTGTAGTGTATAGCAGGTAGAGCAAAGCTGTTTGCTTATCATTCCAGTGTTTTTGCCTGGCTTTTTGTAGAATGGTCTGGACTTGCTCCTTCTGCTGCCTCCTTATCTTATGTGCCAAGTGACCGGTCCTCCTGATAGGCATTCTTCTCGCAAGGGTTGAGAAGGCTTTCTGTCCTCTCATCTCTTCAGTATCTTGCTGCTTGATTGTTTGTATCCTTGACTTTTGTGGTGCTGTTTTTACTACCAAGGAGTCTCTTCCCTAATTACCCTCCTTCCCTCTTTCTTTCATTCTTGGATTTTGATTACTTTAGGTCCTTCTCCTAGTTCTACTTTTAATATTTGGGGTGCCAGCTGGAAATTGCTACCTTCAGTTTTGATGCCTCTCTTGACATGGTTATTCAGCAGTTAGAAATTATCTAGATAGTTACTGTTCCTGAAATATCACTCTGAAAGCTTATGGCTGTCTTACTCTCCTTTCTGTTACCCTACTAATTTTTAATTGTGGCTATAGCATATTACCACAATCTTTTTTTTTTTTTTTAAAGATTTATTTTTTTATTTATACAAGCACTGGGTACAGTCAGAAGCATGGGAGGGTGAGAGAATTCACCAGAGCAGAGCTGGGAGCAGAGCAGGCAGAAGGACCGAAGTACACTGCTGAGGTCTGCGCACCATGTGGGACCCTCCTCCGGTGGCCGGGGAGTGGCCGGGGATTGAACTGGCACTGCAGAGGCTGCTGGCAGCTTCGCAACCCAGCGCTCAACCGCTGCGCCACCGGGGAGGCCCCCTATTACCACAATCTAATGAGTGAAATAAAGCAAAAAAATGTATCTCACCTTTTTGGAGGTTAGAAATCTGGTGTGGTTCTGGCTGGATTAAAAGTGTAGTGTCATAAAGCTGCATTTTTTTGGAGATTCTAGGGTAGACTCTGCTTCTTACTCTTCTTAGGTTGTCGGCAGATTCAGTTCCTTGCCATTGTAACACCAAGGCCCCTAAGCTGAGGGTCATTCCAAGCTTCTGGAGGTGATAGCATCCCCTTCTTCCCTCTTTAATGCCAGCAAAATCAGTCCTCAAATTGCATCTCTCTAATCCTTTTGTAGTGTTTTTTTTTTTCTTGAAATGCAGCTGGGAAGTTTCTTTGCTCTTAAGGGTTTGAGTAATTGAGTCCAACTGGATAATCTAGGATAACTTCCATTTCAAAGGTTATAACCTGAATTACATCTGCACAGCCACTTTAGCCAAGTAAGGTAGCATACTCACAGGTTGTGGGGTTTAAGGCACAGACATCTTTGGAGATGGCTTGTTATCCTGCTTACTGCAGATACCATCAGAGAGCCCCACCCCCATGCAACAGTCACAAGAGGCAGAGTTAAATGCAGCTTTGTTACTTCTCTAGTATGATCCCCACAACTGCTGCTAAACCATCTTTCAGACCAGCATTTCTAGTTTAGGGTGTTAAGGTTATTTAATATTGTGTAATCTCTTCATATCTAATCTATATTATATATTTCTGCAAGATTAGTTTTCCCACAGCAAGGCTCTGATATCTTGGGTTCCTCCTTCTTCATGACTCCTTCAGCAGTTTGTTAATATGAAGCAAATTGATGACTTAACCTGATATTCCTTACCTCCCTCAGACTGGCACCCAGCCTCTTCTCTCTGGACTTGCCTTTCCACCTCTGTCGCCCTGACTTGTGTTAGTTTCTTGGGTGTATCCTGAACTAGGTCCCCTGCTGCTGCTCTGTTCAGGCAGTTCCTCTGCTCAGCGCCTAGCAGACTGTACACTCCCACATACCTCTCCTTCCCAACATTGTTAATATCCCTTCTCTTGATGGAGTCTCTCAGAGTTGAACTGTAATTGCCTTTCTTCTGCATAGCATCTCTGTGTATTTTAGCTCCCTTGTAAGACTACTCTGTTTGCTCTGAAGGAAGCAACTAGAGATAAATCATGGGGTCTCAGGCTAGAAGTGGGTAAGGTTTTAGCTCTTCTATCACATGGTCGCTGTTTTGTGAGTATTCTGAGTGGTCTTTCACATCCATTTCTGATCTTCCTGACTGGGAATGTAAAGGTGATTTAGGTGGTATCATCAGTTTTACTGGGGAGAGGGCAGATTCCAGAGAGGATCGGGGGGAAAGACCACACTGCCAACACCTTGGGCTCTGACTTTGGTTCTTGGGCCATGTGAGTTAAATCCATTCTTCATGAGGCAAGACATTTGAATTCTGAAGATTTGTTTCTCTTTGCTAAGCTAAGCATTCCAGTTCAGAAAGAATTAGGCTCTCAGGTCTGTCTTGTGCCCAGATGTAGGACTTGTTGGCATTTCTGAAAAGGGTACCTTGGTGGGCTCAGTCCATTGAGCTGTATCCTTAACATTTGTAATCACCTTAGAATCAAGGGACTGTCCAGCTCGTCAAGGTAGGAGCTGTGTGTCCTGTGGCACAGTCTTGTGAGCAGGGTGACTGAGAAGTCAGATATGCTCCTGCAGCCGCATATGCTCTGGCTGTGAGTGCCCAGTTCTGCAGCTGTCCTCATGTAAGGCTCTCCCAGGTCTCGAGTTACTTTGAGGGTAGAATGACTTTGGCTTGGAAGGGGCTCCATGTGCTTCTGGACAGCTTGATTATAAATCTCCTTGAGTTCGAATTATACAACATATATAATACAGTACACATTGCCGCTTAATTTGCGGGCTCAGTATCTCCTCTGCAGAAAGGTCTTTCTTGACTCCCCATCAAGTCAGGAGGTCCCTGCCTGATAGTGCCTATGTGTAGTCACCCAGTTTACTGCTTGGAATGGGACCTGGCACAGACACTAGTTGCTCACAGTGAGAGCCTGTTGGAGCTAGAAGCAGAGTCCGCATGCTCCTGGAGTAGCCACCGTGTGACATTGGCCCAGTGAAGCATATCACTCAGATCTCTGGCTTTGCATTGAACACTTGCCCTCTGGACAGGCCAGTTTGGAAGTGTTCTGTTTCTCCCCTTTGGGCTAGTGATTACTGAGTACCTAATCTGTGTGGGTGCTGGGTGATAAAGAGTCCAGAGGTGGTGGAAGCCTAGTCCCTGCCCAGGGCTCTACCTCTTCACTGACAGACACTCGCTCAGCTGGTTCGACCTGTTCTCACCTGCTGCCCATAGGTGGCACCCATACTGGGAACACCAGCCTCTTCACTTTCCTTTCTTCAGTGACTTCTGTGCTTGTTCCTTTATTCTTTTTTCCACCTTCTCCCCCAAAAGAGGTAAGACACGAATCTTCAATAATCAAATCAGACCTCGATTTTCCCAGCCAAACTCTTGAGAGTTAGGTACTTCTGCGTGATTAGATAACCAACATTCTGAAGGATGAGCAGCCAGCCAGCTTTCTAACTTCAGCCGTCTGCCTTGCATGAGGGCACCCCTTGCTGTCCCAGATGCTTTGACTCCTCAGTATCTTATATTTCTCATTAGAAACACACCATCCCCTATCCCAGCCTCTGGGAATATCGACTGAGGACTGCTTGCACATCCTGTGTCCCTGGTCCCCTTATTCTGACACCCATGGTATACTCTGCAGGAAGACTACTACCCGTGGCTCACCTAACCTCCAGAAAGACCCCAGTGGTGTGACCTGCTCCTTTCCCAGCCCTTGATAAAATACATACTTTATTATAGAGCTCTTATATCATCTCTCAGCGTCAGAAAAACCACTCTCAAAATGACTTCTTAGCATTTATATCAGGGCCTTCTGGACATCGTGGGGTGGGACCCACCATATTTTTTTCTGATGCTCATGTTAAACTTATCTCCAAGATTCGTTAATACTGTGGTATTCTTACAGGTAAGCAAGTTACTTAACAAGCATTTCTCTCTTGTTTTCTTCCCCCAGGCTCAAAGATTTGGAAAGAGATAGTTTAACAGAAAAGGTAATCTCCTTTAAAAAATCAATTACCAACTGTGACTATTTCATAAAAAGCTTTTATGAAATAAAAAGGTTTTCTTTAAGTGGAATTGTCTTTGTGGGAAAAAGTTTTTTAGGATTATTTGGATCGTTTTTCTATTTAATGTGCTGCATTAATATGCTACTGATATTAGTTGACAAGTTTCCAAAACTAGGTCCCAAGCCATCAGTTCTGAGTTATAACTTGTCCTGGTCACATTGTTTTCAGAAGTACAGTTTTGTTCTAATACACTATTAGGTGTCTCTCTTTCACCTCTAATCTTCAATTTTTTTTTTTACCACCCTGGAGATGGTGTAATATGATCTTAATGGAGACATCATAAACAGGTCTGATGAATGTGAAGTTTTTGATTGAAGCAGTACTGTCTGTTGTCAGTCATTGTTATACAACCACACAGCTTAATTATTTGTGTTATTAGTCCATCAGTTAATAGTTTGGAAGTTTGGGACTTCTAAACCTGTGTCCTTCCCTTAGGAGTGTGTGAAGGAGAAATTGAATCTCTTGCATGAATTTCTGCAAACAGAAATTAAGAATCAGCTATGTGACTTGGAAACCAAATTGCATAAAGAAGAATTATCGGAGGTAAGTTAGTTCTCAGCTTCACAACTTCTAGAATGCATCCTCCTATGTAACTTGTCTGTGAATCCCCACCTTTCTATGTTATCCTTTCTTGCTGTAGGAACGTTATCTGGCTAAAGTAAAATCCCTTTTAAATAAAGATTTGTCCTTGGAGAACGGAGCACATGCTTTCAGTCGGGAAGTGAATGGATGTCTAGAGAACGGGAGCCAGACAAGTGGTGAAAACCACAGAGTGGGAATGGCGGATGCAAACAAGTCTCCCAAAACTGTTTCCAAGCCTTGCACACCCAGGAGAAGCAAGTCTGATGGAGAAACGAAGTGTAAGAACTCTTGACTGGTTTAACTTTGACAGACTTGTACCACGTACGGGGACATACTTGGAGCCATAGTTACCCTTGGGCAGTACTTCTGGTTTGTTTTTTGTGTATATATTTCCTAATCTAGTAAGTACTGCATACTTCCTAACTCCCTTACATGTATACTTCTTTAAATTGTCTTTGACCAAGCATAGAGCATTAGATCCTAACACATGGCTAAACTTATAAGGTGTGATATAACAGGCATGAGATAACAGGCGCTGCTAATATTTCTTCTAAGTTATATGCCTATTTAAGCTAAACATTTATTCCTCAACTCCTTCCCAGTTTGTAGTCATGGGACTTGATTTCAGGTCCGGTTTTTGGCCACTTCATCTTTTGATGATACAAGGGGAGGTTGTGGTTCAGGGTATGGCTCCTCAAGAGCTCACGTAAAATGGCTCTGTAAACTAGCAGTGCAAATGCTGACTTTATTGAGATGGTGGCTGATTAGAGTAAGATGGATACTTAATCCTCAGAACCTGGTTCTCAGCACTAGCTTGGTAATGCTGAAGAACTGAACCTTTGCTGTGAGCTTTTTTATTCATAGTGGCTTTTTTTTTCCCTCTCAACAGCCGACGTTTCACCTAGCCCCAGGATTACAAGGCAAACTACCAGGCAGACCACCATCACATCTCATTTTGCAAGGGGGTCAGTATATAATGAATTGACAGCCGCCATTTCTAGGGGCCAGTTGTTTTTGGTAAACATGAATGGAATTAGTAGGGTGTAACTTAGCAATTCAGACTTCCACATTGCATAAGTTTTCATCTTGAAGATCATTAGACGTTCACGAACAACCTTTCCGAAGCCTCATTATATTCACTCTTATTTTAGGAAACTTGAAGTCGACACAAAATTAGGGAGGATAGTAAAATGAAGCAAGTATCCATCACCTAGTATCAGCAGTTGTCAGCTCTTGCCCATTGCTTCATTTATACCCCCATACCCTCTATTCCCCCAACTGGATTACTTTGAAACAAATTCCAGACATATCATTTCATCCATAAATATTTCAGTATATTTTTAGAGGAGGTCTCTTTCGTTGACAGCTTTATAATTCTTACTTTGCTATAATTGCTAACACTTAGCAAAGTCTCTTTTTAAAAACAAAATATTTAAAAAATACTATTTTCATGCCTTATAAAGTATAACAATTCCTTATTGTCAGGTTCACATACTCACATGTGGCAAACAAACCACATTTTGCTGATTTGTTCCGTAAGCCTTCTGAATCATAGACTCCTTTCCTTTTTATTTTCTTGCCATTTATTTGAACAAAATGACCATTTGTCCAGTAGTTTGTAGATCTGGTTGACTGTATCCTGTGGTGATTAATGTGTTATTCTGTCTCACGATTCCTATAGTGAGTTGATCAGGTTCCAACTTTATATTTTGAGACTTTTTATAGATGGTGTTTTGTGCTTCCATCAGAGGCATGGAATGTACCTTCCATAATACTAGTGGCTTTTGATTAATATCTAGTTCCACAATTTTTTAGGGTTGCAAAATGGAGATATTCTAAACCCATCATTCAGTGGAACATTAAACTTGAAGCCTTTTTCAACATCCTGGCAACAAGGGCTTATCCTTGGAGGGGAGAGGGCGTCCATGCCCTGAATTTGTCCTAAAGAGAATGCATTTGGTAGGGAGGACTATAAGTCATTTTGCATTGGAGGTCTAACATCTGGCTGAGTTAACAGTTGATTTTATTGTGTGTGTGACAGCCCTGCCAAACGGAAACCTGAGGAAGAGACTGAAAGAGCAAAATTGGAAGATACTGTTGATGAAGAAGAAAAAGACCAGGTAGGCCTGGCATTTCAGCTTTCTTAACTTGCCTTCGTTGGCACATTTGCTGGTAATCATGACTATACTTGGCTTCTCTAATGTACGTGGAGTGACCGAGAAGGTATTAGAACATATCCCTGGACCCAGGGTGATACGTGATATATGGTGATTAGACTCAACGGCTCAACAATTGAGGCAGCCCCATAATTTCAGAGCCTGCTGTCTACCTTCCTCCCTCTCTTGCTGACAAATCATGTCTGCTGATTTGATTAAAGCATTTACTTTTGATGTTAGCTAAACCTTTACTTTGCTCACTTCTAATTTCTCTGTAAAAACAGATTAGTACATTTGTTGTATGTAATATAATAATGCTGTTTACTACTTACGCTAGAAAACTGGTGGCTTGCCACAGGCCTCTAGTACATAAAATACTAATCTGATGGTAGTACCATGTGACTTAAGGAAGACCAAACCTAATCGCTTCTCACCCTTTTGGCTAAGATCAAGTGTAGAAAGGCCAAACCTAGATAACACCAAATGGTCACATTATATCAAGTTTGAATTTTTGCTGCAGGATTAGTTGTGTAAATCAAGATGGGGTTCTCTAGGTTTATGTATGGTAGTAAATGCCTTACTGCTACCTAGTGAAGGTGAATATCCACAGTTTGCTCTGAGCAGGGTTTCTCAGCCATGACATTGACTTTTGAGGCCAGATAATCCTTGGCTGTGGAGGTTGGTGCTATGCATTATAAGAGTATATAGCAGCATCCCAACCACTACTCAATGCCCTCTGCCCCCTCCCAGTTGTGGCAACCAAAATCTCTAGGCATTGCCAGGTTTTCCCTGGGGGTCAGAATTACCCCCATGTGAAAAACAGTGAACTAAGGGACCACTCAGTGATCACTGGGTCACAGTAGTATCATTATGATGAGCTTGACATCCTGTTGTAAGAATGCTAATTCTTCTATCTTATTCTTGGAAATTGGACATCACTGTTCATGCTCTTTACTCATAACTTTAGTTAGGTTTAGTTACACTACCCCCTCTAGTGGGAAACTGACAGAGGGACGAGGTTTGTTTAAGTCAGTGAACATTTTCTCTGTTGGAGAAAAATGCATCATAGGTGAAAGCAACTGGCTCTTGTAATAACAACTTTTTTTTTTACATGTACCAGTTGAGTTGTTTCTTAAAGTCTAACCTTTTGGGGGCTTCAGAGCCTTTTCATCTGATTTCTAAGGAAGCACTCTAAGAGCCATGTTTCTAAGCAGGAAGCTATTTCACTGGCAGTGTATGTGAGGCCTTGGGGACTTCGTGGGTGAACACTCGTAAAAACAGTATTTATTTAATATGCTAGCGTAAACCTTGGAGTACCAAACCAAGATGGTGCTCTCAGCTGGGCAAATAACTAAGATGGAGATAAACTTTCATCAGTTTAGTCTTGAGAATTTGTTGTAAAAAATGGGTTACACATGCATTTTGTGAAGTGTCCAAACAGTACAAAGGATGTACAGTGTATCGATTTCCCTTCCATCCTTTTTCCCTGAACCTCTAGTTTGCCTTTCTTAATGACAGGTACTTCTCAGTTTATTCTCTATTTTTTCACATGTTATATATATATATATATATATATATGTATGCTATAAGTTTGTGTGTGTGTGTGTATGTGTGTGTGTATATATATATATATACACACACACATACATTAGTATAGTGTAGTCATATAAAATCTGTAGTCAGGGTTCTCTAAAGAAACAGAACCAGTAGATTGTGTGTATATGTACTTTTAAGTAATTGGTTCATACAATTATGAAACTGGGAAGTCTGAAATATGGAGGACATTCCAACAAGCTAGAGACCTGAAAAGAGTTGATGTTGCAACTCGAGCCTGGAGGCAGAATTTTAATTATACACTCTTACATAATTCAGATTTTTAAGATGTTTTACATAATGTAATACTGAGGTTCTATGTAATTTGCCCAGCTTTCCTCAAGGGCAACATCTCACATACTGTAATAAAATAGCAAAACCAGGAAAATGACTTTGATACAATCTACAGATTTCATACACATACAGCTCTTACACACACACACACACACACACATGTGTGTGTATGTATGCATGTATGCATGTGTGGATTCTTGTAACCTCTACTTCAAGCAAGATACACATCTGTTTCATCACCATGGTATTTTTATCCCTTTTAAATTACAAAAATATCCTGGAGATGGCAAATACCATGAACTTAGGGAAATAGTATACTGAGGTATTCATCTGAGAAAGGAGCTGTTGTCCTGTTTTAGGTGATCGTCACTTCATGATGTGAATTGCTATTGCTATTTTTTTTTAATAAAGAATTACTGCTGTGAGCTGTAGGATCTTTGGTACCATCCCTGGACAGTCTCTAGTACAAGACAGGGCCAGCCCCTGGGTTGGCCAAAGTCCTTGTCCTGCCACCATAAAAAAGCCATCAGTATCTCTGATGGTTGCCCAGATCTCCTCACCAAACCCAGACCACCTTTCCCCCACCTTCTTTTTAATCATCAGATGTATTTAATATTTTGATAGATACTTTTGGATTTTGATCTTTTGAAATGAATATTATTTTTTCTCTTCCTCCCTTCTCTCTACATAGGAGGAAAAGAGACGTAGAGTTACATCCAGAGAACCGTAAGAATAATTAATATACCTTTTTTTGTTTTGTGCAGTGTGTAATCTTGATTACTGAAATGACTTTCTTGAAGTTTACAATGCTTTTAAGTGAGTTGTTATGTTGGCCATAGTATGAGGATGCTGAATTGGGGTCAGATGGTTAGCCTTTTGATTAGGGTAGAATTTCCTTAGATTGAATTGAAGGTAACTGGAAGTTGTTATCAGAACCAAATTTAAAGGTCATATTTAATACTAAATGTTAAAGTAGTATGTCCCTTTCAGGGTTCCTGAGGTGAAGTTTGCATTTTGGGATAGGAAGGGAGGCAGTTATGGAAACTGCTTGTGTGGGAAGAATGTGTGAAAGTCACAGGGGTTTGTGATTTTTTTGCTTGACAGAGTTCCTGGACCACTCCCTGAAGAACCAGAAAGAATAAAACCAGGGACACACATGGAAGAGGAGGAAGAAAGAGAGGAAAAAGTACAGCCTGGTCAAGTTTGTTGTTTCTACCTTAATCTCAGAGTTCCTGTTTTATTCTAAGAAGGGGCTTGGAGTGGGAAGCATGTGGCCACAGAGTAACTGTCACTCAAGATCAAGATGACCTTAATTTTAGCTAAAACTTCTTTCGGGCTCATTTTTCTGGTGGTTCTCTCGAAGATGGGTTATATGACTATGATGATAAGTCATGTTAGACCTGAGAATCATCTGGATCTTTGCTACTGTGTCAATTTCAAGGTCTTAGCGGAGATCAGACTTTCAAACACATGATGTGCTAAAATTCTATAAATGTAAAGTTGCGTTCTTAACTTGAACTGGTTGGTTCGTTCACTAGACTTCAAGCTCCTTTGTAAAAATCAGAGTTTAAGGTTCTGCGAAGCACAGATGTACCCCCTCAATGCCCTTGGAAAGGGGGTGGTAGAAGGGCGTGGGGTGTGGGTGGATCTGATACTAGAAACTTTGCTATTAGAGAGCTCTGTCCTATATGACATAGACTGACAGTGGACAGTCACAGTGGACAGTCACAGGTGATGTAATCCTGTTTTTGTTTTGTTTCATGTAAGGATTTTCATTAGAAGTTTCTTATAAACTTAGATGGGTAGTGAGTGCCTTTATTAGGGACCTATTAAAGGCAGATCTGTTTGCTCTAGTGGAGGAACAGCTACGATGTGTGGTAATTATTGAGCCATTTGGAATATTTGAAGATAGTAATTTTTTAAAATTTATTTACTTATACGTACATAAGGTAGGCTAGAGGGCTACAGGCTAGAGGTGCAGGGGGTGAGAGGATTCACCAGAGACAGAGTGGGGAGCAAAACAGGTGGATCTACTGAAATACACTTCTGAGGGAAGTAGCAGGCAATGCAGGAGAGGTCTGCTGCGCCATGTGGGTTAGCTCCCTGGCCAGGGATCGAACTGAGGCTAAAATGGCTGGCAATAGCTTGATAGCACTGAGACTTCAACCCCTGCGCCACCAGGGAGGCCCCTTGAAGGGTGTCTTTAATTGATCACTTTCTCATCCCTGATACTAGTTAAGATTAGATAAAGTCAGGATGCACTTCAAATTCATCTCAGAACAGGCAATCCTAGTGGGTTAGTTCAACTACTACCCTCTAAAGAGGGAGCTTTGGGAAAGATTAAAATAGCCTCCCATGGTCAGACTCCCAGGATCTCTTCCTTCAGTAGGGAGCAATATGTTCGTTTTCTTAACACCACCAACCTTTGTGGTCTCTTCACAAAATGTGTGGAGCTTGAGATTGAATTTAATTTGAGTGCTTTTCTGTAGAGCTGTGTTCAGAGCCTTAAACTTGGATTTGATAGATTTGAGACAGAACGCTCATCCAAATTGGGTCATCCAATGCATGACTTTATTACAGATTCCTAGTTTTGATATAGTTATTATTTATGAGGCTGTTGGCATTTACTGAAGGCAAGTTAATTGAGGATTTTTGGAGGTAAAATACTTCAACTGCAGGATCTGTATTCTGAATCTAATTTCCTGCCTTAACTCCACCAAAAATTGTCTTCCAGGTAAACAATATTTATTCCCAACTAGACTGTAAGATCAGTTTACATATATTTTATTTCCATAAGGCACTATAATAGAAAGATCACAACAAAGTGGCATTGACAATTTTTTCCCCCTCCACTTAGGAAGAAAGGAGACTCAGAAGTCAAACCAAAGAACTGTAAGTATTGTTAACATGCCTTTGTGCTTTATATTGTAAAATATAGTTGCTAAAATAAGTGTTTTGATAAAAATTATGTATTAGACAGAACATTAGGTGCATTAACTATACATGTAAGATGTGGGCAATTTCTGCCTGTAGAAGTTCAGGCTACTACACTGAAGACTGAGTTCAGCTGGGATTCTTGTCTCCACCCCAGGTTCTTCCTCACTGGTGGTCATGTAGTAAGCAGTTTGTTGGACACTGTTAAATGTCCACTGTTTTTTTTTTTTTTTTTTTTTTTTTAAGATTTATTTATTTATGCATACAGGAGCTGGGGTACAGGCCAGAGGTGTGGGGGGCGGGTGAGAGGATTCACCAGAGACAGAGTGGGGAACAGAACAGGCAGATCTTCTGAAATATACTGCTAAGGGGAGTAGTGGGCGAGACAGGAGAGGTCTGCTGCGCCATGTGGGTATCTCCCTGGCTGGCTGGGTATCAAACTCATGCTGCAGAGGCTGCGGATTGCTTCATAGTGCTGTATTTAACCTCTTACACCACCAGGGAGACTCTAAATGTCCACTGTTAAATGAATAAGCAGTGATGCCCTTTACTGATAGCTCTAAAAAATGGTGTGTAAAAAACACCCCAAAGCTGGCTTAGGACAGTAAGCATTTGAGCTTGCAAGTCTGACTTGCTGGCTGTCAGCAGATCTTGGCTAGCCAGGCTTGTTGGTGTCAACTGGGCTGATCCATATCTGTCTGATGGCTTGGCCAGCCTGGGTATGTTCGGATGGCAGAATACAAGGCAAATACTGAACCTGGGCCTAAGTCTAAGGTGGGCATAACACCAGAACCCAGTAGCAAGGCCCTGGCAGAAGGAGAGGTGAAGACATGAGCCCAGGGGTGCAGTGTACTCTCCATGGTTGCTGATGCAGACAAGCTCTCTGGAACCTATGAAGGGCCAGCCTCAGCCTATCCCTTCCTCTTTAGGCAGAATTCCCATCAACTTAGAGAAATGAGTAGAGTCCTGTTGGTCTTGTTTTAAACTTCAACATCTCTCAGCATTGTTCATATGAATTGCTGATGGCATTTCTAGAAATCAAAAGTTCCAAAGTAATAAATGCCTTCCAGCTTCACTAAAGTGAAGATACTTGTCTTCAGATGGGAAAGACCACCCATGCTCTAAGTCTGGGACAGATTCTGTGAGCCCTTGTTGGGGCCATTTGAAATGGTGTCAGGCTCCCTGTGCTGACTGCTTGTTTGTGTTTTGTTTTGTGACAGAACACCTAAACAGAAAGTTAAGGAAGAACTGGACAGAGAAGCAAGACCTGGTGTTCAGGCTGAAATGGTGGATGAAGGGGATGAGAAAGTAAAGACTGAGTCTTTGTTACTTTATTTTATTCCTGTGTTCCCGTTAATTGGGAGAAATGGTGTAGGGCAAGGTTGTGGGTTCAAATCCAACCCTACCTACTCTTGTGGGCAGGTTTCCTAATTCCCTTCATGGGGGTTAGTAGTTGCCACAGAATGGCAGTGCCTGATTCACAATGAGCATTAGTTGTCTGTTCATCCATAGCAGTGGAAAGGCCTGTATGTGCCTTAGCTAAGCTGTGTGTGAATTTAGCTTCTCTTGATCCTCCCCACTAAGAAGACTAGATGTATTTCAGCCAAGATAATGTGTTCCAGTCAGGCTATTGAACTTTTTTAGTCTAGCTCCCCAACATCTACTCCTCCCCTCCCCCACAGCCTCCACATTTCAGCTAAGTGAACACACTTCAACTCTAAAATATACATTGAGCTTGATGAGCCTCAGGAAAAGTACAGAACAGTAAGATTGTCTGTAGGACTGCCCTACCTGAGCTCCAGGGGAAGAGGATACCCATGGGGTGACTGTAGGACAGGACCCTCCTGAAGCAGTTTGGTCCCTGTCTAAGAGTCTGAACTAGGATAATCTTGTGATTGTCTCCAGGGCTTTCTGTTGAGATCTAGAGTGGAACCCAAGGGCACAGACTTACTGGGTGATGAGTGTACTCACTTTTGACTTGATTGACTGTGGTGTTCATTCTTTTTTATTTTTTTATGTGGTGTTCATTCTTGTCCTATAGCAGATGATCCTTTTGGTGTCACCTCCACTTTGCTCTGACACTTTATTGTCTCTTACCTTTTTTGCCCAGGTATTGTTTAGCTTCCTGTCAGCACTTGCTCTAGAATCTGTTTGGATGCAGAGATCTTAGCAGTGTCAGACTGCTTATTCTCTGAAAGCAGAAACTGGCAGGAACTGTAGATCACACAGGTTTGCCTCATAGTAGAAACGGATGTTCAAACATTAGACGTTTGCCAATATTGTTGATTCTTCTAAGAAATCAGTTCATTTTTTTTTTAAATGAAGATGAGCTAAATTTGCCAGAAAGACATTGTTTTTTATATGTAGACTAAAGATACTATATTGTCCACATGTAACAGGAAATTCACCAAGGTGGGAATTGCTACTCTTTATTAAATTTTACATTCTAAGTTCTTATTTTCCCTACCATCCCAGTGTCTTTCTCTGTGATGTCTTTACCCTTGACCAGATGACAGATGGAGTTAAGCATTTTGGGCGACATAAGCAAAATGACTGTAATATGCTTCCTTTTCCTTGAGCTATCCTAGAATAGAGGTTAACAAACTGTGGCCTGTTTTGTAAATATTGCTGGAACACAGTCATGCCTTTTCACTTGCTTATTGTCCATGACTGCTTTTGTGCTGCATATAGTAGGGTTTAGTAGCTGTGACAAGGACCATGAGACTTGTAAATCTGAAAATGTTATTTTCTGGCCCTTAATACAGTCTAACTCCAGGTCAATTCTTGTTTTGGAGGGTTGGTTCAGGAATGAGCTAACAATGTGAAAGCCCATCTTTACCTTGTACATCTATTCTGATCTACTGTTCTCTGTTCCATAGCACTGTGATCATTAACTGATACTTTGTTGGTGTCTGTTCTTAGAGACTAATTTTTTTTTTTTTAATCTCTCCACCCCTGCTTCACCCTCTCAGGATGAAAAGAGGCACAGAAGTCAACCCAAAGATCTGTGAGTCGTTAAAATGTTTATGCTTCTGTGCTGTGCTTGTGTAACTGAAACTCAAATAACTAGAGACTTATGACCATGTAGAGGTTTACAGGGATTTGTGGTACTCCTGGAAGATGGGTCACTTTGGGCGGGGTGGATAAGAAATCAGATCCTGGGGCCTCCCCGGTGGCGCAGCGGTTGAGCGCTGGGTTGCGAAGCTGTCCGCGGCCTCTATGGCGCTGGTTCGATCCCCGGCTGCTCCCCGGCCACTGGAGGAGGGTCCCACATGGCGCGCAGACCTCTCCTGCCGCCTGCTGCTCCCCTCAGCAGTGTACTTCGGTTCTTCTGCCTGCTCTGCTCCCCGCTCTGGCTCTGGTGAATTCTCTCACCCTCCCGCGCTTCTGACTGTACCCAGTGCATGTATAAACAAAAAACAAACAAACAAACAAATAAATAAATAAATAAAACATGCCTCTATTAAAAAAAAAAAAGAAAAGAAATCAGATCCTGGATCCCATTCTTATCCTCCGCCACTTGAGCAGTACTCCTGTTACTTCACGGAGTCACATGTGTTTCTTAGCTTCTAGTACCCCACATCTAAGGGGTTACACAAGGCTTCTGAAGGCCTTGTTTTAGGGTTACAAAATAGGAGCCACCATGATGGAAGGGCTTTCTTTTTTGGATGGGAGGAATCTGTTCCCCACATATATTCTGAACATTATGCCTTTTGATAAGATATTATGTCTTTTTTTGATGCAAATTGGCCATAATGTTTTTCTGAGCTAGTAACCTTTGGTATATATTTGTTTACGCAACAGAGCTGCCAAACGGAGACCTGAAGAGAAAGAACCTGAAAGAGTGAAACCACAAGTTTCTGATGAAAAAGATGAGGATGAAAAGGTAAGATTCTGTTTCAGTTCTCCCATATTTTATGTATCCCAAGGTGATCTTTTTTTTTTTTTTTTTAAGATTTATTTATTTATGCATACAAGAACTGGGGTACAGACCAGAGGTGTGGAGGGTGAGAAGATTCACCAGAGACAGAGTGGGGAACAGACCAGGCAGATGAACTGAAATACACTGCTGAGGGGAGCAGCGGGCAAGTCAGGAGAGGTCTGCTACACCATGTGCGTAGCTCCCTGGTCGGGGATCGAACTCGTGCTGCATGGCTGTGGATAGCCTCATAGGCTGCGTCTTAACCCCTTGCGCCACCAGGGAGGCCCTCCCAAGGTGATCTTTTAAAAAATAAACTATGGAACCATTCAGACTTACCCAAAAGTGGGAATAAGAGATAAGCAAACCATTATGTTCTCATCCCCTTAAAATATCAATAAGGGTTTTTCAGTCAAGCCTCATCGTCCATTCTCCTCAGTGTCCCTTGTTCCTGGATGAGAACAAACTCCATGCATATTACTGAAATTGATAGATGAACTAGTTCTAAAGGGAAGGTACTCTTAAATGTCCCATTACCATGCCAGCACGTTACCAGTCCAACGTAATGTCAAATCTAGCTGTTCAAATTTCTGTTTGTTGCCATTGTTTGTATACAGTCACAGTCTACAATGTCTACAAAGTGAATTTGGTTGACATTTGTCCTAAATGTCTCAGCTATCATTTCTCCCCTTTTACTTGTAATTTGTGGAAGGAACCAACTTATTTCTAGAGTTTTGGGATTTTTAGAGTTTGAGTTTTGCCATTTGTACCCCACTCAGATTTCACATCTCTCTCCAACCCTGTCTCTGCAGACTGGTAGTTGGGTCTGGAGACTTGATCAGTTGCAGGTCTTGTTTTCCAGAGTCCTTCTGAGGTGTCATGTCCTTCTGTGTCTTCACACCAGAAGGCACAGTTGGCATCTTATAAGAATGATCATTGGGCTCAGGTGCTGTCTGCCTGATTGATCTATTATGAAGTCCTCCTCAACTTTTCCCCTAGTGTTTTTTAATAGTAATTGTTTAAAAAAAAATAGTAATTGTTTAAAATACATTCTTTTGTTTCCTGTACCCAAAGTAGTTCTATGAATGCTTTTCCTTATGCTAGTCTGCTGAGGCTGCCATAACTTGGTTTACACAACAGATGTTTTCTCATAGTTCTGGAGACAGGAAATCTTCATAGTTCTGGAAGACAAGGTCTGAGTGCCATAGGGTTAGTTTCTTTGAGTCCTTTTTTCTTAATGGCCACCTTCTCACTCTGTCCTCACATGAGGCCTTTCCTCTGTGCGATCATGGAGGGGAAGAGTCAGCTCATCCTTTTATAAGGACACTAATTTTGTCCTGTTAGGGCCCCATCTCATTTAACTTTGGTCACCTTATTAAAACAGTATCTCCAAATATAGTCAAAATGTGAGTTTGGCAGGGGGGTGGGAGGGAGGTCACACAGTTCAGTCCATATCATCCTCATCAAGTTTACGTACCTTGAAGTACTGCTTGTATAGGAGGACTAAGCTGGTGGTGGTGGTTTTTTAAATTGTCACTCAAAAAAATATATCTTTACTTATAGGAATTTTTTTTTTTTTTTTTTTTTGATAGAGGCATGCTTTATTTGTTTGCTGGTTTGTTTGTTTGTTTGTTTTGTCTACACATGCACTGGGTACAGTCAGAAGCGCGGGAGGGTGAGAGAATTCACCAGAGCCAGAGCGGGGAGCAGAGCAGATAGAAGGACCGAAGTACACTGCTGAGGGGAGCAGCGGGCGGCAGGAGAGGTCTGCGCGCCATGTGGGACCCTCCTCCAGTGGCCGGGGAGCAGCCGGGGATCGAACCAGCGCCGCAGAGGCCGCGGGCAGCTTCGCAACCCAGCGCTCAACCGCTGAGCCACCGGGGAGGCCCTACTTATAGGAATTTTAATTACAAACTTTAGACTCTGGAGATGGCACAATTTCACTTGTTCTTTGCCTTCCTCCCTACCTCTGACTAGGTTTTGTGATAACCATGTGTAAAAAATTGTTAACTCTGAAGCATTATCCAGATGTAGAATACTTTTACACCTTCACTCTTGTTTTCTCTATGTAGGAGGAGAAGAGACGCAAAATTGCATCCAAAGAACAGTAAGAACTTATTTTTGTCTTTATACTAAATGAGTCATATTAAAATTATCTAGAAAGAAGGTAAACGGGTTTTTGTGAATTGCTAGAGTAGCCTTAGCTTTGTATCTGATAAGTCTGCTTGTATGAGGCAGACCCTCTCCATGTGGTAAAGAGACACTTGTGACCCAGCACCTCGTCCCTAATGCAAGGGTCGGTGTTTATCTGTGTCATGTGGATTAGGTATAACTTTCTGATGGGTAGAATCTGGTATGTTCTGAAATAATTTAAAAAAAAATAACCATTTTGTACTTTGTTTCCAGATCTGAGAAGAAAATGGCTCGAACCAAAACAGTAATGTCTTCTAAGGTAAATGTACATCTGGGGATAAACCTGGTGGTACAAAGTTAATGGGATTGCTTGGAGCTGACTTTGAGCACCTGTTTGTATTTCATGTCCCCCTCCCAGACTCATCCTGTGAGGTGCCTTCAGTGTGGACAGTACCTGGATGACCCAGAACTAAAGTATGAACAGTTTCTCCCTGATGCAGTAAGTTCAGCTCCATATACAGCCTTTATTTCCTGTCTTTTGTGCCCTCTGTTTAATGATTTGGTATTTCTCAGGTGGAGGAGCCGCAGTTGTTGACAAATGAGAAACTGTCCATCTTTGATGCCAATGAATCTGGCTTTGAGAGTTATGAGGCTCTTCCCCAACACAAACTGACATGCTTCAGGTAACTGATTCACTTTTGCTTCATCTAACAGGGCACTTCTTAGTGAAGCTCTTTAATACCTATCCTGCAACATTTCTCAAGCTGCTAGTGATCCATAGATAAGAACTGCAAAGCTGGTGGAAGTATAGTAGATCTTTGCAGGGACTTATTTGGTTATTAAAATGATACATGTTAAGTCTTCTGTCTGTATATATCATGAAGGTCATTCACATGAGGGCCAGCGATGTGTGAGGTACTACACCAGGTATTAGGGTGTAGTGCCCCTGTCCCTGCCTTTGTTGAGGCAGATGTTATACTTGTTGGTAGTAACAGTTACAGTTGTTGTAAAAGGCATGGTAAGCAGAGAAAACAGATGGAGGAAAGAGGTTATGTGTAGAATGGACAAGAAGTGGTTTGAACAAGGCCTCAGTGGCATAAGAGAAGATGCTGACAGGGTAGCCAGGGAAAGATGTTCCAGAACAGCAAGTATAAAGGCTCAGAGATGTGTGTGGAATGGAGAACTAGGTGAGATTGGTAAATGAGGAAAAAGGGAGTAAGTAGTGGAGGTGTAATTGAGGATCAGAGGCCTGGATTCTGAATGGCTTTGCAGACTGTGGTGATGACTCCAGATTCTTTTGGAGAGACCAGTGTTCTGATGGTGTCATGAAGATGTAGTGAGTTACTCCCTTGTGAGAGTTCCTGTCTTCCCACTGTGCTTATTACTGATCTTCTGGTGTTGCCTTTGTGGACACTTGTACTCTGATGAACAAGTGGGAGAATGGAGAAGAAACTGTTTGGGTGAGAATATTGAGCTAGTATTGATCTAGTGTTCTGTCAAACAGAAAGATAACCAAGTCTAGGAATGAAATATAGTCCCTTCACCTCCTGTCTGAACTTAACTCTGTACTGCGACTTCCCTTCACTAGTTCATAGTAAACATTCTCTGTTGCCTGTCTAGTGTGTACTGTAAGCGTGGTCACCTCTGCCCAATTGACACTGGCCTCATTGAGAAAAATGTCGAACTCTTCTTTTCTGGTTCAGCAAAACCAATATATGATGACAACCCATCCTCTGAAGGTAAGTGGAATGGTCCAGCGTGTGTTTGGGACAGGTGTTTTAAAAACAAACAAAACTTGGGCCTCCTGGTGGCGCAAGGGGTTAAGATGCAACCCTTGAAGCTATCTGCAGCCTCTGTAGCATGAGTTCAATCCCCCGGCCAGCCACATGGTGCAGCAGACCTCTCCTGACTTGCCCACTGCTCCCCTCAGTAGTGTACTTCGGTCAGTCTGCCTGTTCTGTTCCCCACTCTGTCTCTGGTGAATCCTCTCACCCCTCACACCTCTGGCCTACACCCCAGTTCTTGTATGCATAAATAAATAAATCTTTAATAAAACAAACTTGCCCGACAAAACAATTTCAACTGAAACTGTTGCCTCTAAAAGTTAGAACTTGAGACTGCACTGTGAAGATCTGTAAGCAGACTTGATTAATGGTTCTGACGACTGCCTAGCTTGGCTGATTTAGCAGCTCAGGTGGGCGGAGGAGTGCTGCTTGGCCCTTCTGACTTTTTGATGTGAGTTGTTGTAGCTCTTTAGTTCACACTCCCTTTCAGGAACTTTCTCTTTTCCCTCTCTTAGGTGGTGTTAATGGCAAAAATCTTGGTCCCATAAATGAATGGTGGATCGCTGGCTTTGATGGAGGTGAAAAGGCTCTCATGGGTTTTAGTACCTGTAAGTATATAGCCAACTGTGGACTGTTAATGGCATCTGAAAGGGGCCTCTGTGCTCCTGTCTCCCCTTGGGCTTATTGGGCTCAGGTGAGGAGTCTTCAGCAAGCTCACATGGTACGGCTTCTCCTGTTAGTCACAGCTGGCCCTGGAACTGACCCGCCGGTTGTAAGAACAGGTCGTATTCTTATAACTCAAACCTGGACCGAAAACCAGAGATGAGCTACATGAAAACCATTTGGCCAGTCTCCATTCTCTAGCTGACTTATACTGGCCACTTCTGACTGCACTAACTTGGATGATTATACTTTGTGTCTTTTGAAATTTGGGTATAGAATGACTTTTTTTGACTGTTCTCTTAGCTTTATAGACTCCTCTCTGACCTTGTGACCTGCATATCTGCCATCAGATTCAAACTGCTTTTTAAAATGTTTTCTGTTCTCATCAGCATTTGCCGACTACATTCTGATGGATCCCAATCCAGAGTATGCACCAATGTTTAGTGTGATGCAGGAGAAGATCTACATAAGTAAGATCGTGGTTGAATTCCTGCAGAGCAACCCTGACTCCACCTATGAAGATTTGATCAATAAGATTGAGGTGAGAGGGAGCGATGGCTGATCATCATCCAGACTTGATCTTTTGCCACAGGCAGGGTGGTGTTGCCATCAGAAGACTGCATGAAAAATAATGTGGCAAGTGTGTGATCTGTGACTCTCATGTGCCCTGTACCCTGGTGTGCATAAGTGGTGAATGTAACTATGGTTTTTACCAGGGGTGCTGTGTGATCTCTGGAGGCCCTGGAGTCTCTGATGCCTATTATTGTAAGGAATGTACCAACTAGGAGAAGGATAGAGATGGTTGCTTCAAAATTATTGATTTGGGGAGCTCTTAGAAGCACAAAAAATATAGCTTCAAGGAGAGATTGGTGGGCTGCCTCTTTCCCCATCAAGCTGCTGCAGCTACCAGAAAAGACACCTGTTACTGCCAGCAGAAGGGAACAGAGTGCACAATATCTCCTCAGTTGCCTGTTTTTACATGGGTACCTTTTCAACCTTTCCTCTCCTTTCACCCAGATGTGGTAGAAATGAAAAAGGACTCTTCACACAGCACTCTGGCAGACTATATCAAACAAAAACGGATAGATTAGTTCATGTTTTTTCTTGAATTCAAGAAGCAAGGTTGTTTTCAAGATTGATGTGTTCTCTCCACTAAGAACTTCTAAGATGGAAATAGCATTACTTGCAGTCTTCTGTTAGAGGAATTGACCACGAAGTTCCCTGCTGTGAGAAACGTGTTTTTTGCAGCAGCTCTGATGGTCATTGTCCTAACGAAGGGAGTAAACATGGGCACTTAATCTTGTAACCCTTACCAGACCCTGCTGATTCATGTTATTTCCCTCCCAAGAAATTGGATGCCTTTTCTGTTGCTGTTGCATTCATAAAGTGGGTATTTATTTTCTGATTAAAACAAAAAAAAAATAATTAGGTAAGAGATTTAGAATTCTTCATAATCTGGATTTAAAGCTATTTCCTTGTGGTATAGATGGGCATCATATCTAGAATTGCAAAAATGGTTTCAGTTCGATCATTTTGCTTAAGCCTAAGGAACGTACGTTGTTTCTTTTTAAAGACTACCGTTCCTCCTTCTGTGCTCAACCTGAATCGATTCACAGAGGATTCTCTCCTTCGACATGCCCAGTTTGTGGTAGAACAAGTAGAGAGTTATGATGAAGCTGGGGACAGTGATGAGCAGCCCATCTTCCTGACTCCCTGTATGAGAGACCTGATCAAGTTGGCTGGGGTCACCTTGGGGAAAAGGTAAGGATGCAGCAGGAATAAAACTGAAGACGTGAGAGCCCAGAAGGCAGCATGCCCGTGCATTCATCCTTCTAACACTGTGGCAATCTCTCCAGGCGAATGGAAAGACGTCGGACCATCAAGCATTCTGCCAAGGATAAGGACAAGAAGGACAAAGGCCCCACAAAAGCTACCACTACCAAGCTGGTCTACCAGATCTTTGACACTTTCTTCGCAGAGCAAATTGAGAAGGATGACAGAGAAGAAAAGGAGAATACATTTAAACGCCGGCGCTGTGGTGTCTGTGAGGTAACCTCACTCCCCACATAATCTGAGGAAAGCCATCCTCTCATCAGGTTGAGATTCTCACTGCTAAAATGTGACCCTAAGGTAGAAGCTGGAGAGAAAATTAGTAAAATGGGGTGACCTGTATGCCTCTAGGGACAGATTGCTGGGACAGCTATTGGATGTGTGCTTGGGAACTCTTTGCTGTTAAGGGAAGAGCCCGGCCTCCTGGGTGACTTTGCTCAGCCTATTTCTCACTTTCTGAAGGCCAGGGGTGAGTGCAGGGAAGGTGATTACTTCACAGAGGCACTGCTTCCTCCAAGCAGAGGACATGTTCCCAGGAACCTGCCTTGTTTCATGGTGCAACTTAACCCAGGAAAGCGGAGACTCTGTCCAGTTTAGATTTGAGACCTTAAAAGACCTCTCTTCCTTTGAGTTTTTTTAATATGTTCACACTGGAGGAATTAATCCCCTTAATCCTGTGGCCCAGAAATCAAACATATTTTGATAGCTATGTGATTTGACTTATGTAAAATACAGCAGATGCCTCAGAAAACACTGTGTTCACACTGTCTGCTGGGTTCAGAGCTCCTAACCAGGAATTTACATGTCCTCACTGTTTTGTAAATTAGCTTTACTTGGTTTTTATCCAGCATGTGTATCTAAACTTTTAAAATCCTTTTTATTTTATTTTTTTAAAGATTTATTTATTTATGCATTTAAGAACTGGGGTACAGGCCAGAGGTGTGTGGGAGGGGTAAGTGGATTCACCAGAGACAGAGTAGGGAACAGAACAGGCAGATTGACTGAAATACACTACTGAGGGGAGCAGGGGGCTAGTCAGGAGAGGTCTGCTGCGCCATGTGGGTAGCTCCCTGGCTGGGGTTCGAACTCGTGCTGCAGTAGCTGTGGATAGCTTTATAGGTTGCATCTTAACCCCTTGCGCTATCAGGGAGGCCCCCAAAATCCTTTTTAAACATAGCTATCTTTCTTAACTGTTTTATGTTAATAGAGGCAAATCTAGTTAACTCATTTTGAATATTGCATGGTATTTCCTTGTTGGTATATCCCAATTTATTCCTTAATGATAGGCAACTTTTGGTAACTACTGCTATAGTGACATCCTTGAACTCAGCTTCTTATGACTGTCTCTGATTAGAAGTAGAATTGCTGGGGCATGGTTTATGGACCTAACTCTGCTCTCCACAAAGTGTTGGTATCAATTTTTCCTTCAAGCAGGTTGATTTCTCACTTGTCCTCATGTGTCCCTATACTTCATGTCTAGTTTCCCTAACCTTTATTAACTTGGAGGGTGTGAGTGGTATCCTGTTCTTAATTCTTACTCCCCATACTTCTAAAGATGTTAAATATACACATTTTAAAAGTTAGAGTTTATGACAAAAGTGGTTACCATTGTTACTAATGGCCATATGATTTACTTTTTAAATATTTCTTAGGTTTGTCAACAACCTGAGTGTGGAAAATGTAAAGCCTGTAAGGATATGGTTAAATTTGGTGGTAGTGGACGGAGCAAACAGGCTTGCCTAGAGAGGAGGTAGGTTTGGCTGATGTTCTTGTAGGGGAGGAAGAGCCAGATGTCTGCCCATGCTCTTTAGGTGGGACGGCTGGGTTTAAATCTGCAGACTGATGAGGATTCCTTTGTCTGTTGCTGTCTCCAGTATCGACCTGCTGACTTTGCTTCTAAGGGGCCTCTGCTTATTTTTGTAGGTGTCCCAATATGGCCATGAAGGAGGCAGATGATGATGAAGAAGTCGATGACAATATCCCAGAGATGCCATCACCCAAAAAAATGCATCAAGGAAAGAAAAAGAAACAGAACAAGAATCGGATCTCTTGGATTGGAGAAGCAGTCAAGGTAATCCTGGAGAGACTCTCAGTCTTGTGTGTTGTTTCCTGCTAGACATCTTCAGTCTGAGCCCAGGAGTTTGAAACCTGTTCATTTGCCCATGAGAGTAATGTGATCAGCTGAGAGGTTGAGCCTCATGGCCTAGCACCAGGAAAGCATTTTTTGCTTGAAGCTGGCCTTGAAGAGAGCTGTCACAGCCCCCCTGGCCTGGGAATGCATGTTTTTTAAAGGTCAGTTCCTTTACCGCAGTTGGGGAGCAGCTGTCCTGGAAGTACTGCTTCCTTGATGGTCGTAAGCCAGAGATATGGTTGGCTCGTTCATTAAGTGTGAAACCTACCCCTTGCTGTGTGCAGCTATAGGTCTGGACGTGGCTAAGCCCCTGCCCTGTGGCACTAATGCTCCAGTGCAGGCAGACAGATACATACTCTTTTGCTAGTGGAGGGCCAGGAAGGTTTCCATGAGGAGTCTACCTGAGGCAGGACCTGAAGCAGCCAGCAGCACAGAGATTTCAGGAAGAACCATGGTAGAGACACTTGGATGGAAACTTGAAGGAGGCCTATGTGGCTGAGAGGAGTTAGTGGTGGGATGTAGCCTCAGGGGCATGGTGGGAAGTTGGGACTGGTGTTATTAAAAGTGTGAATGCTGGAATCCAACATGCTGCTGATATATACCAGGGCAGACCTGATAATGGGGATTTAAGTGATCTTTGTTGTAGGCTTCTGGCCAGGGGAGGTAGAGGTTCCTTGTCAGGATTAGGCTGATAGAGCACATGACTAATTGAAATAATGGACCTTTAAATCCAAACTCACCTGAAATTAAGCTCTCTTGTTTTCAGACTGATGGAAAGAAAAGTTATTATAAGAAAGTGTGTATCGACTCAGAGACCCTGGAAGTAGGGGACTGTGTATCTGTTATCCCAGATGATTCTTCAAAACCACTATACTTAGCAAGGTTTGTATCCTTCCCTCTGCTTGATTTCAGCATCTGCTCTCTCGCACCAGAAAAAGGAGATGCCTATTTTGTAAGAAAAGTAGCAGCAACTTTCCCTTAGACTAAAATCACAAAAAGATAGGAGTTCCCCTAACTGCGCTGAGATCTGCAGGTCAAGTTAGAACTTTCCTTCCGCCCCTTCTTCCACCTCTAGAGTCACAGCATTGTGGGAGGACAGCAGTAATGGACAGATGTTTCATGCCCACTGGTTTTGTGCTGGGACAGACACTGTCCTTGGAGCCACGTCAGATCCCCTGGAGCTGTTCCTGGTAGATGAATGTGAGGACATGCAGCTTTCATACATTCACAGCAAAGTGACGGTCGTCTATAAAGCTCCATCAGAAAACTGGGCCTTGGAGGTGAGTGGCTGGTGCCCATCCTATGTCCCTCCCTCACTGCATGGGGTTGTCACTAACACAGCACCCTTGTCCCCAAAGGGTGGCATGGATCCTGAGATCATGAAGAAGGAGGATGATGGGAAGACCTATTTCTACCAGATGTGGTATGATCAGGACTATGCCAGATTTGAGTCCCCTCCCAAAACTCAGGCAACGGACGACAACAAATATAAGTGAGTGCTCGGATGAGGCCTTGCTGTTGTCTTTCTCAGGTCTGCCTTGTGCATGCTCCAGAATGCCTTGCTTCCATGTGATCCTGAATTTTTCTAGCTTTTCATCTGCTTTCATCTGTTGGGTTTGTTTCTTCCATGCCTTCTTTGCTTTGTTCATTAACCAAGGGCTAGTCACTTTGTATTGAATTGCTTTAGGTGTCTGGACTGCTGTGCACTTGAATTTCCTTTGAGAAACTCTTATCTAGGATCAGGATGTCTTTTTCCATTTTAAACACTTTCGCATGTTTCATAGTATTTGTTCTGCAGGTCTTGGTGTTGTCTTTCATTAAGTATTTTTTCTCACAAGTGAAATCTTTAATTCCATTTTACTCTTAGCGGTAAATGACTACATTTAGGTGAGGATTTTTTTTTTTAATGTTTAGTGCCCTGCCCTCCTCCTTTGTAATCTCTGTACCTCATTTGTTCTGACTTAACTATGGTGCTGGTACAGCCAGAGCAATAGACATAGGAATTCTCCAGGCTGGAGGGTAACATCTTGCCCTGGTATTTCAAATACCTAGATTCCCCTGGTATTTCTCCCATTGGCCAGGTGCCAGTGTTTTACTTGATCTTCAATTTAAAGGCTGTCTCCAACTCTATTTCAAGGGCTTATAAATCCAGGAATAATGTTGAGTTTACCAGAGAGCTTTTCAGTCTTGCAGAGATAATGTTACAGGGCAGCCCCAATATAAAACAGGTTGCCTGGCTGTGGGTCCCCACCCGTGTGCTTAAAAGGGACTTATTAATACTCCACTGCAGGCACACACAAAAGGTTAATAAAAGGTTTATTTACAAGGGAAGGGGAAATGAGGAAATGTACAACTCAGGGAGAAAATAGGGAAATAAAGTCGTAAATGCGTCCTACCCGATCCACCCACCTGGAAACCCAGTGGCACTCTGAGAGCTGGCGGAGAGCTGAGAGCAGGCGGAGAGCCAAAAAGGAGCCCCCCAAGGCCCACATGTATGGTTTTATACCAAACCTGGCTGCTTAGCTCCACCCTCAGGTCCCAGCAACCTTCCCTTTGCTGGTGATGGGATTTGTCTTTCCCAGTGTTCTCATGGCTTTGGTCTGGAATGGGGGTGGAGTCCACAAAGCCTGTATGGAATTAGCTTAGGACATTCTTTTCCCCCTAACAATAATAGAACAAGCTTCATGATGTTGATACCAGTAGAACTACTCTTGGCATTCTTGCTGGAGATATCTTCCTAACCATATTCTAGATTTTGTTAATGTCTTGGGGGTTTTATATCAAATTCTTAGAAGTAGGATTGACTTGTCGCTTTCTTGTGTTGTGTGTATTTCTGGACTTTGGTCCCAAATAAGTGCTTTACCAATGTGACTATAAAGTATAGGAAAACTGGTTTCTTCACACAGTGTACATATTTTTCCTTGGTCACTGGGATTGAGCGAATGGTGGCAGCAACTGCTGCTGTGGTCACGACCAGTCAACTCAGGATCTTCTGCATCTGTCCTTCATTCCAGGTTCTGTGCGAGTTGTGCCCGTCTGGCTGAAATGAGGCAAAAAGAAATCCCCAGGGTCATGGAGCAGCTCGAGGACTTGGATGGCCGGATTCTCTACAGTTCAGCCACCAAGAATGGCATCCAGTATCGAGTGGGTGATGGCGTGTATCTCCCCCCGGAGGCCTTCACGTTCAAGTGAGTGCCCCTTAAGTCTAGGAGTTCCAGGGCTGATTATGTCCCCCATCTGAGACCCCTAGTACCTAAGCTGCTGCTGGAACTGTCACATTAGCATCTGAATAATATCCAGCTCTCTGATGCAGGGTGATTGTAGTTCTGCTGCAGAGTGAAGCTGTGAGTACATGAAAGAAACCAGAGAACCCATAGCCATATGACAAGCACCGTGGTCAACAGTGGGCCCTATCCCAGCTCATTCTCCCTGACCATGAGGCTTTGGGTCTGAGACCTCTTTCTTGCTGCATCTCTGATGACTAAATGAATTAAATGTGCTCAGCACAGTGCCTGGCTTAGGTGGGAAATAGAATGAATGTGTCACAGGTATTTTCCACATTTGACCTGTCATTTGTTTGTTCTAAGAAATAGTGTATGGTTGTAGTTACAACCATTGTTTCCCAAACTTAGTTGTTTCCTGACTTGTAGTTCCATTTTTCCTAGAGTCCCAGTTGGAACCCAGTCCCCTGTCTCAGCTCCGTTACTATGAATTACAAAACACAAGGGGCAGCTTCCTTCCAGCCTTAGACCTTGTGCCTCGATTCCTCTAGCACCGGCTGTCATTCACACAAAGGAAGAAGACTCCCTGCAGTGCTGTTTACCTGGTGCTCCTGACACAGTAGATGCATCAGCACAGGTGTCAGGCCTCTTTGGAGCCCTCAGATGTGAGGGGCCTGGTGGGAAAGTACAGAGCTGCTTCCTAAATGTCAGGGGTCAGGGGATGTAGCCTTACTGTCTTGGCAGCCAAGTCAGGTGGACTAACTTTCCCATAGTAATTGGACCCATTTCGACAAGCCCTGATTATGGGGCTTGTCCCCATGCCTGTGTCACCTCTAGATGAGTCCCTTGGTCAAGAGAGCACAAGTTCTGTCACTGTAACAAGCCTCAAACTGAGAGGCTTAATTAATTTCTTGCCTGGACTATGTGGCCGTCATGGTTGAATAGCAGACTTACCTGTCATTTGGGAACTTGGGCCAGTGGACCCGCAACCTTCTCAAAAGTTGTGAGTCTTTGAGCCTGGGAAGGATGCACTGGAGACTCTTTGGGCAGAAGTGCTCATGTATCACTTCTCCTCATGCTCATGGAACAGAACGCGTTCCATGCCAGGAAGTGCAATCTTTCTGAGGCTGGTAGGAAGGAAGCTGAAAATATTTGAGTCGCATTAGCTACTACTAGTAGCTACTAGTAGTAGAATCATCAGCTGGAAAAATGCTAGTTTGAAACTGGATGAGACTTCTTAGTCTTTCTCTAAATCTTTTTTTCTGTACTGTCCCAATATTAGTGTGTGTGCTGCCGAAGTAAGCATTTTCTCTAAATCCTTTTCTAGCTGTGGCAGCCTATAAGGTGTTTGAATTCAAATGGTTATTGTCACTGGTCAGCTGTGTTATAGTTTAAGGTTTAATGTCCAGTTATACATAACAGTTGCTTCTCTGTAGCATCAAGCTGTCTAGCCCTGTGAAGCGCCCACGGAAGGAGCCTGTGGATGAAGAACTGTATCCGGAGCATTACCGAAAATACTCTGATTACATCAAAGGCAGCAACCTGGATGCCCCAGAGCCATACCGAATTGGCCGCATAAAAGAGATCTTTTGTATCAAGAAGAGCAATGGTCGACCAAATGAGGCAGACATCAAGATCCGACTTAATAAGTTTTACAGGTCAGTGAAGATTGTGCTGTTCTAGATTCTTCTAGAAGGCGCTCTCTGAAACAGGGTTGTAACATCGTCTATAGGTGGTGATTTAAGAGACAGCCATTTTTTCAAGTGTTTCTTAATGATCTGGTGGGTACTGAGAATGACTATATTTCATAGTCCTTGCTCTTAGACCTTTGTTTTAAAGCTGCAGAACATTCTCTCTAAGAGAAGTCCTTGAGCAGAAGTCCAGAATATGATTAAAGCAGGGGTGAAATATCCTTTCTGCTTGAAGATCCAGGAGCCTCCTGAGTTTTATTTATGACTGCTTTCTGTTCCCTCTCCTACCTCTCCCCACTTCTGTTCTTCCTGTTCTTTCCAGGACTCCCTTCCTGTCTGAGGTTTCACTCTCTATAAGTACTTACCAAGGTTTTTACTCAGCCTTACCCTGACACCCTGATAACTATTAGTGGTTAGGAACTAATGTGAAATGACTTCTTTCAGATGGTGTAAAGTTGCTTAATTTCTTAGCTAGTGCACAGCAAAGGTCTTCTGAAGTCTTTGTAACCAGTTTTGTTGTGGTTTTTTTTTTTTTTTAAGATTTATTTATGTATACAAGAACTGGGGTACAGGCCAGAGGTGTGGAGGGTGAGAGGATTCACCAGAGACAGAGTGGGGAACAGAACAGGCAGATTGACTGAAATACACTGCTGAGGGAAGCAGTGGGTGAGTCAGGAGAGGTCTGCTGTGCCATGTGGGTCGAACTCGTGCTACAGTGGCTGCGAATAGCTTCATAGTGCTGGTGCTTAACCCTTTGTGCCACCAGGGAGGCCCCTGTAACCAGTTTTGATAATGGGAAAGAAATGAGGGCTCTGGCTCTAGATCTGCTTAATAGGAGGTAGGCAGCTGTAGTCCTGATGCAGGGTGCACATGTTTTGGCTGTGGAGCGGTTGTGAAGATCAAGCAAGCCATTCACTGAGTTCATGGCAAGGAATCTCACTTAGTTGTGTAGTACTCAGTGTCAATTAAGGGGACTAATAATCCAGCTGCCTTAATGGGGGTGGAGGGACTTTACCCTTTGATTCTCTGAGCACCCCTAGTAATGTTGTACCATTTAATTCATGGTCATTTCCCAGCAAAAAAGAGTTTCTAACGAAGTATCTTATGCTCATAGGCCAGAGAACACGCACAAGTCCACCCCGGCAAGTTACCATGCGGATATTAATCTGCTTTATTGGAGCGATGAGGAGGCTGTGGTAGACTTCAAGGCTGTGCAGGGCCGCTGCACTGTGGAATATGGGGAGGACCTGCCCGAGTGTCTGCAGGATTTCTCCGCGGGTGGCCCAGACCGCTTCTACTTCCTCGAGGTGGTGCTTGAGCTGACTGGAGGGAGGGACTTCTGATCAAACTCATATGCCTCTTCCCTACCCTCCAGAGAGGAGTTTAATTATCCAGAGTACAAATCTGATATTCTAGTTCTGGAACTTAACATAGAAAGTGTGGTATTTTGAGTGTCCTGATGCAACTAAATTTTATTTGAAGACTGTTAGGGAGCCAATTATCCCAGCCTTCGTGCCTCAGTGTGAGTTGGAGAAAAGGGTCGCTTCCCCTGGGAGGCACAGCTCTGCCCCTCAGTTCCTTTCAGTGGAGGCATCTGTGTCCAGGCTAGAGTCACAGGGGGACCTAGTTATCCAGAAAGTCTGTTGATTAAGCAAATCACTTTAAAATTGTGTAGGCATGGCTTTTCTGTGTTGGGTTCTCTGAAAATAATACACGCCTGTGTTTCTCTAGCTTCCAGAACAGATAAGTTCATCAGAAAGTAACACTTTTTTTTTTTTTTTAATTTCCAGAGTTAAAAAAATAATAGCGATTTCAGTGTTGACCCCCTAAATTTTTTTTTTTGTTTCTAGTGTATTACAATCAAAGTAACTCCTGTTGGTGGCTAATTTCTTAGGGAGAAATTAAGTGTGTGTATATCAAATTAGCTTCTTAAATAGTCTTTGTAGAGAGGAAGCCAATGTGTTTCTCTGCCAGACTATCGTGGTTCTTTCCTTCTCAGGCCTATAATGCCAAGAGCAAAAACTTTGAAGATCCTCCAAACCATGCCCGTAGCCCTGGAAATAAAGGCAAAGGGAAGGGAAAAGGTATGTTCTTCTGAGGTGTCCTTCCTAAGTCCCTCTTCTGTAACTCAGGAGTTCTTAGAGCAAAGAACAACCTCTCAGTTACCCCGCTGTACTGTTAACTACTTGCAGTGAAGTCATCTTTGAATTAATAGTGTTTGAGGAAAGCAAGTCAAGAGTTTAATTTGATTTGCATTATGCCTGTCTCCCCAGGAAAAGGCAAAGCAGCAAAGTCTCAGACATCTGAGCCAAGTGAACCAGAAGCAGAAATAAAACTGTCTAAACTGCGGACCCTGGATGTGTTCTCTGGCTGTGGGGGTTTGTCTGAAGGATTCCACCAAGCAGGTAAAGAAACACCAGGTTCTCTGCACGGCTGGTAAAACTGGATTGGGCAGATTCTGCCTGGAAGGCCTTTCTGACTCTGGTCACAGTTCTGACTCAAGACTCATTCAAGGGGCACCTTTGTCCTTGTATCATCCCCCAGGCATCTCTGAAACACTGTGGGCCATTGAAATGTGGGACCCCGCAGCCCAGGCGTTCCGACTGAACAACCCCGGGTCCACGGTATTCACAGAGGACTGCAACGTCCTGCTGAAGCTGGTCATGGCTGGGGAGACCACCAACTCCCACGGCCAGAAGCTGCCTCAGAAGGGAGATGTGGAGATGCTCTGTGGCGGGCCACCTTGCCAAGGCTTCAGTGGCATGAACCGCTTCAACTCACGTACCTACTCCAAGTTCAAAAACTCCCTGGTGGTCTCCTTTCTCAGGTAACCAGATTGGAAGCGCCTCTATGTTCAGTGCTGCCCCAGGTGTCTAGTCAGCCAGCCCCAGGACTGCGCTGTGTGTGTGCCAGGTGTGAACAGTAACCAGCTTAGCTTTCCCACCTGCTGAAGGTGTGCACCAAGGTGAGCATCTGGCCTTTGCCTTCAGGAAATTTGGTGCACTTTCCATTAGGGAGAAATGAAGTTGGGAGGTGCAGCTTCACTACACCCAAATGTTGAGCATTTGGGAAGTGGCTTCTGATAGGGTAGGTCTTCCTCTTTTCTGGAGGGTGACTTTTGCCATCTCTCCCGCCTCTTACAGCTATTGTGACTACTACCGGCCTCGCTACTTCCTCCTGGAGAATGTCAGGAACTTTGTCTCCTTCAAGCGTTCCATGGTCCTGAAACTCACCCTCCGCTGCCTCGTGCGCATGGGCTATCAGTGCACCTTTGGCGTATTGCAGGTGCGCCTTCCCAGGGAAGGGCACAGGTGGGTGGGTAGGTGGATGTGGCTGGGAAAAGGGAGGTTAGTTAGCGGTCCCTGGGCTTCAACAAAAGTTCACTAGCTGAAAATGGGTTCAAGGAGACAGACTTTTGGTGTGGTGACTATGGTGCTGGTGCAGGGTAGACACTGTTGTCCTGCCCCCAACACTGAAGCTCGCAACATTCAGATCTGAGAAGCCTCCTTTCACGTACACTTGAGGTGGTCCAAGTGTAAGGTCTTTGCTGCATGTGTCCTGCTTGTTTCCCTCAATAGGTGTGTCTAGGGAACTTTGGGTAGCAATCAGATGTCCATGGAGAGACAGCAAAAGTCAGATTGGCTCAGTGGTGCATAGCCCACACTGTTGCACAGAGTAAAAAACAAGTTATTTTGCCTGTTTGTGCTCACAAACTTCTAGAGGGTGGAAGGTCACATTCCAGGTGGCTAGCAGGGCCAGGGACAGGGATGTGTGAGGACTAGATCTCACAGAACAGCTACCCTTTGTATACCTAGTCCTCGATGGCTTGACTAAAAATAAAACATCAAAGTGGGAAGGGAAAGCTGATTGGAAATAAGTGAGCCAGTTTTGGGGCCCCTGGCTTTTCCAGTTCAGTTTCTGTGGTGTTTCTAGCTTGCTGGTCAGGACTCATTGGCAGGAGTGTTTTGTTCCTTGTAACCATACACGGTAAGGTAGGTGGCTGGACTCCTGGTATCTCTTCTGGTCGCCTTCTCCCTGAGTCTTTGGGGTCCCTCTGTAGGCTCTAAAGAGCTGATGGCATGACCACTGGGGTTCATTCCCAGCTTCCCCAGAGTTCTTTCATTTGGTCCTATCTCCTCTGATTAACAGTAAACCTACTGGGTTAATTGGGGTCTCCAGGTAAGCTTTGCACCAGCCAGCCACTTATCCCTTGATGTGGATGTGGCAGGTTGGAGGTGTCCTCTGACTATGTGTCTTGCCTTGCTATGTGCAGGCTGGTCAGTATGGCGTGGCCCAGACACGGAGGCGTGCCATCATACTGGCCGCCGCCCCTGGAGAGAAGCTCCCCCTGTTCCCAGAGCCACTGCATGTGTTCGCACCCCGGGCCTGCCAGCTCAGCGTTGTGGTGGATGACAAGAAGTTTGTCAGCAACATAACCAGGTAGGAGGCCCTATTCACCCACTGTGGGACACAGTGCCTATGAGCGGCTCTGGGGAGGTTTGCTATTGGTGAGTCTTTTTCAAGAGTCTGAGCTGAGGAGAAAATATGAGAGGAGTAGACAGTGCAGGGCTGACCTGCCAGGTGAGCACTCTGCTACCTCCAGTCTCTAGTTCTGACCCAGAGTAAATGCTGTGCAGGATGGGGGCCAGAAACCAGACTGCATCACAAGCAAAGCCCACACTGTACTGACAGAGTCTAAAAAGCATGCTGTCAAAGGGTAGTCCTCTGACCTCTGAACCAGGTAAAAAACCGTGTCTCTGAGGAGAGCAATGTCAGAGGGACCAGCAGCCAGGTATGTCCCTAGAGGTGTTAAATGTTGTGTTCTGTTGCAGGCTGAGTTCAGGTCCTTTCCGAACCATCACAGTTCGGGACACGATGTCTGACCTCCCTGAGATCCGGAATGGAGCTTCCTCACTAGAGATCTTGTACAATGGGGAGCCCCAATCGTGGTTCCAGAGGCAGCTCCGAGGATCACAGTACCAGCCCATCCTCAGGGACCACATCTGTAAGGTAACATCACTGGCAGGACCTTCTCCAGCAGCTGGCCCAACTGAGCCTATCACTTGGCCAGAATGAACATGGAAAAAAAAATTTTAAGATTTATTTATTTATGCATAGAAGAACTGGAGTATGGGCCAGAGGTGTGGAGGGTGAAAGGATCCACCAGAGACAGAGTGGGGAACAGAACAGGTGGATCTAATGAAATACATAGCTAAGGTGAATAGTGGGTGAAACAGGAGAGGTCTGCTGCGCCATATATGGGTTAGCTCCCTGGCTGGGGATTGAACCCAGGCCGTGGCAGTGATAGCACTGAGATTTAACCCCTAGGGCACCAAAGAGGCTGGGCATGAAAAATTTAAAAAAAAAATGAACTTGGGGTCAGTGCCCAGCCAGGATTGGGTTGTGGAGTAGAATTAGATTCTAGCCATCTTTCAGATCATTCTCTGCTCTTGGCCTCTAATGTAAACCACCATTTCCACTTGCTCCTGGCCTTGCCTCTTCATTGCCTTTTGCTTTTTTTCTTGCCCTCCTCCCATCCCTTTCCCCAGAAGCAATGCAGCATATCAGTCAGTCCTGCTTTGCCCAGAATAGCCCCAGAATGCTATCTGGCCACTGCACCCCTTCTGACCTCTCTTGCCCCCTGTTCTGTATATTCTCCCTCCCTCCAGGGGGCTCAGCTCAGATGAGCTGAGCTGAATTAAGCTGCTCCTTGAATTAGGCTGCTCCTTGAACCCCCCACCCCCACATTCTGCATCCCAGCTCTATTTTTGTGTTGTGTGTGATACTCAGTTGTCTTTTGGGGTTTTTCTATCCTTTAATGGTATACAAACCTCTTAAGAGTTCCTGGTCATTGTGGTGTTCCCAGGGCCTAGTGTGGTGGTACCCAGTCCCTGGAGTACACTCAGATGCTCCCTGGACTAGGTGACAGCTGGAACCTGCTGCTCTCTTCCAGGACATGAGTGCGTTGGTGGCCGCCCGAATGCGGCACATCCCTCTGGCCCCGGGCTCAGACTGGCGTGACCTGCCAAACATAGAGGTGCGGCTCTCTGATGGTACCATGGCCAGGAAGCTGCGGTACACCTACCATGACAGGAAGAACGGATGCAGCAGCACTGGGGCCCTCCGGGGGGTCTGCTCCTGTGTGGAAGGTGGGATTTCTGCCTGTGCCCTCGCTTCTGGAGTGTGATTTCCCTTGGTTTCGGGGAGGGACTATTCCCTGGGGTTTCCCTAGAAGAAGATACTGGGGGCTGCCACTAACCCAGAGGCCTTAGGTGGGACATGGACCAGATGCTCCATGTCTGGGTGTCTGCAATAAATAGCTGCTGAGAGGATTAAGTGGCAAAAATTGCCCAGGGCAATTACAGTATGGCAATTGCCATACTGCTGCCTATTCTATCCCTGGATGGGCTCTACACAAGATAGATACCTTCACAGGCCTCCCTCCTATTCTGTAACCTCAGCCTCATTGCAGCCCTTTCTTGCAGCGGGCAAAGCCTGTGACTCCACTGCCAGACAGTTCAACACCCTCATCCCCTGGTGCCTGCCTCACACTGGGAACAGGCACAACCACTGGGCTGGCCTCTATGGACGGCTGGAATGGGATGGCTTCTTTAGCACAACTGTCACCAATCCTGAGCCCATGGGCAAGCAGGTATGTCTGAGGGCTTGGCTCAGGCCTGTGAGAGACCAGAGTTGGTGGGAGGAAAGATGTCAGCCAGTGCTTCTCACTTTGCACCCCCTGTTTGAGTTAAGATAAGCTCATCTGCCAAGGCCTAAGGCTGAACTTTGCCAGGTGGGCCCTATCTTCTTTCCCTTCCCTCCCCACCAGGGCCGTGTGCTCCACCCTGAGCAGCACCGTGTGGTGAGTGTGCGGGAGTGTGCGCGCTCCCAGGGCTTCCCAGACACCTACAGACTGTTTGGCAACATCCTGGATAAGCACCGGCAGGTCAGTGAGTGGAGCCAGCCTGCTGCTTTCCTGCCTTGAAGAGGGAGTTAACTGGCATTTCACAGAGCATCGCTAAGGGAGGCCCCTCTGCCTCTATTCAGGGTGGGCATGCTTCAGTGGAGAGCCTGACATACATGGTCACTTCTGTGGGGACACTGAGCAGCCTGAGTTTGTTGACTGATTAGTCTCAGTGCTCTCCAGAGAGGGTGGCCAGGAAGGAGGGACTCTTTGGGGTCCAGAGTTCATTTAGGTCAGGCTATTGCCAAAATTTATGCAAAGGAGAGTCCGCTCACTGAACCCCAGTGAAGGAGCAGAGCATTTTGAATCATTATTGTTAAGGGTTGAAATCAACCAATTCCTAGCTGATGCTCAGGTTTTAGGTTGACTGTTTCTTAATTAGATAGACTTCCATGGAAGTATTGCACATACATACATCTCACTGGAAGTTATAGTGCAAACCTCCATTTTGCTGTCCCTTAGTTCTGGTCTGTGGAAGCAACCACTTTTAGCTGGCAGTGAAGCATGATGACCTCCCTGTCTTGATATTTGAGTTTTCCTAAAGCCCTGTAAGGCCCCCTTCTTTATTTCTTGTCACAGTGGTGTTTGGGATTGGAGGATGGGCCAATTGGTAGGTCTGAGGGCTATTGTGATGGAAGGGCTTTGGGGACCACGTGTGGGACCAGGGGCCCAGCAACCTCTTAACTGTTCTGAGCAAAGGTTGCTGTTGATCCCAGCCATGCTAAACTGGGCTTCACCCTTCTTCCCCCCTGCAGGTGGGTAATGCTGTGCCACCGCCCTTGGCCAAAGCCATCGGCTTAGAGATCAAGCGCTGTATGTTGGCCAAAGCTCGAGAGAGTGCCTCAGGTATGGTGGGACTGTATGGAGCAGGGTTCCTTTCCTAGGGTGTGTACAGGGGAGGAGGATAGCCAGGCACAGATAACCCTGAACCCTCATACTCAGTCACCCAGCCTCCCTGGTAGTCTCTTTTCTCTTGAGGAATTGCTGTGAGATTGAATACATGATCAAGCACAGTGGGTGTGCAGTTAGGTCTTGGCACTTTTCTCAATTCTGTCAAGTGAGTCTGGCAGCTGGACCTCTTTCAGATGATAACCCAGATGGGATGATAACCCTCTCGGGAGCACTTTGAACAGCCGTTCAGTCTCCCTTAATGTTATTTCCAAGCTGCTATAGGTTCTTACTTGGTCAGCCATAACACCCATGCCTGAATGTTAATATATGGCTCCTGACTTAGCATATTTCCTGTACTCGCCTATTGCTTAGTATAACATGCTGTGTGTGTTCTCCACAATGATTTCTTTTTCTTTCTCTTCAGCTAAAGTCGAGGAGAAAACTACAAAGGACTAGTTTTGCCTTCCTGTCGCCCTTATTTCTGGCACCAGGGATCCCCAACGTGCACTGATGTTGTTGTATTTTTAACATGTTGATCTGTCAGTTCAAATGTGTTGTACACGGTGTTTGTGGCCTTGACTGACATGAAACTGTTCTGTGAGGTTTGTTTATCGACTAATAACTTAGTGATCAAACTGTGCAGTACTTTGTGCATCTGGATTTTAAAAGTTTTTTATTATGCATTATATCAAATCTACCACTGTATGAGTGGAAATTAAGACTTTATGTAGTTTTTATATGTTGTAATATTTCTTCAAATAAATCTTCTCCTATAAACCACCCTAGGTGGTGACTTGTGATTTATGAGGACTTCTGTTATACCTCACCTGAGGCTGGATGAGTATGGGCTCCTCGGTACTGAGGGTGACCCCAGAGACAATTATCTGTAATATCATTCCATGTGTCCCTGTGTGTTTGGCATAGGGGTTGACTTGTATGACTCAGGTCTGATAATAAGATGCAAGTAGAACTTGCTAGTGTGCTTTCCCGGCAAGACTTCCTAAAGGAACAGTCTTAGTTGGCCTTCCCCATAACCGTGGAGCCCTCCTTTGATCTGGAGTGGGCTGTGGTTCTGGTGGTGCAGTAGCCATCTTGTGAACATGAGGATAGAAGTCCTGGCCTGCTGTCCCCAAACAGACTTCATCTTTGTTTAAAAAATTGTTAGGTGAACTTTCTGTGCTTTTTTAGCCTCACTCAATTCTACTGAATTATAAGATCAACAGTTCTTTCCTTTAGTTTGTCTTTTGGAAAGGACTTGCTATAAAATGCCAGCTAAGCAGAAGTATATAAAGCATCAGTGACCATTCACAATTTGGAGGGCTAGTTGGTAGGATGTTAAGTAACAACTGCATCTGTACTTTCATAATGGTGCACTTGGTGGCAACTCAACAGTTATTTTACACTCAGTGAGTTACAGAAGTCTTAGTCACAAAACTGAGGACTAAGTGTAATTTGAATGCAAAGTCAACTTACTTCCTTAGGTAATTAGGTATTGACTTTCTGCTATTATAAGTAGCAGAACAGAATATAAGTAAATAGCACTGAATATCCTTATATATTCTCTTCCAGCTCCCTCAGGGAAATATAGAGAGGTTGGTCCCTGGATCATAAGTATAAATGTTTTTATATTTCTCTTCAGAACATGTCTCTGAAGGGCTTAACAGTGTCTCACCAACAGTGCCAGCTTGACTTTGGCTTTTAATCCTTGTCAACTGCATAGTGGACATCTTGTCAGCATTTTTTAATAGTGACTCAACATTTCTTGTCTAGTAGCCATGAATTTGTTCCTTATTTCCATAATGATATGTGACTGTCCTTGCTGGGTGCTGTTTGAGCAGTAGAGATTTACCCTTATGTTTTATATTGGTTCATCTCTCTACTACATAGAGATTTTAATTTATATTTGTCTGCTTTTCTGTTTCTTAGAGCCTATTTGAAAGACCATCCCTCATCCCAGGCCATAAATTGGTGTTTTCTTGTACATTTGACATCTCATTTTAACATGTAAACCACTTTCCTAAGGACAAAAATAGGGATCTTAGTTTATTTTTTGTACAGGTAACAAATATACATGGTAAATGACAGTGCAATATAGTACAAGGTAAAGTTTTTCCATCAAGTTTACTTTAAGTATAAAAATATATTCTTTTAATTTTAAGAACCACTAAAAGTATATAGTGAGTATAATGAAAAGTAGGTCTTCCACATCCACAGACACCTTGATGACTAAATCCTTTCAAGGATTGACTCCTTCCAAAGTCATTCTAAGCCTGAGTCAAAGCACGTGTCTGTCTCTTCTCTGCTACAAATGTGCCATAGATTAAAACTGCCTTAAAGGATGTCCTACCTAGGAATGTCTCACTGGTGACCCATTTTTTTTTTTTTAATGAAGTCTAATATGAAATGCACAAGTTCTAAATGTACAATTTGAATTTTGATAAATGAATACAACCCTAAAACCCACATCCTTAGCAAGCCATAGAACATTTCCATCACTCACTTTCCCCTTGCCAATAGGCAATGCTCTGGTCCAATTAATTTTGTTGCCATGGATGACTTGCTGGTTCAGTTCAGTGTGCGCTCTTTGTCCAGCATACATTTTGGGGAGTTCATCCATGTTCGTGTGTATGGTACTTCCCTTTGCTAAGCAGAAGAATGCCCCATTTTAAACTTTATCTTTTTGTGCTTGGAAGCAACTACTGTCCCTCAATTAGGCATTTGGTCAAACTGTGCAGACACTTGTACATGTGGGTGGGTCCCCATCTACAAAACATTTCTGGTAGTTGAATATCTGAGCCAAACTTTATTTTTTATCATTTTTCATTCTGTTGTATTTGTATGAGAAGGTGGATGGATGTTAGCTGAACCTATTGTGGTAATATTTTCACAATATACATACATCAAACCAGCAGGCTGTGGATTCAAACAGTGATGCATGCCAATTATTTATCAATAAAACCTGAAGATAAAAAAAAAATTCTTTCTCCATATTTTTATCAAATAGATCACATCAGACGACCGTGTTTTTTTTCAAAGTTATTTCTCACTGAGAATGTATTTTCACAAGGCCTGGCATCAAACAGCACACTTTTCTTTTAGGTGAGCCTCTTGCAAATCCACTCTACTTCCCAGGTGCCTGTCCTGCTGCTTTGGGGCCACTGCATAAGCCTGGCTGTTCTTCTAATGCACCTCTTGCTGCTGTTGCCCATTTTCACACCTATAGCTGAGCCAAACTTCAGAATTGGCACATCCTCTAAAACTAGTGGGTAGTGGTGTTTTTTTTTTTTTTTTTTTGATTTATACAAGAGCTGGGGTACAGGCCAGAGGCGCACGAGGGTGAGAGGATTCACCAGAGACAGAGCAGGTAGCAGAACAGGCAGACTGACTGAAATACACTGCTAAGGAGAGCAGTGGGCGACACAGAAGAGGTCTGCTGCGCCATGTTGGTAGCTTCTTGGCTGGTCGGGAATCGAACCCTCCCTGCAGAGGCTGCAGACAGCTTCACAGTGCTGTGCTCAATCTGCTGAGCCACCAGGGAGGCCCAAACCAGTGGGTGTTTTTTTTAATAGAAATTGCATTAAATTTAGATTTCAGGAAAACTAACATCTTTGTAGCAAATTTTCCTCTGCAAGAATAGTGCCAGTTATTTATTCAGATATTCTGTCCCTCATAGCATCTTAAAGTCATAGATACTGCAAATTTGATTCCTAGGTAAATGAGAGGTTTTCTTGTTTTCTAAACAGTGGCCCTTTGCCTACAGAAAAATTATTGATTTGTACTGGTCATTGATTGTGTATATTGTTTATGTACATTTTTAAATTAGCCAAATTCTGAATTTCCCTACTTTTGTGATACTTTTCCAGTTGGGGTCTTTGTTTCAGTTATATAATACACTATCACGAACTACCTGAAGATTTACTTCAGTGTAAGGAGTGAAAACCATGACTGTTTTCCTGTTGCAGCTCAAGCCCTGGGTCCTAATGGCCTTACCCTCAAGGGGTGAAACAAGTGAGTGACTGATTGTGAAGAACGCAGCCAGTTGCTGGCCTCCGTGCAGCCCAAGATCGTTGGTTTAGACCATACTTGTGGACCAAGAGGAGGGCGGCTGCATTTGGATGGGCTGGATGGAGGGCCTTAGCTTTCAACAGTTTCTGCCTCCCTGGCTGACTGACAGGGAACATTATTCCTTCTACCAGAGTTAAGTTCAATCTTATGCTGGGAAGGAAAGTCTGGTATTATGGAGCATTGACAGAAATATTGATTGTAGTGGATTGACATGCATTTAGTAATGAGAATCCACTGATACACAAAACCTCATTACTGTTTGAGGTGAATTAAGCAAATGCTGCACATTGAACTCATTAAAGGGGGTAAAAGAGTAAGACTTTCTCCTCTTTCTAGAAAAACTGTATGTTGAGTGATAACCAAATCATCCTTGCTGATGTGACAGCTCTACTACAGTAGAATAGCAGTTAATAAATGTAGACATACAAGGGCCTCCCTGGTGGCCTACGGGTTAAGTCTCAGGACTATCACCCTAAGGCCTGAGTTCCATCCCCGGCCAGGGAGCTAACCCACATGGCGCAGCAGACCTCTCCTGTCTCACCGTTGCTCCCCTCAGCAATGTATTTCAGTAGATCCACCTGTTCTGCTCCCTACTTTGTCTCTAGTGAATCCTCTCATCCTGGCACCCCTGGCCTACACCCCAGTTCTTCTATGCAAAAAAAAAAAAAACCAAAGCAAATATAGCTAACTTAAAAAAATGAATGTAGACATGCAGATTAAAGTTACAAATACCACCTCACACCTGTGAGAATTGCACATAGAAAAAATACCCACCAGCAATAGGTGTCGGAGAGGATGTGGGGAAAAGAGCCAATTACACTGTTGGGAATGTAAACTGGTGAAATCATGAAAAGCAATCTGGATTTACCTTAAAAAAATAGTAACATGTACCTGAAACTACACACAACGACCGAGCAATCCCGTTCTTGGGCATATATCCACAGAATATGAAGCCATCAACAAAAACCCCAGTATGCTCTACAATATGTACAGCAGTGTTTTTTTGTTTTTTTTTTAAAAAAAGATTTATTTATGCTTACAAGAATCGGGTACAGGCCAGAGGTGCGGGGTGAGAAAATTCACCAGAGAGTGGGGAACAGAACAGGCAGGCTGAAATACATGCTGAGGGGAGCAGCGGGTGAGACAGGAGAGGTCTGCTTCACCATGTGGCTGGCCGGGGGATCGAACTCATGCTACAGAGGCTGCAGAAAGCTTCAAGGGTTGCATCTTAACGCCTTGCGCCACCCTTCATCATTGGTGGATCCTGGGTTGTTTGCACCTTCTGGCCATTGTGACTTGACTAATGCTGGAATGAATATAAGTGTACACACTTCTGAGTCCCTGCTTTCAGTTCTTTTGCATACATGTTTAAGAGTGGAGTTGTTGGATCATAGCTTAACACTCAACTTAGTGAGTGTTCTCTCCAGCTGCACCATTGTATAATCATACCAGCAATGTACAAGGTTTCTATTTTCTTTCCATTCCTGTCAACACGTGTTATTTTCTGGTTTTTAAGTAATAGCCATCCTAATGGATGTAAAGTATCTCTTTGTGGGTTTGATTTGCTGCAAGTTTGTGTATGTATTCATGTGTTTTTTATTTTTAAAAATCATGGTAAGATACATAGAATGTATTACTTTCGCCATTTTTTAAGTTTTCTTTTAAGGATTTATTTATTCATGCATACAAGAACCAGAGTATGGGCCAGATGTGCGGGAGGGTGAGAGGATTCACCAGTGACAGAGCGGGGAACAGAACAGGCAGACTGACAAAATACACTGCTGAGGGGAGCAGCGGGCGCGGCAGGAGAGGTCTGCTGCACCATGTGGGTAGCTTCCCAACCCTCCGGGATCAAACCTGTGCTGCAGAGGCTGCAGACAGCTTCACAGTGCTGCGCTCAACCACCTGTGCCACCAGGGAGGCCCCCCTTTTTTTTGCATAGAAGAGCTGGGGTATAGGCCAGAGGTGTGGGGGGTTGGGGAGAGGTTAGAAGATTCGCCAGAGACAGAGTTGGGAGCAAAACAGGTGGATTTACTGAAATACACTACTGAGGGGAGCAGCACGTGAGTAAAGAGAAGTCTGCAGCACATGTGTGGGTTAGTTCCCTGGCTGGGGATCCAACTCAGGCCTTCCCTGTGGGCTGTTGCAGTGATAGCACTGAGACTTAACTCCTAGGCCACCAGGGAGGCCCTAACTTTGCCATTTTTAAGTGTAAGACTCAGTGGTATTGAGCACATTCACATTGTTGCACAACCATCTCCAGAACTCATCTTGCAAAACTGAAACTGTCCCTTGAAACACTAACCCCCCATCCTGTATCTCCTCAGCCCCTGGCATCCACTTTCCTACTTTCTGTTTCTATAAATTAGACCCCCTCCAGGGATCTCTTATAAGTGAAATCGCAGACTGTCCTTTTGAGACGGACTTATTTCACCCACCATAATGTCTTCAAGGTTCATCTATATTGCAGGCTGTGTCAAAGTTTCCTTTTTTAAAGGTGAATTCTATTACAGGGTTCGCATATGCATTTTGTTTATCCATTTATCCATCAGTGGGCACTAGGGTTGCTTCCACCTTTTGGCCACAGTAAATTGTGCTGTTGTGAACATGGGTGTGCAAATATATGTTTGCATCCCAGTTTTTGATTCCTTTGGGTACATGCCCAGAAGTGGAATTGAGGGATATTTGGTGATTCTATGTTTAATTTTTTGAGGTGTGCTTGCACCACAGGCTCCCAAAGGTGCCCACATCCCCACAAAGTCTCCAGAATAGTGGCTCCCCAAGTGAGGACAGAAAGACTGGCATGTCCCCTGGCTGTTATTTGCATAACCCTGGGGTCCTCCTGTGCCATTAGTACAAAGAAATCTGAAACAGAATCTGTCAAAATAAATAAAGGGGCCTCTTTTGTAGCCTACAGGTTAAGTCTCAGTGCTACCACCACCACAGTCCTCCACTGCCGCCTGAGTTAGATCCCAGGCCAGGGAGCTACCCACATGGCGCAGCAGACCTCTCCTGTCTCGCCCGCTGTTCCCCTCAGCAGTGTATTTCAGTAAATTCTCCTGTTCTGCTCCCCACTCTGTCTCTGGTGAATCCTGTCTCTCACACACACACCCCCATTCCCCACACCTCTGGCCTATACCCAGTTCTTCCACACAAAAATAAATAAAATCTTTAAATAAATAAATAAAAACAGTTGGGGTAGAGTGATTCTCATCCTTTTTTGTTCCTTGCCAGATTTTATTATTAAAGTGCACAATTCTTGTATGTGCAACTGGATCATTTTTTACATATATATTTGTTTTTCGTCAGTACACTACAAGTTTATTGAGGGAAGAAGAACAAGGAAAGAGAGACCTTTGCATAGACACAGACAGGCAGCCTTAAAAGGCAAGAGCTGCAGTTTTGGAAAAGGTTAAGAAAGGGACATCTGCACGGATACAGGCAGGCAGTCTTAAAGAACATGAACTGCCATTCTTTACATATGTATTTGCCTGTGCTTTTAACCTAACAGATCAAGATGTAGGAAATTCCCATCATCCTGGAAGCTGCCTTCCCAGACTGGTCTCCTCCCTGCTAAGAGGTCAACATAGTTTTGATTTCTGTTACTATAGATTAGTTTTAAGAATTTCACCTAAAGGAATTATGCTCAGAAATAAGCCAGAAGGAAAAAGAAAAATATCGGGTGGTTTCACTTATAGCAGGAATATAGGGGAACCAAATAAGACATCAGTGTAAAAAAAAAAAAATAACAGTGCAAAACACAACAAAGCAAAAACAGGCAAATATAAATCGGAGACATCCTGCAGGGGAGGAGGAGGGAGAGGGAGCAGAGGGAGGGAGGGAGGAGCACAGGGGACTGAGGTGATGGTGCATGGGTGCTTTGGTGAAGGAAACTCTATGGGGACTACACCTGAGGGGGTGGGGAATAGCAAACATTTTTTAAAAAATGAACAATGATGTAAAAAATTAAAAATAATAAAAAAAATTAAAAATATCTATCACATATTTTTCATCAAATAAAAAGTACCCCGGTGGGTGGGGGAGAATTTTACCTAAATTGAATCATACTGTCTCTATTCTTTTTTTTTTTTAAGAATAAATTAGTAAAATCATATTTTTTTTATAAATTCTTTGTTTTTTAAAAATTTATTTATTTATATATACAAGCACTGGGTACAGTCAGAAGCGCGGGAGGGTGAGAGAATTCACCAGAGCCAGAGTGGGGAGCAGAGCAGGCAGAAGGACCGAAGTACACTGCTGAGGGGAGCAGCAGGTGGCAGGAGAGGTCTGCGTGCCATGTGGGACCCTCGCTGGTGGCCGGGATCGAACCAGCACTGCAGAGGCTGTGGGCAGCTTTGCAACCCAGCGCTCAACCGCTGAGCCACTGGGGAGGCCCCGTGTCTCTATTCTTTATCTGTGACATGCGTCCCTGTCACTGAGGGTTTCAGTCTCGCTCATTTTTATTGCCTTCCACTCCATCGTAGAAGTGGACTGCAATTTAACGTCTGTTCATCGATTGATGGACTTTTAAATTGTCTCCCCAAATTCCTATATTGAAGCCCTAACCCCCCAGTACTTTATTTTTTAAAAAATTTATTTATTTATGCATATAAGAACTGGGGTACAGGCCAGAGGTACAGGGGTACAGGTGTGGGAGATGAGAGGATTCAGCAGAGACAGAGTGGGGAGCAGTACAGGTGGATCTACTGAAATACACTGCTGAGGGAAGCAGTGGGTGAGCCAGGAGAGGTCTGTTGTGCCATGTGGGTAGCTCCCTGGCCAGGGATCAAACACGTGCTGCAGTGGCTGTGGATAGTTTCATAGTTTGTGTATTAAACCCTTGCGTCACCAGGGAACCCCTGGTGTTCTAAGGACCAGGAGAAGGTGTTCTAAGCCCCTGGTGTTCTAGGCCCCTGGTGTTCTAAGGATCTGGTGTTCTAAGCCCCTGGTGTTCTAAGGACCACGAGAAGGTGTACAGAGAAGGCAGCTCCATAAGGCCAGGAGAGAGGTTCAGAAGGCACCCATCCTTGATTTTGAACTTTTGGTCTCCAAAATGTTGAGAAAATAAGTTTTGTTGTTTAAGCTGCCTCATCTGGGTACTTTGTTATGACAGCCTTAGTTGACTAACTCAAGTTGTTCCCAGATTTTGGTCACTGAATAAAGTTGCTGTGAATGTCCGTGGACTTAGTCTTTTTTTTTTTTTTTTTAAGATTTATTTATCTATTCATACAGGAACTGGGGTATAGGCCAGAGGTGTGAGAGGATTCATCAGAGACAAAGTGGGGAGCAGAACAGGCAGATCTGAAATACACTGCTGAGGGGAGCAGGGGGTAAGACAGGAGAGGCCTGCTGCGACATGTGGGTTGGCTCCCTGACCTTGGATGGAACTCACACTGCAATGGCTCTTGGGATAGCTTAATAGCACTAAGACTTTAACCCTTGCACCAACAGAGAAGCCCCCACCACGGACATATTGTAATGTGTTGCCTTTTGCATGTATTTCCATTTCTTGTGGAGATGGAGCAAATCTGCTGCACTTTCCAGAGTGGGTAAACTGCATGTCCTCATGTGCTTGGTATTGTTCTTATCCTGTTGTCCTGTGGAGTTTCTGGATGTGGAAATGTTACAGGGCAACCCCAATATAAAATGGGTTGCCTGACTGTGGGTCCTCACCAGTGCACTTAAATGGGTCTTAAAATGCAGGCACACACAAAAGGTTAATAAAAGGTTTATTTACCAAGGAGGGGGAAATGAGGAACAACTCAGGAAGAAAAAGAGGGAGATAAATTCTTAAATGTGTCCTACCTGTTCTGCTGACCTGGAATCCCAAATGACCCCCTGAGACCAAGTGCTGCCTGGCCAAGAGCATAAGCCAAGAGAGTGAGACCCACTCACATGGCTGGTTATAAACACAAGAGAAAATGGCTGCTTAACTCCACCCTCAGATCTTTGCAACTATCCCTTTGGGGATCATGGGATTTGTAGTTCCCAGTGTCTAGATGGAGTTGGGGTGGAGTCCACAAAGCCTGTATGGAGTTTGCTCAGGACATCCTTTTACCCTAACAGAAAGAATGTCGGTGCCAGGAGGACAGACTGGAGGAGGGGGCTTGGGAGATCTTTCCAGGCACCCTTGGACTTAGGTTTCTTCCCACTGCTCTATACTCCCTTGGGTTTTTAGTTTCCCTTGGAACACCCGACTTTGTGTAAAAATGATAAATGTCAGTGCTTTGAAAAAAAAGGTCCAAAGAGAAAAATCCCCAAAAGGAAGATGAGACTGAATTGAAACATTTGAAGTAACTGTCTTGGTTAAAATCTTTCCAGGGTGCTCTATGTACACACAATGTGGTGTTTGTATGGATGAGGCGGCATTTAGTTGATCCCTCATTCATGATAGTTGTGCTATTTTCCAATCCTGAAGCCCCACTGACTTGGAAATAACCTCACAGAAAACTACATGCACTTGGACGTCCACTTTCAAGGTCAGTCCCAGAAATGGCAATGCCAGTGGATATGCAGAACATAGTAAAACACGTTCACATGTCACATCTCACATATGAATAAATATGTACTATATATTAATATACAGGTGACCATTGAACAATGTGGACGATTAAGGGTGCCAACACTGTGTGTGGTAGAAAATCCAAATATAACTTTGAATTTCCCCCAAATTTACTTACCAGAAAACTTGCCGACAACAGAGTTGATTTACACATATTTTGCATGTTCTCAGTGTTACATTCCGTATTCTTACAAGACTAGGAGAAAAGAAACTGTTAAATCATATGGAAGGGAAAAATATACTTACAGTACTGTGCTGTATTTATCGATACTGTAAGTTTATGTTGTCTGGTTACAAGAAAATCCACATACAAGTGGACCAGCTCAGCTGAAACTTGTGTTGTTCAAGGGTCAAATGTACAGTATACAGAACACAGTTTCTAATTATGCAAATATTTATAGCTTAGCCAAATCATATGTACTCCTGGCAAAACATTTTAAATACAGGAGCAAAGTCCAAAATAAGCATTTATCCCCGATGCCTTCCTCTCAAAGCACCCTGCAGCAAGAATTTTTTTTAAAAGGGGTCTCCCTGGTGGCGCAAGGGGTTAAGCACTACACTATGAAGCAATCTGCAGCCTCTGCAGCACAAGTTCAATCCCTGGCCGGCCAGGGAGAAACCCACATGGTGAGGCAGACCTCTCCTGTCTCGCCCGCTGCTCCCCTCAGCAGTGTGCTTCGGTCAGTCTGCCTGTTCTGTTCCCCATTCTCTCTGGTGAGTCCTCTCACCTCCCACACCTCTGGCCTGTACCCCAGCTCTTGTATGCATAAATAAATAAAAATAAATCTAAAAAAAAGAATTTTTTAAAAAAGATTTATTTATTTATTTATACAAGAACCGGGGTACAGGCCAGATTTGCGGGAGGGTGAGAGGATTCACCGGAGACAGAGCGGGGAACAGAACAGGCAGACTGACGAAATACACTGCTAGGGGGAGCAGGGGGGCGCTACAGGAGAGGTCTGCTTCGCCATGTGGGACCCTCGCCAGCTGGGCAGGATCAAACCGGCTCTGCAGAGGCTGCAGACAGCTTCACAGCGCAGCGTTCAACCGCCTGCGCCACCAGGGGAAGCCCCGCAGCAAGAATTTTTGATCCTTCTTTTCAGAAAATACTTGGCATACATGTACCTATGTGCCATGGAAGATGTACACAAATTGGTTCCGACATGCCATTTTATATATTGCTTCCTTCTCTTATATTGGAGATTATTTTTTTTAAACTTAAGCACAAATAGATCTACTTAAAGACTGTGAGCCTCTCATATGTCACAGCACAGCCTACCTTAATCTATTTCACCAGCCCCTATGAAAGGACAGAAAGGTGTTTTGCTATCATGAGCAGCATTGCCTGGCTATTTCCTATACAAGATTTTCTCAAGTTGAATTATTAGTTACCTCAAAGGCAAATGAAAACCTGCATTTTAAGTTTTTTTTTTTAAAAAAAGATTTATTTATTTATTTATACAAGCACTGGGTACAGTCAGAATCGCGGGAGGATGAGAGAATTCACCAGAGCCAGAGTGGGGAACAGAACAGGCAGATTGGCAAAACACACTGCTGAGGGGAGCAGCGGGCGTGGCAGGAGAGGTCTGCTGCGCCATGTGGGACTCTCGGCCGGCGGCCAGGGATCAAACTGGTGCTGAGGCTGCAGGCAGCTATGCAGCGCAGCGCTCAACCACTGCGCCACCAGGGGAGGCCCATGCATTTTAAGTTTTAGCGGATGTGAATTTTCCATGCATAGTGTTGGTATAATTTCATGCACTACAAAGTGTGTGAATGTCTATTTTTCTAAGTTTTACTGCTGTTGAGTGATATTAAGAAATGTTAAGTAGGGAGCTAACCTACATAGCATCTCAGACCTCTCCTGTCTCGCCCGCTGCTCCCCTCAGCAGTGTATTTCAGTCTATCCGCCTGTTCTGTTCCCCGCTCTGTCTCTGGTGAATCCTCTCACCTCCCGCACCTCTGGCCTACACCCCAGCTCTTGTATACATAAATAAATAAATCTTTAAAATAAAACAAAACAAATGTTAAGTTTTGCACATCTGAGATGTTATTTGCATTTCTTGCAGTAAATTTAAGTAAGTTTGTACATGTTTGTTGGTCTTTAGTACAAACTTTTTAGTTTTATCCTTATTGCCAGACCACCTTCATTCTTTTACTCACTTTCTTTTTATTTATTTATTAAAAAAATGGTTTATTTATTTATTTATACAAGCACTGGGTACAGTCAGAAGCGCGGGAGGGTGAGAGGATTCACCAGGGCCAGAGCAGGAAACAGAACAGGCAGACTGATGAAATACACTGCTGAGGGGAGCAGTGGGCGTGGCAGGAGAGGTCTGTGCACCATGTGGGACTCTCGCAGGTGGCCAGGGATCGAACCGGCGCTGCAGAGGCTGCGGGCAGCTTCGCAGTCCAGCACTCAACCGCTGCACCACCAGGGGAGGCCCTGTTTTACTCACTTTCCCAACCTCAGTCCTGGTCTCCTGCTAACCTATTGCTATCTGCCCTACTCTTTACAGATTTCCAGAGTAATCTTTTTTTTTTTTAAAGATTTATTTATTTATGCATACAAGAACTGAAGTACAGGCCAGAGGTGTGGGGAGTGAGAGGATTCACCAGAGACAGAGTGGGAAATAGAACAGGCAGAAAAGACTGAAATAAACTGCTGAGGGAAGCAGCGGGGGAGACAGGAAAGGTCTGCTGCGCCATGTGGGTAGCTCCCACACTGGGGATCGAACTCGTGCTGCAGTGGCTGCAGATAGCTTCATAGGTTGTGTCTTACCCCCTTGTGCCACCAGGGATGCCCCAGAATAATCTTTTTCACAAGAATATGTGATCATTCAAAACACATCAGTGACCTCAAACACATCCCACAACCTATGGGATAAACAGCCTAGGCTATTTAGGTTGGCCTAAAAAAGTGTGCGATCCACTTCACACCTCATATTAAAAAAAAAAAAAAAAGGGCCCCCCTGGTGGCGCAAGGGGTTAAGCATGGCACTGTGCAGCTATCCTCAGCCTCTGCAGCACGAGTTCGATCCCCTGCCAGGGAGCAGCCCACATGGCGCAGCAGACCTCTCCTGACTCTCCCGCTGCTCCCCTCAGCAGTGTATTTCAGTCAATCTGCCTGTTCTGTTTCCCACCTGGTGAATCCTCTCATGCCCCCTTACCTCTGGACTGTACCCCAGATCTTGTATGCATAAATAAATAAATCTTTTTAAAAAACACAAAAGAATAGAAACAACAAATACGGTGAGAGTGTGGAAAGAAAAGAACCTTTGTAAATTGTTGGTGGAAACGTAGGCTGGTCTAGTCCCTGTGGAGAACAGTGTGGAGATTCCTCAAAACATTAAAAATAGATCTACCATATAATCCATCAATTCTACTCCATGTATCTATCTGAAGAATGCCAAAGTACTAATTTGAGGGGATAAATTCACTCCTATGTTCACTGCAACACTGTTTATAATAGCCAAGTTATGGAAACAACCTGAGTGCCCCAGAACAGAGGAGTGGACCAAGAAGATGTGGTGTGTATACAAGATGGAATACCACATGTCTCTAAAGAAAGATAAACTCTCACCATTTGTGACAACATGGATGGAACTGGAGGGGATTACATTAAGTGCAAAAAAAGTCAGAAGGAGAAAGAGGAATACTAGATGATTTCACTCATGTGGAATATAGAGAAACAAAAGAACTGATCAAATACACCAAACAATACCTTGGAAATATGATTGCAGAATCGAGGCTACTGGATGGAGGGGGGAGGGGGAGAACAAAGCAAGGAGGAGGACCGATAGTCTATGGTAAAGACTATGGGTGCTTTGGTGGTGGGCAGGGTGTGGTTGCACACATCTGAAGAGGTATGAACCTATCCCCCTAAATTATATTCAGTGTTGTAAACAAATGTTACCTAAAAAAATTTTTTTAGGAACTCCCTGGTGGCGCAAGCAGTTAAGATGCTGCCTATGAAGCAATCCACAGCCTCTGTGGCATGAGTTCAATCCCCCAGTCTTCCAGGGAGCTACCCACATGGCACAGCAGACTTCTCTTGACTTGTCCACTGCTCCCCTCAGCAGTGTATTTCAGTCAATCTGCCTGTTCTGTTCCCCACTCTGTGTGTGTGGGGGTGAATCCTCTCACTGCCCCCCACATCTGGCCTGTGCCCCAGTTCTTGTATGCATAAATAAATAAATCTTAAAAAAAATTTTTTTTACATGAATCCCATCCCACCCCAAGTGCCCATTAATTGAGCACTTACCACATGCAGATGCCCTTTGTGTGGGTGGTGGCTGGGCACCCAGAGATGAACAAGCAGGCAAATCTCTGCTTTCTGAAGTGGATGTTTTAGAATGGTATTTGTCAACCCTTTTGTCATTATCCCCTTCTTTTTTTTTTTTAAAGATTTATTTATTGGTGCATGCAAGAGCTGGGTTGTAGGCCAGAGATTTGGGGGTTGGGGAGGGATGAGAGTATTCACCAGAGACAGAGTGGGGAGAAGAACAGGTGGATCTACTGAAATACACTCTTGAGGGGAGCAGCGAGCAAGACAGGAGAGGTCTGTTGCACCATGAAGGTCACCTCCCTGGCCGGGGATTGAACTCTCTCGCTGCTGTGGCTGTGGATAGCTTTATAGTGGTGGTGGTTAACCCCTTGCGCCACCAGGGAGGCCCATTAACCCCCTTCTAAGAAGAAAAATGGAATTATGTTTAAATTTAATTTAAATCAATTAGTTAAATTAACTTTAATTGAATTTAATTTCTTCCTAGCAATAGAAATTAAATTCTTAAGAACAAGATTTTATCTGGTAAATCTGGCTTTGGAGGGCCACCAGCCCTCCAAAGGGAGGTTTTTCACCCTCAGTAAGCAATTTGGCCCCCTGGTATGTCACCTTCCCCTATTGAGAATTCATGCTTTAGAGGAAGAGCTGGACAGCAAAAAAATAATGGAAAAGACTATGCCAGAGTGCCAAGATGTCACAAAGAAAAGGAAGGAGAGGAGGTCACAGCCAGTCCTTTGCTGGCACTACCTTTCTCAATCACTAGGACAATAATGTCCCTGTTTGGAGTCCTCAGGGCAGGATTTACCAGATTGAAAAAGAAAACCCATGAAGCGCTGGTTGCATTGAAGTCACAGCTTGTAGCTCGTCAGAAATAAAGTGCTCCAATTTAACAAGCATATTGGCAAATATGGGACTTACTGTTGATGCTAGTCTTTTATGTAATTTTATGCACTATGGGTACTTGGGTTCCAGACTCATAGACAGACCTCTCCCTGTGTCTTGTCATGTCTCTAATTGGAAGCAAGACCCAGATACGAACCTAATGATGTGGCTGGAGACCATAGGGTGTTGGGCTGCTTACTGTTGATCTTGTGATCAGCTTGCTGCTGATCTGATGGTATCCATCCAGAACCAGCCATCTGCTCACTATTTTGACTACAGAGCTGTATACACTGGAGTCCATTCTCAATCATCCCATACTTGTTCAGGGAGATCTATGTGTGAATTTACGGAGTACAATTTGAATAAACTGGTTAAATATGGTCTACGTGCCTTATGAGAGACACTTTCAGTTCCTAACTACAAAACCATTTGAATTGTTGGTAAAGACTTGGAATTTACGATTTATGATAATGATGATGTGTCTCCATTTCTGGAGGGTCTTGAAAAAAGGCCACAGAGAAAGGCACAACCTGCTCGTGAACTTGCAGAAATTGCAGAAAATGCTGATGAACCAATGGAACATTAATAGACCAGTGTATTTGTGTATTATCAAATATGTAAGAATGCAAGGACATGTATTGATGACAATAATCTATACTTTGAACCAAGTGATGCAGAGTGGAGGAATATATAAATAAAAATAAATAAGTATATTTATTTTTGTAGAAGAACTGGGGTATAGACCAGAGGTGCAGGGGTGAGAGGATTCACTAGAGACTGAGTGGGGGGCAGAAAAGGCGGATTTACTGAAATATACTGCTGAGGGGAGCAGTGGATGAGAAAGGAGCGGTCTGCTGTGCCATATGTGGGTCAGCTCCCTGGTGGGGCTTGGAACGCAGGCCATAGTGATGATAGCACTGAGACTTAACCGCTAGGCCACCTGGGAACCCTGGGAATTGTATGTTTTAGGACTCAGCCCAGATGAATTTTCCCCCAAGCAACCTCCCTGAAACCATATAATGGAATGCAGTTTTCTTTTTTTTTTTTTTCCATAGAGGCATGTTTTTATTTGTTTGTTTGTTTTGTTTATACATGCACTGGGTACAGTCAGAAGCGCGGAGGGTGAGAGAATTCACCAGAGCCAGAGCGGGGAGCAGAACAGGCAGAAGGACCGAAGTACACTGCTGAGGGGAGCAGCGGGCGGCAGGAGAGGTCTGCGCGCCATGTGGGACCCTCCTCTGGTGGCCGGGGAGCAGCCAGGGATCGAACCGGCGCCGCAGAGGCCGCGGGCAGCTTCGCAACCCAGCGCTCAACCGCTGCGCCACCGGGGAGGCCCTGGAATGCAGTTTTCTTTAAGAGGGTCTGTATAATCATTTCCTAGAATTTTCTAGTATCATACTAATGTTTTTATATGAAGAACATAGCATCTTTGTGATTGTAAAGACAATTGTGAAATAAAGTTGTCCCAACTGTTAAAAAAAAAAAAAACACCAAAAAACCAAAAAAAAAAAAAAAAAAAAAGAGGGAAAGTAATTGAGGGCAATGCTTGACATCGCGATCATTTGAATCATGAAAGCTCTTCCCAACAAGAGCAGCCTTAGTTTCTTCAAATACAAAATGGAAATGAAATTTCCTCCTCACAGTGCCTGGAATACAGTGCGATGTATTGAAATTAAATACTTAGCGACCTTTTTTTATTATTAAAGTTTTAAAAGCTATATGAGAGAAACCCTGAGATCCACCTCTCAGCGGTCTACCAGAGGCGCACAGCAGCCAGCACCTCCACCTCTGTCCGCGGGAGGCGCTGTGGGCGTTGCCTACGGGCTGCTCTAGGCGGCGGTACCGGAAGTCTTTCTTCCCCGCACTTCCGGTCTTCTGGCCCCGGCTTGGGCTGCGTGGAGAAGCTCCTGCAATGCCGACCGGGGATTTTGAGTGAGTGAGGTGTCGCGGACGGGGACCCAGGAGGTGGATTGGGAATTCTAGGGAGTGTTATGGGGCTTGGGTGCTTCGAGGCCTCTGGGGCCGGACCTCACTGATCAACCCTCTTCACCCCGGTAAACTTGTTCCGGCAGCTCGAAGCCTAGCTGGGCCGACCAGGTGGAGGAGGAGGGAGAAGACGGTGAGTATGCCTAGTTGTCCCAGATCGCTGCCGCCAGCCCTCAGCCCCACTATTGCTGCCTGTCCCAACTCCTCCACCTTGGCCTTACCATCTGACCCCTCATCCCTCATCACGCTACACTCTGCGCCGCGCCTTACTCATCTGGGTCAGCCTGTCTCGGGTTCCAGATGCTCATTGGCCGGTCCTCTTCCTCTCCTGCTGCCACGAAGGCTGCTCCTCTTTTCCTGGGAGGAAGTTGTAACAGCCGGCCTCCAGCCTTTTACTAGCACACTGATCCCTTTATGATCTGCAGGAAACTCCTCTCCTGTCATTGCCCAAGCTTGCAGCAGCCACCTCCGTGTACCCCCAGGACTATCCCAGGGTACTTATTCTCGAGGCCTCTACCTTTGGTCCCGTCTTCCTCAGCTGATTCCCTCCTCTCCACACTAACTTTTGCAGACAAATGTGTCACCAGCGAACTCCTCAAGGGAATCCCTCTGGCTACAGGTGACACCAGCCCAGAGCCTGAATTACTGCCGGGAGGTGAGTGATGACTTCCATATCATCCCTGGGCTGTCTCCCTAGCTGCATCCCACTTGGTAGGTACCCAGGGTTCAGTTCCCGCACACCTCTTTCCTCTCCCAGCTCCACTGCCGCCTCCCAAGGAGGTCATAAATGGAAACATCAAAACAGTGACTGAGTACAAGATAGATGACGATGGAAAGAAGTTCAAGGTGAGGTTGGGAGAGAAGGTGGATGCCTTCCACTTTGGCTGGGAGGGTCTGGGGTGTTTTGGGTTAGTGAGGAAGATCTGGTCCCGGAGCCCTGAGCTGCTGCATCCTTTCCCCTTCCATCCACAGATTGTCCGCACCTTCAGGATTGAGACCCGGAAGGCCTCCAAGGCTGTTGCAAGGAGGAAGGTAAGACCTGGCTCCCCCTATTTTAGGGACTCCCCCAGGGCTAATTCAAAGGAATCAGAAATTATTTTTCCTAGTTAGTACTTTTATTTTTAGACTTGGGGTGTAACTGTTTTTACTTACTTTATTGGAGCAGAACTGAGATCTAGGGATATCTGTATTCTGTTGGGGCCCTGAGAAATCTAGGATGCAGGAGTAGGTGGGGTTAGATTCCTATTCCTTTCGTCTTGTCTACCAGTAGGAACCAAGTTAAGCCCTCCCCTGAGGTGGTTCTTTCAGAAGACATGATAACAATAAGTAACATTTGCATTTTCTCTGTGCCAGACTCCGACCAGGAGCTTGCCAGGAAATATCTTCATTTAATCTCCTTAGCGCACCAGGGAGGTGGGGAGCATTGTTGTGCTCATTTTGTCAGAGACAAAACTGAGACTCAGGTTATTAATTCAAGGCTTCTTGAAGCCTGAGTGATCTCTTCACACTCCTATGTATTGAGTCCTGGTGGGAGCTAGTCTGCAGTCGGTGTGGGCCCACTCCCACCACTGGCACAGAGTTGTTTCCCCCTGGGCCTCAGGCCTCATCTGGAACATGGGCTGAGAGCTACCCTTGCTTCTTAGAACTGGCCTGAAGCTAGGGCCTGTCACATACTCAGGAAAAGGAACTGTCATCATCACTGCTGTGGAGGGGTGTTTGAGGAGGGAATAGGGTTCAAAACTCAGACACTTGGAAGGCTATTGCAGGTCTGGGGTGCCAGTGGAGAGGGTTCCACCTGCCCTTGCCCTGACCTGCCTGCATCCTTCCCTCAACCCAGAACTGGAAGAAGTTTGGAAACTCAGAGTTTGACCCCCCAGGGCCCAATGTAGCCACCACCACAGTCAGTGATGATGTGTCCATGACTTTCATCACCAGCAAAGAGGTATGTGGGACAACGGGTGGGACCAGGGGCCAGGGTGGTGGTGGCAGGGTGTGGCAGCCCCCTCTGAACTGTCCCTACCCATTTTGCCAGGATCTAAACTGCCAGGAAGAGGAGGACCCAATGAACAAGCTCAAGGGCCAGAAGATCGTGTCTTGCCGCATCTGCAAGGGTGACCATTGGACCACCCGTTGTCCTTACAAGGACACACTGGGCCCCATGCAGAAGGAACTGGCTGAGCAGCTGGGCCTGTCCACTGGCGAGAAGGAGAAGCTGCCTGGAGGTGCCAGGGTCTAGGGATATGTGTGCGCGCGTGCATGCGTGTGTACTTTCGCGGTTGCTTGGAGAGTTCTGGGTTGCCACCTACTGTGAATGGGGCTGCCATTTCCATCACGGTATTAGCATGGCCATGGTTTGTGTTTGTGTGTGAGGGGCACTGTTAGGGGCTGTGAGAACCATGCCTGGGCACACTGCACGTGGGGGTGCTTGTCCCCTATATGTGTCTGTGTGATCATCCTGACTTAAGCATGCCCTGTTTGTCTGCCATGGCTGCAGTGAAGGTGTTAACTATGTGACCTTTATATCATCGCAGTCACTGGGCCTTGGAGAGACCAATTATGGACGCCCCTGGCTTGAAATATGGTTCCTGAGCTAGTGCTCGGGCACTCAGGACTGGAGCAGCCAGCATCCTCAGGCAGGTCTGTCCTTCCATCTGTTCAAAGTGAGGCTCAAGCCCACTGCTTTTGATTTCCAGAGCTGGAGCCAGTACAGGCTGCACAGAACAAGACAGGGAAGTATGTGCCACCAAGCCTGCGGGACGGGGCCAGCCGCCGTGGGGAGTCCATGCAGCCCAACCGCAGAGGTGAGGCAGGGAGAGCACCCTGGTGCCAGGCTAGTGGGCGGGCATCTCCCCACACTCTGTAATTATCCCACGGGTGGGGCCAGCCTCTCACAGCTGCCTCTTCCTGTCCACCTAGCGGACGACAATGCCACCATCCGTGTCACCAACTTGTCAGAGGACACGCGCGAGACTGATCTGCAAGAGCTCTTCCGGCCCTTTGGCTCTATCTCTCGTATCTACCTGGCGAAGGACAAGACCACTGGCCAGTCCAAGGTGGGCTGGTGGCCATGGGGGTGGAAGGGATCGTCTGTTACGGCTACACTCTGACCCCACTGCCTTCCCCAGGGCTTCGCCTTCATCAGCTTCCACCGCCGTGAAGACGCTGCACGTGCCATCGCCGGAGTGTCTGGCTTTGGCTATGACCACCTCATCCTCAATGTTGAATGGGCCAAGTAAGATTCCCATACACCCCCGCCCCTGTCCCCCCAATCACCGTGTCACATCTGACACTTGGGCAGACCATGGGCTCCCCTGCACTTTTCCTAGTCAGCAAGCCTGTTCTGAGGTGCATTGTTTATTCTTTGCATCTCAAGGAGGGACCTGTTCTCCATCCGGGCATGGCTGCTCCCCAGTCTGACTCGTGCCTGTGCCACCACTCTGTCATGTCTTGTGCCATACTTCCACCTGTGTTGAGACCCCGCTTGTGGGTGGTGGGCACCTTGGGATTCCTTTTGGGGCCTGGAGCCACCCTGCCATCCTCACTGTCTTCTGTCTCCTCTAGGCCATCAACCAACTAAGCCATGCCTGCTGCTTGGCCCTAGGCCCCTGGACCCTGTGGTGACGGAAGACATCGGTCGACAACAGGCGACTTTGAGGGCAATAAAAAGGCTTCAGTTGGCCCTATGCTGTCCTGTTTATTCATGGTTGTCACCCACCGGGTTGTGGGCAGGGTCACCCTTCCCCATCTCTCTGCTGCCCCGAGTTGGACTGACCCTACCCCGGCTTAGGGCGTTGGGCAGAAATTCCTGCCACTCTGCTCTGGACTGATAGGTCCCACCACAGGCCTTTAGGGGAGGAAGTGGTGTCTTGGGGCCTGCTGTGTTCTCTGCTCCCCCTTCAGAGTACCTTGTGAGGAGGAAGCTACACATGGTCCAGGTCACTGACTCAGCTTAGGGACTGAGGCTGTGCAGATTGGGGGGCAGCCGTAACACCAAGAGACAGGGCTTGGCTGGAGCTCTTAGTGTCTTCTGGGGTTTGCCTCCTGATGCAGCTGAGGCAGTGTTGGCGGCAGGAGCCCAGGCTGGGTGCGACAGCCATGTAGAGCAGTGGGTGGATGCAGATGGCCAGGGGTATGAGGCCTCGTGCAACTTGATGACTCACGTAGGTCCCCCAGTCCAGCTCCTCCATGGCCTGGGCGTTGTTCACAAAGTCTGGGCAGCGGGCTCTCCACTGCTGCCGGGCATGTATGTTGAGCACCCAGGTGACATAGTAGGGCACATAGGAGCTAGCATAGAGGACCACTCCGCTGGCTACCAGCACTGCTACCCGCAGCTTCTCAGCCACCGTCATGCTGTGGCTGTGCAGCAAAGCATGCCCAAGGGCGCTGTAGGCCACCAAGGTGAGCAGCAATGGCAGGCCACAGCCCAGTGTTGCCAGCACCAGGCTGTAGGCTCTGTAGGCCTCCAAATGGTTGTCATCTGCTGTCCCCAGGCATTTGATGCAAGCCTCAGGCCTATCCACGGTGCAGTTGCCTTCTTGTGGCCCCTTCAGATGGGAGAAGCTGAGTGTGGGAGCGGCCAGCAAGGCTGCCACCACCCAGCCAGCAGTACTGATGGCCCAGGTGTGCTTTGGCTGCAGACGGCTGTGGGTAAAGAAGGGGTGGACGACACCCAGGTAGCGGTTGAGGCTGATGCAGGTAATGAAGATGACACTGCCCAGCAGGTTGCAGGTGAAAAGGAAGCGCTCCAGGCGGCATGCAGCCTCCCCGTAGCGCCAGTGCTTGGGGGGGTAGAAGTAGGCAGCCAGAGGGGGCAGCGTCAGGGCATAGAGCAGGTCACTGACAGCCAGCTGGACCAAGAAGACCACAACTGGGTGCCATGGGCGTGGCTCCCTTGTGCTGAAACGGTATAGGGCCAGGCCATTGCCAGCTAGGGCTACCAAGAACTCAGCCAATAGAATGGGCCACAGAAATTTTTCCTGGACCTCATGGAGGGTACGATCAACAGGTGCTGAAATGTTGACTGGACAGGTTGTGGCACCTGTGGGCAGAGGGTGTCATGGGTTGAATCCTCTTGTCACTGCAGCACCTACTATCTTCAGGGCCCAGTAGCACCAGGCCTCTAAACGTGTATGCTGCATGCCCCTTTTGTGCAGACATTGGCCAAGTCCTTCCCACCCCCAGGAGGGACACTAGCCTCAGTTCCTTACAAAAGGAAACAGACCTAGAAAAGTCAGAACCCAGATTTCTTCAACTGACATTTGTTAGGCACTCTCTGGTCTTGCACCCTCAAAACAATTGGGGCAAGGACTGGAGGTCGCTGCCCTGCAGGATACATGTAACCAGGCAGTGATGACCCAGAACATCAGGCCTGGGGTGGAGATTCAAGAGTCCTGAGACCACAGAGTCCAAGTCCACTCCATCTGCCGTTCTTGCTGCCTCCATCACCAGTTTATAGCACCTGAGCTCAGCCCGCACCTTGGCCAGCACAGCTTCAGAACCTACCATCCCCAATGTGGCAGTTCTATCATATCTGCCGGTGTGGCAGCTCCCCCATAGCTTCCAGGGAGTACCACTGAGCACCAAGTCAGGTCACAGCTGACTGGCAGAGCCCTGCAAGACTCACTCCTGACTCAGAGGAAAAACAGGCCCTCACAACACACATCCACGCACACCGCCTCCCACAAAGCCTTGCAGATCTCTTCCTTTGAGCGACACTCCCTACATTCCTTTCTTCCTATACTGGCTTCTTGGCTGTTCTTAAGGCACATCCTGCTAGAGGGCCTTTGCATTGGCTTTTCCCTTTGCTTGAGTCACTATCACAGCCATTGTTGACTCCCCATCTGCTAGGTCTGGTGCTAAAGGCCCATTCTCAGCACTAATTAGCCGTTGTGCATCCCTTATTCCCCTTTCCTGCTTATTTCCTTTCCACAAATCTCCATCAATCTGTAAGGAAAATCCACAGGAGAACATCACTGCCTGGTGACAGGGGGTACCCTGCTACAGGTTCCCCAGTGTCCAGAACAGTGCCTGGGACACAGTGGCAAAGAGGAGAGCAGGAACCTGGAGTTGATTCCCTTTCTTGCACCCTTTCAGCAGTTTTCTGAGACATGGCCAACCCCCAGTTCAGCAGGTGAAGCACACCTGCCCTTCCCCTCCCCCACCACAGGCCTCTTCAAGGAGTCCAGATGTGACCCTTAATCTGCCTCCATCCACTTCTATAATCCTGACCAAACCGCAAGGGCCCTGCTCCTCACCTGAGGTGGCTGCCGCCATGGCCTGCACTGTCCCGACCCGTGGGATTCGTAGGCACGAAAAGAGAAGGGCTGAGGATTGAAATGAGGGGCTTGAGACAACTTGACGCTAGCGTTTGCTTCTTTATTTTTCCTTTACCTTTCTTTTACTTTTCCCTGTCTTTCTACCTTCCCTGACCTTCTCTCTGCTCCTCTCACGGTAACCTCTCGCAATAACCTCCCGACCTTCTCATGGTTCTCTTCTTCTATCCTGGTAGCTCCTCCCATCGTACCTCCCAGTCGCATTTGATCAACAGGAAACACCTGTGGTTTCTCAGCAGGCGAAACGTGAAGCGAAACTTAATTGATGGCACGTGTTGCGCAACACTGCGCATACTCCAGGCGGCTCCGGACATCTCCCCCTTTTTTCTTTTAAATGAGACACCTGGCCTGTCTTAGGTTGGCACATTCCGTGACCAGCCTTACCTATCATCGCTAATCCGGCGCACTTGGTCTGGACCGCTGTCTTAGGTTGGTCTGGATGGGCTACGCTCTTACCCGTCTTTGGCTCTCAGGTTCTCTAGGGCTAAGTTGACCCATCTGGATGCCACTGGGGAGTCCTGGTCAAGTACCATGGCGCCAAGTACTTGCCTGACCGCAATAGCACGTTCTTTGTTTCGCTTCCGTAGCCGACGGAGAAACCATATGCCGAACGCACAAACAGCAACTCTGGGAGGAGTCCTCTAAACCAGGCAATGAGACCCTCATTCGTAACAGGGTAACCCGAGTGTTGTTAACAGTTATGAGCTGTCTCGCCAATTGAGCAGTCATGTTCAGGAGCTGGTGGTTCCAAGGTCCTCTGATTACACTATTTAACCTATTTACTTCCATAAACATATTTTTCACCATAAAGGAATTACACAAATAAAACTGTACAAAAAGTTACAATGCATGTGAGCGGTTAACAAAAGTGTGTCTATCTCTTTTTACATCAGCTATCTGCTAATTAAGCATCAAAAGTCCATTTCGTAAATGTTCATTCATATCTTGCTATGTTGATAACACAAAAGCAACATTGGCAACTAAATTGTTTATAGTGTTAGTATTTGCAGCAGCTTGAATGACAGAGACAGCGGCAGCAGCCGCAGCCACGGCCACCGCTATTGAAACAGCAACAACAGCTGCAGTGATGCCAAAATCACGTCTCCTCCTAGGTAGAACAGGAAAAGGAAAGACGTGCAGAAACATCCACGGGCATGATTAAAGTAGAAGGCAGATGAACGATCACTGCCCTCTCCGCACTCCGTGTCCAGCAGGCAGAGAGGGCGCAGGGCTCCACTGAACAGTTCAACACAGTTGCATTTCCTGCATTATTGGAGAGGACAAAAAAGAAGAAGGGGACAGACAGCAGTAGACAAATTCTCTGATCTATTATTCTGGATACTAACAGATTGTTCAATGGTAGAACTAATGTTTGCAGAGTAAATGCCACCAAATAATTTCACCTCACCCTGACCCAACAGGGCACCATCCAATGACTTGGAAGCCAGACCAGCAGTAAGATTAGTGGCAAACACTTGCGGAAAAGTGGAATCATGACGATCAATGAGGAGCAAAAAAGGCAGCCGATGCACAATCGCCCAACATACTGACATCTGGGACGCTTGTGTCATCAAGGTTAGCAGGGTCAGGTATATTGACAAACCAAACCAATCGAGCAGGAACCCATCGGGGCGCTTCCGCATCCTGTGGGAAAAGACAAATGCTGCCGGGCAGCTGTATTAGTACTGGTGCGGGTGGTTGCCACTCATTATTGACCTGGTCCTTCCATCTCGCCATATAAGCGCTGTGGGAGTAAGGTTACTACAAAATACCAAAACATCAAAAGGGCGAGAGACAGACAACCTATTTAAGGTCACCTGGGCTAGAGTCTTTTTGACTCTAGTGATCGCTTCACGAGCCTCCTGCGTAATGGCTCGTTACCTAGAATTCGGCCAGCTGCAGTCATCAATCTTGCTAGGAACTCCGCATATGGTTCTGTTGACCCTTGAATGACCTTTGTTAATTGAATGTCAGCTCCTCTCTATTGCCTATTGCCTTCCAGGCTGACCGTCCAGCTGCTGCAACTTGGGCAAATACAGCCGGATCATAATCCTTTTGTCGGTCGTTACTATCGTATTGCCCTTCTCCTGCTAACATATCCTTGTTTCTAACCGGAAATCCAGCATCACCATTGAGTTTAGCTGTATGGGTGCAGTTCTCTAAAAATATACCTTTCCATACCAAATAATCCCCTGGGGAAGTCACCGCTCTGACTAGTGCCTTCCAATCATTAGGAGTCGGATTCATGCCGATCCAGCTATCCAATAAGGTATGCGTAAAAGTGCTCTGGAGGCCATACTGAGTAACTGCCTCCTTTAACGCCTTCAAAAATTTAAAAGCTGTGGAGACATGTACTCTAGTACGCACCCCTTGAGGATCTGTCCCTTTCACGACTGGATAAGCATAACTAGGAGCCTGGGAAACCAGGACTCTTTCCATCATAGAGCACAGTCTTTCCATTAACGGAAGATCAACCCTGTCGAGTGTTCTAGGAGGTGGCTCCCCAGGTGTTTTCCATCTCCTTTTACGCTTCCCTGGCTTGTAACAACCAAGGCCTTCCTTATCCTGTTCCTCCTCTCCTCCCGACTCATTGGTAGAATAATCTAGGGGAGGGGCTGTTGGTATTTTTTGAGTAGCGGAAGGGGGACTTACCAATGTAGAACTCACAATGGAACTTCTATCTTCTTCCTCCGATTGTTTCACGATCCTGACGGCCTCAGTGGCTAACTGAGCGGCAGCAGTGCCACTGGCATTAAGAGCATCTCCCACCACTCCCCAGACCGTCAAAGTAGTGCCAGGAAGAGACTCAGTACCATGTAATTGCTGATGTAAGACGATACCTCCTTTCACCTTATTCCAGTTGGCACTATCGACCTGATCCTGCTCCAGAAACCACTTACTAGTGATACTAAGAGTCTCTACAAATCCTTTAAGAATTTTTCTACTGAGAGGAACCCCAAACTCTTTTAGGAGAGCTTCCAGGGAAATAACTAACTGCCCCTTGGACATTGAATTGCCCATGATCCCAGCTACCTTACCTTACTTTACTTGCCGGCTCACCACAGCTGGTTCTTCAGCGGTTCCTTCGTTCTTTTTCGTGCCCCACGTTGGGCGCCACCTGTCCCGACCCGCGGGATTCGTAGGCACGAAAAGAGAAGGGCTGAGGATTGAAATGAGGGGCCTGAGACAACTTGACACTAGCATTTGCTTTTTTTCTTTTCCTTCTTTTACTTTTCCCTGTCTTTCTACCTTCCCTGACCTTCTCTCTGCTCCTCTCGCAATAACCTCCTGATCTTCTCGTGGTTCTCTTCTTATATCCTGGTAGCTCCTCCCATCGTACCTCCCAGTCTCATTTGATTAACAGGAAACACCTGTGGTTTCTCAGCAGGCAAAACGGTAAAGCGAAACTTAATGGCATGTGTTGTGCAACACTGTGCATGCTCCAGGTGGCTCCAGACACTGCACACCCTGCCTTCAGGTCTGCTGTCCACTCCTGGCAGAGGTGCTTGCCTCCCTCTCAGCAACTCTGCTTGCTCCTCCTTCCGAGCAATGCCACACCCACTGGCAGAGCTTCCCCATCTTCCTTCCTCCTCGCACACGACCTGTCTCACTTGGAGGGAGAGTCCTGGCCTGATGGGGAGGGGCCAATACCTTAAAGCAGCACAGACCAAGGGTCCTCTGGTGACTGTGCTCCCCTCTGTAACAAGGCCCTATCCAGGGTGGGGGAGGCAAGGTCAAACTTTCAGGTCAAGGCCCCAGCCCCTCCATCCCAAATGCAGGCTAGACACAGACTCCTGTGATGCCAGTTGTTTATTGGAGTGGGAGGTTGGGGGAAATATCCTTTATGAAAGGAAACTGAGAGCTGTTCCTGGAGACTGTAGGAGTCCAGGGCAGCGTCTCTCAGGCCCCAATCTGGGGCGTTCCACGAGCTGCTCTGCTCAGACTCAAGGTGCTTTCTTAGAAGGCCGCATGTGACCTTGGCCACGTCTCTGGTCTCGGGCAGCCCTCCGGGGTCTGCCCTTAGCCTTTGGAGGCCTCCGGTCACCCCCTTGGTCCAGCCTCTGCTTCTTTACCCGCTGCTTTTTGCCTGGGGGCCAGGCAGGCTGTCTCTTCTTGGCTGCTGTTGGGAACATGTCTGTGGGGAAAATCTGTGTCAGGGCTACAAGAGCATAGGGGCAGGCCCAAGGTACTTAGTTGCACTGACCACTGCCACGCACCCTCATCAGGTTCCTCGCCCACCGCCTGGCGGAAATACTCCAGTTCATCCTCCTCTTCCTGCGGGCTGGCCCCCTCTGCCTCAGGAGGAGCCCCGGGGTCCTCAGCATCACTGTCCCCGTCAGCCACCGTTGCCTTCTTCATGCCTGCCAGACTCTTCTTCCTGGAAGGAAAGGGGGCACTGGTCAGTGTGGCAGCTGATACCTGGAACCCATCTTGCCTGCTCATCCGGTGGTCACACACTTGTGGGCCTCTCGCTGTTCCCGTTTGCGTTGGACGTTCTGGGCTTGCTGGTCTTGCCTCTGGGCCTTGAGTCGCAACTTCTCCTCCTTGGCTGCCAGGATAGCCTGCAGCTCCTCCTCAGTCTTGTGCACTAAGCAGAAAGACAGTTCAACAAGATCATCAAGATCTGGATCTGTGTCCCCGCTGTACCTGTAACCCATCTTGGAAGACCTCAGACCCCAGGTCCCAGTCTCACCAAAACTGTGGAACAGCACATTCCCCTCCCCAACGCCCTCCTGGATCTTGATGAGCTGCAATGTCATTCGAGGGCCAATCTGCAGGGACACGGTGTAGAGTCAGTATTCCTTTGGGGCTGGGAACTACCAGAGGAAGCCCTTGGGCCAGCCCTGTGGGGCCTCACCTCAGTGAGCCGGACAGCACTCTGCTGTGCCCTCATGTTGCCTCGCCCGGCGATGGCCTGTGGCAGCTCAGTGATGTTATGCTCACCGTCTGGCTCTGCCTCGCTCTCTGACAGCCCTGCACCCCTGCACAAGGGACACCTGGGGCTCAGCAGGGGACCCAAGCTACTTGGGACAGCTCTGGGGCCCCTGCCCCACACCCTCCTCACGTGGCCAGCAGCTCGCTGATGTCCTGAAGGCGGCTCATGTTGGGGAACTTTTCCTGGAGAAGCTTCTTCATCCCACGACTTGCACCCACGGGGACGACTTTGATGCTACTGTGGGACCGATGTGAACATGGAACAGAGTTAGGGGCTGTGGAGTGGAAGTCAGCTTTACCCCTTGCCCAATTCTTGGGTGCGTCAGGGCGTTTACTTTGAGACTAAGCTATCACAAGGTCTCAGGAGCACAGCATTGTCATCAGTCGCACACAGGACACCCTCCCCTCCCCTGCCCAGCACTCACTAGTGACGGAAATCCAGCTCCTGGGAGTCAGGGTTGTAGTTGATGAGAAGGCAGCGTTTGATAGTGTTGAGGTTCACCTGGGAAGAGTGGGCATAGAACGTGAGCTGCCCAGGCCCCACTAGTTCAGGAAGCCACGCCACAAAAATCTCATAGCAGGGTGGGGAGGGGTGCTGCTAGCTCTGTGGGAATGGATGGAACTGCATGCATGTCGTGAAGTGCCTGCAGCCCTGGTCAGAAATCCTGGCTCTCGGACCCACTGAGGTGGCTCACAACTGCCCTAGTTTGAGAGCTGGTACCAGAGATTACAAACTGTGGGGCTCTGAAGCCATATTAAAATGTCTAGTCCTGGGCCTCTCCTGATGGTACAGGTGGTTGAGTGCTGCGCTGTGAAGTTGTCCGCAGCCTCTGCAGCGCCAGTTCGATCCCAGACAGCCGGCGAGGGTCCCACATGGTGCGGCAGACCTCTCCTGTCTCGCCTGCTGCTCCCCTCAGCAGTGTATTTCATCAGTCTGCCTGTTCTGTTCCCTGCTCTGTCTCTGGTGAATTCTCTCACCCTCCCGCGCATCTGGCCTGTATCCCGGTTCTTGTATAAATAAAAAAATAAATAAATCTTAAAAAAAAAAAAAAAAAAAAAGTCTAGTCCTTCCTCATTGCTTCTAACCTCAAACTAAACTAATGACTATACCTCAGTTTCTCCCTCTGTAAGTGGGGAATAGGGCACCGGCATCAGTTTCTATCTGAGGGAAACTTTTGTCTATCATGGGCCCTATGATGTGTCTTTCCAACCCACCCTCCATCTGCCACACCCAGCTCACCTTGTGCACATTGATGGAGGGAAACAGGTTCTGAAACATGGTGGCCATGAGCTTCACATGCATGCCATGGGGGCCAAAGCTATTGAGCACCAGAAGGGGTGGGTGGGAAAACTGTTGTTCGTGCATGCGGTGCCGTCGCAAGGAGGAGACCACATCCCGTACCAGTGTGTACTGTGGGGCAGGGTAAGGAGTGGAGATGATCAACACATGGTGAGCATCACTCCCAAACCTAGTTCCTACCCACATGGATCTTGTACTACCCCTTACCTTGTTGATCCGGAAGGTCAAAGTGGGGCCTCCTGGGAGGCGCATCAGTTTCTGCAGAAAAAGAAAGGATCAGTGGAGTTCCAGGGGGTCCAGCTAGGGAGCAGGGGAACCCCTGCCCCATCTCTTCAGAGCGTTTACTTTGAAGCCAGTATCACAGCAGTTCAGAGGCACACAGATTCATCATGAGTTGGGGACCAAGTGGGGTTTGGGGGGAGATGAAGGGTGGAGGGGGCCACTCACAAAGTAAATATTGGTTTCCGTTTTGCTCAAGATCAGGAAGTGTGTGACCCCAAGGGGTCCAGCCACTGCCACACAATCCTTCAAAGAGTTTTTCTTCCGTACCTGGGAATTTCAAAAATAAAAACGGGTAACCAGAAACAACCCCTTATTGAGCAAAGAAAGAGTAGCGTTAACGCAGACTTGAATTTGAGAACCACCTCCTTGCTTACTGTGCATCTCCCCATTTTGCAGGTGAGCAAACTGAGGCCCAGCGAGGTTAAGCTGCTGGCAGGGAGCAAGAAGCAGCTAACTTTCCTACCGAACGTCGGAAACTCGAGTCCCTGCTTTCACCATTAGCAGTAGGCACCCAGTCAAACCCCAAGTAGGGGGCATTCATCAGGGCGCCCTCACTGCTGCCCTACAAAGTCGAGAGCGGGGACAATGGTCCCCATCAAGGTCCCTTTCTCCAGCCTGGGGGATGAAGCTTCGCGCATACCGCGGTTGGAGTCAGCGCCGCAGCCGCGACGGCAAAGTCGGCGGTGAGGGGAGGTGGGCTGGGTGGTGCAGACCTGCAGGCGGGTGGCGGTGAGTGGCTCCATGACCCGCCGCAAGTCCAGGCTGAGCTGCCGGATACCGCGACCCGCGCGGCCCCGAGCGAACACGAACGAGTGCGGCTGTGCGGCGTAGGCTTCAAGGTTGCGCAGTTGCGCCTGGGCTCGCGCGCGCTTCTGGTGCCGAGACTGCAGGGGTGACGCGAGAGCAGTGAGCGCCGCAGTGGGCTCCGCGCGGCCCCCACCCGCGCCGCCCGCCTACCCCGCCGCCGCATCTCACCCGCCCCGTCTGCCCCATCCTGCCGCGTCCTCCACGAGGTCTCCACCACCGTGGCCTTCCGGCGCCGCTCAGCTCACTTCCGGCGCGGGCGAGGTGATCACGTGAGGCGCCACCCAGCGGTGATGTCAGGAGGCAGCCTGCGCGTCAGGCCCGCCTGCGGAAAAAAACTTTGGAGCGGTTGCTGTGGAGACAGCTGTTGCTATGGTGCATGTTTCTACGGAAACCGGGGCGGAGCCGCGCCGCCTCGGGAGCCCGCGCGGGCCTTGCAGAAATGAATTGAAGGTTCAAATCCCTCCTTGGCCAATTTCTACGACTGCGAGTTTGAGAACTGCTTTCCCTTCTCCTTGTTCCTAAAATATCCTAAAGTGAAGCAGGTAATTATTTCCCTTGTGAACCACAAATTAAGAGCCATAACGTAGGCACACTAGCGCCAGGCACTTGTGGGGCAATCAAAGGAGGGGTAGCAGAGGGTAGCTACTTCACTTGGGCCCCCAGCCCCTGCGGGTCAGCTGTCTTCACCCGGGAGCCCTGTATGTGGACTGGCTGAGAGATGGAATCTCCACATCATCTGGAAACTCAGGGCAGGAGTTGCGCTTTGTGAATAGTTCACCTCCTCCTGGTTTCTGCTGAAAACCCCAGTCTTGGCTTTGGGCCTCTTGCTTCTACCCCAGAACCTTGTGGGGGGAAAGGGAGGAAGGGATCTCCCAACATCTCTCTCCTTGTCCAAAATGTTTCCTTCCTCAACTGCCTCCTTTCCCCATCCATCTCCCTTCCCAATTCTTTCTCATTTCCCCAGCTCCCTCTCCCTATTGTGTCTGGACTTCTGTCTCCCACTCCCCCAACTCTGACACCAACCATCTTTTTACTTGCCTATAAATTTTCATCCTATAAATTTTCATCTTTTTCTTTTGTATCTTGATCCTTATTTCTTGTCTCACCTCTCCGTGATTTCCTCATGTCTCTCTCCTTCTCTGTGTCTCTGACTCTCTCTTCCTTCTGTCAGCTCCTCTGCAACTTAAGCAGTTTCTTTTCTCTGCTGCCAATTGGGGAAATTGGAGGGAGCTGTGAGTTGGGGACCTGGGGGCCTAGGGACCGAGGTGGAGGGCCCAGCCCAGGCAGCCTCTCTCAGATCTGAGATGACCATTTCCTCTTTCAGCCAGGAGTCATCTTGGTTTTCCAGTGCAGGACAGTAATATCTGGGGAAAGGAAACTGCTCTCTGAGAGTGTGTCAGCTTGTCTTTGTACAGTCTGGAGATCCTGGGCCAGGACTCCTGGGAATTCTAGGTGAGTCTCTTTGTACTTCTACAAGATGACTGCAAGGTTACTTTGCCTGTTTTTGTCCCTGCATGATTTAAGCTGTTTGAGGATGTGACAATGTGTGGGAGAGAAATGGAACTGTGCGACTGTAGCGGGAGGGCCGTGTCAGGGTCTCCTTATGTGTCTGGTTTGTGGTTCTGTGCAGGCTACCATGTGATCCTGTGTACCTGGGTCTGTACAGGTATTTTCCTTTAAGTTGTGTGTGTATGTGAACATATTTTGAACACACAGTTGCTGCCCCCAGTAGTGTCTTTTTTTTTGTGGGACCCTCGCAGGCAGCGGGGGAACCATCCGGCGCTGCAGAGGCTGCGGGCAGCCTCGCAGCCCAGCGCTCAACCGCTGCGCCACCAGGGGAGGCCCCCCCAGTAGTGTCTTGATTATGTGTGTGTGCCAGGCAAGTCTGAGGAGACAGACAGGCAGACACACACACACACACACACACACACACACACATCTATCATTGCAGTGCCGTGTGCAGTGATTTGGGTATCTCTATGTTTGTCTTTGTGTCTGCATTGTTAAGGGCACAAGTGTATGTGTGACTGCTGTGGTATACATGTGCAAATTCTGAAGCCCAGTTATCTGAATTGAATGAACTGAGTCCCCTCCCCAACCCTCTCTGGCTGTGTCACCTCAGGCCCATCCCTTACTCTAAAGCTCTGTTTTCCCGCTGTAAAATGAGGGTCCATACAGAAGTCAGATGCACGTGAAGATTAGATGAGATAAAAGATATAAAGAGTTCAGAGCCCAGCCTGGCACTTAACAAATGCCACTGATGTTCCCGATGATGGTTTTCTGTGGGCAAGGTCTATGTGTCTGAGGCCAGAATCTCCCTCCTCCCCCCGTGTGCAGCCTCCCACGCTCTGTGCTCCACTGTGGGGGGAATATCCAGAGCACTGACCTGTGTTATCGGGTTCTGGTGGCCTGGGCAGGGGGGATCTGGCAATTCTGCCTCCGCTCTCACGTGGGAAATGCTAAATATTTACAGTTGGAGCTCATGGGCTCTAGTCCCAGGCTCCAGAGGGTGGGGGTGGTTCCCAAGCCTCCTCCCTCCTTCTCTCCTACTGGCCTCTCCCCTTCCCCAGCTCAGAGACCCCTGCCAGACCTGTGCCTCCAAACCAGACTTTTGGTACCGGCTGAGAGTCCCACTGGACACAGGGTCTTGGTTGTGAGAGGTGAGAGGGTGGGAGGGCAGGTGGAGGCTGATTCTGATGATTGGGAGGCCTGGGCCTCAATTTGGCTTGTGGGCACCCCAAACCTGCTCCTCCCCCTCCAGCTGAGTTCTTTGAAAGCAGTGTATGTTATGTATACTCTTTCTCCTGGGGGTGAGTCCATTTCTGTTGTGGGGACGTCTGCTGTCTTTGAGGTGGGTAAGGAGAGGAGCTTCCTTTGTTTGACTACTGTAGTTAATGTACTTTCCTCAGAACCTTCTCTGGCTCCCATCTTACTCCCAGAAAAAGCCCTAGTCCTCTCTGCAACCCACAAGATCCTGCCCTCTCTACCAGACCCCTCTCTGCCTTCACTTCCCCCACTCTCCTCCTGTTCACTCTGTTCCAGTCTTATCAGCTTCCCTGCTGTTAGAAATATCAACCTTAGGAATATCAACCAAGGTCCCAGCTCAGGTCCCTCTGCCTGGAATGCTTTTCTTCACCTTCTCTCTCTCTCCCTTTAGAGCTTTATCTTTGCTGAGGTGGCATCTCAGTGAGCCCTAATCACACTATTTAAAATACCCACCCCCTCCCCGGGATGGCCACCCTCTTTCCTCCTTGAGTTTTCTCCTAAGCTTTAACCACTCTGTGCCCTACCCACCATCTGTCTTCCCAGCCAGGATGTCAGCTCCATGAGGGCAGGGATTTTGTGTGTTGGTCACAGCTGTGTCCCCACTGCCTGGAACAGCTTTGGCACACAATAGATGCTCAAGGAATATTTGTTGCAAGTTTGAATGAGGCAATGTGTGGCTATAATGACTATAGGACTCGTGGCAACCAGGACTGGGGCTTTGGACTCAGTGGATCTTGGCACAGATGGGTGATATGTGGACAAATGTAATGTGTTCTGAGTGTTGGCAAGCGTACTCAGGAAGCTTGTGTTCCTGTCTGAGGGTATGAATCCTCAGGCATGAAGGTAATGCGGGTCCATGTGTAGACCCTTCAGGGCCGGGGGTAGGTGTCCACACATTCAGCCTTTGAGCGAAAGATTTGTGATCCAGGGAGCCCCTGGGGGGAGCAGCAGAACTTGGGCACGTGGGTGTTGGTGAGTGTGAGTGTGTGTGTGTGTGTGTGTGTGTGTGTGACTAGGCATTGTTTAAGGCACTGGGTATAGAGTAGTCAACAAAATCCAGACTCAACCTATTTCAATGGAGGAATTCAGATGATAAACACTGGCAAATAAATGAGGCAATTTCACAGTGAAAAACATGTTTGATAGGGAGTGTCTGGGAGGGGCAGCCCTAAATGGGGTAGTCAGGGAAGGCTTCTGAGGAGGGCACAGCTGAGCTGAGATCCATATTTGGGGATGTTCCAGGTGTGGAAACAGCCATTTCAAAGAGCCTGGGGCAGGACCCTGCCTGGTATGTTTGAGGGATGTCAAGGAGGCCAGCATGCCTGGATCAGTGAGACAGAGGCTTCTGGGGGGAGGTGAGGGGAGGCAGGGGTCTGGCAGAACTTGTCTTCAGGCTGTGGGAGGACTTCAGCTTCTCTTTAGAATGAAGTAGAAGCCCTGGAGGTACTGAGAAGGGGGAAAGGACCTGGCTTGGGTGTTCACAGGCATTTCCTGGCCATTGGAAGAGAAATAGCCAGAGGTTATAGAGGAAAGACTGGAGACCTGGGAGACAACAGCTATAAAGAAATCTAAATGCTGTCTAGAGCTGGAATCATGAGGGTGGTAAGTGGCGATGTGAAGGAATTTAGGGTCTAAACAGAAGTCCTGGTGGAGAGACTGGATCTGCTGTGAAGAGTAAACACAGGCCTCTCTGATGGCCTAGAGGTTAAGTGTCAGTGCTATCATCACTAGGGCCTGAATTCGATCTTGGGGCAGGGAGCTAACCCACATATGGCGCAGCCGACCTCTCCTGCTCGCCTGCTGCACCCCTTAGCAGTCTATTTCAGTAGATCCAAATATTATGCTCCCCTCTGTGTCACAGGTAAATCCTCTCGCCCCCCCAATCTCCGGCCTACACCCCAGTTCTTCTATGCACAAATTAATGTATATATAAAGAATAAACATGGATGACTGTGGGGGTTTTGGTTTGAAGAACATGCAGTGCCGATTACTGGACTGAATGAGACTTGCTCCACCCCATGTGCCCTGCTCTCACTCCTTCTCTCCCTACTTCTGCTCCAGCCTCACTCTACTCCCTTTAATACTTAAGCAAGCAGTCTCCAGCTTCTGGGCCTTCGCACTTCCCACCTGCCTGGGACACCATCCTCCCCCAGACAACCACATGGCTTCCTCCCTTATCTCCAGGTGTTTGTTCAAAAGTCACCTCCTCCAGGGGGGCCTGCTTCTGTCGAATTGCCATCTCTCTCCTGTTTTACTGTTGTTTTTAGCACGTAATACATCTACTACACTGTAATTATCCTATATTTTGTTCCTTGCCCACCAGAGCAGGGGTTTTTTTGTTGTTCCTGACTGTATCCCCTGCGCCTAGAACTGAGACCAGCACACAGTAAGCTTGTTGAAGGAAGCTGTCCAGCAGTCCTCCAGAAACTCCGTGGAGAGGCCAGAGTTGGATTCCACTGGGGTGTCTCCAGCTGCGGGAGGCGAGCGGGGGTGGGCGAGGAGGGTGGGGATGTGTGGGGGAGGTTTAGGATGGGGGAAAAGGGATGGAGGCGGACGTGTGGTGAATCCAGAGTCACGCTGGTGTAGACACTGGATCTCCGACGTGGGAGCAGATAGGTTTGGGCTGTGATGAGTTGGTGCCCGAGTCTGGGTTCCCCAATCCCCTTCTCATTTCGGTTCGTCCTCTGCCTGTAGGTCCGCCATGTCGGCGTCCCGGTTGCACACGCTGCAGCTGCTGTTCCTGCTGGGCACGTCGTGGGCGCGGGCAGGTGCCCCGCGCTGCACCTACACCTTCGTGCTGCCCCAGTATAAGTTCACTGGCGCCGCGTGCTGGAGCGGGCAGACGGCCGCGCACCCGGCGCCCGAGGCCATGAACGCCAGCGAGGTAGCAGCTCTGCGCGTGCGCGTGGGCCGCCACGAAGAGCTGTTGCGCGAACTTCAGCGGCTGGCGGTGGCCGACGGCGCCGTTGCCGGGGAGGTGCGCGCACTGCGCAAGGAGAGCAGCGGTCTGAGCATGCGCCTGGGTCAGCTGCGCGCGCAGCTGCAGCACGAGACGGGGGCGGAGCCGGGCCCGGGGGCGGAGCCCGCCGCGGCGCTGTCCCTGCTGGGGGAGCGCGTGCTCAACGCGTCTGCCGAGGCGCGGCGCGCCGCCGCCCGCTCCCACCAGCTGGAAGTCAAGTTTCGCGAGATGGCGCAGCTGGTCAGTCAGCAGAGTGGCCTCATCGCCCGCCTGGAGCGCCTGTGCACTGCGGGCGCGGGCGGGCAGCAGCAGGTAACCCGGAAGCCCGCTCAGAATCGCAGCACCTTCCGTGTGCTTCATCCGCGAGGCGGGCCTTTTGCTGCCCCAGGAGCTCTTATCTGCAGGTCCAAACCCGAAAAGCTCCCCAACCAGAATCCTGCCTCTCCTCCCGTAACTCATTTGGGTCAAAACACGACTGGGGGCTGCTTGAAAGTCATCTCCACTTCAAGTGAATATTCATAGAATGCTGTCATCAGGCATATTATGTGGATAAAGACCCGTGTTATTTAATGTACATACAGTCCCTGCATTACTGTTCCTAACTCCTGCCACGTCACCCAGAATTCTGGAATATGTCTGACTCTGCATTTTGAATAAGATGTTTTTCTGTGATAGTCTATCTTACAGGGTTTTTGGAAGTTGCTACTTATTTTTGGAGACTCATTATCAAACCTACTCTACAGAAAAGGAGTCAGAAGCATAGATCAGTTAAGCTGTGGACACCAGAGTGGGAATTTAAGCACCGCCCTTGACAGCTAATTAGGCTTTGGGGAGGATCAAAGGCTCTTGTCTGATGTACCGCCCATCTGACTGTGGGGAAATTTAGGAGCCCAGAGCCTTCTAGGCAAGGGTTAGTGCAATCACATTTGACTCTTGGTTACCCCAGGTCCTGCCACCACCCCTGGTGCCTGTGGTTCCAGTCAGTCTGGTGGGAGGCGCCAGTGAAACCAGCAGGAGGCTAGACCCAGTCCCAGAGTCCCAGAGAGACCAGACCCTGAGACAGCAGGGGCCCTTGGCCTCCCCCATGCCTGCAGGGCACCCTGCTATCCCCACCAAGCCAATGGGTAAGATGAGGGCAGGGCTGTTGGAGGCATAAGGAGCTGGGGATTCCCAATGCAGTATCAGTGGAGGAAAACAGGAGTCAGGATTTTAATGGCAGAATCCTCTCATGGCGAGGGAACTGGAGGAACTGATACTTTTATTCTGGTGGTGGAATGGGGAGCCATGGCCCTTATTCTGGTAAAGACCAAAATTCTCATTAGGATGTGAAAATAGGAGAGAAGATATTCTTATTTCATGAGGGAACAGTACATTTAAGACTGTACTTTGGTTGTAATATGAACTAGGTTAGAATGGCATGTTCAGGATTTCTATTCTGGTTAGATCATAGAACCAGGATTTAAAAACCACAGGCTCTAGTGAGAGAAGAGTAAACCAGAGTTCCAGAGTTTTAGTCAGATAAAGAAATGGATATTGGGGCTGTTGTCCTGGTGAGGGAATGGGAGAGACTGGACTGCTATTCTGGTAAGGTGATGAGTGAGGATCAGGACTCTTGATTGTTTGATTGGTCCAGGCTGTGTTTTCCCCATATTCCTGTGCCCACAGGCCCATGGCGGGACTGTGCAGAGGCCCACCAGGCAGGCTACACGCAGAGTGGAGTCTATGAGCTGCGACTGGGCCGGTATGTGGTGTCTGCATGGTGTGAGCAACAGCTGGAAAGTGGAGGCTGGACTGTGATCCAGAGGCGGCAAGATGGCTCTGTCAACTTCTTCACTACCTGGCAGCATTACAAGGTGGGTGTGGTTGGGTCAGGGCAGGGCTGAGTAGGGGAGGGGACCTACTCTTGACCTCCTGACTTTCTTGCCCTGCCAGGTGGGCTTTGGGCAGCCAGATGGGGAATATTGGCTGGGCCTTGAACCTGTGTATCAGCTGACCAGCCGTAGGGATCATGAGCTGCTCGTACTCCTAGAGGATTGGGGGGGACGTGGAGCACGCGCCCACTATGATGGTTTCTCCTTGGAGGCTGAGAGTGACCACTACCGCCTAAGGCTTGGCCAGTACCATGGAGATGCAGGAGACTCTCTTTCCTGGCACAATGACAAGCCGTTCAGCACCGTGGATAGGGACCGTGACTCCTATTCTGGTAAAGAGTGCTCTTATTCCGGTGGGAGGTGTCTAAGGGAGGTAGGATGCCTAATGAGGAATTGAATGGGAGTGGGGAAAGCCTTCCCTCTGGTAAGGATCAGGCTAAGCAGGTGAACAGAGGAGAGGACTTTTATTCTGATTAGAGAATGGAGTGCCCAGATTCCTTCTCTGATGAGGTAATTAGAGTCAGAACTCATGTTCTGTCAAAAGGTGAGCTAGCTAGCACTTAGAGAAAGAAAATAGAGACAGTCCTCTTTCTCTCCCCCAACCCACAACCCCCAACCCACAATGCAAGGTAGATCTCCTAGTTTGTAGAGGGTGGGAAACGTGGGACTCATGCTTTGATAAGAGAATAGGGAAGAAGTTAAGCTATTACTCTGAAAAAGAAAGTGGAAGCCAAGATTCTTATTTTGGTGAGGGGATCGGGAAATCAAGGCTTATTTTCAATAAGAGTGGGAAGGGCCAGAGGATGCCTGGTAAAAGCCTTGTACTAGTGAGGTGTTGGTAGAAACTTTTATTCTGGTGAGAGGACATGGACTCTCTCTCCCCTCAGGTAATTGCGCCCTGTACCAGCGAGGAGGCTGGTGGTACCATGCCTGTGCCCACTCTAACCTGAATGGTGTGTGGCACCATGGTGGCCACTACCGCAGCCGCTACCAGGATGGTGTCTACTGGGCCGAGTTTCGTGGTGGGGCTTACTCTCTCAAGAAGACCGCCATGCTGATCCGGCCGCTGAGGCTGTGACCATCTATCCCAGGAGACATTTGTCAGCAAGAACCCAAGTTCTCTTTGCCACACCTCCTCTGTGGCCCTCTGTGGGCCATGTCCCTCAGACCTTTCCATGTGGATCTGCTCCCCAGGGCCCTGAAAATGGGACCCAGGACTCCCCAATATCTCAGACCCAGACGTCTCCCCAAGGGCATTTAGATCTTGGTTTGAGCTCATATTTTATAACAACACAAAATATCCACAGACCGTGTCTGGTTTGCATCTGCACCCAGCAGGGGTCACTCCCCATGCCCGGCCTCCTCCTCCTCTTCCTCCTCCTCCTCCTTGAGGTCTTCCAGGATAAGGTTGTCCAGGTCATCGATGAGGCCCCCCTGGCTCAGGCAGGTGGCCACGGTGGAGCCACTGCTGATGTGGGGATTGCTGGGGTGCAGAACTTTGGGCAGATGATTCTGCTTCCGGCTCTTGGGGTGCGCACAGGAAGTCCCAGGCACATGGGGCTCTGGGAAGGGAGAGGTTCTGATGTCATGGCCTTGCAGCCACACAAGACTCTGGGGGCAAGGGAAGGGGCTGAATCCATATGGAATTTAGAGGTGAAAATCACAGGTGTCAAGCCACAGGAGACCCAGGATCATAGGTGGTACCTGAGACTATAGGAGACAAGACAATAGCCAAGAATGCAGACAGGCAGAGACTGTGGGAACACTGGGATGTGAAACCATGGAGCTTCAAGGGCAAGACCACAGAAGGTGACTGATGCTATGGGAAGTGGTTGTTAGGAGGGGCAGGTGACCTGGCAATGGGAAGCCACAGAGACTTAGGGGGTGGTGGAAGGCACAAGGAAGGGAGGCTGATGCCATGGGAAATAAAGTGGCCTCAGGGACCAAGGCCACAGGAGGAACATGGAAAAAGCAGGTAGAGACCTTGGTTCTCAAGGCCACAGAGGTATATGTCCCAGGAGTGAAGACCAAGAAGACCCCCTTGCAGATGGGGGAGGTCACTGGGATGCACTGGGACCTCACCTCGCCGGTTGTAGCAATCAGCAGCTGAGCAGGAGTGGGTATGGGTGCTGCGGCGATCCGTGTCTCGGTCCCAGCGAGGAGGGAGGATCCGTGTTGGAAACACAGGAAAGCCGCACCCGTAGCAGGGAGACGGGGACCCCATCTGTGCCCAGCCCCTGGGGGTGGGCAGGTCATGAGGATCCAAGGGTAAGGATGGGCTGGGTGGGTACAGGGAGAAACAGGGCTGGGGTGAGGGTAGGGTAGAGGGTGGTATGGAGGTAGGTGCCCTCACCGGAAGTTGTGCCGACACTTTGGGCAGTGGAACTCAGCCAGGCCCCACATCTTATCACATGGCACTGGCTCATAGCGTTTCCGGCATTTCCTACACCGGGATACCTGCAGGTGCAGAGAAGGGAACAGAGGTGATCCCAGTTTGATAGTGGCCATGGTGGGAATATTTACACCACAGAAATTAGCAAGTACTAATACACATCTGGGGTCCCCCACTCACAACAGTGATTAAAAAATTTACTAGGAGCACACCATTGGTAAGGGGGTTCTGAAGCCAGTTTTAGGGTTAGGTTTGATTTCAGTGGTAGCTGTCAAACTGTCAAGTCAGAGATCAGGCACTGACTGAGCTGCTCAAGTTGAAAGTCCCAAGTCCAGCTCCAAGCTCTGGGGTGGGAGGTGGAGTCTGAGGTGGAGGTTGAGCTCTGAGGGTGGAGGTCAGGATCTGGGTTCTCAGAGGTCTATGTTCAGAGGTGCAGACGATGAGGCTGGGGAATCTGAGTTTGGAGTGGAGTCTGGGACAAAGTCAGGGTCAGGGGCTGGATTATCACCTCCTTCCGCTGGGGCACACGGCGCCACCAGACATGATCACAGGAGGAGCAGGCGAACTGCCGGTCAACGGCAGGGATGAGGTCTTCCTGGGCACGTTGGAACATGCGTAGGTTGGCTTCCGTCAGGGGTAGGAGGGAGGTCGCCACTGCCTGCAGAATGGGGTGGTTGGGGATGAGAGGGTAGTTACCCTTCTTCCCAACAGACACCACATTCCTCCTCTCACATATTTGATCCCCACCTGCTCCTTCCTCCTCCTCACCTACTGATGCCCCCCACTCCTTCCCAAGATGTCCTCCCAGCTCCCCCTCCCCCATATCCTGGACTCACCTGGATATCCCGGTCCTGCTTCATGTCCTCTGGTGGGTCCTGGGTGGAGACACCAGGGGCAGAAACTGGGGATGCAGCTGGGACCTCTCTTCACCCTTGTTTGTTGGGGGAGGGGGTTGTGGAGGGGAGGCAGGGTCCTGGCCCCATGTGAAAGTAGGGTGATCCTAACTCATGAGATGATTGAGTAATACCCACTTATTGAGAACTGGGTGGGTAACCTCAGTTAACATCCTAGCAGTCCTGACAGGTGGGCACACCTGTCATCTTCATTGTTCAGATGAAGAAACAGGTCCAGAGCTCAGAAAGGGCTTGCCTGAGTGAGTGTGGCAGAGCAGGCCTGGACCCCATGCACCCTTCCTGTTGGCAAATAGCACACACCTGTTGGCACTGTGACAGCTCGCCTACTTGAGGCCCTTGAGGCCACTCTGCAAGTGCTTAGGCTCTGGATTCAGACAGATCCAGGTTTGAACCCTGGCTCCATCAACTCCAGCTGTGGGAACAAGGCCAAATCTCTCCCCCTGGGGCCCTAATGAGGAGCATCTCAGAGCCCAGGCTATGATTCTAGGTGGCCTGGGCTCACATCTCAGCTGCATCCTGCTTGATGCATGAACCGGGCAAATGATTTGACTCAGTGACTCAGTTTCCCTGTCTGTAAAATGGGGGGATAAATAATAGGACCTGTCTCATGGGGTTGCTGTGGTGATGAAATAAATCAAGAGAATTCTTGGAGTCCTGCCCCAAGGGAAGTGCTCAATCAGTGTTACTCTTTGCTATTATTTTTATCATACTCTTCATATGTATAAATGTAATACACATTCTGTATTATGTAACAACTTTAACAACTGTATACCATGCCTTTCAGGCAGGCGAAATCCAGTTTACCAGCCATCAAAGACATCTCAGGGGCAAAGTGGCCATGCTGCACTTGTGCTTCAAAGTCATTCATTCATTCATTCATTCAACACATAGGCTCCCTGTGCCTCTCTTCTCCCCCCATCTCCATCGCATCCCTGCCAGCCTATTTGTCCCTTTGCTTACACCTTTCCCTCTTCTAGGAAGACCCTTTCCGGCCCCTCCTCTTCCCAAGGATCATGCCTCCCCAACCTTGAAGAGTTGCTGCCATCTCCTCCAGGAAGCCTCACTGACCTCTAGGGCTCCTGATGATGATATTAATCCTGATTGTCTCACTGATTGTCTCACTGCCTAGTTTCACTGTTTGCAGGCTCCCTGGCTGGGTTTCTGACTGAGAGGTGAATAAGTGAATGAGACTGGACCATCAACTGTGGACTGGCAGTGTACACAGGGGGTTCACGCGAATAGGGTAGGTCCCTCTTGTTTTCCCTCCCCCTTTACCTGGTCCTTTGAAGGGGGGGCAGTTTACCTGGGCATCCAGGTCATTACTCAGTTCCTGTCCATCTTTCTGTTTTACCCCTGGTGGGGAGAGTAAGTGAAAGACCCTCAGTAAAAGTTATTAAAGTTGTTACATAATAAAGGGCCCTTGAAGGATCTTGTGGGAGTTTCGGGGCCCCCAGAGCCCCAATACAGATCTTCCCCGAGAGATGATCTCGAGACCTTTTCCCAGCCCTCAGCACAGACCACACCCCCACCGCACCGTCTCCCTCCCTCTTCGGTACTCCTGGGGCCCAGACCCCGGCGCGCTCACCGTACACAATGGAGCGCCCCACTCCAGTGTGGTCGCTGCCAAATTTCCTCATCAGAGTCCCCGCCTTCTTGGAGGATACCTTCCCATGAAACTTCTCCCGGAGGCGCCGGACGCTTTTTTCCAGCTGGGTAGGGGACAGAGGGTTTCAGAAGGAGGGAGAGGAGACTGCCCCTTCCCCATCTCTAGGCATCCCCCGCTCGCTGTGAACCCGACCCTTGCTTTTGGCCTCCGCAGCCCCCACCCTCCATCCCTCAACGGCATGTCATGGAAAAAGCCAAAGTCCCTAAGGGGCACTGGGGGGAGGAGAGGTCTGGGGCTCGCGTCCCAGGCGAAGGGAGGAAGCCGGCCAGGTAATCCCTGGCCTCTGACCCTTGACCCTGCAGTCTCCGTTTTTTCATCGAGGAGGCCGCATTTCGCTCTGGGGGATGTGGCAGTCGCTCTTCTTTCCGAACGGGGCAAGCACCCACCAGGGCGGAGGTCTGAGCTTCGGGTGCAGTACCCAGGAATTGAAGCCCCTGCGCGCCCCCGGCCCATCCCCAGCATCTCTCGCGGGACCCCGGCCCGGTCGTGGGCATCTCCTACCTCCACACCTTCCTGAGACATGGTGGCGGCGGCGGCGGCGCGGGTCCCCGAGAGGGTCCGCACTGCGCGCTCAGCGCCCCCCGACCAGGGCGCGCCCCGCGGTCCAGCAGTCGCGCAGGGCAGGGGGCGGGGCCTCAGGCCGGCTCCGCCCTTCCTTCCTGGCCCCCTCTTTCGCTTTCGATTCCGGGGGTGGGTGCTCCAGGCGCTCTGGCTCCGCCCTGTCTCCGCCTCTGCTCTTGCGCCCCAAAACACTGCGACGCCGGGGGTCTGCACCCTGCAGCGGAGCGCGCAGACCTCGGGCGCGGGAGGCGGCGCGGCCTCTGCAGTCGGTCACATGTCCCCACGCTGTGCGGGGTCCGCGTCTGCACGTCCCTCGCGGGGGCGGGGCGGCATCGCGGGCGGCGACGAGGCTCCGCGTTCCCCCCAACCCCGGAGGGCGCCCCCCCTTCAGGAATCTGGCGCTCATTGGGACCCAGGGCCCATTCCTTTCTCTGGTTCTCTTACCCAGGCACCTCCCGTCCCTGAATCTCAGTTTACTCCTCAGTAAAATGGGAATGATGGTGGTTACATTGCACATACATAGTGGTGCGTGTGTGTCCGGATTCCAGACTCTGGGTGAAACACTTCATGGCTCTTTGAACGCCAAGGCGCTCACTCCCCGGAGGACTGATTATGTGCTGGTGGGAAGGAGCAGGCAGGCATTGGAGGAGGTGGGTAGAGAGGGAGGTGAGAGGGGCTTGTTAAAAACAAGGATTTCCAGGGCCTCCCTGGTGGCGCAAGGGATTAAGACACAGCCTACGAAGCTGTCCACAGCCACTGCAGCACGAGTTCGAGCCCAACCAGGGAGCTACCCACATGGCGCAGCAGACCTTTCCTGACGCGCCAGGTGCTCCCCTCAGCAGTGTATGTCAGTAGATCCACCTGTTCTGCTCCGCACTCTCTCTGGTGAATCCTCTCACATCCCGCACCTCTAGCATACACCACCAGTTCTTGTGTGCATAAATAAATAAATCTTTTTTTTAAAAAGACATTAATGAAAAAAAAAATTTCCAATCCCTAGCAATCAGGCAGAATCTGGCTTGTTTAGGGGTTTCAGGGAATCTACATTGTAAATTCAAAGGTTTTATAATGAGCCCTAGGGCTAGGACAAATCTAAACCACCCAGGACAGGGGGCTGGTGAATTCCTTAGGAGGAACTCTGGCTCACCTTGGGGGAGTCAGGGATGACTTCTTGGAGCAGGGGACAGCTCATATAGAATCCTTCACGTTTGAGGTCTTAAATAGGTGAAGTACCTAGTGGGAACAAGAAAGCAGCTCAGGCAAAGACCCCAGGAATAAGAGTCTGGTGCCTTAGGCCAGATTTTCTCAACTCCTGCATTACTGACATTTTGGGCTGGATAGTTCTTTGCTGTGGGAGCCGGTCCTGCAAATTGAGCAGCATCCCTGACCACCCACTAAATGCCAACGGCACCTTCCCTGTCTTGGTTACTGAAAATGTCTCTAGACGTTGCGAGTTATTCGCTGGAGGTAAAAATCAAATTTGGTTAAATGATTCCAAAATTGTTTTTGTGTACCCTTATCAGTAAAAATGTTGGAGCTCCTCCCTCAGAGGAAGATTTCTTTATAAATTGTATACAAATGCAGTTGCACCAAGAGATGCTGTAGGTTATTTTATAACATTTATTACATAAAGATATTCTTCAGCAAACTAAAAATAGAGTTTAAAAATATAGAGGTTCAAATGTTTTCTACTTGAACCTCAAAACTTTGTCTGTTCTATGCACTCCTGTCTAGAGACTACTCTGTTAGTGAACGTAAGTAGTTTCTGGTTATTTGTAACTGAAAGGTACAATTTCAGGCAGGGATGGGATGATGTAGGCTGCACAGAGGACCTGGAGTTTTATCTAGAGGGAAGTGAGGGAGGGGTGGAGGACTCTCCCATCATAGCTGCCAGTTACTCTTTACCCAGTGGAGGGGGAAATCATAGCTGTATCTTATCCCCTAGCCAGGGTGGGCACTCAGTGGGCAGGAAACAAGTGGGAATCTGATCCAGTACCAAACAAATCAGGTCTGCTAGATTTCTCAGAATAATCACTTCTATATTGAGTGCTTACTCTGTGCCAGGCACTGTTCTGGGCAGCATGAACAGAGTGTCATACAAAATAAGGAATCCCTTACCCTGAAGAGCTGGCATGCTAGTGGGTAGATGGGTAAGAACAAATATATAATGGGACAGGAAATAAGTGGTAGCATGAAAAATGAACGGGTGGGAGGATGGGTAAAGGGGGGGGTCAAGGAAGGCTGCAGGAAGGAGCAGCTGGGGAAGACTTGAAGGAGGTTGGGGGCAGAGCAGACAGCAAATAAGACGTCTGAGGAGGGAGCCGGGAGCCTGGGGCTGTGTTTCTAGTTATGGTAATCCCACGTTATCCCAAAACTTAGCAACTTACAACAAAAACTTGTTATCTCATAGTTTTGGGGGGTCAAGAATCCAGGAGTGGCTTTGCTGGGCTTACTGGCTTAGGGTCTGTCTCTATAAAGTTTCAGTCAAGATGTTGGTTGGGCCTGCTGTCACCTGAAGTTTTGACAGGGGCTCGAGTATTTCCTTCTGAGGTGACTCAATGGTTAGCATGGAGGAAGTGGGATACCTCACTTCCTCCTGTTTCAGTCTAGTTCCCCAGAAGGAGTGCTCCGAGGAAAGGGAAAGCCAAGGAGAAATTGTACCTTTTTGCGAGCTAGCCTCCAAAGTCACATAGCATTACTTCTTGTTGCCATATTCTGTGTGTTCTGGTCACCAGATCCAGGGAGAGGTTAATAAAGACCCTGCATTTTCTCCCTTCTCCCCGCGCCCACCCCCACCTGTTGGAGCCCCTCACTGGCTACACCAGAAGGCAAGGGGACGGGCAAGCAGGTGGAAACTGTCAGCCTCTCAGGGGCGGTGGGGTGTGGAGAAGGAGCAGAGTGGGCTGGCCAGCAAGGACAAACAGAAGATACAACCAGAGTACTGAATTTGGGCATTTGGACAGAAAAATATTACCAGCGTTCACACGGGGGCGCTGCCTACTCACCAAGAGTTCTGTTTGAGCTTTGTGGGGTTTCTTGGTCTGGCCAGGTGTGACTTGTTTGTGCAGTTGTGTATTGCTTCATTTTTCCTTTGTCTTTATAAAAAGGTGTGGAAAGGGAGAAAACACATGTGCTGGTAACCATGATAGGAAGTGTAGTTCTAACAGTTTGGCACAATTCAGTGAAAGATGGAGCCTATTAGAGCCATCCATTTATTGATTTGTCAGACAGGTATCAAGTGCCCTTCTGGAGCTCATGGGGAAAAGAAAACCAAGAAGATGACATTGTAAGTAATTATTTAACTATATTTATAGTCTATGTTGAAAAATAGAAATTGAGAAATCCATGAGAAATGATAATACATGGGAACCTGACTTGGGAAGTGTGGTCAAGCAGGGCTTCCTGGAAGAGGTGCCTCTTGAGGTGAAATCCTAACATCTTCTGATACACTGTGTCAAGTATTTTATTTTATTTATTTAAAGATTTATTTATTCATATATACAAGAACTGGGATACAGGCCACATTCACGGGAAGGTGAAAGAACTTACCAGAGACAGAACGGGGAACACAACAGGCAGACTGAGTGAAATACACTGCTGAGGGGAGCAGCGGGCGAGACAGGAGAGGTCTGCCATGCCATGTGGGATTCTTGTTGGCCTGGATCGAACCTACGCTGCAGAGGCTGTGGAGAGCTTCACAGCGCTGCACTCACCTGCCTGCGCCACCAGGGGAGGCCCTGTGCCAAGTGTTTCAAATAATGTATCTCATTTGGCTCTTATAACAACACTGAAAAGGGGGTAATAGTATTGCAAGTGGGAAAATAGGGTAAAAACACTGACCAAAATTCCTTGGAAGGGTGAATAGAAATTATCTAGGTGAAGAGGTGAAGCATGTGCAAGAAGGAGCATGTGCAAAGCTTCTGAGGTGGGCAGTAACTTTAGTTTGTTTTAGGAAGTTAAAGGCCAATGTGACTGGGCAAGGGTAGGTGAGGGTGGGCATGGGCAGGTAGGTTGGTAAGTGAAGAGAGATGAAGCTTTTGCCAAAAAGGGCAAATCTTGACCATTAGTTTGACCCTTTGAGACTTAAGGAAATAGGCACAAATGAATTGTGTGTGTTATTTTCACAATCTAGTCAATTTATCCCTCATTTTAACTAAGTGAAGAAGATCAGGAATACCCTAAAGATGTGGGGAAATAAGAACTGTCCCACACCTTTGGTGAGTGTGTGCTTGGTTTGGTCTTTATGGAGGGCAAGTTGGCAAAACCTACTAAAGCATTAGTCTGCTGTATTGACCATTTCTTTCATTTTCTGTACCTTGGCACTTGGACATCTGGTGAAATTCCCTCTCCCAGAGCACACGCGTAATCCATTTGTGTGCTTTTCTGCCTGTGGATTTCTCCACTTCACCTTTATTTCCCATATATTTCTGCAACAATTGATTTTTTTTTGGCAAAAAAAATCCATCATTTTTGTAATCAGAACCAAAATAATACACAACGAGATAGATCCAATTATTTTAAAAAATAACATATGAAGCCCTGGAAATATATCTTTGGCAATGACATCTGAGAAGTGAGAAGTAATTTGGGATTTTGTAATTTGTATAGTCCTTAGTAAATAGAATGTTCTTTATAGCACAGAAATCTATTGTTTGAGTTTTGCAAAATCAGCTGAGATGCTTTTCCAGGAATGTAATATGTGTGAAAACTGTGCAACTTGTTTGGGATTTGGTCCAATTAAATCCTGTGACTGAAGAAATTGCAGTGACTAAAGTACCTCAGGTATGTCCAGGGTTCACTGGGTTCCAGGCTCTCTCAGCAGTGTCCCCGGGACTTTAGGCTCTCAAGACATCCATCAGCTTTTGGTTTAGTTGCCATTGTCCCTACTTTCAAATGAAGATTCTGAGTTTCAGAGACACCAAGAAAACCACATAGGAAACCCAGCTTATAAGTGGCATAGCCAGGGTGTGACTGGGACTCGCTGAATGTAATGCTCCTAAAAGCTGGAATTGAGGACAAGGAATGAAGAGCTGAAGAGAGTGCCCTTTGGAGCCATACAGACTGCGTTTGAGTCACTTGCTAGCTTTTTGAGCAATTTCTGAACCTTTCTGAGCCTCAGTTTCCCTGTCTATAACATGGGAATAGACTGGTGAAGGGGACATGAGTTAATATAGATAAACCATTTAGACCTTGGCTCTCCAACAAGGTAGCCATTGGCCACGTGTGGCATCCCAGTCCTTGAATCAAGATGAACCGTATGTCAAATGCACACTGGATTTTGAGGATTTCGGTGAAATAACACATCACTGCCTATATATTGATTACATGTTCAAGTAATGATAGTTTGGATTTATTAGGTTAAATAAAATTATTAGAATTAATCTCACTGAATTATTTTTACCTATTTTAGGTAAAGACTAGAAAATTATAAATTACACATGTGGCTTGCATTTTATTTTCATGTAATTGTGCTGACCTAGAGGTTGCAGGGCAAATAGTAACCCTCTGAGGAAAATGTAGCTATTTTTATTACCACACCCTTTTGGTTTAAGGTGCAGGCTGTGGGACAATATTCGTTTGCTCCAGCCTTGGTGTGCAGGTCCCACCTCTGTTCCTGGCAGTGAAAACATCCACAGTTAATCATTGATTCTACATTGATCTCTGAAGGAGAACCAAGGCCGAGGGCTAACAGTGGAAGTATCTGGAAAGTGCATGAGGTACAACACTAGACCCTCAGCTCTAGGATGGCTGGATGATTTTATTTTTTTATATGTTATGTTTTGAAACTTTGAATTTATGAATAGCTTTGACCCCTCTACCCCACCCCACTGATGCAGAAGAGGATGCTCTGCTCTTTCTTTTTCTGATCGCAAAAGGAAATATTTTTCTAAGAAAAAAATGTTCAACATTAAGAAATGTTTACTTTAAAAAGAGGAATTTTTTTGGGCCTCCCTGGTGGCGCAGGGGTTAAGGACAGCGCTATCAAACTATTGCCAGACACTGCAGCATGAGTTTGATCCCCAGCCAGCCAGGGAGTTAACCCAAATGGCGCAGCATACCTCTCCTGTCTCACCCACTGCCCCCCTCAGCAGTGTATTTCAGTAGATCTGCCTGTTCTGCTCCCCAGTCTGTCTCTGGTGAATCCTCTTACTCTCCTGTACTTCTGGCTTACATGCCAGTTCTTGTATGCATAAATAAATAAATCTTTAAAAATAAAAAAAGAAAGAAATCTCTTGAAAAAAGAGGATTTTTTTTTTTTTATAAACAGGAAAACAAAATATCCTGATAGTTTTGTTTGTGGTCATTGGGGTGTCTGCAAATGTAGAGAGAGGGAACTGCATTAAGCAAACATGAACAATTTTGGGCCCTGGAAAGGAAAAAGAGGGGAGCTTGAATTGGAGAGTGTCACATTATTTTTTATTTATTTATCATTATTATTTTTTAAATTTTATATATTTTTACATCATTTTTCATTTTTGCACAATGTATGCATTTTCATCTTGGTTATAGTCCCCATACAATTCCCAAACCCCCTGGTTTTGATCCTACTCCCTCTTCCCCCCCTGTAGTGTGTCTCTGGTTTATAGTTGCTTGTTGATTTTGATTTTTACTTTGTATTAATTAGTCTTTTTCCTGGTCCTTTATTTAGGTTTTCTAAATTCCTGCTATGAGACCATCTGGTATTTTTCTTTTTCTTTCTGGTTTATTTCACTGAGCGTGATCCCTTTCAGCTCCATCCATGTTGAGTGCAAACTGGTCCAACCACTATGGAGAGCTGTGTGGAGATTCCTCAGCCTGCTAAAGATGGAGCTTCCAAATGATCTAGCAATTCCACTCCTACATATTTACCCAAAGGACACAGAAACATTAATTCAAAAGGGCATCTGCACCTCTAGGTTTATAGCAGCACTATTTACAATAGCTAAGCTATGGAAACAACCCAAATGCCCAAAAACAGATGACTGGATGAAGATGTGGTACATATACATAATGGAATATTACTCAGCAATCAAAAGAGAGTGTCACTTTTTTTTTTTTGATATGTCTGCATTTGGTGAGTCTTTTTGCTAGAAAGCCTTCATGTAGCATTTTTTAAAAAAAATTTATTTATGCATACAAGAACTGGGGTAGAGGCCAGAGGTGTGGGGGTTGAGAGGATTCACCAGAGACTGAGTGGGGAGCAGAACAGGCAGATTGACTGAAATACACTGTTGAGGAGAGCAGCAGGCAAGACAGAAGAAGTCTGCCGTGCCATGTGGGTAGCTCCCTGGCTGGGGATGGAACTCATGCTGCAGTGGCTGTGGATAGCTTCATAGTGCTGGCTTACACCCTTGTGCCACGAGGGAGACCCCCTTCATGTAGCATTTAAAAGCAATACTACCATTACTGCTACTACTAGTTTAATAATAATAAAAAGGGGTGGTAATTCTTCATTGCCCTTGCCCCCAGGATAACATCCATTAAATTTGATGTATATTCTTCTGGGTTTTTCCCTTCAAACTATTTACTTTTCTTTCTGTTCATCTGTTTTTGGGCATTTCTGACTTCATGATGAAGGAAAAAGGAAAAAGAAATTCTTTTTTTTTTTTTTTTTTAAATATTAAATTTTATTTTTATATTCCCCCATACAATTGCAAACGCCCCATTCTGACCCCAATCCTTCCCCCCCGCCCCCCACCCCCCAAAAAGTGTCTCTGGTTCATAGTTTTTTGTTGATTTTGATTTTCACTTTCTTATATTCATTTTCCTGGTCCCTTATTTAAGTTTTCTAGATTCCTGCTATGAGTGAGACCATCCGGTATTTTTCTTTTTCTTTTTGGCTTATTTCGCTGAGCATGATCCCTTCCAGTGCCATCCATGTTGCTGCAAATTGCATGTGTTTATCTTTTTTGAATGCTGAGTAATATTCCATGGTATATATGTACCACATCTTCTTGATCCAGTCATCTACTTTTGGGCATTTGGGTTGTTTCCAAAGCTTAGCTATTGTAAACAGTGCTGCTATAAACATAGGAGTGCAGGTGCTCTTTGGAATTGATGTTTCTGTGTCCTTTGGGTAAATACCTAGGAGTGGAATTGCTGGATCATATGGAAGCTCTATGTTTAGTAGGTCCAGAAATCTCCACACAGCTCTCCATAATGGTTGGACCAGTTTGCACTCCCACCAACAGTGCACAAGAGTTCCTTTTTCTCCACATCCTCGCCAACATTTGTTGTTGCTAGTTTTTTTAATATGTGCCATTCTCACTGGTGTGAGATGGTATCTCATGGTAGTTTTGATTTGCATTTCCCTGATTACAAGTGATGTTGAACATTTTTTCATATGTCTGTTGGCCATTTGCATTTCCTCTTCAGAGAAGTTTCTTTTTAGCTCTTCTGCCCATTTTTTGACTGGATTATTTTCTTTGTTGTTGCTGAGTCTCATCAGCTCTTTGCAGATTTTTGTGATCAGTCCTTTATCATTAGTGTTGGGTGCAAAAATGTTCTCCCAGTTGGTGGGGTTTCTCTTTGTTTTTGTTATTGTCTCTTTTGCTGTGCAGAAGCTCTTTAATTTGATGTAGTCCCAGCTGTTTATCTTTGTCTTCACTATCACTGCTTTGGGTGATGTGTCTGTAAAGATGTCTTTGATGTGCAAATCCCGTAGTGTTTCGCCTATATTTCCTTCTATGTATTTTATGGTTTCAGGTCTTATGTCTAGTTCTTTAATCCATTTTGAGTTGATTTTTGTGTATGGTGTGAGGTAGTGGTCAAGCTTCATTCTTTTGCATGTAGCGACCCAGTTTTCCCAGCACCATTTATTGAACAAACTTTCTTTGCTCCAATGCATAGTCTTTGCTCCTTTGTCAAAGATTAGTTGACCATAAATCTGTGGGTTTATTTCTGGATTTTCTATTCGATTCCATTGGTCTGTATGTCTGTTCTTGTTCCAATACCATGCAGTTTTGATGATTATGGCTTTGTAGTATAGTTTGAAGTCTGGGAGTGTGATGCCTCCATTTCCTTCTTTTTTTTTCAGTAGAGCTTTGGCTATTCGGGGTTTTTGGTGATTCCATATGAATTTCATCAATAATTGTTCTATTTCTTTGAAGAATGCCATTGAGATTTTGATTGGAATAGCATTGAATCTGTATATTGCTTTTGGTAGGATGGCCATTTTAATAATGTTTATTCTTCCAATCCATGAGCAGGGGATGTCTTTCCATTTCTTTGTGTCTTCTTCTATTTCTTTTAACAGTGTTTTATAGTTTTCTTTGTATAGGTCCTTTACCTCTTTTGTTAGATTTATTCCCAAATATTTGATTTTTTTTGTTTCGATAATAAAAGGGGTGGTTTTTTTGATTTCTTCTTCTTCAGATTTATTGTTTGTGTATAGGAAGGCTACTGACTTTTGCGTGTTGATTTTGTATCCTGCCACTTTACTGAATTGATTGATGAGTTGAATTAGTTTTTCTGTGGAGATTTTGGGGTTCTCTATGTATATTATCATATCATCTGCAAATAGTGATAGTTTGACTTCTTCTTTTCCTATTTGGATTCCTTGGATGTCTTTCTCTTGTCTTATTGCTCTGGCTAGGACTTCCAGTATTATATTGAAAAGCAGTGGTGAGAGTGGACATCCTTGTCTTGTTCCAGATCTTAATGGAATTGCTTTCAGCTTTTCACCATTGAGAATGATACTGGCTGTTGGCTTGTCATAGATGGCCTTTATGATGTTGAGGTATGTTCCTTGTATCCCAAGAATTTCAAGGGCTTTTATCATGAATGGGTGTTGCACTTTGTCGAAAGCTTTCTCAGCATCTATTGATATTATCATATGGTTTTTATATTTCTTTTTGTTGATGTGTTGGATAACGTTGATTGATTTTCGGATGTTAAACCATCCTTGTGCCCCTGGAATGAATCCAACTTGGTCGTGGTGAATTATCTTATGGATACATTGTTGGATTCTGATAGCTAAAATTTTATTGAGGATTTTTGCATCAGTGTTCATTAGGGAGATTGGCCTATAGTTTTCCTTTTTTGTGTTGTCCTTATTCGGTTTTGGTATTAGTGTAATATTGGCTTCATAGAACGTGTTTGGTATTGTCCCTTCCTTCTCAATTTTTTGGAAGAGTTTGTGAAGGATAGGCACTAATTCGTCTCTGAATGTTTGGTAGAATTCATTTGTAAATCCATCAGGTCCTGGGCTTTTGTTTTTGGGGAGGTTTTTAATTACCATTTCAATTTCGCTGCTTGTAATTGGTCTGTTTAGGTGTTCTATTTCTTCTTTATCTAGCTTTGGGTGATTGTAGAGTTGTAGGAATTTGTCCATCTCCTCTAGATTGTTGAACTTGTTTCCATATAACTGTTCATAGTAGTTACTGATTATTCTTTTGATTTCTGCTGTGTCCGTTGTGATTTCTCCTCTTTCATTTATGATTCTGTGTATTTGTGCTTTCTCCCTTTTTTCCTTTGTGAGCCTGGCTAGGGGTTTGTCTATTTTATTTATTTTTTCAAAGAACCAGCTCTTGGTTTCATTGATCTTTTGGATTGTTTTTTTAGTTTCAATTTCATTTATTTCTGCTTTGGTTTTTATTATTTCTTTTCTTCTACTGGTTCTGGGGTTTTTTTGTTGTTCTTTTTCTAGATCTTTGAGCTTCGAGATTAGGTTGTTTCTTTGAGTTCTTTCTTGTTTTTTGATGTGAGCTTCTATTGCTATATATTTTCCTCTTATTACTGCTTTTGCTGCATCCCATACATTTAGGATATTGGTGTCCTCCTTGTCATTCAATTCAAAGAATTTTTTAATTTCTTCTTTGATCTCCTCGTTAGTCCAGTGGTCTTCCAGTAGTGTGGCTTTTAATCTCCATGAGGTAGGATAGTACCTTGCCTTCTTTTTATGATTTATTTCTAGTTTGATGCCTTCGTGGTCAGAAAAGATGGTTGGTATGATTTCAATCTTGGTGTATCTGTTGATGTTTGTCTTGTGCCCCAGTATGTGATCGATCCTGGAGAATGATCCGTGTGCGCTTGAGAAAAATGTGTACTCCGTTTTTTTTGGGTTTAGTGTTCTATAGATGTCTGTTAAGCCCAAATGCTCTAGGTCCTTATTTAGAGCTTTAGTTTCTTTACTTATTTTTTGTCTTGTTGATCTATCCATTGTTGATAGTGGTGTGTTGAAGTCTCCCACTACATATGTGTTTTCTCTGATGTCTGTTTTCAGAGAGGACAACAGTTGTCTGATATATTTTGGTGCTCTTTCGTTTGGTGAGTATATGTTAATGAGTGTTATTTCTTCTTGAAGTATTGTCCCCTTAATCATAATGTAGTGACCATTGGGGTCTCTTTTTATTGGAAAAAGAAATTCTTAAAGTGTTTGGATTTTTGAAGAAACAGGATTTGGGATCAAAAGAAGAACTTTGTTGATGCACATTGCAGGAAGATATTGAACCTTTCAGCACTTCTATCTTTTCACTTACTGAGTGGAAGGACTAATAATCCCTGTTTCACAGAGCTGTTGGGAGAAAATGTTAATATGTATAAATGCTTAGACTAGAGCCTGCACACAATAGGTGCTCCATAAATGTTTGTTTTGACTCTTGTTATAATACATAGGTTCAGACCATGGTCTAAGACCCCCTTCTGCCACTTAGTCATGAGGAACCCTCATGGTAATGAACCTTCTCAAGCCCTTTTTTGCACATCTGTAAAATGGCATCATAATCCTAGTCCCTATTTAGAATTAAATGAGGGAATTAGACTCTCTGCCTTTAAGGGGGCCCCAGGGCATCAATAAACATCAATAAACACATAATGCTCCATGTGAATATCCAGGTTGGTGTAGGGGGGAGCATTTGTCTCCGAAGTATTCCTGAAGGAAGTAGTATATGAAATGCAAGAAGCTTGTAGGCATGGAATTGGGGTGGTGGGCTGCGGAGAGGAGAAAGACCTGAACTAGGAATTCCACAGCTGTCCAGTACATGAGGACCTTACTGGGAGCTTATTAAAAAGCAACTTTCCAGGCCCCACTGCATATCTATTGGAGATGCTGAACTTGCTGAGAAGCTACCTGCTCTGGCACGACATAGGGTCTTATCTATTCAATAAATACTGAATGGTAGGCATCGGTCAGGGAGTGAAGAAAACTGACAGAAATCCCTTCCATCAAGGGGCTATATTCTAATGGAGGAAATTATAATGTAAAAATTTATCGATAGTGGCTTTCAGACAAGGGGGACAGTGGCAGATGTGTGGACAGCGTACAAGGAAACTATGTTTATCATTTGAAAGATGTCATCCCGGAATGAATGAGACCTCATTGAAGCAAAATATAAATGTTTATTTGGGTTTTTAAAAAAGATTTATTTATTTATGCTTACAAGAACTGGGGTACAGGCCTGAGGTGCGAGGGGTGAGAGGATTCACCGGAGACAGAATGGGGAACAGAATAGGTGGATTGACTGAAAGACACTGCTGAGGGGAGCAGTGGGTGAAACAGGAGAGGTCCACTGCACCATGTGGGTGAGCCCCCGCCTGCAGGGGATCAAATTTGTGGGGTGCTACAGTAGCGGTGGATAGCCCACTGTGCTGCTGCTGCTGCTGCTGCTGCTGCTGCTGCTGCTGCTGCTGCGTGCTACTTGACCCTTTGTGCCACCAGGGAGGCCCTTGGGCTTGTTTTGTTACCAGACAAAGGGCTTGTTGCCTGAAGTGTACAGAAACTGGATTATTATTATGACACCAGGGTTTGAGGAAAAAATTACAACTTTATTGCAAATTGACTGGCAGGAAGGCAAAAGGAAAACCTCAATTTGCCTCCTTGAGAATGGGACTTTGGGCAATATTAAAGGGGTTGGGAACAAAGAAAATACTAAAAAATGTAAGTTGGCAGGCTGATTGTGTTTTGCTGAATCATGACGTAACTTGAATTTGGGTCCAAAACTGTAACAAAACTGAGCACCTCACTTCTGAATGTTATCCTTTGAGCATGGCCTGGCATTTTCCATGGTTATTTTGTGGTCCCATAATGAGAGGTCACCTCAAGGTCAGTAAATGCTCTTCTGGGCGGGCCTCTGCTCTGAAACACAAGTTGTCAATTTATCAAGTCTTTTTTTCCCCTGGTTTTACATGGGCATGAGTTTTGTTGCCCTGTTGTTTTACTCTCACAAACCCACCTTGCTGTTCTTGCAAGATAAACAGAAAAGAAAGGACCACCATGGTTTCAGCACACCCCCACCCCCACCCCGTGACAACCCCCCTCCCCAGGTTGTAGGTTGTATATTCCTGAATCCTGAGGGATTGGATATAACAATTGTTCTGGCTACTTCCTGCTGAATGTGGTGTAGATTGGAGTTTGTGGAATGGAACTGCTTAGCCTTTAATTGTAGATAATCATGGGTTTGGTTGAACATGTGTATGTTGGGAGTAGATGTAGGAATTGAAAGCATTTACTGAAACAAGCTAGGGTACTTTAAATATTTTGAATAACAACCGGATATTTAATCCTAGGATTATAAGAAGTTTTAACAGCTGCAGCTTGGACCTGAGTTGGCTTTGTTATAAAGGTGTCAGAAGTCAAGAATAGGAAGGATTAAATAACAGAGGAAATGAAGAAACATTGAAAACAAATATTTTCATTAGAAAAGTGAGACAGAGAAATTGACTCATTATTTATTTGCATGATCTTGAGGTTTCTTTTAAGAATTATTTTAGGTCAGTCAGAGGTTTGCAGGAGTGAACTGAAAAATAGGTGGGCTTCCAAGACCACCCAGTGTTTGGCCAATTAGGTTTGTCTGTCTCCTCGTGTCTGTAAAGATTATGTCCAGTCCAATTTCCACAAGTTGGCTTTGGAGAGTCCTGGCTATAGACAGGCTCTGTTTTTACCTGGGAGAAGTGAATCCAAAGTTTGACATCTTGCAATTTAACAAAAGATGTGTGACTGATACAACCTTTTCATTGAGCCTGTGATTTATCCTCTGGATGCTATTCTTCCAGATTATAAGATGTCCTCAATCTCTGGGAACTATGCAGTGAAGTGGCACATTTAACGCGAATAAGAGATGGCTACAAGTATATTGATTTTTTTTTTAATAGTTTTTTTTTTTTTTATAGAGGCATGTTTTTATTTATTTATTTATTTATTTGATTTGTTTTTGTTTTGTTTATACATGCACTGGGTACAGTCAGAAGCGCGGGAGGGTGAGAGAATTCACCAGAGCCAGAGCAGGGAGCAGAGCAGGCAGAAGGACCGAAGTACACTGCTGAGGGGAGCAGCGGGCGGCAGGAGAGGTCTGCGCGCCATGTGGGACCCTCCTCCGGTGGCCGGGGAGCAGCTGGGGATCCAACCGGCGCTGCAGAGGCCGCGGGCAGCTTCGCAACCCAGCGCTCAACCGCTGCGCCACCAGGGAGGCCCACAAGTATATTGATTAATAGCATTTAGAATTAAAGTTTGAATTAAAGATTGTACACTTTCTTAGTATCTAATTTTTAACAGTATGATCATTGTCCAAGTTACATTAAAATTAATCCTTAAGGAAGGGTCTCCCATACATCTCATAAAGGCTCAACTGGAGTCTGCTTCTAGAGGTATCTCTTGCTCTAAGCTTCAAGGACTACAGGTAAAGATTTTGGAAGAATTTTGTTTTCCTATAGTTTTCCTTTGTGACTTTAAGATGTTTCACAATTTCGAATTGAGTTTACTTAATTATTTCATATAATTACTCTCTCAGTCTTGAGACTAGATCAGTCCAATTAAATAATTGTCTCCAAATTACAGAGGCAGTCCTGCAGGTGGGTTCCAAAACAAATATACAGAGTAAAAACAATGATTAGAAGCATTTTTTTTATGGAAACAAAAGAAAAAAACAAAGGTTAAAGATTGAAGCAAACCACAAGTCCAGTTGAAATTTCTAGATGTCGGGGGTCAGAGCATCTTGTGAAGGGGTGAGGGCAAGCAGTAGTTTTCCCTATTTTCAGTTTGTTATCATCAGGTATCTAGTAAAGGTTTTGCCATTGTAGTGATCCTTCTGAAGCTGAGGTAAAGTTCTCCATTTCCAGCTTGTACAGAAAAAGACAGTTTTGGTTTTCAATTAATCTAAGCCAAAATTATAAAGAGAAAAACTGGCAATGGGGCTTCCCTGGTGGTGGTGCAGGGGTTAAAGACAGCTCTATCAAGCTATCGCCAGTCATTGCAGCATGAGTTCAATTTCCTGGCTGGCCCAGGAGCAACCCACATGGCACGCATACCTCTCCTATTTTGCCCCTTGCTCCCCTTAGCTGTGTATTTCAGTAGATCTGCCTGTTCTGCTCCCCACTCTGCCTCTGGTGAATCCTCTCACAACCTGCACCTCTGGCCTATACACCAGCTCTTGTATATAAGATACTAGAAAAATGTAGGATCCAGTCCAGTTTACAAATAAAAATAAACACCTCAAAAATGAGTAAGAAGACTAGAATCTGATGTCCACAAAATGATATATTACTGAAACATTTTTCTCTCTACCTTTGTCCCAATTATACCAAATAATCACGGTAAAAAAAATTCATTTGCAAGTTAAGTCTGGTTCCAGTAAACTTGGCTTTTTCTTTCTGGCATAAGCACATTAAGAACTGAAAATAACCACCTAGACTCTTAAAATATGCTTTGCTGAACTGGTCCAACCACTATGGAAAGCTGTCTGGAGGTTCCTCAGTCTACTAAAAATGGAGCTACCATATGACCCAGCAATTCTACTCCTAGGGATCTACCCAAAGGACACAAAAACATTGATTCAAGAGAACAGCTGTACCCCTATGTTTATTGCAGAACTATTTACAATAGGTAAAGCCTGGAAACAACTCAAATGTCCAAAAATAGATGACTGGATCAAGAAGATGTGGTATATCTACACAATGGAATACTATTCAGCAATCAAAAAGGATAAACTTATGCCATTCACTGCAACATGGATGGAGCTAGAAGGAATTATGCTCAGTGAAATAAGTCAGAAGGAAAAAGAAAAATATTGCATGGTTTCACTTATAGGAGGAATATAGGGGAACCAAATAAGACAACAGGGGAAAATAATAACAACACAAAACACAACACAACAAAAACAAACAGACAATTATAAACCAGAGACATCCTGCAGGGGAGGAGGAGGGAGAGGGATCAGAGGGAGGGAGGGAGGAGCACAGGGAGAGTGGTGATGGTGCACGGGTGAACTGGTGAACGAAATTCTATGGGGACTACACCTGAGGGGAGGGGAAGCAAATATTGTTTAAAAATGAACAATGATGTAAAATATATATAGATAAAAAAATTTAAAAAATTTGCTTTGCTGGAACTTTCACAAGGAATCTCAGAATGAGTACTTCAGGACCATGCCAAGATCTCACCATCAGATGCCTCCTGAATTCCTGTATATTTGAGTAAATTTTCCATTTCTTGAGGTCCCCAAAATGCCCTGGACTTTTGGGTCTGCCAAGAGGTGACTTTTCTTACCCTCCTGATAGACCAGCTGGGATCCTGTTAGCAAGGTATTTAGGCCGGTTCGCTCTTTCTCTTTTTTTAAAGATTTATTTATTTATGCATATAAGAAGAGCTGGGGTGTAGGCCAGAGGTTCGGGGTGGGGGTGTGTGTGAAAGAGTATTCACCAGAGACAGAGTGGGGAGCAGAACAGCCTGATCTACTGTACTACCTTGCTGAGGGGAGCAGCTGGCGGGCAAGAAAGGAGAGGTCTGCTGCACCATGTGGGTTAGCTCCCTGGCGGGGAATCTGATAGTTTCATAGTGCTGATACTTAATCCCTTGTACCACCAGAGAGGCCCAGGTTTCTTTCTTTCTTTTTTTTTTTTTAAAGAGGCATGTATTTTATTAATTCATTTATTTATTTGTTTATTTGTTTTTTTTATACAAGCACTGGGTACAGTCAGAAGTGCGGGAGGGTGAGAGAATTCACCAGAGCCAGAGCGGGGAGCAGAGCAGGCAGAAAGACCGAAGTACACTGCTGAGGGGAGCAGTGGGCGGCAGGAGAGGTCTGCGCGCCATGCGGGACCCTCCTCCGGTGGCCGGGGAGCAGCTGGGGATCGAACGGGCACCGCAGAGGCCGCGGGCAGCTTCCCAACCCAGCGCTCAACCGCTGCGCCACCGGGGAGGCCCCCCTGGTTTCTTTTTTGACTCAAAATATCAATAGTTCCTGAAAGTGGTCTGGTCTTGAATATGGCATTCCAATCAAATCTTCAGTAATACAACCGTGCTTCTAAACATCTGTTATGAAAAAAAGAGAGCTTGATTATCTTTACACAAGTAAACACACTGCCGTGATAAATAAGAATATGTACTAACTGTTTTCATATTTTAAGGGTTGAGAGAAAAAGTAAATATTTCAGTTCTGCTCACAAAAAGATGTAATTTATTATTGCTGCAGGTCATAGTCAGCTTAAGAAAAAGGAAAAAGTTTTTCAAATCTGGAAAAAGGCACAACATAACAGAACCAGTAATATGTATTTTTAAAGATTTATTTATGCGTACAAGAGCTGGGGTACAGGCCAGAGGTACGACGTGGTGGGTAGGGGTGGTGAGAGGATTCTCCAGAGACAGAGTGGGGAGCAGAACAGGCAGACTGACCGAAGTACACTGCTGAGGGGAGCAGTGGGCGAGACAGGAGAGGTCTGCTGTGCCATGTGGGTCACCTCCCTGTCAGGGGATCGAACTGATGCTGCAGTAGCTATGGATAGCTTCATAGTGCTGATGCTTAATCTCTTGTGCCACCAGGGAGGCCCCAGAAACAGTAATATTTTAATCAAAACCATTAAGAATTATATTAGTCCTCTGTCATTTATTTAGTCCCATGTATATTTCAAACTCTTGCTAGCAATTATTGAGTTCAGTTTTTCCATAAATGCAGCAATTTCTTATTTTCAGTTCAATGATAATCCGTATTTCTAGAGTATTTGTTTAAGTCTTTTTCCTGTTTTTTTTTTAATACAAAGCATTAGAATAGGTAATAGCTTATATAAATGGCAAAGCTTTTAAAATGACCATAATTAGTTCTTCCCTTTTGCAGTCATTGCTGAAGCACCAGTGGCCAAAATGAAGTTCAATCCCTTTATGAATGATGACAGGAGCATGAATCATAAAAGGTATTTTAATGCACCTTCCCACATTCATAGGAAGATCATGTCTCCCCTCTTTCCAAAGGCTGAGGCAGAAGTACAATGTTCAACCCACGCCCATCTAGAAGGATGATGAAGTTCGGGTTGTTCGAGGAACACTGTAAAGGACAGCAAATTGAAAAAGTAGCCCAGGTTTATAGGAAGAAATATGTCACTTAACCTTGAACGTGTGCAGCAGGAGAAGGTGAATGGCATAACCACTCAAGTGGGCTTCACCCCAGGTGGTGGGAATCACTAGACTAAAACTGGACAAAGACCACAAAATACCTTAGAAGGCAAAGCAATATTTTGCCAAGTTGAAAAGTAAAAGGGAAAATACAAGGAAAAAACAATTGAGAATATATAGGAATAAAGTAGTCTTCTATACAACTTTCATTAGAAATTGCTAGCATGAAAAACATGACCATAAAGATTTGATAATAAAGCAATTGACAGGGAAACACTTACATTTTGTGACATACAATGCTTGGAATAATAACCAGAATTGACAGGAAAAATGATAACAGAACATATCAAACTTTTAGAAAAGTTAATATGACCTTAGAACATTCACATTAATATTTTCATATTTGTTGAATAGCTCTCTGTCTATAGAAGACAGGCCTTCCTGGTGGCACAAGGGGTTAAGACGCAACCTATGAAGCTATCCACAGCCACTGTAGCACGAGTTCGATCCCCGGCCAGGGAGCTACCCACATGGGGCAGCAGACCTCTCCTGACTCACCTGCTGCTCCCCTCAGCAGTGTATTTCAGTCAGTCTGCCTCTTCTTTTCCCCACTTTGTCTCTGGTGAATCTTCTCACCCCCTGCACCTCTGGCCTGTACGCCAGTTCTTGTATGCATAAATAAATAAATATTTAAAAAAATTTTCATATAGGCTAAGAAGTTTGCATATATTTTTCTATGTGACAATGTTTCCTGTGAAGTTTTAATGTGTCAATTAAGTCCAATTTGTTGAATATCTCTCTGTCTATAGGAGACAGAACCATGTTGATGGGACGTCTTAGGAATCCTTTCAAGATCTCACATATACTTTTTAATTAATTAAAGATCTCATTATTTCAGAATTTTGATTTCAGGAAAGTTTTGTCATAAATATTTTAAAAAATATTTATTTGCAGAGAGTGAGAGGATTCACCAGAGACAGAGTGGGGAGCAAACAAGATCTCCTTAAATTCACTGCTGAGGGGAGGAGTGGCCGAGACAGGAGAAGTCTGCTGCGCCATGTGGGTTAGCTCCCTGGCCATGGTGGTGATAGTGTTGAGACTTAACCCGTAGGCCACCAGGGAATCCCCCATTATAAGTATTAAAAGGCTTAAAACACTTGTATGGATTTCTATGAAATAACATCCAATAACACTGAATGGTTATTAAAGATATTTAGAGGCAAGCTTGAGGGCAAGAGTACCAGGTATTTAGGTAATTTAAACAATTTGCACTTTATTATTAAACATTAACCATAGTTTAAGAATGCTTGTCCTTTAGTAGATGAAAGACATTGAAGTTTGGTTTCCTAACTTTACAGAGGAGGAAACTGACAGACACTACTTCAATCCATCGAGCAAGCTCATCATCTATAGTCACACTTCGTGTCACTCATATGTACCTTGATATGATGTGAAGATGGTGCTTTGCTTCTGTGACATTCCTCCCCGAACTCATAACCCTATAAGTCTAGTCATGAGAAAGCATCAAATATACCCCAAACACATTCTCCAATATTCCTGACCAGTATTCACACCTGTCATGGAAGATTTGTCAAGGAAAAAAAAGGAAATGTCTGAGAATTTGTCATAGCCAAGAGAAGCGTCAGGAGACATGATAAGCTAACTGTAATATGATATCCTAAACGAGACTTTGGAACAGAAAAAGGACATTTAGTGGAAACTGAGGAAATTTAAACTGTGGACTTTATTTATTTTATTATTTTTTTTAAATGGATGGATTTTTTTTTTTTAAGATTTATTTATTCATACAAGCACTGGGTACAGTCAGAAGCGTGGGAGGGTGAGAGAATTCACCAAAGCCAGAGCGGGGAGCAGAGCAGGCAGAAGGACCGAAGTACACTGCTGAGGGGAGCAGCGGGCGGCAGGAGAGGTCTGCGCGCCATGTGGGACCCTCGCCCAGCAGCCGGGAATCCAACTGGCGCTGCAGAGTTTCGCAACCCAGCGCTCAACCGCTGCACCACCGGGGAGACCCTAAACTGTGGACTTTAGATAATAATGCAGCAATATTGGTTCATTAGTTATAACAAATGTATTATGCTAATATTCTAAGTGTTGATAATAGTAGAAACCGTCTGCAGGAGTATCTGAGAACTCCCTGTACTATCTTCTAATTTTTTTCAGTACATCTAAAACTAACCTGAACTGTAACATCTATTTTAAAAAATGTACCCATCCTTTGCCATTGAGGGAAACTAATAATGGCGGCATTGATACATAGGCTCTGGAGTCAGATTGTTTGGCTATAAATCGCAAGTTCTGCCACTTAGTTTCTGTGTTGGTAGCCTCCAAGATGGTCCACAGTGATACCTACCTCCTGGTAGTCTTGCCTGTGTAGTTCTCACTTATCCTAAATACTGTTGGTTCATGTGAACAAGAGGATGGTGTAGAAGTGACGGTCTGTGATTTCCGAGGCTAGGTCATAAAAGGCGTTGTGGCTTCCTCCTTGCTCTTTCTCTTGGATCACTCACTCTGTCCTCATATTGTGAGGACACTAAAGAAGCCAAGTGGCCAGGAACTGAGTCCTCCCACTGTAAGGTCGAGGCCCAGGGCAGAGATGGGGTTCAGAGAGGGGAACTTGAAACTGCTGCCACCTGCATCCTGGGAGCCGGCTCTGCCTGGTTTGCACGGGCCCTGATAAGCAGCCTTGAAAGAACAACCAGTTCTGAGAGAAAAAACTTCTTTGAAAAGCAGCTTCGATTCCGCATTCTCCACCTCCCTCCAAGGCCAGACCCTGCCCTATGAAAGCTTGCTCTCATCCCCCAACAGGTGTGACTTCTCCAACCCCGCCCCGGGGGCCAGTGAACCTGGCCCGCTGGTGAGCACAATAAATTTCTTGCCTGTGAGAAACTTAGCCTGGCTCTCCTTTTCTTTACTGCGCCAACCCTTTCACCCACTAATTCCTACTACTGACTTGCTGGCTATGTGTATGAGCTACCTGTGTGAGATGGAGGTGGCTCCATCAGCCCCATCAGATGTTAGAGGATGGCAGCCCCTGCCACAGCTTGATTGTGGCCTCATGAGAGATCCCTGAGTTCAAACTACACAATTAAGCTTCTCCCTATGGATTCCTAACTTTCAGAAACTGTACAATAATAAATATTGCTTTATACCTCTGAATTTGGTGTGATTTGTTTCACAGCAATAGATAACTAATACACTAACTCAGGGGTGGGCTTATTTTTTTTCCCCACACAGAACCAGATCATAAATAGTCTAGGTTTTTCTGGTTATATTCAGTCTGTAAAAACACATCCTTAGCTCAAGGGCTGTACAAAACAAGGCGGGAGTCAGTCTTTCCTCCTTTTATCCCTCTCTCCCTTCCTCCATACCTCTTTTCCTTTCTCTTTATTGCTCTCCCTCCTTTCTTTCTTCTCTCTCATTGTCATTCACTCTTTTATTTATTTAGTCTTTCATTCAGCAAAATGAGCACCTACTATGAGCCAGGCCCTGAGCAAGCTGCTGCAATTATACCTGACTGAGGCAGACAGCCTTCCGGTCTCCCTCAGGGCTCCCAGTCTAGTAGGGGGGACACACAAAAGAAAAGATATAAGTAAAGAATCTAGTATATAATTACGCATTGGTTGCGGTGAGGGATAACTCCAGGGGAAAGGTCTAATGTTATGCTCTTTGAGCAGAGACTGAACGATGAAGAGAAAGCAGTCATGGGAAAACTGTTCTGGGTGCAGGGAGAAGCGTATATGAAAGCCCAGAGGCAATATAGAACTTGCAGTTTCTGGGGACCACAGAAGAGGCCAGTGTGGGTGGGGTGGAGTGAGGTCGAGAGTGGGGTGACATGAAGTCAGAGAGGTAATGTTATAGGACAGGGAGAGGGGCAGCCCAAACCCCGCAAACCTGCCTATTCTACATGGGTTCTGCCATCCACCGCATCAACACAAAACATATGAGACTTTAATGGGAAGGAACTTTAATAAAACTAGGAAACAATACAGGAAAGGCAAAGAGTCTAGTTTCTAAATGAAGCACCCAAAGTTACCCGTCCCCTCGTGGGTAAAACTCCATCCAAATGGGATCGGCCCAGAACAAGGCCCCAAAGCCTGCTACAAGTCTAAAACATCTTCCAGTGGGCACCCACAGAAAAGGGTCACAAACAACCGGACAAGCCCGGAAGGAAAAGAGCAAAATCAACATCAAGATAAAAGCTGCCATTGTCACCTCCCCACGGGTCTCACCCACATCTGTGTCACCCAGTCCACGACCAAAAGACAAGCACAGTTTCTTCACGTGTCTCTAGGCTCCATGCGCCTCTTCCAGGTCTCCTAGCTCCATCCAGCTTCCTTCCTCAGTCTCTTCTGCAGCTTCTTCTCTCCCTGCTCAGCTCCACCCTTCCTTGGGTGGGGCAGGGAAGCTGGAACCTCCCCCTTTCCTGGGGACCACCCTGTTACAGTAATAGAACCACAGCGCAGGGCAATGATGACCGTGGTATGAGAGCAGTGGGGGGCCAGGGAGGGTCTTGAGCAGGCTGTGATCTGATTTTCTTCTCTGACTGTCATGTGTGTTCTAGCAGGTGTGGAACCGAGCATAAGTATTCTTAGCCATTGCTTTGTCATTTTGTGTGTAACTGCCATTTTAGAATTTCAGGTCTTACAGGTCTTGCTGTCCCGGGAAAAGACTGCATTCCAGAGATAGTTTGGACCCTCACTCCACCCTTACTCTCTGGTCACCAATGAGGGTGAACTTGCTGTAATTGGAGCTGCAGGTTGGAGCTGCATCTTGGCCTGGCCAGTCAGCTTAGAATGATAGCCTGGCAAAGTTGGAGAACTCATCCTTGTAGCCAATGAGTAACTGCCAGCATAATTTAACCTTATTAAAAGACCCCTGCTTCCTTTGTTCGGGGCTCTTGGTATCTGCCACTGCGTTGGTAGGTGCCTTGAACCAGGACTCGAGTCTGAAATAAACTCCCTTTTGTGTTTGCATCAGCTGTCTTTGGGTTCTTGGAGGCTATGCTCGCCGAGTCTGCTGACCTTGGGCACAACAGCAGGTCTGCTTCTTCCCATCACCTCCTGCTGGCATTGACAGTAAAACAAGTGAAAGTTTATTGAACACTTACTATGAGCTGGACTCACAAAATCTTTCAGAAGGAAATAAAGTTAGAGGTGAGGTAGTCAAAGCACTGAGAGGTAAGTAGTCAGGCTCAGGTCATACAGCTGGGGGGCAGAATTTGAACTCAAGCAGTTGCCTCCAGGCCATCCTGTGGCCCCACAGCTTCAGGCTCCTCGCCAAATTTCCTGCCATCAATTCAATTCAGTTTCCACTCACCCATCAGCTGGGCCTTTTTTCCTCCAAGCTGATCAGTTCCTCTGCTGCTCAAACACCTCCCATGGCTCCCCAATACCTGGATAAAGCCCACATACTTTAATCTGGTATTTGAAGCCATTTATGAAGTTGGCCTGTCCCACAACTTTTCTAGCATGTTTCTCCTCCCTGCCTTCAGTTCTTTCACACTCAAAGTTCAAACCATTTTGGATGCCTTTCAGTCCTTCAGCACTTCGTTGAGGGGGGGAGTCCCTGGACCCACACAGGCTTGGCTTGGTAGGTGTCCACTCCCACCCAGACCACAGTGATGAAACGTGTTCACTTTCCTCTGCCCCCTTATGTCAGTTCCCGGTTGCCTGGAGTTCTTCATTGAGCCTTGCATCCAAACCAGCTATGGGCGGGTGCCAAATTCATCCACTCATTAATTCAACAATCATTTCCTGATTACCTACCATAGACCAGCCCTGGGAAAAATTGGAAATACCTACAAATACCTATAAAAATTGGAAATACCACAGTGAACAAGACAGATATGACCCTTGTTCTTAAGGACCTAACATTGTGGGACAGGGAAAAGATCCATTTAACAATCAAACCAGTAAATACCATATATGTTACTGAGAGAATAAATTGGGGCAAGGGGAAAGTGGTAGAGGGGGTCTATTTTTTTAAATTTTTTAAAAAGATTTATTTATCTATGCATACAGGAGCTGGGGTACAGGCCAGAGGTGCAGGGAGGGGGGTGAGAGGATTCACCAGAGGCAAAGCGGGGAGCAGAACAGGCAGACTGGGGCCTCCCCGGTGGCGCAGCGGTTGAGTGCTGGGTTGCGAAGCTGCCCGCGGTCTCTGCAGCGCCAGTTCAATCCCCGGCTGCTCCCCGGCCACAGGAGGAGGGTCCCACATGGTGCGCAGACCTCTCCTGCCACCCGCTGCTCCCCTCAGCAGTGTACTTCGGTCCTTCTGTCTGCTCTGCTCCCCGCTCTGGCTCTGGTGAATTCGTTCACCTTCCAGTGCTTCTGACTGTACCCAGTGCTTGCATGAATAATAAATAAATAAAATTTAAAAAAAAAAAAAAAAAAAAGAACAGGCAGACTGACTGAAACACACTGCTGAGGGGAGCAGCGGGCAAGACAGGAGAGGTCTGCTGCGCCATGTGGGTATCTCTCTGGTCTGCCGGGGACAAAACTCATGCTGCAGAGGCTGCGGATAGCTTCATAGTGCTGTGCTTAACTCCTTGCGCCACCAGGGAGGCCCTATTTTAGTTATGTCATTAAAGAAAATATCTTTGAAAAGGGACATTTAAACAGACTCCAAAAATGGGATGGTTTCAAGCCATGCATCGATCTGGAGGAAGGATATATTTGGTAGAGGCAACAGTGAGTGAGTGCAAAGGCCCTGAGGTGGGAAACAATTTGGGTGTAGGAAAGACACAAAGGTGACCCATGTGGTTGGAATGGAGTAGGTGAGTGGGAGAAAGGAAGGAGGCAGGTCCAAACAATCCTGTGGTAGGTTGTGCTGAATGTTGGAGCAAGAACAAATGCACAGAATTAGGGAAGGATATTCCATGCTCTTTATTTTGGATTAATCCCAGTGACCCAGACCCAGGCCTGCTTGGAGATAGCCCCCTTCCCCCACCAACCCCCCAAGCCGAGAACAGCAAAGATCTCAGGGTCTCAAGACTGACAGCCATGGGTGTGCATATATTCTGAAAACTCCTCCAGCTGGCCCAGCAATTCCCTCTTGTCCACATCCCCATCTGCTGGCCAACGCATGAGGAATGTCTCCTTGCCCAATACGTATATGTAACTGTGGATGAGAGACAGAAAGGAGGGTGAGACAGCCTGGTGCTCAGTGGCATGGAGACTTCCTTGCCTTGCCCCTCTGTCTGACTTGGAAGCTATGGATCCTCAGTCTAGAGTGTCTCCTCCACAGGGCCAGCTTGCTCCTCACCTACCCCACCCAGGCCACCCCCCACCCCCCACTGCCCCAAGCCTCTAGGCCATAAAGCCAGGGGTTGGAAAAGGCAACCTTTCCTCTGACTCTTTACTGCCCATGGTTGAACAACAGAATCTACACATCTTTGTGCCCATCTCTGAGCATCCCTGGGCTCCATGGAGTTGTGCGGTGCACAGCCTACCACTCAAAACCTCCATTCGATACAATGAAGAGGGATCACAATGAATATCATTTTAGGGAAACCTCCATTTGGGGCAGCCCTGAAACCTGAGACACTTGCTGAGTGCAAGTATTTTCAGGAATTTCAACACCAAGGGCTGGGCTGGGAGAGAGGAGGGAGCCCAGGTCTGAGTCCCGGGGCAGCAGGGGCTCCTCACGCACTCAGATTTGATTCTCCACAGGCTTGAGGTATGGCCCATGATCAGGTATGTCTCCTGTTTTTGCAGCCCTAAGGAGTCATGGCAGCTGGTGTGTGCGACAAATTTCTTTCTGGTGAGGGGTGGGGCAGAGTCCGTGCCTGGAGGAGAGGAGACCCAGTATGTGAGCATGCCCAGGTCCGCCCCCCTCCCCCCATTTTGGGGTCCCCAGGATAGGAGCCCCAGCTGCTTCCTCCAGGGACATACCACTCTTGATGATGGCTTGGAGCTTCATGATATAGTAGATGTAGGGGTTGGATTCAGAGGCTTCCATGTCCTCCAGCTTGACCTTGTACACTGAGGAAGAAGGTGGTAGAAGGGCATTTGTGGTGGTGACTCCTGTAGGTGGTTCTAGGCTTGATTCCCAACACTCATGGCACTCACCAAAGTCCATGCCAGGCTCACAGGCCGCCACTTGCAGCTCGGCCATCTTAATTCTGCTGCTGTCCTTCCTCAGGGAAGGACACTGTTCTGGAGGGTCAGGAAGGCTGCTGCTCTGGCTGCACTGCCCTGGGGGGGGGCTTCCTCCCTTCAGACCCCCCTCAACTCTTAGGTCTCTGGGTCTGGCCTTTTTCATGTGTAGGATGCTCTCCCATCCCCTCTGTATCTCCTTTTATCTTCTTGTCTGTTTTTCCCATCTGCATGTCTTTCTGTCTTCCTCCAGGTTGGGTTTTTGTTTTGCTTGATTTTTTTCTTTTGAGGTTACATTGGTTTACCACATGGTATGTGATTCAGAGATACAGGATCACACCTCTTCAGATGGATGTCACCACCCCACCCCCACCCCAAGGCACCCATAGTCTCCCACCACCAGCTATCGGATCCCCTCCACCCTCCCACTCTGGTAGCCCCGATTCTAGTCACACCACTAGGGTCTGTTACTGGTTTGGCTCTGCGCTTCCCTGATCTTTGACTGTGTCTGGGCATATGTGTGTAAATCTCCGTCTCTGGAGCTCTTTTCCTCTGTCTCTCTTTGTGTCTTTCTTCCTATCTCGCTGTCTCTGTCTCAGCCCGGGTGGCAGCCAGGAAGTGGCCACGGGTTCCTGGACCCCCAGCCTGACGGCGTCAGCCCTCCGCGGCCCCACGCGGCCTCACCCTCGGCGCATCTGCAGACGTCCCTGTGGCAGACCTTGCGGAGGGAAGATGGCTCTTGAGGCAGGTTGTAGAAGGCGCTGCACCTCCGGGCTTCCAGGGTGTGGGGGGGAGAGAAGGCGGGCGCCTGGGGTTGGCTTGGGCCGGCTTTCCTGGGGGCAGGGTCTCCGCCCAGGGCGCGCTCACCGACAGACCCCGCCCTTCCCGCTCACCCCGTTCCCAGCAGGCCACGCCTCCTCGGCTCCGCCCCACCCTCTCCCAGGCCGGGCCGCTTTGACAACCCACGAAGCTCGCGCCCCTCATCCCCACATCCCTTTAGGTCCCTTCCATCACACTTTTGGCCGCCCCCTCCCGTCGGCCACGCCTGTCTCCCCATTCTGGCCCCTCCATCCCGCCCTCTGGGTCCTGGCCTTCCCGCAGACCGGGTCCCCTTGAGGGAATCCCCTTTACCCCCAGACCCTTATTCACAAGGCTCATAGTAGTCGTAGACGGTGACCTGGGCGGCCTGCAGGAACTCTGCCTGCAGCATCCTGTGGACCCGGAAGCCCAGCACCGTGTCTTCCTTGTGGGAGACCTGGAGGAGGGGAGTCTTGTCTGAGCTGACCACGGCCACCTACTATGGGACATTGACCTCGTGGGGCTGACTGCGCTGACCATGTGGGCATCCAAACTAGAGGAGCTGACCTCAGATGGCATGGCTCTCTGGTAACACTGCCAAAGGTGCCGACTGGGTTCTCTGCCCCCTGAACTACCCACAGGCCTTGGCAGAGAGCACTGGGCCTTCCTCACCTTCTCCAGGTAGAGGACAACAGTGCTGTCGCTGGAGCTCATCTTGGTTTCGTACTGGAAGGCGTACATCTCCACTTCGCTTGTGAGCTGGGACAGAGTGTGATGATTGGGGGTGAGCAGAGGCCCCGACAGCCCTAGGAACTCCAGTTAGTGTGAGGCACCTTTCAGAGCTCCTAGCCTTGTCCAGTCAGGGGAAACTGCAGGAAAACTGATGCACCAGGAGTGACCATGGCCACTGACCATGGGTGACCATGGGCCAGGGACCTGAGGACATTAACCCAGAGGCCTCTGTGAAGATCCTCCCTGCCCTGTGCCCACCTGGGGAGTGTGAGGTGTTGTGACTAGGCCTCCGCACCCTACTCAGCAGTGATCAGGTTATCTGATCACACATTACCTGTTTGAGGTCGTCCTGATTGGGGTAGAAGCCAGTGAGCAGGGAGACCTCCACGATGCTCATTGTGGCCTCTCGATCATCCTGGAACCTGGGGAATTCACGGCTCCAGTGTATTCCCACTGCACTCCTGGCTGTCCCCTATAACCCCCATGCCATCATCTTTTGCCTGGACAAGTGCAGTTGCCTCCTCAGGGGTCTCCCCAACACTCCTGTGCTCCCAACAGCACACAAAAATATTAGAGGTAGCCTCCTTGCTGAAACATCTTTACCAAATGCCTTGGCTTGCCCTCCACCTCGTGTTCTCTCACCCCAGCCTCCATTTGATTGCTTTAAGCATCAGTCTCTTTCTCACTACTGGACCTTTGCACATGCTGTTCTCAGCCTGGAATCCTAGCTTCTTCCAAAAATGAACATCTTTTCATTTTTGCAGTCTCAGCTGATGCATAGCTGCCTCTGCACATTGATCATTCTCCCCTCTGTCCTCCTCAGGCAATGTGGACTGCTCCTCCGCTACATTTAATCACACCTGTCATTTTTCATTGATTCTGGCTAATTGTTTAGTTGTTATCTGTCTCCCTTGATACACTTGATGTTCACTGGGTGGGGAGTGGCTGCCTCGCTCACAGTTGTACCTCCAGCTCCTACAACAGAGCCTGACACTCAATGCATGTTTTTATCTGGGGCTGACCTTTGTGAAGGCAGTTGGGAGGCAGAGCAGGACTGGGGTGGGGGCTGGGTGTCTGGGGAAGATGAGGGCTGGGGAAAGCTGTGAAGCTTGGAGCCTGCCTGGGCCTCTGGGTCAATAGAACTCGCCATCCCAAGACATGGCAGGATGGGGGGCAGAAGTGTGAGCAGGTGAGCCTGGGAGGGCAAGGTGGGGACAGAATAGGTGACAGGAAGGGGAGGGCAGGTTGAGGGAGTAGGCACAGAGAGGCAAACTCGGCTGCTTTCTGTCTTCTATTCACTACCCAGGAAGAGCTGCCAAGGGTCTAGGTCCCTGATGATTACATCTTCCTCCCCCACCAGCCTACAGTCCTGGTGTCCTGACCTGGTTGTCATCCGGAGCTGAAAAGTCTCTTCTCCACTTTTATTCTCTGCAGAGAGAGGACAGGCATTTAGAGGTGGGGTAACACACCTCTGAGCATAGGCACAGCCTTTGGAGTCGGGTTCCTGGACCCAAATCCTGGGTGAACTTTGGGCAATGTGCTTAACCTCTCTGTGCTTTCTTTTCTTTTCTTTCTTTTAAACTAGTTCATTCTCTTTTTTTTTTTTTTAAGATTTATTTATTTATTTATACAAGAACTGGAGTACAGGCCAGATGCGCAGGAGGGTGAGAGGATTCACCAGAGACAGAGTGGGGAGCAGAACAGGCAGACTGATGAAATACACTGCTGAGGGGAGCAGCAGGTGAGAGAGGAGAGGTCTGCTGCGCCATATGGGACCCTCACCGGCTGGCCAGGATCGAACTGGCGCTGCAGAGGCTGCAGACAGCTCCACAGCGCTGAGCTCAACTGCCTGCGCTGCCAGGGGAGGCCCTGTGCTTTCATTTCTTAACTGTAAGTATGAATCATCGTATTCCCAGCCCAGCAGGATTGTTGTGAGAATTAAGTGGGTTAATACAAACAAAGCAAATTAATATAGTCCCTGGCCAGTGTTTTATAACTGTCAGTTGTTATTATTATTAGGAAATAGGGCCCAAACCAAAGTCTTGGTCACTTTTTTAGTGCCTAAAAGTGGGATTGGTGGAGCTTTTCCCCACTACCACCACAGTGAGCTCCCAATAGCAGGATCCTCTTGCCTTCCTGGAGTACCTCAGACTGGAAACTCTAAGATCGCACTATTTCTGACCACCTCCAACACCCTCACCTTGGTCCTCCCATTATCTATAACTGGACCAGTGCAATCCCCTCCTTCCTTGTCTCCCAGGTCCTACTTTTGCCCCCTACAGTCTATTCCCCTCAGACCGAACAAAGGGAATCTGTGCAAATCTGAGCTCTGTCAGAACACTGCGAACACTCTGGCTTCTACTTCACTCTGAGCAAAAACCAAAGTCCTCACAGAAGTTGCAAGTCCCTGCACTCTCTGCTTCTGACACTTCTTCAATTCATTTTCCTAAACTCTACCACTGCTCCTCAAACAAGGTGATCTCATTCTTGCCTCAGGGCCTGTGCACCTTGTTCTGCCTGCCTGGGATGCTCTTCCATTAGCTGCTTCATGGCTGATTTCTCATTTCTCTCATCTCTCAACTCAAATGTCACCTCCTCAGAGAGCTTCCTCCTAACCTCCCCTGAGTCAAACATCTCCTATTTATTTATTTATTTATTTATTTATCTATTTAAAAGATTTATTTATTTATTTATACAAGCACTGAGTACAGTCAGAGGCGCTGGAGGGTGAGAGAATTCACCAGAGCCAGAGTGGAGAGTAGAACAGGCGGAGTGATGAGGTACACTGCTGAGGGGAGCAGCGGGCAGCAGGAGAGGTCTGCGCGCCATGTGGGACCCTCACCCGGCGGCCAGGGATCGAACCGGCGGTGCAGAGGCTGCAGGCAGCTTCACAACCTAGCGCTCAACCGCTGAGCCACTGGGGAGGCCCTCCTATTTTATTTATATATTTATTTCTATAATATTGATTTATTTGTTATAAATAAGTAGCAGTAGTAGGAGTGTAATCTATTGTGATTGTATTCTCTTAGAAAGTGGGCTCCAGGAGAAGGGATAGTTTTCTTGTTCATGCTTATGTTCCCAGAACCAAAAAACAGGGCAAGGCATGTAATAAATACTCAGCAAGTACCTGTTGAATGACTGAACAATGCATTAAATGTCATTCCTTAATAATAGTTAAAATAAAAGTACAACACAGTACCCAGTGTGTAGTAAATAATTAAAAAGGGCTGTCAGGCATCCCTGGGCCCAGGCTTACCTTCTGGGGCACTGACGAGAGTCACATTCAGTGTGTACAGTTTGCAGGTGTCCTCCCATGACTCTGAGGACCTGTGGTACATGGTCAGGATCTGCAGGGGCAGGGAATGTTTTAGAGTCTCTCCCTACACATCCCCTTCCTCCTTACTCTAGTCCTTGCCTGCCTAGGTCAGTCCTTGGGTGCAGTGGCCAAAACACCTTCAAGTCTAGACCGGGTCTATGAAACAGACCGTCCGGATTGGAGGTGATGGATCCTCCCTGTGCTTCCATGTGGCAGCCATTTGCCATGTGTGCCTGTTGGGCACTTGAAATGTGGCTAGTGTGACTGAGGAAGTGAACTTGCAATTTTAGTTAAGCTTAATGAATTTAAATTTAACTGAGACTCAAGGAAGTGTGTGACAGGCCGAAGGTCACACAACAAAGGCAGGGATTCAGTTGTGACTCTGTCCTCTGAAATATAACAAGCTGTCTGAAACTTAGTGAACACAAAGGCTGTTCTCCTGGCCACAGGCCATAGGCCGGAAGATGTGATGAAGCCTCCAGATATTCGGGGAAAGATTGAGTGAGCCTCTGGATCTTGGGAGACACTCTGGAAGGAGAATCTCCCTTTGGGAAGGCAAGGAAGGAAACACCCTCCAGGGACTCAGCCTGGTAGGGGCAAAGGGGTTCAATGACCTCTGGACTCTAGTTCCTGAGTCTTGCCTCGACAATGTGAAAACCTTTCTGAGCTTCCATTTCCCTGCCTGTTGAATGGTGTCCATATTTTTATCAACTTCTCTGGGGTCGAGGTGGCTGGTGTCCTTAGTTTGCTTCCTAGCAAAGAGCAATATCCTAAACAGCAGCTATAAGTATAGCTGATTTCAGTCTTGTTTTGGAGTCTAGACTGACTCTATTTCACAAACTGCAGTGTGTGCTGGGCTCTAGCTTAGGGTCTCAAGGGCAGGAAACCACACTCACCGAGATGGTGCCTCTCCCATTGCCGCTGGCTTTGATCTCTAGTTCGTCCTGGGCAGAGAACTTGAAGGGAAGCAAGAGTATTTGATGGCAGGGGTAGCAGTAAAATGTGGCTCAGATGCAAAGGGGGTGGGGAAGAAAATGGTTTTGCTTTTTCTTCTTGATAGAGCATTTGTGCATCTACTGTCATGATCGACTCTAACTGCCTGCTCAGGCTGTGTCCTCACATACATCTCTGCAGTGTCTCCAAAGTTTGCTGTGCATGAAGCCCACAAGACTCTTCTCCTGGCATGTCTGCATCTACCCTTGTTTTCCTCACACATTCTTACTGCATAGCTAGAACAAAATTTTACAAATTCACATCTAATCATATCACCCCTGTTGAAACCCCCAGCTCTTACGCTTTGTTCCCTGCCAACCTTCCACTCTCCTTACATCACTTTTCCTGGCAACCTCGCTTCCGGTCACACCTGTGCAAGCCTGTACTACTCTGTACCTGTCTCTGTATCACAGCACATTCCCCCACGCCCTTCATCTTGACAGCTCCTATTCATCTACTGAAAGTATGTGTGAACTCAGACAAATTATTTTACTGTTTGGTCTCACATTTCCCCAAATGAGGCTAATAATAACACCAACTTTGCAACATGGTGCCTAAATAATATATATTGACTGGTGCCATATTCTATGTACCATAATTATGGCTACACTAGATGTTCATATTGTGTAAGTGCGATAATGACCCTTCTCTTTCCAGGGCCATCCATGGTTCTCACTTCACTTGGAGGAAAGTCCAAGTGTCAGCTCAGGTCCGTGAGACTCTCATCACCTTCCTGCCCTCATTTCCCCTCACTCCTTTTCCTCATCACACCCATCCCCATTTATTTATTTATTTATTTATTATTTTTAAGATTTATTTTATTTTATTTTTGCATAGAGGAGCTGGAGTATAGGCCAGAGGTGCAGGGCGGGAGAGGATTCATCAGAGACAGAGTCAGGAGCAGAGCAGGAGGGTTTACTGAAACACACTGCTGAGGGGAGCAGCGGGTGAGACAGGAGAGGTCTGCTGCGCCATGTGTAGTTTAGAACCCTGGCCAGGGATTGAATTCAGACCATAGCAATGATAGCTCTGAGACTTAAACCCTAGGCCACCAGGGAGGCCCCCACTTTTAAATTTATTTTTGCATAGAATAACTTGGGTATAGGCCAGAGGTGCAAAGGGTGAGAGGATTCACCAGAGACAGAGTGGGGAGCACAACAGGTGGATTTACTGAAACATGCTGCTAAGGCAAGCAGTGGACAAGACAGGAGAGGTCCGCTGCACCACGTGGATTAACTCCCTGGCCAGGGATCAAACTCAGGCTGTAGCAGTGATAGTGTGATAGTGCTCAGACTTAACCCCTGTACCACCAGGGAGACCCCACAATGGTCCTGTTGTTGCTGATAGAACACCTCTTTCCTCAAGGTATTTGTTCTTGTTTTTCATCTGCCTAGATAGCTACAAGGCTCACTCTTACTTTTCCTTAAGTTCTTTGCTCAGACATTACCTTCTTGAGAAATATTTCCTGCCCAGTCTATCTAATATCACAGCTCCTTGATGTTCCCAGCCCCTCCCATATGACATGTCATCATTTATCAATCTACATAGTCTACTTACTTATATCTTTTTATTGTCTGACCTCCCTTCCCACTAAAATACTAAATTCTACAGGGACAGAGATTTTTTCTTTTTTCATGGCCATAGTCCCAGCCCCTAGAACAAAGCCTGACACATAGTAAGTACTCAGTAAAGATGGCAGAATGATTGAAGGTAAATGTTACCTCTTCCATGGTGTAAGATCATAGGGATTATTTTACTCCCTACAGTAAGCATATTTTCCCCCTTCCACACTTAAGTTCAGAAAACTTAAAACAGAATATATTTATTGGTTTATTTTCTTCCTAGACTGCAAATTTCAAGAGTAGGCACCACAGATCTCTCATAATATAACTCCAGATGGATCAGATTGCCCAGATGGATTCTTGGGATACAGTAGGTGCTCAGAAAATATTTGTAGAGTAAATGGAGCAATACACCGGCAGTGTGGCCACCAGTAGTGAGATAGTTTTAGGCAGGGAGATGGGCAGGGACATGACTCAATCTCATCCTCAATGCCACCTGTGTGGACTTGTGATTTGTCCCTCAGTTTCGTACCTTTGCTGACCGCAGCTGGTAGGCATTGTTCCGATCTATGTTCCACTCCAAGTTCAAGGCTCTCTTGGGGACACTGATCTGGACATGGAGATCCTGGACGTCTTCGAAGGGTACAGCTTCGCTGAAGCGGGTGAGGGCCTCAATGGCAACCACCGTGGTCTGGGTGGGGATGGGGACAGTGGATCAGCACCACAGACAGCGCCCTCGGGGCACGCAGGACAGCACCTTAGCACTACGGACTGTTTCTTCAGGTGGGCCGGCCCCACGTCAACACCATGGCTAGTGCCCACCCCAACTCCCAACTCCCACCTCTGAGACCCTCCCTCCGCCCCCTTCCTCCCGCCCCTCCCCCCTCCCCGTCACCTGAGTGGACTTGAACCCTCCGCCCAGTGCCCGCTTCTCCAGTAGCCACTTGGCGATGGCATGCGTCTCATTGTGCTGACCCAGCTTCAGTTTCTGCATCAGTGCATAAGCCGTGGCCTCAATGGTGTACAGGGAATTATGCCATTTGCTTTTCACTGGCCAGTGGGTTTTGTCTAGAAGATAGATGCCCATCTCATCACCAAGATCTGGACCTACCTACCTAAATCTGCCCTCTCCTTGTGTCACCTGGCCTAATTTCTTTCTACCACTATTTTAAGGAGACATGTGGACACTGCATTTTCAGAATCACTCCAGGAAACAGCAACTATTTAGAGATGGGGAAAATGAGATTAAAAGAAGCTCCTTCAGGGCCTCCCCGGTGGCGCAGAGGTTGAGCGCTGGGTTGCGAAGCTGCCCGCAGCCTCTGCGGCGCCGGTTCGATCCCCAGCTGCTCCCCGGCCACCGGAGGAGGGTCCCACATGGCGCACAGACCTCTCCTGCCTCCCGCTGCTCCCCTCAGCAGTGTACTTCGGTCCTCTGCCTGTTCTGCTCCCCGCTCTGGCTCTGGTGAATTCTCTCACCCTCCCGTGCTTCTAACTGTACCCAGTGCTTGTATAAATAAAATAAATAAATAAATTAAATAAAAAAAACCACGCAGAAGCTCCTTCAGCTTATCCAGTCAATCCACAAGCAAATTTTCCTATTTACACTGCTCTTGACTTGGGAAATAGAGAGGATGGGGTTAGGACCCTCAGGGGTGGAATATGGCAGGCCATGGTAGTCAGACCTCTCTCAATCACCCACATTTTATGACCTTGTTTCCATCTTTTACTATTCCAGGCACTTTCTCACCTCAGAGCTTTTGCATGTACTATTCCCTTAGTTTGGTGTGTCCTTGACCTTCCACATAAGGGAAACTTTTTATCTTTCATTCCAGCTGAGGAGTTCAATTTTCACAGAGGTCTTCTCACTCTCCAATCACTACCCCTTCCCTTGCCATCTCTCCCATCCACCTTGTATTGCTGCCATCTCAGCACTATCTTAATTTGTGTTTCTCTGTTGATCTGTTTATCTTCTGTCTGTCTTCTCCAGGGATGGTGGGACCTTTGAAGGCAGGGATCACCTTCATCTTGCTCACCTTGGTTTCTTAGGCTCTGAACTCAGGATTGGCACACTTACCATACGTGATGGGCTAAAGAGAAAGGGAAAGGCACCTTCCCTAGCACAGGGATCTGCAGGCACACACACAGCATAGGCTACACACAAACACCACTGATTTGTTTTTCTTTGTTTTGAACTGACAGTCCTGCCCCTGAGGAAGTGTCAGACATTGACGCCATCAAGAAAACAGGATGTTTTTCCAGGCCCAGGAAAACAGGATGTACCTAAGAGGTGACCACAAACTCTGGGGACTAAACATGATGAAGGCCAGGAGATCAGCTGCGGTGGACTGTTGTAATGGGCTGTTCACTTATGATTAACCGCTTTTGTTTAACTCACTAGAAAAAAGGCCAGCTCAAGATGAGATGTCAGAATGGGTTTTGGGGGTAAAATATCTCTTGTTCTCTCAGATCACTGGCTTTCTGACAATAAAGTGCACCTTATATTGATAGATTCAATTCCTGTCTGTGCTCATTAGGCTTCTGGCAACAGTAGGCATTCCAACCGCAGCATTTTCCAGTTACATAGGTGCTTAATAAATTCTGAATAATGAGTTACACATTGCTAGATTTGACAACAAACATCTCCCTCCTCCTCAATAACTGTGGGTAATGCACAGATGGTTAAGAAGTGCCCCACACCCACCATGACTGGCAAAACTGTCCAGGCGGTCATTGGCTCGGGGGCTGTTGGTAAGCGCCAGAGCATAGGAGGTTATGGCAATAGCAAAGGTTGTTTGAATGTTGGGGAGGCGTCTTTCCAGGAAGTCACGGGCTCTCTCCATGCTGGCAGCTAAATCCTAGGGAGTCAGAGAGAGGAGGCTAGAGGAAGACAATCAGGAAAAGGGTCTGAAAATCAGAAAAGAAGCATTCACTGACAGCGACATGAGGGTGGGGAGCTCCTGTGTGCAGGGGGTATAGCACCCTCCAAATCCTACCCTCCCTTTTTGGGTCCTTACCGGTATATCCTGGATGCACAACTCCTTCCCCTCAGCCAATGCGATCAGGACAAGAGCTGTGAGGGATACGTCTGCCTCGGAGCCTCTGTAGCCACCCTGCGCGTGCAGAATCATACCCACGTTCCCTTCACCATCTTGGGACACCTCCAACCTCTCCTCCCTGACCTTGGAAAGCTCTCAGGTGCCCCACTCTGGGCTGGGTGATGTTGCAAGTAGGATGGGAAGAGGGTAAAGTGTGTTTGTATGTGCGTGTGTGCGTGTGTGTGGAGAGAGTGAGAGAGAGAGAGAGAGAGAGAGAGAGAGAAGCCATTTTGAGATCTTCCTGTATGGAGTCTGCCTTGTTCAGAAAAGCTAACACCCATGGAAGGTGCTGAGACTGTCTCAGAGCATTCATTCTCTCAGCAACTTAATTTTCCTGATGGAGAAATGGAGGGTCAGAGACGTGAAGGCTCCCTATTACTAGCAAATAACTGACTTAGGGTTCAAACTCTTCATTATTCTTCTGGCTTTCACCCTCAACCCCTGTAGAGGGCTTAGTAGTATTCCCCCTCCAATTTGTGTCCACCTAGAATCTTAAGATGTGCTCTTATTTGGAAATAGTCTTTGCATATATAATTAAGTTAAGAAGAGGTTATACTGGTTAGGATGTGCTTTATATCCAATGATTAGCGTCCTTATAAAAAAGCTACATGAAGATAGACAGAAGAAGGGCATGTGAAGATGGAGACAAAGAGATTGGTGTGCAGTTACAAACCAAGGGATGTGAGTGATTGTCAGCAGCCACCAAGCTAGAAAAGTCAAGAAAGGATTCATTTCTAGAGACTTCAGAAGGAGTGTGACCCTGCTGACACATTGATTTTGGACTTCTAGCCTCCAACACTGTGACAAAATAAATTCCTGTTGCTTTAAGCTGCCCTGTTGGCATGGTGTTAGACAGCTTATGCAATGCTTTTATAGAAGCCTGAAATGTAAATACTGGTGGCATTTATTTTGGTGAGGCAAGTACCTGACTGAAGACTGGGTGCCCAGGTAGTCAGCCTAAAGAGGAGCAGCTCAAACAAACTCAGCACTGGTCCCTGAGGAGCTGTGTGCCAGCTGCCTCCTCCCACTAAGGTTCCTTTATTTTACAAATTCTGGTTAATTTAGATAACTGACCACTTGAACTGTTCTGTGATTTTTCCTTTTCCTTCTCTTTTGGTCTCTACCTTGCTTTAAATTTCTGTTCTTATGATTTAAATTACCTAGTAGAGAGTGACCCCCTGAAACCCTAGACTCCCCATCCTCTACCCCAAGGACCCCAGGGTGTCCCTCTCTCCCTAAGCCCTCACTGTGGCCCAGGTATGCTGTGTAGATTCCAGGCTTTGTAAGTAATAAGCCTCTATTTTTTTTTTTTTTTTTCAGTTTCCTGATGGTTATTGCTGAAGGGCCTCTTGCAATCACAATAACCCCAAAGACTGAGGCAATTGTAACACTAGCTAAAAAGGAAACTGTCTAAGGGAAACCTACTGGGATTCGGGTAAAGATGGGGGTATTGCCTGGGGGTGGGGGGGACTCAGTCCCAGAGAGGAGGGCCAGGACTGGCACCTGCCTGATGTGGGGCAAAGGAGAGATGGGCAACCAGGTGTCCCCAGCCTTCTCACATTGTAACAGGGTGGTCCTGACCAGGGAGCTGTGAGGCTGAGTCCTAAACCTTGGCTCTTTCCTCTTCTCATTCTAGGAATAGGCCAGAGACCTGAAGTCCCCTTGTTCACGTGCAGAGCCCTGGGTTTTGTTTGAATGTCCCAGACAGCGGGGCAGTGAGTACCTGCATGGATGACATGATCGGAGGGCCCTCATCCAGGAAATGCCCGTCCTCCGCCTGTCTCTGGGTGATGATCCAGGTGGCCAAGTCACAGAGAGAGTGCCTGTCTACCACAGTTACCGTGGTGGTGTGGTAGGCCAGGGAGAAGACCCGGAACACATAGCTTGTGAGCCTGTGGAGGGTGGGGAGGGGCTTGGGTGGTGATGGGAACAGCAGCAAGGGGGCCCTAGAGTGTGGGCATCTACTCCACGGAGAATCTACACTGTGGGCCACACTGGTCCAGACCGACCCTCTCCACTTGCTGCCCAGGTCTGCTGGCCCACACACTGCTTGCCCTGAAACCCCACCCGGGAGGCTCCAGGGTGGGCGAGGCCCCTATTGGAACCCAGCTTCCAGGTGGTGGCAGGACGGCCGCTGTCCACATCCTTACCAGGTGCTTCCCGGGTTTCCCTTGCTTGCATGGTAGGTGCCATCTTTATTGCGGTGGGTCAGCATCTGGGTGTAACCTGGAGCGAGATGGAGGTGGACTCGCATGGAATTGGTGTTTGGGCATCTGTGCAAAGGGTCAGCTGTCAGCATAGTCTGAAGGGCCAAGGTGTGGGTGTGACTAGAGGGCGTGTCCCATCTGGATGTAACCTGGAGGAGCGGGCTTGTCTAGGTACATTAAGAAGGGGGCTGTGGGGCCCAGGTGTGACTGCGGAAGCCAGTGTATAGCATCCAGGGGGAACCTGAAAACTGCCCCATCTGGTAGTTTCTGGGTGTGGCTAGGAATTGCCACTCAAAAAGACTGTGGAAGGCAAATCCCGGAGAACGGGGTACTCTGAGGGGCCACTAGCTTGGAGCTTCCTGGGGTGTTTTTCTTGGCTGTAATCTAGGGGTGTCTATGTAAAGTAGTGTACCTGTGTAACCCAGAGAAGGCTGTTCTTGAGTATATTTTGGAGGGGGCAGCTCTCAGGTGTGTTCTGAGCATTGCTACTTGGGTATTAAGTGAAGGTTCCCTGGGCACTTATTGTTTGTAACATTGGGGAAAAGAGTATTGGAATGTTACCTGGGGTTACCATAGAGAACACTTGGATGAAGAGTTGGTGTCTGAGTGTAACTGGGGAGAAGTGTCAATGTTCAAATTAATTTGAGGGTTTCTTGGTATAACTAGGTGCATACATTTCTCTTTGTAACCTGGGGAGCTGTCAGCATTCAGGTGTAACTGGAAAGCCATCACCTGGGATTATTCTGGAGTTTTCTGCTTGGGGACTCCTGGGGGTGAGAGCCAGCGCACGCACGGCCACTGACTGTGTATAACCTGGGACAGCGTCTCAGTACAGCACCTGTCCTGGGACTGCTGCTTGGGGTGAACCAGGGTATCTGTTGTCAGGCTGTAGCCTGGGAGAGGGGTGAGCATGAAGAAGCAACATGATAGTCACTGTTGGGGGTCAGCTGGGAGACTTGGTATCATGTCATCCTTTGGGAGAGGAGTCAGACTTTGCCAGCAATCTAGGGGTCACCTTGAGCTAGCTATTTGAGGGTCATTGCTTGGGATCACCTGGGGATCGGTATCAGGTTGTAATCTGGGAGATGAGTCAGAGTTTGGGTGTTATTGTCTGAGTGTGGCCCATTCTAGGGGTACGCCAGTCACTCTCCCACCCACCCTCATTGAGGTCCCAGGAGAGTGGTTCTTACCACTGACAATGTTCTTCATCACCTGGTCCCTGAGCTCCACGCCAACCTTGCCCCACTGGCCTGTGGCATCCAAATATTGGGTCAGGATGATCACCGGGGTGAAGGAGCTCAGGGTCTGCTCGGGGCAGCCACTCGGGACTTTCAGCAGCCTCCTTGTTTCTCCGGGTGTCAGGCTGCCCAAAATTGTCTCACCAAGGATGTCACCTGTCATCAGGCGAGTAGGGTCACCTTGGGAATGGCTGAGGTCACCATGGTTTCCCATCATTCCAGATAGGCACCCCCAGCCCCGCCTGCCCCTGTACCCAGGAGGCCGTTCAGTGCCACCTATCCATTCTCCCAGGAGTCAGCTCTGTCCCAGGTACCTTGGATGCTGACAAACACTTCTGCCTCTGTGTCAGGGACCTTGTTAAAAATGTCCTGTCTTCCCACCAGGAACGTCTGGGTATTACCTGAACAGGAACAACCTACTGTGACAAGCAGTTTCTGGGTCCAGGCAGGTCAGAGACTCAGAACTGGGACTGCTCTCCTGGTTGGATCCCCTCATTTCAGCCCTTCCCTCCACCCTGGCATGGACCCAGGATGCCACATGCCCCTTTCGGATCCCACAAACCTTGGGGGTTCAGGAGGGTGCTATTGGATATTTTCTGTATCTGCCCCCCTGCCTGTGGGATGCAAAGAGGAAGCAAGTTAACAACAACACTCGTAGTAGTTACAGCCACAGTGACAGTAGAGAAGGCTTGCTTAGCTATTAAGATCTCAGACCCTGGAGCCCAAATGTCTGGGTTCAAATCCCAACTCTTCTGCTTCCTTGCTATGTGACCTTGCATAAAATACTTAGTTTCTCTGCTCCTTGGTTCTCTCATCTGTAAAAGGGAGAGGATAAAAGGGAGAGAATGTACATGCTACTTCGTGGGCTGTGCGCTATCCTTGGTGTTAAACTTGTTTTTTTTAAGCAAGTAATGTACAGGTCACACACTGGTGGGCTGTAATTTTCACAGCTCTTTTATTATTCATGGCTATGATAAATACCCTCATCCTGAAAATGAGGATATGGAGGTTCAGAGAAGTTAAGTAAACTGCCCAAGGTCTGCCACAGCAAAGAAAAAATTTGACTTGATTCCAGTCTGGAATTGAGGACTTTGTGATTGAAGTTTCAAATCTATGCCATTGTGCCTCTCACCTCTGGGAGACTTATTTGTTGATCCTAAGCCCCACCTGCCCCTTTTGTGACCACACAGCCTGGGACCCCACTGTCTGCACTGGCAGCAAAGGGTGGGAGACACCCATTACCTTGACCAGAAGTGTCTTCTTCACATGGTCCTGGATCCCAAAGCCCACGACCTTGACTTCCACATCCACTTTGCCTATCTCCAGTGGGAGAACCACGAAGGGCACCATCTTGGAGGAGGTGGGGGGCACAACCACCACCTGGCGCCACGGGACTGCAGGCTTTGATGCGCTGCACAATGCCTCCTTGTGGGGGAACTCCACTCGGACCTGGAGCAGGGTGGCCAGTTAGGGGGTCCTGAAGCACAGGGTGACCTTACAGTCAAAGTCTCCTCCCTGTTCCAACCCTGAGAATCCTGAGTAGCTAACAGCATGGCACAGTGGCTCATAGCAAAGACCCTGCCTGGTCAAGGCCCCTCTGCTATTTATGTGCTGTGTGATCTCAGAGAAACCATTGACCCTCTCTGTGGCTCACTTTCCTTATCTCCAAACCAAAGACAATAATCACACCCACTGCTGGGATTATTGTGAAGCATAAATAAGAAAATACCTTAGACATTTTTCAAAAGCACCTTACTGGCCCCTTTGAATAATGGACACATTCCATCAGCTTTATAAATCGTTGAGAGGTGTTTGACCATGGAGAGGAGGGCTGGGGACTTCACCTTGGCCTGGTGGCCCCTGAAATTGTACAACACGGCTTGGATCTGGACCTGCTCATTCCTGATCACGGAGGAGGGTAACTTAAGATCCACAAAGAAAGGTTTCATGACTGTCAGCTCAAAGGGTTCTGAGACACAAAGACCTACAATCAGAAGAGCACATTGACCGATATGATGGGCTGGGCAGGGCCACCTTTTCCTGACCCCTCAACACTGGGTTCGTGGGGTTACCTTGTCCAGCCTTGAGACTGACGGCCACGATCTGCCACGTCGTGATGGAATCTGGCACGTTCTCACTGATGTAGTAGTGGGAGATGTTGCTGGAAGTGGCCGACCTGTGGTGGTGGGGACATTACAGAGTTTATGCTGCCTGGACAGATCCTCTGGATTGGGGATCACTGACCAGGGGTTATGATCACTCTGGAGGGGTCACTGGATCACCTCATTAAAGACATCATCATTGGAGGGTCATAATTTGGGGGGACCCATTGGGAAGGGCTTCAATCATGGCACTGTCCTAAGAACTCAATGTCTTCACTAGGGGACATTGGTCATAATCAGTGTCCAGTGATGTGCCAAAGGTCCAGGGGCCACATGCTGGCATGGGGACTGTGGACCTACCCTGGGTCGCTTTTTGGCATAGTAAATTTCCTCCAGAACCAACTCTCAGGAAACAAGGTTCGCACAGGCAGGTCCTCCAGGAAGATGTCATCAAAGTCATCGTCTTGATCGGCTGCAGGAAGCCCATGTGGGGTGGGGTCTCCTAAGTGTGTCTTTCAAGGCCCACCAGACCCCTCGGTGGGGTCTTTCACCCTATCCACCAGTGGCCCATCTCCCCACTTTTGTTTTGTGGCACTCCATGGCCCCCACTGGAACCCTCCAGCCCCATGCCCCCTGCTGTGGCCCCCTCACTTGTGCCCAGAAGCAGCTGCTCCTCGCGGGCCTCCCGAGTCAGGGCCGCAGACAGATGGCAGCAGCTCAGGAAAGCGGCGACGCAGGCTAGACCATGCCGGACATGCCGGGTCCTCTCTTCACATGAAAGCCCTATGGGGCTCTCCCGGAGCCCAGCCTCGCAGCACTTTCGCTCCAGCTCTGTCTTGAACTTGTTGACTGGGGTCAGAGTTAGAGGGAGAAAGGAGGGGCTAGGTGGGACCCGAGGAAGCTGGGACACAGTCACCTGACTGTCATGGACACCTGGCCTCTGTTTGGCCATGGGATTGTGGCAGATGCTGTCCCTGGCACCTTGCCTGTGTCTTCTCCCTGGAGCCACACATTGAACCCAAAGGGTGAGTTCTGAAGAGGAAGCTGAGTTCAGAGAGGTCAATTCACTGGCCCGAGTCACACAGCTTGCACGCGGCAGAGCTGGTACTGGACTCCCTGCTGCAGTCTCCTCCGCCTTCCTCTCATGGGGTGGGCAATGCCATATTTCTTATTACAATGTGATTTGATTCTTGAGTCTCATTATGTATTTTCAAAAGATGAAAGCCAAAATGTTATAAAGTAGTAAGCTGAATGCTTTTAAATTAGCAAACTGAAGGAAGGCATTTAAAGAAAAAGTGCAGGCCTCTCTGGAGGTGCAAGGGGTTAAGACACAACCTATGAAAATATCCGCAGCCACAGCAGCACAAGTTCAATCCCCGGTCAGGGAGATGTCCACATGGTGCGGCAGACCTCTCCTGTCTCGCCCTCTGCTCCCCTCAGCAGTGTATTTCAGTCAGTCTGCCTGTTCTGTTCCCCGCTCTGTCTCTGGTGAATCCCCTCACTTCCCTGCCACACCTCTGGACTGTACCCCAGTTCTTGTATACATCAATAAATAAATCTTTAAAAAAAAGATAAAAAGTGTAGTGATTTAAAAAATTGTCTTCTACCATATTGGATGATTAAGACTTTGGTAGTTAAATAATATAGTTGATCATAACCACAAACAAATAAAAAAACAATCCTATAAAGTTTTTGTCAGAGGTTAGTTAGCATGGATTTTGATATTTAGGTTAGGGTTTTACCTCAAATTTTTATTAGATTTTACTTATTTCCCCTTATTTAGATCTGCCAAGTCATTAGCATTGCTTTCCTGGCTCGCTTCTTCTTTTGTCCCTAGGCTCAGAGCTTCCTGTGAGACCCACACCCGGGCTTGAGGATGGCGGGTTTGAGCGATATGACCCACACCACTCAGCACCCCTTTCTCCTTTCGTGTACATGCCCTCCATTGTCACAGAGGCTAGACATCTAAATACATTTTCTGGACTCTCTTGCTGCTAGGATCCTGGGTGGGACGAGATTCTGCCACTCACATGCTTGTATGTAAGATCTGCAAGGTAGGAGAGAAGAAACCATTTTCCCTGCAGCAGTGGTGGCTGAGGGGTGGGCTCCAAGCTATGTGTGTTTTTGTAATGAGTATGAGAGTGACCCTTGGGCTATGAGTGAGGAAGAAATAACATGTATCTTGTTTAAGCTACTGATACACCTGGCCAAACTTCCACTATCTATACAAGCAGCCTCAGGAGAGAGCTCATCAGCCTCCTGAGGCCTCGTGGATGGTGATCTTGCATCCCAGTAAACAGACTCCCATCAATGATTTTTAAAGCACCAAACATCCATCATGAAAGTGCTCCCTCTCTATTTGAAGTACCTAGAGTGGTTTCAATTTCCTGAAAACTGAAGCTCTGATGAATAAGTAGGTCAGAGAGCCAAGAGGGGCGCACTCGGCTTTAGCTCTGACCTGCATTCCTCTTGGTCTCCATCCTCTTTAGGGAGCTGCGGCGGCGGCGAGTGGGAGGGGTGCTCTGGGGGCACTGCCAGTCTGGGGGTCAGAGGGAAGAATGACAGGACAATTGTCAAGATCATTATTAACATCCTTGATATTTTTTGGATGTTTCCTGCCTGCCCAGTGCTTTATATGGATCACCTCATTTCTCTCATGGCACACACACATGTTCAAGGCTTGGCCTTTAAAAGTTCATTTTTCAGCAAGTCACTTAACTTTTGTAAGCATTAATTACCCCTGCTAAGTCAATTGATATTATCATAGTTCTATCAATGGGATCATGTCTATAAAAGTCCTTAGCACAGGATCCAGCTTGTAGATAGAAACTGTTATTAAGATCATGATTTTCAGCTGAAAGATGACAGTCCTAGCTGCCCCCAATATCCATTTTCCCTCCCCTCTTCTGTGGCAACCTCCATCTCTTATATGTCATTTAGGATGAGGACTGGAGTCCCCAGTCTCTCTTGCATCTGGCTGGGGCCATGTGACTGCATGCTGGTTAGTGAGAGGTGAGATAAATGTCCTCACTTTGCTGCATGGTGGGTGGATTTCATCTTGGAATATGACAGAATAACAAGCTATAAGAAGCCTGAGTACCAGAAAGACCTCTGAACTGTGAGTGAGGAAGAAATAAACATAATACATTATTTAAGCTACTGATAACACATGGCCAAACTGATATCTTAACTAACACACAGCGAATTACTTCTATTATTATCTCCATTTCATGAGTAGAGAAATTGAGACTCAGAGAAGAAATGTGACTAGCCCCTGGTAAGGGGCAGGGTCCTGGATTTTCACCCAAAGTCCATGTTCCTAACCACTAGGTAGCTCTTCCCCCCACTCCTTCCCTCCTCCTGCTCCCCACCCCCCATACCTGAACTTGCCAGGGTGTCCGTCCCTGTGCTCAACTTCAGGTCCAATCCAGCATCCTTGAACACAGCAAGCCTGTCTTTCCCACTGCCCGCGGTGCAGCCAACATCATGTTCCTCCACCACATCCCAGACCTGGGAGTTGAGAGAGGAACCTGGATTTGGAACCTGTAGCAAGCCCTTAGGAGGGCACAACCATGGATTGAACTGCTGGATTAAATACTAACTCTCACATCCTCTGCCATTTATTGAACCCTTACCACCACCAATATCTGTGTTGTGCACTGGCTCAGTCACCAATATTGTCCATTTGATGGCTGCAGAAACTAAAGCTCCAGCTAGAATCTCCAGGCAACCTCTTAGCCCAAAGCCCACATGCTCTTACCTTCTTCTGTGTGAGTTTGTGTTTGCTGCTCAAGACATAGACAGCCTTGTCCACAGCCAGCAGCCCCACGGCGGCCTCGGCATCACCTGTCACCTTCAGTTCCACCTTGCTATTGGGATCAAAAGTCTGGAAGAATTCTTCATTTTTCAGACCAACTTTCAGCTGAGCCAGAAAAAAAAGATAGCAGGTAAAGATGTTCAGATTCCCCAAGTACACCTACTGCTTTGGTGGAGCGTCGAGGAACTCCACCAGACCAGGCCCAACTCCACATGTTTACGCGCATCCTGTTCAAGTCCTAGATGGAACTTATAAGCCTTCCTCTTCTTCCTATCCCCTGCCTCCAGATGGGGGACACTTGACCTTTATAGATTCTCTCCTGAACTTTATGTTGATGTAGAATGTCCAGGAGTTTGACTCACCGTTCCCATGCATCTGTCATTCACATCAATCCATAGTGAATCAGCCACCAGCTCAGGGTCCTGACCCATTCCCTTGGGTAGTAAGTAAAAGGCCAGGATGCGGAAGGAGGGCAACATCTCTGAAGTCACATCAATAATGGTTGATGTGTAGACACTTCCCTGGCTTTTTGCCTGATGTTTGGCATACACGATCTGACCCTTACTTAAGACCTTGGATACAAAAGAGGCCAGGGGTGAGAAGGGTAGGGCCGGCTTTTCCCCGAGGCCCATAGTCCATTTTCTTTAGCACCCTCCCCCTTAATCCGACTCTCTCTCACCTGGTTCCCACAAACCCAGCTCCCCAGGGCTATGCCCAGGAAAGAACTCCTTACCAGGATGGTGAAGTAAGAGATCTGGTTCTTGGTTTCAGGATTCTGATGTCTTGTATTAAGGCTCAGATGGATGTTGCTGCCAACATCTGTACCCAATGTCTTCACCTCAATGTGAAGGAAATTCCCTGACCCATTCTGAGTTGAATAAGGCCAAGCTGTCATCCTGGCTGAAGCCTGTTCCTCTGGCTGGAGAGACTCATCAATTTCCACCTGGGGAGAGACACGGCAAGTGAACCCCTGATCCCCTTCTGGCTCATGCAGCCTAGCCCCTCCACCCCTGCCCATCAGGTTGGTACCTGAATAGGGAGCTGCTTCATATTGGCGTCTGTGTTGATGGTCAGAGTGGCCATCCCGCTGGATGAGGTGTATACTCTGTGGTTTTGGCAGCGGACGGGGACTCTGGAGGCAGGGGACCCATCAGGATTTGAGACGAAGACCTGGGGGAGGAATCTGGGGTCAAATGAAGGGCAGGCCTGAGGGTGAACTGGCATGAGAGGTGGGAACTGGGAAAACAATCTGGACGGGACCGCCTTGTGGAACTGCGCCAGTGGCTCATGGAACAATGGCAGAGGCGCTATTCACATTGGTCTTTACGAATGGCGGCCCATAGAGCTTTGCAGTGTGAACCCGGATGCAGAGCCTGGGTGCTCATGTGCCAGGGTGTTGGGGTAAGGGGTGCGGGGATTGGATAGGGTAGGAAGAGATGTGAGAGGTTGGAGAAAACTTGGAGTCGGATTGGCACCAAAGGATGTCTCCAGCTTTCCTAAAGCCCATCACACATCCCAAAGTCACCCTAAATAGATGACTGTAGAAAGTGCATGCTCGCTGCAAATGCAGCCTCCAGACACACTCCTAAGCACCACCTTCCAACTGACTGTGGGCTCTCTGGCCCCCTTAGAGAAATTCTGGAGCCATCACCACATTTTGAGGGGACCAGGGTTAAGACTTGGGGAAATCTTGGGCTTGGTCTGGGTTACAGGATGGACTCAACTCTCAAACAGATAAATTGTGGGGGACTGGAGAGCCCAGTGCAGGTTTTTGTCTCCTGGAGGAAGGGTCTGTTTGGGGGAAATGGTTCTGAGTCCCCGGGTGGAGTGAACCCAGACTCTGACCCTAAAGTGAAAGGGCATCCCTGGCTTGAAATACTGGGGAGTCTTGATGAACTTGATGTTGTACGGGCTCCGAACAATCTTCACCCCTGAGGTCTCGGCCTGGACCATTTCACCGCCTGGAGAGACAGGGAGGCCATGAGGTCTGTGAATGAGGCTTAATTTCCTGGGGGGCTGTGGGGCCTGTCTTGATGAGGACAGGGAAAGACAGTAATACAATTTCAGTGCCTCCTAATCCTGTTTTCTCATTTCTCTGATGAGGAAACTGAAGCTGGGAGGAAACTGAGTGTAGTCATTAGGATCTTGGGAAGTGGGGGGACCCCAGGAGGTAGATCATGTGGCCTGAGGTCACGTGGGTGGTGGTATGGGGTGAAAAAGAACACAGCCCCCCTGACCTCAGCAGGGGTCTGGGTGAGGGTGGCACCTGAGAACACGGTGACGTTGACAAAGATGGAGGCCCCGATGAACTCCTCCTCTGGGCCTTGGAATGCAGTCATCAGCATGTTTTTGTGGAGTGAGATGTGGCCTAGGCCTTCAGAAACCTGCTTTCAGGGCAGGAGAGAGGAGAGGAAGTGGTGATGGTTTCTTGGGGAGTGGAGGGTGGCTGAGGGAGGGGAGGTGGGGATGGAGTCAGGACTCAGTCACCTCCACACGCTGCAGGGAACTTTGGATGGGGATCCTGCGGGAATCCAGCTTAATCCCGAAGATGGCCAGAGCGTTTCCATTGACCAGCTTGTTGAATATGTACCTGAGGGAGGGAGAGCCATCCAACTGGCTCTGAAGCACGCACAACCTCATGGTGCTGTAAGGATGGGCTATGTGGCCTCAGGGGCTGTGGTAGTGACTGCACAACTTTAGGAGGGGCAGAGAGGATCCCTGAAAGCTTAGATAGTTTGGTTGCTGACCCACACAATGCTGGGAAGTAACAAATATGTTCCATAAAGCCTTTTTGTGTTGCAGATGTGGCCTGCACAAACTCGTAGGACAATGTAGGTGGCGAAGAAGGTCTCATGGGTGGCTGAGGGTGTCCCTACCATCTCTCTCTGTCTTTTAGCACCCTTGGTCTTCTGGATAGGCTGCAGGTACGGGAACTCACCGGGCCTGGATGTCCACACCCAGAGCCTCACTGTTGAGGTGGAAGAAGGTCTTGTTTGGCTTTAGCTGGACATCGAAAGATGGGAGAACTGGATGCAGCAAAGGCAGTGGCCACAATCAGAGTTTCACCATCTCCCTTCCCTCCTGGCCCCTCCTCACCCCCTCCTCCACTCTATTCTGCTTCCTTCTCCTGATTCTGAAAACCTCAAGCGCTGGGACACACAGCCTTGCTCACCAGCACCCGCCCGGCGTCTGGGACACAGCAGGTACACCACAGCACTTCCTTTCTGTTGCCAGCCCCATGCCTTGTATGTTCCGCTTTGCCCTCCCCACCAATTCTCTCACCGTACTCTTTCACATCAAAGGCTGCCTTGAACTTCTGCTCTTTGGCGCTTTGGTAACTGGCTTCAATGCTCCAGGTCCCAAGACTGAGGTACAGAAAGTTAGGAGAGAGAGTTAGTGCAGAAGAACTTCCATCCCTTCACCCCTCGGGCCCCAGATGGCGCACCTGATGAGCTCAGGGAGCTGGAAGGAGCTTGTGAAGAAGCCTTCTTTCGCCAGCAGGTCCTGGCTGAGCACAGTGATCCCCTCTGGGTTCTGTAGATTTGGAGATGAGCAGTTTACGGCCAGGACTTCAACGTGTCATTAACCCCCACGTCTGTGATCCACCCTCCCAAGAGGAAAGGCCACCTTGATATCCAGGGTGAATGTCTGGCTCACGGGATCCAGCTTGTGGTTCACGGTAAACACCCGGTATTGAACTGGTGGAGGGGAGACTCGGTGTTGGCTAGGCTTTGGAGAAGAGCATGAGCACTAGCATCCTGGGAAATGGGGGGACCCTGGGAAGGGGGAACATGCTGGGCACTGGGGAGTCCAGGGCTGGGAGAAAGAGCATGCCCCAGGTCAAGTGCCTGGGCACAGTACCCAAGTGCTCAGGGTTGTAGATGGTCTTGTCTGTCTGGATGAAGATGTAGCCAGCGTGGGGAGCCACCAGCACAGGCTTCTCCATGAAAGATGAGGCTGAAGTGGGCGCCCAGCTTGCCTGGATGATGACATGTTGCTGGCCTGGTTTTGGGGGAAATACCAGGCTCTCAGGAATCTGGGGAGAGATGTTCAGGCCCTTTAGGTTATCTTCAACCTTGGGGGCAAAGCCCTGTGCCAGATCTCGGAGAAACAATCGAACAGGTGCCCTTTGGCTCTGCCTTTGGAGTGAAGTCCCCACGTGTGCTTGTGCAAGCTGGATGAGGACATTCAGCCACAGAGGCCGGGAAGTGGGACTGGGGACGCAATGCAGGCCCCGCTCAGCTTCCCGAGCCACCGGCAGTGGGCGCTTTTAATAATTGGCACAGAAGCATCAAATGGGCTAATCCCCACTCTTCCCGGAGCCCAGACTTAGGGTTGTTGGGGTTTCTAACCAGAGAGGAGATAAAAGGAACAGTAGGTCCTCCCAGGCCTTGTGTCTCTTTTCCAGTGTCCTTTGTGGGAAGCCCCTCTAGAGTCTACCCCTTCCACCCTTGCTGCTCAGTCTCCCTCTGTGGCCTCTTCCCTGGCCTGCCACTCACCGTCACCAGTGCCTGGGTCATAAAGTCGTTTTGGGCTGAGAGAAGGAGTTGGTGTCTGGCCACCACTGTCTTCCTCAAGGGGAAGTCCCACACGGTGATGTTCACCTCCAGGGTCCCATCTAGAGGCTTCTTGGAGTCTGAGTGAGCCTGCACATGGATGTTCTCAGGGCTACCAACCCGCAGGACTCGGGGTGTCACCAGGATGTATCTGCCCGCAGGAAAACACAGGGGGAGACTCAAGTGGGGGGGAGCAAGGGCAGAGACAGACAGGGTTGCATGCAGGGAATCACGAAAATGGCAGTTGTGTAAGCAGCTGGCCGGGTTCCCCCCAATTCTCCAGACTCACAGTGGCTCAGCATGGATGAGGGGCATCCCCAAGAAGAGTAGAATCATCCCCAGTGGCCAGTGCATGTTCGTGATGGTGGGAGGGTGAAAAGGGCCCCAGACCACAGGCGTCTGTCCTGTTGTCCGCCCTGGCTCTGGGCTATTTGCCTTGGCTTTTCCTGTTGAGTTAATATCTAAACGAATATGGGGGAGGGAATCCCCACAAATCCAATGGGAGGAGGGGATGCTCCTCCTCAGCCAAGCCTCCAAAGGGGACTGGATGGTTGCATTGAAAAGTATTCCAGGGCCTCCCGGGTGGCGCAGCCTCTGCAGCACCGGTTCCATCCCCGCCTGCTGGGCGAGGGTCCCACATGGCGCGCAGACCTCTCCTGCCGCCCGCTGCTCCCCTCAGCAGTGTATCCTCAGTCTGCCTGTTCTGTTTCCTGCTCTGGCTCTGGTGAATTCTCTCATCCTCCCGTGCTTCTGACTTTACCCAGTGCTTGTATACATAAATTAAAAAAAAAAGAAATAAACAATTTATTAAAAAAAAAAAGTGTTCCATCTCCCCCCTTGGGGGCCAGAGTGGGAGGGGGTGATTTTCCCATGAATCACGGGGTCTTCTCCTGGAGCCCTCCCCTCCTGCAGGTGTGTGGGTGGGGCTGTGGGCTCAGGACTTGGCTGGGATTGGCTGGAAACAGCCTTGTCTCCACTTCAGCCCTTGGGCATTTGGTGAGTGTCTGGGGGTAGCTCAGCAGGCAGTCCTCTCAAAAGGAGGGCACAGGCTCTGCAGATTTCATTTCCAGTCACAGGCTTGACTCGGTGACCCTCCGTAATGGAACCTTTTGAGAAATAGACCTGTCAAACCTTGCTACTTTCAATCTCTCTGCACCCAGCATGCACCCCATGCTTTTCTACTTCCTTGGGAGAAAATGATACTTGATAACTTGCAAACACTGTCCATTGTTCCTAAATCAGGCTGGGTTCTCTGGGCATCTTTTCCAGAAGGCAAATTATACATATTAAACAAGGGAAGAAAACACATCAGGCCTGAGGCATTCCTGGAAGAATGCTTTCTCTGTCCTGAAATAATTCTTTTTTTTCTTTAAAGATTTATTTATTTATGCATACAAGAACTGGGGTGTAAGCCAGAGGTGCAGGGAGGTGAGAGAATTCACCAGGGAGGGTGGGGAGCAGATCAGGCAGATCTACTGAAATACACTGCTAAGAGGAGTAGCGGGTGAGAAAGGAGAGGTCTGCTGCACCATGTGGGTATCTCTCTGGCCAGCCGGGAATCAAACTCACACTGCAGAGGCTGCGGACAGCTTCACAGTGCTATGCTCAACCCACTGCGCTGCCTGGGAGGCCCCTGAAGTAATTCTTATCGTGCCTATTAAACATGTGGAACCAGCTTGTGGTGTCTGTCTGTTAGAAGCAGAAGGGGTCCAGACAAATTTCTCTGTCTCTTCCTTCTTCAGGAACATCAGCATCTCCAGCTTGGGGAGTCTTGCCTATCAGGAGGCCCCTGGCCCCCTCAAATAATTATAATATACAGTGATCTAAAAATCATCAGGTATTTACTACAAGCCTGGCCCTACTGAGCTAAACAGGGACACTCAAAACCCCTGCCCTCGCCGAGTGGTCACTGACTGAGAAGTGACTACTAAGGGCCTACAGTGCATTTTCTCCTCCAACCTCAGAGCCTCCTATGAATTGGATTGCATGTGTTGTTATTTTTTTTAGAAAGATTTATTTATGCATACAGGAACTGGGGTTCAGGTCAGAGGTGTGGGGGAGGGGGTGAGAGGGTTCACCAGAGACTGAGTGGGGAGCAGAACAGGCAGATTGACTGAAATACACTGCTGAGGGGAGCAGCAGGTGAGACAGGGGAGGTCTGCTGCTCCATGTGGGTCACCTCCCTGGCCAGGGATCGAACTCTCGCTGCGGTAGCTGTGGATTGCTTCACAGTGCTGTGCTTAACCCCTTGTGCCACTAGGGAGGCCCCTGTGTTGTCATTTTTTAGACTCTTGGTAAAGCTGGAAAGACAAGTGTGTCAGAAACAAGGAGGGCCGGGTAGTCATTTATTCCTTAGGCATTTATCATCACCTACGATATGCCAGCCACTGCTTTCCATGTATCATGTGCATTCACAGAAACCTCACAGCCACACTGAAGTAAGAATTACCAACCACGTACAGATGTCACAGTGAGGGCTGGGAGGGTGAGCACCTGGTCCTGGGTCAGGCATGTGGGCTGCAAGGATAGGTAATGAATGCTCTTAAGTCTTATCAGAATCCCATTAAGGCCTGGATCAGGAAGGACCCAATTTGGAAGGTTCTAGAACATTGGGGTCCATTTGGGGTGTCATGTTCTGGCCTCTCAGGGGATCTCAGGACTCTGTTCTGTTCTTCCTCAGCTGGGGGTGATCTTTCTCCTTTACATCTTCATCTCCATGCCAGACGTCCACATTGGGCCTTGAAACAGGTGTACAGTTCCCTGAGTCTCTATTTTGACTCTGGAGTGGATCCAGGAAGGGAGAAATTGTCTTTGGGTATTAATGAGCAGCAGAAGAGGCGAAAATCTGAGGCACTAGATAGAAGATGAAATCTTCTGCCCCGAACTGTGCAGCTAGGAAACAAAGGCACAGGGAAGTCGAATGCCACGCCCAGCTGACCCACATGGCAGCAGGTTAAGTAATCGAGCTGAGCTCCGAACCCGGATTTGAGAGGGAATCCTTGGGAGAGCCGCTTGCGGGCTCCACCCAAGTCCGATACAAGAGGAGTAGCGCGACTTCCCCTTGGCCAGGAGAGGGCGCCCGCGAGCCTCCGATCAGGGTGTTGCGGCGCTCAGCCCCCTCCGCAGGAATGCCGGTGGGGGAGGGCGGGGATGTTGACCCCAAGCCCAGAACAGCTGCAGCGGCCCTGGCAGCTCAGATTCCGCTGTCTTCCCCTCCCTGGAACCCCGGGGGGCCTTACGGGTGGGGGTGGGGCGGGGAATGTGTGTCCTCTGTTTTCTTCGCCCCCTCGTCCAGGCCTTCCAACCCAAGGCTTCCAGGGAAAGGCAGGCAAGGCCTAGGAGGGAAGGAATCACACCAATAACATTGCAATTAATATCTGTCATTTATGAAACACCTACGTTCTGGCACTTAGTGGGGATTTTCTTGCCCAGAATGCCTCCACTTTACAGAAGAGGAAACTGAGACCCAGAAAAGTGCCGTTTCTTTCTCAAGTAGGAGGTGTCTGGAGCTTCTCAGTGGACAGAGCTGCCAGGATATGCCCAGTTTGTTCCCTTACAGGCTCAGCCAAGTCTCCTCAGGTCAGTTCTTGGTTCCCTGAAAGCTTCTGACCGCCCACTTGTTTTCCCCAAGGCTTCTGGAACTGGCCTTGCTCCCTGATCCCATAGGGCATCACATGCCTCCCTTCTTGGTCCAAGGAGTTCTGCTCTGGCGATGAGAAGCTGGCTGCTAAAAGGGGAGGAAGAATAATTCAGCAGTCACATTTGGGGTTGATTACCTAGTATTAATGCTTTTTGGGTCTGAAAGCGCCGTGAAATTACAATAATATGCACCCTCACAGAACTTACAACTTGGTCAGGAAGAACTACTCATAAATAAGCAGTTATGAGGGCCCACAGGAGCCTCCTAATTAATTCAGCCTGGTGAGTCAAGGAAGGCTTCCTGGAGGAAGCAGCATTTAGACTGAGATCTGAAAGTCTCAGTCAAGTAAGAGTAACCAGGTGAAGTATTTTCAGTATGGAAGAGAGAACATGGTTTTGTTTCAGGAGAATGGAACATATTTTTGTGCAAAGACCTGGAAGTAAAACAGGGCATGATGGTTTAGGGAGCAGAAAAAAGATCTTTAGGGCCTCCCTGGTGGTGGAAGGGATTAAGTCTCAGCACTATGAAGCTATAGGCAGCCACTGCAGCATGAATTCTTTCCCTGGCCAGGGAGCTGACCCCCATGGCACAGCAGACCTCTCCTGTCTCACCCGCTGCTCCCCTCAGCAGTGTATTTCAGTCAGTCTGCCTGTTCTCCCCACTCTGTCTCTGGTGAATCCTCTCACCCCTGCACCTCTGACCTATAGCCCAGTTCTTCTATGTGAAAATAAATAAAATAAAAATCTTACAATAAAGGAATAATTCTTAAAAGTTCTGTAATGTGATAAAACATTTGAGTTCACTCATAGAAGAAATAAAAATTAAATCAGGAGAAAAGTGAGATGTTAGTTTTTACCCATTAGATTGGAAAACATTGAGAAGACTGATATCACACGGTGTGGTGAGGCCTTGGGGAAGCAATCATGCTTTCATATGGATGTTGGTCCTCCCCATTAGAAATGAATTTTGTAATATTTATAAAAATTACAAATGCATGATTTCTTTAGCCAAGTAGCCCCATAGCTGAAACACTTGCATATGTGTGTAATGATGTATGCACACAAGATTATTCATTACAGTCATTTTTATAATAGCAAAAATTGGAGAGCGCCCAAAGATTCATCATTGTGGGGCTGGTTGCATGAATTATCATCTGTCTACACAATGGAATATTTTGCAGCTGTGCAAAGGAATTAAACTGTCTTCTTGGACTGATATAGTAAAACTTCCAAGATATAATGTTCAGGGCCAGAGCTAAAGTTCAAGTGTATGTGTAAAGCCTCTGTTGTTTTTTTGTGAAAAAGTTTAAGAAGTATATGCTCTGTTAAATGGTCCATTAAAATATTCCACATTTACTTTAAAATCTTGATGAAACATATGCAATGTAAAAGTTACTGTTTTATCCATTTTTAAGTGTCCAGTTCAGTGGCATTAATACAATTTACACAGTTGTGCAACTGTCACCACCATCCATTTCCAGGACTTCTTCACCTTCCCAGACTGAAACTCTGTCCCCGTTAAACTATGACTCCTCATTTCCCCCTCTTAGCCCCTGTGAAAAACTATTTCACTTTGGTCCATGAATTTGCATATTCTAGGCACCTCACGTGGATGGACTCACACAATAGAACTGTCCTTTTGTGACTGGTTTATATCATTGGCCTACTGGCCTTGCAGTTCCTCCAGGTTGTAGTATGTTTCAGAATTTCCTTCTTTTTCAGACTGAATAATATTCCTCTGTGTGTGCATACTATGGTTTGTTTATCTACGCATCAGGTTTTTTTCTTGTGTAATCTGGACCAATAATCAAGTTATGACAGTCAGGGGTGGTGGATCAGGAATTGGTCAGTTGAGAACAGATTTTTTTTTTTTGTAAAATACTCTTTAATTAAAAATTTTACTTACTGAGAAGATGTTTCAGGAATTCTTTGGGATGTTTGTGGAGAATGGATTGTAGCTAGGCAAATGCAGACGTAGGGAGGGGGCTGGTGCAATACTCCAGGTGAGAAATGATGGTGACTGGTTAGGCTGGGGGCCAAGAAGGTACTGCAGAGTGCTTGGTTCTGAATGTATTTTGCAGGTCAATGGAACAAGACCTCCTAATAGATTAGCTGTGAGGTGTGAAGGATAGCAACTATAGCGTTCTCCTGGATTTTTGGCTTGAGCAAAGAGAAAAGCTAACATGGGGAAGATGGTGGGGAGAGTGGAGGGAGTCAAAATCCAGAGCCGAAGGTTACTCTGTCTTTAGCACCTTTGAGCATTGGCCGGTCTTTGTTGGTCGGTGATCACATCTTGCTAGAATTTAATAACAGCCTTTTCCTCCACCACATTTGTTTTCATAGTTGCTAACCGATGATTCTTCCTTATGTATAACAGAAAGTAACTCAGGGTGATTTAAGCTGCAAGAGAATTTATTAGGTGGATTCTGGTGTCTCAAGAAATCACCAGCCTTGGAAGATGGAAAGAGACAAAGTGGGGGTACAGATGAGGCGAGAACTTAAATCTTCCCCTCGAAGTCACTTGGCAGTTCTGGCTTTTGCTGCGAACCGTGGCTATGCCAATCTCCTGTCCCTTCCCTCCCTTTCCTCTCTGACTCTGTCTTTCTTTTTGGTGGTTGGCTCTCAATGGTAAATCCTGTGCTTCTGATGAGTGAAATTGACATCACTCTAGCTTCAAGAGAATCTGGCAGAAGCCTGATGTTCTCTCGCATCAGGAGTTCATGAGCAGGGGTTTGGAATACTGTATGCTCACCCACAAATAAACCTCAAATATGGCTCCACTTATGGCAATTATGATGGCTTTTCCTTCTTGGCTACAAGAGCAATTTTCCTTTAAAATAGATTATTTAAGGGAGTTCTTTAAAAAGAAAGGGAATACTGGACATCATTTAGGATAGCGGAAACTTTTGAGCTGAGGCAGGCAGCAAATATCTGGAATGTTTTAGTGATGTGTACTCTGGAATATACACATATTACATCATTCAGGGTTCCAGATGGAAAGAGATAATACATTCAAAGTGAGTAACTGGGGTGTGGTGGCATCCTGCTACAACTCTGCAGTCCTGTCACTGTCTTTGACCAACACGGGTGATGGGAAGCAGGGGTTCCCAGAAACTGGGGGTGGAGAGATGCTGTAATCCCCAGTGACCTACATGGAGGGAAGTGGTGTGTCTCCGCCAACCTTTTGATCTCCTGTTGATGCTTCCTACTGGCACAACCCAACACAACCAAAGCCAAAAGGAGAGGAGATTGGTTGATGGAGTTTTTGGGGTGAGCCTCTTGAGGCAAATCAAAGCCCTCCTGTACACATGTGTTTCATATTTCTTTTTAACAATTAATTTTATTTGAAAATTGAAATGTAATTCACATGCTGTGAAAATGACCATTTTTTTTTAAAGTGCACAATTCAGCAGCTTTTGATATGTTCACAAGGTTGTGCAACCACACCCACCATCAAATTTCACATATTCATTTGCAGGTGCTTCTGCATGGTGTCAAAAACCCAACATGCAGATGGGAGGAGTTGATTTAATAAAAAATAAGAAGTAGCCCCATTATTTTTTCACTGACTCTAAGGGATGCGCTCCTAAATATTCTAGGGTTTGGAACACTTCCCCTTTGCCTAGAAGATGTCACAAGAGACTCAGTTTATTTGTTTATGAACCGGGCAGGTTCTGAGTGCTCCCATTACATAAGGCTGAAGAGCAAATACAAGTGAAGCACTTCCCCAGGAGCCTCGTATTGAAAGGCGGCAGCTGATGGTGAGCCACATAGCGTGCAGGGACTGTTCCTGCTGTCTTGGCACCATTGCTGCCCTGCTTTGTAGAAAGGGCCACCTTCCCAGGGTCACCCAGTGAACAAGAGGCAGAGCCAACGCTTACTCCCACAGTCCATGTGCTTCTGATTCTCCAGAGGAGGAGACACTGTCTTGGGGTTCGGATGGGACTCCTATTGTTCTGAAAGTGTTTTAGGTTGTGGTCAAGTATACATAGCACAAAATTTACCTTTTAAACCACTTTGGAGTGTGCATATCAGTTGTGTTAAGAACATTCACACTGTTGTGACAACACCCCCCTCACCTGCCCATAGATGCTTCCTCTTGAAGGACTGAAACTTTGGCCCCAGTGTACAATGATTCCCCATCCTCTTTTGTCACCATTCTACGTCCTGTCACTATGAATTTGACTCCTCTAGGACCTCACAGAATTGAAATCATTCAGCATTTGTCTTCTTGTGGCTGCTTCATTTTGCTGAACATAAAGTCCTCAAGGTTCTCCCATGTTGTAGCCTGTATCAGAATCTCCTGCCTTTATAAGGCCGAGTAACATTCCACTTGGTGGACCTGCCACACATGCCTATTCATTCACTCCTCAGTGGGCATTTGGGTTGCTGCACCTTTTGGCCACTGTGAATAACGCTGCTGTGAACAGGGGGGTGCTTACATCCCTTTGAGATCTGTTTTCAGTCATTTTGGGGTAACATCCAGAAATTGAATTGTTGGGTCACATGAACATTCTGTTTGATTTTTTGAGGAACTTCCATAGTATCTTCCACAGTGACTCATTGTTCTACATTCCCAGCAGCAGTTCATGAAGCTCCCAACTTCTCTACATCCTCATAGACACTTGTGTGTGACCAGAAAAGCTGGTGACTCCCCTTAGCCAGCCCAGCTCCGTGTGTGTGTGTGTGTGTGTGTGTGTGTGTGTGTGTGTGTCTAATGGGGGTTTGGATGTCTTTGTATTCCCAGGCCCAAGATAATGAAGTCCTGAGGGTGAGTGAGTCAGTCTCTCATCCTTGTGGTCCATCGACAATACTTTCTCCTCCCGGAGGACTCCCTTGTGTTCCCAGACACAGACCTGGTTCCCTGCTCTGGGTGCCTCAGTCCAGGGATTCCCTCTGTACCCCAGTCTTAACCATGGAGGGTTAAGACTATAGAGGGAGGGCCCAGGGCTCTTTGGGGCCCCAGCAATGCCCAGGCACAGAGGGGATCAGGAGTAATTTGATGAATGGATGAGGCAAGATTGTACAGTCTCTGAGATGGGTGCAGGCTGAAAAGGCCTAGCTATTCAAGGGGGGAGTGCTGGGGGAGGCTCTGCTCACTGGGCCATACCCGCGTGCTGAGACAACTGCGGGCCAGGCAGCTGAGGCCAAGGCTGAGGAGGCGTGGCCAGCGGAAGAGCAGGCGGTGGGCTGTTTGCACGTACACTCTGCCTGAGGGGTCTGCAGCCTTGAGTGCCGTCAATGGGATGTATCTGGCATTGGTCTGTTTGCGCAGGGCTGGTCTGGCTGAGCCGATGACCTTGACAATGACCTGTGGATTGGAGCCCTGAGCTCTGGAGCATAGGGAGGGGGATTCAGTAGGGAGAGGGCCCCTCACACCTGAGCCTTGTCTTGGAGATTTGGGCATACCACTCACCTGAGCTACATCTTGTGGGCTCTGTCCTATGGAGCGAAAAATTTCCTCAGAGGCTGGGAGGTAAAAGTCTTGGAAGTAGTGTAGGGTATCGGGGTCCATGCTTGGGAACTCTGAGGTGGAAACCTGCTCCCAAATTTTCCTCTCAAAGTTGGTGATCACTGGGCCTGGCTCCACCAGGGAGATGCTGGGAACAGGAGTAAGGGAAAGGGGTCTGGGCCCCACATAATTGCTACCCCATTTTGTCCATTATTGGTCCCTTTTCCCCCTCAAGCCCCTCCACATTCCCCCATCATTGCATATTTCATCCCACCACATCCCCCATCTCCTTCACTACCCCCCTTTTCTTGTAATGGTTCCATCACTGCCTCCCTCCCCCCTCACTGTCTCCCATCTCCCCCTCACTGCCCAAGTGTCTCCCATCTCCCCCTCACTGCCCAGGTGCCTGCCTCACTAGATATTGAACTCGAGCAACTGGATAGCCAAACTCTCGAAGAATGCCTCCAGAGCGAACTTGGAGGCTGCGTAGACTTCATTGAACATGACACCTGAGAGGATTAGAAGAATGCAAGGCCCTTGAGGGATCTGGGTGATAGACTTTGTGGGTTCAGAGGGTTGGGGTTTTGTGACAGAGAGAGGGTTTGGAGTCAGAATGAAGGGATATCTAGGATCTGTGGGTCTGGTGTCTGGTATTGTGTGATGGAAGCATTTGGAGTTGGGAGAAGGTTGTCTTGGGATGCCAACTCTTCCCAGCAGTGCTGCCTCTGCCCTGGGCCCAGGAAATTCCCCTATTTCCCTCCACCCTCTAAAGCCCTGTGTCTCTTGCACATGGGATTCCTAGGATCCTTGAGGACAAGCCTGGTGTAGCAGAACCCTTATCAGGTCTTGTTGAGCAGTGAATGTGGCCTATGAGGTCAGGAGGTGCAGCTGGATGAGGGACCAAAGCAGTGGGGTTGAGTAGATGCAGCTTCTCCACAACAGGGTAACTTAATCCCCTCAGTTCCTTAGGGGACTGCTGGGAGTGGGGGCAGATCCAAGGGAATTTCTAAAGGAAGGAAGAGTCTGGAGGGGTTTAAGGAAGAAGGACCCAGGAGCATGGATGGCAAGTAGGTGTCCTTCATAGTAGACCCATGGCAGACATCACTAATCAATCACTGTTCTTTTTTTGGTGGAAATCCAGAGTTCCAAATCGAGACATCTCTGGGGCCTTGTAGGAGGTGGGGGTGTTTTTGGTAAGGAGTCTCAGGGGAAAGAATTCTGGTGTTCTTTTGGGTCTCAGGGGATGGTTGAGAGAGATTTTTGGAGGTGTCCAAAAGCAGGATTGAGGCTGGGATGTGGATTGCCATTGCAGCATCTGTATCACCACTGTCTAGTCCTGTGCCATGGAAGACATAGTTAATCTATGCCAGAACTTTTTCTTTTTGAGCTTCAGAATCATTCTCAACACAGGTTCATTTGGAATATGAGCTAAAACCTATTTGCCATCCTTCCAACCTGAGGAGGGTCAGACATTATAGGCATTCCCAGTGTTGGGGGGGGTGTTCCCAGGGCTCACCCTGAAGCCCCATGATACTGCTGACCACCACAATGTGGCCCTGTCGTCTTCTCTTCATGCCAGGAAGCACAGCTTTGACCAGACGGACAGCTCCAAAAAAGTTGGTGTCAAATACATCCTGCATGGCAGCGAGGCTGAGCCCTTCCAGGGGCCCCACCAGGCCCACTCCAGCATTATTCACTAAGCAAGGGTTTCTGAGGGTTACTTTAAGGTCCCCCCAACCCTTCTAGTGTCACTCTTCCAGGGATATTCCCTGAATCATCCTACCCCCACCCCCAACCCAAGGCCAGAGCCAGTGCAGGATATCTTGGGTGGGCAAATGTGGACCCTTGATGATCCTTAAATACAATTTAGCTTCTATTATAGCAGACCTTGAGCCTTTGATGGGGAAGGGCTTCTGAGAACATCTTCCCCTTAATGCATGAGCAATTAAGTTCTAACACCAAATTGCATCAAAGCAACCACACCCACCCTCCATAGCAGCAGGCCTTTTGCAGACCATGAGTTGCTTCCTCATCATGCTCTTTTTCCTGAATGAGTCACAAAAGTAATTTTTCCAACCACATTCGGCTTTCTCCATATGTGAGAAGTTCTATTTAATAAAATCCACCATATCCCAGGTCTGAGATTATTTCACATATCTTTAGTAAACTGATTGGCATTGCAGGCTCTTAGTCAACTTGTGTACCCTTCTTCTCAGGGACAGAAGTTGTTTATGAAGCAAAGAGGCTGGTACTCAGACACTTGAGAGGGTTTGCTATGATGAGGATAGGTACTAAGGCCAGGGAGGGGTACGTGACCCCAGTGGCTACTCAGACTCACCCAGCACGTCCACTTCTCCCTGGATGCAGCTGAGACAGTGGGCCACTGACTCATCACTGCACACGTCCATCTGGGCCACAGTGAGTGTGTGGCCCAGAGTTTTCCCGGCAGCTGCCTCCAGCATCCCTTTCTTTCCCAGGTCCCTCATGGTGGCTATCACTGGGGACAGAGAGCAGAGTTGGGGTAGGGAGTAGTTCTCTTCCTTGTGTGTGGACTTATATGAGCAGTCACGGAGGGAGGAAGAACCATAGGCTTACACACTTGTATTCACCACACAACCATAAATGCATACTTGTGTATATACATTCACATATACCTCCACCCATGCATATATAGATCTAGCAAACATTTAGGGATCATCTCCTACACACTATGCTATTCTAGATGCTAAGATTATTGCAAGTAACAAAGTCTCTGCCTTCATGGAATTCATTACCTACTAGGTAAGACAACAAAATAAATGAGACAGATTGTCTTGAGAAAGCAATACACACACACCTAGCATCAACAAATGTGCATATGAGCACATGTAAGTGTGAATAGCCACCAATACATCAATATAAGTTCAGATTTACTGAACATCTCATGTGCCAAATACCTTTATAGGCACTATCTCTAATCCTCTCAAAAATCCCATGACTTGTTTTCCAAAGATGGTCACAGCATTATTTCTCATCGCAATGCCCTTCTAGAAACTTCCCTCCCTTCCTTCAAGACATGAAATCTACTTCCCCTCTCCTTGAATCTTGTTACTAGCTTACTAGCTAGGAAGGGATAGAAGACAGTGAAAGTGATGCTGTGTGGCTTTGGAGATTAACTCACAAACTGTGCTTAAAGTATCTGGCTTGCCGACTGGAATATTCATTCTCAAAAACTTCAGTCACTGTGAAGCAACCCAGTTGTCCTGAGGCCACCATACTGGGAGGAAGCGCAAGCTAGCCCAGACAGAGAGACAACATGGAGAAATCCCAAAATTAGCAGAAGGGAGAAAGATGCTTGTCCTACCCTTAGCAAATGTTGGAACTGAGATTGGAACCTGGGCTTGTCGGAGTTGAGCTCACACGCTTGCTCACCTCCTCCCCCTGTGTGCACCCATCACCACAAATGCACATGCCTGGGAGCATCTGCAGACTGTTGTGAGCCTGAGTGACTCAGGATGCTGCGGTGATGGATGGAGCCACATGATCTACACAGGGCCAAGGGGCACAACTGCCTGTGTTCAAAATCCAGCTTCTGCCATTTTCCAGCTGGGCTACCTTTGGCAAGGACCTTTGGAGTCTGTACCTCAGTTTCCTCATTTCTAAAAGGAGGCAAATGATAGCAGCCACTTCACTAGGGTGATATGAGGATTAAATGACATAATAGATATAAAACACTTAGATAGGGAGCATGATACATGGTAAACAATAAACATCATCCTTTAGCAATGTCAGCATTCATCCAACTGTCACACAGCTCAGTTTCCTTTCTAGACACTGGCACTCAGGCTGTCACTCCCAAAGTTGTGCATGTCTCTAAGACAGAGGGCAGAAGGCTGGGAGAAACAGCTCTGCCAAGTGGGGCAGGGCCCTTACCCCCAGTAGCCTTGTCTTAGGTAACAGCCCTTTGCCCATGTGGGCTCCAGCTTATTCTGGGTCAGAAGTTCTCATTGTTGGGGTGCAGGTTGGGCAATTTACTCCACAGATTCAGAAGGCCAAGTTCCTAGATCTTTAAATACTCCCCCACCTCCCCCACCTCAGTCAGGGACACTAAGAGGCTTATCCAGTAATTGGGGGAGTGATGGGGGAGGGAATGTCCAAAGCAAAACCTAGAGAAATTCTTCTCCAAGTATCTCCCATCACCCACCTCCTGCCATGCTCCCCCAGATTTATTTGGTTTCTTAGCACTTATTATAAAATTTTAGTGTTTGTTTATTAGCAGGTCTCTCTCTCTTCCTTTACTACAACACTACCCAGCACAGAGATTTTTATCTGTTCACATCTGTGTTCTCAGCACCCAGAACAGAGCCTGGCACCCAGTAGGTGCTCAAGAAATGTTAGCTGAATTAAGGATTGACTCACAGGATAGGCAGAAAAGGGAACTCATATGTCCTGGGTCCTCCCCCAGCCCACAAAGACAACTGGAAGGGATGGGTTGGTGGAAAAGCTGAACTCACCCCTACCCCTCCCAGTGCTCTGGGTCCCTGACCTTGGTAACGCTGTAGGGGGTCATGAGCCAGCATCGTCGCAAGTGCCAGGCCAATCCCTGTGGAGCAGCCGGAGATCAACACAGTCCGGGGCATGGCAGCCATGTTGATCTCTGCCTGGACTCGTGACTGCCGCTGGCCAGCCACTGACTGCTGCTGCCCAGCCTTGGCTCATCTGCCCCTCCTAAGCACCCTCCCGTGATCCCCTGCAGGATAAAGGGGCCCCATAAGGACCCCAATTCTGAACTGACCCTGGGCAGACTACTGGAGGGAATTACTTAACCTCAACACACCTCACTTTTTTTTGTCAAAAATTTCTTTTCCTACTGCTGTTAGGGGGAAAAGGATGTCCTAAAGCACTGCGACACTCCTGTTTTTTATTTTTTTATTTTTATTATGGTTGTAAATATTCAGGGCTGGGCGAGTTTAGGGAGCACAGGGAACTAATCAGGGACATTCTCTTGCAGTCTATTCTGGGCAGAGTGTGGCTCTTCCTGGGTCATTTCAAAGAGGGAATACGGAAAAGTCAGAATGCAGGGTTAGACTTTAGGAAGAACTTCCCAGCAAGGCAAGACTTCTGTGAGAGCCTTAGCTGGAGAAGTCTCAGCCTCAGTTGTCCCTAGGGAGGGAGGAGGAGAAGCTTAGGGAGATTCCCCTTCCTCCCTCCGCCCCAGGGGCCTCCATCTCCCTCTCAGGCCAGATGGGGCCCCACCCTCTCTTCTCCAGGGACACAGAGACTCTTTGTCTGAGGAGCTGGAGACTAGGAGGGAGGCAATGCTGGTTTCTTTTTCCCCAAAGGGGGGAGAAGTTCTGGGCCCAGGATACGCCCCTTGGGTTCCTCCCTGTAAAAGCGCCTTCAGATTCTGCCTGTCTGTGCTTGTTCAATTGCACTGACAGCTCCATCTACACTTAGGGGGTGTTATTGGGATGAGAGTCTCTGTCTCACCACAGGAATGGCAGGGACCCATCCCTGCTTTCCTTGTGGCAGTCTCCTGCTTTAGGGGTAAGGCCAGACCCTGCATTTGAAAGGAGCACTAGTAATGATTGGGACTGGAGTGTCCATTTGGGGACCAGCGGGAGGGAGAGAAGGGCTAGGGAAGGAGTGGGACAGTTTGTTTGAATATAGGGTTTAGGGGAACTTGAAAGTGGTGTTTTGGAATTTGTGGTGAGGGTTTAGAGGTGGGGTCAGGACATTCTTTTCTAGAATTTGGGTGGAGAGATGAGGACTTGGAGAAAGCTTGGGAACCCCATTTTGAAAACTGGGGTGAGATTTATTTATGAAGGAAAAGCTTTAGGATGAGGGTGGTACCTCTCCTATTTTGCACATGTACCACTGGGGTCAGGCAGGTGGGTGAGAGTTTGGAGTGAGGGACCCCACTTGAGGGCTTGGGTAAGACAGAAAAAAAAATCAGTATTAAGATGTTCTGTGTGTAATTCCAGGGGCATAGGTGGAAGCTAAGGATTCAAATGAAGTTAAGATACCTTTGGGTGGCTGTTAAGAAGGAAGAATTTGGGGTAAGGTTGGGACCCCGAATTCTAAGGCTGGGTGGGAGTAACGGTCCTGTTCCACTGTGGGTGGGGCAAGAAGGGCCCAGCTCCCGGCCCAAGGCTCCACCCAAGTCGGCCAATCAGTGCACAGCACAAAGTTTCCCAACTCCCCCACCCCCAGCTGTCAGCCACCCCCACTTTAGCGAGTCCCGCCAGTCCGAGCTGCTGCTGGGCGAGGCCAGGGCGGGGTTTTGGGCAGTTCAGTTCATCCCCAGTGGAGCGGGCCAGCCGCGGAGAGCGAGTGCGCCGAACCCGTGGAGTCGCCGCGCCCCGCAGCCTCCCTGTCGGGTCCCCGCCATGAGAGCGGGCCCCGCTGGGATGGGGAGTAGCCTGGGCCTGGGCCTGGGCCAGCTGCAGGCTGGCCTCTGCCTGTTCCTGGTCTCGCTGCAGTTTCTGCCCTGGATACAGGCGGGTGAGCCGAGGGGAAGAAGATAGATAGACCCAGGGTGCTGGTCCAGCGAGGGTCCTAGACTGGATGGAGTTGGGAATAGGGGGAGTGCATGGGGGGAGTCAAGGCACCCGCCTCGTGTGTGGCCCACGCTGTGATGTTCCCATGCTGGTGTCCTACTCTGGGTGATTTGTGGGTGTGACAGCTGGAGGGAGGAGCGGTTTGTGACCATGTTTTGCTGTGAGTGCTTGGGAATGAATGCAATTTATAGGTGTTTTTGTGTGTGTGTGTGTGTGTGTGTGTCCATTTAGAGTGAAACTGTGCGTATACTTGGGTGTGGGAATTGATGACTGTATGAATATGGGTGACAGGGTGATCCCTGGGTCAGTGATTGTGAGTTGGGGGTGTACAAGTATGTTTGCGTGTGCAGCTGATTTGGAGAATAATCGTTTGTGTGTCTCTGTGTGAACCTATGAGGGGCGTGTGTTTGTGATTTGGAGGTGTAAATGGAATGGGATGATTCTGAGGGTGATGGTGAGTGGGGCGAGTATGGGAAGGGGCTAATTGGGGACTCAGAATTCCCTTTGCGTCTCTCCCAAATTGGCCTCAACCAGTTCTTCCTCTGCCCAAATTGGCGCGCACCCACCGCCTCCCCACCCTGCTGTCCCCAGAGCCGCGGTCAGCACCATGGACAGGGCCCCGGGAGGCCCGCGGCGAGGGGCGAGGCCGGGCGGGAGGCCGGGCGGGGCGGGGCGGAGCGGAGAGCGGGCGGGGGCGGGAGTGGAAGTTTCTCTCACCCCCCTCCCAGCTGCTGAGCGAACCTCTGGTGTTTTTTCTGAGGAATTTCTCAGGGGCCCCTTTGGGGTCCCGGGGGCAGTCGCATGGGTGAGTCAGAGCTGACGCATGCCCAGCTGCACGCATCTGGCTGGACGCCAAGCCCCGCCCCACGGGACTAGGGTGGGGGGCGGGGTTCCGGAAGGTCGTGGTCCCTCAAGTGGTGATCTATGGAACTTCCCAGGTCTGAGAGATCCCGGGTCAGGCCCTCCCAGAAATTCCTGCCTACTCACACTCAGCTCCCCAGCACACATACCCTTCACCTCACTTCCCTCACTTTCTCTCGAGTCCAGGAAAGTGCCTGCTCGCGGGGATAACCTCAAGTTGGCCTATGCTCCATTCTCACGCTCACCCATAGGCACAGGTCTTCAGTCTCCAGCATCCATGAAGAATATAGACCCCTTGGAAACCCAGGAATGTTAAACACTGGGTGCCCATGCCCAGGCAATCCCATCAGTCACCCACGACATGATCACAGCTTTTGTCTCCCTCCCACTTCTGCTTTCAAACTCTCACATTTGCTCCCACTGTCATTCATATAACATGGCCACTGTTCAGAACCAGTCACCTACTTGATGATTTGTCCACGCTTTTACATATAACCATACTCCCCATCTCAATGGGAGCTACTACAAGGGCAGACCCACCTACAGGACTCCAAGTTCACTGCTAGGACCCCAGCTCTCATGGACATACAGCCTCATGTCAAACTGCATCTAGTCTCTCCACCATAGGCTAGATACTTGCACACATGTAAACACATTAACAAATCACACACGCAGCCATTCCCTGTTCTACTCAGTCACACACACATGCACAATCTCATGCACCCAATAGTTCATATGCACACTTGCACAGACACCTACAAATATGTTCTATACATCTGAGGGGATCCGTGGCTAGTCCTTGTCTGTCTCCCTCCACAACCTAGAACCTACCCAGTGTCTCCCTGAGCAGCACAGGAAGGGTCTGTGGGGAAGGGCAGACTGGGTCCTTGACAGACCCCCACACCCTGGCCCTGCAGGCAGGACTCAATGCCTCTTGTGTGTCTCCTTGTCACGAAGCCAGCCACGAAAAGAAAGGGCAGTCAGTTCTGAAAGGTCATTACAGAAGGGACACAAGAGTGAAGCAGGAGACACTTGGGCTAGATGCTGGGAAGGACTTTTTACATATGAATGAGCAGCTGGTTGATGGGAGACCCCTTCTCACTGCATAGAGCGCACAGAAGCTGGGGTCTGAGTGAGGGGGAGAGCCACAGTAGGTGGGGCATGGCCCTCAGCCTTTCCTTGGATTCCAGCCTGGAGAGGGGGTGACTGGAATGATGGTTCCAGGAAGGAATGACCCTTGTGGTCAGTAGAGCCTGGGAGCCCAGATCTTAGCCCCAGGAGGCTGTAACGCAAATACCTCTTAATGACAGCCCAGCCACAGACCGGGCAATTAGAGATGGGTAGTGGCAGCAGGGTTGGGGGAGATGAAGATGGGGAGAAAGAGATGGGGAGTAATCCAACTCCCCACACGTATATGAAGCGGAGGGGGGGGGGAGAGAGGGAGAGAGAGAGAGAGAGAGAGGGAGGGAGGGAGGAGAGGCTGAGATTCAGAGTTGGACACAGAGAGAGGACAGAGAAAGTGGGACAGAGAGAGGGAGGGTGGGGAAAGGAAAGGGGAGGCACTGCAGGTTCTGTAGAGTCTGGAACAGGGTTCTGTGCAGTCTAGATAATGATGATCCTGGAGGAGCTTGAAGGGGGGACCCTCATCCAAGACTCTCTCTCCCCCTATTTGTCCCCTTCCCCCACTCATGCTCCTAACAGTGAGGTCAGCAGTGCTGCCCCCAGGGTGAGGTCATGGGGAGATCTGACAGAATCTTATTCCTGCCAAGAGGCTGGGTCAGGGGGTCAGTGGGACAGACTGTGGGGGGAGGGGAGTGCGCGCAAGGCCTTTAGGCCCAGGGGAAGCCCTCTCCCCTGCCCAAACCATGTGGTTCCACTTAGTGTTGGCCAGGCTGCGTGGGGTGGGGCTGGTGGGATGGCTGGGACTAGGGTCTGATTGGGCCAGACCAGTGCCTTGCTATTTTGGGATGAAAGGGAGGCCCAGAGGGAGGAGGTCAGGGGTTATCAGAGAGAAGTGGTCAGGAGATCAGAGGGTGAAAAACTGGGGAGCTCGCAGGTCAGATGGAGGAGATTGGGACAGGCAGAGGGAGAAGAGGGGGTAGTCAGAGGAAGAAGGTCAGAGGAGAAAATCAGAGAGAAGTCAGAGGGGGAGAGTCAGAAGGAGGAAGTTGGGGTCAGGCGAGGAAAGAGGTCAGAGGGGTTGACCAGATGAAGAAGTCGGTGGCGATGGTCAGGTTGAGTGGTCGGAGAGAGGAGTCTGGAAATCACAGTGGTCAAAGGGAGATCCTGAGTGACAGTGGTCGAGGAGGAGGCCAGAGAGAAGAAGTCCGGAGGTGGCGGTCAGAGGGAGGAGGTGATGTGTGATGGTGGTCGTGGGAGGTGGTAGGCAAAGGAGGTCAGAGAGATGAAAGCTGAGGCAGGAGGTGGGCGAAGAACACACGTGAGGAGCCCCTGCTCCCCAAGCAGGCTTCCCCTGGTGAGGGGGTTTTAGGTCCCAGAAATAGCCCCAGGAGTTGGTGCAGGGACTATGGAGAGGGGGACAGTTTGGCTCTGGGGCTCAGGCCAAGAAGCTTTGATTCATCCCAGAACTAGGTCAGCTTTTTTTTTTTTTTTTTCCTCATCAAAACCAAGGGAACAAAACAGGAGTCAACAGGCTGATGAGACAGGAACAGCTGTGGGGTGTGAGGGGGGTGCAGGTCCCAGGTTTTCTCCTTCCCTCAGGCCCACAAACAAGGGGCGGGGGCTGAGTTTCTCCAAATATGAGCCACTCATGTGGAGTCTGGGTTCATTTTAACACACCTCTTCCTGCCTTCTCTCTGCAGCAGATCCTGTGGACCTGCTGAAGGCCTTGGGTATGCGAGGAGGCCAGGGTGGTGCTCCCCAAGTGCCTGGTCTCTGTCCCCAGAGGACCCCAGAGGGAGACCGGGCATTCTGGGTGGGCAAAGCCAGCGCGCTTGCTGTACCCACGTGGGAGCTCTTTCCAGGTGAGTCAGGAGGTAGGCTGGGGTGACCCTGGGAGCATGGGTCCTGGCCAGGCCATCTGAACTGCCCCTCCCCTCTGCGCACCCAGACGGGCACTTTCCTGAGGACTTTTCTGTGCTGATCACCCTGCGGGGCCAGCCGGCCAATCAGTCTGTCCTTCTGTCCATTTACGATGAGGAGGGTACGCGGCAGCTGGGCCTGGCACTGGGACCTGCTCTGGGCCTCTTAGGTGTCGCCTTCAACCCCCTCCCCCAGCAGGTGAACCTCATGGATGGCAGGTGAGTATAAGGTGGGGGTCCAGGGAGGGGTGGAGTGAGAAACACCCCTACTGAGCCTGTGCCCTTGTAGGTGGCACCGTGTGGCAGTCAGCGTGGATGGTGCAATGGTGACCCTGGTGGTGGACTGTGAAGCTCAGTCCCCTGTATTGGGTCAGGGGCTTCGATTCATCAGCACGGCTGGTCTCACTGTGCTGGGGACCCAGGACCTTGGGGAGGAGGCTTTTGAGGTAGGAGCTCAGTGACAGGGAAAACTGAGGCAGAAGATGGGAGGGGGAGTTTTTCTGCAGCTTGATGGAGTGTGTGCTTCTCTAACTAGTGCCAGGAAACTGAGGGAAGGGAGGTTAGGGTGCGTCGTGCGCATGAGTGTGAGACTGTGGAGCCAAGGCTGATGGTTGCAATGCTGCGTCCTTGGCCTGTGGTGAGAGGATAGTGTCCGCTTGCTGTGATGCTGAGTGAGGTGGGTGGGTGTGGCATCGGGCCCTGCAAGGCGTGCTGCGTGCGGCTCTGAGCAGGTGTTTTTGATGTGGTGACCATGCTGTGTGATCATCATGTGTGTCACCTCCAGGAGCCAGAGACTTCATCCATCTTGTCCCCTCCTTATACTCGGTACCTCTCGACACTTAGTAGGTGCTTACCATGTGCCTGAGCGCCGAGGAACAAAAGGGGCAGATGAGATGGGGTGTGGTTTGTGGTTGTGATTTGGTGTGACCATGACAGACTCTCCTCTCAGTTTGGAAGGGTGAAGGGCTCTCCTGGGCTGTGATGGGGCCACCACTCCTTATGCTTTGGGCTGGGGATGGGTGGGAAGGACTACATTGAGGAGTGGGGTCGAACTCAACGTGGGGGTCCCTTTTTCAACACCTCTCCTCTCACTGGTCTCAGGGAGATATTCAGGAGCTGCTGATTGTTGCGGATCCTCAGGCCGCCCTCCAGGCCTGTGCGCGGTACCTGCCGGACTGTGACCACCTGGACTCCATAGCCACAGGGGTGAGTAAGGGGCTGGGCCTGAGGTCACAGGCTGAGTTATCCCTGGCTACAGATCTCAGGACTGTGTAAATCCTGGCTCCCATCCATGAGGCTGAGCGACCCTTGCCCTCAAATAGGCATGAGTGATTTTGACCTCAGGTCACATAACTGAGCAACCCTGGGCCGCAGATCCTATGAACTTAGGTCACAGGGCTAAGTGAACCCTGGATTCAAGACATAAGACCAGTGGACCATGGGCCAGCATGACCCCAGCTGACCTGAGTGGTGGAGCCCCACTAAGGGCGTGGGAGGCTGACGAAGGACTCTGGACCTGAATAGGGGCCTTCTTTGCAGGGCCCTCAGGAAGCGCCAGAGACCCCTCCCCCTCGACGGAAAGGCAAGGGAAAAGGGAAAAAAAAGGGGCGAGGTCGAAAAGGGAAGGGCAGAAAGAAGAACAAGGAAACTTTGACCCTGAGTCCACCTCCTGGCTCCCCTGAGAACCAGGTAAGGGACCTGCGCCCTCTCACCTCTGCTCTTGGACTGCCTGACTTCTGGCCTCTGATCCACGCTGATCACCAGCCCCTCATCCAGGGTCTCTGCCTCCAGTCTCCACCCCCTGGCCAGTGACTGCTCTCAGCTGACTGATGCCCAGGGGGGAAGGGGAGAGGACTGATTCTAGCCTATTGTTCCTTTATCTCTGACCCCCTAACCTCCAGTTCTGGGGGGCTGGAGGAAGGGGCACACTCAGATGAGTACCTCATTATTAGGGGGTTTTTGATGAGGGCTACTGTTTATAAGGGCAGTCATTAACTGGGGTGAGTGCTGGGTTCACTAGTGTCATTGCTTCAGTTGACATTGAGTGGTTGGGGTTATTGGTGAGGGTTATTCATTGGGAAATAACTTTGAGGGCAGTATTTGAGTTCCTTGATAGAAATCGCTGATTGGGGGAATCACAGTGGGAAGACATTGATTGAGATTGATGTTTAGGATGTTCAAGTTGTGGGGTCACTACTGGAGGTCATTGATGAAGGCTGCTATTGGTATTATTGATGTCACTATTTTAGAGCTAATGGTTGAAGGTCATTGCTGGGGATCAGTAGTTGAGGAAGTGATCAGTGGAGGGTCCCTGACTGAAGGCACTGGTGAGGTCACAGATTTTAATCATTACTTGGAGGAGAGACTTTCAGGAGCTCCCAACTAGCTTGGGAGTCCTTGTGGGTTATTATATTGGTTGGGAAGTCATAGCCAGGTCCTTGGTTAGTGGGATCACTATTTGGACTGGGGCACACTAGTTGGGTCCATGTATGTGTATTCATTATTGGATGACATTGGTTAGGGGCATAATTCATTAAAGATCATTGGTGGGGTTCAGTAATTGGAAAGTCACCAGTGCTGGCTGGGGAGGTCACTAGATGGGAGAGTAACTGGTTGGAGTCATTGATGGGTCACTAATTGAGGGGCCAGTGGTTATAAGAATAACTAGTGGAAGGTCAGTGATGTGGATTATTAGTTGGGGGGCCATTCTTTAGGTCCCCTGGTGGGGATCATTGGTCAGGGGTCATTGATGGGCTGATTGAGGAGTCATTGATGGGTCAGTGGTTGTAGGAATAGTTGGGGGCTCTTGTGGGGGATCACTAGTTGGTGAGACAGTGGGTGGGTCCTTGGTGTGGGCGGTTGACTGGGACCCCTGGCTGGGCAGTCGCTGGTTATACTACATCTGCTTTCAGCATCAATGGGGAGAAAGAGTTATCACTTCAAACCCCGGAGAGGGACACGGGGCGTCTAACCTTTCCCAACCTCTTCTTCAGCCCCAGCCCTCATGTGGGCCGTACTGCCCTCTTTGTTCCTTTGACTCAGTTCATCTGCAGCTGTCTAGGCCAGGAGGAAGGAGCTACCATGCCCTCTCTCTGTCCTGGCTACTGCTGAGCTCTGCCTTGGGAGAGGACATGATGGATAGGCTTTGGGGAGTCTTGGCCCTGATTGCTTTTTGACTCTGGCCACTGTGTTCTGGAGTCAGCCTTGCTCTGCCTTCCAGACCTTCCCAGACCTGACCCCCTGTGCTTCTTCTCCACACAAGAGGGCTCCCCCTGCTGGCTGTCTGGCACATCTCTGCCTCCACTGGCCAACCCCTTACCTTTCACCCCTCTGCTGTTTGGGAGGACTCCTCCTCTGTGTCCCCTCCATGGACTGTGATAGATAGGACTTATCTACTCTGGGGGCTAGGACCTTTGCCTCCCCTTTTTCTTGACTGACCTGAGACCAGACCTGACACTCACCCTGTGCCTGCTCCAGACCTCCACTGACATCCCCATGACAGAGATACCAGCTCCGAGTCTGCCTCCCAGCCCCTCGTCTTTGGTGATCACCACTGATGTGACTACTGGCCACAACGGCACCATCTTAGAGGTTGGTAGGAAGTGGGCAGGGCAATGGCAGTGCCAGATGGCAAGGAGGTGACCAGCAAGCTTTGGTTTCTCCCTGTGTCCTCAGGGGGACCTGGATCCTGATGATGGAACTGAACTGGGGACTCTGGAGCCTGAATTAATCAGTGAGGATGAGGAAGGAGATGGCCCCACCATGGGCCCTGACTTCTGGGCAGCAGAAGAGTCATCACGGACTCAGTTCCAAATCTTTCCTGTGAGTCTGGTTGGCTGGGTTAAGTGCAGAAGGGGCTCCTGCCTGGAGCCACACATAACCACTCTCTCTTGCTTTCTTTTATATCACCTAGAATGCCTGCTAATCACCCCAGTGCAGTCAATAAACATAAACAATAACATAAACATAAGCAATAAGCCCACAGTGTTTCAGGTAATGGCTGTGCTGTGGGTAGGGTGATGCATTTGACTTTGAGAAGTCACTTGCGTTGGAACATGATCTATCTAACTTGAGTTTTAAAAGCTCCTTCTGGCTGCTGAGCAGCATATGGACTGTAGGGGGAGCCAGAGGGGCAGCAGGGAAACCGCTATTCCCCAAAGAGGGTGGTGACCCAGAAGAGGGGGTGTCAGTGGAGAGAGAGAAAAGGTGGGCCATGTTCTTTTGTGGTCGTGCTGCTGGAGGTGGAGAGAGGCAAGAACAGATGCACAGTGGCATCAGTGAGATGGGGAAGGCTGAAGGGAGAGCACTGGAAAGTGGCAAGGACCTCATTTTGAACATGCTCAATTGGCAACACCTGTTTGATATCCAAATGGGGATGTCAAGTAGGTGATTGGTTAGAAGATTCTGGACTTCAAGGGAAATGGTCTAGGTTAGAGATAAAGACTTGTAACTCATTTGTAGATTAGTGTTATCTTTTGCTAAGGGGAGGAATGGAATTGCTAGGAAAATAAGGCAGAGAAGCAGCCCCAGGTTCTAGCCTTGGTGCTGACAGGTGAGGACATGAGTAATAATTCTCACCAACATTCATTCCTGATGTGCCTATCATATGCCAAGTTTTGTTTTGACTTTTTCATCTTCCTATGGGATATATACAGTCATCGTTCACGCACCCACTTTTCATGCGGGGCCAGAGGAGTTGAATAAGGTGCCCAACACCACAGAGCTGATGAGAGGCAGCTCTAAGATAGGGACTCACAGCAACTCCATTGTTTATGCCCTTGACCTTGTTGCAGCACAGCCAGGCTGAAGCTGGAGCCTGAGCTGCTCAACATATGTTGGCTGAAGATAGAACAGCAGAGGCAGTATTGAGGGTGGGGTGTGTGTGTGTGTGTGTGAGTGTGTGTTTGTGTATGTGTGTGTGTGTGGTTGGTTCACTGAAAGTTCTATGTCTGAGTTCCAGGGCTCACATCCCTTTTCTCTGCACCCCCTGCCCCAGGGTGCTGGCGAGAAAGGAGCGAAAGGAGAACCAGCCGTGATTGAACAGGTGAGGAGCCCGGGGCTGGAGGAGCTGAGGGGGCTGGGCTAGAATGCATATCACACTCCTTTTTCCTTCAGGGACAGCAGTTTGAGGGACCTCCTGGAGCCCCAGGACCCCGAGTGAGTGATGGCTGCATTGTCCTCTTTCTGTCTTTCCCTTCCAACTGGGCTTTTAAAGAGCCTGGGGTGGAGAGTTGCGGTGCAATGTTGCCAGATCATTTGAAGACTGTTGGCCATATGAGGCTCAAAGGATGAGTCAAATAGGGTGAAGATGTAAAGTTGAAGGCTGCTGTGGTTAGTATAGTATTGCGGGGCAGGAAAGGCTAAGTGATTGGGTAGGGAGGCCAGGGCGTCGTCAGGGTCAGTGGGAGGTAGGAAGTCAACTTGGTTCAAACTTTGCACTTGTGCCTCTGATCCTCTGTCCACAATAGGGGGTGGCCGGCCCCTCAGGCCCTCCCGGCTCCCCTGGATTTCCCGGAGACCGTGGCTTACCGGTAAGAGATTCTCCTTGGGGTGTGTCCTTGTGGGGGAGGGTGGTTTTGGGATATGGAGCTGAGAAGGGGAGCATGAATGTCTAACGTGGGCCTGGGACTGGGGACCCCACCTCTTAGTCGGTGTTGACCCTTCCTGCTCACCCCTATCTGTGGGTCATCCTCTTCTGTCTCTGGGGCCCTGTCATCTCTTTTATCCACTCTGTCTCTATGTCTGCGTGTCCTTTGTCTGTCTTTCTGTCAAAGTTTCTGTCTCTGTCTCTTAATCTTTCTTTTGCTTCTCTTTGTCTTTGTCTCTTTCTGTCTTGCTACTCCCTGTGACTCTCTCCTCCCTCTATCAAGCTGCTTTTGTCTTTTCCTTTTTCCTTCCTCTACTGCCATCCTTCCCCACTCCTCTCCCATCTCTATCACTTCCTGCCTCCCTCCGTCCATCTCTCTGCCTCCACATTCCCTCTGTCTCCCTCTCCCCCCCTCCATCCCTCTCCTCTGCCTCTTTGTCTTCTCCTACCTCCATCCCTCCCTCCCTGTCTCCATCCCTCTCTGTCTTTCCTTTTGCCAGGGCCCTGCAGGCCTCCCAGGAATCCCTGGCATTGATGGGATCCGAGGCCTACCAGGCACTGTGATCATGATGCCGGTAAGAGGAAAATGGGGTGGCACACTCTTTGGGGTGTACTCCTGACTCAGGAGATGACTCCTGACCTAGGAGGGTTTTCCTCATAACCTGTTGTCCCCTAGTTCCAGTTTGCCAGTGGCTCCCTCCAAGGACCCCCAGTCTCCTTCCAGCAGGCCCAGGCCCAGGCAGTGCTGCAGCAGGCTCAGGTGAGTCAGGATAAGCAGGGGGCTGACATCGTAGCGGGGGCACTGAGAGAATGAAGAGGTGGGAGACCACGGAGGGCTGGGCAGGAGACAAGTGCATGTCTGTCTCCTGAAGAAGCCTTTGTGGGAGATGTGGGGGCCTTGTGAGAGACCTGAGGTTCTGTTCCCCTTGATCTTTCCAGCTCTCTATGAAAGGTCCCCCTGGCCCCATGGGGCTAACCGGACGTCCAGGCCCCGTGGTGAGTAGGAGGCCCCATGAAGGAGGGGGACACATCAGTGGAGAGGGAACCCCTCTAACTGCATTGCCCATCTCTTCTTCCAAGGGTCTTCCTGGGTATCCAGGTCTGAAAGGCGAGATGGGAGAGATGGGACCACAGGTGAGATTGCTGGGGGTGGACTATGGGGTAAAGGACCACTCTGGGCAAGTCACCACAGCCCGAGGATACCCCTGTAAATACTGCCTTTCTTAGGGCATGTTTCAAAGTAAGTTCCTATTCCGCTTTCCTTCGTCCCTTTCTCTCTTGTCTAGGGACCCCGAGGTCTTCAGGGACCCCTTGGGCCACCTGGCCGAGAGGGCAAGATGGTGAGCGCCAGTCACTCCCTGGTCAGCTGGTCACCCCTTATCTATCCCTCAGCACAAACCTTGCACCTTGGCTCTGTGCCCTCGGAGTCTGCTGGTGTCACTGGGGGCTGGGGGCACTGAGGACAGGGATGGCATCTCCACAGAGGGTGTGACAGCAGATTGGGCTGGTCACAGAGTCAGGGAGGACTTGCCAGAGAGAACAATGCTTGACCGGAGCTGGGGGTCTAGCCCAGGGGCAGGCGAGGAAGAGTAGTCAAACTAGAAGGAGCAGAAAGTGTGTGAAAGAAAAGTCTGGCGTATTGGAGGAAATGACAAACAAGACAACTCCAGATAGTTTTGCGCACGATGAGGAACCCACAGCCAGGCTGCGCATGGACACCGAGTGTACGGTTTCTTGCTCTTTGTGATTATGGTGACTTGAGCGAGAGCGCTGGGACTAAAGAGCAATGGATGGGATTGAGATGCACTGGGGAGGTGCGTTGGTCGCAGCCCCCAGGTGGGACTTTGCGGGAGGAACATGCTCAGTAACAGGCATTCTGATGAGGTCACCCATCCCCCCATAGGGTCGCTCTGGAGCAGACGGGGCTCGGGGCCTCCCAGGGGACACGGGACCTAAGGTAGGTGATGGTGCCAGGACTGGGGTTGGTGGGGGGACAGTCAGGGTGAAGGATTCAGTCTCAGCTGGTTTCTCTTTGTACAGGGCGATCGGGGCTTTGACGGTCTCCCAGGGCTGCCTGGTGAGAAAGGCCAAAGGGTGAGTGTATGAGGCCCTCCTCCCAGGTCTTGGTCAACCCCCCCCCCCATAGTCATGGTGCCCCCTGCCTCCTGTATTCAGGCCTCTGTTCCTGTGTCTGCATCTTCACCCCTTGTGTTCCATCTCCTTTCTTGAAGTGCTGATCTCCACCCCACCTTTCTGCTTCTGAACTCCCCTCTATTCCCTGCTGCAGGGTGACTTTGGCCACGTGGGGCAACCTGGCCCCCCGGGAGAGGATGGTGAGAAGGTAAAATTGGAAAAAAAGTTAAGGGATAGTTTGGAGGCTAGAAAGCCAGACTGTGCATCAGAGAGGGTTAGGGGACAGGATGGAGGGTGAGGGGCTGCACTGGAGAGCCAGGAGGGGTAAGACACTGGGAGCCAGGGGCCAGAACTGGAGTCAGAAGTGAGACTCAGGATCTGGGGTCTGGGGTTGGGTTCTGTGCTGAGTCAGAGCCTGCTGCACGCTCTGCCTCAGACTCAGGGAAGGGGCTGCCCAGATGAGGAGAGACGGCTCTCCAGGGGCTATTGTCCCCCCGCACCCTCAGCAATAATATGCCGTTTGCTCATAGGGAGCAGAGGGACCTCCTGGACCCACTGGCCAGGCTGGGGAGTCGGTGAGTACTAGGGGCCCCTAGACTCCTTGCTGGGAGGAGTCAGGACTCAGACTCTCACAGGGTTGTTCTGGAATAACGCTCCTATTTCCTTGCAGGGTCCCCGGGGACTGATTGGCCCCAGAGGCTCCCCTGGTCCCCTGGGACGGCCGGTGAGCCTGTCCTTGTCTCTCCATATCCCTGTCTGTCTTCTCACATGTCTCCCCCGCATGTCCATTTTTGTCACCCGCTTTCTCTGTGCACATACTCTTCCTCCCGTGCCTTGCAGTGTCTCAGACTAGGCACCTGCGTGTGTGTCTGCCCTGGTCTCATGCCTTCTCCTCCCCCAGGGTGTAGTTGGAATTGATGGTGCTCCGGGGGCCAAAGGAAATGTGGTATGTTGTCTGCAACCTGGCCCCTGACACTTGCTGACACTCAGACCCCATGACTGTCTGTATGCATGTCCACTCCCGTGCCCTCCTGCCCACACTCAGCCTCCCTGTCGACTCAATACCATGAGCCCTCTCAGCTTCCCAGACTCCCTCTTTCTCTCCAGGGTCCTCCAGGACAACCAGGCCCTCCAGGACAGCAGGGGAACCCTGGGTCCCAGGTTTGAGCTCTCTCTCCTAATAAAGCGGGGTGGCAATGGTCAGTCAAGGTCATTGACCATGCCCAGCCTCCCCAAACTTGGCGTTCACTGTCTCTTTCTCATGTCACCCTTCATCTTCTTTTTCATGTCCCTAGGGACTCCCTGGCCCCCAGGGACCCATTGGCACTCCTGGGGAGAAGGTGAGTGACAGCTTTACCTGCCACTCCCTGAACTCCCCACTCATGTCTTCCTCCTTCAACTCTGTCTAGGAAAAGCTTCCCCCAGGGCCTCTTTTATTAGCCCAATAATGACAGATTGCAATATTCCCTAAACAAGCCCCGAGTTACAAAGTATCATTGCGGGGAAAGGATCCCTTTCTAGAAAGAGAAACCTACCAAGTTAGGGTACATGGAGGTGATGTCAGAATTCAGGGAAATCCTTAGAAATCAGTCATGGAAAATGTAGTCAAGGCTCATGGGCCAGAAAAACCCTTTCTCTGGCATCTGCTACCATCTTTGTTTCCCCAAGCATCTGTTTTCAACCCCGCCCCTTCCCCCAACAGGCTCCTTCCCGTGCATATCTTAGTCTGTCCTCACCCCCCAATTTCTATTTCTACCCACACATTTCATGCTTGTTGTCATTTCAGTCCCCATCTCCTCCCTCATGACCTTAGAGTTTCTTTATCCAAATCTGTTTGACCATAGTTTTTTAGTCTCACCATTAGCTTTCAGGAATCTGATTGGTGCCCATTTCTGGACCTGTCAACTCTGTGAAAGATTCAAGGAGTCACCTCTAAACCCTCCCTGTGGTGGAGAATTTCTGCAGCATAGAGAGGGGAGGGGACTGGCTCAGTGTCACACAGCAAGTCTGGGTAGAACCAAGGATAGATTTCCCCGTAGTGGATTTTCTTGTTCTCAAACCTTGAGGTAGCTGCATGTCCTAGTAGGGATGTTCCTGGTGGAGTGCTGGGCCCTGAGGCCCTTTCTCTCCTACTCCACTGTTCATCTCTTTCAAGGGTCCCCCTGGGAACCCAGGAATTCCAGGCCTCCCAGGATCTGATGGCCCTCCGGTAAGAACTAGGGGCTGGACAGAGGAGGAAAGGGAGGCTGGGGAATTTGGATGACAAGTTAGGATGTTTTTCTCCCCCCCAGGGTCACCCAGGCCATGAAGGCCCCACTGGAGAGAAAGGGGCCCAGGTGAGAGACACGGAGAGAGGCTGGGTGGGGCTGGGGGCATGGAGACGGCCAAGAGTCAGGGGTGAGTGAGGAGAGAGATGATGCACTGAGAATGCAGAAGGCAAGTATGATTTGGCACTGATCTTATCTCCCTCTCAGGGTCTGTCAGGGTCAGCAGGCCCTCCAGGCTATCCCGGACCTCGAGGTGTGAAGGTGGGTGATTGGTTTTGGGGAGCCATCTCCATCAGAAATGTCTGCCTGTGTGATGAGAGCAATCAGTCTGCTAGCAAGGTGTAGCGAGAGTGGGTTTGGGTCTGAGTGACACTATACTCTGTGTGTGTGTGTGTGTGTGTGTGTGTGTGTGTGTGTGTTACTTAGAGTCAGCCAAATGTTTGGCAGTGGTTGACTGTCAAACCACAGTGTGGTTTTTGCTTTGCAGTAGAGAGCAGTGAAGCCATGAGAGGCGGCACTCATTTCACTGCAAGCACACACATGGCATCCAAGCCCAGGTCTGCACGTTGCAGTGGAGCAGATGCTTGGGTTATAGCACAAGCCCAGAGGCACGTGCTCTGCAAGACAAGCAGGCTAAATAGAGGGGCACTGTTGGCCCAGTGCAGGGACCTTGGAATTCCTCTCTATGGTAGCTGAGTGCAGTGCCTTGTAGTCAAGTACAGGTGCCTGTTACCTGTGGTCTAAAAACAGGTTGGTGGTAATGAAGAGCTGACTCTTCACATATCTGCACCATAGGTGAGATATAACCAAGGGCTGGTTATATTGCAGCTGGTCAAACTCAGAGCTACCTTGTAGTCAGACATGCTTTTTAATATACAGTTGAAATACATGTTCTAGTTAGAGTCTAGCTACATTGTAATCCAAGCCAGAGAATTTTAGCCAAGCTCAATTACAATGTGGTCAAATAAATTTCCCTGTGGCCCCTGAGAGTCATGTTATTGTCAAAACGTGTACTTATACTGTATCTAGGAGCAATTTCACTGTAGTAACTGAGCTTACTTCCATTGCCGTCTCTGTGACTGGAGACAGTTATGCTATTACCAAGCACGTAGTTATAGTGTGTCCAAGTATAATTTCCTTGTAGTCACTGAACTCAGTTACACTGTAGCCAAGTGCAGCTTTCCTTACAGTGGAAGCCCAGAATTTAGTGGGAGCAGAATCTGGCTAGCTCTGAGCAGACTTACTGTAGCCAAGCACAGATAGACTGGCCTTGTTGCCAGGCACAGAGTTGTATTGTAGCCAGCACAATGAGGAACATTCCTTTGCCTTTATAATGAGGCAGGGGCCTGGAATGTTCCTCCTCTTTCTCCTGCCAGAAGAAACTGTGGACACAGTGTCCCTGGGAGATGGGAATCAATTACTCGGAAATTTTGTCTTCTCTGCACACCCCCACACAGATGACCTTGGGAGGCTGCCAGTGAGAAAGGAGGAAGGGGAGAGGCAGCCTCTTGCACAGTACACTAGCGGATTTGGGGAAAAGATCACTTCGTCCGAGGTTGCTTTTCTCCCCAGACTAGTCCAACATCTTGGGATTTTACCCTGGCTGTTCAGGGCCAGGGGACTGAGTTTGAGGTCCTCCTTAAGCAGGGAAGGGACTTGAGAGCTTTTTTATTTTTCAGGGTACCTCTGGCAACCGGGGCCTCCAGGGAGAGAAAGGAGTGAAGGTGAGAAAGGAGGGGATTCCTTAGAGGGGGGGGAGCCCTAATATCGGGGCTCTACATGTGTCCCTTTCCTTAAACTCTGACCTCTCACATATATTTTCTCCCACCCAGGGAGAGGATGGCTTCCCAGGCTTTAAGGGTGATGGGGGGCTTAAAGGTGATCAGGTATGATAATCCCCAAAACTAGGAATTTTGTGGGTCTGCAGGACTTAGGTAAGATGGGGGTGGCGGGTGGTGAGCTGGGGATGAGGCAGGGGGCCAGGGAGAGCAGGAGTGACAAAAACACTGATATCAAGGTCTCTCCTTTCTATTCCAGGGGCACCCTGGACCTGCAGGTCCCCGGGGAGAGGATGGTCCAGAAGGGCTGAAGGGCCAGGAAGGGCTGGCTGGCAAGGAGGGGCCCCCAGGCTCAGCTGGGGAAAAGGTGAATGGACCTTGATCATCACTTCTAGTGTAATCGCCAGCTTCCCTTCTTGCAGTCTAGGTGTTCCCTGACCCTTTAGGGCCTTTGCCCCCTGCCCTTTGATCTCTGACCTCAGCAGTCTGTTCCCACACTTGGTCATCTCCCGTAACTCCTCAGCGCAGCATTACAGAACAACTCCATACATGTTATTTTTATCCCCATTACTAGCCCAGGTAACAGGCATTATTTTATCCCCATTTTATAAACAAAGAAACTGAGATTTGGAGCAGTTGAATGAGCTGACCAAGAGCACACTCTGGCAGACAGGAGTACGGGGACTTGAACCCATGTTTCCCCAAACTCCACGCTGCAGCTCCTGCATCCCAGGCATGCTCCTTCCCCTCTGATCTCCAGTTTGCAATTTCTGACCTTTGTCCCACAATCTTTTTGCAGGGCAAGCTTGGGGTGCCTGGTCTCCCAGGTTACCCAGGACGTCCGGGTCCTAAGGTATGAAGCTGGGGGCTGGGGGGCGGCAAAGGCAGGGTTCAGAGCCTGATTCACATCTGGGGGCTCAGGCTATGGTTTGTGGGGGTGAAGTGTCCATCCATGGCTCACTGAGAGATAATTTTAACTCAGACTTGAACTCAACATGCTCTTAGCTGCTCTGTGACCTCGGGAAAGTCACCTTTTTCTTACTAAATCACCTTGGGCAAGTCATTTGACTCCATTTTTTTCAGTTGTGAAATGATACCTCATCATTGCTACCAACCTCATCATTTGATTATAATATTGCTGATGACTTTGGGGATAAAAAAACCACAAGATTCTTCTTATTTCACATGATTGAGGTTGGTTTAGGAAGGAGGAGAATCATAAGAAATCTATCTATCTATCTATCTATCTATCTATCTATCTATCTATCTATCTATCTATCTATCTATCTTTAGCTAAAACTTAATGAAATGGAATTATGCAAAATGACATACCTATATAAAAATGTACATTTGTTTGCCAATGTTTTGATGAGTGAGGCTACTCATTAGATGTTTCTTTCTGCCAAAACCAGGCCCACATTACAAGACTAATGATTTGTAGTTTTTGTTTATAAGTGGAGCAGAAATGCAAATACACGTGGGACGATATCTGAGTGTAGAATCCTGATAGAGTCTTTTGCTTTGCCCATCCCACCTGGCACAGTTCCCTTGCCCACACTTATTTTGGCAGTGATATATATATTTTAAAAGATTTATTTATTTATGCATACAAGAGCTGGGGTACAGGCCAGAGATGAGGGGGGTGAGAGGATTCACCAGAAACAGAGTGGGGAACAGAACAGGCAGACTGACTGAAACACACTGCTGAGGGGAGCAGCGGGCAAGACAGGAGAGGTCTGCTGCGCCATGTGGGTTTCTCTCTGGCCGACTGGGGATTGAATTCATGCTGCAGAGGCTGCGGATTGCTTCATAATGTGGTGATTAACCCCTTGGGCCCCCAGGGAGGTCCTGACAGTGATATTTTTTAGTGACCTGCCTTTACATGGAGTCTTCCATTTAACGTAGGCTTTCCTTATCTATTTCATCAGTTTTGGTAAACTTCCATTAAATCACATGACTCTAATAGCAAGGAGAACTGATATAAACAGGTTTGGGAATAAACTCAAAGCATTACAACTAAGACTAGAACTCAACTGCAAGAACTGGGAGTTCACAGAGCAATGGATTCACAGAAGCAACGAACAAAGCCACCTTGCTCAGAGTAGTCAGTGTGTCTAGGGCATTGAGCAATGCATGAAAGGAGACATGGCATATTGGTGAAAGTGAGGTCAGTGTCTGGTCAGTTTGGGCTGCTATAACAAAATTATCTTAGACCACAAGACTTAAGCAACAGAAATTTATTGATCTGGATTCAGCCTGCATAGGGAGGGCTGGGAAGAGATAGAAGATCCTGTGATACCTTCCTCCAGTTGGAGGGAGCATACCTCCAAGATGGGCAGGATAGTCACAAATGTTGATGAAGTGCCCACCATGTACCAGGCATGGGGAATAAGACCCAAGTGCCGTCACCTAGTAGGGAAAACAGACATTGAATAAGTAAGCAAGTGAATAATGTAATTTCAATTATATAGGTAGACAAAATAAGTAAGGCAATTATAGGTAATTATAGGTAAGACAAAATAGGATAGTGTGGTAATGTGATAGTGACATTATCACTATGGACAGTTTGGTAGTCAGGATGGTGGCAGAAGGCCTCACTTAGAGGTGACATCTGAATGAGATCTAAGTGATGAGGACTGGCTGCTATGCGGGAACCTGAGAGAAGAAACTTTTAGGCAAAAGGAGCAGTTAGTGCAAAGGCTTTGGGGCAGGAGCATATGGACATGCCTGAGTGGCATTGGGGAGGTCAGCGTGACAGGAGTGGAGTGATGAGGGAGGGAAATGGGGGAGAGGGAGGCAGAGGACTGCCTTAGAGCAGATAGGGGCTAGAAGGAACAAAGAAGTTTCTGGAACCAGTGGCCTAGAAAGGCCTAATGATGTGGTGACTGAATGGGGTGAGTGGCCAACTTTGCCCACGACCTACTCCTCACCCTCATCTCTTCTCTCATCCTTTCCACCCAGGGATCTATTGGCTTCCCGGGGACCCTAGGACCATTAGGAGAGAAAGGGAGGCGGGTGAGTAGCGATCCAAGGGTCAGGGAGAGGGAGGGGCTTCCCCGTGTGGCCTTCATGACTGTGTCTGTGTCTGTGCCTGGACGCACTGGTGTGCACACGTTCCTGTGGGCAAGGTGGGGCACCATAGGTGAGCTGACCTGCCATCATGCCTCATGTGTGTTCCAAGTGCCTCTCCATGGGGTCTGGGTGCTGCAGCCCATGGGCCTGTGATAGCTACACAGGCATGAGCATGCACATGCAACACGTGTCCATGGGCATACATGTGTGTGAGGGGCATGGCACGTGTGTGGAACCATGTGGAATTCGTGCTTGTTTTCTGTGTGGCTGTGTTTACATGTGTGAATTGCCTTGCTGCATGTGTCTGTAGCATGTACTCATAGTCTGCTATGCATGTGACTGTGTAAGTGCATATTGTATGTACACACATAAGTGTATGTTGAGGTTTCCCCTGCTATCTGAAAGTAGGGTTCCTGTGAAACCTTTCATAAGTTGGAATGGTTTAAAGTGAAGAAACAATACCATTCATTTATATGTAGAATTTTATGAAAGTTCCCACGCTCAAAATATAACCCATCACATCATGACAATAATACATGAAATTTAAAATAATTCTAACATATAGTAAAAGCAGGAATGTTGTGGTAAATACTGTAAATCCTCACTTAATGTCCTGCAAAGCTTCTTGGAAATTGCAGCTTTAAGTGAAAAGACATAGCACAAGCAGCTCCTTGAATGGTGTTTCACTCAATGTCAGCTGGGAATCTTGCCCTCATGGACCCTCTAATGAAATGACATTGCGTAGAATGACTATCTGAGGACAGCTACACACAGCCTGTGAAAAGGTGGTGGGCTTACCGAGACCACTCTGGGTTCACCTGCCTCGTGAGATGGTTCACTGCAAAGCAGATGCTGAGTTTGAAGCCCCTTCTCTTGTCACGAAAGAGAAAGCCCCTGGGGTATTGTTTTGGTTATGGAGACAGGTGCTGCTGAGGTCTTTCCTAAAAGCAAAGTGGCATGGAGGGGTCTTTCAAAAAGTGGGGGCTCACTGTGTCCTGCTGTGCTGTGGGAAGTGTGTCCTCATGTGACCCCATGCCTCTCTGGGTCATGGGGGTCACTGCGCAGAATGGACGCGCTGCACGATGGGCTCCTCCTTTGGGCTGAAGCTGCGGATGGCCCCACACTGGCCTGAGGTGCAGTGTGGGTGATAAGTGGGTGTCTGTGGCGGCGAGCTTGCTTGCGTGTCTGGACCCTGCAGGTGCAGTTACATGCGCACTGTGTGTCTGTGGTCTGGGTGATCGTCTGTGTGCAGGCTGTGCGCGTGTGTGAATGAGAGACTTGGGCATAAGCACATGCCAGATGTCTTTCTGGGTCTGTGACTGGGCACTTTTGTGGGTTTGTGTCCTGTCTTTCGCCATAGCGCTCTAGCCTCCCCTCACCTGCTTTATCTTCCAGGGGAAGGCAGGACAACCAGGCCAGGAAGGAGAGCGGGGACCACCAGTAAGAAACTGGAGAGCTGCCCTCACCTTACTAGCCACTGGCGGGCTGTGAAAGAAGACGTGGTGGGGAGGTCTTGAGGGGGCCAGGAAAGAGGGCTTGGGTTAAGTCTGTATTTTTTGGTAGGTGAGAGAGAGGAGGGGAATCATCCTAGGCTCTCCTTTCACTTCTGATCTTCGCTTCTTTTCTATTCAGGGGTCCCGTGGAGAAAAAGGGCAATTGGGTGCTACAGGACAACCAGGACCCAAGGTATGGGGTGGGTGGTCAGGACCCCCATGCAGGCCCTCTGTTCCGGGCTCACTGAGCCCCTCCCAGTCCCTTCCAGTTGAATTGTTCCCAACTTGAGTCTCATTCATTCTGTCCTAGGGTGATGTGGGCCAGGATGGGGCTCCCGGCGTCCCTGGAGAAAAGGTGAGTGCGCGTGTTTGTGTGTGTGTGTGGGCGATTCCTCATAATAATACAGAATGTGAAAAGAGCATGGCTGCTGATGCCAGAGGGTTTAACTCCTAGCTCTGCTACTCACCTGCTGTGTGACCTTGGGCAAATCCCTTAACCTCTCTGGGTCACAATTTTCTCCTCTATAAAATGGGCATAACCACAGTCCCCAACCCAGAGGTCTGCAGTGGTGAATGCGTGACTTGGTGCAGGTGGCGTGTGGCTGTGCTTGGCCTGCAGTATGCCGCATGCATAGTATGGAGCTGCCACTATGTGGGCCAGGGAGGGTCTAGCAGGAGGGATGAGATGATGACTTCTGGTTCCATTTCAGGGCCTCCCAGGTCTGCAAGGCTCTCCTGGATTCCCTGGGCCAAAGGGTCCCCCTGTAAGTGAGCTCACCTTGATTGGGAGCAGGTGGGAAGGGGAGCCTCACAGTGGGAGGGTCCTTATTTGTGCCTCAACTCTCTACCACCTTGTCCTCCAGGGTCCCCAAGGGAAGGATGGACGGCTGGGGCACCCTGGACAGAGAGGAGAGCTGGTGAGTGACCCCTTGACTTCTGACCCCTGATCCTATTAGGCTCTCTACTTTTTCCTCCCAGGCAACACCCTCATTTTATTTTCCTCCCCAGGGCTTCCAAGGTCAGACAGGCCCACCTGGACCAACCGGTGTCGTGGGTCCTCAGGTTAGAGTGGACTCCCACAAATGTCCCCAGTTTGTAGCAGTTGGGGGATACTTGGGGGGAAGTTGGATCTCAGACATCAAACCCCACCTGAGGCCACCTCCATTCGCAGTGAACCTTCTTCCTTTCCAGGGAAAGACAGGTGAAGCAGGGCCTCTGGGTGAGAGGGGGCCCCCAGGGCCCCCTGGACCTCCTGGTGAACAAGGTCTACCAGGCCTGGAAGGCAGAGAGGGCACCAAGGTGAGCCTGATCCTTGGGGAATGGGACCCCAAATGTTCCTCAATGGCTTCATGCTACCTCATGGCTCAGAATCTGCCCCCATGGAGGAGGTCACCCAGACTCACAGACTGAGGGGTAGGTACCCCTCTCTGGAGCCTCACCTCCCTCCTCTTTACTACTGCAGGGGGACCTGGGGCCACCGGGTCCCCTTGGGAAGGAAGGGCCGCCTGGACCCAGGGGCTCTCCTGGCCCTCTAGGAGCCCGCGGGGACCCCGTGAGTACACTTGGATCCCCTCCTGCCTGTGTCTGGCTGGGCTGTGAAGCGGAGAAGGAGGGGAGTTCAGGGGTGGGACATGGTTATGGCATCCTGGGGAGGGGTCCCCGGGAAAGTAAAGGAATGGCCCCTGGAGGGACCTGGAGGTGACAGATCCCTGCAACTCAGTGCCTAGGCAGGGGTGGAAACTGTGAGACCCCCAGAGTGAAGGAGGTTCTCCTGGGGGTCTCAACTGTGAATCATCTCCTCCCTCAGGGACCTACTGGCTTGAAGGGTGACAAAGGCCCATCTGGCCCCATCGGGGCCAATGTAAGTGTAACCTCATCTGCTAGGTGAGGGAGATGGGCAGGGTGGAGGGAACTCAGGTCGTGATGATTAAGTCCGATGTCTGGGGACTCACACGGGCCTGGGTCACAGGGAGGTCTGCCTCTCACTGGGACAGCCTCGGTTTCCTCATCTGTGCATAGCTCACTTCGGAGAGTCTGGTAAATGTCAGTGAGACGCTCCTCCTGACACATGCTTAGCTCGTGTGCCAGACATGGACATATAAGCCCTGCTTTCTCCTGGAGCTTATGTTCAGGTTGGTCAAGTGGTGGTGAATGTCAGGAAGCAAAATTGCCCAGAAAATGGCAAGTTTGGGAAGAGCAGTTGAACAGGCTGGTCAGCGGAGGCTTTCCTGAGGTTACATCAGGACCTGAAGGAGGAGGTTGGGGGTATCTGGGGACAGCTCCCAGGGAGGGAGGAGCATAGGGGCAGGCCCTGAGGCCCGCAGCTGGTGAACATGGGGAGAGAGGAAGGCGGTGAGGGCAGGGGAGTGACGGGGAGGGTGACCAGGGCCTGGTGGGCCGTCCACAGGAGTTGGCTTTTCCTGAGTTAGGTGGGAGCCATGGAGGGTTCTGAGCAGAGGAGGGACCAGACGCGACTCAGATGTGGCTGCGATGGGCAGGGGAACAGACTGGATATACAGCCGTAACCCCTGAACTCAGGGCCCAAGTTTGGTAGTTTGAAACCTCCCTGTAAATGAGTTACTCTTGCTGTTTATTCCTGACTTTCCACTTCTTTTCAGGGCTCCCCTGGGGAGCGCGGTGCTGTGGGTCCAGCAGGAAGCATTGGGCTTCCTGGTCAAAGTGGAGGCCAAGGCCCTGTGGGCCCTGCAGGAGAGAAGGGGTTCCCAGTAGGTGTCTGACTCCCTATTCCTCAGGCAACCTCAGCTTCCTGCCCTCCCACATACCAGCCCCCCACGGTGCCCTGTCCCTTAAGATCCCCTTTCTACTCGCCCCCATCAGGGTGAACGTGGCTCCCCTGGCCCCACTGGAAAAGATGGGATCCCAGGGCCCTTGGGGCTTCCTGGACCCCCTGGAGCTATTGGGCCTTCTGGAGAGGAGGGGGACAAGGTGAGAGTTCACGGAGAGGGAGGGGTAGAGGGAGGAGCTGGGGAGGTGGGGTGTGGAGGGGGGGTGGTGGTGGTGGTGGGCCACGCCAGGTCCTTTTTCATCCTGTTGGCTCTGCAGGGGGAAGTGGGAGCCCCTGGTCACAAGGGGAGCAAAGGTGATAAAGGGGACACGGTGAGTGAGGGCCCAGAAAGGGGGTGGTTCCTGGGGAGGAGAAAAGCGCGTGGCAGATGGCTGGGGAGGCAACAGAACTTCTTGCCTTCCTGATTCCCATCTTGACACCTGCCAGTGACAAAATCTACTCAAGCTCCCTGGGATATAGGGGTCAATTGCAGAGTTGCAGGGCCCCAGGGGGACCATCCCTTTGCCTTTCCTTGTGGCATGGCGTTCTCTCTGCATGGCCTCAAAGTCTCAGTGTCACAGCTTCCCACAGCCCCTGGGCGCTGCTGGGACTTCAGGGGAATGTGCTGAGGGGTCAGGCTTAGGGCAGATTCGGGGTCTGATTCCACCAGAGGTGGCTGGGAAGATGGGGCTAGGGGCGGGAGAGGAGGCTCTTGCTTCCTGGTGGGGGAGCGGGCAGGTCAGAGGACAACACCTTTAGTTCTCCTCCCCACAGTTTTGAACCTGAGGGGTTTTCCAATTCCATTCCCCATCCCAGGGCCCACCCGGACCAACAGGCGTACAGGGACCTGTGGGGCACCCAGGCCCCTCGGTGAGTGCTCCCAGCCCCGAGACTGGCCTCTGGATCCTTGAGGGGAAGAGACAGTGGCCTGCACTCTGACCAGACCCGACCTCAGGCCCACTCCCCCACGCCATACCCAACATGACCTCACCCCAGAGTCTGACTCAACCCCGGCTTCAACTCGACCCTGAAGTCTATCACAGCTCCAGTCTGCACTCTGCTCCCCACCTTCGCCTCAGTCCCAGCTCGAACCTTATCTTCAGATCTCACATTAGCTAAACCTTGACCCTCCTTCCTTGAGCCCCAAACCTGACCTCAATCCTGAGCTCAAACTTTGAATGTCACCTTGACCCTAACCTCAAACGCAACCCTAAATTATTTCTCGTCCCCATCTGAACCCTCCTCACGACCCCCACCTCAACCTCAATCCGACTCACCACCCAGTGCCACTCCAAATCTTTGACTCCGCCCTTGACTTCATTTCCAACCCCCTATCCCACACCCCACTTCCAAACTCAACCTTGGCCCCCTCCCAACTCAATTCCTGCCCAGGCTCCAACCCTCACCTCGGCTCCCAGCCTGCCTTTGACTCTTGACCCGGACCCTAACGTGCACATTTCTGTGCTTCTCCCAGGGAGCAGATGGGGCACGGGGACGCCGGGGACCCCCAGGCCTCTTTGGGCAGAAAGGAGATGATGGAGTGAGAGGCTTTGTGGGGACGATTGGCCCTCCTGGCCTGCAAGTGAGTGTCTGGATTTGGGGGTGTGGTCTCTGGATCCTCTCACACTGTGCCCCAATCTTGTTTCTTTGTTCCGCAGGGGCTACCAGGCTCTCCTGGAGAGAAGGGGGAGGTTGGAGACGTAGGGTCCATGGTATGGTCACTGGGGGGGAGGTGGGAGGGTGTTAGCATGGGAACAGCCACTGGATTGATTTGGGCGTATCACGGGGCACATTGTCATTTTAAGAATTAGCAGTAGCCAGCAGCCGCAAGGGTGGTGGTCATGGTTCTGAAGGCTTTTGGGAGGCCACAGAGTCACTGGGTGCTATTCTGCTGTCTCACAGGGTCCCCATGGAGCTCCAGGGCCTCGGGGCCCCCAGGGCCCCAGTGGATCAGAGGTGATGGATGACTCAGGGTGGGGGGCAGGATGCCTCTGAGGTGGGGAGGTCATTTCCTAAGAAGGGGTTATTCTGACTGCCCAGTCTCACCTCTGTCCCTTGCTGTGTCTCAGGGCCCCCCCGGGCTGCCTGGAGGAGTTGGTCAGCCAGGCGCTGTAGGCGAGAAGGTAAGAGATAGAGGGCGGGGATTGAGCAGGGAAAACCAGTCCTGATGGGGGTAGCTATTTTGGGGAACCCCTCCCTGCCTTTACAGATGGGACCTCCCTACCCTCACATTGCCTCCTTCAGGGTGAGCCAGGGGAGGCTGGAGACCAAGGAGCCCCAGGACCCCCAGGCATCCCTGTGAGTGACTGCGCCCTGTGCCCCTGCACCTATCTCAGGGAACCCCTGCATGCTGGGCAGCCTTAGGTCACCCACAAACCCAAGTCCTATGGGCACCCTGAGTTATCTCTATGCCAGCGCCCTGGCAGGCCTCGGAGAGAACCGTGTGCTGCACGGTGTGCAGGGCAGAGGGTGGGATGAGGCTCGAATCCAAGTCAGGAGCCTGGTTTGGGCCTCCAAAGGCACCACCAGGGTTGTCTTTTCTAACTTACTCCAGGGTGGCCCAGGGGCTAGACCAACCTTGCCGATGTGAGCAACTGGACCATGGTGATCCCTGACTCCTATGAGTCCTAGATCCCTCTGACCCCTCTAGGCTGTTTTGACCTCTGACCCCAGGAAAGTGCCAGACCACCAGGATGCCTGAGTGCAGGTGTGCTAACCCTTGGCCTGACAGTCCAGGCTCCTCTGATTTCTCTTTCTGCCAAGGGGCCCAGAGGAGAGCTTGGTGAAAAGGGGGACTCAGGTCCATCTGGGGCGGCTGGGCCCCCAGGAAAGAAAGGCCCTCCTGGAGAGGATGGAGCCAAAGGGAACATGGTGAGTCATGCAGGAGGTAGAGGCAGAGATGAGGGAGGGAGCTCCAGGGTCTGCTTGAACCTGCTCCCCAACTTTTAGCCATCACCCCTCCTCAAATGTGCTGATTCCAAGAACATGAATGAATGAATGAACAAGTGGTCCAATGCATGAAGGAACATAAAGATGCAGAGACTGTATGTATTCTCTGCACGAAACTCACTTCCATGTGGAGTGGAATCCCCCGTGTTGACATCGATTTTGGGTCTCAGTTGAGATATGGCCTCAGGGCAGAGGGTGGGGTGGCGAGGGCAGGGAGGGGTCTCTGAGTCTGTGGGGCCTCCATCCAAGTCTCCTTACCCCACCGCTTGCTGCAGCCCTTTTCTGAGGGCTGCTTCTTCCTGGGAATCCTGAGGACACAGAGAGACGAGGCCGGCGGTTCTCACTTGGTTCCTGCACAGGAGACACTGTGGTGTTTGCACACCTGGGCAGGGACCGTGTGTCCTGGCCACCAGAACCTCCCCAGCAAGCAGAGCTGTGCCTGGGCCTCGTTCATGGGTTAAGTAAATAAATGCGCACTCAGCACTGCAGTGCTACAGTGATCATTCTGTTCCAGGGCCCCGCCGGGCTCCCAGGAGACCTAGGACCCCCTGGAGACCCTGGAGTTGCGGTGGGTGTCTCCCCCCCTCCTCCCAATTTCAGCATCTTCCCTAACTATGCCCACATCCTCACCCCCGCCGCCCCAGACCTGGGTGAGCTCAGTGGAGCAAATAACCTTCCTTTCCTGCACGCCTCACCCTCAAGTTCTCATGTGCCCCGTCACTCCTTCCCACTCTGTGCCCCACCCTGCAGGGGATAGATGGCCCTCCGGGAGAGAGAGGAGACCCTGGTGACGTTGGGGGACCAGTGAGTTCGGGAATGTGGTGCTGGGATGGGGCATTGGTGGGTGAATTGGAGTCAGAAAAGTGGGCTAAGGAGGGCCCCGGAACCCCTGTAGATGCTCCTGCTTTGCCTTTCTGGGGCATCATCGAGAATGTGAGCCACTTGAGGGGGAGGAGTGAGGTGGCTGTGCGGGGTGATGCTGGGAGAAAGCTGTCTTCGGATCAGAGCATCTTGCAGCTGGTCAATCTCCCTGCGTCAGCCCAAGTGTCCTGCTGACTGTAATCTCCACAGGGCCCACCAGGAGCTTCTGGGGAACCTGGGCCCCCTGGGCCCCCTGGCAAAAGGGTGAGTGATGGCTGTGCCCCTGGCTGCCCTGGCTCCACCTTGTCTCACTCACCTCATGGCCCCCACTCACCTACAGCTCCCACTCACCTTCGTGGCCCCCACTCACTCCCTAAAGCTCCCCTCACACAGTTTTCTCTGCTCAGGGTCCCTCTGGTCGCATGGGTCGAGAAGGCAGAGAAGGGGAGAAAGGTGCCAAGGTGAGTGCCCCTCACCCAACAGTTGGGGAGGAGGCCTGTCACCCCCACAGATACCCCAGTTCCCTCCCCTTTCCTGATGGCTCTTGGCTGGGGGTTCAAAAGATAGGTAACCCCCCAAACTCTCTCCTTTCTCTCCTTTGTCCCTGACCATTTCAGGGGCACCCAGGTTCTGATGGACCCACAGGGAGGAGAGGCCCAGTGGGGCCTCAAGGGCCTCCTGGGAGTGTCGGGCCTGAAGGTCTTCGAGGGATCCCCGGCCCTGTGGTGAGTGGGACAGGAACAGGGTGAGGCTGGGTGGGATCAGACCCTCTCTCTGTGCTCCCACCTCATTATTTCTCATCACAATTGAGAGAAGCTGGCCCTGGTCAGGAGTGGTGGCACCCACACTGGCTTCTGGCAGGGTGTAACCTTCCCATGTTCTGTTTGCCTTAGGGTGAGCCAGGCCTCTTGGGACCTCCTGGACAGATGGGCCCTCCTGGCCCCTTGGTAAGAGACTTCTTTGTCTCTGGGGTCCCATCCCTGGGGTCCCGTCCCTGGCTTTCTACACTGGAGTGCCAATGGCCATCTAGTGACCATCTCATGACCATGGGTGCTGATGATGCAGGCTGACCTCTCACTGACCATCCTTCTGGTGGTCCGGCCTGACCATCGAAATGGTCATCTACTCTGACCACTCATCTTGGTGGTCTGCTCGGATGCCCACACTGACCCACCATCTGGATGGTCTGTACTTGATATTCTGCACTGAACATCCACACTGTTCTTGCCCACTGACCACTCACATCGGCCATCCTCCAGCCCCATCGTATCCCTTACCGTCCCTCCTGTCTTCCGACCATCACCGTGACCATATCCCTGGTTATTCCCACTTGAAATCTGGGTAAATTCCCAATTGACATCCTCAAGTTTTCCATCTGGACCGTTGGGTGTTGTGTTTGAGACTCATCACTGAACCTCATTCTCTATCCAGGGGCCATCTGGCCTCCCAGGGCTGAAGGGAGATGCTGGCCTCAAGGGGGAAAAGGTAAGGACACTGCCTGTCATTATCCTTCTCCCTCATTTACTTCCCTCTCCACCTTCCATGCCAGCCAGAGGGCTGCGAGAGATCGGAAGCGTTCGCCTCCAAAGCCATTCTCCTTAAAGCTCTGGGAGAGGAATCTCTTGGCATCCCCGCTTCTTCCCCACCTGTGCTTCTTTTCTCCTCCAGGGCCACATCGGATTAATGGGCCTCATTGGCCCTCCCGGGGAGGCGGGTGAGAAAGGGGATCGGGGATTGCCAGGTGTGCAGGGCCCCCCTGGCCCCATGGGAGAACCGGTAAGTGTGTGTCCTACCCCAAGTGGGAAGAATGTGCTCAGAGAGAGGGGTCTTCTTTGGAGACTGTGGATGTGGGGTGTTAGGAAGCCCGAGTCTGGAATGACAGGGGTTATATCTGGGGAAAACAGAGATGCCATCTGGGGACTTGAAGATCGGGGGCTATGTCTGGACCATGGGGGTGAACTCTAGCCGTGATGATACTGATGTCCTCTCCCCAGGGTCCCCGTGGTCCCATCGGCTCTCTCGGTCACCCTGGGCCCCCAGGCGTGGCGGTGAGTATGAGGGGTTAGTGGGGTGGGGTCAGCATGGTGGGCCAGCCAGCACTCAGGTTCTGCCTGTCTCTGCCCCACAGGGCCCCCTGGGACAGAAGGGCTCAAAGGGGTCCCCGGTAAGTACAGTTTCCGGTAAGTACAGTTAGGGGCCCCACATCTCAGGTCACCTCTACTGCACCAGGACCCTAAATGTCTTTGCAGTCATTCATTCATTCATTCATTCAGCCACACATGCAACAAATATTTATTTGACACCTATGGTTGTAGTTCATCAAATCTAAGATGCCATCAATTGTAAGGTGCACTATTATTTTATAAACTGCTATGAAGGAAAAACAATTGTGCTAAGTACATGGCACCTTGCCGGAGATGTTAAGATGGTGATTTTAGAGATGTTAAAATATGGAGAGAAAATGTGCCTTTTATGCTTGGTGCTAAAATTTGCATCTTCCTCCCCGAGGTGTGTGTATGGGGGGAGGGGGAAGTGTCTCCAAAGACAGGGTTCACTCCCAAGTGACTTCTCTCTGTAGGGATCCCTTGGTCCCCGTGGAGATACTGGCCCCCCAGGGCCCCCTGGCCCTCCGGTAAGTTCCACATGGATGTTGGGGTGTCCCCACAGCCTCCCCTGTGCCTCCTCCAACTGGGTAGGGCACAAACCAGATATTCAGTGAATGTAGGTGGGAGGGAAGGAGATTCTGGGCTGGGGGAGGGGGTCAGGACTTCAAGGGGTCTCTGTCTCTCTCAACCTATCTCTCCCACCCTTTCCTTCTGTTTCAAATACTTGTTCCATTATTTTCCCCCTCACCCCCTTCTTTCCTTGCCTGACCTTGTGGTTTTATTTCTCTTTTACTGTCTTACTACTGCTTCTCTCCATTTCTTTTTATTTCTGTCTCCTTCCTGTGTATCTCTCTGCCTCCTGGCCTGTATCATTGCCGCCTCTGACTCTCTCTGCCATGTCTCTTTCATCCTGCCGGTCTCTCCCACTGTGTCTCGCTGCCCTCTGCTCCCCTCTCCTTCCTTCCTGCACATGCTCGTGCCAGGGTCCCCCCGCGCAAGTTCTGGGACTGCGCCGGCGCCGTCGCTCAGTTCTGGCCCCAGAGGGCGGCCTGGAGGAAGTGGTGGCCTCGCTCTCCTCGCTGAGCTGGGAGCTGGAGCAGCTGCAGCGCCCTCCGGGCACCGCTGAGCGTCCTGGCCTGGTGTGCAGCGAACTGCACCGCAACCACCCTCACCTGCCAGACGGTGAGGCCCAACCTGTCCGGTGCGGGCAGAGGTCCCCTGGGTCTTGTTTCCACTCACCCACCCTGCTTGCTCTTCGGCAGGGGAATACTGGATTGACCCCAACCAGGGCTGCGCGCGGGATGCGTTTAGGGTTTTGTGCAACTTCACTGCGGGAGGAGAGACCTGTCTCTACCCAGACAAGAAGTTTGAGACCGTGAGTGCCTCTGAGGTGGCCGGCGGGGGTAGGGTGGGGGTGTTAGTGGGAGGAGGACATTGTTTCCTGAAACCATCTCATCTCCTGACTCCCCTTACAACACACACTCACAGACTTTGTCTGGGACCTTATCTGTCCTTCAACATTTATTGAGCACCTACTGTGTTCCAAGTCCAGTGAAGCAGCGGGGTTACTGCAGAGAATCAGAAAGAAAAAAATCTCTTTGCCTATATGAGCTCATCTTCCACGGCGAAGACAGACAGACTCTACTACAGAAATCAGTGGTGCATATTGTGCCACATAATGGGGACTTGAAGATCGGGGGCTGTGTCTGGATAATGCAGCCTTCAGCTGCATTAACTGAGTCCCAGTTACTCAAGGTGGCAGTATCATCATCTTCCCCCAAAGAAGGAAATAGCCGTCTGGAGAGGCCATGAGTCTGGCTGGAGTCCTAGCCCTTCACCACCCACCATACCGCCTCCTGACCTGCTGTCTCATAGCCCCTTGAACACACTGCCCTCAGGCTGGGGGCTGGAAAGTGCCCCATAAGTCCTGGGGTTCTCCATTAGGGAGCCCTAAGCCTAAAAGCCTCCTCTACTAAGTGCCATGCTCTGGACCTCAGAATGCCTGGGTTGAAATCTGGATCTGTCACCTCAGTTTTTTCTTCTGTAAAATGGGGTTCAATCAAATAACCATCTTATGGGGCAGTTGTACCATCAAGATACTGGCACACATATCAGGAAATACTGATTAACACTGACCTGGGTTATGCTGTGTTACTGCCCTGTTGCAGGTGCGGAGCAAGGCAGGCCTGCACAAGTGTTCCGTAACACCCTTCCTATTGGATATTATTATTTTTGACCGGTCAGAGCTTTGATTTAGTGGGAGCTCAGGCCTACCAATGGTCAGGAATTTAGATACACCCAGAACTGCCCCTCTCCACTGCTTAGGGCTCTTGGACCCAATCCCAATGTGGGCATGTGGAGGCGCCCCCATACCAACCAGCAGTTCTCCAACACCAGCAGGTGTCTGAGAATTCAACTCAGTCTGACACTCACTACCTGAGGGCATCAGATTTTACAGGCTAAGGGGGCAGTCTCCCAAGACCACTCTCCATTTCATACAGCAATCACAAGCCCAGATGGTTACCTGTGCTTCTTCTGACACACGGCCTATGGATCACAGCTTCCCACGCCTCCCTCCTCAGAGTCAATTAATTTGCTTGCAGGGTTCACAGAACTCAGGAAATCTGATTTCTCACTAATCACTAATTACAAAGCATACAACAGCCAGATGGAAGACATAGGACAGGATGAGGGGATGGGGTGGAGCCTTCCTGAGCAATCCAGGAGCAACGTCTCCTAGAAGTTCTCCAAATCCCTGGTCCTCTTGGTTTTTACAGAGGCTTCACTATATTGGCACCATTAGTTCAACTATTGAGTGAACTCAACCCCCAGCCCCTCTGCCCTTTCCAGAGATCTAGGGGTGGGATTAGAAGTATCAACCAGTTAATACAAGGTTTCCTTAAGTGCTTCCCCCAAAGTCACCTCATTAAGGTAATATGAGAAGCCTCTGTTAAGCTCAACAGTTTAGGAAATTCCAATACCTTTGTAGATTATAAGCCAGGACTGTGATTGAAGACAAATATCTATGAGAGATATTTTTTGGTCTCCTGGATGAGTGACTATTTCTTATAAAGCTCAGTATCATGTCCATGTGTGGAGGTAAGTGCAGGCTTGATCCATAACTAGTTGCTGGCCTCTGAGGGCTTGGCTTCTCTGACAGCTCATCAGGGCATGCTGCTTATTTAGGAGATGAGCCCAGGAGGCACCAGGAGAGGAAAGTGGCCAGGGCAGGCAGCCAATAGGGATGTGTTGTTAAAAATGTCACCATTTGGACACCAAAGCTTAGTTCCACTGAGGACATTTGGGAGACCATGTGGGGCAGACATCTGGAAGTCATTCCACTTGGGCAGAGAGGGAACTAGGGCATTTATCCACCAATTCTTGTTCATCATCACTTCAGGGCTGCTTCAGTGGCCTTGGGCCTGCTTTGAGCCTGTCCTGTGCACCTGCTAAGTCCACTCCCATGGCTGGAAACAGCCTAGGAGTCCTGGATATTTACAATTAACCAGGAAAATATCTCTGGCTATTTACACTTCAGTGTGGGGAGGTATGCAGAAAGAACATGGTGGAACCCAGGGCATCTGCTACCCCAACCCTCCTCCATCCCCCAGGTGAAACTGGCCTCATGGTCCAGGGAGAAGCCAGGAAATTGGTATAGCACATTCCGTCGAGGGAAGAAGGTGAGTTGCTGGGTTGAGGTGGGGGTGGATGCAAACTGGTGGGAACCCACATGGGGAGGTAGAGAAGGGGCCCTCAGGGGTTAAATGAACAAGACAGACTTGCCTCTGCCTTCATGGTGACCACAGGTTGGGGGGAGAGCATGGTGGCAGCATCAGACATGTGATGGGGAAAGCACAGAGTCTGGTGGAAATTCAGGGGCAGTGCTGAAAGAAATGGTAGAAGTCATAGCTCAGCTTAGTCTGGAGCAAGTTGGGTGAGCAAGGTAGGGAGGATAAGGAAAAGTGTTCTAGGCAGCTGATCTACTGGGAGAGGCAGACAGCCACCAGGAAATAAATAAGAACATGAGGGGTGATCTTGGTTTAGGTTTCCCCCCACCCCCAACAGGCTCTGGGACAGAGACTCTTACAAGTTGTTTATCTGGAAGGTGATTCCAGAAAACATCATTTTGGGAATGTGCGAACAATACAGGGAAGAAAGGAAAGCCAAAAAGGATTCGTTACAAGCCAATAATTTCAAAGCAGTGATAGGTTAATCTTATGTTTTTTATTTTATTTAAGTCAATATATCAAAAGTATTGTCACATCAATATAAAGGTTATTGAGGTATTGAGACATTTTCTCATACCAGTTCTTCAGTCATGCCTATTTTATAGTCACGACACCTTCTGACTTGGGTGCTAAATTTCCTTGGAAATATAGGAGCTATATATCGATTTCATTAACCTACAGTTGAAAAAACAGAGTCACATACTCAAGTTGTTCCCAAGTTCAGTTCTCTGGTTATTGGGTTGAGACTCAGTTATTAGTTACAAATTTAAACATTTTAAATAATTAAATAACATTTAAAATCAAATACAATCATTAAATAAGGATAAGAAACAGTTTCTCTGTGTCATTGATCACGTGTGCCTGGAGGCCCTGGAGGCATTTCTCAGGAAGAGTAGGGGCAGATAGAGCATCCTTTGCCTCCTGCTTTGCCCCACCAGTTCTCTTACGTGGATGCTGACGGGTCCCCCGTGAGCGTGGTCCAGCTCACCTTCCTGAAGCTGCTCAGTGCCACTGCCCACCAGCGCTTCACCTACTTGTGCCAGAATTCGGCCGCCTGGCTGGACGAAGCCGCAGGCGACCATGGCCGTGCCCTCCGCTTCCTGGGGGCCAACGGTGAGGAGCTGTCCTTCAACCAGACAGCAGCGGTCACCATCCGTGTCCCCTACGACGACTGCCGGGTAAGGGGAGGGCAGGGGCCAGCCAGCATGGGGAGGGGAGACCTGCGACGCCCTCCCCCTAACTGGCCACTCCTGTCTTCCCATGGCCAGCTCCGGAAGGGACAGAAGAAGACGCTTCTGGAGCTCAGCTCCTCCCGCGTGGGATTTCTGCCCCTGAGGGATGTGGCCGCCAGTGACTTTGGCCAGACAAACCAGAAGTTTGGGTTTGAACTGGGCCCTGTCTGCTTCAGCAGCTGAGCACCTTGGGGTTGGGAGGGGCAAGAAGGGTGCCCAGGCAGGGGCACATTTGGTGCTGAGGCTTTGAAGCCACCGTATTTATCGTCTCCTATGACCGTGGAGCCAGGGAGGTCTGGTCATCATGGACAAATCATGTTCTTTCTCCATTCCTGGGGGTGAGGGGCTGGGCCCTCTTGCCCCCACATCACTGCATACAGGTGGCATAACTTAGTCTGACTCTTTATCTACCCCCCATGACCGCCCACCCTCCATCCTCACCCCCACAGCCCCATACAAGGAACTTCGAACTCAGAGCTGACGAACGCCTCCCATGCATGTCTCCCCACTCTGTGGTCGGTGCGGTCAGCACCCCTGGTGCTAGCCCCCCCATAGTGAAGCACTGGACGCCTCCTACCCCAGGCTGGGACTTCTTCGCTTGTTCCTGTTTTCACATGGAACGTCTTACAGACGGGATTGAAGTCAGACTACAGAGGGAAGTGGGACTTCCCTGGGCTGAGGGAGGTCCCCATAATGACTTCTGAATACTGCCCCCTCGTATCTCTCCAGACTCACCTTACCATGCCAGGTGATTTAGGGACTAAGATGGTGAATCTTAGGGATTTAAGATTTAGGGTTGGAGGGGGGTGAATCTGGATCCTTATGGTGCTGCCCTATTTATATCTGGGTCTGTATTCAAAGAGAAAATCCCCTCTGTTGTATATTTTATCTGCTCTCTCCTTAGGGAAGGCTGGGATATGATGAGAGAGATTCTAGCATGATCCTCTCCCTGTCCCTGGGTCTTTAGGGATTGATTGACATCTTGAATCTGAGAATAAACCTGTGAACTGTGTCCCTGTGTCTTCCCTCTGGCGCTCACTATATCTCTCTTAGGGTCTGGCTCTTGTCTCGTCTGAGATACCTGCTGCCATTTGTCTTAAGTAATTGTGTCTTTTGGTGGAGGTGGCTTTGAAGGGAGTGGGGGGAATCTATTTATAATCAAACCCACTAGAGGTGATGGCCATGCTTATAAAATTAGACCCCTAGAAGAAAAATCAATAAAAGATCTGTTAGAGAGTAGATCTTAAATGTTCTCACTGCATACAAATAAATGGTAATTGTGTGATGTGATTGTAGGTGTTAGCTAATGTGATGGTGGCATTCATTTTGTAATATATAGGTTATCACATCAACACATGTACAGATTCAACTTATACAATTTCATATGTCAGTTATATCTCAATAAAACTGGAAAAAATTGTGAACCCATTTGAAAGACATAAAAAAAAAAAAAAAAAAAACAAAAATGCTCTCCAGGTTGACGTTGATAAGTCCATTGCTACCTAGGCTGAGGAGGTGGAGTAAGAGATACATGGGATGTGGTTTTACTTTGAGGTAAAATGACCAGAGGTCAAAACTCCAGGAGGTAAGTTAGGGGGTGGATTGGAGGTGAAGAGAATTGATTGAGGAGCTGAACCATGAGGTAAACTGGAGGTTGTGGTTAGGAGTTGGATGAGTCATGTTGAAAATGGGTTGAAGAAAAGTTGAATTGGAGGTTGGTCTGGGAGGAGTTGAGTGAATTTGGAGTTATGGGTTAATGATGGGATACTTTGCTTTAGAGCTCGGTGTTGACTGCATCAAGTTAAGGATTTGAAATTGGATGTTGGGTTGAGTTGAAGTAGGATTGATTTGAGTAGCAGGATGAAGCGCATAGAGGCAAGCAGAGGTTGCTAGGAATAGGGGGTCTCCACCCCCTATTGGCAGTTGGTAAGTCAAGGTGGGATCTATTAGAATGAGAGTTGGGCTCATCCAACTTGAATTGGGTTGTGGGTTTATTTTTTTAAACAGATTTATTGAGATAAAATTCATATACAATATATTTCACATTTAAAGTGTATAGTTAATTTTTTTAGCATATACACATATATGTGTAACCATCAAAACAAGCAGTTTTGAACATTTCATTATCTCAAAGAGAAAAATCATAACCATTAGCAGTTAATCTCCATTTCTTCCAAGCCCCTCAGTGGTAGAAAAACTGATCTTTCTGTCTCTGTGCATTTGCCTATTCTCAGTGTTTCTTATGATTGGAATCATGCACTGTATGGCCCTTTATGTCTGGCTTTTATCACTTTGAAAATGCTTTCAATGCATTTCAAGATTCATGCTTTCAAGGTTCATGCATTAGTACTTCATGCTTTTTTTATTATTGAATAATATTCCATTGTATGGATATATTACATTTTTGTTTATCAGTTGATGGACATTGTTGAGTTGAATGAGAATGCCTGCCTCCCCACCCCTCAGTGGAGGGCTGGTCTGAATAAAGTTGGGTAGGTAGATTTGGGTGAGCAGAGGCATTGGGCTGGGGTAAGTTGCCTTCCCAAAACCTAAGACTTACCTTGTGACTTCTGTCTCTTGTCTTGCTGCTGCTCTTCCACTTTCTCTTCTTTCTTTCTTTCATTCATTCGTTCGTAAGTTCGTTTGTTAGTTCTTTCTTAAGATTTATTTATTTACGCATACAAGAGCTCTGGTACAGGCCAGAGATGTGTGGGGTGAGAGGACTCACTCACTGTGGGGGAACAGAACAGGCAGGCTGACTGAAATACACTGCTGAGGGGAGCAGTGGGTGATACAGGAGAGAACTGCTATGCCATGTGGGTTGCTCCATGGTCGGCTGGGGATCAAACTCGTGCTACAGAGACTGCGATTGCTTCATAGTGTGGTGCTTAACCCCTTGCACCACCAGGGAGGTCCTCCCTCTTTCTTTCTTCTTCCTGAAGTACCATTGTTTTGCATCCTTGTTAATATATTTTTTTAAGTTTTTTTTTTTTAAGATTTATTTATTTATTTATACAAGCACTGGGTACAGTCAGAAGCGCGGGAGGGTGAGAGAATTCACCAGAGACAGAGCGGGGAACAGAACAGATGGACTGATGAAGTACACTGCTGAGGGGAGCAGCGGGCGGCAGGAGAGGTCTGTCGCGCCATGTGGGACCCTCGCTGGTGGTGCCTGGGGATCGAACTGGCGCTGCAGAGGCTGCAGGCAGCTTTGCAGCCCAGAGCTCAACCACTGCACCACCAGGGGAGGCCCCTTGTTAATATTTTAACAGCATAAGATTCTCCCCTTAGGTGTGGCCACCGTTTCGCTCCACCAGCAGAGTTCCCATAGCCCTCCCCCATAGTGCTCTCCCCACCTTCTGCCACTTCTTGCCTCTAAGGCCAACTGAATACTTGTCCTGGATTCCTTTATTTATTCACTCAATAAGGTTACCAAGAGTCCTGACTCTGTGAAGAATGTTGGTGCCCAGAGGTTGATGGATGAGGTCACATATTCATTCCCTTACTCGTTTGTTCATTTAGCTCTATTATGTGTTCATTCAACTCCAGGTGCTGCTACCAAAGCTGGGGAGAGAAGGAAGATGTGATGTCTGTTCTCAGGATCTTACTCCTGAGGAAAACAGATATTATGCAACAAAAAAGCTCCATACTGTGATTTCAAGTAGTAGTTATTATTATAAAAGAAAACCAAACAAGTTACATGGATAGAGTGTGGTGGAGTGAGGTGGGGGGGTACTTGAAATAGGGTGCTCAGCAGAGTCTTCACTGGGGAGACGACATGTGAGCAGAGACCTGAAGGATGCGAGGGAAGAGCCACATAGAGTTTTGAGGGAGTGTCCCACATACAGTGCAGAACCCAGAAACCGTCAAATGCCAATAAGGGCTCTTGAGGGGACAGTGTTTCTTTTGGTTACCTCTTCTGATTTGTTGTTTTGGCTGATTTCTTCACTCTGTGTTCTCCTCTGTCAACCCTAACATAGGATTGCTCTCCTTATAGTTCCCCTCTCAAATAGCCTTAACTCAAGACTGTATGTTATTTTCCTCTTCTTGGACACACATAATTGAGAACACATTTACAAGTTTTCTTTGAAGTTAGGTTGGGGCCATGTGGTCGGATAGTGACCAAGGGAGTGTGGTAGACTTGAACCCCCTGCATAGACCTCCAAGCTCTTTCTCCCTACTCTATCATGACATGGGCGACCACATGTGTAGAATGCGTGTTTCACATATGAAATTGGAAAGGGGCCTGGTTCTCTGAGTTACTGTGTGGAGTAACTTCATTGTGAGAGGGTGGGCCCAGGAAACCTCCATCAGACATGGCTAAGAACCAACTTGGGTGTTTTAAGTCTGTGAGGTAGTAATACAGGTTGCTTTTAAAGTAGCTTTCATTAATTCTCCCAATAACGTGAATGAATACAACTTTTACTGATGGTCAGTGTGTAAGTGTGTGTGTGCAAACCTGGATTTTCATTGTAGGAAAATCCACAAATTAAAATCAAATATCCTTGTCTCCAAAAGCCCCCATCACTGCATTTGTCACTGGGGGTGTGCTGTCTCCAAGTCCTGAGTTCCCACAACTCTGCCTCCCCAGCGTCTCTCCTTGCCTAACCTCTTCACTCCCTCTAAGGCTTTTTTTTTTTCTTTTTAAAAATTTATTTATTCATACATACAAGAACCGGAGTATAGGCCAGATGTGCAGGAAGGTGAGAGGATTCACCAGAGACAGAGTGGGGAACACAACAGGCAGACTGATGGAAATATACTGCTGAGGGGAGCAGCGGGAGAGACAGGAGAGGTCTGCTGTGTCATGTGGGCATCTCCCCTGCTGGTTGGGATTGAACTTGTGCTTCAGAGGCTGCAGACAACTTCACAGCACTGCGCTTGACCAATCAACCGCCTGCGCCACCAGGGGGGCCCCTCTAAGGCTTTCTTACAAAGAGCCATTATTCAGCGCTTCTTACAGACCATTTCCTTCAGGCCCACATGATCCATGGCTAGCTCAACTGACACTATTACCAGTTATCATTGGGCGTCTGCCTGGCAAGCACTGCTCAACATGTGCATTCCCTGGGTGAATTTATTCCTCATCACCACTTTTAAAAATTTATTTATTTATTTATGTTATAAGAACTGGGGTGTAGGCCAGAGGTACAGGAGGTGAGAGGATTCACCAGAGACAGAGTGAGGAGCAGAACAGGTGGATCCACTGAAATACACTGCTGAGGGGAGCAGCAGGCGAGTTAGGAGAGGTCTCCCGCACCGTATGTAGGTTAGCTCCCTGGCAGGAATCAAACTCAGTGATAGTACTGAGACTTAACTCCTAGGCCAGCAGGGAGACCCCTATCTCATCACCACTTTTGAGGAAGTTTCTGTTACTATCTCCTTGTTGCAGATATAAGGACCTGAGGAACACAATGACTTCCCAGAATCTAGATGCAGAAATTCTGCTAAACAAAAAGTCATCTTCTCCTTTAGGGGAATGCTTTCCTTTATTAAAAAGACATTACATCTAATTCAAGCCCTGGGTTTGAATGCATATCCACCTACCTTAGCTTTCGCAACTCTAGTCCCACCCCTGTGCAGGTATTTTGGAAGGGAGGGACAATTAATGTAATGAGACCTCTTTAATTAGCTAAAAGCTCCTTAAAAAATTAGAAACTGGCCCTGTTAAATTAAAGGGTGATTTACAAAGGTGCAAGCAGGGAATTCTGGGCCTCCACACTCAGCTCTGAGTATTTACTCAGCATCCTCGCCAGTGCCCTGGCTGCTGCTGGGAAAGCCCCCAGCTGATTTGCATGTTCAGCAGCCATAATTATCGCGTGGCTAGTGCTAACTGAACAATTACACTCACTGCTCCGAGCTGGGGGCAGGGCAGAGCAGCCAGCGTGGGGTGCTGCCTGTGGCTTTATACTGATGTGGCTGTAGGGAGTGGGTGAAGTGGGGATTTTATACAGACACATTTACAACATCCTGAGATACTCACACAAATTCATACACAGACCAAGGGCCCAGGGAATCAGACACTCATCTTGCAGCCTCCCCTGCCATGGCTGCAGGTCAAGGCAGGCCCATTCAGAGAAGGATAAACACGTTACACACACCCTCACACCCTCAGTTAGATGCAGATACTTTGACATGCATAGCAGGCCACATACAGTTGCAGACCAGTTGTGCCTAGAGACACACCAAAAGCCCCCCCAACATGCACACACAAAACTGTGTTAACAAACCCACACTCAGAGGTGCAGCCACCCCTGGGAAGAGACACCTGTTGTCACACACAGAACTGCATTCTGGGGCCTGACACACGCGTGTACAGCAGGACACACAGCCCGACATAGAGACATGCCACCAACATATAAGTTACATACACAGACTGATGTAACTGTAACTCCAATATGGATGCTCCAGAGGTCTCCCCCTACCCTACAGATTCTTTCATCTATTCACTCATTTGTTCATTCATCTATCCAAATATTTACTGAGCACCTACTATGTGCCAGGCACTATTCTAGGCTCTGGAAATATAGCAGTGAATAAAATAAAGGACTATGCCCTCATGATATTAATGCACCAGTAGGACTGGGAGCTAGTAGGCAAATCCATCTTTGACTTGTCAGGTGGTGCCATGAAGAAAAATAAGGCAGGGAGCAGGACCAGAAAGAGTGTGCCTTGAGACAGGGTGGTCAGGGAGGGCTTCCTGGAGAAGGTATCCTTGAAGCAGAGACTCATACTAGAAAGGGAAAGGCAGGGTGGTCAGGGAAAGCTTCCTGGAGGAATATCCTTGAAGCAGAGTCTCATATAGAGAGAGGGTGAAAGCCAAGTGACATCTCACACACTTAGGCCCAGGGGCACTGATGAGAGGTATGGATTTACAAGCAGGCATGTGGCAAGAAGACCCAGGCCAATCCACATAGGCCACTCAAAGAGGTGCCATCCCCACAGGGCAGATGTGTGTCCTGGAGTCCAAAATGCCAGACACCAGGACTTCCTTGTAAGAGGGTGGGCTTGAGCTCTAAAGGTGACAGTGGAGGTGCTAGGGAGACAGGAGGTAGAGCAGGTGGAAGATCAGACTGACCCTGAGAGAGTGTCTTGTCTTTCCCCGATGCTGCTCTCATCTCCTTCGTACATGCCCCCACCTCTTGGGATATTTCTTATATTCTTTTTGTGGTTAACCCCCCCCCCCACATAACCTAAAACTTAGTATTTCAACCATCTCTAGGTGTATAGCCCAGTAGAGTTAAGTAGATTCACATTGCCTGCAACAGATCTCTAGAACTTTTTCAACTTGTGAAACTGCAACTTTATTTTTTTATTTTTTTTTTGGTCATGTTGTTTATTCATTTATTTATTTTTGTCATGTCTTTTTTTTTTTTAAATAATAAATTTTATTTTTATATTCCCCCATACAATTGCAAACTCCCCATTCTGACCCCAATCCTTCCCCTCCCGCCCCCCACCCCCAAAAAAGTGTCTCTGGTTCATAGTTTTTTGTTGATTTTGATTTTCACTTTCTTATATTCATTTTCCTGGTCCCTTATTTAAGTTTTCTAGATTCCTGCTATGAGTGAGACCATCCGGTATTTTTCTTTTTCTTTTTGGCTTATTTCGCTGAGCATGATCCCTTCCAGCACCATCCACGTTGCTGCAAATTGCATGTGTTTATCTTTTTTGAATGCTGAGTAATATTCCATGGTATATATGTACCACATCTTCTTGATCCAGTCATCTATTTTTGGGCATTTGGGCTGTTTCCAAAGCTTAGCTATTGTAAACAGTGCTGCTATAAACATAGGGGTGCAGGTGCTCTTTGGAATGGATGTTTCTGTGTCCTTTGGGTAAATACCTAGGAGTGGAATTGCTGGATCATATGGAAGCTCTATGTTTAGTAGGTCCAGAAATCTCCACACAGCTCTCCACAGTGGTTGGACCAGTTTGCACTCCCACCAACAGTGCAGGAGAGTTCCTTTTTCTCCACACCCTCGCCAACATTTGTTGTTGCTAGTTTTTTTAATATGTGCCATTCTCACTGGTGTAAGATGGTATCTCATGGTAGTTTTGATTTGCATTTCCCTGATGACAAGTGATGTTGAACATTTTTTCATATGCCTGTTGGCCATTTGCATTTCCTCTTCAGAGAAGTTTCTTTTTAGCTCTTCTGCCCATTTTTTGACTGGATTATTTTCTTTGTTGTTGTTGAGTCTCATCAGCTCTTTGCAGATTTTTGTGATCAGTCCTTTATCATTAGTGTTGGGTGCAAAAATGTTCTCCCAGTTGGTGGGGTTTCTCTTTGTTTTTGTTATTGTCTCTTTTGCTGTGCAGAAGCTCTTTAATTTGATGTAGTCCCAGCTGTTTATCTTTGCCTTCACTATCACTGCTTTGGGTGATGTGTCTGTAAAGATGTCTTTGATGTGCAAATCCCGTAGTGTTTCGCCTATATTTCCTTCTATGTATTTTATGGTTTCAGGTCTTATGTCTAGTTCTTTAATCCATTTTGAGTTGATTTTTGTGTATGGTGTGAGGTAGTGGTCAAGCTTCATTCTTTTGCATGTAGCGACCCAGTTTTCCCAGCACCATTTATTGAACAAACTTTCTTTGCTCCAATGCATAGTCTTTGCTCCTTTGTCAAAAATTAGTTGACCATAAATCTGTGGGTTTATTTCTGGATTTTCTATTCGATTCCATTGGTCTGTATGTCTGTTCTTGTTCCAATACCATGCAGAAACTGCAACTTTATGCTAAAATAACTCATCACTCCCCTTCCCCAGTCCCTGGGACCTACCATTCTACTTCCTGAAGTTGACTCCTAAAGAGACCTCATGTAAGTGGACGGATACAGGGTGTGTGTGTGTGTGTGTTTCATGACTGGCTTCTTTCATAGTTTATTTCACTAGCATAAGTGTCCTCAAGGGTCATCTACTTGGTAGCACATGTAAGAAAGTCCCTCCCTCTTAAGGCTAAATACTATTCCATTGTATAGATTTATCACATTTTGCTTATCCATTCATTCATCCATGTAACTCGGGTTTATTCCAACTCTTGGCTACTATGAATAATGCTGCTGTGAATATGACAGGGCAAATATCTTCTTGAGACCTGCTGTAAATTATTTGGGATCTACACCCAGAATGGTATGGCTGGATCTGGCATATTTCTTTCAAAAATTTTCTTTATATCAAGGTGCATGTTATATACAATAAAATGCATGGATCTTAAGTATTCTGTTTGATGTGTTTTGGCAACTGTCTAAATAACCCAAGCAGGATGGAGTCTGTTTCCTGAATCTCTAGAAAGTTCCTCCTGCCTCTTCCCACACCCCCTCCAAGACCCAATGGCTTCTTGATGTTTCCAGCTTTACGAATCCTGTGAATGTAATATAGAAGGTGATGAGGCAGTGTCATGTAGTGGTTAGAGCCAAATTACCTGGTCCACGTTTCAGCTCCTCCATGAGACAAGTGGTGACCACCCACCCCGAGCCTTAGTCTCCACAGCTGCAAAGTGGGGTGAAAAACTACCTACAACATCAGAGTGAGTTAGAGTTAAATTAGTTAAAATAGATCAAATGTTTGCCACATTAGACCAGTGTTTGCCACGTAACAAATTCTTTAAAAGTGTTGCTATTATCCCCTTGCGCCACCAGGGAGTCCCCTAAAATATACCATTTTTAAGTTTCCGGTGGGTCAGTGGACAGTCACTGGTGTGAACATCGCCATCATCAACCTCCAGACCGTTTTCCTCTTCCCCACAGAATCCCTGCCCCCATCAAATACTAACTGCTGATTCTTCCCTTCCCTTGAGTGTGGGAATTTTTATCCTCAGAATATTTCTCCATGTTTACTGCCTACAGGGAACTGTATCCAGGGCTGACACACAGCATGATTTGGCAAGTTCTTGGAATACCTCTAATTGATACAATATTGAACAAGTTCTTTTGCAGCTTGCTTTGTTAGTTCAGTGGGGTTTTGCTCTTTGGTCTCCTCTTGGTTTCCCCCTAAGTTTTATTGAGATATAATTGACAAATATAATTATAAGATTATCAATGTGCAATGTGCTGATTTGAGACCTATATGTTGTGACAGGATCTCCCTCCCCCCAATTTATTAACATGTCATCTCCTCACATATTTTCCTTTATTTTTGGTGAGAACATTGAAGTTCTTCTCTCTCAGCAGACCTCAATTATACTTTACAATGTTATCAACTATAGTCCCCATATTATACATTAGATCCTCAGATCTTACTCATCTTATAACTAAAGCTTGTTTCCTTTTATTGACCTTTCCCCATTCCCCCTCTCTTCCCAGTGCTTGGCAACCACTCTTCCACTGTTTCTATGAATTTACTTTTTTTTAGGTTTCACATATAAATCATACCATCTGGTATTTGTTTTCTTCTGTTTGTCTAGCTTGTCTCAGTACAAGGCCCACAGATGGTGGGATTCCCTTCCTTTTTAAGGCCGAATAATATTCCATTGTAAGGATGTTTCACATTTTCTTGATCTATTTGTCCTTACCTTGACTTGACTATTGGATACCTTGATCTCAAATTCTAATTTGACAATTGTGAGCAATATTATCATGAAAATGGAAGGGCAGATACCTTTTGGAGATAATGGTTTTGTTTCCTTTGGCTGTCTTTCCAGAAGTGGGGTTGCTGGCTCTATGGTGGTTCTGTCATTTATTTCTTAGGAATATAGATTTGTCTTGTTAATTGTAGCGTGTGACCTTCCTCAGCTTAGTCATTTATTTTCCTGCTCATGAACTCTCAGGTGTTTTCTCTTTTGGTCTTGTTTGCACTTCCCTGCGTGTCTTATATGCATGGGATAAGTGTCTCCAGGGTGTATAAATATATAAGAAAGGAAATTGGGCCTCTCTGGTGGCGTAAGGGGTTAATCACAGCACTGTGAAACTATCCACAGCCTCTGCAGCACGAGTTCAATCCCTGGCCGGCCAGGGAGCAACCCACACGGCAAAGCACACCTCTCCTGTCTCACCTACTGCTCCTTTCAGCAGTATATTTCAGTAGATCTGCCTGTTCTGCTCTCCGCTCTGTCTCTGGTGAATCCTCTCACCACCACCCACCCTGCACCTCTGGCCTGTACCCCAGCTCTTATATGCACAAATAAATAAATCTAAAAAAAAAAGAAAGAATGGAAATTCTGGTGTACGGGGAGGTGCATCTTCAGCTATCCTGGGTGTGATGCTCATGCTGGTCTTGCAAACCCCATGTCCCTTTCCTCTCACCATTCCCCTGTGGTTCTCTGCCCCAAAATAAAGTCCAAGTCTTCTACCTGGCAGTGCTGACCTCACTTGTCACTATCTCTCACTAGAAAACCTAACTGCCTATACATTGTGGCCTCAGGACCTTTGCACCTTCTCTTCTCTTTGCCTACCAAATCCTGCCAGTGCTAATTCATACTCAGATGGAGTATCACTCCCCGGACCTCCTCACTCCCAGGCTAGATCTAAGTCTCCCATACATGCAGAGAGCCCTGCCGTCTGGGCTTGTACCATGTTCATAACCCTAAGTTACTTGAGGATGGAGGCTGCCTGTTCATAGCCACCTGGCCAATGCTGGTGGATGAATAGAGTTATTGCATCTACTCTGGAGCTGGGCTGTACCCTAGCTGTACTACTTCCTAGCTATGTTACCTCTGGCAAGTGGCCTCACCTCTCTGAGCCCTTCACTTTTCTCTTCCATGAAACCCTTTCCAGGGCTTGTGGGGGCTGAAGTGAGCCCCAGCCAGACCTGGCTCAGTACAGATGACTCTTGTAGGAGCTGCTGTAGTTTTGAGCCAAGTTCCGGCCCCATAACCTCGGACTAAGGCCTTGCTCCTTCCTGGCTTGGCAGGACTGGGAAGTGATGCTGGGCCTCCATGTCCCGCCAACTCATCCCTCAATTCCCAGTCCCATAATGGGAACCACATGTGCTGGACCCCAGCCTGCCCTCCTCCTCCTCCCCCAGAGAGGCCTCCTGAGTCATCCTCCATCTTCCCCTTCACACAACCTCATTCTCATGCTGCCCCGCCTGGAGTTCCCACGTTAGAGGAGGTCTGTGTCTCATGGGTCCCTGTGAATGTGTGAGCTGTCTGCTGTTTATGTGTGTGATTGCGTCTGAATTATAGATCTGTGGGTGTGTTTTGTGTATTGGTGACACTGGTGTGCCTCTATGTGTGTCTGTGTTTGTGTATGAACTGTCTGCTTGTTTGATGAGACTGGGTTTGCATGTATGTAATATATTTACTATGGGTCTGTTTTGTGAATCTCTGTTATGTGTGTCTTCATGTGATTATATTGTGGGTCGATGGGTGTGTTAATGTGTGAACTGCATGTCTACACAGGGCTTATGTGTGTGAGCTGTGTGTCTGATTGTGACCTTGTGTATTTTCTGGGTTGGGGCCTGTGTGTGTGTGTCGGTCCAGCTGCATTCGTGAGAGTTATTTCTTGAGCAACGTTGGCTGGCTCACCTCTGAAGTTCTTGCACGTTCTGATGGGGGTGGTGTGTGTCTCCTGGAGCCACTGTGGGTGGAACTTGTACTGGCTGTGTGCTAGGTGCGCTGGTTCTGGTGACTCTGTGCTGTCTGGGTATGATGCTGTGCCCGGCCGCCTGTCTAGGTGTGATGTCTCTGAGCCAGCTTGTATGCATGCACGTTTGTGTGTCTGTTTGCTGTTTCCCTGGGCACGTGGTGGGCAAGTCCCCCTTCCCATAGCCTCCTCCTTCAGCCTGTGTGTGTGCGCATATGTGGGTAGGTATGGTGGGGACAGTCTGTGGGGAACCCTGAGGCTGAGGGATGGTCTCCTCCAGGAGCCTCTCCAGGATTAGGGAAAGGGGCCGTACTCCATTCTGTATGAGCACTTAAAGGGGCAGGGTTGGGAGATCAGGACCTGAGGGCACTGGAATGACTACCATGGAGTTGGGAGGGTCTGGGGTGGGGTAAAATGATGTCAGCTCACCTGGGTGGGACCCACATACCTGATGCTGCACGCACACCACCAGTGAGTCTGGCACAGATGTTCCTCTGAAACCACAATGTAAAGAGCCTTGTGTTTGGAGTCGCCAATCAAGTTACAGTCTTAGCTCTGCTGAACACCCTCTGTGTAGCCTTGATCTCAAGTGTTAAGCTCTCTGAACCTCAATTTTTCCATCTAAAAACTTGGATCAAGGAAGATGATGTCTATGCCATACCTACACCCCCCCAGACCCCCATGCCTTCCTGTGAATGCTCAGGAAGTCTCCAGTCTCAAGGCTGAGTTAGCTTTGTGAATTCTGTTTTCCCCAAAAGGATACCAAGTAGTCTTTTTCCAAGATGTCCAAAGTGGGCCTTTTCTAATATGTGTCATCTTGGTATGGGGAAGTAAGGTCAATTGAGGTCCTTTGGCCTCTAGAAAGGCTGTTACCATATTTAAAGAATTCGGATTGCCTGACTTAGGTATATCTCCAGAAATAAGCTTTTTTTTTTAATCAGAGAAATTATCACCCATTGAAGGCAGGGCAGATATCCAGAGGCGAAGTTTTGTTATATGAAGTCATCCTCTCCTCACCGTGTGAGATCCCTCCTTTCTGTTTCGTTCCTGGGCCCCTTTCATTGGAATTTACACTCCATTTTCCCTGGCTGAGAATGAGACCTGCATAATCATTGTAGCTCCCCCATGTGCATGTTACTAAATTGACTTTTCCTTTACTAACTTGTCTGATGCTGTCTTGATTACTTGTCCAGCCCAAGGAGCCAGAGTGGTGGGGGATTTTCCTTTATGTCTCAACAGCTTACATGGCAGACAGACCACAAGTGCCAAGCTGCTGACAACCTGGCCAAGGGAGCAGCCCCCTACCCAGGGAGAACCTGGAGAATTTCACCCTCAGTTGGGACAACTGTCAGGGCCAGGTTCTATGTCCTCTTCCAGGGGTCACTAGCAGGAATGACTTAGTTACCCATGTGAATTCAATGGGAAGGAAGGATGCACAACAAATAACCCAATATAATTCTACTAAGGGTAGTGGGTTGGCTTTGAGTTAGATTGACTTTGAACTGAGTTTGAATTCCCTGTCTGCCCTTTACAATTGAATGGCCCTGGTCAATTTGCCTAAACTTTCTGAACCTTGGGGATAATAATTTCTACCTCACTGGGTCATTGCTAAAATTCAAGGAAAGGGGCCTCCCTGGTGGTGCAAAGGGTTAAGATGCAACCTATGAAGCTATCTGCAGCCACTGCAACACGAGTTTGATCCCCAGCCAGGGAGCTATCCACATGGTGCAGCAGACATCTCCAGTCTCCCCAGCTGTGCCCCTCAGCAGTGTATTTCAGTAGATCTGCCTGTTCTGTTCCCCATTCTGTCTTTGGTGAATCCTCTCACCTCCCACACCTCTGGCCTGTACTCCAGTTCTTGTATGTATAAATAAATGAATCTTTAAAAAAAAAAAGAATTCAAGGAAAGAATACATGGGGATTATTTCCTACTGGGGCCTAGATGAATGAGGATGGATGCTATAAAAGAGATGTAGCACTGACTAGCCTTATATATTTGAGCTTCATACATATTGAGGTCCTCTCCAGATATACAAGAGAAATGAACATTCCAAGCATTTATCAATCAAGACTTTTTTGTAGGAAACAAGAACCCAAACCAGGGAGTATGATGCTTACAAAACTATTGTGAGGCAAGAGGGTGGGTTTCTAGACAAAGCCTAAAACTTGCTACAGAAAACTTGCTATAGATTATCACTTCTTAACTGACCTACCTGGAAGCTTCTGCCTCTATTATTCATAGAAAGGTGGGAAGTAACCGATTGGGAAACTATGACTTCAAAAATACATCACCATAATGGATAAGCAAAATGTGGTACACCCATTCAATGGAATATTATTTAGTCATGAAAGGGAATGCAATTCTGATACATGCTACAACTCAGATGGACCTAGAAAACATAGGGCTAAGTGAAAGAACTAGACACAAAAAGGCAGACATCACAGGATTGCATTTATATGAAATATCTAGAATAGGCAAATTCATAGACACAAAAAGCAAATGAGAGGATTTAGGTTCTGGGGAGAGGGGAAAAGATGAGTTATTGCTTAATGGCTACAGAGTTTTTATTTGGGAAGATGAAAAAGTTCTTGAAATAAAGGGGATCATTGTAAAACACTGCAAAGGTAATTAATATCACTGAATTGTACATTTCAAAATGGTTGGAATGGCAAATTTTATGTTACATATATTTTATGACAATTTAAAAATTAATAATGTATCAAATTGTACACTTTTAAGGGTGAATTATCTGTTATAGCTCAGTAAAGTTATTTTGAAAGAGTAGAATTCATCACTCTAGTTGCAAATTAGGGATTTGGAAGTTACCATCATTGTTACATGCAACTGCCTGTCAACAGAAGCTGGTGACACTGGTGACTGAAGACAATAACATCCCTGCAGGAAAATCCAATGTCTTCATCAACCGTGTATGCCAGAAGTCTCTATGATGCAGTAGAAATATTACTTCTACTCATTCCCCCAACACAGTTCATGCTTCCAATTGATAGAAATCTAATTGGCATATGGAACTCTAGCTGCAAGGGAGTCTGAAAAAATTACTTCTTAGCTTTGTAGCCTCTGTTGTATAACAATGCACACTACAAGGTTGGGATGTTGCTGAGAGTCATCCTACCATCTTTTGATTTTTTAAAAGATTTATTTATTTATACAAGAACTGGCATGAGGCAGAACTGAACAAGGCCAGAGGCATGAGAGGGTGAGAGAATTCACTAGAGACAGATCAGGGAGCAAAACAGGTAGGCTACTGAAATACACTGCTGAGGGGAGCAGCGCCAAGATAGGAGAGGTCTGCTGTGCCATGTAGGTCTCTCCCTGGCTGGCCAGGAATTGAACCCAAGCTGCAGAGGCTATGGACAGCTTCACAGCGCTGCGTTCAACCCTGCGGTACCATTGGGGAGGCCCCCATCTTTTGATTTTTGCTTGCACAACATTCTTTCTTTCAGTGATAAAAGTCTCATATCTGCCCATTTTCTACCCAATATAGTATGGATGAGGCTAACTCCATTCTCTGACTTCAGGGGGATGTTGTATGAACCAGGTATGGCCAAGCCACATAATTTCTCTGAACTGTGATTGGCTCAAGGATGGGCACAAGACTTGGGATAAGCCAATGGGAGTCTGTATTTTGCAAATTCTTTTTTTTTAAAAAATATTTATTTATGCATACAAGAACTGGGTTACAGGCCAGAGGCATGGGGGGGGGGTGAGAGGATTCACCAGAGACAGAGTAGGGAACAGAATGGGCAGATTGACTGAAATACACTGCTGAAGGGAGCAGTGGGTAAGTCAGGAGAGGTCTGCTGCGCCATGTGGGTAGCACACTGCCCAGGGATTGAACTCATGCTGCAGTAGCTGCAGATTGCTTCATAGGTTGCATCTTAGCCCCTTGCGCCACCAGGGAGGCCCATTTTGCAAATTCTTTTTGCTCACATTGCTGAAGTTGGAAGAAGACCCTTCGGGAACCATCTTCATCACCTCTTAGCTAAAAAAGAATCCTTGCTGAGGATAACAGAGACAAGAAATGGACAAGGAATTCTGATGCTATAACAGAACCCCTGGATCCAGCCATGCCTGAAGTCCATTACATCTAGATATTTTCCCCCGGCATGCGAGCCAATAAATAGTCTTTTTTTTATTTTTCTTAAGCCAGTTCAAGTTAGATTTCTGCCACTTGCTGCCCAAGTAGTTCTGAACAACATACAGAGAGATCAGTGAGAGTAAAGATATGTTTAGACATGCATGGTATGGATTCATTCACTCATTTTAATGAGTGAATCATCTTCTCTGTGTCAGGCCCTGTGTAAGGGATGGGAAAACAAAGGCCTGAAGAGAGGGTCAATGACTACCCAAGTGCAATTAGGGAAACCCACTGGCTAGGGGATGAGAGTTGGCAGGGATCCAGTGCCCCTCCATGCTGCCTCTGCACAATGTAGAGAGTAGTCTTTGCCCCATGCCCAACCCCAAGCCACCTGACCCATGTTTTGTCATACAACATCCCTGAAAAGTCAATCTCTCTTCAATGAACTCAATTCTGACCCCAACACTGACCCAGAGGAAAGTAGGCACTGTGCTCATAACATTGACCTTGGTGCTGTCCTTGAAGTTGACCACAGTACAACTAGAACACTGAGTATGACCCAGACCACAATATGACCATAGCATCCAGTCACCACAGGTGACAGACCGCAGCACAACTTGAACAATGATTATGACTGAGCACAGTAAAGAAACTGACTACCACGCTGACCACAACATAACCATAAAGGACCAGCACCGCTCATAGTACTGACCATAATGCTGACTCCAGCAAAGCCAGGGTGCTGATAGGAAGCATACATCATAGTTCAATAGGACATTGACAACAACATGGCCAGGTCACTGAGACTGCAACTGACACAGCTGTGGTCATGACCATGGCACTGAATGTATTGGCCAGGGTCCAATCAGAAAAACAAAGTTCATACCAGGTAGTTCAATAGTGAGAATTTCATATGGGAATTTAGTCATTTCATATGGGGTATGGGTTTAGCTTTAAGATAATGGGAGAAGGTGACTCAGCTCTAGAGTAGCAAGCTGCCATCCTCTCAAAGACTGAAGTAGCAAAGGGGTGTGTCCACCCACCTGGGAGGAGCTGAGCCATGGTGTGGAGTGCCCAGGGGGTCTGTGAGCATAGAGGAGACACAACAGCCATTGCTAGGACACCCACAGTAGAGAAAGGGAGACACACTCTGTTTGTCCAATGTCCTCCCATTGGCTGAATCTATCTAGATGAGAGAACCTGGGAAATGTACTTTGCAGGAATGATCACCTCTGACACTGAACAGAGCAGGAAGAGTGGGGGGAAGAATCTAAGGGCAACCACACAACACAGGCTGTGGCTTGAGCATTACAGTGACTATCTCAAGTGACCAGAGCTTGAGAAGGACATTGTCCATCATCCCAAAACAGCGTGAAAAAGCACTGTACTCTGTAGAGAAGGGACACGCAAGTCCTCCTCCTCCCAGTGTTGATCACAACCCACTCTTGCTCAAGAGTTTGTGGGCTCCACTAACCAATATCCTTCTTCTACCCCACACCTACTGCAGGCTTCACCTGAGGGGTTAGTAAAGGACCATCTCCCTTAGGGAAGCGATGGAAGGATGAGCTAGATGGTTCAGATTCTGTTCTGTGTCCCGCATGCCATGGCTTCATTGTAGTAATGCCCTCCTGGGCCTGAGCACTGGTGAGGTTGCCCTATTTTTTCTCAAGTCACAGAAGTCTCCCAACAGCTCTAGGAGGGGTCACTACCCTCTCCCTCCCAGGGCTGCAAGAGGGGAGGGTCAATGCTCCAGGGGAGGGAACCTGCTAAGACCACAAAGCCAAGAAATAACCTGTGAAACAGGGTTGAAATCAGGTCTATTGGCACCAAGCACTTCTTGCTTGCTTTGACAAAACCATCCTTAACATATGCTATCTGCCTGGCACACAGTAGGGCCAGAAAAATGTCATGCCTCCCCACTCCCTATATTTCATGGTTGATTCCTTCATAACAGACTTACTTCCCCCAAAGTCATTTTGGGCCAATGAAGTCGGAAGATGACTGGTGAGACAACGAAGTGTGAGTGGCGGAAAAAGACTGGAGGGCTTCCAGAGGGAAGCAGGTGGACAAGGATGCCCATTATAAGCAATTAGGTTGTGTGGAGGAGCATTTAATATTTCATGCTCTCAGGTTCTGGCCACTCATCTTGGACCATTGAACCAAAGAGATTGTCACAGGTGTGAGGGGAAGGGAGACTCTGAGTGGGAGGTCCTGTGAGTAGGGGAGAGGACGGGAGAGTGAAGAACAAGAATGTCCCTCTTGGGGCTCAGGCCCACCAGACTGGCCAGCCCATCTGATGGTCTGTCCAGTCTCCCCTCCCCGGTTTTTGCCTCCCATTTCTTGTCTCCATCTCTGCTCCATCCCCCTTGCCACGAAGATGACCCCTTAACAAAAGTCCAATTTTACTGTCTGCCTCAGTTTCTCTCTTGATTCTTTATTCTTTAAAGAAGGAGGTACTCGATGTCTCTTCTTTGCCCCCAGACCTTCCTCCTGCTCGCCACCCTCCTAGCTTCCCCTCGCGCCCCACCCTCTTTTCCACCTTCCGTGGGGAGATCCAGGGAAGGTAAAACTTACAAACCCGTGACGGATCCCTCCGCCCCCACCCCACGTCCCGCCTCCCAAGGCATAGGGGGCTGCGAGTCTCGTCCCGGCCGCCCTCCCGGGTGTCAGCTCCCACCCTCCCCGGCCCCCAGACCCGCTCGGCGGCGCCCACAAACGAGTTGGGGGCGGGGCGGGGGGCGGAGCCCGCAACAAAGACTCTAAGCTGCGAGGGGCGGGGGGAGGCGGAATCCCGGCCGCCGGCGAGGCGGGGGAGGCGGCGAGGGGCGCCCGCGCGGGCGGGGTCGCGCATGGTGCGGGTCCCCGCGCCGAGGCGCCACTAGGGCGGGCGGGGGTGGGGGGACCCGGACTCCGGGCCGGGGGCGCGTCATGTGGCCGCTCACGGTCCCGCCGCTGCTGCTGCTGCCGCTGCTGTGTTCAGGCCTCGCCGGACAGGTAGGGGCCTGGTGGGCAGGTGCGAGCTCAGAGGGCTCCTGGGGAGGAAGGGGGGGCGGCTTAGAGCCTTCCCTCAGAAACGGGGTTTGGGGCTTCGCGACCCCCTCCCTCCCAGGGCTGCGAGGGGCGAGGGTCAGTGCAGCGGGGGAGGGGCTGGGATTCCACCCCGGCTTGAGGGAGATGGGGGCTTCATCTCCAGGCTCAAGCTGGGTTGGTTTGGGGGACAGTCTGGTGTCAGCTTCGGGGTTCTCAACCGCTCGGTGACCCGGAGCCCACACCCGTCATCTCGCTGAAGCTTGGTGGGGTTTGGGGGGAAACTTCAGGGGCTTAGGGTGTTGCTCACCCTTCACTCCCCCATCATGGCCGGAGGTGCCCAGATTCTGAAGACCCCACTCCTTCCCTGCACCCCCAGGGTGGGGAAGGGGTGGGACTCACGTGCAAGTGACTGACAGAGACATGTGTGAGGTGCTGGGTAAACGTGTGTATCTTTGTGTCATGGCTGGGTGTGACAGAGTTTGTGTGTGTGACTGTGCAGGTGTGTATCCAACTGTGGGTGAGTTGGGGTGTTATTGGGAGAGGGTGTTTGTATGGGAGAGGGTGTTTGTACGCGAGGGAGCCTCTGTATGACAGAGACAGGCTGTGACAGGAAGGCTGGCATGGCAGTGAGAGCTTGTGAGCCTGCCATTGGGACTTGTGTGTCTGTGTGTGACGGGCGATGTGACAGCGAGTGAGGATGGTGTTAATCTTGGTGGTGTTTGGGCAGCGAGAGCTGTGTGTAAAGGACCGTGTGTAAAGGACTGTGTGTCAGTGTCCCCGTGACCCTGTCCATTTGCCTGGGTGTTGTACCAAATGTGTGTGAGCAGGTGTGTGATTGTGTGAGAGCTTTGGGCTGACCTGTACCACTCTGTTAAAAAAGTAAATCACACTAACAGGGGGTGGGAAGGGTAAGGGTGTGTGTGTGCAAACACCGACATCCACGCATCTGTGTGTATGTGTGTTGCCTTGCACACTTCAGTCATGCTTTCTCAGAAGTAGGTAGCTTCCTCTCTTTGGGCAGGCTGGGGGGGGGGGCCTTGCAAAATCTGTAAGGTCCAAGCTTTCTTCAGCTATTCAGAAGCCTCTTTCCTCCTCCATCTTGGGAATGGGAATCCCCTCAAGTCTCCTATCTGTAGGAGCTCAGAGGGAAGCTGCTATGAAAAATAATGATTATAATAACAGTTAACATTTATTAAGTGTTTATTGTATACTGGGTCTGTATCAAACACACAGCATGAACTAAGGCATTTAATCCTGTCAGGTCCTGCTAGCAGGTGCTTTTGTTACTTTCATTTTACAGGTGGAAAAATTGAGGCACAGAAAAGTTAAGCCACTTGCTCAAGCTTAGACAGCTTGGGAGTAGAAAAGACAATGAGTCCACATGTTTGCTCTTTTGTTAAATAACCCACTTCACGGGTGTGGACAGTGCATTTGTTGGTACTGGTAGGGGTTTTTAGGTAGAAGCTCAGAGGAAAAAGTGTACTTACACCTTCTCTTTCCGGGTCAGAAGAAAGGACTCTGACCTTTGTGCACAGCCCAAAAGGGACATTGGAAAGGCTGGAGCTTAGATTCTACATAGAAGGATCTCCAGATCACAGGTAGAGTTCTTTCCTCATTCGGCTATTTCACCATCCTTGGACTCTCAACTAGGTGGGATGGGAAGTGTGCTGGATGCCTATCAGGCTGCGCACATTATGTGTTCATTCGATGTGAGCCAGAGAGAAGTAAAGAAACAAGAAGCCAAAAAAGGCATAAGCCCGAGAGACTTATTGACAGGAAATGATCCAGGGATAAAGTTGAATTTGGTTTCCAGAAGGACCCTTAGAAGCGCCAGCTGAGGATACTTCCCATCCCTGTTTGCTCCTCGAGAACTCTAGATTTTTTATCTTCTTCTCAAGATTGACAATGAGAGAGAGAGAGAGAGAGAGAGAGAGAGAGAGAGAGAGGGAGAGAGAGAGAGCGAGAGAGAGCGCCTTGAGAGGAGCTGTTGAAAGAGTCCATCAGACCCCAGGATGGGGGCGGGAGTGGCTTGGAGGCGGGGCTAATGCGAGGCTCCGTGGAGGCGGGGCTAAGCGGGGCATCTTGGGGGCGGGACTAAACAAGCGTCGGTGGGTGGGTGAGGAAGTGATGGATGGGGCGGGGCTAAACTGGGGTAATCTGTTGGAGGGGCTGCAGGGCCTCCAGGAGGCCACCACAGGCACGGAAGTGTCATAACAACACCACAACAAAATGGTCTCAGCCCCTAGCTTGTCCACCCAGCCTGGAGCCCCAGGGAAAAGAATCTGGAGAATGTATGCTCTGTTCCCTTTCCTCCCCCTCCATTGCTTCCAGAGCCTCTTAAATCTCAGATGTACCCGGGGTTTCACCAGAGGTCCTTTCTAGAAAATATTCATTTGTCTATTCAATCAGTAAATATGATTCAGCTCTGGGGAATAATCCATGAATGAAGTCATTAAGTCCCTGCCCTCCTGGAACTGACCTTCTGACAGGAGATACAGACAGTAACAGAATAAACATAAAATACAATGTCAACAAGTAAATAAATATATAAAACTATACAAGTGACATGTAGAATAATAAAAATTAATATGGTAAAGGGGATGGAAGAGTGATGGTGGTGAACTGGGGGGTATTTTAGCAGGTGCTGTCAGAAATGATGGCTCTAAGGAGGTGATATTTGAGGAGATATCTGAAGGCAGTGAAAAAGGGAGGTTTCTATGTATCCAGGGGGAAAAGAACTCAAGATGGAGTGTGGAGGGTGGGGATGGACAGCAAATGCAACAGCCTTGAAGTGGGAGCAAGGTTAGTGTGTTTGGAGAGCAGCAAAGAGTCTGGTGTGACTGCAGAGGAATGAGGGGAAGGTAGATTAAGGGGGAGAGGAATGCCCTGGAGCTACCAGGGAGCATGACAGCTCCAAGTTCCACCATCTTCCCTTTGGTAAAGGTGCCTCCTTCCTAACCACTGGGAAGTTTTCCCTGAGATCTAGCTATATCTTTGACATTATCTGGGATTTCCTTTTGCGGAGGTGGGGTGGGGGTTGGGAGGGAGTCATCTTTTTCCTGGGATCATCACAGGAAGTGAGGGGAGGAGTAGTTCCATTTTCATGCATCCCCCAGGGTCTCCACACTTATGCTTACTATTCCCTTCTGCCTGGGACACTTTCCCCCAGGTAGCTACTTGATTCCCTACCTCTCCATCTGCTTAAATGTCACCTCTTCCTAGAGGCCCTCCCTGACCAGCCATCTAAAATAACCTCCCCGCCGCTATTCTGAGCTCCTACTCTGTTATTTTTCTACCTTTCCACCATTTTCTTTCATTCGTTGTCTGTCTCCCCATAGAGAACCAGTTCTTTAGGGTTCAGTGATCTTTATTGTATCTCTGGTGCCTATAAAACAGCCAGTAGGTGTACAACTATCTGTTGCCTAAATGAATGAGTGCTTTCCCCCCGCCCCTCCCATTGAGTCTTTTTTTTCTCAAGCCATGGAACCCCTGCGCCAACGAAGGGTTGAGGGGGAAAGTCTCCTGTATCAGAGGCATCAGGAAAAACCCATCTTTGCTTCAAATTCCATTATAGGACACCACTATTTGGGGTTAAGGCGATATTCTCCTTGATAAGGCAAGCTCCTTTATATATATATATATATATATATATATATATATATATATATATATATATATATATATCTCCCAGGTGGAATGAAATAAAAGGAAATCTTAAGGACTCCCAGATTATACGTGAATTGGACATTTTCTTCCTAAGCAAGCTCAGGGTTGGGCCTTAGCCCAAGATGAAGGAGCTGGGGCGACACCTAGTGGTAAAATGTAGTTAGTGCAGACACTGTGTGTCCCTTTGTGAAGCTGTTGAGGGTGGGGGGTGGGATGAGGCAAGGGAGGCATTTGACTGGGGTGCAAAATTAAAGGAAATGCCAAAAAACCTCAGTAACCAAGATAAATAATATTTTAGTGCAATATTTTTTAAGAAAATCAAAATTGTCCCAGACAATGAGGAACAAAACGCCAAAAATTAAAAGACAAGGATCCAACTGTGCATGGGCACAATTCATGTCAGTCACCTCACTTTAAGTCTGACCTGACAGGACTGTGTTTGTGGTGTCCATGGGTGTGTGTGTGTATGTGTGTGTATGTGGGGACCAGTACTGGCATTGTCCGAACTGGGTTTGTGTGTGACACGACCATGTTGTGCGTGTGTGCACACAGTGACTGTGTCCACGTGTCCATGATCACTCGGGCATGGATGGGGTTCCCAGGGGCCTAGATGCTTATTCAGGCAGCTTTGTTGCCCAGCATTCCATGTCAGTGCCTGGGAGACAGTAACTTGCTGTTTTTGTTAATTTGTGCATTCATGTATGCACTGAGGAAGTATTCGTGTGGAACGTTTCTGTGTGCTGAGCCTGCTACCAGACCTTGAAGACTGGGTCACAGTTTAAACTCTCAAGGGGTGGGATGGATGGAAGATTTAAGATCTCTGAAGTTGAATCAAGCTGTGCTGGGGAGAAGGGTGTTGTGATGGGCAAGAAACTTTGTTTCTGCTCTTTGTGAACTCTTGTCTGAGACCATCAATATCTTCATGCTCAGAGTGAAAACCCAGTGTGTCTCGCATCTTCATCTGTTCAGATCTTAGCTGTAAGATAAGGAGAAACCAGAAAAGAGCAGAGAGGAGTCAAAATAGACTCTACAGAGTCTGGAAGTAGAGCTTGCTTGCGTCGTTTCTGGGAGCTCTAGAGGGTCTCAGTACCTACTTACTCCTACTTTATATACAGTTCTAACCAGACAGTTCTGGAGAGCTAGCATCTGAGCCTTTGTAGCATATGAGGAGGCAGGAACCATAGTGTGGAAGAAACCCAGTGGCAAAGTACATTGAAGTCATTGAACGAAATAGCAAATAACTCTTCGCCCGCTATGCCCCCAAGAAAAATACACGATAAGCACACAAGGAGCTGGATTCTTTCTAATTTCGCCAGCAATTCCTATGTCACGGCCATTGAGCAAGCCACTGGGGACAAGGAGGGTGTGATATAACCCTCTGTTGAATGGTCCTGGGGAGACAGGCACGTTGCAATGTACAAAATGTCCAGGGTCAGGCAGGCTTGCTGGAGGAGGTGGCATTTGAAGATTGAAGATGGTCTTGTAGGATGAGCGTGTAGCGATTTGAGGGTGGACATTTTATGTGCAAGAGGGTCATTGGCCAAGGGAACAAGACCTAACAACATAAAGTGGGTTCTGAAGAAAGGAATCAGGAATCAGGGGGTGGCTCACTGGGAAGGTGAGAAAGGTGAGCTTGGACAGGTAGATTGTGCCTGTGAGGGCCTTGAAAACTGGGTTAAGTATTTTACAACTTATTGAACTGGCAATAAGCAGCCATAGAAGGGAGATGTGTTCATGTGTGTGTATGTGTTTATGTTTAAGTAGCAGGGTTAAAATTTTTATTTTTAATTGCAGCAAAGTAAACATCATATAAAAGACCATTTGGAAGTGCTAAGTACACACGCGCCATCATCATGGTCCTTCCCTAGGGCTCTTTTCATCTTCCAAAACCAAAAGTCCCTGTGCATCAAACAGCAACTTCTCTTTCTTCTCTCCCCCACCCCCTGGCACCCACTGTTCTATGTCCTGTTTCTATGAATTTGGCTATTCTAGGGACCTGATGTAAGTCTTTTTGAACCTGGCTTATTTTTTCACTCAGCATTCTTTCCTCAAGATTTATCCACGTTGTAGCCTGTGTCAGAATTTCCTTCCTTTTTAGTGCTGAAGAACATTCCATTTTATGGACATGCCATATTTAGTTTAGCTGTCCATTCTTCCACAGCTATTTGGGTCCCTTCTCAGTTTGGCAAGAGCAAATCCTGCATCTCTGAACATGCATGTGCAGATGTCTCTGAGAGCTGCCTTTCAACTTTTTTGGTTACACCATCTTGCTTGACTAATGACAGGAATTCAATTCCAGGAATTCAATGCCCACTAGGTGGTTTGGTCACTGCGTGGCCATCACAGAGGCATTCCACGTACCTGGGGGGTTAGCCCACCCCAAACCTGGTAGCTGCTGTAGCCTCTTGGGGTCACCATCGTTAAGCAGCACAAGGCCGTGTGCCCAGAAGTGTGTTGTGGATCATATGGTGAGGGTGTGTTAAATGTTTTGAGGATATGGATGTTGTTTTCCACTGAGGTGGGTCATTCTGAGTTTCTCCCACTGGTGCTTCTGCATTCCAACTTCTCCAGTTTCTTGCTAATACTTGTCATTAGCTGACTTTTTGATTCTAACCCATCCTGAGGGAGGTGAGATGATCTCACTGTGGTTTGGATCGAATTACATCAGGAGTCACCGAGGTCGGGCATATTTTCACGTGTCCAGTGGTCAGTGGTCAGTGGTGTGTCTTCAAAGGAGAAATGTCTGTCTAAGTCCTTTGTCCATTTTAAAATTGGGTTGTTTGCTTTTTGTTGTCTAAATAGAAGGTTTTAAAGCCAGGAATGGTTGGATTTGTGTGAGGGACAGATGCTCTGGTTACGGCATGAAGACAGGCTGGAATGGGGAGAGTAGAGGCCTGAAGACAGAACTATTTCAGGAGCTGAGAAAGCCTGAGGCAAATTGGAGGCAGCCAGAGGCTTAGCAGGACTCACATTTGGGGGCAAGAGGTGTGTTCTTCTCATTGTCTAGTGTCCGAGGTCCCCAACAAAGCCCACTGTCTCTTTCTCAACCTCCTCCTAGAATTCCAAATCAGGCAAGCAGGGGTGATATGAGAGACGACCCTGGGAGCCTTCTAAGGAGAAAAAGGGGACACATTTCAACACCATTCCCAGACACTCGCTGTAACCAAGGCAAAAACAAACAGCAGCCACAGACTGGAAGACTAATGCCGGGTTTTGTACCGAGGGCTGCAAAGCTGTGTATGTGTGCACAGGAATTCATGCCTTACGTGTCAGTGAGGCTCCTTGCTTTGTTGCAGAGGGCTCTGGCTTGCTTGCCTTTATTATCTATTGGAAAATTTTGTAATTTTTACCTGTTGCTTATCAAATGGAGATGGATCTGATATTTTATAATTGATACCTCATTCATATTTTTAAGTAAGCTTTCTTCTTGATGTAAAACAGAGAAGTGCAGGCATCTTGAAGGTGCAGCTTGATAAATTGTCTTGAGGCAAAATAGCATTACCAACAACAGCTTAATAGGTTGGTAGACTCCTCAAGACCACTCATACTCCTTTCTGTTGCCAGCACCCCTCCCCTCCAAAAAAAAAAAACTAACCTCTAAGCTGACCTCTTTCACCACCTGTTGGTTTGAGCTACTTTTTAACTTCACGGAGTCATTCAGTTTATAGTTTTTTGGCACCTAGCTTATTTTGTTCAATGTAATGTTCACAAGATTCCTCCATATTATTGTTTTGGCTAGATTGCTTGTTTTCATTGTTTTGTGGTGTCCTGTATTGTGTGAATATATCCATTCTACTGTTTCTGGACATTTGGGTTGGTGAACTTTGTAGCTGACACTCAGTGCTGATATAAACACTGGGCTACAAGTCTTCAGCAAAAGTTTGTTTGCATTTCTGCTGGGTACACACAAGCAGTAGATTATCTTTTTTCACAGTAGTTATATTGTGTAAAGAGCTTATGAGCACTGAATTAGCAAATAATGAATTGTTGCATTGAATCATTGGGGACTAGATTCTCCCAGATATATTTTTGTCAACCAGACAGTATGCAACCTTGTTTAATGGGTATTTACAAATGCCTTATTTAATATACACTGTTGATTTATTAATGTTGAACTCACAACCCAAGCCACCATAATTCATGCCTGAACATAGCTTATCAACCACATGTTTTTTCTCCAGAAGACACATCACAGCCCTCTTGCACTTGGAAACTCTAAACAGCACTTAGTCCCAGGCATAGGGGCCACTTAAAACAGGGAAATCTTTAATAAAAAGCACAGAAGTTCGGCACGAAATAGACATGTATTTAGTTACAATAACTGAAACGAGAAGGTAGAGAATGACCCTGTTGGACCTTAGTTCAGGACTTGAACAACTGTGAATCAGTTACCGCCGCTCTGCACGTGTCCGGGAATGGCTGCACAAGCCTTGGGGTATTGCTTGGGGGTTACAAATACTGGAGTGAGCTTGCCAGTATGGAATCTGCAACTAATGAGGCTCAACTGTATGTAATGAGTAGAATTCCTAGGGCATGGGGGAAATGCCGTTGAGCTTTAGGAGATATTGCTGGATACAGAGTGCCAAAGACTCTTCAAAAAGTTGACTGCTTTACCCCTCACCGGTAGTGTAGGAGTGCGCTCTTTGTTCCACGTCTTCAGCAACACTTGGTGGTGGTGTCTTTTTCATTTTAGACTTTAGGGTGGATGTATAGTGGTGTCACATTATGGGTTTAATTTACATTTCCTGATGCCTAATAATGTTAAATACCTTTTCATCTCTTTATTGGCCACTTGGGTTTCTCCTTTTGTGAAATGTCTATTTATTTCTTTTGCCCATTTCACTACTGGGCTGTCTTCTTTTTCATACTGATATGTAGAGGTATGTGTATATCTGTATCCAGATTTTACATCTCTGTTCATATTTTATATAAATATAAAATCAGGATATAAATCTCGTTGGATATAAGGATTGTAAATCTCTTATTGTGTGATTTGTCTTCATTCTTTGTTAATTTTAATGTAATTCACATGATTTTTTTTTTCGAGATTAGTACTTGTTAGTGTCCACTTTTGGAAGTCTTTGCCTGCCCCAGGGTAATGAAGATATGCTTCTATATTTTCTTCTAAGGTGTTACTGTTCACCTTTCACCTTTATATGTACAATCAATTCATTATATGTACAATCCACCTGGAACTGATTTTTGTACATGATGTGTGGTCAGGATGGACAACCATTTTCCCCTGTGGCGAGAATCCTGGGGACCTTTGGGAAAGTTTCTTGGCATCTCTGTGTCTCTATTTCCTCATTTTTAAGTGGAAATTGTAATCCTGTCTACTTCACTGTGGTATTCTGAGTTAAACGAATTACTACCTGTAATCACTGTAAGTGGTATATAGCACATTGTAAGTCCTCAATAAACCTTAGCAAGTATTATTATTGTTTCTGAAAGTTACAAACTCATTGTCTCCTGAGAAAATCATATTTTCTGTGGCTCCTGGTCTGAGTATATTTGGGCTGCTATATCAGAATTCCATAGATTGTGGCTTATAAACAACAGAAATTTTATTTCTCATAGTTCCAGAGGCTGGCAAGACCAAGATCAAGGTGCCAGCAGGTACAATGTCTTGTGAGGACCAGGTTCTTGATGTCTTCTCTTTGTGTCAAGGGGATGGGGGAGCTCTCTTGGGGTCTCTTTTATAAGGGTACTAATCTCACTCATAAGGGTACCACCTCGTCACCTAATCACCTCCCAAAGAGCCCACCTCTTAATGCTGTGACATTGGGGGTTAGGGTTCAACATATAAATTGTGTGTGTGTGTGTGGGGCACAAACAGTCACTCCCCAAGATGATCCTTAGAATGAGGTTGGTGACAGAGAGAAGACACTTTCTGTAGATATTTCTGTGGCACAATCAGCTAGCATTGGTGCTGGTTTGAATGGAGGAGTAGGGATGAGGAGGAAGAAGAAAGGGGTTAGTGTACTATAGTTTCTAACTATGAGTGCATCTGAGACCACAGTGAGTGAAACAAGGATTCTGGGGCACCGAATTTAAGGAAGACTCATTTTTGTGTCAATATAAATATCTCAGGAAAGGGGGAATTGCAGGGAAAGGTTCAGAATGCTCTTCTTTTAAATAGTTTTCTTTCATAACATATTTGGTCTTCGTCCACAGTTCCTGGCTCACAGTTCCTAAAAGCCTTGAAATTTCCTGTGTGGAGAGTGACAAAGGTGTTTGTTTGTTTGTTTGTTTATCTATTCTTTATTTTATTTGGCAAGCCTAGACCTGGAATCCCAGCTCCTTGTGAGCAGAAGGAGAAGGAAGGGGTAGTCTGGGCCTGGTAGAGAAGGAACCTGGGGTCCAACTTCTGTGCAAATACACTTTCAACCAGTTGCCCCTTTAAGACCTGCACCTCATCTCTGGTTCTTGGTGTTTGGGGCACCAATGTGTCAAACACATTGTGGGGGCTGGTTGCCATGGAAACCAACCATGTGATTAGATGGTTGAAACTTTTAGTCCACTGTGCTGACCTCCAGGAGTAAGGAGAGCAGTTGTGTGAAACCATCAGGCCTGTGTCGCTAGGCCTTCATAAGAGCCCCAAAGGAGGGGCTTCATAGAGCTTCCAGGGTAGTGAAGATTTGGGGGAGAATGGCATGCCTAGACCGGAAGTGTAGGCTTTTTGTCCTTTCCCCATACCTTGTTCTCTGTATCTCTCCCTCCTGGCTATTCCTGAGTTATATATCCTTTATAATAAATCAGTCATGTCGTGAATAAACAGGTTTCCTGTGTTCTATAGGCTGTTCTAGCAAATTGACCTGAGGAGGGGGTTATAGGAAACTCTGGCTTATAGCTAGTCTGTGAAAAGCAGATATAATAATCTGGGCTTGCAGTGAGCTAGCAGGGAGTCACGGGACCTCCAATCTGTGGCTGTTTGGTCAGCAGCACAGGTGAGTTCCTGGGGCTTGTGACCAGTGTCCGATGTGGAAGGTGGTCTTAGCCTGTGGACCCTGACACTGTCTCTGGTTAGATAGTGTCAAAATTGAGCAGAACTGAGTTGGATTTTTGGATACCCGGCTGGTATCTGAGAATTGATTTTTGGTGAGGCAGCCTTTACCTGCACACCCCATTGGGGCTGATTGCAGGACACACAACACAGTCATACAACTCAGCTGTTTGAGTGGCTTTTAGTGAATTTACAGAGTTGGCAAATATCACTTCAATCCAGTTTTAGGATATGTCCGCCACCCCCAAAAGGTGCCCATGTCCATTTGTAGTCCGTCCACACACAATCATGAGTGTATTTCTTGTTTCTATAGCTCTGTCTTTTCTGAACACTATGTAAATGGAATCATACCAAATGCTGCCTTTGTGTCTGATGCCTCTCTGTTAGCAAAATATTTTTGAGGTTCGTCCATGATGTAGCTTCTATCACCTCATTCTTCCTTATTGCCAAATGGCATCCATTAAACGGATGTATCACAGTTTGTGTGGCCATTCACCAGTTGGACTGTTTTATCCATTACAAATATCCATGTACAAATCTTTTTGTGGACATATGATTTTATTTCTGTTGGGTATTGTTGAGTCTTATGGATGTTTCTGTTTAACATTTTAAGAAAGTATAAATTGTGCTTCAATTTGCAATTGGTTGCAATACCAAGAGACTGGTTTTGACTTCTCTACACTATCACCAGTACTTGGTAGTACCTTTCATTTTGATTGAGATGTTTCTAGTGGGTGTCACATGCTATTATTGACAGTTGTTTGAAACACACAGGTGGAAGTGTACAAGAAACAGGTGGATGTGAGCTCCAGGTGGAGATCTGGGCTATAGATATACCTATGGGAAGCCTCAGCTCTAGATTCACTTAGTCAATCAATAAAAATTTCTTGGACACCTACTATATGTCAAGCACTGGTCTAGCCCCTAGGGATGCAGCTGTCAAAAATACAGACATGAAAGGTATCCTTGTGAAGTTGAACATCAGTGGAGGAGACAAACCATAAACAAATAAAAGTATAAGATAATGTTACATGGTAGTAAATGTTTAAAAAAAAAAAAAAACAACACAGCAAATTGGAGTAGAGGAAGGGACAGAGTGCATTACAGATGAGGTGGCCCGGGAAGATTTCTCAGATACAATGACTTAGACCACGTCCATCGAAACAAACCACTCTAAGTGTTTCAAAGAGAGCAACCTAATACATGGGAACTGGTTAGCTATGAAATGGAAGAATTGCAAAGTGAACCAGGGGGCCCAGCAATAAGCCACAGCAGAAAGTTGCTGGAGGGATACAGCAGAAGGGTTGTGTGATGAAGAAGGGGATTATCATCATGAAGAAGGAAACTGGGGCCAAGGAGGGTATAAAGTAGCCTCACAAAACATCCTGTCCCAAGCAGAGAGGAGAAATACCCCGGCTTCTTCCCTTCCTCCTTACTAGCCAATCTCCCTCCACTGTCTCCCATTGGACAAAACTAATAGCAAGTCAGTGAGCAAGGGGATCTGGGAAATGTAGTTTTCTGGAGAGGGATAGGACAGACCTCTGAGCCTTACCATGATTGAACAGAGCTATAAATGCGGTAAAACAACAAATTTTATATGTATCTGTGGTAATAGTGTTCTGGGTAGAGGGAACAGAAAGTACAAAGCCGTGAGATAAGAATGTACTAGACAGAACCAAAACTCTGGGAGCGGGTGTGAGGGTCCAGGCATAGTGTTCAGAGTACGCATTAGGGATCAGGACAAAGCCCTGTGAGACACAGACATTTAAGGAGGAAGCAGGGGACACTGACAGTGCATCTAGAGATGTGGGGATGGGACAGAACTAGGAAATAATTAGGTGGCTTTGAAATCGAGAAATGAATGACTTTCAAGAAGAAGGGAATGATGCATGAAGACTAACTGGTAAGAGTGATTAAATGAGGGCCTGTGTGAGGCTGTGGTACTGGCACACTGGAAGGTCACCAGTGCCTTTGGTGAGAGGAGTTTGGGAAGCATGGAGGAGATGGAAGGTGAGGAAGCAGAGATGGCAAGTGCAGACGAGTGTAGATCACTCCTTGTGTTTCCTGCAGCACCAACGGTGAGAGAGTAAGAGAGTAGAATTGAGTTCCATATCCTCTTAAGCCTTAGAGCCCAGTGATTTTGGAGTCTGAAATCAGATAAACCTAGATTCAAATTCAGGGTCCTCCTTTGCCTGCTGGGTCACCTTGAATCGTTCCCTCTCCTCTCTGAGCCCAGGGTTCTCACCTACAAATAGGGAAGTACTTTTCAAGGGAGGTTACAGAAAGCACACTTGCCAACAAGCATTCAGCACTTATAAATGCATACTTAGGACATATCGGTAAGGACACATTTCACTTTTTAAAGCTCATTATCAGTTGCAAATGATAACATGGCAGTTACTATTCATGAAACACTTATCATGTCCCTGCAAAGTGTTTTACAAGCACCATCTCTCTTCTAGTCTCCCCCAGCACACTTGGCTCCAAACACCTTGTTCTCCCTCCTGTTCTTTGAACACTTCCACCCCTGACCCAGGGCCTTTGCACATGCTATGCTGGTTGCCAGGGAACTCTTCCCTTAGATGTTCAAATGACTTCTTCCCTCATCTTCTTCAGGTCTCTACTCAACTGTCTTTTCCTTAACCATTCTATAAAGCTTACTTTCCATCTTAGTCGCATCCCCCTTCTTCCTGTTACCCTGTTATCCGTTGTATTTTACTCCCCCCCCTTCTTGTATCTTGTCTGTCTTGCCCCATAGACGGTTCAGCTCCTCAAAAGCAAGCATTTTTGACTGCTGTTCACAGTGTCTGGACATAGCAGATGCTCAATAAATCTTTCACTTGATTCTCAGGACACCTGAGCCTTTCCATATTAGGTTTATCATTCACAGCCACCCACCCACTTTGCAGGTGAAGAAACTGAGGCACAGAGAAGTGATTGCTGGAGGTCACTCAGGGTCAGAACCTGCCTCTCGGTGTTAAGCTCAGAAAAAAGAAGGGCTAAAGACCCCCCAGCCGGGTGTCCAGCGCTTCTCTCCAGGCGGGCCCTCGCGCCTCGGTGAGCTGCCACAATCAGGCAAAGAAAGGCCTGAGTCATCGCCGCCTCCAGACGGCGGCCGCGGACTGAGGGCGACGGCGGCGGCGCGAGGTGATGCGGGGACGCCAGGAGGGGGCGTGAGTGCAGGAGAAACAGAGGAAATTAAAACCCGCCGGGCGCGCCTCCCCGCGGCCCAGCCGCCCTCGCGGCGGGCTGGTGCGTGGGTGGAAGGTGGGGGCCTTGAACACTGCGAACCCCGAAACTGGCAGGCCCGAGGCCCTAGGGTGTGGAGGACGGTCCTAAGTGTCCGTTCCGTGTCCACCCCAAGTTCAAGTTGAGTGGGGACCCTCCTGGGACTTGTTTGCAAAATGCTCTGTTTCAGCAGTCCCCGGTTATAAAGCCGCCCCTGGCGTCATGGGAAACCCCCAGCTGCCGGAGTGACCCCCCGTTCCCGCACCTTTATCCGAGTCATGTCTCCTGGCTCGGGACCCGCCACTTTGGGCTTCCCAGGTCCCGAAAAGCCCAAAGGGTCCCCAGAGTGGTTCTGGCGCACGGAAACCCTTTCCCCAAGGAGGGGAGACCCTTCCTCGGCGCCCGGCTCTGGGGAACGGACCAGTCTGCCCCGCAGCCCCGGCCCCGCGGCCCGGACGCCTGCTCTCCCCGGCTGAGACCCCGGGTCCCGGTCCTGGCAGTAGGTGGGTGGGGACCTGCAACTCCGGCCGCCTGCCAACTTGGGGGGTGGGAGCAGGCCGGCTGCCCGTTGAAACGCGGCGCGGATCGCCAGGGGGTTCAAGGGGGGGGTGGCCCGGGAACCCCGCTGGGGGAGGGGGCGGGAACCCCGCGGGGGGCGGGGCGGGGGAGGCCGCGGAGGCGGGGGGCGGCAGGTGGGGAATGCCGCCCGAGGGGGTCCCTCGTTCTGAGGGGGGACCGGGACAGGGGGACAGGCGGGGCTCCGCTGGGGAGGTGGGGGTTGTCTGGGCGCCCCCCACCCCCCGCCGGGCTCCGGGCCGGAGCCGTGACGTCACGGCGGCTGGAAGTGCCCGGCGCGGAGGCGCGGGAGGGGGTGAGGGGGGCCGAGCCGGCGCCTTATAAGCAGAGCCCGCGAGGCGCGCCTCGCCGCAGCCCGCGTCCCCGAGCCCCCGGCCGGCCCCGGCCCCGGCCCCCAGCTCGCGCTCGCGCCCCGGGAGCGGCCGGGCGGCGAGGGACGGAGCGCCAGGTGGCGGGCCCCGAGACGCGCGCGCACTGCCGCGGGGCATGAGGCGGGGGCGCGATGTCGGTGCCGCTGCTCAAGATCGGGGCCGTGCTCAGCACCATGGCCATGGTCACCAACTGGATGTCGCAGACGCTGCCCTCGCTCGTGGGGCTTAACGGCACCGTGTCCCGCGCGGGCGCCTCCGAGAAAATCGTGAGTGGCCGCGGCGCTGGGGGCGCTCCCGGGGGGCGTGGTGCCCGGGCGGCCGCCGTCGCCGCAGCCCCCGGGGGCCCCCGCCCCCCGGGCTCCCGGCGCGCCGGGTCTGGGGCGCCCTCCCCAGACGGGACGCGGCGGCGGAGGAGCCCCTGGCCCCCAGCCGTCCCCAGGCTGTTTGTTCTTGTTATTGCTACTAGTGCACAGTGTGGAGCGGCGACCCGGCTCGCTCTGGCCGGGCGGAGGCGGCCGGGCTGCGGAATGGAGCCGCGTCCCGACTGAGCGGGGCGGAGCGCGAGGGTAGTTTCGGGGGACTGGGAGGAACCCTGTCTCTGAATAGGGGAGTCTCGGGGTCTCCGAGCGTCTCCACCGTCATGATACTGGCCTATTTGTGTCTCAGTGTCTCCGAGCAGTCCCTTCACAGCTCTGTCTTTCCCCTTCGTCACCGCCCCCCCAGGTCCCCCCTCTGGTTTGCTCCTCTATTTCCGTATCTCCCGGGTTCTCTCTCTGCTACTCTTTGACTTTGTATCTCTTTTTGTCTCTTTTTCTCTCCACTGCACAACCACTCCCCCCCCCACCCCGCCACCCCCCGCAGGATTTTGCTCCTCACCATGCGCTGAATATTTATTCCCGTAACTCGCCCTTTCTAGGAGACAGATGGGTCTGACTGGGGCAGGGCTTGCTCTGCCCCTAGACGCTCAGGATGTCTCTCCTTCCCTTCCTCACCTTCCTCCTCCGGCTGCCTCCACGCAGAGCCTTGGGAGTGGGGCGGGACGCATTGGGGTTAATAATGGTGGTCCTGGGAGTGGAGAGGGAATGGTCTCTGCTGCAAACTTCCCTCAGCATCTTCCAGACCTGCCTCTCCTTCCACTCCTTGCCCCTAGTAGCCGGTTCCCTCTTCTGCCTATTTTTGGGACTCCTCCCAATATATGGAGCTGGATTGCTCTGGTCTTCCTCTCCCTGCTCTTGTTTCCCCAACTTCAGCTCCCCGTTCAGCCTCCAGTGGCCATCACACTACTTCTTTCTCTCCCCTCCCTGAGAGGAAAGACATCTTTGCTCCCAAGGGTTGAAAGCCAGCAGAGAGGGGGGCACCGTGCATTGTGTCCAGGCTATAGGGTCCCTGGGGGGAGATGGCAGTAGGCTTGACATGGATAAAAGCTTTTAGTCCAGATTTTCAGACTTGAAGCCAGCGTGTGAAATGGTGTCTTTCTCTCTGTCACATTGAGTGGTATTATTTGAGTATTCCCTGTTGTGTCTATGCTTCTGAGAGACTGTGTGTGTGGGGGGGGGGGAGGCAGAAAGTTCATCCGCTTTGCTAGCTGAGTGTCTTCATGTGTGTGAGAGTGTGTCCTAGAATGAGTGTGGGTGTGTCCCTGAGTGAGTGTTTTCCTGACTATCGTGTGTGTTACATGATTGCATAGCTGCATGAGTTGTGTACATGACTCTGAGCCAGCCTTCTTGCTTTGCCTTCTGAGGAGGGACGGAGATGGTATCTCATTGAAATCAGACGCCATATTCCCCTCTCCAACCAGCTAAGGAGTGTGAGTCTATGTAAATGTATGCACATGTGATGTGCAGCATATGGCGTGTAAATATGAGCATATAATGTGTGTGGGGAATAAGTGTGTAAGAACATTTCTGAGTTAAGATTTTGTGTGTGTGCATGTGTATGCAATTAAGTACATAAGCACGCAAGCATTTTGTAGGCATATAAGTAGGATGTGTATGTCTTTGTAAATGTGTGTGTTTAGGTGCAAATATGTATGTGCAAATCTGTGACTGCCTAAGTGTGCATGTGGATGGATTCCTTGTGTGCCATGTATTTATGTGTTTTCGGTGAGGTGTGTGTGTATGTACCCTAACAGACCTGGTGTTCACACTAGTTCATCCTTAGCTGATGGCACCTCAAGCCAACACTTTCATGAACTCTTCTGAAAGCAAATAACTCTCCCATCCTTGACCCCTTTCCCAACTCTCAGTCTCACAAAGCCTTGCCGGAAGGGCTCTGCAGAGTAAAGTGCTAAAGGGCACAGGGTAAGGTCTGGGAGGGGCTGTAACTTGAGGGTGCTCTAGAAAACTTCTTGGGAGTCTGATGAACCATGGCTAGAGTCCAGGCTACCCGCTTCTTGCACTATGACTGCTCTTGACTTGGGCCAGTGACTTCACCACGCTGAGCTGCAACTTGCTCATCTATAAAATGGGAATTCATACTTCACAGAACTGTTGTGGGTAACAGATCTACCATCCAGCTTCCCATCCTTCTGTTCTTCCATCTGTACCTCTTATTTATCCATCATTCCACCCATCTTTCCATCCATCCATCCATCCATCCATCCATCCATCCATCCATTATCCATTATCTGTTTCTCCATCTATCCTTCCTTGCATCCATACTTCCATCTACCCACACATCTACCCATCCCTCCTTCCAGCTATTATCCATTATCCAGCCATCTCTTCTTCATTTGTCTTCTGTGTATCCTTCCTTCCGTCCATCCGTCCATCCATCCATCCATCCGTCCGTCCATCCATCTCTCTTCTCATTCATTCTCCATCCATTTTGTTTATTCAGCAAAACTATTCAGTGTCTCCTCCATGTCATGCATATATGTGCTTGAAAGTCCTCAACTCACTGCCTGCTCAGTTATTGATAGGACTCTGAGTTAAATGTATTTGGGGGGGGGCGGTAAGCGCAGGGTTAAAAAACATGTTTGGGTTTGACTTCTGTTCCTGCAATTTACTAATGGAGTGACCTGGGGTGCAATTATTATATCTCTAAGCTCCAATATCTTCATTACTCAAGGAGAGTTCAGAGTTCCAGGTAGACCTTAAGACCCATGAGAATACCTGTGTTTTGCTCACTTCTGAACCCTAAGATCACTATAAATATTTGTCAAGTGGTTGAATCAACAATCATATCTACATCAGGATTTACAAATTCTACCTTCAAATGGAAACAGAAGGCTGGGTGCATAATAGGTGTTCACTAAGGAGGATTTGTTTGATTCCCTATTGTAGCCAAACACATCATAGGCATGGAATAAATACCTGTCAAATGTCTAAATCAACAATTTATCTTCCTCTGAATTAGGGAAAACAAATGAAAGCACATAGTAGATGGTCAGTAAAAAGGAATGTCAGAAGGTTAGAGCATAAACATAGGTAGGCTGAGGGGTTCAGGAACCCAAGCAGTGAAAATTCCCAGTCATGAGGCAGAAGATTGGATACCTTATGGATGGTGTGTGGCTTAATAAAGGACCTGAGTGGTGAGGTGGGGATGCGTGCAAACCCTCTGGCCATTTTTGTCTATGGCTTCTACTCCCCAATTCAACCTGGAGCAGCAGCTTAACATTCTAGGAGATTTAAAAGATGTTGTTTTGGACCATCTCTGGAAAGGTGTGAGGAGGAAGCTGCCACCACTACTGTCTTCGGCCAACTCCCAGCCATAAACATCCCTGTGGGATGGCAGTTTTTGGTGGAATGGCTTTTCACCTGGGGCTCATAAATCCAGAACAGACTAAGAGCTGTCAGCAGTCGCCAGCAGCTGCCGTCTTTATGGGGCCTGAAGTGAGTTACCTGTGTCTTATATGCTCCGCCCTTCTCCATTCCCTCCCCCTTGAGGGTTGGAGGGAAGGAAGGGTTTATGGAGGAGGGGAGGACTCATTTATTCATGGGAAGTATGAGCACTGTCTGAGCAGCTCTCAGCAAAAAGCCCTTTGTGGCATTTCCCATGTAAAACCTATGCTCAGAATCCATGTCTTTTTGTTGAAGAATTTCTTGCGGGGAGCAAAGGCCCCAGATACTCAGATACAGTTGAGAGAGGCCAAATGGCGCTGTGGTGACCAGCAGCCTCACACCTCTGTGGCTCGGCACAGTCCACATGTCATGGCATATCTCTGCTGGCTGGAAAGCACTTCTTGTGCTCTTCACCCGGGAGCTGGGGTGGTGGAGGATCTTCGGTGGTCTGGTCCTCAAGAGAGGTGAAGGAGGGAAAAGTCCCACTGACTGGTAAAGGTTTGCTCTGAAAGGGATTGCTACATTTGCTTACATTTCATTGGTCAACACAAATCACATGGCTTATCTAACCCCAAAGTGGGTGAGAAGTGTGGGCCTACCGTGACCTGGATCAAAAAATGTGGTTAAATATTATGAACCACCCTAAGTACTACCCCACTCCACTGGTCCCACCTCCTCTCATCCTAAGTATCAAGTATTCTATTAGAGGGTGTCTTCATTTATTCATTTAACCTTTTATGAAACAAGTACCCATTGAGTGCCTACTATATGCCAGGATCTATTCTGGCATATAGTGAAGGATATGGCAGTGAACAAAACAGACAGATGTCCTTGTTCTCATGGAACTGACATTCTAGGGCAGAGGTGGGGATAAATAAGCATAAAGGTAAACCTGTGCTGTTCCAGGTGGGAATGCAAGTGCTATAAAGAGTATGGAAGCCTAGTGCATGGGAAGTGATGGGCTGTTAGACTGAGTGGTCTTTCTGAGGACGTGTCCACAGATTTTGAGCGGATATCTGAAGGTTCACATCTAGGGAGGGTTCACATCTATGGGAAGAGAGTCACAGAATGAACAGCAAGTGCAGAGGCCCTGAGGTGGAGACATATCTGATGTGGAGACATATCTGATGTGTTAGAGAAACAGTCAGGTGGCCACCGTGGCTAGGGCAGAGTGAGCGAGGGAGAGAGCAAGAGGAGATGAGGTCAGGGGGTGGCAGAGCCACATCACTTTTTGGGGGAGCCCTATAGGGATTTTATACTTAACTTGCAGCTCCTCATCTAACCTGTCCTACTTTCATATTTTCTCTTTCTCTGTTGCGCTTTTAACCTTCTAATATACTCTGTGTAGTTGACTTATTTTGTTGTCTGATTTCCCACTATAACTATTAGCTGCACAAAGGAAGCTCCATCTTTTAAAAACATTAACAAAAGTTAATGTTGACTATTGTAGCCCCAGTGCTTAGCACAGGACTTACTATACAGTAGGTATTCGATACATATTTGTTTAGTGAGTAAGTGGGAAGCCAGGGAGCATGCTGGCAGGACTTAGAGGAGGAGGAATAGGACTTGACTTCGATGCCCATGGTTTCCCTTTGGCCCCTGCAGGGGTGAGGAAGAGGGGAGGGCAGACTGTGGGAGGTGAGGACAGGAGCCAGGAGATCAGGGAAGAAGTGAATGATAATGGAGGCTTTACTAGAATAGGGGTCTAGATAGCGGAGAAAAATAGGCATATTGTGGATTTGACCCATACCTGCCTTTTTCACAGGCTCCCAATTGTGGACTTCCTGCTTCTGCTTCAGTACTTCAAAGGATGAGGGAATATTTATTGACCATGTAGTTTGTAGTGGGAAGGGTTCTCGACTATGAAATATAATGATTATTAAGGCCCCTGATTTCAAGCAAATCGTAGTCTCATCTCGGTGCTTGTGACATGACATGGTGTGTGTGATGATAGGGATGTTATATCTGCAGTGTTATGGGGGCAGAGAAGATGGGCAACCAAAACCAGCCAGAGTGTGATGGAAGTTTCTTAGAGATGTCATTGCTGAAACGGAATCTTAAAATCTAGAAGGAATCAGCAAGGTGCAGACAGACCAAGGACATTCCAGACAAAGGCTCAGAGTCAGGAAGCATCCTGGTGGACACAGAGCAACTACCAGCGGTTCAGAGTTGCTAGAGACTTATGGGCTAGGTTGGAAGGAGTGTGGCAGTGGCTTGAGTGGCCAGAAAGTGTTGGGTTGAGGTGCTTGCATGTCATCCTAAATGTCGGAGGATAGGAGAGTTGGAGAGGTTTAGAACAGGAAAGGTATATGAGACTGCCTGTTGCAGTTTTCAAGAGATCAAATAGCTAGAAAATTCTTCTGGAATATGAGTGAAATCTGCCTCCTTTTAACTTTTGTCTGCCTCATTGGCACCAAATCTAAACTTCTTACCCTGGCCCAACTTGTTAAGCCACAATTTCTTCATTTATGAAATGAGGAGAATAGTAAGATGGGCATTATGGTGTACCTGACACATGGAGGTGTCTGTAATGGAGATCATCATCATCACCACTGCCACCTCCACCACCATTAGTATTAATATTACAAGACTCAGCCAACCTAAGTCTTAGATCTTGGACCTTCTTCCATCCCTTGTTACTCTTCTTGTTCTGCCTCTGCAACTTTGAATTTGCTATGCCATCCTCCTTGTATACCCTCCCCCAGGGCTTCCTTCAGCCTGCTCTTCCTCAAAACTCAGATTTCAGCTCAGATGTTGCCTCTGCAGAGAGAGCTCCTGTGACCATTCCAGCTCAAATGTCCCTACTCTATTATTTGAACCTCATCTATTTTCTGCCCAGTACTCATAATTATCTAAAATCATCTTGGTCATTGTTTGCCACCAGCAGCATAGAATTGCTGTGCAAGCAGGAACTGTATCCTTTTTGTGCATTACCGGGGTCTTCATGTTTTGGACAGCAGGTATTTCCCAAACCATCTCAGTATTGCCTCTTAAGATAACTGCTCCTTCTTCCTCCTGATGATGCCTCTGAGCCTTGAGGGATATTTCTGTGATCCCCACCCCAAGACTTCTTCCAAGGTTTAGAAGCACATTTCTTAATGTTTTCCCCCTTGTTTCCTGTTTGAATCAATAGTCAACAAATTGCCAAATTAACCATAAAAATATGGCGTGGTCTTGCCAGCAGAGAGCAGAGCAGAATCATCCCTAACTAGCTACCATTAAATCACTTTATATGCAAAGTCTTGTGCTGGGGGGCTGGAGACACAGCAGTGAAGGAGAAGATGTGGAGCTGTGAGGGCATGCAATTGTGAAGGAGTGGGCATCAGAGCCCTCCTCATTGAGGAGGTGACATTTGACCTGAGACATGACAGATGAGTAAGAGTTGGGCAAAATCAGAGTTGGTAAGGCAGAGGGAGAGAGAGCCAGAGAAGAGGGTGTGTGAAGGCTTTGGGATGGGTTGGAAGGTGGTGTGTTTGAGATGGTCAGGAACCTTCAACTGTAAGTGTTGCTGACCAGTCCTCTGGACCCATAAGCTTGATGACAATGCATAGAAATGGCTTGAGGTGCAGATTTTGCCCATCCTGTCAGCACCATGGACAGCTGTCAAGGGAGCATGGTCTGGGCCTTGGGGCTCCTGGAGTGACTGTTTTCCTCATCTTCTAGAGGGAAGCACTGATTTCTGCCTCTTTGTGTCTATCATGCCCCCAGCATCTTTCTCACCTCTGACTTTGGTGGCTGACACCTCTTTGTGAAGCTCCAGTGGGGAGCAGCTTTGAAGCTGGGCAAGGAAGAAAGGCAGCTATCTTGGGGATGCCCTGGCACTTTGAGAGAATTTGATGTAGGGTTAGGTGTATTTGTGTGTGGGAGTGAAGAGACAGCCCCTGGGATACCTAGGGGACCAAGATGGTTTCCAGTCCTTGTCTCTGTCTCAGTCTAGATGCTTTTCTATTTTTAAATTCTGTCTTTTGAGTCTCTCTCTCTCTCTGTCTGTCTGTCTGTCTGAACTGTATTTGCAACAATAACAGATATTCAGTACATGTTTGTTGAGTGGATATTGATGATTATCTCTCTGTCTGCCTGTGTTTGGATATCTCCCTCTCTTTGGCTCTGTCATACTTCAGCTTCTCTCTATCTCTGTTTTTTTTTTTTTTTTTGTCTCTAAATCTGTTTTGTCCTGTCTGTATATATCTGGCTTTTTCTCTGTCTCTGACTCTGTCATCTCTGTCTCTATATCTTTCATCTCGTTCACAGTTTATGCTTGTATGTGTGTTTTTCTCTCTGGGGTTCTGTTTCCACACCACCATAGTTGCTGCATCACAGTCCAGGATCCTGATAGGAGATGGGGGAGAGACCAGAATTCTCAGCCTTGAGAGGGCTCTTGAGGCAGGACAGAGCCAGGGCCCATGTCGGGTGTTGGGTCGGATTCAGTGAGCGGGACAGATGAACTAGACCCGCACGAACCTTTGAAGGTCCCAGAGTGGGCATAGGGTGTCTGCACCCCTGGCGATACTAGTGATGGGGATGGAGCTTCAGTAGAAGCTTAGGGTGGGGGTGGGTAGTACCTCCAGGAGACTTCCTACCCCGCAGCCCTCTCTTCTCACCACCCACCTCCCTGCTGCCCAGGAGGGCATCCCTCTAGGACCCAGCCACCAGACCCCAGTGCTGGCTCCAACATGGAACAGCTGTCTGGGCTGCAGCTGCAGAAGCTCATTTTGAACAAGGGAGATGATTGCAGGAGTGATTGGAGGAGGGAAAGAGAAGGGGAGGGTACTTAGGGTCAAAGAGGAATCAGGCTTGATTGTTAGCTGCTGCCGCAGTGGGTGGTTTGCCCAGGAGATGGGGAGGTAGGGAAATGGACGAGGCTGGAAAAGGCAGAGGGAGGTTTGTCTGCCCACCCGTGGGTCCATCTGTCCCCACTTCTGGTCCTCCCTGTTGTGAAGTTTCTCTGCCTGGCTTTGCCTGGCTTGCTCTTTCCCTGTATTTCCTCATCTCTGTCTCTCTGTTTGCCACTCTGTCTGGATCTCTGAGTATCTCTGAGCCTCCCTTCTTGTCCCTCAGTGTCACCATTATTATCAGAAGCACAGCTAAGGTTCAAGCAGTCCTGAGGAGTGCTATTTCTTTTCTTGTCATTTCTGTGATACTCAGGGACTGAAGACAAATAGAGCCGGCAAATTCCCAGGAAACAATGGGATCGTGTCCTTCAATAAGGGAATATTTACAAAGATATCTCAATTAGGACTAATTAATTAAGCGAGCCACTTCCCCTGCCCTCTCCCCTACCCTGCAGTCCCGAAGCCTCCTGGGAGAGAGTCAGCCAATGAGTGGATGACAGGCCCGGCGCTCAGACGGTGTCTTAATGTTTAATTTATAGCAGCTTTCTCCCGCTGCCCCCCAGTCCATCCAGAAAGGCAGCGGGCCACAGGCACAGAGACTCAGGCAGACTGCCCGGGGTGTGCCTGGGCATGTGCACGCATGCTGAAGCCTGCCATGCGTGTCAGGTCATGTTGCGGCGTGTTTGAACATGTTGGGTGTGTTTTCATGGCAGACATGCCCTTTCCTGTAAGGAGAATCCAATAGCTCCTGGGCGTGCCTGAGGAACATGTGGGAATGAAGCCACCGTGTCTCATGTGGGGAACGTCTGAGCGTAGCGTGCTTGGGTGTGTCAGGTGCGGCACATGGTGGTGCTTGGCAGGGCATGGCCGCTGTACCAGGCTATGCAGCCTGTGCTGTGTGCTGAGCGTTTCTCTTCAAGGTGTGGTAAGGTATGTTTTGAAGGACTCCTGGACGGGCCAGCAGAGGCCGATATCTGCCGCTTCCAGGTCTGCATCTCCCCAACCCCTTCAGCACTGGTGGATCATGAGGGGCCATTCCAAGTTCTGATACATGTTTGCTTCTCTGTCTTTGGTAATGTCAATCCCTGGTGCATGGCTCCAGGGTTCCCAGACCGCTGCTGTAGCCCCTTAGGATTACTTCTCAACCTTACCTCTGCCCGACCCTTCTTGCCCCACACAGGGGAGTTACTAGTACAGAGGGAAAGGGTTACTTTCAAAATTTTATTTGCTAGTTATGAAGCCCTCAGTATCATGCTCAGCCTAGGCTTGAGTGACCAAAAGGGTGATTCAGTCTTCTCATAAAGACAGGTTTGATGATGCAACCTTCTATGTAATGCCCAGAGATATAATGTAGCCTTCAGTATAATGACAGGTCTGTTGATGGAGCCCTCAGTATAATGCCCATAAATGTGATGCAGCTTTGAATATAATAAGTCTGGTGATGCATCCAATAGTGCGATGCCAGGGTAGTGTTAGGGCCATAAACATAACTTGAAATGAGACTTAGGTTCTGCAGGCTGGGACATTTGGTGCAGTGAGAAGGAAGGGGAATTTGCTCATTCTGGTGAGTACATTCTCTGGCTATTCTGGGAGGCCAGGATTCCCCAACCTTGCTGGCCAAGGCTGGATCCATTAGCCCTTGTAAGTACCAGGTGACCTCAGCAGTACACCAAGCTTATTAGTAAAACATAAATTCTGCAGAAATATTTTGGGACTGACTGCAATGCTAATGAGTTACTTGGGGAGACCTAAGAGGGCAGCTGACAGAATGTACACAGATGTCAATTCCTATTGAGAGGAATGGAAGGAAGTTCGTGCATACAGGCAGGTGGGCACAAATGGACGCAGAGAATTATACATGAAAGGGCTGGCTGTTCTTGAGAGCACACAGATAGGTTACATGTCTGTCTGGGTAGACAGACACATGTGTACGTGACTGTCCAGAGTGGTGTACAGAAGACCGTACTTATTTACAGGGAAGCATTCACTTGTGTGATGGGTGCCCTGGCTGAGCTGTTTATGCTGTACAGGCAATCCACATACATGGCTGTAGAGTGATACCTGCCCATGGATGCTCAAGGAGAAAGGCAAATAGACACAGAGACACCCGGGGTTCACATGTAGTCACAGATACAGTACACATGAAGATTGGCTTGAGGATACGTTGTCTACAGTTTGGGAACAGAATGCCTGTGAATGAAGGGAATGTTCATGACCATGGCTGGCAGTGCAAGGTGCACGTGCTTCCAGTTGCACACCGATGCACACAGTCATTCTGGATTTACACAAATGTGTGCACATATGCATGACTGGTCACAGATGTGTCCAGATGTTCCATATGTGTCCAGACCATAGATGTTACAGTGCCTGTGGATAAACATAGATATCCACAGTTACAGAACCCTCAGGTACCCCAGTATCTCCAAGCCACTATTTTGGGACACAAATGACCCATTCTTCCCCACCAAATTCCCTGGACTCCTGGAGTTGCTTCACATTGCTCCCAGGCTCTTTTTGGAGGACTCCTGAGAGTAAATCCACAGTCATATGGGCCCCTGGGTGACCCAGCAACACTCTCTGGGAACACAGACCCTTGAGCCCAGCATTACTCCACTGGCTTCCTGAGCTGAGATTCTCCCATGGTTGATACCCCCCACCCATCAGAGCTGCTCATGGTGGCCAGTGCATGGGAAAAGGCTTCAGGTGCCACCACAGGGAGGGCCTGGGGCATGTGAAGGACCAACACCAATGACAAGAGCTGTGGTTACCATTATGAATATTCTCCTGAAAATGCAGAGAGATCCTGGTCCCTTGTGTCCACTTGTCCAGCCTTTTTTTCTCATCCCCCTGCCTGTCCTGGAATCCACTGTCATGTCCCTTCAGCCTTCCTGCTTCATCTGTTTCTTTCCTGCTTTAGTTTGAGAGACTCAGTCCTTTAAAGCCCTAGTTTCCTCTCACTTTGGTGGGTTCCTCTCTGTCATCTCTTTCCATTTTCATTTGCCTCCAAGCATCTCAGTTCCAGCCTCTTTGCTTGGGGGTGGGTGGGTGACAGAGAGTCTGTTCAGAATAGAAAATGCCCTAAAATGGCCCAGTGAAATAGGAGCTTTATGTAAGGAGTTGCACAAAATATGATAGCAGGGGCTCTGGGGCTTTGGAGAGCCATCACTCATTCACTCATTTATCAATTCAGTTAGCAACTATTTATCATACACCTACTATGTGCCAGGTAGACAAAATAGATGAAGTGCTTGTACTTGTGGAGCTGATGTTTTAGTGGGAAAAGACCAATAACAAATGAGAAATTGTGATCCAGAAGTAGCAATATGCGGAGTTAAGCCAGGGTGAGGGATGGTACCAGAGGTGGGACTATGGATTTAAGAGCATCTTGCCACTTTCTTGTCCCTGCCTTCACTCTGGGGGCCCTTGTCTCTGTTCCTCTCATGCTAGCTTACCCATGCCTCCAGGTTTCTGCAGTCTTAAGTCTCCTGTGAACCTTCAGCCTTATACCTTTTCATTATCTCAGCTCCATGTTCCAATTCCCTCTCACTAGATTGGAGAATCTGACACTTTCAGCTTGTCCTGGGAATCCATATGTTGTCCAGTTAGCTTAAACTGGACACCTAGGCACCTGGGAACACATGCTTATGGAGGTAAATTTATGGTTAGGCACACTCTCTTGGAAAGAGCACCATGAGGGGAGGCAGTGATAGTTGTCATCATTCACTCATTCACTTGGCAAAGGCTGAAGGTCTAGAGTCTCACGCACTGGCACAGGTGGTGGGATACAGCTGTGAATATGATGGCTTGACCTCAGCCTTGTGAAGTGTATATTCTACCAGAGACACAATAAACATGTAAGCAGATAAATAAGCTCATTTTAGCTAGATAGGTGCTGTAAAGAAAAGGAGCACTTTCAAAGGGAGATGAGAAAGAAGTGACTGGGAGCCTTACTTTGTTGGGACATAAAGGTAAGTTCTCTGGGATGGAGACATTTTTCCCCTTTAGTTGACATATAACATTGTGTAAGTTTCAGATGTACAACATGATGATTTGCTAAATATATTGTGAAATGATTACATAGGGTTAGTTAACATTTTTTCCATCGCCTTTGTGTGTCTGTGCTAAGAAGAATGTGCTTAGCAACATTCAAATATGTAGTACAACATTCAAATATGTTAACTATAGTCGCATTAGATTCCCAGAAGTTATTCATCTTATAATTGAAAGTTTGAAGTTTGAGGAGATGACATTTGAGTAGAGACTGACAGATGAGAAGGAGTTGGCTATGAAAAACACTGGCAGAACATTCTGGGAGAGGAGGCTGTAAATGCAGAGACCCTGACACTGGAATGTGCCTTCTGAAAAGAGGGAGTCATTGCCTGCTGACTAATTGGTAGGCCACGAGACTCAGTCCCAAGGAAAGAGTGGATTGGATAACTTGAGAGGAGTAAGGGCTGAGATTGTGCAGGTTGGCAGGAGACTGCATACAGGTTGGCAGGAGTCTGCATTCAGAGCCTTGTAGTCCAAAGGGAGTTGTTAGTTTTTATTCTAGATGCAATGTGAAGTTGCTAGACAGAGGCATCCTGCATGACAGTATGTGTATGGCGAGGGGGGAGGCAGTAGAAGTGCCTTGATCTATTCATATTGTTTAAAGATCTCTCTAACTTCTCTGTTGGGGAATGGATTCCAGGGCGTGATGGTGGAGTAGGGAGATCAGGTAGGAGGTAGCTGCAATAGTCCAAGCAAAAGCGAGCAGTGGTGAGGCCAGGATGGAAGCATCCAGAATAGTGAGCAGTGGGCAGACTTGGCACACATTGTGGAAGAAGAGCTGTCAGGACTTGCTGGTGGACCAGATGTAAGGGTGAGAGAAAAAGCGGAGCAGAGAAATGGAGTGGTAGTTGGAAAGAAGCATAAAATCTAGGGAGAATTTCTAAAAGAGAAGGGGACCAGAGCAGACCGGATATTAACTGGAACACTTTGCCTTTTAATAGCCAGGAGTAGATAATGGCCTAAACTCCTCCATGCTTCCTGGAAGGCCAGTATCTCCCTAAGATTTACCCTTTCCCTGGAGGTGGTGCTTAGATTCTCTTGGTCATCCGTGCTTCTGTGAATTTTTCATCTCTACTTGGTATCTTGTGCCCTTTAGTCTTTGCTCTGACCTTTAAGAGGTCAGCCCTCAAATGCCAGGGCAAGAGACTCAAACTTGTCTTTGAAAGTAGTGGGCCATTTGTTCATCCATGTATGTACTCAGCCAGAACTTTTGAGAACCTACTATGCCCATGATGGGAGATAAGATGTCAAGCAGACATGGTTGCAGGGAACTTCCTTCAAAATGAGCAAACAGGTGAAGATCAAGTATTCACAAGTAAATGTAAGTGGCAGCTATAATAACAACTTTGAGGGAAAAAGATCCTCAGTGTTTCAGGTGTTTCTAATAGAGATTTGATCTAATCTGGGAGGTCAGGGAACATAAGTGCTGATATCTGAAGCAGAAAACAAAAGAAACTCTGAGCAGAGGGAATTGCTTGTGCAAAAGCCCTGTGGTAAGAGAAAGTGTGGACAGTATGACAAACCAGAGAAGGCTTTGGAAAGGCAATGCAGTGTAGCATGGAAGCTGAGAGGTATGGAAAGGGCAGACATACAGGGCTTTGTGGCTTTGTTAAGGAGTTATATCTGTATTCTAAGAATAAAAGGGATCTAGCAATGGGTTTTGGTTGAGAGGATGATGTGATCACATGTGCATTGCAGAAGCTCCCAGAGGCTCCCATGTATGCAGTGGACTGCTGAGAGAAAGGCTAGATCAAGGTAGATCAGAGAGACTTTCTGAGTTGTGAGGGTGGTTTGGGCCATTGAGCGGTGGTAGAGATGGAGGACCAGGCATGAATTCTCAAATACTTAGCAGTTAAAGTCCACCAGATTTGGTGAGGAAATGGAATCGGGGGTGAGGATAATGCCTGGATACCTGAACCACTGACTTAGAGATGTGACGAAGGGAATATTGTATGAGAACTACATTTAAGACCTTATATTTCATTTTGAGCATGTTGAGATTGAGATGTTTTTAAGACATCTGAAGGAGTCAGACATATATATGGATTTGGAGTTAGAAGTATCTATATTCCTGCACACGGAGGTGGAAGCTTTGGTAAGGATTAGAGATAGGTTAAGGTGAAGAGAACCTAAGACTGAGCCTAGAGATGATTGGGGATCCAGGTGGCATTTGGCAAAATCTGGAGACATTTTGTTGTCACAACTGGGAAGGGATACTATTGGTGTCTAAGAGGCTGAATCCAGGAATGCTGCTGAACATTTTACAGTGTACAGAATTGTTATCTGGCCAAGATACCAATAGTACTGTGGTTGAAAAACCCTAGTCTGTGACATTTAATGGCCAGGTGGAGGAAAAATGGAAAAATACGTCCATAGGAAATGGACGTATTGAGGCAGGCAGGAACCATGCAAGCCTGGGCCATGTGGCCCAGGAAGGAACAATACCAAGAAAAGGAGAGTGGTTAACAGAGGTCAAGCCTGCTGAGGGTATGGAAAGGTTGTAGGCTGAAAGTCACCCATTGGATTTAGAAACACGGATGCCACTGGTGGACTTTGCAAGAGCTGTGTTGAAGGCACAATGGGGTCAGAAACTAGATCAGAGTGGTAGAGGGGCAAGCCCAGGAAATGAGCAAATGGGGGTAGTTCGTGTAGGCTAAGAGGAGGAGGAGAAGGTTGGAAGGTAGATTCAAATAAGGCATTTTCTTTTCTAATAGGAGACTTGAGTTTATTTGAAAACTAGTGAGAAATTTCTGCCTGAGAGGAAGAGGTTGAATATGCAAGAAAAAGATAAGGTATTGATTGTAGAAGATTTCCAAGAAGACAGATTAAGATCCAAGAAAGAGTGGCCACGGGAACCTACAGAGGAGGGGCAGACCCACCTTTGTATAAAGAGGTAAGGGTTAGGAGGGAGCAAAGTTCATACACTATGGCACGAGCAAAGAGGGGTCCCATCTTATGGCTCTGATGTCCTCTGGGAGGTATGGGAAGGTGGGAGGAGAATAGAGAATCTCCCTAGTCTCTGTTTAGTGGAAGCTTCGCGCAGCAGTGTGCTGACTTTCCTTGTGGCCCACTCCCAAGAAGAAGGCCCTCATCAGAGCCCCCCTGAACTCCTGGCCTGGAGTTTGGCATCTGAGCTTAGACACAGCTCAGATGTGGGGAAGCCCAGCTCTCTGAGGTGAGACTCATGTTGGCTCCTATGAACACTGCCCACTGCTGAAGATTAATGCTACTGGTAACAGCCCACCAAGAAAGCCTCCTCATAATCCTTAAAAGACCCAAAAAATCTACTTTAATGAATTTTACATAATGGCATTGGAAAATAGAACTCCCTTACCCTCCTAATCCTGGGACACACCCATCATTTGCAGTGAGCGGTCATCAGAGGCCTGAGCGCTTCAGGGGAAGTAATGCCTGAGGGGGCGATGCTCTGGAGGTGTGCGACTGGGGATTTCTCACCAAATTGTGAAGGCTGCTCTAGGGCAAGGTGGACTCAGATGCGGAGATAGACCTGGAGAAATGGCCCTGAGATAGCCCACATCAGCTCAGGGCCCAAGGCTGGGGATGAATTCAATCCTCGGACAGAACAGGGGTACACCCTTGCGATCTTGAGATACTCCATGGTTGACTCTGAGACAGACTAGGGTCAAGACAAAGGCCTGGATAGACAAAGACGAATGTGGATCTAGGGAGAGACCAAAGATAAACCCAGCCCTTGGAGACAGCACTGAATTGAAGTCCTGTTTCAAAACTCCGGTGTGCGCTTGAGAGAGACAAAGCCAAACCCATGTCCAGGGATAGACCCCAGTTGAACCTGAGTCTTGAGAGGGACAAGAGCTGAACCCACTTCCTGAGAGACCACAGCTGAGCCACGAGATTAGAAACAGAAGGTTGGGCTTTTCTCAGGGAAGTTTGCCCTGTGGGGAGCTCCCTGTAGGAATCACTTTGCTCAAACTGTTGAGTACCTCTGCGATTAATGATGCAGCATCTCCCAGGACTAATGAGGGAAAGTGAATTTTATTTTCCAATATCAGGTCATCCTAGGACCCAAGTTGGAGCCAGCTCAGGCCCATGAGCTTGGAAATGTGCTCAGCAGAGTTGACATGTTCACTCTGCAGCAGACACTTACAGAGATCGCCCAAACTGGTGTATGTGCCTCAGACACAGCAGCGTGCTTTGCACAGACACACATGTCCTTACACAGACATACGCACCGATCTTACCACTATTTCACAAGTGCACCAGCAGTGGATCCAGCCCGCACCTCCAGACACGGTCTCCCACTCTGGGACTCTCACATCTATAACAGTGGCATGGCTCCAGGTGCAGGCTGTCTTTGGGGAGCAGCGCTCCTGGGGTTGTGCAGTGCCTGGCCTCTCACATTTGTGTCTTCTCCCCCACATAATGGCCTCACACATCCTTATACTGTCTCTGTTTCACACACTCGTGGGCATAGTTTCATATTCTTGCTGATCCCCACAGACTTAGGCCAAGGGCCTTGCAGACATGCTGTGCACACAACATGTTCTTGACCATACAGACAAACATGTGGTGTGCATCCGCGTCACACCCTCGCAGGCACCATGCCAGTCTTAATAGGTGAGTCTGAGGGTGTAACACAGTTCCCGTGTTCCAGTGGATTAGTGTAGCCAATGAGCTCATGTTGGATGTTGGTTGTTGGGGGTCTCTGCCTAGCGTGGTCCCTTGGGGCCCCCACCTGATGGAGACTGCTCATCAACATGCACTTCCACAGCCGCTGGGGCAAGAATGTGGCGAATCACTTAGTGGCTGTTCAAGTTCTCACCGGAAGTCACTTGCATTCGCACAGCCATCGGCCAAAGGAAGCCATATAGCCACGCAGGGGAGGTGTGGGCCTGTGTGTTCTCGAGAAAGAGGAACTGGAAAATTGGCCAACAGTTCTATAGATGACCACAGTCCCTTCCACATTCAGAATCACACACTGACACAGGGAGGCCCACACACACATACTTTATTTCTTCCCATGTGGACTAGTCCCCTCCACAGGCCCAGCAGGAAGCCACATGTGACCTCCCCATGGTTTGCCTCCAGAGTTCCTTTGCCTCATGGTAAGCTGGGCTCCCTCTCCACTCCATCCTGAACTGGGGGTCCCAAGGTAATGAGTTTCTAAGACAAAGCTAGAGTTGAAGCTGAGAGAACAGCGCAGGCACCTTCTCTGCCTCCCCCGCCCCCCCACCAACCCCCTGCCTCCACAGCGGGTGGTATTTTTCCACAGACACTGGGGAAGAATAATAATAGGCACTGGGAGATCGCGGTGTTGGCCATGAACCTTCCTCATCTTGCCAACTGCAGCTTGGAGGGGGGGCCCTGAGGGGAGAAGGCAAATCCAGAGGGACCCCTGTCCTCCTCCCCACTACATGTCCTCCCAGCACCACCGAGGACTCTCTCCTGTCTCTCTCACAACCCGCCCTACTCCTCCTTTCCACCACTTAAATATTCCAAGGCAGGAAACTCATGAATATGTATAGGAGCCCGGCAGTGAGGGAGATAGGGGGGAAAAAAACATTTAGAATTTATGAACTAGGATCCATCTATAAATAACAGGCCAGTGGCTGAAGGGGTTCTTCCTTCACCTACCACATTTCTTCAACCTCAGCTCCAACCCCATCCATACCTTGCAGAGTGAGCCCTACACACACACACACACACACACACACACACACACACACGCGTGCGCACACGCACGCGCTGGCTGGGGATGCACAAATCCCCATCCTCCTCTAACCCACACAGACATATACAACTGAGCACAGACTTGTGCTCTCATCTGCCCGGCATCTGGTCTGCTCCCTTCCTTCCACACACAGACACTGACATGAAAAACTGTCTGAACATGTCTGGGCAGCCTCCTGTGCCCACAATCAGGCAGATATAGATACTCAGGCTCAGATCGGAACACACAGTTGCACACAATTACATGCACCACAGAGATACCTGCAGCCCCAGATCATGGAACCCCCGCAGCACCCCCCCCCACATTGACCCAAACAAAGCGCTTCCCCCCTCAGTAGGCAGGCAGCCCCTACCTCTTAGAGTTGTTACACAGATTTTTACAAATAATGAGCACCAAGTGATTGTTGTGTGCAATGTACTATTTCAGGTGGTGATGACACAGCAATGAGCAAAAACAGGTAAAAATCCTTGCCTGATATTCTGGTGGGGGGGGCGGGGAGAATGAGTACACATTAGTGATACGTGAGGTCATATGTTGGAAGTAAAGTAAGGAAGGGGGTGGGCAGCACTGAGATATTGGTAGTTCTTACTGGGGGAGGGGTCAGGGAAGGCTTCTTGAAACAATGATATTTGATTAAAAATTTGAAGGAGGTGGAAAGACAGTCCAGGCAGAAGGAATCACCAGTGCAAAGACCTGTAGCGAATAAACATGCAGGAAGAGTGAGGACACCGTGCGGCTGGAGCAGAGTGTGCAAAGAGGAGCATGGAGGAGGGAGGGCGGGTGATGGGGCAGATGGAGCAAAACCTTTGGGTCTCCAGGAGGGTCTTTGGCCTCAACCAGGTGGGAGCCATGGAAGTTTTGAGCAGAGGGTTTTGAGCATAACCTGACCCAGGTACTCTCAGGTGCCCTCTGGCTGGGGGAGGTGGGGGTGGAGGCATGGGGGAAGTGAGGGTGGGCGCAAGGCATCAAGGAGGAGGCACTTGGATGGGTCCAATTAAGCCCAAAGGGACTGAACCAGAGACATAATCTTCAAGAGGGGGACAAATGACAGCTTCTGAAGATAAAACTGTAAGAGAAAGAGGAGATCAAAGCTATTTCTGAATGAATATATTCAAAGATTCATTCTTTAATTCCAAAATATGTTTCTTGAGCACCTAATATGAGTTAGGCAGTGCTCTGGTTTGAGGATGCAGCAATGAACAAAGTAGCAAACATCACTGCCTCTGAGGAACTGGCAGTATCATGAAGGAGGCAGATAAGAAACATGGTAATTTTAATGTAGGGTCGAGAGGTAGTAATCTCCATGCAGAAGAAGTGCTGCATGGAGCTTACTACCACACGACCCTACATTAAAAGTAGGTGATGGGGATGTGGGGAGACTGAGTGCACTGGACAGAATTTGGGATGCTTTGGCACAAGAGCCTCTCTCAGGATTGGCTGATAGATTGAATTTGTAATCTAGCTTGTAATCTAGGTACCTGGGTGTAGGGTAAGGAAAAATGTCAGGCTTTTCTGCCCTCCCGCCTTCAGGATAGATGATGGATCCTTGCGGTCCTGAATGCATGCCTGATGGCGGGCACCTGGAATAGGGTGTGGGCAGAGGTAGATGGGATTCACCTGGGCTGAGACTGGGCTTTTAAGGACTGAGTCATGAGGACGCCTGTAGAAGCCGAGAACGAACAGAAGCTGAGAGAGAAGCAGAAGCAGAGATCTCCGGAGAGCCCAGATAGAGTGAAGACTTGCTGGGGGCTGGGAGGACTGCCAGCGTCCCGGCCCCCCAGCACCCTTGCCTGCTGTGTACCGGGTAAATCCCAATAAAAGACCTGCAAAAACCACTGAGGACTCTGACTCCTCCTTTACCCGGTCTGCGTGGGATTGGAAAACCTGCACTGTGTCCTTTTCTGCCATACACTGGGTCTTGATATGAGCTTTGAAGGGGTACCCAAATAAGTACCGGCTTATGGTAAGTATCTGTTGTTTCCTCCATCTTAGGTTAGATTCCTGAGAAGCAGAATCTGAAACAGGGATTCACAGCACAGTTAATAGGGAGTAGAGAGTAAGGAAAGCAGGATGGGGAGGGGGATCAGTTGACCATGCATGAGGCCTCAGTAAAATTCCAGGCTTGGCTTGATCCACAGGGGTAGGGAACCCTCTGGAATGTAAATTGCATTGCAGGTGGGCTTTTGGACCCCTGTAAGAATCAAATAATTGGCTGTTTCTGAGGGCAGGGTTTGCCTCTTGGGCACCTGGGGCATGCTGGCTCCCAAGAGCCAATAGGCAGGGCTCCATGAAGGTCACAGGTGCTAGCTATGAGCATTCATTCTTAGCAGCTGTGGGGTGGGTGTGCTTTGTCAGAAAGGAGATCTGGGCAGAACCCCAAGAGCATTTCTCTATCCCCAGCCCCCCATGAAGAGGGTCATAGGAGCACCAAGCTTTTAGCCAGTCACAGTGTGGATGTCTGACACCAGAAACTGTTCTCGGCTCTCTGGGGATGAAAATCAGGCCAACTTGGCAAAGGGGCTCCCCTGACACAGCTGAGATCGTTTCTGGATTCATTAATGGTTGGAGACTCAGCCCTCTGCTTCCCACACTTTCCAGAGAGGAAAAGATACTGCCCCGAAACAGATCAGAGGGGCTTGTCTAATTCTACAGGATTGTCCTATAGGATGGCATTACTATCATCCTCATTTTGCATATAAGGAAACTGAGGCATGGAGGAGTTAAATCATTTGCCTGAAGCTACACAGCTAGAAAGTAGACAGGTCAGGGTTTGAGCTCAAGCCTTTAGGCTCTGGGGTCTACATGTTTCAGACCTAGACTCAACTGCGCTTAGATCCCATAGCCCCCTTATCTATCCTGAGATGGGAGGGGAAGTGGGGAGGTGAGCCTGAGAGAACAGAAGTAGGGGGGAGAATGAAGTCTCCCTCTTGGAGAACTTGGAGTATGCAGGAGACATTTGTTTATTCTTCTATCCCCTCTCCCTCCTTCCTGCCTGCCTGCCTGCCTGCCATCTTCCTTCTTCTGCCTCTTCTGTCTAGTACGTACTGGTGATGTTGGAGCCCTTTTGGAGCTCACAGCCTACTTAGGGCATGTAGAGTCTTACCCAGATAAGGAAAAGAATAAAATATAAGAACCTTGAGAGAGGGAAGGGGTAGGGAACTGTGGAGACATGCACAGCAGGGCACCCTGACCTGTCTGCAGATGTGAAAGATTTCCCGGAGGTGGTCATGTTTACCCTAAGCCATGAAAGGTAGAGTTGGAGTAGCTGGGGTGGCTGGCAGGAGGGGAGTAGAGAGAAATATCAGCATCTGTGTAGCCCCACAGACTTGTTTGTAATTCCAGAGAAAGAAGCATTAATTCAAGGTTTTTAAAAAAAAAAAACAGGTATTTATTGAGCACCTACTTTGTGTCAAGTGACCAAGTTGACCAAGTGACCAAGACATGAAGTCCTTGCACCCTTCCTGCTTAGTGGGTCTACACTATACCCTCATATATATGTTTGTATAGTATGGTTTATGCCAGGCCAAATGCCAGGCCGGGAGATGGGGACTCAGAACGGCTTCTTTAAGGAGGTAGTCAGGGAAAGCTTTTCTGCGGAAGTGACTTTTCAACTTAGCTCTTAACTGAAGAAGAAGTTTCCAGGATTATGAGTGTTCATTCAAAATCTTATTGTGGGGAATGAAATGGAGCAGTTGACCCCAGCAAATGCTCCGTAAGTGAGTAGCGTAGTGTAGCTAACACAGCTTTAGAAAGAGGCAGTCTGGGCCCCGAGTCCTGTGTGCTGGTCATTTTACTGGTGTTGCTCAGATCTATTCCTTTCTTCTTTGTAGTGAAGGGGAGCTGACCTTTGAAAACTACAGTTCCCAGGTTTCTTTGCTCACTGGCTTCCTGTTAGGTTCAGTTAATGGGGGACTGTGGCGGGAGCTGGTGGTGAGGAGAGGCCAGGTGACTTACCCCTTTTCTTTACTGCCTCTCTCCTCGGGGCTCAGGTTGGTGGCCCGAATAATACTCTCCTCCCTTTGCCCTGCCAGTCCTGCAGCTTCTTGCGGTTGGTTGCTACTCTTGATCCTCCTGATCATGTCATCTTCCCAACTCCCCTCTCAGACCTTCTGCACCACACTCCTGTATTCAGTTCCCTGCAGGGAGCCATCTAGCACGGCCTCCTTTCCCTGAACAGACTGATCGCACTTCAGGCTCTGCCACTTGACTTTTCCTCCTGGATCTTCAGTTTGTAACATCTGGGCACCACACTGCTGTTGTGAGGCGAACGGAGACAGTGCTATCAATAGCTCATCCTACACAGTTCTTACTACTGTTAAATAACAGAAACCCAACTGAGTTGATTTTAAAGATCTAATTGGCTTTGTGAAATGGTTCGTGAATCAGGCAGCTTCCCAGTTAGCAAGTAGAAAGTGCTCTGAGGAGCTGTACAAAATGAAAGATTTTATAGTCTGAAGGAAGGTAAGATAAGGGAAGAGGGAATTATTTCAGACTTGGGGAACCTGCCCATGGCGAATAGAGAAAGGTCTTGTGGCAGATTATTTCATCTTCCTGTGGCGAATGGAAAAAGTTACTTCATTGGTGCTGACCTGAAAATTCCATGTTACAGCTACATTTCTGAGGAACTTTGAAACCGTGATTAGGTTAGGTATTAAATCTTGGTGGGCTCAACACACTCACCTCTACCTTGGGCTCATCATTTTCTTTTTAACACTATGAAAAAATTTTTCTTACATTGTTGTTAATTTTTGGACAGTATTTGCTTTCTCCCCTCAGGTGTAGTCCCTGTAGTTCTCCCACCACCCGTGAACCATCACCCCAGGTAACACTATGAACATCTGAAGCTCTGTGAGCACAAGCATATCTGTTTTATAAGTGGGAAAACTGAGACACAGTGAGGTTCAAGACACTTGCTCAAGATCACACCTCAAGGGCCTCTCTGGTGGCACAAGGGATTAAGCACAGTACCGTGAAGCTGTCCGCAGCCACTGCAGCACGAGTTCGATCCCCGGTCAGGGAGCTACCCACATGGCACAGCAGACGTCTCCTGACTCTCCCGCTGCTCCCCTTAGCAGTGTATTTCCATCAATCTGCCTGTTCTGCTCCCCACTCTGGTGAATCCTCTCACCTCCCCCCACACACCTCTGGCCTGTACCCCAGTTCTTGTATGCATAAATAAATAAATCTTTGAAAAAAAAAAGATGACACCTCAAAGAGGTGGCACTTGGGATGTCCTTTGAATGTGGCTTGCGCATGTAAGGTGCCTGGTGCACAGACAGCACTTAGCAAGGCTATTGATGTTCAGGCTCATGACATGAGGAGCTGGTCTCCAGTTAATGCTGAGGCTGCTGGTGGTGTTGTGGTGTTGTCCCTCAGAGGACACAGGCTCTGGTGGCCACAATACACACTGATTGAAAAGCCCTCTGGGTCCCGCCACCTGGCAGAACAATCTGTGGGTGCCTGCTAGCTCCCACCCAGCGCCAGAGGAGAGGGGCCAAAGGGCCGCTCTCCCGCAGCTTGGGCGTGGAGCAGCTGTGATGCTCAGCTAGATCTATTTTCCTTCAAGTAGCCCTTTCTCACTAACAAAGGGCTCTGGTGACCCAGGTGGCTGTCACTGCCCCCTCCCTTCGTAGTAGAGGATGGGCCTCTGGGTTGGAGCTGTTTTGTGTCTTTGAGATTTATTTCTTTGAAAGCTCCAAAAAACTCCAAAGGATGAGCTGAGTCAGCCCCCACTCCCCCCACCCCTGGCCCCCATGTGCTTTCCTGGAGCTCACTGGCGACTCTCTGCATCTGACTGGTCTGGTCCAGGCCACCTTCCTCCATCTTCCTGACCAAATCCTTGCCCAGCTCACACTCAGGTCATGCTGAACCATGTGTCCTCATCCCCATTCCATTCACACGTTGAATTGCTCATCCCCAGGACCTGAGAATGTCATGACATTTGAGATGGGTCTTTGAGAAGTAATTAATTGAGGTCATTAGAGTGAGCCTTAATTCAATATGATGGTCGTCTCCATGAAAAGATGCAGACACGCACATAAAGGAGGCCATGTGAGGACACAGGGAGAGGTGGCCGCCGTCTGCAAGTCAGGGAGAGGCCTCCTAAGGAACCAGGTCTACCGACACTGGATCTTGGACTTCCAGCCTCAAGAGTTGTGAGAAAATAACTTTCTGTTGTCTAGAGCATCTGGCCTATGGTGTTTTGTTACAGCAGCCCCTATGGCAAAGGAAAACTGGCACACGCAGAAAACTAGAGCACCTCCCTCCTCCCGCCCTGTCAGGGCAAGTTTGAGTCCATCATTCAAGACTTAGTGTGGCCAGACCCCAACCTTCTCAATGTGACTGTCAGGTGAGGTTTCTGGGTGGGAGACGTGGCTCCTTCCAAAGGAACGAGTGAAGCATATTCAATGAGATGATTGTTACACAGGGCTGGGTTAGGAGAAGAAGCAAGGGGGTTGTTGAAGATCTTGGGGTGACAACAGAGGGGCTCTGTTTCTTCCCCTGGATGGAGGAGAGGAGGAAAGAGAGAAAGAACGAGACCCATAGCTGCTGCAGGAGTGTGTATTCATTTGCTGGAGCTGCCATAATAAAATACCACAGACACCGTGGCTTAAACAAGAGAAATTTAATTTCTCACTGTTCTGGAGGCTAGAAGTCTAAAATCAACGTGTTGGCAGAGTCGGTTTCTCCTGAGACCTCTCTTGCTCTTAGTCGGCTGTCTTCTCGCGTCCTCACTCTGGTCTCCCTTTTGTGTGTGCCTGTGTCCTCATTTCTTTATAAGGACACCAACTGTATTGGACTAGGGCCTACACTAATAGCCTCATTTAATTGCCTCTTTAAAGACCCTTTATGTGAATATGGCTACACCCTGAGGCCCTGAGAGTGATGACTCCACATAAGAACTTGTGGGAGACACAACTCCCCCCATAGCAGTGGGGGATCCAGTGGAATCTCCAGTTTCAGGAGAGAACACAACCACTGCTAGTCCACTGCTTACTTAAAAGGAAGGAAAGAGGAGATGAAACACTCCACACTCTTTCTCCTGGGTGCCCACCCTCTCTACCTGTCTTCTGTCGCTGCTCTTATTGGCCAGACATTGCTGAAGGCCAGAGGGCAGGGGATTCTTGGAAACAGCTGCAGAGGTCGGCCTCCCGCAGCTTGGAGCAGATGGAACAGCCAGGAGAGAGGCTCTGGAGGCACCAACAGAACATCCAGCTCATCTCCAGCCTCCCAATTTGAACTGAAGGCCCTCACTGAACATTCTCCACGTGTCTCCAAAGGCTGTGCCTCTTCCTATTAGAGTGGAACCTTCATAAGGGCAGGGATCTTTACCCCTTTCATAGTGCTCAGTAAATGTGTGGCATGAACACATGCTGTCTCCCCTCTGCTTGGGCCTGCTCCTTACCCTGCTGACTCCTGTGCTCCCACCTGCGTGTTTAGCTATTGTTTCTTTTTTTTTAAATATTTATTTATTTATTTGTTTATTTGTTTGTTTATTTATTTATTTATTTATACAAGCACTGGGTACAGTCAGAAGCGTGGGAGGGTGAGAGAATTCACCAGAGCCAGAGCGGGGAGCAGAACAGGCAGACCAACGAAGTACACTGCTGAAGGGAGCAGCGGGCGTGGCAGGAGAGGTCTGTGTGCCATGTGGGACCCTCGCCTGCAGCCGGGGATCGAACCGGCGCTGCAGAGGCTGCGGGCAGCTTCACAACCCAGCGCTCAACCACTGCACCATCGGGGAGGCCCTAGCTATTGTTTCTTCCAGAAAACTGACCCTGTACCCTCAAAATCAGGTTCCATAACCAGCCTCTGTTCTTAATGTACCATCAAAATGGTCCTGTCACACCATTTTATAATTGCCTTTTCACTTGTCATTCAAATATATTAGCTCACATAACTCTTAAAAAACCAGTATTGTCATCAACGCCCCTCTCCCTGCTTGAGCCTAGGACTCAGAGATGCAGAGAGAGAAACTTGCCCAAGGTAACACAGAGCAAGCATTTAAATGCAGACAGTCTGGTCCCCAGATAGCAGGCTGCCTTTTTGTGTTCCTCATTAGCACATACTTGCTTATTTTCATTTCCATAATCAATTATAATGCACTCACTTGTTTATCACATTGCCTGGATTCCACCATTTGAATATATTCCCAACATCCACAGTGACATCATCACTGCTTTTAGGTCCGTATTAGAACTTGGGAAATGGAGGCCCAGAGTGACTGAGTCACCAGCCCAAGGTCACCGAGCAGAGCTGGGGTTTGAACTCAGGCAGCCTGGCTCCAGAGTCGGCATCCTGAGGGGCTCCACTTTGCAGCCTTGCCTTGGCCAGGGGGTTTAATGCCTTTGAGACTCATTTCCTTGAAACCTTGGAATGTGTGTCAGAGGTACAGTCAACTAACAAAAGGTTCAGACCCCAAAAGAATGTGCTAGGGGCACACAAGGAGCCCATGGAAGTAGGGTTTCCAGTTGTCCTGGCTCCTGGCCTCTCCTGTAAGCTGTTCATGGCAGGTGGTTCCTTGTTACCTCCTGGCCACGCTGTCCAGCCTTCAAGGCCTCTCTAGGCCCTACCTGGGGGCCTCACAGCAAACACCTCCATTTTGTGCAGGGGTGTCCCTGGCAATTGGTGTGAAATGCCTCCATCAGCCATGGAAGATAAATTTCCTCCATGACGACCTTTTCCTTGCGCCGACGGATTGATTTCAGAAATCCATCCCCAGCCAATATGCACAGCCTCGGCCCCCACCGTGGGCGCTGATGGCTGCAAATTTATGCCCAGACCAGAAATTGAATTCCTGTAAGTTGAGGGAAGTGTCTAAAAAGCTCACCCAGGCTCATTTTTACTTCTGACAAACTTCAAGTGAGAGATTAAACCTGGGCCAGTATCTTCCGGTGGCAGGGATCGCAGTGGCGGGGAAATGACCTCACTGTGGGCATTTTTCTTACATTCCCTGCCTTCAACTTGGCCTCCCAGAGCTCAGATAAAAAGCAGCTGGACCCACAGGTCTGTGTGGTTAAAGGGAATCCCCATTTCTCACCAGTTCATGTTAGAAAAGGGGCAAGATCTGTCTACCCCAAGGCAGCCTCCTTGGTCCCCCTGGCAAGTATTGAGCTGTTTGGAATCATGGGAAATAAAGCTTCTAATTAATCTCCATCGCCAGCCAGGCCCCCGCACTAGGGCCTGAGGTCGACTAATTCTCTGCAACTTTTCGAGGTTCTAATTAAGCTTTCTTGGAGTGAAGCAGAAAGGACATCAAAGTGTAGATAATTCCAGAGTGCCTCACCCCGCAGCTCCCCCTACCAGAGGCCCAAAGGCCAGGAGAGAGAAGCAGAGAAATCAAGTGACAGCTTTGGTGCCAGAAAGATCTCTCTCTTTTGCCTTGAAAAATGAGCCATCGGATGCAAATGTAGCTGCTTCTCTTTGGTACAAAAGACCCCAGATATTAAAGAAATGAATCCTTGATGTCTATAAAGAAAGGATCAAAACCAGATCTTTCTGAAAGGAGAAGAGCTTTTATTTCACTATGAACTTTTCTAGATCTAGCCTCTGGCAGGGATGCCTACAGAACATGGTGCGGGAGGATAAAGAAATAATGACTGTCGTTCATGTATTCATTCATTCAGGAAGTGTCTATGAAGCAGCTACATTGGACTTTGGGCTGTGAAAGGGAAACCCCTGGGAGAAATTAGCGCCCAGTTCCTGTCCTTAAAGTGGGATGTTCTACAAAGTCCCTGACCACTAGTCCTCAAAACTGTCAAGGTCACAAAAAACAAAAACAAAAAAAACCTGAGAAATTATCAGAGATCAGAGGAGACTAAGGAGATGTGATGGCCAAATGCTATGTGGGATCCCAGATGACATTCTGGCACAGGAAAAGGATGTTGTAAGTGGAAAAACTAGAAATCCAAATAAAGCCTGGAATTTAGTAAAAATGATACACCAGTGTTGATTGTCTACTGGTGATAAATGATTCTCAGATATGTAAGATAATAGGGGAAATTGGGTGGCATAGGAGAGCTCTGTTCTATCTTCACAACTTTTCTGTTAATCTAAAATTATTCCAAAATTAAGTTTATTAAAAGAAAAAGTCAGCAGGGGACATGTAACATTTCTAGAACAGTGCCAGTTTTGTGCTGATATAAGAGCTCCCATTGACTGGACACTTGCTCACTTGCATGAGCCAGGTACTGCGATTATTTCTGGATACTGTGAACTCAGCCCCCAACAGCCTTGTGAAGCCCTGCCACTGTGATCCCAGATTTTCCATAGGAAAGCAGAAAGGTTAAGAACAGCACAGAAGGGTTAAGTGACTTGCCCAAGGTCACACAGGAAAGAGTGAATCAGAATTCAGACCCAAGAAGCTAGTGCTGTTAAACACTACAGCTACCTGTTCATGAATAGGCATTTATTGAGCAGCTACTATACTTCTTGGGGCTGATTAGAGAAATAGAACTATTATAGTCAGGTTGAAAATTTTTAGAATCTTAAAAAATATATATTATTTATTGTGTAGAAGAACTGGGTGTGGGCCAGAGGTGAGGGGGGTAAGAGAATTCACCAGAGATAGAGTGGGGAGCAGAACAGGCGGATCTACTGAGATACACTGCTAAGGGGAACAGTGGGCGAGACAGGAGAGGTCTGCTGTGCCATATGTGGGTCAGCTCCCTGGCTGGGGTTTGAACCCAGGCCATAGGTGTGATAGCACTGAGACTTAACCTCTGGCCACCAGGAAGGCCCAGTTCAGAGATTTTTAATTGAGTGAATTGGTTACAAAGAAATGAGAAACTATTTAGGGTAGTGTGATGAAACCCAGAGATTAGCAATAAGAGAGAGAGGGGGAGAAAGAGAGAGAAAGACTGGGGTTCAGATACAAGAGGTGGTATAAATAGAGCTCAAGAGTGGGACTACTGGTGGGAGCTGAAGCTAGAGAGGACATGGAGCCGAGGCCTGAGCCTGGGAGACAGAGTGGGGAGGGGGAGGATACCCCTGCTTCTCTCTTTGTCCTGCCCTTTGGCCCAACTTCCATCAATGCCTCCTATTGACTGAACCTTCTTGGAAACCAGGGAGCAAGTGAATATGGGAAATGCAGTTCTGAACCTTACAAAGCCAGGGTGGAGAAGGGAAAAGAAATGAAAATTAAGTTGTCACACAGCTTACACAGTGTGTGTGTGTGTATGTGTGCATGGAAGTGGGGGCTGGGGCACAGCCCCATTTTACAAAATGACAGAGGAAAAGTGATTTGTTTAGGAATTCATGAAGAAGTGGAAGATCCAGAACTTGAACATTTATTGTGGTCCTTCTACATAGAGGATTGGTGAGAAAATAGTGGCAAAACATTTAGAATAGGATGCATGCCACCCATGTTAACTGCCCTGCTGGTGGTGGTTACCACTGATGGGATGCTAAAGGACCTTCCTTTGCATAGAATTGTCACGTCCCATTGTCACAGGGCTCTGTGTGTGCATGTGCTGGCAGAAGATACTGAAATGCCAGAGGAACATTTAAGTAGGAGGGAGGGGGGAATCCAACTTGGACTCAAAGCACCCCACTAGGTTGAGACTTGAGCATCTTTCCCCCACATCCAGAGGGGGAAACTTTCCCCTACACCAGAGGGAGGTAGAGAGCATCCTAAGCAAAGAACACAGCATGGACAAAGGTCCTGAGGTAGGAAGAAAAACAAAAATAACTGGCTGCAGACAGGCTAGTGGTGAGACTGAGAATTCAGCAGGGCCCAACTGACAGGACTGGTCTGGGTGGTGGTTGGGGTTTATACCGAGGGCACTGGGAGCCACAGAGGGCCTAATGTGGGGATGATGCATCAAAAGTTGGCTCTGGTTTCTCTTGAGAGAATGGATCGGATGGCCTAAGGCTTGAGCTGCTACAGAGGGAGGAACTTCTCTTCCCCAGCATAGTGGCTGACAGAGAGGAATGGAGAGTCTGAAGGATCAGTGTTCAAATCCCAACTTGGAGACTTAACCCCTGAGTTTGGGCAACTGACTTTCCTCTTTGTGCTTCATCTGTAAATGGAGACAGTGTTAGTACCTACCTTACTGGGGAGGGAAGGTTCTAAAGATTTAATGCTTGTGGGGCCTCCCTGGTGGCGCAAGGGATTAAGCACAGCACTGTGGAGCTGTCCATAGCCACTGCAGCACAAGTTCCATCCCCAGCCAGCCAAGGAAATACCCACATGGTGAGGCAGACTTCTTCTGTCTCAGCAGTGTCTTTGGTCCCTCTGCCTGTTCTGCTCCCCACTCTCGCTGGTGAATCCTCTCACCCACAGTACCTCTGGCCTAGACCCCAGTTCCTCTATGCATAAATAAATAAATCTTTAAAAAAAAAAGAAAAGAATAATCACTTGCCAGTCCTTTAAAAAAAAAAAAAGATTTAATACTTGTAAACCTTCTTAGAAAGTGGCTTAGTCATTTCAGGCTGCTGTAGCAAAAATACCAGAGATGCCATTTGAAACTACGAATATTTATTTTGCACAGTTCTAGAGATCAGGAAGTCCAAGGTGAGGGCACCAGAGATTCAGTGTCTGGTGAGGCTGTTTCCTGGTTCTCCTCCCACAGAGAGGAGGAGAATGGTTTAGGGACTTACCTTATTTTTTTTTTAATTTAATTTTTTACATTTTTAAAATATTTTTTACATCGTTCTTCATTTTTTTTTTACAATGTATGCTTTCTCATCTCAGTTATAGTCGCCATGAAATTCCTACCACCAATTCACCTGTGTACCATCACCATAGTCCCTTGTGCTCTTCCCACCCCTGTTTTGATCCAACTCCCCTCTCCACTCCCTGCAGAATGTCTCTGGTTTATAGTTGCTTGTTGATTTTGATTTTCACTTTATTTTAATAACTTCTTTTTTTTCTCCCAATCCCTTATTTGGATCCTCTGCATTCCTCCGATAAGTGAAACCATCTGGTATTTTTCTTTTTCTTTCTGGCTTATTTCACTGAGCATGATCCCTTCCAGCTCCATCCATTTTGCTGCAAATGGCACGAGTTTATCTTTTCTGATTGCTGAATAATATTCCATGGTGTATATGTACCACATCTTCTTGATCCAGTCATCTATTTTGGGGCATTTGGGTTGTTTACATAGCTTACCTATTGCAAATAGTGCTGCAGTAAACATAGGGGTGCAGGTGTCCTTTTGAATTGATGTTTCTGTGTCCTTTGGGTAAATACCTAGGAGTGGAATTGCTGGATCATATGGTAGCTCCATTTTTAGTAGTTTGAGGAACATCCACACAGCTCTCCATAGTGGTTGGACCAGTTTGCACTCCCACCAGCAGTGCAGGAGAGTTCCCTTTTCTCCACATCTTCGCCAACATTTGTTGTTGCTGTTTTTTTAATATGTGCCATTCTCACTGGTGTAAGATGGTGTCTCATTGTGGTTTTGATTTGCACTTCTTAGGAACTTACCTTTAAGGGCACTAGACTTGCTCCCAGAACACTCATCTTCAAATACTATCACATTGGGGAATAGGTTTCAACATATAGAATTTTGAGGAGCTAGAAATATTTAGTCTGATGCAAAGAGCGAGTTCTATGAGTGATAAAGTATGAAACCCCAGTGGGAGATGTTTGGGACGCAGCCTCTCCTTCATCCATGCCCATGACTTTTAGTTCCATCTCTCTGCTGACGACACCCAAATGCATATCTCTAGACAAGCCCTCTCTGCTCTACTCCCGAGGTGTGGCCATGGCATTTTCACTTGTTTGTGATTATAAGCATCACAAACTGAACATACCTTCAGACTGAACTCTGAATTGCCATCTCCCCAAATCCTCTCCTTCACTTTCCATTGGCCCCTCTGCCAGCCTTCTCCATCTCAGTAAATGATATCTCCATGCATCCATGCATCCATCCATCCACTCCTTTGCTCAGGCCGAAAAAGTAGGAGTCATCCTCAACTCCCCTCTTTCCTTCCCACTCCATATCTGGTCCCTCTATCCTGTGTGCTCTGTCTTTAAAACACAAGAATCTACCTACTTTTCTTCTGTCCCTATTATATCTACATTGGTGTGAGCCCTTATCATGGTTCACCTGGATGATTGTGGGGATGGGCAATACATTCAAAGGTCCTGGAGCAGTAAGAGCCCAGGGTTCATCAAAGATCTGAAAGGAGTTCGCTGAGACATAGGAGGCTCCAGCGAGCTTGTTTTCTCCCAGAATGATCTGAGATCAGGTGTTCTTGAGTGGTGGGGTGGGCAGTGAGAAATATCTCAAAGTCAGCTTCCCTAATGGCTGACATGGCCTTGAAGCTGTCCATAAACCCTACTTTTAGGGCTGTCTGTCAGGATCCATGGTGAGATTCTTATACAATCCCGGTCACCCTTAGAAGGAGTGGGCAGCATCTGTAAATTATGGCACAAGACAAACCTTTTCCACACCCCTGTGGACTTGAGGACTCCAGGGCAGGGGAAAGTCAGTTGAATTCTGAGACCTGTGTCTCTTCCCAAGAAAGTCTGTTTCATTGATTCACTGATTGTGGTGTAGACTGCACTGTGATGGCAAAGCCTAAGGCATCCTGGAATCTAAGCTCAGGGGGTGCTGAGCATACTCTGCCAAGACGTGGTGACTTTAGAGAGAGAGTTTGTGCCATGCTGCCAGCCTGGATAGCCTCTCCAGGCAAGATGGCTTGACTGTGTTGGAAGGGAGTGAATGAATGAATGAGTGGGTGAATGGATGAATGAGTAAATGTATGGACTCAAGTCAGTCCTTTCCACTAGCCACACGTTCTCTCAGACAAAGCCCCAGCTGCTCAAGCTGAAGGAGGCCCTGGTCTCCCTCTTGGCACTGGAAAGCTGATATCTTCTTTAAGACCTGTCAAGCTTATCACTCAGAGGGGATTTACTCAATACCTCAAGGTTTGACAGGGGCAGCCTGCTATTATCTCAAGCCCTCCAAAGGGACATGGCCTCATCACAGCTCAGATGTGGCAGATAAGCATGTCCCGGATCATTCATTACAGCTCCTCTGCCATCCCAGCAGTCAGAGAAAAGCCACCACCACCTCTGCGGCTGATGGTCACCTGTCTGAAGCCTGGCCTCCGGCTCTCTGGGGATAGAGAGAGCCAGTCAGGTGGCAGCAGAGGATATGTGTAGCAGATCTGTGAGGATGTTTGTGTGCTGTTTGTTGATCAGATTCAGGTTACTCAACAAACATTCATGGCTTCAGGCCCCAGGGATTCAGCTCCCCAGCCCCACGCCGTTTCCTGTCGGGGGGGGGGGGGGGGGGCAAAGGCAGATCTTGAGCCACTGGTAACACCAGTGAGGTCTTAATGGCCATTGTGTCCCGGGCTATAAGAGGAGGTGCAGCATGTAGTGTAGACTGTGTAGCCAGAAGGCTGGGGTTCAAATCCCAGCTTTGCCACTTACAGGCTGTGATGATCCAAGTGAGACTTGATCCCTCTCCTCCTGTTTCCACCTTATCTAAGGGGAATAGTGTCAGGGCCTGCCTCCTAACATTGTGAGAATTAAATTGGTTAAAGCATGCAAAGAATTTTGAATATGCTTGACTTACAGAGGTGTCAGGAAAATGTTCAGAATGTCTGGAGAGGTGGGTAACATGGGTAGGGACAGTGGAGGTTGATTTTAGAAAAGACATTTATGCATGAGCCCCAGGAATAGGGAAGAGTTTGGCCCTGAGATGGGATGAGTGTGACTGGTAGGAGGACCAGCTAGTGCACAGGCCTGGGGTGGGGAAAAGCATGGTGTGTTCCTGGAAGTGTGGAGGCGGCTAGAAGGTGGGCCCAAGAGAATCTGCATGATTGTTAAGATGATATAGGACTCCCCTCCACCAAACTATCAAGGAGATACTCTAGGAGAGGAAGCTGATGGGGACATATGGGGCCTGGGATGGAGCAAGTGTCACCCCCTCTTCCTCTGGGCTTACCTTTCTCACTCATTTCTCTCCACCCTCCAATTTCCTTTGACTCTCATTGTCCTGCAGCCTCCACCCCAACTCCACTGGACCTCCATGTGTTCTCCCAGATCATCCCCATTCAGTGCCCACGTCAAGTGTGACTTCGTGAAGTTACTGTGTTGGCTTTAGAGTGTTATGTGAGTGCTAATATAATAATAATAGCAAACATGTAGCGCTCACTACATGCTGGTGACTACTGTAGTTACTTGTATGTATATTAACTCATTCAAGCTTCCCATCAATCCTGTGAGGTGGTTCAGTTATCCTGTCCATTTTACAGGTACAGAAACAAGCACAGAGAAGTTAAACAGCATGATCAGGTCACACAGCAAGTGAATGGCTAAGGCAGGACAAAACACCAGACTCCCTGACCCCAAAACCCTGCTCGTAACCACCCCGCTCTGCTCTACCATGGAAATAGGAGTAAGAACTATCCAGAGGGAACCAGTCATTTCTATAGTAAGGATGTTGTCTGGGACGATGCTGGTGACATCACAAGGGTTCCTTTTGGGAGGACTGTGGGAGAGATCCTTGCCTGTTCTTGGTACCAAAAATAGTTAAGTTTTCTCCTGAGCATCTGCTGTGCTTTTGTTTCAAGAGCCTGAAAGCCGCACAAATGACCAGCTTTCCCTTTTTGAGTTGGCTGCTGAGGAGCTTAGAGTCCCATTTAGGGCCCAACCATATGCTGGTTGTTTAGGTTTTAAAAAGATAAGTTTTTCTTAGCCTCCCTTCTGGCTCTGTCCATGCCCCCACTTTTGTCTTCCGTTTGTCCCTTGCAAGGAAATGTTAAGGAACTGAAAAAAAACTTTATAAGAACAGTATGTGCTTTGTGTAGAAGATTTAGAAAGATAAATTTAAAGAAGTCAATAAAAATTGCCACTAACCCCCAATTTTAATGGCTGTGTAGTAGTCCCTCCTGTGGAGGCACCTTAAGTTTGGAAGTCAGCTCCCTGATTGCCAGGCAAGCGGAGGTAAAAAAAAATTCCAGTTGTCCATTTAAACAACATTTTCATGAGCATCCTTGCAGCAATTTTGTGCTTGCCCATACAATTTCCCTGGGCTAAATTCATAGGCTCAGATTGGCTGTGTTCAAAGCAAATGCAGAAATCTTAAGGCTTTGGCTATGGGTTGGCAGGCTGCCCTCCAGAAACATCTAATTCCTGCTCTCCTATTTAATTGGAGCTATCGTGTGGTATTTTACATATCCTTGTAAACCACTTGGAGTCCTCTCTGGAGCTAGGCAGGTTACAAATAAATATATAAGCTCCAAACCACTTCTGCCTCCTGATTAAATTATCCAGCCTCAAAGGCAATCATATCTTTGTGTTATTAAGAGTCAGCCACTTGCTCTATTCCTGTTGGCTAATCCCTGTTAGCCAGTACTCAGTGGATGGCTGCCCATGGGATCAAATAGCAATCCCTCTCCTCCCAGGGCATCTGGGAATTGTTTTTGAATTAAGATCTTAGGTGGCCACCTGAGACAATGATCCTGGGCACTGCAGTGAGAAACACTTTCCCTGCATGTCTCATACTCAGTCCATCCTGGACCTGTTATGGAGAATGTTGTTTAATTGGGACAACAGCCTATGCAGAAGTATTTGAAAAATTCCAGCCAGAAAAGACAATTTGTGGAGCAGCTACTTGAGGGCAAAGCTTGGCCTCTTAGAACCCATTAGCAGGAATATTAAACTTGGAACCGGCAGCTCAGCCAAGAGATCAGCTGGCTTCTCCAATGCATTTGTGACATCCGAAGTGAGACAGGCTGCTGGAGCAGAGATTTCTGTCCCTGGAGAGTTCCCGGACTCTCACACCTGCTGTTACAAGCGTTTCCTTTAGTCTAGGCTGTTCTCTATCCCTTGGGCTGTGTCCTCCAAGATTGTGACTTTGGTTCCGAGCTAAACCCAGCCTGGGAGAGCTGGCATTTAGACTCTCAAACAAGAAACTCTCCAGGACATTCTAACTGTTCCCAGGACACGAACTTGACTGTATGTTTGAACTTGAACCTGACAGGCGAAACTCAGGATCTTGGCTCTGCTCAGACTTGGCAACCAACCCCAGGCATTTAATTACACTGCTGCAGAGAATGCTCTGGCGAGGTGTGTCCAACGCAGACAATTATTTTAGGAAAGCCGTGGAGACCTTCTCTGTGCGCCACTTAAATCTTGCTTCTCTTTTACAATTCAATATTTCATATGTTGAGAGAAAATGGCTTGTTTGCTTCAAAGGACAGTAGGAAATGTAGGAAGGAGATGTTAATTATGTTGAACTGGGCTGTTCTGTATCTGTATAAATTAGACTCTTCTGGGGGTTCTGTCCAAACTGCTTGGAGATCAGTGCCGGGGGTGCACAGAGTGGGATACTTAGGCTCATGTTCATGGAGGTTTTTTTTTTTTTTTTTTTTTTTTTTAAGAACTGGCTCACTAGCTCCTAGGAGCATTGCTGGGCACTGCTGGGTGGGAGAGACCTTTGCCTGCCCAGTGCAAAGACAGTATGGGATCCTGAATGGTGACTCCACCTGAATCATCCCTGTGTGCAAAGAGGGCTGGGGTGGTGAGTGAGTTCAGTCCTCCATGGGGAGACGTGGACTTGTAAACAGGGGGTTCCCCAAGCTCCAGAAGGGTGTACATAAGGCGAAAGGAATGACTAATCACAATAGTTTCAGATGGCATTTATGAATGGTTTGTTTTCCTTATAAATTAGTGGAGGAGTCAAGCTCATCTGTACAATTATATCATTTGCTCACATTCTAATATGCTTTTTTTTTTTTAAAAAAAAAAAAAAGACTGGAGTGAGTGGGAGAAAAAAGGGTGGGCCATTAGTTGGAGTCTTTGGGATTGCTGGGAACCCAGAGCCTGGTTTATCTCTGCTATAGCTTGCGGGAAAAGCCTCTGCTGGGCTATCAGTAACAATTGTGCAACAGATCAGTTATTGTGGGCTTAATTCCCTGTAGGACACTTGGACTTTTATCAGAATCTCTGGGTAGGGTCAGAATCTTCCACTGTCTTCTACCCCTCTGGCTGTCACCCATTGTGGCTTGCCTGAACCTCCACTCTGGTCTCCTGCCCTCGTCCTCCCACCCCCACCTCACACAGTTTGTTTTCCCTATAGTAGCCAGAGGGTACCTGAGTCAAGTGACAAGCTGTTCTTTGTTCAGAGCCCTTCATGGCTCCCATCCCATTCAAAGCAAAAGCCTAAGTCCTCCCTGTGATCCACAGGTCCTGAATGTGCTGCCCCATCCCTCCCTGCCCTCATTGCGTGTTCACTTTGCTACGTCCAAGGCAGTTTCCTCCAGGTTTTCCAAGCACAGGCATGGTCCTGCCTCAGGGCCTTTGCATTTGCTATTTTCTCTGCCTAGAAGTTCCTTCCCCAGATATCTGCATGGCTTCTCCTTCACTTCCTTCAAGTCTTGACTCAAATTACACTGTCTCATGGAGGACTTCCCAGGTCACCTTAACTACTCAATCCCTAAGTACCCCCCGAATACAGTGTCCATCATAATTTCGTCACTGCATTGCTTCTCCTGATAGCACTCATCACTCTTTAAATACTTGATATTTACTTATTTGTGTATTTCTCTCTTTCTAATGTAACCCCTTGAGGAACGTTTGTGTGTGTTTTGTTTACTGCTGTGTCTTTAATATCCAGAATACAGTCTGACATACAGAAGGAGCTTAATGAAATTTCTAGAACAAAGACCATCATGCCCTGATAAAAAAATATTGGGACCTGTGACTATGTCCTGGGGAAGACCTAGGGGACCTGATTTGGGGGCCCAGCATGTTTCATTTATTGAATATTCAATGCTTTTTGCATGATTCTCAGATATGTCCAGATTGTTCAGAATTTGTGGTGCCAAAATTGTCCCATTCCCTGTGCTCCCCTTCTCCAGGCTTATTCATCCCTCAAGTTGGGGTGAAATGTCTCTTCTCTGAGACATGAAGCTTGGGGAAGATCTTTATTCCCTGTACTTTCTTTTTGGGAGTAGTTTGGGGAATTCACTGCAGCATATTGTTCTGGAGTTATCAGTGGAGTCATAAGTTTGATATCTGCTCCACCAAGTCTATGGGCATTGACCAGATGTTTTCCTTACCCTTCTCCTTCGCATCCTTAGCTCAAAAACTATGCCTGGCATAAGACAGGCACTTGCTAGGTATTTTCTTATGAGTTTGGAAAGTTATGAGATTGGCTGTCTGAATTTCCCTGCTTTTCAATGTTTCTCAAATCCCTCCAGATCGTTCAGAATTTTTGTTGCCAAAAGTGTCCACCCTGCTGTTCCCTTCACATTAGCATTTTAAAGGTTCTGATAAGTCCTGCATTAAAGAAACTTGTTTCACCTGGCAATGTAGAAACTTATTTGACCATCCAGCACCCCTTCCCTGACATACCTGGTAAGATTGCCAGTGTTCCTGGAGCATGCCTTGGGAGATAGCCATAAAACGATACCTGATTATCTGAGCAGCATTAACTGACTAGAAATGTAATTTGGAAGGAGTCAAAGGCTGGGGTATAGGGCCCTGTCCATATGGGCCAAAGGTCAAGTGTCAGTTGTACATCAAAGAAAAAAGGTGAAGCATGCATCAAAGGTTGGGGTCAGGTTTGGGCCAAAGGTCAGAGGCCTCACAGAAGTGTCTGTGAGGATTCTGTCGCCTTTAGCCATAACCTTGTCCAATCTTCTCAGGGGCAGGGACCAGGAGAGTGGGAATGGGGGGGTGAAAACAGGGTTGTTTAGTGACCCCCCCCCCAGGTATATCTGGAGTCCATGTGTCACCCTGGGTTGGAGGAACAGAAAGGAAGGTCCACTTCTGACATAAACATAAAGTGGGTTTATGTTCTGATGATGGTTTTGGAGGTGAATGTGTGTAAGAAAATGAATTCCTGGGCCTCCCTGGTGGTGCAACGGGTTAAGATGCAAACTGTGAAGCTGTCTGCAGCCACTGCAGCACGAGTTCGATCCCCCGACCTGGCCAGGGAGCAACCCACATGGCACAGCAGACCTCTCCTGACTCGCCACTGCTCCCCTCAGCAGTGTATTTCAGTCAATCTGCCTGTGCTGTTCCCCACTCTTGTCTCTGGTGAATCCTCTCACCCCCCCGCACCTCTGGCCTGTACCCCAGGTCTTGTATGCATGGATAAATAAATATATTTTTAAAAAAAATTCCTCTCTTGTGGAAAGGTTGGAACTCCATAATTCCTTGCCGTGTTCCTTACCCCCTTATAGCTCAGTCTCGTCATCTGTAAATGGAGCTCCTTTAGCTGGCACTCAGAACATGGCCTAGCACATTCCAGGGGGCCCGGCCAAGGGCACCTGTTTCCCGGGGTCCCCTTTCTCTCCCAGCAGGGGTTGAATGGATTCCCAATTGGGTATCTGCTCTCTAACATCAACCTCTCCGCAGACTCTCTTCCAAAGCCCAGAGGAAGGCTGGCAGCTGTACACCTCCGCTCAAGCCCCTGACGGGAAATGCATCTGCACGGCTGTGATCCCTGCACAGAGCACTTGCTCCCGAGATGGCCGAAGCCGGGAGCTGCGGCAGCTGATGGAGAAGGTAAGGCTCCTCCACGTTCCCCAGGAATGTCTTCTGGTTCCAATCTGCCCTCTTTCCCCATCCAGGTCAGCCCCGGGCCAGATCTGCCGTGCGGTTCACTCAGAGCTGGCGGATAACCTGGCTCACCTACAAGTGGATATTTTGGAGACGCTGAATGCTGTGTGTAGACAGGAAGGAGGACCCAGTCTGCAGCCCGGCTGTGCACTAAAGAGCCCACTCAGCTCTTTAGTTTGCGAGTCTCATCCACTTAGAAGGCATTTTGTGTCCTCTGGGGAGGGTCTCACCCTTCATCCCAAGCTCAGATTCCTTCCCCTTCTCATCATGGTCATATAAAACATCTCTGTTTAATGTCTCCCCAGTGTTTCCGTGTCCTTTATAGACTCATTATGTCCCATGCCACTGCCCAGCGGAACTGCCGTTAGTCACCTCTAACAGCTCAGTGTTAAAAGGGACCACAGCCTCCCACCATCATCATCTAAAGGAGGAAATAGGCCTGGGAGGGAAGGGAAAAGACCCGTTTTGGCCCTGGGATCTCCCGTCCACTAGCTGCAGGAGCCTTTGTGCCCATACCACCAGAATTGCTTTCCCTGGCCATCTGGGGTGTCCATGTGGTGTCCACTGGTTGCTGACTATGGCTATAAAAATGTTTTGTGACATCCAGGATGGTATCTGGCTGTTCAGCTTCTGCAAACTTCATGTCATGAAAATATAGATATTTCAGCAAGCATACAGCTTTCTCTGTGGGTTTGCCACCTCAGTCATGTGGAGCTCCCTTTGGCCAGGTGGAGGTGGGAGCTAGGGGGCTGTCAGTGTAGGATAGGAGAGGCCAGGGCAAGGGAATTTCAGTTCACTCATTTAGCCAAAAAAGCATTTATTGAGCATCTATTAGGGCTGGTTTTGGGCATAGGGGATTCAGCTGCCGACAAGCTAGATACAATGTTTGCCTCTGAGGTCCCACCTGAAGGAGGCAAATGATAGTCACAGCCGAGAAGAAAATCACCAGGTAAAGGGAGAGAGGGTGGGGGCTACTTGCAGGACGGGCAGAGGGTCACTCTGAGGAGGATTCGAGACCAGAAGGATGAGAAGGAGCTGGTGTGAGAGCAACCCAGTAGAGGGGTCAACAAGGGCAGAGGCCCCAGGAGGGACGGGGCCCAAGTCTAGGAGTGAAGGGAACTAGTGGTCTGAGTGGATGAATGCAGGACCAGCACCGGGTCTGTTGGGGGAGGAAGTGAGCCCGTCTTCCTTGTGAAAAGCTCCCTTTGGCTACTGTATGGAAAACTGGCTATTGACTGTATGGACAACAGGGAGACCAGGCAGAAGGGGAGAGATGGCCAGATGAGTTGGGAGTTAAAGGATGGATGGGATAAGCTGCTGGTAAGATCAGGGAAAGAAGGTTGTTGGTTGGGTGCTTGACTTTCGGCTCTGCCAGCTTGCCCATGGTGTCTTTGGGACAGGGGTCTGGCTCTCCCTCACCCTCCCTGGTCCTAGGTCCAGAATGTCTCCCAGTCCATGGAGGTCCTTGAGTTGCGGACCTACCGTGACCTCCAGTATGTACGTAGCATGGAGACCCCCATGAGGAGCCTGGACACACGGCTCCGAGCCGCTGATGGATCTCTCTCAGCCAAGAGCTTTCAGGTAGGTCTTTCTGGGTTCAGGTCAGAGGCCAAGGGAAGTTTTGGGATCAGTGCCCATTAATTCCCAGTAAGGTGTTGTCTGGGAAGAATTGAGGATTGGCGGGGGTGTAGGACTCTGTATGGGCCAAAGGTCAAGGGTCAGTTATACATCAAAGAAAAAATGAAGCATGTGTCAAAGGTTGGGGTCAGGTTTGGGTCAAAGGTGAGAGGCCAGGATCAGCAAAGGTTCTGTCTTGGTGGGCAGGAGCTGAAGGACAGGATGACAGAGCTGCTGCCCCTGAGCTCAGTCCTGGAGCAGTACAAGGCAGACACACGGACCATCGTGCGCCTGAGGGAGGAGGTGAGGAATCTCTCTGGCAGCCTTGCAGCCATCCAGGAGGAGATGGGCGCATACGGGTACGAGGACCTGCAGCAGCGGGTGATGGCTCTGGAGGCCCGGCTCCACGCCTGTGCCCAGAAACTGGGTATGCCTTGACCCTTGACCCTGACCCTTGACCTCCAATGCCCAATCCCATCTATGTGCCCATAAGTGGGACATGGTTTTGAAGTCTTTGACTTCTGATCTCCCTATGCAAAGTCCAAAATAAGCCTAGGAGTTAGCTGTAAACGGCCCTGTCATTTCACTTCCAGCCCCTCACCTCCAATCTGACTCCATTTTTAGGACCAGATTTCCAAAGCATCTCTCATCCTTGGTCTCAGATTTTCCGAGTTTTCTGACTCCGCCTCATCCTTGCCCTGCCTCCCTTGGCTCTTCCCACCCCCCACCCTCATCTCCTCCCTGTTTCTGTCTCTCAGGCTGTGGGAAGCTGACTGGAGTCAGTAACCCCATCACCATTCGGGCCATGGGGTCCCGCTTTGGCTCCTGGATGACTGACACGATGGCCCCCAGCGCAGATAGCCGGGTAAGTGGTTGTGCCCACCCCTAGAGTCAGAGCCAGGGAGGACTTAGCCTGTGGCTGTCCACAGTTGCCTAGCAGTTCTATACCAGTGATACTCTTAGTGTCCTGTGATCTCTGGGGTGCATGTACCTCCCCTTAACTATCTAGTGACCAAGAAACTTCCAGCCATGTGAATCCCAAGTCTGTTTACCTTTAATGAGCACCGTTAACTAACTCCCAATGATCATTGACCTCTAAGTAACCACCCAGTGCCCAGTGCCTTTCCAAGGGCTAGAGGGCTCCCAGCACTACTCAGTGGCCTCCACAGTCATATTGGCACATCACCTCTGACCCACAGCAACCATCCATTAGCTGCGCAGTGACAATCCTAGTGACTGATATTGGCCATTGGGTGGCCACTGGGTGTCACAGATTAGTAGTAACTAGCTCCACCCTGCTTGATGGTTGGCTTGCTGATTGTTGGCCTCCCAGAAGTAATGGTGGTGCAACCAAGTGATTGGGTTTGGGATTTGGATTTTGCATACTGCTTTTACCAATTCTTAGCCAGGAAACCTCAAGCAGGTTCCTTAGTGTCTGACACTTGATTTAAAAAATGGTCATGATGACTTTAGCATTAAGTTTTAAAGATGCTTAGCACAAAAACCAGAACTAGTAAGGACACTCACAAATGCTAATTCACATGACCATTATTAGTGAGTGATGATGCCACACCCGGTCACCTTGTAGTCAGAGGGGTTACCTATGCGCAATGAACTCAAGTGACCTCTTATCACTCAAAGCCTGTCCAATAGCCTCTAACTACCCCACATCCAATGACCAGTGGACTAGAGTCTGGTCAGAGTGTGACTAGAGACTGTAATCCCCCATATGTTTAGGAATCAAACACTGTTCGTTTTGTGCCTATTTCAAGACCAATCATCCTTGTCACTAGCCTTGTCATGATTGGTCATGAATGGTGACTAGAAGTCCCATTCTGAGTAATGAACACTTAGTGACTGTTGATCCCTGATGGTCATGGTTGATGCCTGAGTGGTTGCTGGAACCTCTGGGTCATTGGCTGTGGTCCCCCCTGTGACCAGCAGCTCTCCCGTAGGTCTGGTACATGGATGGCTATTACAAGGGCCGCCGAGTCCTGGAGTTCCGCACTCTGGGAGACTTCATCAAAGGCCAGAACTTTATCCAGCACCTGCTGCCCCAGCCTTGGGCAGGCACAGGCCACGTGGTGTACAATGGCTCCTTGTTCTATAACAAGTACCAGAGCAATGTGGTGGTCAAGTACCACTTCCGCTCGCGCTCTGTGCTGGTGCAGAGGAGCCTCCCAGGGGCCGGCTACAACAACACCTTCCCCTATTCCTGGGGCGGCTTCTCCGACATGGACTTCATGGTGGACGAGAGCGGGCTCTGGGCTGTGTACACCACCAATCAGAATGCAGGCAACATCGTGGTCAGCCGGCTGGACCCACACACGCTCGAGGTCATGCGGTCCTGGGACACTGGCTACCCCAAGCGCAGTGCCGGTGAGGCCTTCATGATCTGTGGCGTGCTTTACGTGACCAACTCCCACCTGGCTGGAGCCAAGGTCTACTTCGCCTACTTCACCAACACGTCCAGCTATGAGTACACGGACGTGCCCTTCCACAACCAGTACTCCCACATCTCCATGCTGGATTACAACCCCCGGGAGCGGGCCCTCTACACCTGGAACAATGGCCACCAGGTGCTCTACAATGTCACCCTCTTCCATGTCATCAGCACTGCTGGGGACCCCTAGAGGTGGCCCCAGATCATGCTGCCACACGATGGCCACTGGGGGCCCTTTCTGCTCTGCCTGTGTCCCTTCAAGTTTATCTTCCGTCTCTGTGGCGCTCTCTCTCCTGTCCTTTTTTTCCCCCCTATCCCCACTTGAGAGCTTTCATTCTCTGCTTTTACATTTCTATTTGTGCATTTTCTCAATGTTCTCCTTTATTGATCTGATTTTGATACTCCACTTGTCTTTCTGCCTTTCTCTGAATGTCTTTTTATTGATTGGACTTTCCAGCTCTTTCACTGTCTCTCTGCCCTCTCTGCCCTCCCTCTTTGCCCCCCACCCACTATTCTCTCCCCACTCTGCACCCATCCTGCTCCCCGTCTCCCTAAGGAGTTGAGTGCATGGATCTGTTTCTTTTTCTATTTACACTTTTTCTTTCTGGGTTGCTGGAATAAACGGGACCTTTGACATTTGATCCTCTGGTTGCTCTATGTGTCCAGAGGGGCAGAGGTGAAGGGTAAGTTGAGCCTGGAGAGCCATTCTAATCGGGCCTCCTTGTCCCATGCCACAAGGTTTATAACTGGGCCATAGGGGGTCCTGGAAGGGTGAGTTTTCTGGGAATATAGATGGATAGACACAAACCTGTTGTTTCGATCAAAAACAGGTCACCTAAAAACAATCTGATCAAAATAGCTATGAATTCTATCACAGTGACAAAAACTGGCTTCCAGTGAATATTCTCCATGATTGGTTTTTCACTCATTGATCACTGGTGCATCACGGTGCATCCCTGGACTGTCTGGCAACTTTTTAAATGGGTTATTAACAACTGACTGTGTGAGAGTAAGACAGAGTAGAACATTTCCTTTTTCTTCTTTTGCTCTGTAGTTTTAAAATTTTAATGGAATCACACCTGTTCTCAGTTACCTAATACCTAAGTGCTAGAAATAGCCTGGAAGTGCACCAGGTGCCTGCAATTGACACCCCCCACACGCCTCCCCCACACCCTACCCCCATGCCTGGAGCCCATTTTCCCTGGAAGGGGTTAGGGCAGGGCCTCAACAAAGGGCCTGGGCTTCTGGAGGGGAAGGAAAGGCAAAGCCAGGAAGTTTTAGAGGCAGGAAGGGGTAAGAGAGGGAGCTGGGATGGTGGAAGCAGCAGAGATTAAATCCTCAGAAGCCTTGCCGGAGATTAAAGGGTGCCTGGGTTCACACGAAGGGAAGAATCCTTCTCCCTACTGGCCTGGGGGACTGACTGCAAGGAGAGTGAGGGGCTGGAAGTGGGGAACAGTCACTTTGTTCCCACTGAATCCAGAGCAGGAACATTGTGCAAAGAACCCCACGGGCCGAGCCAGACCCCGTAGTGCTGAGGCTACAGCGGTGGCAATCCTACTCCCTGGGAGGACCCCCTCCCAATCCCCCTGATCCCCAGTCTCCAATGGCCTCCCTGATTAAATCATCTCTGCGTAGTGCTGCCATCTCCAGGGGAATCAGGATACCAGGGCCATAATGCTACAAAACCAATGAATAATAAATGTGACTGCCTAATGCACTCATTTAAAACCAATTTTTAAAGAAATCATCAAGGAAAGTAATTAATTTCCATTTACATTAACAAGTTTGACACTGAAAAAGAATCGATGCCTGGATGAGCACACTGAGCCACTCTCCTCTTACCTGCTTTAAAAAAAAGGCTGAGACACTTTGGAGACAAAAGCATGGCAGCAAAGTGCAGTCCTCTGTTTCTAACACCCCATTCTCCCAAAGGAAGGTTCAAGACTGAGAGCTGTTGAGTTCGGCAGAACCTGCAGACATGGAGGCTCACATGCTCCTCACACTGAGCACAGCAGCTGCTGTCCTCAGATGGCTGCCGATGCCTGGCATCATAACCACCCATCCCCCCTTCGTTTACACACACACACACACACACACGCGCACACGCACGCACACACACGCACACAGCACTCCTTACACTTTTGTGTGGCTTTTGTTCCAGGTGACATGGGAGTTCTGCAGCCTATCCTGTGGCAGTACCTGCCTTACCTGAGTTGAGGTAACCATCTAGCCCTGCCCCCTAAACCAGCCCGCTGGAGAGGAGTTTGGACTAAGAGGTGCTAGACCAAAGGGATGGCTGACTGCACTGTCGCCCTCCTGAAGGCCTAGGATTTACAGCCCAATTCCGGGTAGGAGAGGGTGGGTGGGACTGTGGAGCAGATGAGGGAAGCCACAGCCACTTAATAATGAATCACTTTGACGCTGAGTGGGCTCTGGGGGCATGTTTATCTAACAGTAACATTCTTTCTTATTTGGGTTTTGGCTGCTGCAGAGTTAAGACAAAGGAAGGGGGGGGCACAGAGGCAGGCAGTCAGGCTCAGATAATGGGACACCTAGGACAGACACACACCTAGGGACACAGCCACACACACACTTGGGCAGACACACAGACACCCACCCACATGTGCCCAAAGTGACAGGCAGGACCACAAAGACCATTTCTCTGCTGTCCTCACACTGGAAAATGCACCCCTTCCTCCCCGCATCTCAGACACCAGAGCCTCTTCACCATGGAGCAGAATCCCAGACCTTCCAGCCCCCAGCCAACCAGGGGGTTGCAATCGCTCCTCTGATTCCACAGAACCGTTGGTGCAAATAGTGGGGCTGCTGCCTGCCTTATGGCCCCCATGGGCAATGGAAGATTTTGCCTGGAGGTGCAGCCAACCAGCCAGAGCCCGCCGGAGTTGAGAGGAAATTCATTAAACCTTCCTAATGATAAATGCTCTGGCAGGCACAGGCAGACAGCAATTGCTCCAGACTCTGGCCAGAGAGGAGTCAGCCCAGGGGATCGTGAGACTCAGACCTGGGGGGGTCTCCCTTGAGGTATCACCAGGCAGGGTCTTATTTTGCTGAGGTCTCCAAACTTTACCAGCCCACCACTATCTGAGTTCATTTCATTAAGTGGCAGAGGAGTGGGGCTGGGAGGAGTAGAGATGCAAGTGGTTGTAACCTCCCTCCGCTTCCACACTAACTGAACTGAGACCCCAGCCTAGGTCCATGGCAGCTATGGAGGTAATGGAAAAGGTGGGCTACACCTATAGCGCCCACCCAAAGAGGGGAAGCCCACCACAGGGATCCTCTCTGCTTCAAGACAAACCCCTACAATCAGGTTCCAGCAGGAGGCTTCCCTACCCTCCAGGCTGGGCAGGAGCCCTGCTCTCAGAGGATAAGCAACAAACCCTCCCCTTGCTGTTGCCATGGTAACAGCTGCTGCATTGGGCCCTGAATCTGGCATCAGAAACCAGGTACAACCTGCCAGAAGTGCTAGTGGTGACAGGGAAGTTAGATAATTTGTTTTAAGGGGAAGATGGCCGCTGTGTGGAGGGGGACTGCAGAGAGCACCAAGGGTTGAGGGGCTTCAGTCTGGCTCTTGCAGGATTCCCACCTCTACCCCAACTTGAATCCAGTGCTATGGGATCAGGCAGGGTCCTTGCATCCTAGAACATTACTGATCCCCAGTTTGAGGAATGCTGGCTGAGCAGCACTTTACTTCCCTAGGCATTGGCTGCTGTGAATTCCTGCTAGGATGCTCCCTGCCCCCCACTCTGCCTGGGAGAGATGGAGGAGGTCGAGGGGTGGGGCCCAGGATGAGGAGCGGTTTCTCAAGAAGATGGAGCTGGATATGTGGACACCAGTGGTGGTAGAAGGTGACCCAGTCCCCTCTCCCCTCGCTTCAGCCAAGCAAATGAGACACAGGACAGCAGAGGGATGGTTCCAGGTTTAATTGAGGGTGCAAGGATGCACCTGGTACCTGTGTGCAGAGGGCCCCTCTGCAGGCAGCCTGGCACCATGCTGGGCATCTGCTTTATGCAATTGAATAGAGGAACATGGCAAAACCAGAAACAACTTGAGGCCCTCCAGTCCCCCCACCATCCCCAACCCCCAGCCCTGGCCCAGGGGGTAGGGTGGGGACAGAGGTGGCCTCTCAGCTGACTAGGCCTTCTCTTTGGGACAGGTCACCCCCACCCCCTGGAGCTGAGAGCCTCTTTACCCCCACTGCCCTTCTGAAGTCAATTCCTAAAGGGGGAGGACAATCTTACAGGGGCAATCCCAATGGAGGGGGGTGGTCAGGGAGCAGGGACTTCAGAGGCTCCAATCATGAAAAGCCCCCTCCCCGCCATTTTGGAAACAATAAATACTGTGACATAAGCAGGGAGGAGCTCTCACTGGCCCTCTAGTGGAGACCGGTGCTAGTGGGCCCAGCAGCCCTGCCCCACCTGGCACACAGGTCAGGCCCGGGCTGCCCACACCCCTCACTCCGTGCGCAGGATGATGTGGATGCCGGAATCTGTGAACACAGGCCCGCTCATCTCCCCCGTCCGCAACGCAAAGGAGGCGTCTTCAAATGGCTTCTGCATCTGACCTGGTGAAGCGTGAGGGGTGGTGTGCGCAGGTCAGGGCCTGGCTACAGGCCAGACAGGCAGGGTGCACACATGAGGCTCCTGCCTGCGCTTCCCATTCACACTCATCTGTCACAGGGTTTATGGCCCTGTCACAGTGCTTCAGCCAGCTGGGGGCGGCAGGGCCATTAGGAGGCCCTGGAAGCCTGAGGACAGCATGAGGGATGGCAGCAGAGATGCTGCCACTGCTGTGCATTTAGAGACACATGTTGGTGATGAACTTGTCTCCCTGGGCTGAGTTCTCAGACCCTGCCACATCATCTGTCCCGCCTGGGTGGGTGGACCTATGGCCAACAGCCTTTTGCTGGCTTTTCCACACCTCTAGCCCCATCCTGGGCCCCTCACTAATGCTCTAAACACATTGGGGGCGGGGGCGGCAGGATGAGAAGGCCAACTAGTCCCCTCTGTTCCTCCCTTCTCACTGCCCCAGCCAGAGGGCTGCTGACTTGACACCTCCTCCCCAAACTGTGAGGACAGGGATGGGGTTTCTGGGTGACATGCCCTGGATTCTCAGAGGCATCAGCTTATACCCCCTAACAGGAGAAGAGGCAAATGACAGGAAGTGCCACCTTCATGTGCCTGATGGGGAAAACTGCAGAGACACATAGAACGACTCCCACACCAGGAGCATGTCTCCCACACCAGGAGCATGAAGGCTCTGCAGCACTGACATCCCCCACCCAAGCCAGACTCTGAGGCCCAAGGGTGGGACTGTGCTGCCACCTGGTGGACCCCAAAGGCTTGTGCACCCGTGACTGTCCCTCCCCTCTACCCTGCCAGGGGCTTCCCACTGTGGGCTGAAGGGCCCCTCCAGGGCTTGGTGGTGCCCTTTCCTCGCGCACCTCTGCTGAAGGCACCCAGGTCGCCCCTGGCCTTGGCTGAGCTGCAGTCGCTGAACTGTGAGGCCAGAGATTCAAAGTCCTCTTCTCCCGACTTGATCTTCTGGATGTAGCCTAAGGACAGGAAACAGGGAGACCTTCACATCATCAATCAGGGGCAGACAGGTAGGGGTTGGGGGGGAGCTGGCCCCAGGAGAGCAGAAAGGAGCCGTGCAAGCCCTGCCTCCCCTGTGCACACACTGGAACGTGCCTCCCCCACACTAACCCCCATGCAGATGCCTCCTCCCAGCACACATGGGCAGTCACGCCTGGAGTCACGCGCATCCTTGAAGAAGGGCCATACATATATATACATACCCTGCCATCTGTCAACACATACTGAGCAGCCATGTTGGGCCACATACCCCACTCCTACACTGGGATCCTTTTGTTGCTCTCCCTCCCTAATATACACAAATACAGCATGACCTCTTCCTACACACTTCCGCGTACTTTTGAGAGAAAATCTACCTCTAGTTCCTGTTGGGTAAGAGAGCAGGCAACCAGGCAGACATTTGAAGAGGGACCCTGGGACTTCCCAAGAGTACCCAGGGCAGTGGTTGGGGAAATTTTCTAGAGGCTTTGAGGAGAATGGTGGGCAGGCTAGGAAACAAGTCCAGTTCTGCCACAAGAGTTGGCTGAGTCCACAGCACGTAGATCTCAGTTGTCCTGTCTATTGGAAGTGGGTAGAAGTCCTGGGAAGTTCAATGGGGAAGATGCAGGCCCCAAGGGGGACGGAGCAGGACTCTTCTCCTGGGTATCCCACAAGGTTGGGTGTGCACTGGATTTACCCTCTGTGTGGGACAAATCTCCCACCAGGGTGATGATCCCCTTGACAGGAGGGAAGGTAAAGGATGATTTTGAGGGCTCCTAGCATGACTCGTGGTAGGGAACAGAGGGCACAAGAGGCGTGTGTGGGGCCTCCCCAGTGGCGCAGTGGTTGAGCGCTGGGTTGTGAAGCTGCCTGCAGCCTCTGCAGCGCCGGTTCGATCCCCAGCCACCGGGTGAGGGTCCCACATGGTGCGCAGATCTCTCCTGCCACCCGCTGCTCCCCTCAGCAGTGTACGTCGTCAATCTGCCTGTTCTGCTCTCTGCTCTGGCTCTGGTGAGTTCTCTCACCCTCCTGCGCCTCTGACTGTACCCAGTGCTTATATAAATAAATAAATCTTTAAAAAAAAAAAATTCTTAAAAAAAAAAAAGAGGCGTGTGTGCATGGTGTATATGTATACACACACATGACAGCCAACTAGGGTTCCTTGGCTGGGGAGCAGCTAGCAGCTTCCTGAGACCCAGACCCAGCCTTGCCTCCCCTGAATAGCCTGTCCTGCTCTAGCCAGTCCCCAGCATATGAATAAGCATCCTGTCCATCTCTTCCCTGCACACAGTTCCCGGGTGAACCCAGGATTTTTGGCCCCAGACAGTTCCTCCCTCTAGCCAGGCTGTTCAGCCTGACAGCTGCTCTCTTTGGGGGACTGTCCCTGATTGTCCAGGTCACACACTGGCCCATACCTCCAGCTGACTGAGGGATCATCAGCCCAGGCTGGATGTGAGAGTCACTCTGACAAATCTGCTGCTGGGTTTCTGAACAGCCTCTGTGACACTAGCCCATCGCTCCTGCTTGCCTATGCCTGTCTGCCTCTACTTGGTGTACTGAGGCCACATCTGGCCAGGGCCTTTGCCCACACTGGGCTGGCACAAATCTCATCAGGGCCATCAGCTCCTGTCTTACTGCGAGGCTGCCATAAACCATCTGCTGCAGACTGTAGTAGAAATGGCAGACAGTGACAACATGCCTACCATCCTGTCTCACTGCACAACACGGCAGCAACCACAATGCAAAGTCCTGGTCTGATCTGCCCGACTGTTCCTAAGGCCGTTTCATCCTCCACTCCCATCTCAGGTCTCGCCTCTGCCTGCCCCGTGTTTCCATCTACCCTGCTTCCTGTCATTCCTGTTCTGTCCTCACCATCCTTCAGCCTCTGAGCCTGAACCACTAGTCATTTGCCAGCAGGCCACAGTGACAGGCAGCAGAGCGCCTGGCAGGGGGACCTTGACAAATACCCCTTGCCATCAACCCTGCCTGTTTCTCTCAGACCGAAACTGTATCTGTCTGGTCAGACAGCCTTAGGGATGCCACCGACACCTCACCCTCTTTGGACTGCATATGGTCATGACTCCTGATGGGGAGGGAATACCTCCAGGGGCTGCTAGGAGGTCCCTGTGCCAGATGCATCCATCAGTGACTCCAACTTGAGCCTGGACTCACTAGGTTACCCTCCTACTGGCCCTGAACTTTTGGTTACTTCCAGTCTCAACCAAGCAGCTTAGCGAGTTGTCCTCCTGTCTTCTATCTGTACCTCAATATGCCAGCTGGGGGACTGCATGGTGCACCCCCCTTCACTTTACCACTCCATGGTACCTGCTTGACTTCATGATTCACAACTGTCCATACGCCTCAAGCACCTGGGGAACCAGGCCGGGACATGTACAGGTATTGCCTTACATGCCCCAGCAGCTGGGAGCATGGGTGCACACACATGCATGCACGCACACTGCTCTCAGTCTAAAAATCAAATAAGAGCCTGGATTTTGCTCACAGCACCCAAATCTTCTCTAACCAGGTGGTTCTCTCAGAAAGGCTTCTGGAAGCCTGAAATTATTTCTTAAAGGACATGTCCTTCCTGAACACCCCTTTCTAGAGTCTGGTCACAGACCAAGATGCAAAGGAACCCTCAGAGCCCTGTGCAGCCCTTCAGGTCAGTCTCATACCCCCTTATATCATGTCCCTCCCAGTCCTGCTCTGCTGCCTCATCCCCTACCTTGAGGCCGTTGCTCAGTGTTTCTTCCTGCCAAAAGCTTGCCTGCTGTCCTGCATCATCCCTGTCCTGTTTGTGCCTGTCACCTGCCTCACACTGGGAGGACAGGGGCTGGGCTGGCCTTACTCACTGCTGTGTCCCAGCGCTGGTGCTACGCACAGAGAGAGTATTCAGAAATGTTTAAGGAATTCATGCATAAATGAGACAGAAACAGGTCATGGGGAAGAAGGGTGAGGAATCCACCACTGGGGCTCTTCAGGCAGGAATCCTGGAATCTCCTGCCTTTTTTCTGTGACTCTCAGAAAAAAATGTGGAGGATAGAAAATAGTGCATCCCAGATGGCCCCCCTCTCTTGGGCCTCTCTTGGGGGGGGGGTGCTGTCTCCATCAACACCCCCAAACAAGACAGTGTCCATCTAACCCTCATCCGACGGGCTCTAGGTGAGAGCTAGGCAGCCTCGGCATGGAGCCTCCAGGAACCCCCCTTCTGGAACAGGACCTTCCAACTGCTTCAGGAGTTCGGGAGCCCTGACATTTGGATGCACCCCAGAGATCCTCCATCTCTGCTGGCCGATCACAGGCTGATAGCCTCCAGCCTACCCCTGAGGCCAAAGGGGGGGGTCTCTGGACACAACTGCTATCTTCAGATCCCAGCTCATTAGTCATGAACGCTACAATTCTAACAGGTAACTTTTTCCCTTGGAGCCTTACTCTCCTGCCTGTGAAGTGGGCTAATGAGCAACTTGCACCTTGAAGGGCTGTTGTGAAGAATAAAGGTGACTTTTGGAGCTGTGCCTGGTGCAGGGCAAGTTACTACTGTCAGTCTGTGTGATAAGGACTGAATATTTGTGTCCCCCAAATTCCTATGTTGTAGCCATAATCCCCAATGTGACTGTTTAGAAATAGGGCCTATATGGAAGCAGTTCAGGTTAAATAAGGCCATAGGGTAGGGCCCTGATCTGAGAGGCTTAGCGGCCTTATGAGGAGGATACCGGGCATGCCATTTTTAGCCCCGCGTGCAGGCACCAAGGAAAGGCTGTGTGAGCACAGCGAGGAGGCAGCGTCTCTAAGCCAGGGACGGAGCCCTTAGCAGAAGTGAACTGGTGAGAATCTTGATCTTGGACTTTCAGCCTCCAGAGCTATGAGAAATGCATGTCTGTTGTCTAAGTCACCAGTCTCTGGGTATTCTGCGTTTGCAGCTCAAACTGATGATATACTGAAATTATTTATAATGTACTGAATAAGGTGATCTCCAACCCCGTGAAGGTTTAGAGATAAACTAGGGATGAGACCTGGTCAGGGAAAAGGGTGAGAGGATTATATCTGAGGTTGAGGAGACTGAAGATCTGGCCAGGGAGTCCAGAGAGATTGGAGACCCAGTCTCAAGTCACTAGGCTATCAGGAGGCCACAAACCTTGGGTGGGACACTGGGCCAAATATGTTCACTGACCCTTGGACCCCAGACACAGGGGTGCATGTGGGGATCTATTCCTCACACCTGGGGCCTCCCTGGAGCCCTCAGGTCTTGGGTACTGGTGGGGGAGGGAGGGACTGCTCCTCTTCTCCATGTTCTGGCCTCCTCAGACAAGGACACTGGCAAGGACACGCATTGGTCCTCAGATCCCTGACAACCTTGGCCATAGCCCAGCAGCTACAGAGGAGCTGACACTGGGGAAAAAAAGCGCCTTAGCAGTAAAGGTGGATGCTATGGTTCCTGTCGTAGGCAGCCTGTCCCGTTGGTTAATGGGAGCACCACTCTAATGTATGCTCATGAGACTGAGGCCCGGCTGCCAGTTGCAGCATGCAGCCCGTGTCCTGACCTGATCACGGGGAACAAGACCACCACTGGCAGGACTTCCACACTCATGCAAGAGAAGATGAGGCTGCTGAGCCCTCTGAATAGCATCCTCCTCCTGACTCCGGAGGAGCCCTGTGTCAGCACAATGTGTTCAAGGGGGGAAGGTCACGATCCAAGGTCATGGGACGGTGTGCACGCTGAGCCCACCAGGCCTGCTGCATCCCCCAAGAGTGGGGCTCTTTACATGGAATGTGGGGAAGCAGCAGGGACTGATGGTGTGCAGACACCTTGTGCTGACCTTGGCCTGCCACACATATGCCTGAATGACTGCAATTGCTGCATCCCCCAAGAGTGGGGCTCTTTACATGGACTGTGGGGAAGCAGCAGGGACTGATGGTGTGCAGACACCTTGTGCTGACCTTGGCCTGCCATACATATGCCTGAATGACTGCAATTAATGTTTTGCCATAAAGACAGTGAGCACTACACACTGAACCCACTGCTCTGCTGAGCATTCAGCTCCTGGCCGGCCCCTGATCTTCATGACCATCCTGTGTCCAGTTGATGGCAAAGGCTCTGAGAATGAAGGCACTCACTGGAGGATACACACCTGGCATCAGGAATCATCTCTGTGGGACTGCAGGGAGGGCCACACTGGTTTTGACCTTAGTTGACCCTGCCTATCCAATTTATCACCTAGTCCTGATTATGGCCCCTCAACCTTCTGGAGTCTGTTCCCCCAACTCTTACTTGCTCCCAAGTTCTATCACACTGCCTCTAGCCACAATTCCCCCAGTTGCCACCAGGCCCTCCAGTCTGCACTGACTGACCCCAGGGCCCAGCTGCTTATTCTCCCCCAACACCCCCAACCCTTCCCCCACCCTTCCCAAGACCCAAGCTGACCTCAGCACTCACAGGCCCCCTCTGCAGTGTCAGCCCACCAGCCACTCATCTTTCTGTCCTAGAGAAGGGAGAGGCCCCATCACTTGCTGCTCCCCAGCATGTGCCAACCTGCCAGCTCTTGTTCCCAGGGTTTCCTAAGGCTGGCTGCTCTGCTGAACCCCAGGCCCTCTTGTGGTTACCTCTACAATATCTCTTCCTTAGATCCCTCAGAGTCAGTGAGTTCCTCCCCAGACTGCACCCCAAGTTTCCTCTACCAGTGGTGGCACCCTCTGCCACTTAGTTTTTAGTGTCTCTTTATCTCTTGCCCACTCTTGTGGGACCTGGAAGCCTCAGAATGGGACCACTCCAGCAAGGAGGACCCAAGACCCAAGAGGTATTTCCTGATTCTCATTTTCCCCACCTACCTCCTCCTCTTCCTCTGGGATAGCCTGATCTCCCCCTCACCGCCCGCTCAACAATGGGACCTAGGCCTTCAGCTTCCCAGGCCCTTCACACTCTAGCCACAAGACTCTAAGGCAAGCACCATGGAGACTCTCTTCTGGACACATGCGGTCATGCATTTCCTGCTGCATCCAGGAAAGACCTCAAAAACTCCTCACCTCACTCAAGGCCCTCCTTTGCCTGGCCAGGACCTGCACACCTGCCTGAATCCTGGCCACAGCAGAGCCCTAGGCCTTTACATTCACCATTTCCTCTGCCAGGAATCTTTCTTGCTTCCTACTGGTTCACGAAACAATGCTGTATGTATAAATGTAGGCCAGACCTGGTGTCGGGAGGTGAGAACACAGTGGGGAGAGACAGATCCAGTATGAGGGTGTGGGTGTGTATAAGATCCCACAGACCAAGTAGTGGACCAAGTGATGTGATAGTAAAATAACAACCAATACTGATGGGTAACAGCGCTAGTAACAACAATCTTGTTACTTACCACTAGCAACTATACAATATTTACTAGGCCAGGTGTGTCATTCAAGCTTTCCTATATTAGGCTAGAGTCCTTGAAACTACCCCAAGGTGGGTCCTATGAATATATTACTAACCTTCCAGGTGAAAAGACTGAGGCTCAGAGATGTTAAGTAACTTGCTTGAGGTCACACAGCCAGAACCTGGCAGAACCAGATAAAAACTAGGCTGAGTGTAGGTGAGGTACTGGAGGACTCTGGGAAGTGAGGGCTCTGGCATCTCTGGTAGGGGAGTCCGAGGCTAGCACAGTCTAAGAGAGCTGCCTGAGTCACATGTGGCTACTGAACCCTTAATGCGTGGTTAGGGTGACTGTGGAATCAATCTTTAATATTGATTTTAACTAATTTAAATGGAAATAGCCACATGTAGGTGTGGTGACCACACTGGCTGGTTCTACACTAGGAAGCTATGAATTATAGCCCACGAGCCAAATTGTGCTGGTTTTCTAAAGAAACTTTTATTGGTACACAGCCATGCCCATTGTTTACACATTATCTGTGCCTGTTTTCACCTTACAAAGCAGAGACTATGTGGCCTACAAAACGATCTGGCTTTTTAAGATTGCCTGCTGCTGCCCTAAACTGTGGAAAACAACAGCACAAGGAACAATCTCCTTCTTTGGGGCAGAATGAACCTGCTAACTCCACTGGCTTTGTACTTGCTACCTTTCCAACCTCCAGTCCCACCTACCAACTATGTGACCCAAGACTCTGTTTGACAATGTTACAATCAACAGCTCCCAATGCCTGAGGGCACACAGTATACCACACTATCTCTTCTCAAGGGCCCTAGGAGGTAGGTATATGATAATGCCCATTTACAGAGATGACAACTGGGGCTCAACGGAGTTGATGCAAGTCCCCCAAGGTCATGGAGCTGACATGAGCATAGCTACCACCTGAACCCAGGCCTGCCAGTCCCTAAGGCTGGGTTTTCCGACTCTACCCTGGACACCCTCAAACACCAAATGGAAAGAAAATAGGGGAGTGGCATGTGGGCCAGGCTCATGTCATACATAGGCCCTTACTGGGTGGATCATGCTTTCTTATGTGGTCAGTGGCAGGATTCAGTTGCTAATGAGATACTGGACTGAGGATCACAGTTCCTTGCTGACTGTTGGATGGAGGCCTTCCAATAAGGTAGTTCACTTTCATCAATGAGCAAGGGTAAGCCAACACTACACCCTGACAGTTCAGTGAGCTGGGGTGGAGGGTCTGGTGTGATTTCTATAAAACCTACTCTGCTCTCTCCACCACCAGAGGGTTCCTCCATCTACTCCCCCCCCCACCCTAACCCTGACCCTGTCTCTAGCTTTGCTCACCATTGATCAGCTCCAGAGCCTCCTCTTTGGTCCGGGTGATCTTCTCTTGTCTCCAGGATGAGGGCCGCCGTGACTGGCTGTGCTTGACCAGCAGGTGTGAACAGCGGACCCTGGAAGGCTCCCCCTGTCCATTTTTGCTGCTGTTGCCACCACTGCTACTATTGCCACTTGGTCGCTCCCACTGGCTGGCATTGGTGATGTGATTGAAATAGTACACCCGGCCTGAAGGGACAGAAAACAGGAATTCAGCTCACAGGACACCACCCTAAGGCCAGAATAGGGAAGCGGACTCTGAGATGCCACATGCAGCAAATCCCCCGCGTGTCCACCATCACCTGCCATCAGTCTTTAAGGAGCTAACATTCTAGGTAGAGCACACAGGCACCAGACAAGTAAAGGAGACAACATGATAATTTCAGTCATGACAAATTGGAGAAAAACAACCCAGGGTGCTGAAGCGAGGATGCCGGGGAACAGAGAGTGGGTCACATCATGCACTGGGCGCAGCCAGACTTATGGCTGAAATCTGGCTCTGCCACTCATTCACTGTATGAGCTACCTCTCCTGAGCCTTGTTTCTCATCTGTAAAATGCAGGCAACCGTACCTGCCTGTAGTATAAAGACTGAATGAGTTCCTATCTGTGAAGTGCTTAGGATAGTGTTTGGCACAGAGTAGGAGTATAAGAGCTATTATTATCTCCATTTTACAGATGACTAAACTGAGGTCTCGCTTTCCACATCTTTGTTAACTGTAGTAATGGGTAATGTTTTCTGAGTATCTAGTCTGCTCCAGACATAGACATGGAGGCAGGAACTGTACCCCTGTGTGTTCAACATGAGAGTTCTGCTCTTAACTCCTACCCAATGTACTGGGCTGCAGAACTAGGGGCCAGCAGTTACCCAGAGAATGAGTAGCATGAAGGAGTGAAGACTGCAGACAAGAAGCTTGAAGTAGGACCCAGCAGAGATACGGTATCATTCTAAGGACTGAATGTGCCTGGGTTATATGTGCCCAGCACCTTGTATGGATGGATGTCACCATTGAGGAAGACAGTCAGGGTCAAGTTGAGCAGAAATGGCAGGTGTGGGAGCCCAGAATTGGACAGAATGCCAGGTTTAGGCTGTAGGCCCCAGTCATGAGCCAGGGCTGTGGCAGGGTGAGAGCAGAGCCTTGACTGCCTCTAAAACCTGTGCAATGGGCTCTATCTCCCCCAACGTCAATTTTCTCATCTGCAAAGAATGGGTGAGGTGAGAGAATAAGGACATCAAATGGGGCTAGTGGGGATAATCAATGTCTATAAAATGCTCACCAGAGTATCTGCTGTTCGGTAACTGGAATTGCCACTGTCAACTGTGATTACTATGGGCTATGGCAAGAGTGGGGTAACATGCTGGGTCTGCTCCTGAAGAGTTTGCAATGACAAGAATTAGTGGAGACTGGAGTCAGAGTTAGGTCCTCATCCCTTGCAAGGAATGACCTTGGGCCAGTTCCTTAAGTTTTCTGTTGTTTCCTCATCTGCAAAGGTGGGGTGGAGTAGTAATTACCTACCTCCCAGAATTGTGGCCAGAGAGAATACACTAGAAACACTTGGCACAGTGTTTTGTGCTGAGATCAACGTGCCCCATTATTGTGGATGATCCATAAATCTGTCCCAAGCACAAGGGACGTCTTCGGGTAGAATACCAGCAGCAGATATCTAAGACTTAGCATTAGGTGTGGATGGTAGGCATGTTAGCAGGAAAAGGCTGTGGACCCTAGGCCAGGAGATACTCTGGGGCCACGCCTTAAGCATGGCGTTGGGATATCCTACACCAAGGGTGCCCCTAGGGCTCAGTGGGGTGCAGAGACGTTTACCCGGGACGTCAGGTGAATTAGGCCAAAAAGAGTCTACCGGGCCAGCAAGGTCAGGACCATCACCCGGGAGAGAGTGGCGGGATCCCAGGCCCCCTCCCCTCCCGGCAGCCCACAGGGCCTGCCCCGCCCCTTGCCTCAGTTTCCTCCGCTTTCCGGGCTCCTGGGGCGTGCACAGCCCCCACGGGGCAGACCGAGGCCGTTACCCAGGGAAAACAAGGAGAAGCCAAACCCCACAGGAATCGGACGATGGCATCGCGCCCCAGGCACTAGCTCGGGCCCCGCCCCAGCCCCGACCCCCGCGGCACCTGAGCTGCGGCTCATGCGCTTCTCCCAGCCGGGCGGCAGCTTCTCCTCGTCCGCCATCTTCCCTCCTGCCGCAGCGCCCGCTCCGCCTCCGCCGCACCGCCTATGCCGCCCGTGCCCGCCCACTGCCGCCGCCGATTGGCTGGAAGTGCGTAGCTCAGGGACCCCAGGAGACGACACTCATTGGGCAGCCTAACTGTCCGGTCTGGTTTTCTGGCTTCCCGTTGGGCATAAAGGAGAGTGGGCGGATCCTCTCACGATTTACCTGGGCCCCGCCCCTTCGCATCACTCAGACCCCACCCCCTTCCTCTCCGCGGTCCCTAAGTGGTGGGGAAGAGATACGAACCCGCCCTTCTCAACGCCCTTTGGCAAGCTTCAAAGAAGAGCCTACCCCACCTTTGGGGTCTTCGTAGCAGAGCCTAGCAGATTGGCTACTGCGGCAGCGATTCCAGCCTTCCTAAGCCGTAACCTGCAACCACCCCCGCTATGAGGAAGTGTAAGGGCGGTGTGGAGCTAACGGTAGCCGACGAGGTACTGCCTTTGTCGTTACCCTAGCAACGTAGTTACCTTGGTGATGAGCTGCTAAGCAGCAACCTAAATTTGGCTTTCATCCTCCCTCTTCCCACCTGTTTCCTCCAGATGTCCAAAGCTAACCCACTCCTTTTAATTTCTTTCTTTGCAAGGCTAACCCTGTCCCTATGTCATGGACCCAAACATCTTCCAGTTACTTTCAAACCTAGTTACCTCACGAATCCCTCTCAGTCTGGCTCTTGCTTCCATCCTGGGTGACTGCTGGGTGTTGGCACTACCATTCATGGGGACACGGGAGGGGGGTGGCGGTAGAATCGTGAGCTCAGTCTAAGCCCGTTTATAATTAAGTCTGTGGCGCCTGTGGGACACTGAGGAGGTAGGGGTGGGCTCAGGGCTGGAGGTAGTTAAGGAAGTGAAGATGTAAGTAGGGAAGTGTTCAATTACGCTTCACCTATAGCATGGACCTTCATGTGACCATTGAAAAGAATGAGGCACAGTGACATGAAACACATGGAAAACATGTCCACAACAAATTATAGAGGCAGGATGCTCTGAAGAGCAACCAGGACAGATGAAGTTGGCTTTCCCACTTGCTATGACCTTGAAAATATTATTTAACCTCTGCACTTCAGCTTTTCCATCTGCAAAATGATAATTGCACACACACACACACACACACACACACACACACACACACACACACACCCCTTTGATGCAGAGAGTAAATGAGTTATATAAAAGCACATTAGACAGTGCCTGGTCTGTAGCAAGGTTATGTGTTTGTTGTATGAAAAAGAAAGTTGTGGTACCGGGTAGCAACTATTGTATGTAGGAGAGCATAACAAAAACAAAAACTCCAAATTAATGGAAAAATTGACATCACTTACAGAAACATATCAAAGCATAAAAAAGGCATAAGGCAAGTTACTGAAAAGTATGAACATTACAGTATGTGTAATTACCTTAGTTGTATAAAAGTCATAGGTTTATAGCACAGAGAAGTAGATTTATCCAAAATGTGAATGAATACCATTCGTGCAGCAGTTGGAAGAAATGATGGATTTAAGTTTTAATATAACATTTTGATTGTTTACAAGCATGAATTAACATTTTAAAAGATAATTTTAAACTTAGGACAGAGGTGCAAAAGTGGCATAGAGTTTTTACAAACTCTTCACCCTTATAATAACAATTTATATAATAATAGAAGTTCTCAACCAGGAGTGATTTCATTCCCAGGCATCTGGCAATGTCTAAACACATTTTTGGTTGGTCACAAATGGGGAGAGGGAGATGCCACTTGCATCTGATGGGCAGAGGCCAAGGATACTGCTAAATATCCTGCAATGCAGTCTCCACACAAAGAATTATCCAGCCCAAAATGTAAACAGTGCCAAAGCTAAGAAACTTCTATAGAATAATTATCAAAACTCAACACAATACTACTAACTAAACAAGACTTAAAAACTTTCTCCAATTTTCCCAAGGTTCTTATGTTCCAGGATCCACAGTTATGTGCCCTTAGTCTCTCTCCTCCAATATGTGACTATTTCTTTATTTTTTTTTCCTTTTTGCATAGAAGAACTGGGATGTAGTTCAGAGATGTGGCAGGTGAGAGGATGCACCAGAGACAGAGTGGGGAGCAGAACAGGTGGATCTACTGAAATACACTGCTAAGGGGAGCAGCAGGCAAGACAGGAGAGGTCTGCTTTACCATATGTAGGTTAGTTCCCAGGCTGGGGATCGAACTCAGGTCCTTGTGAAAAGCGCTGAGACTTAATCCCTAGGCCACCAGGAAGGCCCAATACATGACTATTTCTGGGTCTTTCATGACCTTGATACTTTTGAAGAATAGAACATCTCTCATTCTCTGTTTTGTCACAATGGGGTTTGATAATTTTTCATTATATTGAGGTTATGGATATTGGGAAGGACACCAAAGAGATGATGTGCTCTTTTCAGTGCATCACTGCTGCTTAACATTTTACCCCTAGGCTTAGTGGGTTAATTTTTATTATCTCACAATTTCTTTTTTTTAATAAAGATTTATTTATTCATGCATACAAGAATTGGGGTATAGGCCAGAGGTGTGGGGATGAGAGGATTCACCAGGGACAGTAGGGAACAGAACAGGCAGATGTACTGAAATATACTGCTGAGGGAAGCAGAGGGCGAGACAGGAGAGGTCTGCCCTGCCATTTGAGTTGCTCCCTGGCCAGCGATTGAACTCTTGCTGTAGTGGCTGGCAGTAACTTGAAAGCACTGTCTTTAACTCCTGCACCACCAGGGAGGCCCCTATTATCTCACAATTTCTATAGATTAGGAATCTAGGCAGTTAAGCTGGCATCAGCAGAACAGCTGTGGTGTTGGCTGAAGGTCTAACTGGGGCAGGTTCTACTTCTAACCTGGCTCGTGTGGTTGCTGGAAGGACTCAGTGCTAACAGGATGATGGGCCTGAGGGCCAATGACTTGGCTTTTTTTCCACACAATTCCTTGCTAGCTATTGGCTGAGGGCCTCTCTGTTAGGCAGCTCACATTCATCAATGAGCAAATGAAAAAGCAAAAAAGCAAGACAGAAGCCATATTCTTTGCAACCTACTCACAGCAGTGATATTCTATCACTTTCACCAACAAATATTCAAAAATAATCAACAAATCACAAAAAAAATTTCACTAACAAATATTCTATTTGTTAGAAGCTAGGTCTAGTCTATGCTCAAGAGGGGATCACACAAGGGTGTGACCACCAGGATCAGGGGATTACTAGGGGCCCTGTGGAGACTGTCTGCCACACTTGTGATAATGCCTTTGATCATTTGGTTAAGGCAGTCTCTAACTTTTTTCCTATACATTTTTGGGGAGATACTTGGAAACCATACAAACATCCTTCTTCTGCTTAAACTTGCTACCACTAATGTTAGCACCTCTTTTTATCTAAAGCAGCTATTACCATGGCAACCCAATGGTATGTGATTTATTTCCACTTCTACATTAATCAGAATCCGTTTTTAATGAAAACTTGTTCTTCTCCCCATTTACGTATCATTATTTATTGATATGTGCATGGGCTCAAGGATATTTTATTCTTTGGGTTACAGTCTAATAATACTACCTTTGTTATTTGCTGCTCAAGTTGTTCTAAATTTGGCCAATGGATAGTCTTTCACAGTGGGTTGGGTTCTGTAACCTTTCAACATGCTCCCATCCATTTTACGTCAGCACTTCCTACTTTCTAGCACCTACAAGATGCACCAGATGCAGCTTGTATTTTTCCTGCTCTGGCTCTATGAAACAGTAACTTCTCCAAGAAGCCCTGGTTCCTTTTATTGGAGAATATTGAGAAACCGAAATCTGGGACACAGGGCAGGGGTAGTCACTGCTTCTGGTCTAAGTGGATAAAGCAAGGAAATGTGTGTGTGCATGTGTATCCACCTATCTGTATTGCCCTAGTGTCTGTAAATACATAGTAAATAGCCACAAGTTCCTACAGATCCCTCCAGCTCTAATGTTCATTCTGACCACTCCCTTCCACTCACCCACCTACTTGTTTGTGATTTCTTTCTCCACCAGTGAGAAGCCTGGTTCTCATTTGTTCAACACACACACACACACCCAAAAAAAAAAAAAACCTTATCATCGTAAGGAAAATATTTAACGACCATAGTGTTTCTTTTTGTCTTTAGCCTTATTCAAACTACTCTTCCAAAGAAACTTTCTTCTCCACCTCCTTCAGTATGGTCATACGACTCACTTATAATATAGGCGGATTCATCTGACAGCCTGCATTCTTTCTCTTTCTACGTTCTGGTTGACATGTGGAATCCTGCATCTACCACCAGTTTCAGACAGGATAATTGTATCAACACAAAAATCCTCTACATTGCCTTTTTATGTAAAAAAGCAAAATAAAAATCAATACAAGTACCAATTTAAAACAATGAGACAGATACTTTCTATGAGAATATGCCAGAAGCAAAACATAAAAAAAGCAAACTGCTGAATGATTTATATTAAACAGTGTACAATATTCTAATATAAAAACTTAGGTTGTAATTCAGAGAATTTCTGGGTTCATTCAAATATATAATGACTATCACGGTTAGGAGAGGTGGTATAAAAATTTTTGATTTCTAAGAAAAATATCTGGCTTTTTATTTTTTAAAATTTTTTAAAGATTGATTTATTTATGCATACAAGAACTGGGGTACAGGCCAGAGGTGTGGAGGGTGAGGGTGAGAGGATTCCCCAAAGACAGAGTGGGGAGCAGAACAGGCAGATCTACTGAAATACACTGCTGAGAGGAGCAGTGGGCACAGCAGAGGTCTGCTGTGCCATGTGTGTTAGCTCCCTGGCCGGGGATTGAATTCATGCTGTTAGTGGCTGTGAATAGCTTCATAGTGCTGCGACTTAACCCCTTGCACCACCAGGGAGGCCCTATGTGGCTTTTTAAATAAGCATATTGCAGTCATTTTTAAAAATAAAATTTAAGTTTTTAAAAATTAAATTTATAAAAATGCACTGGGAAAGGTTTGATCTCAGGAGGACAGGTGATGAGAGGGATTTTAGTCTTTGCTAATTTGAAATTAACAAGAAATTACCTTGTCGAGGCTCTTGTGTAATTGAAAATTTTGTTGGCTTGTTTTTAAACAGACAGGTAAAAGTGGGAAGCTGAATAGGGAAAGTGAGGGTACTAGGAAACAGATGTTTCTAACTTATTAGGAGGAAGATAAGGAGGCAGGTAGGATAAATGACTGATGGAAACCAGCCATCCTCAATGGACAGCAACATCCCAGGCAGCAGGCAGGTCCACCTCCTGTAGTATTGTGCAGAAGGCTGGGTGGTGCTTGAGAGTGAAGGGGAGCAATGGACTAGACTTAAACATGCTTATGTGATAAGGATAATCAGTCAGGTTAATACAGGAGAGAAGAGATGGAACAAGGTTCTGCTAAGGCTCTTGAGAACAGTTCCTGAATATGGCTCTAGGATCTGTGGCTAGAACAGAGGAGGATCTCTTGTGTTTTGTCTACTCACAACTGGAAGAAGACTGGAAACATAAATAACACTGTGCCAGGCATCCTGCAGCTTTAATTACATTCTCTCATTGCAATTAAGGGGGGGGGGGCAGCAAGGTGGTGCCCCTTTTGAGGAGGAAATTTAGGACCAGGAGGCTGATTTCCCCAAATCTTACTGCAAATGAGCAATCAAATTTAGTTGTCTTTTGCCTAGCAGAAAAAAAAAAATTCAGTTCCACTCACTCTTAATGTTGTGCTAGTGGGCACCCCAGGACCCCCAAACCTGCCTGCTCTAAGAGTTCTGCCATATGGTGCATAAAGGCAAAACATACTCTAGTGCATAAGAACTTCAGTAAGAACTTTCACTAGTGAGCAATAGAGAAAAGAAAAAAGTTTCCCCATGAAACATCCATTTACCCATCCTCTTGTGGGTAAATGCCCAAACAGGGTTGGCCACAAGGGGGCAGCTGGGGCACAAAAGCTAGCCATCAGTCTAAGATAACTTCTGGTGGGGAACCATAGGGAAGGGGCAGAAGGAGCCAGACAATTTTGGCAGGAAAAAAGCAAAATCCAAATATAAGTCAAGATAAATGCTGCCATTGTCAATCTCCCCCCAGGTCTCTCACCCACATCTCTGTCTCTTTCAAGTGTCTCCTTCCATATCCCCCAAGTTTCTTGTACAAGTTCAAGGCTGAGAAGCAATTGCAGCTTCTTCTACATGTCTCTCCAGCTCCGTGTGCCTCTTCCAGGTCTTCATCTCTCTGCTGCTCCTTCTTCTCTTCCTCCATCTTGCTCTGCTGCTTCATTGTCTTCAGTCCTTTTCCCAGTCTCTTCCTAGCTTATCTCCCTGCCCAGCTCCACTCTTCCTTAAGGTGGGGAAGGGAACCTGAAACCTCCCCTTTCCAGGGTACCTGTCGGTAGCAGGGCCAGGATTCCAGTCAGTTTGTCTGCTGGCTTATTTTTCCCTCAATGATCCAGTCCATCTTGAGCTCTAAGAACTGAGAGCACATGGAACAACAGATATCACCCCCAACCCCCTCCCCACTAGATAACCCTCACTCAAAGATGACAACAAAGAAGCAGTATCTGAGTTTTTATTAACATGAGTTTTTAGAAACAAGCATCCACACCAGCAAGGGTGAGGACAGGAGGGAAAAATGGGCAGGGCAGGGAAAAGGGAAGGATTCTGTTCTATTGGTAATAAAGCTCCAGGTTCATCCCATCATGGATTTCATCTGAAGTAAAGGCATTAAGGAAATCTCACTGTAGGACCCACTTCCAATCCACTCATCTTCGCAGCTGAGTCAGGGTGGCTTGCAGGCTTTGCCCAGGGCCAAGAAAATCATTCTGGACTGGGTAATTTCAATTTGGAGAGAATCCAAACTATAGAAAAAGTGCATGCACCTTTTGTACAACAGACATGCCTGAGGTTCACTCCACCCTGACCGCCTGTCCACCTCAGGCGGACGGAGCTCAGCAATAAGTATTTTGACCTCAAAATGTCTTCTAAGCAGCGAGAAAATATTTCACCAACCACCCTCCTTCCAACAAAATGACATGGTTCTTGTTTTCTAAATGATTACCATGGGCCACTTAAGTTAGACAGTTATGTTTATGATAAACGTCAGAATTGAACAGAGAGAGAACAAGGACTGGGTATGCAGACCCTTCTCGCAGGAAGTCACACAAAGGATACAGTCCCCCAGAGACACGTGGTCCTTGAAAATCGTGTACCTAAGGGATAGAAACCTTTCAGAGAAATGCCTCAAGAGGCTCTTCAACTTGGAGGCAAGCTGAGAGAGCCCTGTCTAAGCAAATGGTTGCCAGCAAATGGCTGGCAAAATGGTTTGCCAGAAACCATAACCTTCGGCCTTAGTCCTATCCAGCTACGAGTTTTAACAAGATACTCACCATTTCTTCAAAACAATCTTATTCCAGCGGGTGCCAGTTTGGGCTGCGATCAGCTTCTTAAGGTCCCCGATGGTGTCATCCGTGCTGTGCACAGAGGAGTTAAGGAAAATGGAAGGGGGAGGCAGAACGAGGAAGGCATTCCATAGCTAAATGCACTCTGCCCGGACCTTAACCACACCCCTCTCCCGGGTTTAACTGAAATCACCCTTTAACACAGACTGAGTTGCCTGGGGGGGCCCAAGCATCCCCTCCACAGGACCATGGTGTCTCGGCTGCCAGTGGATACTTGCACTTGACGCGGACCTTCTTCCCCAGTCGGTCGTTACAGACAACCTCGATCATTCTGTCTGGTTCTACATGGGGCCGAAGGTGGGGGTAGGGAAGTTAGAATCAGGACTTCAGGAGTCTCCCAAGCCCGGAATCCCCCGGTTATTGAGTCTTACTTTTACCACCTTCCCCTCCTCCTCCAAGCCCGAGTCCCAGGACAGCAAAACCCCCCGGCTGCCCCTCCTCCACCTTCCAGTCGCCAGAAAGCCGGATCTCACCACTCGTAAGCCCGCAGACCCTTGACGGCCGGGTCCCATCAGCGCTCCCCAACTCCGGTCCCGTCCATCGGTCCCCCTTACCTCGAATAGTCTCGAAGCAGCCTACGCCACAACCTCCTCGAACGCAGAGAAGGGACCAAAAGTTGACGCCGAGAACCAGAAACGGAAGTGCGCAGCCGGAAGCTCCTCCCCGTCTCCGCTCCCCGGTGCCCTCCACCTTTCAGCCGATGTCTTTCCGGTCCAGACCAGCTTTGAGGTTCCGAGACTAGGGCGGGGACACCTGTGGTCAGAGCGCCGGGCTGGGTGGGCTGGTCCCGATCCGTGTGGGGCTCGCTCCGGGGCTTGGAGGGAGAGTTAGCGGTGTGGGCCGGGCGCCAGCCCGTTGGAAGCCGTTAGTTGTGACCCCTTTTGTGTGTGGGGCGACGCCTCCAGTTGACGAGGGCTCCAGAGGCGCCCAGGGTACTTGGCGGGTGGTGGGGTACTTGGGCCCGACAATGTCTCTTACTGCAGCTTTGGGGCTACGGAAACAGGGGTCGAGCCCTACGGCCATCGCATCCGGCCCTCCTGCCTGCTCTCGGGGCTGGGCCTCGAGCAGTTTTCTTCACTCCTTCCTTCTGGCTATGTCGCCTTTGCTCTACCCCGGGAACCTGGGGTGTAGTCTACAGTCTACAAGCAAAGGAACAGGCAGATTCTGACCTGGATGCCGGCACTCACTAGAATGGAGTCCACATCAACTAGCTGCACCTGCGAGGAAGTGAGGAACCGGTTGAACTGCAAACCCCGCTGAAGTGCAGGGAGCGCTTCATACCAGATCTCAGCCTTGTCTTTGAGGCCCAAAGCAGCCCCTCTGCTGGTCTGGAGTCCTCGTGGCTGGTGGAGCAGGGGGTACCCCTCCCAACGTTCTGTGTAACAGCTTCTGCTAGGGGAGTTGCCTTTTCAGTAGGCAGCATTTTCCCAGTTTGATGAACTTTTAAAGGGATTTACTCAGAAAAGGGGCCACTACTTCTGACCTAACCAATCCACCTTCTCATATCCCAAACGAGGATATGAGATTAGGGAAACGACATAACAGACCGTCCTGTGGAAAGGATGGATGCTTTGTGAACCTGTCAGGTCCTGCTTGCCTTTGGGAGCTGACCCAGCAGGCCTTGCCACAAAAACTCAGCTCAAGGGCCTTCCTGGTTAGAACTTTTATCCATCACTTTAACCCCTGCCAGGCCCTCTGAGTACCCTTGAGAGGGCAGGGAATCTGAATGGAACGGCTTATTCATATTGAGACATACGCTTAGGATCCAGAAAGATGAGTCAAAACCTCAGTCTCACTCCCATAATAAGCTGTATGGTCCCAAACAAGATATTTCCCCTCTCAAATTCTCATTTTCCTCATTTACAGAAAGGGATTAGCAATTCCTGTCTTAGTGCAACAGGGTGGTCCCCAGGAAAGGGGGAGGTTCCCTGCCCCACCCAAGGGAGGGTGGAGCTGAGCAGGAAGAGGAGAAGCTGCAGAAGAGACTGAGGAAGGAAGCAGGATGGAGCCAGGAGACCTGGAAGAGGCGCATGGAGCCTAGAGACATGTGAAGAAACTGCGCTTGTCTTTTGGTCGTGGACTGGGTGACACAGATGTGGGTGAGACCCGTGGGGAGGTGACCATGGCAGCTTTTATCTTGATGTTGATTTTGCTCTTTTCCTTCCGGGCTTGTCTGGTTGTTTGTGACCCTTTTCTGTGGGTCCCCATTGGAAGATGTTTTAGACTTGTGGTAGACTTTGGGGCCTTGTTCTGGGCCGATCCCATATGGATGGACTTTTACCCACGAGGGGACGGGTAACTTTGGGTGCTTCATTTAGAAACTAGACTCTTTGCCTTACCTGTATTGTTTCCTAGTTTTATTAAAGTTCCTTCCCATTAAAGTCTCCTATGTTTTGTGTTGATGCGGCGGATGGCAGAACCCATGTAGAATAGGCAGGTTTGCGGGGTTTGGGCTGCCCCTCTCCCTGTCCTATAACATTAGTGTTGTAGTAAGGATTGATCTTAGAGCAACAGACAGCACAAGAGAGGAAGTTGGAAGATCTAGGTTAAGATGAGGGTACGTACCTGTCCAAGGAGGTTTGGAAGAAGCTTATTGAAAGGTTTGCCTTTCACTTATCTTTATGTGAAAGTACACAAGGTGTTGGTGGTGGTTACAATAGTGGAATTGTCGAGTTTCATTTGTCTCTAGTGCTTTTTGATGTTTTCCCAAATTATCTACAATGAATATATATTGTAATTGGGGGCAGCGTTAGTTTTTTCTAAAAATTGAAATTTCTCGATATTTGGTTCAAAGATACCTCAAACACAGGATCATAATGCTCAGTTATGGATAGGAGGAGATTGGGAAGTTGTGAAGTATGCGGCTGAAAGGGGAGAAAATGTCTGGGGTCCTTGGGGGCTTGGGTTCCATGGAGAGCAGTGGGGAAGCTACAGACAGCTGCAAGCCCCAGGCAGGCTAAACTGTCTTGAGCGGGTGAGAGGGGCAGTTGGAAGTTACAGGGCAAGACTGCTGCTGCACAGACTTTCTCCCCTGTATCTAGGTGAGAGGGGAGGAGGCCTAAGAAATAGGACACCTTACCCTACACAGTGGTTATTATATAACTCATAACTACATGAAAGACTCCATGACTGCCCACTGAGGGCCCAGGGTGGCCCCATCTCCCTGTTTGGGTGGCAGGAGGATCTGACGTCAGAACTGTCTGCCTGCCTGCCTGTGTGTGTGTGTTTTGAATGTGTGTGTAGGGGTGGGGTGGGATGGGGGGGATGTGCTTCCCAGTAGGGAGAGTTCTGGATTCCAACCTAAGGAGCAAGTTGGGCAACTGTCATCCCCTGTTTTCCTGCATTTCTGACAGAGGAAAGCAATTTGCATATGGGGATCCCTTCCCACTATTCCTGTATGCAAGTAGGGCAGGAGATAGTTTTAGGGTTCCCGTGTAAGTGAGCTATGGCAAGGACACCTTTGTTGCATTGAACTTAAAGGCAGTTGCCTTCTTTAGGTTTCATCAGAGGGGAACTCACCCTCTAATGGAGGGAGTTGATTAGGAGTAAAACAGTGCCAAGGCTGGGGACTGATCACTGCTTATAAGTTCTCACCCTTGAGCTCACAATTGGAAGACACCACTCAGGCTTAGGGTACAACAAAAATCGGGTTTATTAACAAAAGGAAGATGGGGTAAAAGGAAAGAGTTTCCAAGGCCACAAATAGCTTCCCTGTGCCAGATAGTATCTGCCGTGTCCAGTAATCCAAAACAAAGGCTGGCGATGTAAGATGGTGCTGTTCTTTTGATGAGGCCCTTAAGCTGGTGGCATACTGGTAAGCATTGCACCAGGATCCAACTCAGTGGCAGCTGGAGGTGATAACAGGTGGGACTGCTGAGGTGACACTGAGCAGCCAAAAGAAGAAGTCCAAAAGCCAGGCTGGAGAGCACTGGATGCCAGATAGGATAGTACTAAGCTGTGCTAGGGGATCATAAGTAGTGGATAACTCTAAGAGATGGCTAGACACAGGTCAGCAGTGCTGGTCAGCACTGGTCAGCAGATAATGGTGCCAGAGAACAGGCACCAATGTTACAGTTCTTAGAGATGCTGGACATAAGCCAACAGCAAACAGCTCTTTTAGAGACACTGGGCACTCACTGCAGGGGATATTAGAGGCAGGTGCAGAGATCAGGCTGCAGTTTGAAGTGAAGCTTAGGTGCAAAGTTCTCTGCAAAGGTCTCAAAAAGTCTATGCAGTTATCTGTCCCTGCAAATCTTCCTGATGAATCTGCCTGTGAAGGTCTTTCCAGGAGTCCTGATGAAGCTGATCTAAAGCTGTCTGGTGAATGGTGAATGGACTTAAGTTGGCTACTGCCCTGGCTTATGTCCTCTTCAGGGTCCTCACCTTTGAAGTCTCATTCCATTTACAATTAAATCTGGTTAAGCAGTTCTGGTTGAACTCAAATCAGCTTGGTCTATTTACAATACTGAATGGTCTCAGAAACCTTGAGTGGTACTGGTGAGAGCTTGAAACTGATTGGTACATTGGAAGCTTGAACCTGATTGGTCTGTTTACAATCCTGACACAGTATTCATACGTGAAAACTCAGCTACCTGTCCAGATCTGGCCTACACTGAGGTGTGGTGATCTCACATCAGTGGTGGACCCTGCAGCTGAGCTGTATATGGCGGTGCAGTAGGCCAAGATGCTGGCAGCCTTCAGTGGGGTTGTATGCACACCTGAGTGGCCCTGAACCAGAAATATGGGGTTTGGGGTATTGCCACTGTTGGACCCTGCCAGGCTTGCCTGGGTATGGCTGCAGCACATTTTGTAGGCTGATGCCACCAGAGCTTGGGGCTGGCCCACAGACTGCACATACCTCAGGCATTTCTCTATGGCTCCCATCAATGCTGGTCCTTAAACTTGGCTGGTGTTAGGATCAGCCATCAGACCTGATCATACTCTGCAACATTTGAGCTTATCAGCAGGTTTGGGAGATAGAACAACTAGCCAGTCTCACCTGCCACCCTCTTACTCAGGCTGTTAGAGGAGGAAAGTAAAGAAGTAAACAAAACAATACAATGTGACAGGTGCTCCAAGTGGGAAGCCCAGGCCACTGAGAGCACATAAGAGACACTGCCCCTGCATGACAGTGTGGGCTTCCCAGGGGGAACCTGGATTAGAGAGCACTGTGGCAGAAAGATTAGGGTTTGTGGTCCTGACAATTGACTTGACCTCTGGTGATTCTTCGTTATTGTTATTTTTTTTTTCTTAAGCAATCACAGGATAGTTGCCAAAGCATGAAGTTTTTTTTTTTTTTTTTTTTTTTTTTGGCAGGGGTGCTCCTGTTTGAGGGAAAATATCAATAGGGTTTGATTTATAAATATATATTTGGGATTTATGGGGTTTTTGATTTATGTTTTTTAAAAGGGTAATGCATTATAAAATTTCAAGCAGTATAAAAGTATACATATGGGGGCCTTCCTGGTAGTGCAAGGGGTTAAATCTCAGCATTAGGAAGCTATCTGCAGCCACTGCAGCACGAGTTTGGTCCCTGGCCAGGCCAACCAACATGGCAGTCTCTCCTACTGCTTCCCTCAGCAGTGTATTTCAGTCAACCTGCCTGTTCTGCTCCCCACTCTGTCTCTGGTGAATCCTCTCACTCTCCCCCCAACACCTCTGGCCTACACCCCAGGTCTTGTATGCATAAATAAATAAATCTTAAAAAAAGTATGCAAAATCTTACAAGAAAAAGTATACGGCAGCATAAAATTTTTACTTTTCAGATCCCTAACCCCCTTCTCAGGGGCAACCACCACTAAAAGTTTGCATTTTCTGGAGACACTCTGATGCCTCAAAGGAAGCAGAAATGATACACACAATCTTTCATATTTTAACATATTGATAGGGATTTTGTATTTTCACACAAAGTAGTACAATACTTTTAAGTTATGTTAAAGGGCAAAAATGAACAACTTAGTTTTTCTACAGACTTAAAAGTGAAACCAGTAATGCATTGTGTATGAATTTCATTGACTACACACACACAGACACACACACACACACAAGAGTGAGATCAAACTATATACATTGCTCTCTACACTTTTTGCTTGTTTAAAACAAACAATATCCTGAAGATTGTTCTGTCAGATGAACCCATCATGGCGCCTGGGTTGGGATTACAGCTGAGTATGTCCCCCACCCCTGGTCTGCTGTGCCCCTCAAGATGACTAAAGCTGGCTCAGGGTGGGTTTTCATGGTCTGGTTGGGTTTGGGTTTTTGAAAACCCCTGACTGATACATTGGTCAAGTTTGAACCTGGCTGGCACCATTCAGATGCAGTGGAAGGAATGTGCCCGCCCAGCTTTACTGCAGGGCCCACCCACCAACAGCATAAGACTGCCTGGCCTCAGTGCAGCTTGGATTTCATGGGCTGACAGGGTTTCATTTTAAAGTCCCCACAGTTTGTAAATGGACCAATCAGATTTGAACTTGAACTGGTGCCATTTAAGTTTTATGAAAGGACCAATCAGGTTTGAGCTCACGCTGGCACCTGTCAAGGCTTGGAAATGGTAGCATTCAGAAAAATGGACCAATCCAGTTTGATAGGTGGGCACCTTGAAGGGGTTATAAGTCAGGCAGTAGATAGCTCATTCATTGATCAGGAGACTCTCAGTGGACACTCATTCATTGAAACAGTAACAGGGTGGTCCCCAGGAAAGGGGGAGGTTCCAGGTTTCCTGCCTCACCCAAAAGGAGGGTGGAGTTGAGCAGGGAGAGAAGAAGCTGCAGAGACTGAGAAGGAAGAAAACAGGATGGAGCCAGAAGGAAACCTGGAGGAGGCACATGGAGCAGAGAGACATGTGAAGAAATTGCACTTGCCTTTTGGTCGTGGACTGGGTGACACAGATGTGGGTGAGAGATCTGTGGGGAGGTGACAATGGTGGGTTTTGTCTTGATTGTGATTTTGCTCTTTTCCCTCCAGACTAGTCCTGTTGTTTCTAATCCTTTTCTGTGGATCCCCACTGGTAGATGCTTTAGATTTGTGGCAGGCTTTGGGGCCTTGCTCTGGGCCAGTCCTGCTTGAGTGGACTTTTCCTCATGAGGGGACAGGTAGCTTTGGGTGCTTGATTTAGAAACTATATTCTTTGCCTTTCCTTTATTGTTTACTGATTGTATTAAAGTTCCTTTTCATTAAAGTCTCATATATTTCATATTGATGTGGCAGATGGCAGAACCTATTTAGAGCAGGCAGGTTTGCGGGGTCTGGGGTGCCCCTCTCCCTGCCCTGTAACAGAACCTCATTTATTGAGAGAACTTTGCATCTGATCTCTGCTTGGAACTGCTGCCTGGCTGCTGCTGTGGCTCTTCTTTCCCATCACCTGCTGACGGGTGCTGCTGGCCTATGCCTGGTGCCTCTGAAAGTGTTGGGTACTGGTGCCTGGTTCTCTAGCACTGCCTCTGAAAGAGCTGTTTGCTATTGGCTTGTGCCAAGCATCTCTAAGACCTGTGCACCACAGGCCTGTGCTTTGTGCCTCTAAAGAGGTGATTGGGCACTGCTTATCTGTGCCCAGTCACCTTTAAGAGCTGTCCATACTTTTGATCCTCTTGCAACACTGCCCTGACTGCCACCCTTGACTCTAGCATGTCTGATATCACTGCCTGGTGCTGTTGCATCTGGCACTGTCCAGCCTGGCTTCTGAATTTCTTCTGCATTGCTGTGGTGCTGCCTTAGTGGTGCCACTTGTGACTACCTCCAACTGCCATCATGAGTTGAATCTTTGACCACCACTTATTGGTGTGCTACTAGTCTCTAGGGTCTTGTTGAGGAGAGAGCACCATCTTGCATGAGCAGCCTTTGTTTTGGACTCCTGAATACTGTGGACATTGAGGTAAGACAGCTGGCTCTTTGTGGCCATTGTGGCCCTTTCTCCCCAATCTTCCCTTTGTTAATAAGCCCCATTGTTGTTGTTGCATCCTGAGCCTGAGTGGTGTCTTGCAATTGTAAGCATACTTGAGAGGACTCATAAAAACCATGACCTCCTCTAGTTTGCATAGTTTCAGTACCAAACAGCACAGAAGGACAAATTGTTACCAGAACCCAGCTGCCTTAGTGGTGGGAGCTGGCAGGAGCAGTGGTTTTCTCTCACCCTGCTGCTCCACCACAAGGCGGTTGTGGCAGTTGCTCCTGAGAGCCCTTTTATGTAATGGTGAACTTCCTGGATGGTGGAATAGACCAATCATGTACAAGCTATGAGCTGGTTGGTGCTAAATGATCCAATCAGCCACAGGATTGAAAATTGGTCCAATCAGACTTGTCCCTGAAAGAGGATATAAGGCAGGGTTGGAGGGCTCAGAGAGAGAGACTATGCCAATCCTCCAACAGGAGAGATGATGCCAGCCCCCAAAGAGGAACAGATGATTCCAGCATCCAAAGGAAAAAGGAGAAGACTCCGTTTTGGCCTCCGAAGAAAGAAGAAAGGAAGCATCCAGCAGCTGAGGAGGGAAGAGAAGCTGAAGACCTTGTCAGAGACTGTCTCTGACATTGCCTGAAGGGAGCACCAAAGGCTCCGGGCTTGGTGTCTGAAAGAGCTATTTGTTGTTGGCATAACCCAACTAACTCATAAAGAGCTGTTAACACTGGGTGTCTCTCATACCACCTCTGAGTGACCAGTGGTAGCCATCACTACTGACCAGTGCTGTCCAGCACTCCTGGTGACCGGTGGTGACCACCACTGACGCTACCCGGGTGAGGTAGCTGCCACTTGTGGATACAGTAAGCTCTTTGTTTCCCATTTGTAAAAAAAACCCCACGGTTGTTGTTCCTGGAGCCTGAGTTCTCTTGCACTTGTGTGGGCTGGGTGAGAACCCACAGACAGTTGATCTGTCCTCTATCAGGTACTGTCCTTTGTTTGGCTATAGCCCATAGGCCCCTATTGTATGGGTGTTGTATTACTATAGTCCTTGCTTTTGGTTTTTGGCCTTTTGGGGGTTTTTGGTGGCTCTCATCTCAGAGCCCCGGCAGGTGGGTGGCCATTCCATCCACCATCCGGCCTCCTGCCCTGTTGCCCTGTCTGCCCCTGTTCTACTACTTCATTTTTTTTGACAGTTTAAAATCCTAGTAGTTATACTACCTGTAAGTAGTACTACTGCAACAGTCATCTGATATTGCCAAATCATCTTTGAAGAGTTTTCATCAATTCTGCCCCAGCTGCAGTGGCTAAGAGGGTCTGTTTCCTTACACCAAGGCTAGTATGCAGCCTTCTTAATGTGATAGGTGTAAAAGCCAGTGTTTAAATTTTTATTTATGGGTAAGTGTGAATGTGGATATTCTTTTTTTTTAAGATAGTTCTCAATATTTCCAATTCCTCCTTGTGTGTATGTGTATTAAAACACTCTATTTCCATTAATGGCTCTTAGGAGAGTGAGTTAGCAAAACTTATTAAAAATTAAACCTCACCTTTCCTTTGACACATCAGACTGTCTTCTGGTTATCCTATAGAAATGAAAACATAACGTGATTGACCTAGCTATTTTAACTTAAACTACATGTATTTTATTTATTTATTTAAGATTTATTTATATATGTATACAAGAACTGGGGTACAGGCCAGAGATGCAGGGTGGGGTGAGAGGATTCACTAGAGAGAATGGGGAGTAGGACAGGCAGATGCACTGAAATACGCTGCTGAGGGGAGCAGCAGGTGAGGCAGGAGAGGTCTGCTGCGTCATGTGGGTTTCTCCCTGCCTGGGGATCGAACTAGTGTTGCACTGGATGGCAATAACTTGATAGCGCTTTTACTCCTGCGCCACGAGGGAAGCCCTACCTGTGTATTTTAAAGAATGCTTAGCTGCAACATTTGTAGTAACAAGCATGGAAACAACCTTATCAATACAGGGATGTGTGAATAAAGTTTCAGTACTCATAAATTTTTTTTAAAGAAGATTTACTTATACAAGAACTAGGGTATAGGTCAGAGGCACAGGACGGTGAGAGGATTCACCAGGCAGACGGACTAAAGACATTGCTGAGGGGAGCAGCAGGCGAGGCAGGAGAGTTCTGCTGCGCCATGTGGGTATCTCCCTGGCAGGCCGGGAATCCAACCCGCACTGCAGAGGCTGAGGACAGTTTCACAGCACTGCGCTCAACCCGCTGCACCATCAGGGAGGCCCTAAAGATTTATTAATGCATTCAAGAACTGGGGTACAGGCCAGAGGTGCAGGGTGTGAAAAGATTCACCAGAGACAGATTGGGAAACAGAACAGGCTGATTGCCTGAAATACACTGCTGAGGGGAGCAGCGGGGGAGTCAGGAGACGTCTGCTGCGCCATGTGGGTAGCTCCCTGGCCGTGGATCGAACTCATGCTGCAGTGGCTGCGGACATTCCATAGTGCTGTGGCTTAACCTCTCGCGCCACCAGGAGGCCCTATAAATTATTTTAAATAGCAATTCTGTATTAGGGGGGAATGTCAATTCAGACAACTTCGGAAACAATCTGACGATATCTATCAAAACGAAAATTTCAACATGACTTCTGAACAAACTATTTCACGTCTACAAAGTTCTACTCATGCATGTGCATCAAAAAGCATTAAGTAAAAAGGAAGACATCACTCCACGACTACCTCAACTCAGAACCCGGACGCCTGCGCGCGTCCTCCCGCAGTCTTCGGCGCTCATCCCCGCGCCCCGCAGGCCTTCAGACTGGACCTTCCTTCTGCTCAGTGCAGCCTCCGGCTTCATCACAGCCCCAGGCGCGCCTTCCAGACTCGCTCGGACCCCAACGCCCAGCGGGCCGCGAGTTTTGCCCGGCCCCGAGCACAGTCCCCGCCCCCAACGCCCGCTCCCAGAGCTGTCACGGCCCAAGCCACGCCTTGGGGGTTGGGTTGTGGCCTAGCCCCGCCCTCCCTCGACGTGTGGGGATCAGGGTTGGCTTGTCCCGGGGCTAAATAGGCGGCCGCGAGAAGCCAGACGGCTGAATCTCTTCGCCGGCTACCGGAGCCAACGGCCGCGCCCCGCCGGCACCCCGCGCCCCGCCGGCACCCCGCGCCCCATCCGCGCCTCTCCAGGGCGAGTCCCGCGTCCTTTAGCCGGAAGCGGAAGTACGTGTCGTCTGGATCATGTCGACCTTTGTCGACCTGCCGGACTCGGTCCTGTTGGAGATCTTCGCCTACCTGCCGGTCCGGGACCGGATCCGCATCTCCAGGTGAGACCCGGCCTCCCGGAGAGGGGCGGTTGGGCCTGGGGGCGGCGTTCGGAGATACGGGTCCGGTGCGGGCGCGGCCGGGGTCGTTCTAATGGCGGGTCCCCTCCTCTAGGGTCTGTCACCGGTGGAAGAGGCTGGTGGACGACCGCTGGCTGTGGCGACACGTCGACCTGACACTCTACACGGTACGCGGGGTTGGCCGCACAGGCTTAGGGTTGCTGGATCGCGAGGACCGTGCCTTCCACCCTGGATTTCCAGGCAGGGAGCCCCGGGCCCCGCCACTACTCTTTCCTATTCTTTGGCGACCTCTGGGCTTCAGTTTCCCCATCAGTAGGAATAACCGAGAATCGTTAAGGGTCTAGAGTTCAGTCGACATACGATAAATGCTAATTGATGACTGCATTAGGTATTATTGATGAGTCTTCTTGGAAAAATCACTTTCAGAGTCAATTTCCAGTAGTATAACCGAACCATTTCCACTTTCTTCCATTTGCATTTTATTCATTTTTTTCTTCTTTTTATTAAGAGTTGTTTCAAATATGCAGAAATGTATATAATATCTGAAAATAATCATGTGCACACCGCCTATATTTAACCTGTTTTTAACTTTACGCTTTTGGCTGCAGGTAGTGTGAAATACACATAAATGTTTATACATATATACAAAACACGCGCGCGCACACACACACACACACACACATATATGTCACACTTTTTGAAACCTTCTTCAGTGGTAACCTGAATTATAATGTGAATTTTTAGCCGTCCTTTCATGTTTTTATTTACTTCCTATGTGTGTGCCCAGAAGCAATACACAGTATTGTTAATGTATTTCTAAAGTTAAAACAATGCACTTGTACAGTTTAGATACTAAATGCTTTTTTACTTATGTTACTTACAACTAGCTTTATTCACACAACTTTGCTTTTTTAGAGATTTGTTCTAAATGGCATGTGTAAGTCTAGTTCATTCCTTTTTATTTATTTATTTATTTTTAAAGATTTATTAATTTATTCAAGCACTGGGTACAGTCAGAAGTGTGGAAGAGTGAGAGAATTCACCAGAGCCAGAGCAGGGAACAGAACAGACAGGCTGACGAAGTACACTGCTGAGGGGAGCAGCAGGCGGCAGGAGAGGTCTGTCGCACCATGTAGGACCCTAGCTGGAAGCTGGGGATTGAACCGGTGCTGCAGAGGTGGACAGCTTTGCAGCCCAGTGCACAACTGCTGCGCCACCGGGGAGGCCCTGGTTCATTCCTTTTAACTACTGTTAAATGAATATGCCACAGTTTGTTTGTTTTCCTGTTAAATAATGTTTATGTTATTATCACCTTTTTACTTTACAATCAGTGTTATAAGACATTGTCTCAAACCTTACTATCCTTTAATCATATGTGGTGATCTTGTTAATATGCAGGTTCTGATTCAGTGTACTGGCTTATTATTTTTCCACTATTTTATGAAAAATTTCAAACAGATAAAAGTTGAAAGAATAGTATAGAGAAAACAGGATACCCACCAGTGGTATCCATCCATCAACCCATTTTATTTTTTAAATACATCTTACAGTAAGCTGGAGACTTGAGTTCACTTCATCCCTAAACACCTTAGCACATATAATAGAGATTAACTATAACATTTGTTTTACAATGCTTTTTGAGGTATAATTTATATATTACTGAAAGTTAATTAAAAAAATCACACAAGTGGGCCTCCTCTGGTGGCGCAGTGGTTGAGCACTGCCTCTGCAGCGCTGGTTCGTTCCCCGCCACGGCGAGGGTCCCACACAAAAACAAACAAACAAACAAACAAACAAAAAAACCACACAAGTCATGAATAATTCCTATAAAAACATTGAAGTAACCAATGATGCTCATCTGAAACTTGTATCATGTCATAAAGCAATGGATGTTACTTCAGTAAAAGAAAACAGTAAGTGAAGAAAGACTAGCAAAAACCAAAAATTGAAATATTTGCCACAGATGAAGCTAAGACAGTTGTCCCCTTGTGTCCTCAGCTGTCCCCAGAGTAACCACTGTTGTCACTGTTATCGATGTGGAATACAACACATCCTTGATAATTGTCCTTCTATGTCCTTTATTATGACATTGATGAGAAGAAAACAATCCTGACTGATGCTGAACTAAATGATGATATTATGTGATGCCCTGCTTTCCTTATATGTTGTTTTGCTTAAATTTGCAGTTTCCAAGAATTTATCACCGATGTTAAGTGAGGACTTCATTTCCCTCCAGCCTACCTTCTATGCATTGGCTCTCTTGACTTGGTGTAGTGGGGGGAAGAGCAATGTCTATAAGAGCAAGACTAGCTTTTGGAGTCAGGCGGCGTTGAATTTTAGCTCTACCTCTTACAGCAACAAAATATTTTTCTGGGGGCACCTGCCACATGACCAGGTAGTATATGGATTTTCTAGTTCAATGCTCAACATTGCACCTTGCAAATAGGTACTCAATAAATGTTTGCCTTTATTATCAGAATGATTGTGCCCATATAAAATATATAGTATTGTTTTCTTTTTCGTTGTACTTACAAGTATCATTTTGCCATTTTTCTCCCCATCTTGGGGAATTACCCATCTTTAGATGTACTTTGTTCTTAGTTGCTACCTATGTTGCAGTAGTGTAATATTGGGGTGAGGCCAGAGGCATGGGGATGAAAGAATTCACCAGAAACAGTGGAGATCAAAAAGGTGGAATTATTGAAATACTAGTAAGGGAGCAAGGGGCCAGGTGGAGTGGCCTGCGCAGGAAGAAGGATTTGAGGCTCTTTCATACTCTGTTTTTGAGGGCTTTCTTACTTGGAGCATCAGTTTGCACCTGGGGTATCTGGTGTAGGGTGATGGCCTTTGACACAGAATGTGTCCTGGCCCTGCCTTCCTAGAGTTGGGCTGGTTTTTCTGGTCCTGGTGGTCCATCTTATGGCCCTGTTCCCATAGCAGTCTTATCCATTCCCTCCTCTATTCAAGCCTCCCAAACCTGCCTGCCGGGCTTAGTTTTTAACCTTATTAATGACACCTCAACATATGTGACTGTTATTATGTCAGTGGATATTTATGTTTTCCCCTCTAGTTTCTGCTCTTAAAACAATGTTATCAGAAACCAGTGTTCCTCTAGGGCAAATTAACAAAATAAGGGGTATTGTCTAGGTCAGTGAGTGCATTTAAACAAGCTAAATAATTCATTAAAAAATAATAAATAATTCATTAAAAATAATATGTTCAAAATATGCAAAAGGTGAGAGTAAGGTCTTTCCTCTTCTGTTACCCAAGTCACCTGTCCTCTCCTCTAGAGGCAGCAAATGTTCCCATTTTCTTGTGTATCCTCCTAGAGATATTCTCTGCATGCAAAAGCACAGAGATTTATACTTTCAAAAAACAAATGGTAGTGGGTATCCACATTTTACATTTCAGTAGAAACCACCAGATTGCTTTGCAAAGTAACCAGACCAATTCCTGCCAACAGGGCTCCAGATCTGGTTCTCCATATCCTGTCCAATATTTGATATTATGAATTACAGTTGACTCTTGTGGAGGTTGGGGGCACTGACACTGTCCCCTCCCGCCACCAGCTGAAAATCTTTTCACGCTCCCAAAACTTAATTACAGTGGTTCCTTGGTTTCAGGATTGCCTCACCCCTTCTCAACTCCTTTCATACCAAAATCCCTGGATGCTCAAGTCCCTTATAGCATCTTCCTCTGTGGGTTCCACGTGGGAAGATTCAACCAACTAATATCCTTGGGAAGTTGAATCTGTGAATGTGGAACCTGGGTGGGGTGGGGTGGGGGGTATTGGCATAGAGGTGGACCAGGGAATTCCAACCCAGGTTGTTCAAGGGTCAACTCTACATCAAAATGAAACTTGTCATTTTGCAAGTAAAAGTTGATTTATCCATTCGTTTTATGTCCATTTAAAATTTTCTCACCCATGGCTTCTGCCCTTGTGAGTTACCTTTTCTTGGCCAATATTGGTCAAGAATAGTGGACAAATTTTATGCTATGCAGTTTTTTTCCTTTCTGTTTTTTTTTTTTAGTAGATAAAATATGCATACAATGAATGAAGTACACTGAGCTCCCAATTATTTATGTTTATTTTCTACCAAGTCTAACTTTCCAGGGTTCACTTCGCAGCTTTTATTATTATAAGGGTGAGATTTTTTTTTCCCAACCTAGATTTAATTTGCCCTAGGCAGTTTTAGCCTTTTTAAGTTTCATTTTGTGCTGTTTATATCTGTCAGAGGTGGGGATAAAAGATAGAGATAAAAATACTTGTGGGTTGCTCTGCTTTCTTACTCCAAATTATAATGAGAATCCATTCTGTTGCACTCTGAGATCTTTTACTGAGCTCTATTATTATCTTCTCTTTCCTCCATTGCTTTTGTTTAAACTTGGAAGTCAGGATGGTGGGGTTAAATTGTTTTTTTCCTCCTGTGCGGGTGTCTGGCCAAGTGAGGCTGGTGGGGGAATGGCACATTTCCAGGGGAGCACCTGAACCCCAGCTTGTCCGAGGCTTGTCTGTCTCCAGACAGGCAGACCCTTGGAAGAACTTCCCTACCTCTCACCTGTTCTTCCCTGTCTCTGGCTCTTACAGATGCAGCCTAAAGTCATGTGGCACCTCCTTCGCCGGTACATGGCATCCCGGCTCTATTCCCTGCGGATGGGTGGCTACCTGTTCTCAGGCTCCCAGGCCCCGCACCTGTCCCCTGCCCTGATGAAGGCTCTGGGCCAGAAGTGCCCTAACCTGAAACGTCTCTGCCTACACGTGGCTGATCTGAGCATGATGCCCATCACCAGCTTACCCTGCACCCTGAGGACCCTGGAGCTGCATAGCTGTGAGATCTCCATGGCCTGGCTCCTCAAGGAGCAAGACCCCACTGTGCTGCCCCTGCTTGAGTGCATTGTGTTGGATCGTGTGCCTGCCTTCCGTGATGAGCACCTGCAGGGCTTGACGCGCTTCCGTGCCCTGCGCTCACTAGTGCTGGGTGGCACCTATCGTGTGACTGAGACTGGGCTAGATGCAGGCCTGCAGGAGCTGAGCTACCTGCAGAGGCTGGAGGTGCTGGGCTGCACCCTTTCAGCTGACAGCACCCTGTTGGCTATTAGTCGCCACCTTCGAGACATCCGGAAGATCCGGCTGACTGTGAGGGGCCTGTCGGCTTCTGGCCTGTCTCTCATAGAGGGAATGCCTGCCCTGGAGAGTCTGTGCCTTCTGGGTCCCCTCATCACCCCTGAAATGCCTTCTGCCTCTGAGATTGTCTCTTCCTGCCTCGCCATGCCCAAGCTTAGGGTCCTTGAGCTACAGGGGTTAGGGTGGGAGGGTCAAGAGGCTGAGAGGATCCTGTGTAAAGGGCTGCCCCACTGTGTGGTCATTGTCAGAGCCTGCCTCAAAGAGTCTATGGACTGGTGGATGTGACTGCACCATTTGTCTGGGGGACCAACCTCAACTTTCACTAATGAACCCTAGACCCTCTGAGCGGTGCCTTGTAGGAGGCAGGTCATCAGGCTGGAAACTCTAAAGGCCACAGGTAGAACCAAGGCCTAGAGGCTTCAGGTGGTTGTAATTGTTGTTTACCAGCTGTGCAGCCTCTGACTTCAGTGTGCCTCAGAGGCCTGCTCCTCGCATCTGGAAATGGGATAGAGCAAATCTACCTCATGGTGATGTTACAAAGCCATATCTTTACCAGCCTTGGGTCCCAAGGAGGGTCATTCTCAGAAACCAGGCTGATGTTGGAGGACAAGGATAGGAAGAAGGGGACCTGAGGGACTTGAGAGCCCAAAGGAGGCCTGGAAGGACTGTCTGTGCATTATCCCACCTGCCTACACACCATCGAGGCACCTGCACGCATGGGTGAAAAATGGAGTGGAAGGGCAAGCAGTAATGGTGCTTTGACAATTAAAATGTTACTAAGGGTTCCAAGTTGTATTCTCTGTATTTTGCACTCTGTATTTTCCACATTTTTTACAATATATATTATTTTGCTATTAAAGAAAAATAATTGGTTTATTCATTCACCAAATGTTTTTTGACTCCTGGTTTTGTAGGTGCTGGGGCCACAGGTAAGACCTGAGGAGAAGGCAGGATGATAAATGACTTGAGAGACTGAGATAGTAAGCCAAAGTCATGAGATGAAGATACACTTGTTGGGTAGAGTGGACCTGGCGGGTTCCTGAGGTGAGGAGAAACCAGCCTCGGGAAGAGCTGAGGAAGGCAGCAAGGTCCAAAGACCTGAAGCATAAATGAATTTGGCAGTTCCTAGGCATGAGAAGATGGTTTGTATGGCTGAATGAATGAGGGGTGAGTAATAGGAAGTGAGAGACGACCGGGTGAGGTTGGATGGGGCCTCACAGGTGGCTCAGGGTTTAGGATTCAAAAAGTAGCAACTCCTTTTCCTGCCTTTTGAACCACTTAAAAGATGCAGGTGGCAAACTGAAGGTGGTCATGGGTGCTAACCGGAGAGATGAGGTTTTTCTGAGCTGAGTTAGATAGGAGCAGCACCAGCCCAGCTTCCCTGCTCTGGTGGGCAGAACCAGGAGAGAGAAAAGGGGCTAAGCTGGGTCCCCATGATTTCTTCCAAGCTCTCCCTAAGGAGAAGGCCTTGTATGTTTCTTCCATGCCTTTCTCACTAGAGGGTGGAGTGGAAATTCCTTCTCCATCTGGCCATGAAAGCTGTGATGCTTCAGTAGCCATGGGTGGGCTTTGCTTCTGCACTGTGCCTAAACCTGGCAGCACCAGTCCAGGCCCCCTGGGGAACTGGGTTATGGGGACTGAAACAGTCTTGCAGCAGGTAGTGAGGTCTGCTGGTTGAGGGTGTCTGGAGATCAGGGGTCCCCTGGGAGTATGAGGGAGGGATCATACTGTGCTGGGCTCTGGAACAGGGCTGTGGAATTCGCACCTGGAACATCTCTGGGGGAGAAAGCGTCCTTCTCCTGCCTGCCTTTTGGTGATGGAGCAGCGGCATGAAGCTAGAGGCAGTGGTATGCACATAAGTGTTAAAACAGGCAGTGATAGTGGGTGGTGGTGGGAAAACCCTGATTTGTAGCATTTGGCAGTTCCTGTGGTGTATTGTCACTAGAAATTAGCTAACCATGGGAAGGCTGCTCCTTCCCCAGGTTTGCAAAACCTAAGATGTCAAAGTATCATAAAATATAGAAAATAGAAATGACTACTACCTCTTCCAAGAAAGTAAAAATAATCACAATGGCTGACATTTGTTGACTGTTTATTACCTGTTGTACTCTGTGCATAGTCCTTCCTGGGTAACTCCTACCAGCAGCTACAGAGGAGGAAACAAAGGCACAGGGAAGTTAAGTTGCCCAAAGTCACACAACTGTTGAACCTGAGTAATCTTATTCCACAATCATAACTGTTAAACAAAGCTCCCTTGTTCACATTTAATGTCTGGAAGAATCACCCAATAATTGCTCTCTCTTAGGACAAAGACAACACATATAATTTTGTTTTACACCTTTATTGAGGTACTGTATAGTTAACATAAACAGATGGCACATATATAAGTGTACAATAGAAGTGCACAATTTGATACGTTTTGACATACACTTGTGACATCACATAATCAAGATAATGAACATTTCCATCACCCCCAAAAGTTTCCCCTGATAGCCTGCTCACTCTCTCCACCCCTAACTCCAGGCAACCATTGATCTCCTTTCTGTCCTTATAGATTTGCTTTGCTTAGAATTTTTTGGTAAATGGAACCATACAGCATGTACTTACTGTAGTTCTCCCAATTCAAATACAAATCAGCATAATGATTTTTAGAATGATCTGGGTTGTTGCAGGACTCAGTAGTTTATTCCTGAATAGTATTCATTGTATAGCTGTAATGCCGCCAAAAGGTGTTTTTTTTTTTTATTTTAGAAACGATTTATTTTATTTATGCATACAAGAACTAGGGTCTAGGCTGGAGGGGTGTGTGTGTGTGAGAGGATCTACCAGAGACAGAGTGCGAAGCAGAACAGGCGGATCCACTGAAATACACTGCTGAGAGGAGTAGCGGGTGAGACAGGAGAGGTCTGCTGCGCCATGTGAGTTAGCTCCCTGGCTGGGGATTGAACTCCTGCCACAGTGGCTGGCAATAGTTTGATATCACTGAGATTTAACCCTTGCGCCACCAGGAGGCGCCCCCTGAAGGTGTTTATTCAAGCATAGGTTTCATGATTTGGATCCACAACTAAGCGGCAGTCCCAAGGTCTGGTTCATCAGGGTCAGGATGAAGGGGAGTTTTAAAGGATCAGGCAGGCAGATGGTCTGGGGTTAGGTAATTTGTGGTAAAGCTTTTTGAATTGGTTCTGTAGCCAGAGCCCTTCCATTTTGCAATAAAAACTCCCTTAGACTAACAATTGGGGACAAGTGGAATTATACTCTAACCACCCTTTGTCTCTACCCCTTCTTGTGATTAACCATTAACTTGCTTCAACTACATTTCTGGGAACCTGGAAAGCTGGTCACATTGCATCCTTAATAAAAAAATCTCTGCTTCTCGGGGGTCAGTAGTGGCATCAGAAAAAAACACCTCTGGTTGCTGAGAGAGCACCTGGGACAGTCAAACACCCTGACTCATGTCTCCTAGACTGCCCCGCACCTCCTTGGATCTGGACATGCGAAGCCCTGCACTCTCCTCATGTTCCTTCTCCCCTAATGGAACCCCAGCACTCCCACCTTCTGGGGAGCTGGTGTCTCTTTGGCGCCTATCCCTTGGTGGCTGCTATGTATAATCAACTGCATAAAGATAATCTTGTGGTTCAGAATTTGACTTTCTGTGCGTGTGTGACTTAGTTTCACCGCTTGCAGTTCTTAAGCCCTTTGTCTCTGGTTTGGGGCAAAAGTTCAGATGGAAGGCTGCGGTGTGGGAGTCTGTTGTCACTATCAGCAGATGATCACTTGTTTTTTTTGGAGTCACTGAATAACGAGTCAGGATTTTTACTTTTTTTTTTTTTTAATAGAGGCATGTTTTATTTATTTATTTGTTTGTTTGTTTGCTTGTTTATACATGCACTGGGTACAGTCAGAAGCGCGGGAGGGTGAGAGAATTCACCAGAGCCAGAGCGGGTAGCAGAGCAGGCAGAAGGACCGAAGTACACTGCTGAGGGGAGCAGCGGGCAGCAGGAGAGGTCTGCATGCCATGTAGGACCCTCCTGCAGTGGCCGGGGAGCAGCCAGGGATCGAACTGGCGCTGCAGAGGCCGTGGGCAGCTTCGCAACCCAGCGCTCAACCGCTGCGCCACCAGGGAGGCCCCAGGATTTTTACTAGAAATCTCAACAAGGCAATTAGAGGCAATGGAGTCTGTTTGACTCAAAGCAGGTTCTACAAGTTTTAGCATAATCTGTTACCCACTAGCCCACCCATGCCTATTTGTTTAAACATGATTTTTTTGTTGACAGTTTTTCCTGATGTTGAAAATAAAACATTTGTAAAGAGTTTCATTTGTAAAGAGTGATTCCCAAGCGGGAATCACTGTGAGAAGTTTGGCATATGGAGTTTGTCCACCATTGGGACTATGGAGAAAAATCACTGGCGTTCTTAACTTCCCATTTGAGTATGAGACTGGTCACAGATATCAGCCATAAAAATATCAGTTTCACAACTCACAAAACTTGGCTTTGCCCTGTAACCCCAGTGGACTTTCTGATATTTCACACTTGAATTTGCCAAACCTGTTCAGGCATGACACAGCTGGCCTCCTCACAGAGCTCCGCTGGATGCTGGCTGCACAGCCCAGGTTGACCACAGCGCCTTCTCTGGGGTCTGGCTAGCCCCACACAGAGGGGGAAAAGGCTGAAGTTCAGTTCCTTCCCCCAAATGCACTTGTCAGATAAGGTGTGAGTGCGTATTCGCAGAGTGGTAAAGATGGTCACTACAGTGGGAATGCCCCACACTTGGAAGCCAGAGGATTAGTCTCTTCCCTGACTCAGACTGAGAGGGATGCATGCTTGTTTCATGCTCCATTTTATCCTCATGATGGTTATCATCTAGAAATGTCTGGGGGCACTTATCTGGACCAAAACTGTGGCAAGTTTCCACCCATATTTTCCTCACCTGAGTCAATGTTTTGGTCAGACAGCACTTTGGTTCTTGTTACGACTGCAAGATGCACCTCAGTCAGCAACAACCACCTTGGTACTTTAAAATACAAGATTTACTACTCTGTCCTGGAGGGTACAGAGCACATCTGGGGCCATGCAGTGAGGTTATTGGTGGGCAGGGAGGACCTGGGTGCTCAGTCATTATTGGAATGTATAGGGTTTGGTGGCTCACTTTTTTGGGGTAAATTTATTTTATTTTATTTTTTTTTGCATAGAAAAGCGGGGGTGTAGGCCAGAGGTATAGGGAGTGAGAGAAATTCACCAGAGACAGAGTAAGGAACAGAACAGGCAGATTGACTGAAATACACTGCTGAGGGGAGCAGTGGACAAGACAGGAGAAGTCTGCTGCGACATGTGGGTCAGCTCCCTGGCTAGGGATCAAACTCAGGCACTGAGACTCAGGCACAGTCTGCCAGGGAGGCCAACAACTGGGATAAATTTAAAACAAAAGAGAAGGAATTAGTACATGGGAAACATGAGATCATTCATGTGATTAATTTACCTAGGTGTTACAGGGCTTCTACCCCCAAAGATTGGGTCCTTTTTATAGAGAAAGGAACTTTAATGCAGTTAGTGTGCAATACAGAAAAGACAAAGAATAGAGTTTCCAAATCAAGCATCGGAAATTACCCATCCCCTCATGGGTAAATGCCCAGCTGAATAGGATTGGCCCAGTGCAAGGCACAAAAGCCTGCCACAGGTCTAAAACATCTTCTGGTGGTGGCCCATATGTAAAGGCAGGACATGGGCACAGTGCAGGTTTTCTGATCCCATGCAGACCGGGTAAAGGAGGAGTCAAAGTCCTCAGTGGTTTTGCAGGTTTTTTATTGGGGTTCACCAGGCATATGGCAGGCAGGGGTGCTGGCTGGGGGGCTGGGAGACTGGCAGGCCTCCCAGCCCCAGCAAGTCTTCACTCTATCTGAGCTCTCTGGAGTTCGTTCTGCTGCTTCTCGGCTTCTCTTTCAGCTTCGGCTTCGGCTTCGGCTTCTACTGCTGCTTCTACTGCTGCTGCTGGCGTCCCCGTGACGCCACCCTTAAAAGCCCAGTCTTAGCCCAGGTGACTCACATCTACCTATGCCCACACCCTATTTCAGGTGCCCGCCATCAGGCATGCATTCAGGACAAGGATCCATCATCTATCCTGATGGCAGGAGGGCAGAAAAGCCTGATATTTTTCCTTACCCTACACCATAGGAAAGAGGCAGAAGTGGCCCCGTACGTCTGGGACAGAAGGAGCAAAATCAAGATAAAAGCTGCCATTGTTAACCTCCCCGTGGGTCTCTCACCCACATCCGTTTCAATCAGTTCAAGACCAAGAAGCAAGTGCAACCTCTTCACATGTCTCTCTGCTCCCCGTGCCTCCTCCAGGTCTCCTTTTTGCTCTCCATCCTGCTTCTTTCCTCCTTCAGTTTCCTCTCCAGTTTTCCCTTTCCTTCCTGCCCAGCTCCACCCTTCCCTGGATGAGACAAGGAACCTGGAACCTCCCTTTTCCTGGGGACCACCCTGTTACACTTTGACCTCTAGGGAAAAAATTCACCAGAAAGCATTAGGTGTAGCTGAAACAGGCAAGGGTTTATTAGAAAGACACATGCAGGAGGGAGCCAGTTTGGGAAAGGAGAATATAACGTGGCCCCCACAGAAAGTTAGGAGGAGGTATTTAAAGGGTAAGTCCACAAGGCAGGGAGGGGAAGGGCAGCCTCAGCCTGTTCTGGGCTGGGCTGTGCGCAGATGTGTTGCATTCCAGCAGCACTTGTGGCCTCTCAGCTTTCTCCCTCTAGGAAACTGACATAATCATTAGTCAGAATGTTATGTTTTTTCATGAATCATGGAGCCTCATGGTCAGCGTAGTGGGTCAAATTGCTTGGACAGGACTTGCTTGTCCATAATTTAGTCCATCTGTTCAAAGAGGACTTTGGGAACTCATCCTCCTGGCTTGCAATTTCTTTTATCTATGCTGTCTCATAGATACTAAAAAAAAAAAAAAAAAAAATAGAATAAGCTCAAAATGGAGTCTAATGCCGTTATCCCAACTTCTGTATCTACAAATAACCTCCATTTTGAGTTATCCCTTGCAGTACCTATATATAATGCTGACTGGTTCATGAATCATTTAATAAAGCCATTTTTTTCTGTAAATTTGTGAATTTCATTTATTTTTTTTTGAATTTTATTTTATTATTTATTTATTTATTTTTCTGAAGATTTATTTATTTATTTATACAAGCACTGGGTACAGTCAGAAGCGCAGGAGGGTGAGAGAATTCACCAGAGCCAGAGCAGGGAACAGAACAGGCAGACTGATGAAGTACACTGCTGAGGGGAGCAGCGGGCGGCAGGAGAGGTCTGCGCGCCATGTAGGACCCTTGCCCGGTGGCCAGGGATCGAACTGGCGCTAGAGAGGCTGCGGGCAATTTCGCAGCCCAGCGCTCAAACGCTGTGCCACCAGGGAGGCCCTGAATTTTAGTTTTTAAACATAGGTTACACAGGACTTTCCAAAAGGGGGCCTTCATGGATGGAGTAGCCTGATTTCTCTCTGTTTTTTTAGCCGATAACTGTGTCATGCAGCAATTCAAATTTTTTGTTTGCTTTGGCAGGAGAGAGGATACCATTTCAGGCCTAGTCTCCCAGCCAGGAATGGCCAGGCTGCTGTGGCAGCACTGAATCTTAGCCACTACCCACCACGGGTTGTTGTCTTAGGAAGCCACAGCAGGAACTTTGCTGATGCGCTCAGGCAAGCAAGTGAAAAGAGGCAGATTTATTTAGAGAAAGAAAAAGTTTATTGAAGAGAAAAGGAACAGAAATAAAATGAGGCCAGGCCAGGGAGGGGCAAGGAAGCTGAAGTGGAGTTGGGCCTGAGGGAATATAGACCTTCTTTCCCTAATTATTCTAAAGCCCTACCAGTCTCTCTGTGATTGGTTAGTTCTCGGAGGTCTCACTCACTGCCCTAATGTCTCTGTGCCCAGAATTCAGTCTCTGTGGCCCAGCCCTTATCTTAGAGATTTGTCCAGGAACATCCACTATCCCTAGTCCTGGGGTGTTTGATTACCCCCCTTTGGAATTTGTTGCCCTTATCTCTGGAGCTTCCCCTATTCCTTTTATTGCTCTTATCTCAGCTGCCTTTTTAACTCCCCTGGAAGTCCCTGCATGCACTGTCCCTGAAGCTGCCTAATTAACCCTAACTTGCCCTAGGACTCAGAGACACAACATATTTTTTTTTTTTTTTGAGACAGATGTCTCTGAAAGGCACTTATACTACACCTCCTTAAACAAAAAGACATTCCTGAATTTCACTTATTCATCCCTACAAGAGTTTTTCCCCCAACCATTGAGATGTTTGTACAATACATCCTATGGTCGGACTGTTTGCATTATAACAGACCTTTTTATCCTTTTTGTAATAATCCTTGTGAATAAAGTCTCCCTTTACCAATCTCAGAATTATTTTTGACGGCACCAAACAAAAATCTTTGGAGTCGCTCTTGAATCTTTACCCCCAAACTACACATTAAAGCAAAAACAAAGCAAAAACTACACAACAAAGCAAAAACAGACAATTATAAATCAGAGACATCCTGCAGGGGAGGAGGAGGGAGAGGGAGCAGAGGGAGGGCGGGAGGGAGGAGCACAGGGGACTGTGGTGATGGTGCACGGGTGCCTTGGGGAAGGAAATTCTATGGGGACTCAATCTGAGGGGGTGGGGGGAAGCAAATATTGTTTAACAGAAAATTTATCAGCATATAGTCATTGGCTCTGCCTTAATTTTATCATCTCACTTCTTCCTCCCCCCTGCCCTACCACCTTCATGCAGCCATCTCCATCTGTAATCAGGAATATTATCTTAACTTTGAATTCTCTTCCCTGATTCTCCTCACCACCCTGGAATCACACAAAAGACAAAAAGCTCTTACAAACAACAACAAATATATATGTATCAGATAAGTTTACTCCTGTAGCTCCAAACTCTTCAATGTCTCCCCATTGCACTCAAAAAACCCCCAGTTCTTACAGTTGTCCAGGTGACACAGTATGATCTGTTACTTCTGTTTCACTTCCTGTTAGTTTCCTCCCAGCCCAACTCAGTTCAACCATTTCAGACCCTGGGCATCTGCTGTTGGCGAAAGAGGTAATAGGAGAGACAATAGGCCAAAATAGAGTCACTTGTCCTAAACTCCAAACCAAGACTTACAACCCATCCCAATTGCAGTTTCTGCTTCTCAAGAGTGGGATTTTAAACCAATCAGCCTGGAGTTTCCCCAATTAACTCTGGTGAGAAAATCGGCCTGATAGAATGGTTGTCTTCCCTTACAGGAAAGTAAGCTTGACTGAAATAATCCAATCTTTAAATTTCCCTCTCTCACCCTCCTTCTGCCTACAAGAATTTTTGGAGACTTCTTACTTTCTAAATGGGATTTTGCCTAACTCATGAATCATCTGATAAAGTCAGTTAGAACTTCAAATTACTCAAATGGATTTCATTTTTTAAAGAGTTGTCAAACACTTTTCTGACTCAGGACCTTTGCACTTGATGTTCACTCTTCCCACAGAAACTCTGAAATTCCCTAAATTCCTTCAGCTAAATTGCTGGTGAGGAAGTGGAAACATTGTGTCCAGATGACTCTGCATCTCAGTTTTCTCATCTATGTCAAGCTGTCACTTCCCCACTCCCAACCATTGGGCAGATGTTATATAGCACAAGGTATAATGGAGCAGGGCATTTTTTGCTATTTTGAAATTATTTTAATTTGGAAGAAATAAAAAGAAAGGAAAACATAAAATATATAGGCAATTTTTTACTCCATGTGTTCTCAAATCCCCACTTGTTCACCAACCCCCTAGACTTAAACACTTTTCTGAAAAGGTACTCAGTCACCAACAATGATATTATTATTAGGAATATGGATGAATTTTACAAATGAGTCATAGTATAGCAAATCCTATTGCTGTTGCCTTTGTAATCTTTGCGAATTCTTTTCTAACAGTTTTGGCGCATTTTTTAAACTGTGCAGATGTGTCCTTCACAAACTGCTGACTGGGTTTATCAAACTGTATTACCTGATCCATGATGTTTCTGCTTCTGGAATCACACATCCAAGTCCCATCAGGAATATATATATATATATATATATATATATACACACACATACACACATACACACATACATATTCCATATATATATATATATATATATATATATATATATATATATATATGGAAGGAAGGCTTTATGGTTTGGCTTCATGAGCGGCTATTTAAGATGACATGTAATGCCCTTGAGCCCCAGCAGATGGCAATACATTACCTGATTTGTCATGTAAAGTAAAAAGCTTCATAACACAGGAATTTAGAGAGGTGTAGGGGTTCAATTTATAAGGTAAAAAATTAAGCTCCCAATCCTTGCTTACAAGGCAGATTTGGGAGATTTGAATGGATAAAGGAATTGACAAGGTTGCCTTGGGGACAAGGCCAGCTCCAGGAATGCAGAAGCAGTGGCCAGGTCATGTTTCTATGTCAAAGGTCAGCACTCAAGATAGACATCCCAGGAGATAACTGGTGCAAACTGGAGTCCCAAGTTAGAAAGCCTGTGAAAACAGTACAAAAGAGAACCTCAAATCCTCCTTCATGTACAGAACTCTCCAGTCTTGCCCACTGCTGCTCTTAGCAGTGCATCCCAATAAATCTGACTTTTCTGTTCTCCTCTGTCTCTGATGAATTCTTTCATCGCCATGCCTTTGGCCTCGCCTGATATTTCTCTCCACTACAAGAAGTTGCTAACATTTTTATACCTTTCCATCCTTGATAAGGGGAAAGTGTACTGTTGGACACTCCACATTACAACTGTGGTTTTGAAACAAAGCTAAGCCCAGGGGTTGGGGCTATAGCATGATGAAGGATAGTGTCAAGATAGTGTCATTATCTATGGGTTCTCATCTGGGCACAATTGCAAGATACCTCAGGCTCAGGGAACAATAACAATGGGGTTTATTTCACAAATTAGGGAAACAAAGAGTTTCTAAAGCAACAAGTGGCCAGTTATCTCAATCCAGATAGTGTCCACAATGCTCAGAAGTAAGCAGAGTACCAGTCACCTGTCAAGTTGGACAGCACTGGCTGGTAGTGCTGGTCACCACTGGTCAACAGGAGATGGTATCAAAGATACCAGTGCTCACAACTCTTTGTGAGTTGCTGGACTACACCAACAACAAACAATTCTTTGAGACACCAGGCCCAGGACCTTTGGTGCTCCTTTCAGGCAACATCAGAGGCAGGACTGTAGGCAGTGTGGTGGCAAAGGTCTTTGACTTCTCTTCATTTTTTGGAGGTCAACCACTGAATGTGTCTTTCTTCTTCAGAGGCCAGGAACAGAATCTTTTCAAGCTCATCTCCAGGCACCAAATATAGAAGGGAACTTGATGCCTGTACAGACTGAAAATGCCTGATCTCAGGGCAGGTTCATGGGCTGGTAGACTTTGAGGAGTGCTACTGGAGGCACTCTGAACCTGGTAGCACTTCAGTGGGGCTGGGTGTAACAATGTAGAAGGGAAGGGAGCTGCAGGCAGTGGAGCAGGTGGATGGGAAACCATCACTGCTACTGTTATTTTTAGTGGCCCTCACTGGCCTTTGGGGCAGCAGAACAGGAAACTGCCGCAGCTGCTGCGGAGATGGCTACTGCCCCTGGTCTTCCTTGGTGCCTCGTGCCATGGGGTTCCAGTTTTGGTTTAAGTCAGAACATATTCTGTTGGCGCCTTACCTCGTGGCATCAGGATACTTCCCCCTTCCGTGATTGGCTGTGCTCCTTTCGGCCCATCCGGCACACCAAATAAGGGCATGTGACCTTCCGGGATTAGCTGTACTTCTTTTGGCCCAGTGCGCATGACGGCCTCCGGCGCAATATTCCTTATCTGACAGAAGTTCCCTGTAATAATTAGCTGGAAAAAAGTGAAAAATTAAATGCAGGTATATGTAGTGTCTAGGAGTTAACCTACCTGAAAGACAGCGATGAAGACAATTTAAAACTCTTTTAACAGTCTAAAGAAGGTACTGAATGCTGATTTACTTTCTGGGCTGGCAAATATGTTTGCAAGCCTGGTGTTCTGTTGCCTGGGGCTTCCTAACAGTAGCGAAAAGGAGCAATGAAGTTTTTATCAGGTATCCTGAGGACTGATCATTGGAAGCCAGGCTCTGCCCACCTAGCCTGCAACTCGCTTTAGCCCTGCTTACTGGACCTTGGGTCTCCTCCCATCCCTGCCTTCTAACATTGGTTGACACATTGGCTAAGTTCTCCAGACACTGTTCCCATCTCTGGTCCTGTCCATTTATTCTGGTCTCATCTCCAGGCTGGACTGATATTAGAATTCTGCTGGTCCCTCTGGCTTCTTTATTCTCCTCCTTTCTCTCCTTCACTCTGCAGCCCTGCCCACTCCCTGCTCATAAGGCAGAAAGTCTGCAGGAGGGCAACTGAGGGAGGAATCCCTTAAGTATAGGTCCTGGTTTTGCCCACCTCTGTGAAGGCTTCTGGGTCAAGGTGCTGATGGCTCCTTATTGCTACTTCTTGGTGAAGCTGTTGCTTCTGGGCAGGACAGATCTCTGAAAGTATAAAGTGGCCTACTTCCTGTCGTTGATGTGCACTGGGGACAAAGTGTGTGAAAATGATGGTGAGTAATAACGTATGAGAGCTCCTTCTATAGGCTTTCCTAATTCCAGTTTTAGTTAAATTTTCCCAAAGAGGAACACCACATGAGAGTGTTAATTTGTACAATCATATTCCTCTTAAGTAATAGAATATGGTAGAGGTGATACATGTCACTCCTGTGATTATATTGCATTATATAAAACTTGCTATTGGGGTTTTGCTAGAATCTGTTGCTGGTGTTGAAGAAGTAAAAGCAAACTCTAATGAATAGCACAGCCAAAGGAAATTCTGCCAACAACCTGATGAATTTTAGAAGCAGACCCTCCCCAAGTCGAGTCTCTGATGAGTACCCACCCCTGGATGACACCCAAATGGCAGCCTTGAGAAACCCTAAACCAGGGAAGCCAGCTAAACAATCGAAACCAAGAAAATGTAAACCACTAAGTTTTACCATATTTGTTGTAAACCACTAAGTTTTACCATATTTGTTATGCAGCATAGAAAATGAGTGCAATCCATTTGAGAAGCAGATTACGCTAGAAGATATGAATGGCCAATGACCTTATAATTCCACATTTTGACATGTATACAACGGTAAGGTTTGCACATGGACATCATGATATTTGTGTAAGAATATTCAACAAGCATTATTTGAAATAGTCCTAAGCTAGAAAAATTTAAAGTCTACCATCATTAAAATGGGTAAACTGTGGTGTATTCATACATAAGAATACCATACATTAATAACCTCAAATAAAGTTAGGTATATACAATAATGTGCATGAGTCTCATAGTGCTATATAAAAGAAATTAAATCAAAAAATTCTGTAAGTTTTAAATTCTATAAAACTCAAAAACAGGCAAAATTAAAGTATAGTATTAGGATTTAACAATTAGGTGAAAAGTACTAAAAGTATTCTGATGTGCCATTGACATACAGCATGTTTTTTTTTTTTTAACCATCTGTCCCCTCCCCAGTTGAAATAAAAGTTCTCTGAAGGCATGACTCGAATATTTGTTGAATGCATTAGGAAAAATAATGAAAGGATAAGCACGTAGAACTAAAGCCAACAAATTATAATATATAAAGGACCTATACATGTATATGCATAAAGAAAATCTAAACACCCTTTACTATTTACCACATTAAAATGGAAAGATTTCTTTTTCTCTTTTTTACATCATTGTTAATTTTTAAACAATATTTGCTTCCCCCCACCCCCTCAGATTGAGTCCCCATAGAGTTTCCTTCACCAATGCACCTGTGCACCATCACCTAAGTCTCCTGTGCTTCTCCCTCCCTCCCTCTGATCCCTCTCCCTCCTCCTCCCCTGCAGGATGTCTCTGATTTATAGTTGTCTATTTTTGCTTTGTTGTGTTTTGTACTGTTATTTTTTTTACACTGTCTTATTTGTTTCCCCTATATTCCTGCTATAAGTGAACCATCCGATTAAAATGGAAAGATTTAAATAAACTCAACAGTGCTGTTAAGTAACAAAAATCCAGCTGAGTTAATTTTAAATTTAACTCATTAATTCATGAATCATATATTAAAGGACTCATTAAATGATTTATGAATCAGGCAGCATCCCATTAGCAACTAGAAAGGTGCTCTAGAAAGCTGTACAAAATGTTTTCACAGGCAGGGGTGATTGAAATAATCACTGCTTTGAAGCAATTCAAAGCAAAAGTTATTAATGAGATTATTCAGAGCAAACTGAGGACTTAAAACTGAGTAGGCAGCATCAGATTTCTCTGAGCGCTGGCCCCACCCTTCAGATGGTTTGGTCTCAGTGGTACAGTTTGTACAGATCTGTATGTACAGAAGGAGATACAAAATTCTATGGCAGAGATAAAGGAGACATTCAGTTACGTTCTTGGTTAATGAAAAAGGGGGGATGTTATATATAATAATATCAAAAGTGACCTCATTCTGTAAAGTCAGATCTTACTCGGTTTGTGGGAATAGCACAAGAACCAAGGTTTATAAAGATTTCTTTCTAGAGTGCTTCTGCAGATGTGAAGCCTAGGCTGTGCAGTTTATCTGTGGTTCCTTCTACTGTGACAAAGGGAGGGGTGGTGGTCTTAGTGTGTGACCTGGCTACATGGCATTTTCACAGCAAAACTGTTTTTTTTTTTTTTTTTCTTTCTCACTTTAAGCCTCTTCAACTGCCAGCTTAGCAGTTTCTTAGAGGGGAGACATCACTCACATGCAGTAGAAATTTTCTTTCAGCCCGCAGTGGAAAGAGGGAAGAGGGAATTATTTCAGACTTCAGTAACATACCTATGGGGAATGGAAAAAAGGGTCGTAGAAGATTATCCATTTTTCTGTGGGGTGCTGGTCAGAAAAGTTCATACCGAAAAGCTAGGAATACATTCCTAGGGGAAGCTGGAACTCCAGGGGGCTTGAAACTGAAACTATGCAAAACCTGGGGAAATGTGGTTCCTCATCCATGTGCTTACAATGCAAGACATGACTCAGACTCAGAGTGCAACAGCAGGGTTTATTTACCAAGGAGTGAGACCGATAAGGAAATTGGGAGAAAGGAAAGAATTCCTAAGGCCACAAATGGCTGTGTATTCTACCTCAAAGGTGTCTACATTGTCCAGTTCTTGGAGGCAGCGGGAAGTAATCATGGGAGGTGCTGCATCAGCCAGCCCCACCTATCCATGGGCTGGGTGGGCTGCGCCAGAGGCAACAAAAACAAGAGGTGGTACCAGCTGTGCTGGAGGATCAGAAGCCGTGGGCTGCTAAGAGATAGCCAGGCATCTGACCATTAGAGGCCAGCAGTGCCAGTCAGTGCTGGTCAGCAGGTAGTGATGAGAATTAAACAATATTGGACAGCTCTTTGAGGTGGTGCTGGAGGATCAGACACCGGTATATATTAATATATCTTCCGGAGGACCAGGCACCAATATGCAGCTCTTTCAATATATAGCCACAGGCCAGTGGTATCAACAGGTGATGTGGAAGCAGAGCTGGTGGCAGGAGCAGTGGTCAGGCAATTGAGTGGTCAGGTGGTGGTGCCAGAGTTCAGGCAACAGCAATCTATTATTCGAAGTGGTGAGTCAGAGAATTGAAGGCAGGAATCGACGGTCTCAAAGATCTGAAGCGAAGGTGGCAGAGACTGTCTCAATGAGTCTGGGAGATGTGAATGTCTGAATCTGTCTGCTGCCCCAGCTAATAGCCCTTTCAGGGAGCCAGCTGTGGGAAAATGAAGTATTCACAGGAAAGGAATTGCTGCCCATGAATTGATGTAGATTAAATCAAAATGAGGGCAGGGGAGGACAATGAAAATTTACAACTGTTGTAATTGCACTGTATAGAAAACCAGAGATTAAAGAGGCTTAGTGGCTGAGCTACAAAAATTAAGTTCCCCATGAAAATTCCTCCATGGAAATTTATCATTGTTGTCATTAATGTGTGTGTTTATAAACAAAGAGCCAGATGGTTGCTGGGTCATTTTGCAGGCACACCAGGGTCTCTCCTGAACACCCCACCAGCCAGGGGAGGTGCTCCTACCCTGCCACCTCCCACCTCTGCACTGGAGGAGGTCCCAGCTAAATGGACTGGTCCTGTTGATAGGGACTAGGAAGGGGTGGTAGGACACTATGCACTGTTTAGAAAGAAATCTTCCCACATGCATTGTTGATGGTCTGTCTACTCTGAGTTAATTTTTCAGCACATGGACACACCAGAGGAGTGTGGACAGCTGGTGCCATCAGAAGACCAGACTCAGCACACTGGGATGTGCTTGAAGCCAGGTGTTCAGATAAGCGATAAGGAGCTCTGGGGTCTGGACATCACAAGCTCCTGGCAGTGGTAAAGGCCAGCTTACTGATGAACAACTGTTTTTGTTCAACTCATTATAAAAAGACAGCTGGAAATGAAATGTGTGGATCTACCGAAATACACTGCTGAGGGGAGCAGCAGGCAAGACAGGAGAGGTCAGCTGTGCCATGTGAGTCAGCTCTCTGGCTAGGGATTGAACTCATGCACCAGTGGCTGCCAATAGCTTGATAGTGCTGAGACTTAACTCTTGTGCCACCAGTGAGGCATTAAGGTGGTTTCTTTTCTTTCTTTCTTTTTTTTTTTTTTTTAAAGATTTATCCATTTATATATACAAGAGCCTGAGCCAGATGTGTGGGAGGGTGAGAGGATCCACCAGAGATAGAGCAGGGAATAGAACAGGCAGACTGACCGAAATTCACTGCTGAGGAGAGCAGCGGGCCCAACAGGAGAGGTCTGCCACGCCATATGGGTATCTCCCGGACCGGCTGGGATAGAATCAGCACTGCAGAGGCTGCGGACAGCTTCACAGCACTGCCTTCAACTGCCTGTGCCACCAGGGAGGCCCTTAAGGTGGTTTCTTTAGGGTGTTATTCCCCTATCTTCCAGTTGCTTGCTGTCTGATTAAAGAGCACCTTAAAGATTCAGTTCCTGTCTCTACTTTATTGGCACTTGGTGGTGACAGGTGGCCCGAGCTCTGGACTTCCAGTTACACTGTGACATTCTCCTTCATCACCTGCATGGGGAATCCCGTGCAACCTAATGTGGTCCTCAGGCACGAGGACATCCCGGCACCTTCTCTCTTTGCCTCTGGGTTCCAGTCTCCCCTCCACGTCTCCCCCAGAATTAGGTCTATGTAATGATGCAAATTGGCCCCTTATGGAGAGAAAGGAGACAATCTATGGTTAGAGAAAGCCAGGCAGCTCAGAAGCAGTTGAAGAAAATTGAAAAGTTGAAGAAAATTGAAATCAGCCAGGATGCCAAGTACACTCGCTCCATTTGTAGCAAAACCAGAATGAAGAGGCAAGCCGTGGGGATCTGGCACTGTGGTTCCTGCATGAAAACAGTTGCTGGTGGTGCCTGGACCTACAATACCACTTCTGCCATCAAAGTCTGCCATCAGAAGACTGAAAGAATTGAAAGGCCAGAAGAAGGTCTGCAATTTGGAACATTGCCAGCCTATAATAAATGTGTTAATTGATGCAACAGAATTGCTTGGATTTGTTAATTGTTCTGACATGCATTAATTTTGCTTCTCAATCAATTAAATTAATTAAAGTACATTAATTTTTTAAAAATAAATTTTATTTTTATATTCCCCATACAATTGCAACCCCCTTATTTTGACCTCAATCCCTCCCCTCCCCGCCCCCTACCCCCCATTGAGTGTCTCTGGTTCATAGTTGTTTGTTGATTTTGATTTTCACTTTCTTATAGTTATTCATTTTCCTGGTCCCTTATTTAAGTTTTCTAGATTCCTGCTATGAGTGAGATCATCCGGTATTTTTCTTTTTCTTTCTGGCTTATTTCGCTGAGCATGATCCCTTCCAGCGCCATCCATGTTGCTGCAAATTGCATGTGTTTATCTTTTTTGATTGCTGAGTAATATTCCATGGTGTATATGTATGACATCTTCTTGATCCAGTCATCTATTTTTTGGCATTTGGGCTGTTTCCAAAGCTTAGCTATTGTAAATAGTGCTGCTATAAACATAGGGGTGCAGGTGCTCTTTGGAATGGATGTTTCTGTGTCCTTTGTGTAAATACCTAGGAGTGGAATTGCTGGATCATATGGAAGCTCTATGTTTAGTAGGCCCAGAAATCTCCACACAGCTCTTCACAGTGGTTGGACCAGTTTGCACTCCCACCAACAGTGCAGGAGAGTTCCTCCTTCTCCACATCCTCACCAACATTTGTTGTTGCTAGTTTTTTTAATATGTGCCATTCTCACTGGTGTAAGACGGTATCTCATGGTAGTTTTGATTTGCATTTCCCTGATTACAAGTGATGTTGAACATTTTTTCATATGCCTGTTGGCCATTTGCATTTCCTCTTCAGAGAAGTTTCTTTTTAGCTCTTCTGACTATTTTTTGACTGGATTATTTTCTTTGCTGTTGTTGAGTCTCATCAGCTCTTTGCAGATTTTTGTGATCAGTCCTTTATCATTAGTGTTGTGTGCAAAAATGTTCTCCCAGTCGGTGGGGTTTCTCTTTGTTTTTGTTATTGTCTCTTTTGCTGTGCAGAAGCTCTTTAATTTGATGTAGTCCCAGCTGTTTATCTTTGCCTTCACTATCACTGCTTTGGGTGATGTGTCTGTAAAGATGTCTTTGAGGTGCATATCATGTAGTGTTTTGCCTATATTTCCTTCTATGTCTTATGTCTAGTTCTTTAATGCATTTTGAGTTGATTTTTGTGTATGGTGTGAGGTAGTGGTCAATCTTCATTCTTTTGCATGTAGCGACCCAGTTTTCCCAGCACCATTTATTGAACAAACTTTCTTTGCTCCAATGCATAGTCTTTGCTCCTTTGTCAAACATTAGTTGACCATAAATCTGTGGGTTTATTTCTGGATTTTCCATTCTATTCCATTGGTCCGTGTGTCTGTTCTTGTTCCAATACCATGCAGTTTTCTTTAAAATTTTCTTTCTTTCTTTCTTTCTTTCTTTCTTTCTTTCTTTCTTTCTTTCTTTCTTTCTTTCTTTCTTTCTTTCTTTCTTTCTTTCTTTCTTTCTTTCTTTTCTTTCTTTCTTTTTTCTTTCTTTCCTTCCTTCCTCCTTCCTTCCTTCCTTCCTTCCTTCCTTCCTTCCTTCCTTCCCTTCCTTCCTTCCTTCCTTCCTTCCTTCCTTCCTTCCTTCCTTCCTTCCTTCCTTCCTTCCTTCCTTCCTTCCTTCCTTCCTTCCTTCCTTCCTTCCTTCCTTCCTTCCTTCCTTCCTTCCTTCCTTCCTTCCTTCCTTCCAGCACTGGGTACAGTCAGAAGCACGGGAGGGTGAGAGAATTCACCAGAGCCAGAGCGGGGAGCAGAGCAGGCAGAAGGACCGAAGTACACTGCTGAGGGGAGCAGCGTTGGGCAGGAGAGGTCTGCGCACCCTGTGGGACCCTCCTTCGGTGGCTGGGGAGCAGGTGGGGATCCAACCGGCGCTGCAGAGGCTGTGGGCAGCTTCGCAACCCAGTGCCCAACCACTGCACCACCGGGGAGGCCACAATAACATGCAGTTTTGATGATTATGGCTGTGTAGTATAGTTTGAATAGTTTGAAGTCTGGGAGTGTGATGCCTCCATTCCCTTCTTTTTTTTTCAGGAGAGCTTTGGCTATTCGGGGTTTTTGGTGATTCCATATGAATTTCATCAATAATTGTTCTATTTCTTTGAAGAATGAAATTGAAATTTTGATTGGAATAGCATTGAATCTGTATATTGCTTTTGGTAGGATGGCCATTTTAATAATGTTTATTCTTCCAATCCATGAGCAGGGGATGTCTTTCCATTTCTTTGTGTCTTCTTCTATTTCTTTTAACAGTGTTTTATAGTTTTCTTTGTATAGGTCCTTTACCTCTTTTGTTAGATCTATTCCCAAATATTTGATTTTTTTTGTTTCGATAATAAAAGGGATTTTTTTTTGATTTCTTCTTCTTCTTCAGATTTATTGTTTGTGTATAGGAAGGCTACTGACTTTTGTGTGTTGATTTTGTATCCTGCCACTTTACTGAATTGATTGATGAGTTGAATTAGTTTTTCTGTGGAGTTTTTGGGGTTCTCTATGTATATTATCATATCATCTGCAAATAGTGATAGTTTGACTTCTTCTTTTCCTATTTGGATTCCTTGGATGTCTTTCTCTTGTCTTATTGCTCTGGCTAGGACTTCCAGTATTATATTGAAAAGCAGTGGTGAGAGTGGACATCCTTGTCTTGTTCCAGATCTTAATGGAATTGCTTTCAGCTTTTCACCATTGAGAATGATACTGGCTGTTGGCTTGTCATATATGGCCTTTATGATGTTGAGGTACGTTCCTTGTAGCCCAAGAATTTCAAGGGCTTTTATCATGAATGGGTGTTGCACTTTGTCGAAAGCTTTCTCAGCATCTATTGATATTATCATATGGTTTTTATATTTCTTTTTGTTGATGTGTTGGATAACGTTGATTGATTTTCGGATGTTGAACCATCCTTGTGTCCCTGGAATGAATCCAACTTGGTCGTGGTGAATTATCTTATGGATACATTGTTGGATTCTGATAGCTAAAATTTTATTGAGGATTTTTGCATCAGTGTTCATTATGGAGATTGGCCTATAGTTTTCCTTTTTTGTGTTGTCCTTATTCGGTTTTGGTATTAGTGTAATGTTGGCTTCATAGAATGTGTTTGGTATTGTCCCTTCCTTCTCAATTTTTTGGAAGAGTTTGTGAAGGATAGGCACTAATTCGTCTCTGAATGTTTGGTAGAATTCATTTGTAAATCCATCAGGTAGGTCCTGGGCTTTTGTTTTGGGGAGGTTTTTTTTTTTTTTTTTTTTTTTTTTTTTTTTTTTTTTTTTTCCTAGAGGCATGTTTTTTATTTATTTGTTTGTTTCTGTTTGTTTTTTGTTTATACATGCACTGGGTACAGTCAGAAGTGTGGGAGGGTGAGAGAATTCACCAGAGCCAGAGCGGGGAGCAGAGCACGCAGAAAGACCGAAGTACACTGCTGAGGGGAGCAGCGGGCGGCAGGAGAGATCTGCGCGCCATGTGGGACCCTCCTCCGGTGGCCGGGGAGCAGCCGGGGATTGAACCAGTGCCGCGGAGGCCGCGGGCAGCTTCACAACCCAGCGCTCAACCGCTGCGCCACCAAGGAGGCCCATTGGGGAGGTTTTTGATTACCATTTCAATTTCGCTGCTTGTAATTGGTCTGTTTAAGTGTTCTATTTCTTCTTTATCTAGCTTTGGGTGATTGTAGAGTTGTAGGAATTTGTCTATCTCCTGTAGATTGTTGAACTTGTTTCCATATAACTGTTCATGGTAGTTACTGATTATTCTTTTGATTTCTGCTGTGTCCGTTGTGATTTCTCCTCTTTCATTTATGATCCTGTTTATTTGTGCTTTCTCCCTTTTTTCCTCTGTGAGCCTGGCTAGGGGTTTGTCTATTTTATTGATTTTTTCGAAGAACCAGCTCTTGGTTTCATTGATCTTTTGGATTGTTTTTTTAGTTTCGATTTCATTTATTTCTGCTTTGGTTTTTATTATTTCTTTTCTTCTACTGGTTTTGGGGTTTTTTGTTGTTCTTTTTCTAGATCTTTGAGCTTTGAGATTAGGTTGTTTCTTTGAGTACTTTCTTGTTTCTTGATGTGAGCCTCTATTGCTATATATTTTCCTCTTATTACTGCTTTTGCTGCATCCCATACATTTAGGAAATTGGTGTCCTCCTTGTCATTCAATTCAAAGAATTTTTTGATTTCTTCTTTGATCTCCTCGTTAGTCCAGTGGTCTTCCCGTAGTGTGGTTTTCAATCTCCATGAGGTAGAAGAGTCCCTTGCCTTCTTTTTATGGTTTATTTCTAGTTTGATGCCTTCATGGTCAGAAAAGATGGTTGGTATGATTTCAATCTTGGTGTATCTGTTGATGTTTGTCTTGTGCCCTAGTATGTGATCAATCCTGGAGAATGATCCATGTGCGCTTGAGAAAAATGTGTACTCCGTTTTTTTTTTAATAATAAATTTTATTTTTATATTCCCCATACAATTGCAACCCCCCATTTTGACCCCAATCCCTCCCTCCCACCCCCCACCCCCCAAATGGGTTTAGTGTTCTATAGATGTCTGTTAAGCCCAAGCACTCTAGGTCCTTATTTAGAGCTTTAGTGTCTTTACTTATTTTTTGTCTCGTTGATCTATCCATTGTTGATAGTGGTGTGTTGAAGTCTCCCACTACGTATGTGTTTTCTCTGATGTCTGTTTTCAGACATGACAATAGTTGTCTGATATATTTTGGTGCTCCTTTGTTTGGTGAATATATGTTAATGAGTGTTATTTGTTCTTGAATATTGTCCCCTTGATCATAATGTAGTGACCATTGTGGTCTCTTTTTATCTTTTTGAGTTTGAAATCTGTTTTATCTGATAAAATACATTAATTTTTACTGGAACAGTATACTGAGGTGCGGTTACATTCCAGTGCTTTTTTTCAGTAGTAGAATGATTTATGAATGAAAACCTTACAGCTTAAAAAAAAAAAAAAGATCCAGAAACAATTTTCTTGCTCTAGGCCATTCAAGGTGCTTTGTTTTGGGGCCTTCCTGGTGGCTCAAGGGGTTACTATGAAGCTATCCACAGCTACTGCAGCACAAGTTCCATCCCCAACCAGGCCAGGGAGGTGACTCACATGGCGCAGCAGACCTCTCCTGTTTCGCCTGCTTCTCCCCTCAGCAGTGTATTTCAGTACATCTGCCTGTTCTGCTCCCCACTCTGTATCTGGTGAATCCTCTCACCTACTGCATATCTGGCCTGTACCTCAGCTCTTGTATGTATAAATAAATAAACCTTTAAAAAAAAAGAAAAAGAAATAGTACAGAAATAGTACTTTTGGCGTATTATATGCCAAGTATGGAACAGCTTACAGGCTTGTGATTGTCAGAATTGGATCAGTTTCAAAGTTCATACCATTCTGTTTTCTCTGAGGTCATCTTTCTTTGGATCCTTTTTGTCTTCATGAAAGGAAAGTCGAGGAGGCAAGGATAGTGGCTGGATTACTGCTGGATTCTTAGGCAAGTGGAAAGTTGACCTTTCTTCAAAATGACAAGCTTACTTCTACCAGGTAAACTTGTCACCTCGTAAAGTCCCCAGGCTTCTTAAGGCAACAAACAAATACCTCTGCTTAGGGAAGGAGTCCCAGTGAATTTCTTCAGGATCCATGCTATCAGGTAAATGAAGATAGGTCAGGCTTTTATGCTGCTGCGGCCTTGAATGCAGAAGGTGTTTGGGAGCGTGGGCTCAGGGCATGCATGCCTGATGGGGGACACCTGGAGTATTGTGTGGGCATGCATAAGTGAGCACACCTGAGCCTGGAGGCTGAGCTATAAGGGTGGTGTCACGCAGATAGGTGAACTGTGGCAGCAGAGAATGGTTATGAGAGGACACCCAGAGGAGAGAGTATATAGAGATTTGCAGTGGGGCCCAAGTTGCTGTCTCCTGCTGCTTGTTGTAGGGTAACGTAAAAGGTATAAGGCTTTTCTGTCTCCCTCCATTAGGTTAGACAATGGAACCCTGTGGTCCTGAATGCATGTCTGAGGGCAGGCACCTGAAATAGGGTGTGGGCATAGGTAGATGGGATTCACCTAGGCTAAGACTGGGCTTTTAAGGGTGGCGTCACGGGGACACCAGCAGAAGCAGAGAGAACACCAGAGAACGCCGGAGAGCCCAGAAAGAATGAAGACTTGCTGGGGGGCTGGGAGGCTGTCAGGCCTTGCCTGCTGTGTACCTGGTAAATCCCAATAAAAGCCTGCAAAAGCCACTGAGGGCTCCAGGACTGTTTCCTCCTTTACCCCGTCTGCTTGGGTCATAGGAAACCTGCACTGTGGCCTGTCCTGCCCCTACACTTGTTTTCCCTGTGTACTATGAAAAACCTTGGGGATGATGTTAAGGGCCCCAAGGTTCTCTTTTAAGCTACTGAGCCAACGGTTAACCTACCCAGCCGGGATGGTTGCAGAACACCATCTCAGGATATGTGCTAGATGTGATTCTTTTACCTTAATATTCTTTTTGCTCCTCAATCATGTTTGTTGAGTTAGTGTTTTGTTGAGTGTTATGACATATCTTAAGGAAGGAAATGAAAATATCTAATCTCAAGGCTTTTGTGTGTCACTGTGGAAATAACTCATTTACTGTTAGATTTTACAGAGTAATGTATCATGTTCAGTGCTACCTTTAACCTATAAGTAGAGAAGGAAGAAAGCAAGAGGAGCTCACAGCAGAGTAGTGGTAAGTTAAGTTCAGTCACACGACAGTGCTGGCCAGTCCCTGTGATGGGATGCAATCACCAGCATCCCTAGCTGGAGAGAGGCCTGGGCCCAAGAGTCCTCCTCTGCCTTCTCCTCTGCCTTCCTCATTCCTTCATGAGTCTTTCTGAGGCTATCAAAGAAGATGGTATTCAGCTGAGGCCAGCAGGTTTTATGGTCTAGCACTTAGTGGATGCACTTGAGGATGTGGCTGTCGAGTTTACCCAGGAGGAGTGGACTTTATTGAATCAAACACAGAGAGATCTCTACAGAGATCTGATGTTGGAGAACTACCAGAATCTCATTGTATTAGGTCATGCTCGCATCATTTCTTAACTGAGCCCTTTACAAAATGAATTTTTAAGTATCTTTGTTGTCAGATGGGAATAATGTGTAGAAGACAGACTTAATCCCTACCTTCATGGGACATACTCTGGGGGATTCCCCTATGAAAAGGAAGATCTCTGTAAATAAGTGACTTAATTTCTTTAGGGATTTTAAGCCCTGAAGTTTTTAACTTATGGCTTTAAACCTGCATGAGATTGTATGTGGCTTGTAGGTCCCAGAGATTCCTAGAGCTCTCCAGTTACTTGAGAGCACAGAGAAGCTAAGAGATGTAGATGGATTTTTGTTTCTTTTCTGTATTTTTATTGCATTTATTTAAAATTTTGCATGCTTCAAATGGCCAACAGGCATATGAAAAAATGTTCAACATCACTTGTCATCAGGGAAATGCAAATCAAAACTACCATGAGATACCATCTCACACCAGTGAGAATGGCACATATTAAAAAAACTAGCAACAACAAATGTTGGCGAGGGTGTGGAGAAAAAGGAACTCTTCTGCACTGTTGGTGGGAGTGCAAACTGGTCCAACCACTGTGGAGAGCTGTGTGGAGATTTCTGGACCTACTAAACATAGAGCTTCCATATGATCCAGCAATTCCACTCCTAGGTATTTACCCAAAGGACACAGAAACATCAATTCCAAAGAACACCTGCACCCCTATGTTTATAGCAGCACTGTTTACAATAGCTAAGCTTTGGAAACAACCCAAATGCCCAAAAATAGATGACTGGATCAAGAAGATGTGGTACATATATACCATGGAATATTACTCAGCATTCAAAAAAGATAAACACATGCAATTTGCAGCAACATGGATGGCACTGGAAGGGATCATGCTCAGCGAAATAAGCCAGAAAGAAAAAGAAAAATACCGGATGGTCTCACTCATAGCAGGAATCTAGAAAACTTAAATAAGGGACCAGGAAAATGAATAACTATAAGAAAGTGAAAATCAAAATCAACAAAAAACTACGAACCAGAGACACTTTTAGGGGGGCGGGGGGTGGGAGGGGAGGGATTGGGGTCAGAATGGGGGGGCTGCAATTGTATGGGGAATATAAAAATAAATATTATTAAAAAAATAAAATAAAATTTTGCATGCTTGTTTATAAATTTAGACTTCATTGTCTACAGAAATCCTGCAGGCTGGAGTATTGATTCTTGATTCAAGGACATGTTTTTCATGTTTTGCAAGGTGCTCTTGATGTATTTTTCCCTGGAGCAGAGTATGAATCATGCAAACCCAATGTCAGTGCTGGACTGGATGGAGCTGAAGTGCTCCATCCAACGAAAAGAGTTCTGCAGCGTGAGTTCACAAACAAGATGTGGTTTTATGAAGAGCAGTGCTAGCCTGGGAAAGGGCATTTGAAAACTATTAAAGGCATGCTTTTTTCCTGAGAAGGCTGAGGCCATTTGATTTCTGAGTTTCCTCAGAAACTTTCTTTGTTCTCTCAAAATGATCTGAGTTTCCTCAGAAACTTTCTTTGTTCTCTCAAAATGATCTGTCTGGCTTATTCCAAAATTTGATTGCTTGTCAATAGCTCTCTTCACAATACCTTCCTATCCTTTTTTCCTGATTCTTCATCTATTTTGTTTACTGTTAGCCTTAGTTTTGCAGAGTATTGAGCTACATACATCTTGATTCCATATTGCTACCAGACTCCTCACACAGCCAAAATTGTTGTGGTCCATCTTTCTTGTTATTTCACCATTTCTGTCATGTTTTCTTCATATTTAGACTTACACATGTGCCGTGTGCTTTTTTTTTGAGGTAAAATATATGAGTTAACTTTTTCATTGGTCTTGTGTACATTCACAGTGTTTTACAATTATCAGCTCTTTTTAGTTCCACATCTGTGTCACCTCAGAAGGAGTTCTCATTCACCCCACCCCAGGCCCTGCAACCACTAATCTGCTTTCTGTCTCTATGGATTTACCTATTTTGTATATATGATATAAATGGGATCACACCAAATGTGAACTTTTGTATCTGGCTTCTTTCCTTAGTATAATATTTTTGGTTTATCCATGTCATTGAATGTATCAGTATTTTTTATAGTTGAATAATATTGTTTCATGACTATTTCCAGTTATTGCTTGATGAACTTTTCACTTTTGACAAATTGTGAATACAACAGCTTTGAACATATATTTTATGCAAATATTTGCATATCTGTCTTCAACTCTTTTGGGTATATACCTAGAAATAGAATGACTGTGTCATATGGTCATTTTATGTTTAACTAGTTAAGAAATACTAAACTAGGGCCTCCCTGGTGGTGCAGTGGTTAAAATCTCAGCGCTATCAAGCTATTGCCAGCCACTGCAGTGTGAGTTGAATCCCCAGCCTGGGAGCTAACCCACATGGGGCAGCAGACCTCTCCTGTCTCACCTACTGCTCCCCTCAGCAGTGTATTTCAGTGGATCTGCCTGCTCTGCTCCCCACTCTGTCTCTGGTGAATTTGCTTACCCACCACACCCCAGTTCGTGTATGCATAAATAAATAAATAAAAATCTTAAAAAAAATGAAATACTAAACTACTTCACACTAAGGGTTACCATATTACATTCCCACCAGCAATTTAGAAGAGTTCTAATTACTCTGTATCCTTGCCAACACTTCTTATTTCTTTTTGAATACTAAACCTCCTGGCAGGTATAAAGTGATACCTTATTATGGTTTGGATTTGAATTTTCCTAAAACAAATAATTTTGAATCTCTTTTCATGTGCTTGTTGGCTAATTCTCTTTTTGGGAAAAATACTGACTCAGGTCCTTTGCTCATTTTATTGTTGAAGTGTAGGAGTTCTTAATGTACTCAAATTGTGGGCCCTTATCTGATATATTTGATTTGCAGGATTTTTATCTCACTCTTAGGCTGATTTTTCACTATTTTCAATGTATTCTTTAATGCACAGATTCCTTTAATTTTGATGAAGTCCAACATCTTTTTAATTTTCTTGGATGCTTTTGTTATTATAACTTAGAATAGATATAAAGATTGGACATTATCAAATCTAAGGTCATAAAGATTTACCCCCATGTTTTCTTTCTTTTTTAAAAAATATTTATTTATATGCAAGAGTTGGGGTACAAGCCAGAGGCATGGGAGGGTGAGAGGATTCACCAGAGACAAAGCGGGGAGCAGAACAGGCAGATGACTGAAATACACTGCTGAGGGGAGCAGCGGGCATGACGAGAGGTCTGCCTCGCCATGTGGGAATCTCCCTGGCCGCCTGGGAATCAAACCTGCACCGCAGAGGCTGCGGACAGCTTCACAGCGCTGCACTCATCACGCTGCACTCATCACGCTGCACTCATCCCGCTGCACCACAGGAGAGGCTTCTACCCCCATGTTTTCTAATAAGAGTTTTGTGGTTTAAGCCCTTACATTAGGTTTTTGATCCATCTTCAGTTAACTTCTTTTTTATTTTATTTTTTATTTATACAATAGCTGGGGTACAGGCCAGAGGCATGGGGGGGTGAGAGGATTCACCAGAGACAGAGTGGGGAGCAGAACAGTCAGACGGACTGAAGACACGGCTGAGGGGAGCACTAGGCGAGGCAGGAGAGATATGCTGTGCCATGTGGAAATGACATGAAAAAAATAAATAAATGAAATCCTTAGCATTTTCCAAGAAATCAAAGTCCACAGGCACACCCAGGAATGTTAGAAATTTTTAAACAGCATTTCTTCTTTGGAGAAGTATCTGCCTCTTCTGCCCATATTTTGGATTGGGTTATTTGCTTTATTTTTGTTGAGTTGTGTGAGTTCTTTGTAGATCTTTGATAGCAGTCCCTTATAAGATGCATGGCGTGCAATTTTTTTTTTCTCATACAGTAAGGTATCTCTTTGTTTTGGTTGTTCTCTTTTGCTGTACAGAAGCCTTTTAGCTTGATGTAGTCTCAGCTGTTTATATTATCCTTTGTTTTCCTTTGTTCTGGAGATAGAGTTCTCAGAGGTATCTCTGGAGTTTATGTCATAGAGTGTTTTGCAATGTTTTCTTCTATGTATTTTCTGGTGTCAGGTCTTACATCCAAGTCTTTTATCCATTTTGAGTTGATTTTTGTGTATGGTGTGAGATTGTGGTTTATTTTCATTCTTTTGCATGTGATAGTTCAATTTTCCCAAAACCATTTTTTGAAGAGACTTTCCTTAGTCTAGTGTATATTCTCTTTTTTATTGTAGATTTTGGTACACATATGTGTGGTTTTCTTTCTGAGCTCTCAATTCTGTTCCATTGTCTGTTTTGCTCCCAGTACCATGTTGTTTTATTTGTTATGGTTTTATAGTACATTTGAAGTCTGTTAGTGTAATACCATCATTTCCCCCCCTTTTTTGTCAGGAGATCTTTGGCTATTTGGGGTCTTTTGTGGTTCCATATGAATTTCATCAACATTGTTCCATTTCTTTGAAAAACACCATTGAAATTTTTATTGGGATCGCATTGAATCTACAAATTGCTTTGTGTAGAATAGCCATTTTGACAACGTTGATTCTTCCAATTCATGCGCAGGGAATGTCTTTCCATTCATTTGTGTCTTCTGCTATTCCTTTAACAATGTGTTATAATTTCCTTTTTACGGGTCCTTCACCTCCTTTGTTATATTTACTTCTAGGTATTTAAATTTTTTACATGTGATTACAAATGGTCAGTCAGGCTCCCGTCTCTGACAGGCGGCAGTAGGAGTTAGGGGCTGAGGACCTGTGCTTTCACTTGAGGAACTTAAGTCTTGGTTTCCTCTGCTTACATCCTGGACATGGCCCAAACAATGCTCCCTTCAGTCCTCAGCAGTCAGTACTCTGGTTATGCTTGACACCCAGGCTAGGGTTTCCTTCTCTGCATGTCATTCCAAGTGCACTCAGCAGTGCTCTGTCTTACCTTGGGGTGTCTCCAGGTTCTTTCTGTAGCACTGGGGCCAGAAATACTGAGGAGGAAAATCTTCATTCTCACTCTTGTCACTATCTTACCAGAAGTCTCAAGCATTTAAAAGCTCCTATTCACCCACATGACAATGTTACCAGCATATTCTTTCCAGGCTTTTCAATCTGTCTACAATTTGTTCCAACCATTGTCTCATTCACTGGGCTCCTGTAGCAATACTAAACCTATAAATACTTTAAATAGAAGCTACTTGGGATCCTGAACTGGGTGAAAATTGCTCCAATACTCGAGAAAGCTGCCAGTTAACAACCCACAATGGCAGTTCTTTGAGGGCAATGTATATTTACTCTATTGACACTAGCAACTTGCTCAAGAAGTATGTACTGCTGTCATTATGGCTACAGTACCGATATAGATGGTAGGTGGGCAATTAAAAGGTGATTGTGCCATCATGGTGAAATACAGCCACTTTTCCCGCCCTTAAGTTGTCCCTTAGCTGGTGTCCATTTTTGACTAGATTCCTGATTCTGTCTTAATTGATTCTGGTAGTTTTTGTAAGTCTGTTAGTTGCTTCCTGGCAGTAAGCAGCTCTGGAGTTCCCTACTTGTTATATTTTGTCCTTCTCCATATATATGCTTTTATTTTATTTTATTTTTTTAAGATTTATTTATTTGTTTGTTTGTTTGTTTATTTGTTTATTTGTACAAGCACTGGGCACAGTCAGAAGCGTGGAAGGGTGAGAGAATTCACCAGAGCCAGAGCGGGGAGCAGAGCAGGCAGAAGGACCGAAGTACACTGCTGAGGGGAGCAGCGGGCGGCAGGAGAGGTCTGCGCACCATATGGGACCCTCCTGCAGTGGCCGGGGAGCAGCCGGGGATCAAACCAGAGCCGCAGAGGCTGCGGGCAGCTTTGCAACCCAGCGCTTAACTGCTGCGCCACCGGGGAGGCCCTACATATGCTTTTAAATGAAGTGAATTTATCCTACAATTTTCTCAAACCTAAATTTTCCCATTTTATTTCAGAATTGGATTTGCAACTCAAAACCAAACGTTCCACACTGCTTCACTATATTTTTGTGGGAAAAAAGTCAAATGGAATACAATTGGTAAGATTTTCAAACAGCAAATCCTTGCTTCTACATCAGGAATAGAAATATAAAATCCATGAGAATTATATGACCCAAAGAAAGACTTGAGTCATTTATTCAAAGAAAGCAGCAAGTATGAAGAGATTCTCTGAATATCAAGATCTTGAGAAGCACTCTAATCATACTACAAACTTGGTTCTTCTCAGAGATCTCACAAATAAACATCCATGTATACGCAGGAAAATTGTGTGAATGCAAAGATTGCGAGAGAACAATTTTTACATAGGTTCATATGAGATACCTCACCTAAGAAGAACTATATGGATGTAAAGGATGTTGGAAAGCCTTCACTGACTCCTCATACTTTACAGAGTATATAGGAATTCTAAGTGGAAAAAAGCCCTATGTGTGTATGAAATGTGAGAAAGCTTTTACTAGATCAACAGGACTTATTTCACACATATGAATCCACACTGGAGGAAACCATCTGTGTGTAAAGAACGTGGGAAAGCTTTTATTCATTCCGCATACCTTACAAAATATGTGAGTTCACAGTGGAGAGAAACCATATTTATGTAGTGTGGGAAAACTTACTCATTACTCAGGATTTGTCTTACAGAAGAGAAAAACCCTATGATGTAAGGAATATGGGGACGCCTTTAATAACTCTTCAATGCTTAATCAACATGCAAGGACACCTACTGGAGAGAAGCCATATGAATGCAAGCAATGTGGGAAAGCTTTCAGTCACCAGGACTTACATGTATTTAACAACTTACACTGGAGAGAAGGCCTATGAATGTAAAGGCCTATGAATGTGGGCAGCCTTCACTCAGACTTCAACATTGGCTAGTCATCAGAGAACTAAGGCATGTGAATGTTCCTCAGACCTTAATATTCACATCCAAACTTACCTGGATAAAGAGCTTATGAAGGCAAAGAATGTGAGAAACCTTTGCTCAGTTTTCATTCTTACACATTATGTGGGAACTTAGCTGTGTCAGAAGTACTAGTCATAGAAGAACAGCACTTATGCATGCCTTACAGAGTGTGTAAGAACTCTCATTGAGAGAAAAACCTTCTAGCTCTAAGGCATGTGGGAAAGCCATTTTATTGGTGTCATTCTAACATTTTTAATTATCTAAAATTACTGTATAAGCCATGTGAAGGTTAAGAATGAGACACAACTTTAAATGTTTTACATGCTTTAATAGCATGTAACTTACACTGGGGGAAAAAAACAATCTGTATATAAGGAATTTAGTAAAAACTTAGTATTGAGGCCTCAGTAGTCACATAATTCCTACTGGCATAAAAACCCTATGAATGTAAAAGGTACAGGGAGACCTACATTTACTTCTGTTATCTTTTGAGAACTTAACTACATATTAAAAACTCAAAGTGGAGAGAGACTGTTACATATAAGAAACCTGGGAAAGCCTTCAGAAGTCCCCGAAAGCTTCACTTTACATACATGAAAACTCACAAATATATAAAAAAAAAGATAAAAATTGATCAGGTGTTAAAAGTCAAAGCATTCAGTGGAAAGAAACCCTATGAAGGCAAGACAAAAAAAAGTTTTCTGCCTTATAGCTTAATATTCTTTGCTATATCACAGAGGCAGGAATTGTTAGGAATGTTAGAAATATGGGGTTACCTTTCTCTGTGTGTATGTATGTGTGTGTGTGTAGTTTTTGATTTTCAACTGTAAGTAAAAATTATTCATAGAGAAAATGTGATTGTAGGGTACATAGGAAATGTCCATTTTATCAACCTTACCCTACATGTGCAGACCAGCCCTGGGAAGCAGCTGTATGAATGCAAGTGTGGGAATGTATTTTCGTAAATACATGTATAGGAAACTCAAAGTACTAACTGGGAGATGTACTATGAATGAGGGAAATTTTGGAAAGATTTCAGGAACTGTTATGCATATTATATATAGAAGAATTCTTTTTTTTTTTTTTTAAATGAGAAAAAATGTTTAGAATGTATTTATTTTGCATTACTTTGGTATTTGCATATGTTGCTTTAGATGAAAATCTAAAGATTGTCATTTTAGAGTGAGCAGTTTAATAATATTTTCAGATTTGTAACTACCATTTAGAGATAATATGAAGTTCTGTGTGAAGTCATTATTTTTTTTTTTTTTTTTTTTTTTTAAATTTTATTGTTATATTCCCATACAATTGCCGCCCCCATTCTGACCCCAATCCCTCCCCTCCCGCCCCGCCCCCTAAAAGTGTCTCTGGTTCATAGTTTTTTGTTGATTTTGATTTTCACTTTCTTATAGTTTTTCATTTTCCTGGTCCATTATTTAAGTTTTCTAGATTCCTGCTATGAGTGAGACCATCCGGTATTTTTCTTTTTCTTTTTGGCTTATTTCGCTGAGCATGATCCCTTCCAGCGCCATCTATGTTGCAGCAAATTGCATGTGTTTATCTTTTTTGAATGCTGAGTAATATTCCATGGTATATATGTACCACATCTTCTTGATCCAGTCATCTATTTTTGGGCATTTGGGTTGTTTCCAAAGCTTAGCTATTGTAAACAGTGCTGCTATAAACATAGGGGTGCAGGTGTTCTTTGGAATTGATGTTTCTGTGTCCTTTGGGTAAATACCTAGGAGTGGAATTGCTGGGTCATATGGAAGCTCTATGTTTAGTAGGTCCAGAAATCTCCACACAGCTTTCCACAGTGGTTGGACCAGTTTGCACTCCCACCAACAGTGCAGAAGAGTTCCTTTTTCTCCACACCCTCGCCAACATTTGTTGTTGCTAGTTTTTTTAATATGTGCCATTCTCACTGGTGTAAGATGGTATCTCATGGTAGTTTTGATTTGCATTTCCCTGATGACAAGTGATGTTGAACATTTTTTCATATGCCTGTTGGCCATTTGCATTTCCTCTTCAGAGAAGTTTCTTTTAAGCTCTTCTGCCCATTTTTTGACTGGATTATTTTCTTTGTTGTTGTTGAGTCTCATCAGCTCTTTGCAGATTTTTGTGATCAGTCCTTTATCATTAGTGTTGGGTGCAAAAATGTTCTCCCAGTTGGTGGGGTTTCTCTTTGTTTTGTTATTGTCTCTTTTGCTGTGCAAAAGCTCTTTAATTTGATATAGTCCCAGCTGTTTATCTTTGCCTTCACTATCACTGCTTTGGGTGATGTGTCTGTAAAGATGTCTTTGATGTGCAAATCACGTAGTGTTTCGCCTATATTTCCTTCTATATATTTTATGGTTTCAGGTCTTATGTCTAGTTCTTTATCCATTTTGAGTTGATTTTTGTGTATGGTGTGAGGTGGTGGTCAAGCTTCATTCTTTTGCATGTAGTGACCCAGTTTTCCCAGCACCATTTATTGAACAAACTTTCTTTGCTCCAATGCATAGTCTTTGCTCCTTTGTCAAAGATTAGTTGACCATAAATCTGTGGGTTTATTTCTGGATTTTCTATTCGATTCCATTGGTCTGTATGTCTGTTCTTGTTCCAATACCATGCAGTTTTGATGATTATGGCTTTGTAGTATAGTTTGAAGTCTGGGAGTCTGATGCCTCCATTCCCTTCTTTTTTTTTCAGGAGAGCTTTGGCTATTCGGGGTTTTTTGTGATTCCATATGAATTTCATCAATAATTTTTCTATTTCTTTGAAGAATGACATTGAAATTTTGATTGGAATAGCATTGAATCTGTATATTGCTTTTGGAAGGATGGCCATTTTAATAATGTTTATTCTTCCAATCCATGAGCAGGGGATGTCTCTCCATTTCTTTGTGTCTTCTTCTATTTCTTTTAACAGTGTTTTATAGTTTTCTTTGTATAGGTCCTTTACCTCTTTTGTTAGATTTATTCCCAAATATTTGATTTTTTTTTGTTTCAATAACAAAAGGGATGGTCTTTTCGATTTCTTAGAAGAATTCTTACTAGAGGAGAATTTGAAATAAATGATAATGGAAATGAGATTGCCTTCCTGTGTGTTTTATTCCCCAATTTCCTAAATTTCTGTGGTGGTTTTGCATTATTAAGTTTAATTAATATTTTTAATTAATATTTTTATTCCACCCCTAGGTATCTACCTGAGAATACAAAATCACTAATTCAAAGGAAAACATGCACTCTCAATGCTCACTGCAGCATCATTTACTATAGCCAAGCTATGGAGACAACCTAATTGCCCAAATACCAATGAGCAGACCAGGAAGATGTGAGAGCAATCTCTTCTCTCTCTCTCTCTCTCTCTCTCTCTCTCTCTCTCCACACAACACACACACACACACACACACACACACACACACAGGAGTACTACTCTGCTATCTAAAAATAAACTCTTGACATTTGCAGCAAGAGAAAGACAAAAGCCAAATTAAGAACACTAGAAAGCTGATTATAGAACTGAGGCTACTGGGGTGGAGGGAGGAGCAGGGCAAAGTGAGGAGGAGGAAGCACAGTGGACTATGGTGGTGGACCTTGGGTTAGCATGGAGGGCATAGGGATGTGGCCATTGAGGTAATATAATTAACATCTTAAATAGGTAATATAAATAATTAAAAATATTATTCTGTTGGACAAATAAGTCCATGGCAAATAAGGCCCACTGTTCATGAGAAACTGTTGTTAGTGCTGTATTGCTGTGTCTTTGGTAGACAACCATATTTGTCCTCATAAGGAATCAGGAAGTACTGTGTCCTTGCAAAGATGAGTAAAAGTGCAGTGATGTAAGGTATTCCATGTGAATTAAGTGGAAGACTAAGGGAGTTCTCTGTGTCTATATGTTGTCTGTGGTCTTCCCCTTTGTGTCTAATTCTAGCCTCTGGAGGATACAGAAATTGGTATAGATAGTGCTTATAGATATTATGAAGTCTATATAGGTGTATATATATCAATATCAATATATATATAATTATGTTTGTCGATAACGTGCTCCCAGAAGCATAATCTGAGATAACCTGTGATTAATGAAAACTACTTGAAATTTAATGATTTTATTTGAAGCATATATATCTTTAAAGTTGTCTTATCGAGAGTGATGTGTTTTTTTCTGTGCCATTTGTGCTGGATATGTGCTGCACAGAGGAAGCAACTGAGGTGAACTGCTGAAGTCTTTAAGTGTCAGATAAAAAGGGAGTTGGAAAATTAAAGTTTTTGCATGTTAAGAATTCCATTCCAGTCTTGGAATTCTTATAATTCCAGAATTGAAATAATAAGATTTGGTGGTGGAGAAAATGGTTACTTTTGGAATGAGATAAGGAGATGGGAAGGGTCAAGTTCTTTTAGCATTGTGGCTGTCCATCAATGTCTCATGACTGATTGTTATTTCCTTTGAATGCACTGCAATCCTAGAAAAACCTGTCTGCTGAAGCCACCCCAGCATTCAGACACCTGACTCTCATCACCATAGAAATGGTGACAAAAAATGAAAGTGGAGAAATTGTGAAAGGAACAGTGAGGAGCAACCTCTGACCCAGTGGGTGGTGCTCATAGCCAGCTTGATGGTAGGGGGTGAACTTATGGGAAATAGGAGCTGAGCTGAGGCTTTTGGTTGCTAACCTGCTAGTAAAGAGGGGTGTCTCTGTGTTAATAAGGTCTTCCTAAACCCTGATTTGCTATCACATCTGACAAAAGTATTGTTCATGTGCACTAGTGAGTATGTTATGCATCTGCCAAATTGGTAAGTATTTCTTTGAAAAGGTCTCTGGCACTTCTCTCTCTCTTCACCTTCCGGAATATCTATTATCCTTATGTTTCCTCTTCTAATTGAGTGTGATATTTGCCACAGAATTTCTCATTTTCCCTATTTCTTGTTTCTTTCTTTTTTCTAATCGGGTGATTTGTACATTTGAGTCTTCTATTTCTGAAATTCTCTTCTCTGTCAGTTTAATTCCACTTAAATTACTTTCTGTATTTGTTTTCATTTCATTTAGAGTTATCTTTTGTGTTCTTTTAAATGATAAGGCATAGAGTAAGGTAAATTCATGGCAATCAACAATAAAAGATGATTGAATTATTCTTTGAATCACCTGTATATGAATAACTTAACAGTGTCCTCAGGGATGAAGGGGGAATGACAATGAGAACAGCACAAACAGCTTGAGGAATTCTGAGAAGCTGAAGAGAACAGACTACTTCTTTTAGAGTACAAGATAGCATAAGGAAGAGAATAAAAACTTGCTAACTTCTGGATAGTGGTTTCACTATTTGTATTGAGACTAAAAAGAATTAAAAATGCTCAAAGGAGCCCATTTGTATCTGTAATTTATGTTCAATTTTTAAAAAAGCTTTGGCTTTTTTGAACAGTGGATTGAGTATGCTATTTTTTTTTATAAATTCAGTTCAAAAAATTTTCACAAATCTTCAAAAGTAGAGGGCACAGAAAAATCAGCTCCCATGTATCCATCACTGTGCTCTGAAAATGAGCAAACCATAAACAATTTGAATTCCATTTCCATGGAATTAACCATAGATGTCATTGCCTCTAACCTTTGAAACTTTGAAACTTGTTATACTTTGGTAAAACACAAAAAAGATTATTGGATGCAAGGACTTTTTTAATAAAATCATATTAAATCACAACTATATTTAGTAAGAGCTAGAATGTATTTTTTGGTTTAATATTTATATACTGGTAATTGATTCTGCATATTTTTTCTCAGCATTGGTCATAAAATTTTGGGGGCCAAGCACAAGTGCAAATCTTCAGTGATTAGCAAGGCCCTCAGAGAATAGAGTGTGGGTTGTGTGATACATGAAATCTAGTAGGTGTTCCCCAAAGTCCAGATCATTATGCTTACCCATGTGAGACTGGCATGTATGAAATCTATGTGTTGTATTCTGACTGCCAATATGCTACAATTCTGGTATCATTATGTGGTTTTGTGTGTGTGTGTGTGTGTGTGTGTGTGTGTTTTAATAGAGACAGTTTGATGTGTTGCAATTTGGCTTTAGAGTCAAGAAGTCTGAGTTTTCACTTCAGAATCAAGGCATCCTTAATTGTCACATAACTGGCTAAAATATTTAGAATGTATGAGTCTGTTTTATCACCTCATAAATGTAGCTAAAAATACAATGTTCACAACAATGATAACCAATACCAAGTTAATTTCTTCTATGCTAGAGACTGTTTTGGGTACTTTACACATATTATCTTGTGAAATTTTTACAACAATCCTGTATATGTAATTCCCATTCAACACCACTTTTGAAGGATGTTGTGAAAATTGCATGAGTTAGTGCTAATGATGGTCAGCTTGCTTATGCAATATTTACCTCAGTTCTGTAGTATTAGCATCTCATGATTTTTTTTTTGTTAGTATCTGTAAATTTATTTATTTATTTATTTATTTATTTATTTTTTTAAATAAATTTTATTTTGGAGGGGGCGGAGCAACATGGCGGCGAGGAGACGCTGCGAGTAAGATCTCCCATTAAAAAAAGTTAATAGGGAGGAAAAGCGGCAGGTCCCAGTGAGAACTGGGACACGGAAGATAAACGGGTGACTCCAGCAAACTACCCGAAGAAGAAAGTTGCCATAAAAGAGGACCAGAAGGGAGGGAAGGGCAGAACCCCTCTCTCCTCCCCCGCCCACAGAGGCGGCACTCTCCGACCGGCAGAGAGGAGGAAAACAACAAACCAAAACGACCAACAAGAACAAACGACGCAGCAAGCGGGACTGGGAGTGGAAAGGAACTATTGCAGCCACCACACAACGTGAACGGGAGCTGTGGAGAACCCTGCAGGATTCGCCGCAGCGGTGAGCAAAGGCTCCAGGCGCCATTAGAGAAGAACAAAGACCCCGGGAGACGCACACACAGCCCGGGCTGCCGGTAAGCTTGCGCGGAAATGGCGCGCTTGGTGCGCTTGAAAAGCAAACGCGGACCAGGATCGCAGCTGCCCAGGTCCCCGCGCCTGCGACCTAGGCTTGCGGGGAGACGCGCGGAGGCCCTCACGGGGGTGAAAGTCCCTCCCTGAGTAAGCAGGAACCAGGCGCCCAGGCACGGGAGCTGTGCAAAAGGCGCCATTCCCGCGCCACTGAACTGGGCTACAGCGCGCGTCCTGGACCTGAGGGCTTTGAACTGAGACCCGGGGCACGAAATTCTGGGCGTGGGTTCTCCACCACTGTGGGGCACAAGGCAGACACAGCACCCCAAAGCCGTTGAGGTTTACCCTACCATTCTCGCTCTCTGTTCCCTGTCCCACTGGGGTGGGGGGGGGGTTGAAAAACAGCCCCCCAAGGACAATAGGAGAGATCTCTGGTGCCACCTAGCGACCAGAAAAAAAGTCACTAACACCCCATAGAACAGGGAAATTTCTTTAAGACTTCTTGAAAAGGGCAGAAGGCTTCTGGAGGACCCAGTGGCCAGCTGGGAAGTTAGCCCACGCCAGGCCCCTTCCAACCAGCAGTCTGAGCCCACAGAGGGAGCAGGCACCCACGTCCGGGGCAGACCGGGCACGCAGAAGTGTGTGCCTGAGACCGGATGTACAGGGACTGCGTCCCGCTTCGCCAGTTTAGAAAAGGGACATTTCTTCAGTAAAGACTTCCTGAAACCAGCAGAAAGCCCCCCCCCCCAGAAGCCAGAGATGGTTCCTGGAGGAGCCAGAGGGGAGCGGAGAAGTTCACCCAAGATGACGGCCAGTCCGAGCAACACAGTGTCCCAATGCATACGACAAATTAGAAAACAGACAGTGGGGAGTAGAAGAACCACACGCAACCTAACAACGCCTCAGGAAAGAAGCACACCACAAAAAGAAAACCACTCCCCAGATTGCAACGACATCAACTTGAAGAACTTCTGAGCCTTCCAGAAAGAGAATTTAAAATTGCCCTGATTAAAAAAGTGGCAGAAGTCATAAAGGAAAACAATGATCAGAAGAAGGAAATTGAGTCCCTAAAGAGGGAAAACAATGGTCAGAAGAATGAAATTGAGTCCCTAAAAAGGGAAAACAATGGTCAGAAGAATGAAATTGAGTCCCTAAAGAGGGAAGGAAAAGAAATGCAAGAGATCAAAGAATTAATGGAGGAACTAAAGAACTCTGGGAAAAGCAATGAAAGCAGAATAGATGAAATGGAAGAACGAATAAGTACTCTCGAAGACACAGAAATAAAAAGAACCAAAACAGAAAAGGAAAGAGAAGTACGGAGGAAAAAGAACGAAGAAAGACTTCGGGAACTATCTGACTCCATGAGGAAAGGAAATATAAGAGTTATAGGAATTCCAGAAGGAGAGGAGAGAGATGTAGTAACAGAGAAAATATTCCAGGAGATAATTGAAGAGAACTTCCCAAATGCGAAGAAGGAGCTGAAAATTGATATACAAGAAGCAAGAAGAACACCAAACTTCCACAACAAAAGGAAAAACACAGCAAGACACATAATAGTAAAGCTCCCAAGAATCCAGGACAAGGAAAAAATGATGAAGCTGACAAGAGGGAAGAAACAGATAACATTCAAAGGAAAACCAATCAGGCTGACATCAGACTTCTCTGAAGAAACACTACGGGCAAGGAGAGAGTGGAGGGACATAGTCAACAGACTCCAAGAAAACAGATGCCCCCAAGAATACTCTATCCTGCAAAGCTCTCCTTCTTCTTTGAAGAAAGAATATGGACCTTCCCAGACAAAGAGAAACTCCGGAATTTCATTACGACTAAACCCCCACTCCAAAAATTACTACAAGGAATCCTAAAGCCAGAACCTCAGAGGGATGAATAACACGAAAGAAGACCAAAAAAAAAAAGTTATTAAAAGAATAATAAATAAAATCAAGGAAAGACAAACACAATGGCAAATAACAGATGCTAACATATCAATATTAACTCTAAATTGTAATGGACTAAACTCTTCAAATAAAAAGACAGAGAGTTGCAGCCTGGATTAAGAACAAAACCCAACCTTTTGCTGTCTCCAGGAAACACATTTAGCTCTAAAAGAATAAAATAGGCTTAAAGTTAAAGGATGGAAAACAATCCTACAAGCAAATGGCCAAAAAAGAAAGCAGGAACAGCTATACTTATATCAGATAAAACAGACTTCAAACTCAAAAAAATAAAAAGAGATCCCAGTGGTCACTACATTATGATCAAGGGGACAATACTTCAAGAAGAAATAACACTCATTAACATATACTCACCAAACGAAGGAGCACCAAAATATATCAGACAACTGTTGTCCTCTCTGAAAACAGACATCAGAGAAAACACATACGTAGTGGGAGACTTCAACACACCACTATCAACAATGGATAGATCAACAAGACAAAAAATAAGTAAAGAAACTAAAGCTCTAAATAAGGACCTAGAGTATTTGGGCTTAACAGACATCTATAGAACACTAAACCCAAAAAAAAACGGAGTACAACATTTTTCTCAAGCGCACATGGATCATTCTCCAGGATGATCACATACTGGGGGCACAAGACAAACAAAACGATACACCAAGATGGAAATCATACCAACTTTTTTTCTGACCATGAAGGCATCAAACTAGAAATAAACCATAAAAAGAAGGCAGGAACTATCCTACCTCATGGAGATTAAAACCACACTACTGGAAGACCACTGGGCTAACGAGGAGATCAAGAAGAAATTAAAAAATTTCTTTGAATTGAATGACAAGGAGGACACAATATCCTAAATGTATGGGATGCAGCAAAAGCATAATAAGAGGAAAATATATAGCATAGAAGCTCACATCAAAAACAAGAAAGAACTCAAAGAAACAACTAATCTCGAAGCTCAGAGA